>NW_024356505.1:1145721-2572846 GCF_014805655.1 Passer montanus | reverse complement strand
GGGGCGGTGGCGGCCGGCGAGCGCGGCCGGGCCCGGGCAGGCAGTGAGTCACCGGCCGGGCTGGCGGCGGGGCCCGCCGGGCTGCTCTCCTCCCCGGTATTTGCGTTCCTAAAAAGGGAGAGCGAGGCGCAGGCTGGCAGTAGGAAGCAGCCGTGATGGCTCCCGGGGCCGCTGGGCGGGCGCTGAGCCCGGCTCTGACCCGCTCTGCAGCCACACGCCCTGGAAAAGGGCTGCAGCCCCTCTGCCCTGAGGTGACACGGTGGTCTCGGTCAGGAGTTGGAGTCGATGGTTCCAGAGGTCTTTTCGAACCTAATTAATTGTGACCTCCACCCAGCCGCTCCTTGAGAGCGGGAGCTCGGGGGTTGGAGGGCCTTCTTGGCTTGTTCCTGTGCTTCTGGGTCTGTCACTGGTTGCCCAGTGTGTAGCGTGAAAGAAGAGGCCAAATTACCTCCCGTAGGTTCTGTGCTGGGCGTTGGACAACCTTTTAGGAAAATAAATTTGCAAATCGCACAGGCACAATTTGGAAGAGTACTTCAGCTATGTTGTAGTTTTCAGTAGTAATAAGCCTGAAAGTAACAAACTGAAAGAGAGTAGTTTTGGGTTGGATATTAGGAAGAAATTCTTTACTGTGAGGGTGGTGAGGCACTGGAACAGGTTGCCCAGAGAAGCTGTGGGTGCCCCATCCCTGGCATTGCTCAAGGCCTGGTTGAGTGGCTGGCTCTGAGTGACCTGATCTAGTGGATGTGTTCCTACCCGTGGCAGGGGAATTGGAACTAGGAGATCTTTAAAGTACTCCCAAACGAAATCATTCTTTGGTTCTGTGATTCTTACAGTCACCATGCCAAGGACGATGATTCTGAATAAATGATAGGAGCCAAATTCACTGAATAGCACGCTGCTTTTTAAAAAGGCTGTTTTCAAAGTATAACTGTTCTGCAAAACAATATTCTTAACCAGGAGGTAATATTTAATAATTATCTAGTGCTTTTCATTCTTTGAATTCTTTAGAAATGGCATTATACACAATATGTCATGCGTAATTTTAGCAAACCGTTGCAAACCCCTGTTTATGGATAGTGATGCATTAAGGTGCAGTGACTTGTCAAGACAGTGTAGTTAGTCACTGACAAGCTCAGTTACAGTGCCTCATCCCTGATTATGTTTTCCTCCGTCTGATTCATTCTGGTTGTACAGATACGCATCTAAAATTTCTAAAAATACTTTATTAATCCAGTGCATTTTTTAAAAAGACATGAACACTTGTGTTCAGAGCTGTAAATCTGTATGTTGCAGAATTGTGTGCCTGTGAAAGGGCAAGTGAAACTAACCAAAAACCCCATTGAAATTTGACTTGAAGGCTTTTTTCTGCAAGTTGAAATTGACAAGTTGAACAGACTTGTTTATTATATGCATATGTTTACAGTATCACTGTATTTTGTAGGATAATTTATATGAAATATTGGAGACTCATTTGTCCTTGAATGACAGAAGTACAATGGTCATAAAAGCTGAACTGCATCCTTAAAGCAACTTCCTCAGAAATTAAGTATTTTAACAGGAGTGAGGAAACGGCTTAAAGGCAGTGGGTAAATTCCCTTTTTCAGTTAATATAAAAAAAATTACCTCAAAACCCCAAACTAAAATCACCAAACCTTCCACTCACTTTTAAATTTAGTAAATTAAATGTCATAGGTATTTTGTTTGGGTTTTTAAACTTTTTAAAAATGGAGTAGCTTAGTTAACAGATTTGTTTTACATCAACATCTCTAAGTTGCTTTATGAAGGATGATACAATGATCTCTGTAGAATAATTTATACACAATTTGTTAACAAGACAATAGAGAAGTGCCTGAAGAAAAGAAGGCTCAGAGGAGACCTATCACTCTCTACAGCTACCTGAAAAGAGGTGGTTGCAAAGGGGGGCTCTGCCAAGTAACAAGTGATAAAACAAGAGAAAATGGCTTCAAGCTGTGCCATTAAAAGTCTGTGAAAAAATTAATCATGGAAAGGGTTGCCAGGCATTGAAACAGGCTGTCCAGGGAAATGGTTGAGTCGCCCTCCCTGAAGGTATTTAAAAGCTCTGTGGATGTGGCTCTTAGGGACATTGTTTAGTGGTGGACTTGGAAGTTCTGCATTAAGGGCTGGACTCTATCTTGAAGGCCTTTTCCAGCCTAAATGGGTCTGTGAGTCTACAGAGACCTGCTTAGATCATCTGGAGTATTTACACATAACGTTGTGCTGTCAGTGCTTTATGGCTGGACTTTGTCACAGAACACATGGTATATAGGTTCCAAAAAGTCATTTAAGTGCTTTGAGTGTAATTTGCCTGCCAGTATGATAGGTGTCTTACTCACCTGCCCAAGAGGGTTGTAAATTTCCTCGCTGTGGTTAAAGCTTCACAAGATTAACTGTGAAGGCTCTTCCTTATAATGTGTTTGCATACTCATACCACGAGAAGCTTATTGATTTTTAAATACCTGTTTGACTAAGTTTCTGTTAATGTTTTCATTCGCTGACAAATACACTGTCAGAAGTTGCAGGCTGTTGTTTTTGAGCATAGTTTCACCTTATTGATTTGGTTTAATTTATTTACTTGCTTTCCTCTCAGTACTGCTTTGCTATACATAGCAACAGCAGTTTTCCAACATAGAGAGTAGGACTTAAATGCCATGGGAGATCAGTAGCATCTTGACGACTGCAGAGGTTACTAAACCTGGTAGTAGTAAGTGCATAAAAGTGCACACCCATGCCTTTGATAAGCACAGACTTGTGTAACTCACTACAGTAAAGTTTTGTGGGCTTTCCATTTGTACCAGATATTTTTTAGCACTTGCATTTTATTTTGGTTTTGTACTCAGCAAGCCCTCACGAGATGGCGGGAAAAGCGAAAGAGGTGGTGGAAAGCTGGTCTTTCTTGGATACTGCTGAGTCTAACTTCAGGCCCCTGGTAGTGATTGAACTTGCAAAAGGCACCAAAGAAGAAACCATAGAATGGTTCACTAAACGAATTGTGGACAAAAAGGCAAATGGAGGTGAGTACAGTATGATCTTCTGTAGCACTTTGAAATCAAATTGGCTGTCACCATAATATGAAGACATACAGAAAATTAGTTTTCGGGGAATTTGTGCTATAATGATTGCTTGCCAATCTTGTTTTGCGCTTTTTGAACCCACTTAACCCTGTTATTAATGAAAACATTGGCTTAAGGTCAAATGACAGTTCAACTCTAGAATTCTTCCATTCTTTTGCACTGAAGCCCTGATAACCTGTGTTTCAATGTAGGTTTGATTTCAGTTTTTATAGCAGTTGTCTAGACATATTTCTCCTGTTGCTTACAGAAGTGTAATAAGCCTTGCCTAAATGAAGATGCTTCACATCCTGTCCATAAACCTTCATACCACGTTGTAGAACAAAATTAAGTTAGCAGAAAACAATTTAATTTTGATAACTTCGTGTTGGGCTTTATTTATATTTTTTGTTAGCATGAAGGGTTTTAAAAAGGCAATATTTCATTACGCATTTTGGTATGCTTCTCGGAATTGAAGTTAGTCTAATTTATTTGTAATTCCTTGGACTTTTTAAAAATTTTTTCCAAAAAAGTCATTGTGGCTGTTGTAGCTTATAGTTTATGGTCACTAATATTTCTGTGGCTGATGGATTTGTGGCTACAAACTTGCTTTCAGGCCTCTTTTAGGTACGTCAGGAATGTTTCTGCTTCAAAAATCTAGTCTCCTTAAAACCAGTTGAACTGTTTGCAGAAGCACTTCTTGCTTTTATAGTGTGAACCTTAGGGAAATAGATTGAAACAGTCCCCATTGTTCCAGGTCATTGTTGAGAGTGCTTCAACAGAAACAGGGCTAAATCAGGGGGTGACCCTGCAAGATTCTGAACAACCTATGTCAAGTACTGTTGAAACCTTAACTCTTTGTGCCCTTAAAAAGAGACATTTTCAGCAGTCCTGTTAGCTGTGGCAAATACATTGGATGCTAAAATGCTAGGGCTTTTAGACATAATTTTAATGTATTTTCTTGTTTATTTTACCCCTGTTTACTTTAAAGGTGCACAACTACTGATTAAACCACTGGTTACGGAAAATGGAGTTGAAAATATTTATCTAGTTGGAGCTTCCCACTTAAGGCTATTGCTGGGAGCTGAAACTGTAGGTTTGGTGAAGGAATGCAATGATAACTCAATGAGAACTTTTACATACAGCAGTAGAAAAACTTTCAAACATTTTGCAGGTAAGCAATGGTAGGAATCTTTGACATTGCAAAGTGGTGACTAAAGATTATAAGCAATTACGCTGCTAAATCTTTTACAGTCTTTCTATTCCTTGGAATGGTAACTGTGAACAACAAGTGGAAGACCAAGCCATGAAAAAAAATACTTGTTTTTAACTATGGAAATTCAAGTGATATAATGAATTTTGGTTTCTTTCACATGGCTTTAATTTTTTGCTTATCTTTTCCTTCATGCTTTTCTATGCTCCAAATATCTTCTACTTGTATGCAGGATTTTCTTGAAAAATAAAACAAGAAAAAGAGTTTATAAAGATGACTTTATTATTATCAATCCATGTTATGAATTAATGTAGCAATTTAATTTCTGTCAGCCAGTTTTGAGGCTTATGATCTTATCCACTTAAAATAACAGTATTTTTCTCTGTTACATGTACACATCAAACAAACAATAATTAACACTACAGACACATTCAGTGGGATTTGGGAACGATTAGTGGAATTGTTCCTTTTCCTCTTTTATTTTGTGGGGTGCACAAGAACATTTCCTTTTAAATGTGCTGCTTGTAAAGTATTTAATGCCCCTACAGTGGCAGAATTAATTTTTTGCTCTGCAGGTAAATATCGGAGTTCCAGCTTAGTATTGCTAGTACTTTTACTGTGCCTGTTTGAGTGATGCCTTTCACCACATTTTCAATATAAAGGTGCTTGGGTCTGTCTGAAACAGTTTTTAAGTTTTGTTGTTCAGTGACAGTTTTGCTCAACACTGCTGCTGTGGAATAACTGTTTCAGTGGCTTCAGTTTTGTGACCTTGCTTTCCTGAAATTAGGAAGCCTTCAAAAGAGTTGTCAGTTGCAAAAGTGCTGCTTCCATTTCTTTCATGCCTTTGCATTATTAATGCAAATCTGTTACAAATTCCACTGCTAACAGAATCTCTAGGATTAACTGGAGTTCCAACTGCTGTAAACATATTTTTGGCTGTTTCTCCTGGTATTTTTTCTTTTTAAAAACACAAATGTAATTTTAGTTTTGTCCAGGTGCAATCAGAGAAATTGTCACCTAGAAAAGAAACCCTGCTGCCTATGTTTTCTTGGTAGTATTTCTGGTTGCCCAGTTAAACTATAATATGCTGTTATTCTTTGTATTAGAGTTTTGTTCCTCTTACTTAGTATATTTAGGGCAATCCCTATGGTTTCTTATTCCTAAGGGGGGAAAATTTGTTTTTATGTCAAGAAAATCTGACTCTTGTTTCCATGATGTTAAATTGGTGGGGTTGACATATGTTTGTTGCCATTTTTTGTTTTTTCCTGATTGGGGTAATTTTTTGTAGTTGTTTGCTGCCAGGGTTGTATCCATGTGCTGCACTATTTCATACAACCCTCCTTTTTATTTAGATGACAATCACAATTTCCTTACAATGGCAGAATGTCAGTACATCATCAAACATGAACTTGAAAATTTGAGAGCCAAAGATGAAAAAATGATTCCTGGATATCCTCAGGCAAAACTGTACCCAGGAAAATCAATTGGTAAGTAATGTAGTTTGTTGCCTCTAACTCACTGAGTTGATGGAGGATAGTGTTCATGGTGAAAAAAATTAATTTTCCTGTAATGAAGAGAAATTCTTCAGATGATCAAGTCCCACTATTTTTAACCAAATTTGTTTTTTCACTGCTTCAGTAATAGGGCAAAAGGCAATGGACACACAATACAACAAGAGAAATTCTGAATACGTATCAGGAAAGTATTTTTCTCAAAAGTGTAATCAAACATTTGTTCAGGAATTTAGAGATTGTTGGTAACTGTACTGAGAGATTTGTAAATCCCCGCTAGTCAAGCCCTGATCAGCCCCATATAAGCCACAACTACCTTGAGCAGGAGGGTGGACCAGATGACTTCCAAAGGGCTGTCCATCCTGAGTTGTTCTGTAAGGCTGAGGCTCTGGCCTTATGTTCTCTTCAGCTGGGTAACTTTTGCACATGTTGGTGTTATCCATTATTTTTAATCAGTACCAAAAGTATTTATTATTTAAGTTACATGATTATGTATTTGGATTCTCTCTGTATAACAATACTGGAATGGCTACCAGTGCTCCAGAATTATAGATTTAATAATAGGAAATAAGTTTTATATAATTCGTTTGGTTTCCATGATCTTCCTCTTTGCTTCAAGAGCTTTTCCTTTTCATGAGAGAAAGAAGCAATGAGAGCTGGTGCTATTTTTATGGTAGTGGAAAGTAGTTTGTTGGCAGAGATGCTACAGATTCTTAGGAGAATGTATCTTAATAATTGTGTGTCCTTTTAGTAACACTATCTTTATTCTTTAGTGTTGGTCATCAGAGAAGGAGATCTGTGTTCAAAAATGTAAACAAATGTAGATGTCAGATGAGTTTACATTGGTAATTTTTTTATATAGCCAAGGTATTTTTCTAGTTGTATCAAGCAGATGATGATGGAAAATAGTAAAATACTGTCACACTTCCAGTGCATTCCTGTTTTAAAATTTATTTTCTTTTTACTATGGTTGTAACTTCAGAGCAGTTTGTTAATTGTTTATCTACACATGTAGTATGCTTTCCATAGCAAAGCTAAATACAAATTGTAGACTATGTAGTTTGTTTGCAATGAAGATGTGATGTAATTTGTGAATTGGTGTAAACTGAT
Organism: Passer montanus; assembly: GCF_014805655.1. Classification (NCBI taxonomy): domain Eukaryota; kingdom Metazoa; phylum Chordata; class Aves; order Passeriformes; family Passeridae; genus Passer; species Passer montanus. The sequence goes on along the minus strand of NW_024356505.1, from coordinate 2,565,944 downwards.
AATTCAAAGGTTTTTTTGTATCTTTCCCATAATTAATAGAACTATGGCTTTATGGCTATCCCCACAAAGCTACATGTGGCATTTCAGTCCTGATCTGTAGCACTTTTTGCTATTGAAGCTGCATCTGTTTATATTGCAAAGCTGTGGAGTAGTTATTGTATGTAAAAGGATTGCTCTTTGTCTTCCAGTGGACAGCACAGTATTTGCAGGAATAGGCATAACTGCTCTCAATTTTTTAATTAACATGAGACAATTTTTTTAAGGATTTGAGTGCTAGATCTATTTCAAAGGAACTTTAGGCTTGGTAAATATACAACCTGTTTACTTATGTCAACTTCACTGTCCTTTGAAAGAGTGCCAGGTATCTATTTTTTTTTCTTTTCCTCTTCTAGTGAGAAGATTATTGACCAGTGGTATTCTTGTTCAAATTTTCCCTCTGCATGACAGAGAAGAGTTGAAAAAGCTTTGTTACAGCTGGTATGGGCGAGTGAAAATTGGTTATCAACCTTTAGGTATGTGAACAGCCTTTGCATTGTGGTCATGCAGTGGAATTGTGAAATTAGACCACTGCTCTTTTACCATTTGGACAAGTTTTTCCTCTTTTAGTGTTTCCTGTGTGATCTGTTGAAATGATTCTAGACTTGCAAAATTGGTGGTTCCAGAGTCTGCAGATTCAGAGTTTGTGAGTTTCCATATAACAGCATTCTGCACATCACACATTCTCCCCACCCATCAGTAAATCAGGAATGGTCCAAGCCAAGGCTGTTCTTTCGAATTGACTCTTGACAGGCTCCCACGTGTCTGGAACTCCCAAAGCTTTTTTGTGTTGTACTTGTGTCAAAAGTGTATTTACAACTGTTTGTTTTAAATTCAGTGTCTCACTGAAGACTGTATGTCCTTGCATGCTAGCATCACTTGAGTATATTTTAGACACTGAGTAATCATAAAATGAATATAATTTCTAGTCAGGCAATGTGGAAAGTTAAGTTCTAAACTCTAAACTTGTAAACTTTATTTAAAAATAAGAAAATGAACATCTGGGAGATTGCCTAATTATAAGTCTCTGGGTGTTGCAGTTGTTTGAGGTTCTTTCCTGAGCTGCAGGAAGTTAAAGATCTGGCTCGATAATTCGTGCCTCCAGAGTATTGTGTTAGGAGCCTTATTGTGTGCTGGTGTTTTGTTTATGTGAGAAAGGTTTCATTTTTTTTAGACTGGCATGGAATCCATACAAAATTTTGAAGTAAATCCCAGGACCCTGTTAAGTATGTACTAATTTAGGCATGTCTTTCATGTTGGAGTGTGAATTGATGGTCGTGACCTACACTTGAATGTATTTGTTACTGAATATTTGATTTACAGGAATGTTAGAGTGCTGATCCTTCTGTCTGTTTACCTTTCCTTCAGAGACTTTTATCTGGTTGACAGTTGTAAACTTTTGTTGTAGTGTTTTGTAAGCCATAAGAATATTCTGGTATTGCATATGAGTTTGTTTTGTGGTAGTTTATTACAGAGGTAATGCACTGTGGTAGTGTATTTACAGTGCCAGTTCAGAGGTAATGCTTCTGTAGCTGTTTCTTTGAGCTGGTAAATACAAAACAGTGGCATACAAGCAATCTGGTCATCCAAGCAGGCAAAGACAAGAGATTTCAGCATTCTAAACTGTTTGACAGGCATTTCTATATCTAAACGCTTCTAGATTATATGAATAATAATCCTACATTTTTTTATTAGTAATATAAGTGATATATCTTCTTGGAGGTAATACATCTGACATGAAATATACCCACTACTAATGCACTTTTTAAGTCTGTAGCACCTGAGGAGACAAACATAGCAAGTACAGCAAGTATGTATTTCATGTATCAGTTGTCTGCTGAAGACAGTATCTCAACCTGAGTACTCCATCTGATGTGTTTAAAATTTAGTATTTTGATACACTTGTCCATCTATTCCTTTAGTCCCTTGAGTTGTCAAAACACAACTAGCCTTTTCTGTCTCTGAGTTTGTGTCCCAGGAGTACATAGGCCAGTGGGAATTTTCAGAAGCTGGGTGCGACTTGCTGTTAAAGTTTGGTTTTTATTACATCAAATGTTTTCCATGCCATTCATTGATGAATTCTGTTTTCAAGAATGATAGTATTTTCTCTTTGGTTGGGTTTTTGTTTTTTTCTTTCCCTATTCTCTGGGTATCTGTTTGACATCCTTGCCATCATAATGGTATGTTTATGTGGGTACATATGTAACATTAAAAAAAATAATTCAGATAACCATCTGACTTTTTGTAATAAGGATGAAAGAAGAAAGAAAAAGCAATGATATTTATTGTGTTATTTAGAAAAAAAAAATTCTGGCCAATGAAAAATGTAAGTTTATGTAGGGTCAAGTTTGATATTATACTGACATCTCTGTTAGGTGTAGTCTTAGTTGATTCATTTCTTTCTGCAGATGACATACGCTGCTACTTTGGCGAAACCATTGCTCTCTACTTTGGCTTCTTAGAATACTTCACATTTGCTTTGGTTCCAATGGCTGTCATTGGGATTCCTTATTACATGTTTGCGTGGGAAGACTACGACAAATACGTGATGTTTGCCACATTCAATCTGCTGTGGTCCACTGTGATTCTGGAAGTCTGGAAGCGGCTCTGCGCCGTCCTGACGTACCGCTGGGGCACGCTGCTGATGAAACGACAGTTTGAAGAGCCAAGACCAGGCTTCCACGGCGTGCTGGGGATCAATCCTGTCACTGGGAGGGAGGAGCCAGTGTACTCAAGTATTAAGAGACAGTTACGGATTTACCTGGTATCCTTACCATTTGTGTGCCTTTGCCTCTACTTCTCACTGTACGTGATGATGATTTACTTTGACTTGGAGCAGTGGGCTCTGGATTATCACAAAGAGAACGAGTCTAACTTCAGCAGCTTGATGCTGTACGTGCCCAGTATCATCTATGCTGTTGTGATTGAAGTTATGAACCGCATCTATCGGTATGCTGCTGAATTCTTAACATCATGGGGTAAGAAAGTTGTTCACTTGTCTTCTTTCAAGATAGAATCCAACTTTCTTTGTAGAATCCATTACTGTGAGCTCTTGTTCAACAGAATGCTAAAGAGATTTCCCAAAGTAGGTTCTTGTTGTGGGGTAAAAGAGATAGCCACTTTAACTTCTTATATTTGGAGTGTTCTGAGATTGCAGTTTCGTATTTGGTTTAATTTGGTCTGTCTGATGTGCCGTCAGAAGGAGTGATCCTGCCTTGCTGCTCAGCCTCTCTCTGCCTTTGGTGCAGAAGTTCCCCCTCCATGATTTAACTCTTTGTCTGGCTGTCTCAGCCGTAGTGCTGGTAAAAGGGGTGGGGGGAGAGCATGGGGATAAGAGCTCAGAGGTGCATGGATGGCAGGAAGGATTGTGCTGGCAAGTTGCACCCACAGCCTGGGTTTGCTTACTGTGCTTTCTTTAGTCCACTGTATATCAGTGCAGAGGTCTGAGATAATGGAACCACTGAGATAATGGAACCAAATCTAAGCCCACTCTAAATGTCACATGAGAGTGTTTATGTATGCTACATATATAATAAAGACTGGGATTCTACATCCCAATAAAAATGTCTTTCTCTGGGCACTCTGAGAAGAGGAGAAATGTTATAATAGATTACCTTTTCTTTCCCCCATGTGTGTAATTTATTTAACAGATTGGGCCTTGTGTTTTGCAGCCTAACATAAGGACAGTGAAATGCTGGTGTTTATTTTGAATTTTAGCACTTCTACAGACATGTGAAGCCACTTTCAGACAAAGTTAATAGGTTAAGCTAATAGAGAATTAACTGCTTCGTGCAGCTCCATATGGCATTGATTTGCAGGACAGAATCCAGATTATTAAAGCTGGAAACCCAGAAAATTAACAGAAGAAAGATAAAGCAAAGAGGAGGTTGATGCAGAAGACAGAATAAGAACAGTTGTCGAAGTGGGGGTTGGTTATGCTTGCCAAAATGATTTGCTCAGCAAATTCAACCTGACTTCTGTGATAGTAAAAGCAAGCAATTTCTTTGTTTATGACTGTTCAAGGTTTTTATTTAGATAATGATTTTTAAATTCATGTCTAGGGCTCAGTTGGCTGTTTTGTTTCATTGTTTTTACTGTAATGCAAAAAAAGGCATTTCTGTGAAATACCCAGTTATGTTGATCTGATGGACTAAAATGTCTTTAACAGGCAACTCAAGGGTTTTTTTAATCCATACTTTTTCGGGTTTAAGCTGATGTTTTGTATTCAGCAGAGGCAGTGTTTATGTAACCTGCTACACTGACAGTCTTTTCTGTGCTGTCCAGTATGTTTCTGTTGCCGTGCTCTGAATGGGCTGAAAAGCTCATCTGGCTCTCCTGTCTTCTCTCCCACCTGGCATATTTTCAGATAATATCTGACTTCAACAGCTAAAGTGACAAAGCATGGGAAACAATCTGGGGTATTTTAAGCCCCCTTCTTGCACCCATTTATCATGAAAACTGATTGTGTAGTGAAAGCTAAAAGTAAAATTGAGTGCATTTTCATGTGTCAGGCCTAACTTGATGCTCCTGTCAGGGCAGAGCTCTGCTGTTTTGTCCTGAGGAAGGTCTGTAGATGGTGGTGTCTCCTTTCAGTCTTGTTGACGCAACACATGCTAGTGTGCTGCCTTCCCAGTTACTGCTTACCCAGGGCTTTAAAGGTACAGTCTAACAAAATAGCAGAAAGAAATTGAAAATCTCCCATCCTCTTCCCTTTTCTTCCCTCTAGTAAATCAGCCTTCCTGAAACATCAGGTTCTAACAGTTTATCTTCAGTGAACTGAAAATCTCAATTTAGAATGAGTAATGCATCTGTTGAACTTTACATACTCTAGTCTTCCTATAGAGTGTAGGGTCTTATCTAAATTCCTTGGAGAGAGATGGGAATATTTCTGTAGCATTTACTGTTTTGAATAAAATTTTTTATTTTTAATTTTCATTATATATTCCCATTAGTTTTCAGTTAAAAGAACAATCAATAACTAGACATTTTGTTAAGTCTTAAAGGCAATGGATGTTTTTCTTTTATAAAATAGTTCTATGGGGTAAGAAATAGATAAAAGAAGAAACTTTTGTGGTTGAAAAGATACTGGAGTTGTAGTCAAAAATATGGGTGAATACTGTGGATGAGTTTAGCTTCATAGATTAAGTGAGGTGTTGGTACAGTATAAATTCTTTCTACCACAAAGTGTTGGAGTAATATCAACTATTAGGTAAGTAATTTTCCTGTGGACTAAAAGTGTCTGTTCACTCTTTGGATAGCAATGTGTAGTACATGGTAGGAGCTTCTGCTGTTTACTAATGAATAATTTTGTTGGTATTTTAGAAAATCACAGGCTGGAATCTTCATATCAGAATCATTTAATTCTGAAGGTTTTAGTGGTAAGTATGTCATATGAGCAGCTTTTAAGGTTATTAAAAAGACAGCTTGTGCTGTATTTTATTATGCTTTCCTAGCATTTCCACAGTGACCTGCAGTTTTGCTCAAGGCCAAATAGTAGCAAAAATACCAGAGTAAACAAGATTTCTGTTATGGTTGCAGTAACTGCTAGACTGTTTTAGATGCCTCTTTTATAGTGGAGAGTTGGCTTTTTATTTGCATTGAATTGTTCATTCATTAGGATGCTGTATATATAAGTTTCTGTTAATTGGTGTGGTCCTGTCATCAACTAAAAGCTATTTTTTTGCATGATTTTATGGTAAACCATATATTGAAAAGTTCATGTATTAACTTCCACCTATATTAACATTCAGATAACCTGTCAGAGGAACCTGAAAATACCTGTCAGTCTACGACTCTGTAGTTCATAGCATATGCTGATCTATTTCATTTATCTAATCTTCCTGTTTCCTTTCTGAAAAGATCATTTAAGTTTCTTCCTTTTTTATTTCATCAATTTCCTCGGAGTTCCTTCTTTATTTCCTTCACCATGTTTTTGTATGTGCGTGTGTGGGTTTATTTGGGGTTTGTTTTGTTTTGGGGCTTTTTTTGTTAAATCTCACTATTACCCACCTGTTACTGGTAACCTCTGGATCTAAAACTCTTACAGCTATCACTCAGCTTTGTCTCCTCCTGTAGCCTTTCTCATAAAACTTAGAACCATTTATTTTCCCCATTTTGTATAAATAGGGTATTTATACAAAACTATTACTCAGCTTTGTCTCCTCCTGTAGCCTTTCTCATAAAACTTAGAACCATTTATTTTCCCCCATAGGGTATTTATACAAAACTATAAAAAAAAATTATGAACTGTCAAAGTGTGAGTTTCTCCCAGTTTTCATTCATAGTTTGTGAAAGGCTCTCTGTACTCCCAGTATTATCTGTATTGGCCAAAAGTGCCAAAACAGGAGCTGCAACACTTACAGTGAGTAGGAAACTTCAAAGTTTGATTAAATACTGTGATTATGTATCATTTTAGAAGTAGGGAATATTTCTCTTGGCCATGAAACCTTTTGAAGTGATTAAACATCAACTGCAGCTAACATATATAAAGGACCATTTTTAGAGATTGAGAGACATATCACCCAACATGTATATTTTGACAAAGTATATTTTTTAAAAGAAGTCACTGCTCTAAATAAAGATCAATATATCCCTTTTCTAATGGTATCTGGAGAAATTGCAAAAAAAATTCAAGTTAAGTGTAAGGTGACGCTAACATATATAAAGGACCATTTTTAGAGATTGAGAGACATATCACCCAACATGTATATTTTGACAAAGTATATATTTTTTAAAAAAGTTACTGCTCTAAATAAAGATCAGTATATCCCTTTTCTAATGTTATCTGGAGAAATTGCCAAAAAAATTCAAGTTAAGTGTAAGGTGATGTGTTTTTAATGTCCACATTTCATAATTCAGTTGTAGCTCTCTTTGTTCACTTTGCTTTAGGAGAGCATTAACTTGTTAAGTGAAAAACTGATTAAGACCAATATTGCAAATGTGTTTCTTCTGACCTATGTTTTAATAATTGTAAAGACAATTTTGATGGGCTTCCATGGCTTCATGGAAGCCATTTAGTCAAGGCAGCTGTTAAGTTAGATGATGTTCTGCATCTGAACTTTTGCTCGAGTACTAAAACCAAATATTTTTATTTGCAGTTCAACTTCTTAAATTGTTTTGCATCTCTCTTCTACATTGCCTTTGTGCTGTTTGATATGAAGCTTTTGAGGCAGGTGAGTTCCAAGAACATCTTTAGAATGTTGCTGAATCTAGGAAAACAAAGGATTGATTAAAACAGACTTCAATAGTTATTCTAAAACATAAACTTGGCAATTAATATATTTCACCTATATTTTCTTGAAATCCAGCTTCCGTGTTTCAGTTCCCCTAACATTATTGCAGAATCATAGCAGAGTAGAGTAATTCTTTCTCTCTGTATAAATGAGGAACTGTTTTCAAATAAATTTGATTATTCTCTCACACAGATGAGACTGGGAAATTTTCATTTCCTCTCTATTTCCTTTTATGTTAGAAGATGTTCTTTTCTGTAGTGTTCTTAATGAGAGACTCTTGAGGATGGGGTCATGATTAAGCTCAACTACAGAGAGGATCTGAGAATACATGAAAGCAAAAATAATTTGTAGTTGCTATTTTAAATCAACTTTCACACTCAAATGCATGAAAATTTGGTATAAGAGAAATATTTTTGCTCTAAACATAATGAGCAGTACAACAAGAACTTCAGCTCAAGACCTCTGTTACCCTGAAGTGATCTCAAGCAAAACACTTTGCATACCTATATCAGACACAACATTTGTGACATTTTCTCTACTTTCAGGTAAAATCAAGAAATGAAAAGCATAGAAAAAAAATTTTGTCTTTAGTTCTGTGAATGTCATTGGCATTTATTAAATATGCATTGCCCTTCATTGTACTTAGTGTACTGTTTTCAAGATACCACCAGATACACAAAATGTTTAGCCTGCTAACTCCTAATTAGTCCTTTTCAGCACACAGCAAAGGATGGGAACTAGATCATCCACGCTTTTCATATGCTATTCCTAGGTTTGTTAGGCTGGCCTTTTTTTCATAGAATAGTAACTTAGAGTGTTACTCGAGCTCACAGAATTGCAAATTATCATAGTTTCATCACAATTGTATTAATTTTTTTTTTTTTTTTTCACTTAAGAGCTTGGCCACTTTGCTGATAACTTCGCAGATCCTCAACCAATTTGCAGAATCCTTGCTTCCTTACTGGCTCCAGAAGAGATACAACAGGAGGATGAAAAAACACACGTCCTCCAAGGGAGCTGATATGGACCTGTCATTAGCTGAACAGGTCAACATGGAGAAAGAAATGGGAACCTATTTGGTACGTTGTAGTACTTAAAAGAGTTAAAACTTTTCTGGGCTGTAGTTGACAGAGGCATCAGCCAAGGCAAACAAGAATATTTTTGGCTTTCTGGTGTGGCAGCTTATTTCCAGCTTCATGAGCTTTGCTGGTAGCTGTTTATGCAGCTGTGTGTTATCCTGGATCAGGAAGTGGATACAGTGCAGGATCCTAGTAACACCAGAGTGAAGGGGAAGGAATGAACAGCTCTATCTGGAGCCAGCTAACTCCATGCCACTGGAAAGAAGTATTTGTGTAATATGCTCTTAATCCCCAAGGGTAACCCAAAGACTACCAGGATGAGTAGGCTGGCATGGGGGAGAGGGAAATTATTTCTGTTTTGGTTTGATTTTGCAGTGGTACTAGCTTAAATGATCAGTTAAACTAGAGCCTGAGAGAGAGCACTTACGTCTGGATGGGGCCGGAAATGGAGGACAGAAGAAACCAACTCTTCAAAACAATATTCCTGCTGGATGCTCTTGCCTCTTGAAACCACACCTGTGGTATTCCCTGTCTTCTTGGTTCTGTTCTTGACCACCTCCTACCCAGTATAATTTTTAATTGTATTTAGCAGATTCCATGCAATTCATTACTTAAAATTTTAAAGGAATTTAGGCAGTGGATGTCAGTGTGTATGTTAAGGCCTCACAGACTGGGTGACAACTTGATCAGATGCTGCAAGCACAGTCACAAGAGTCTTAGTATTGTATGACTTTTGTGCTTACAGAATAAGTATGTGTAGATAGTGTACCTTTCATGTAAAAGGTAGACATTAGCAGTTTGAAGTTTGGTAATAGCACCATATCAGTTTCTTCCTGCATGAAGTGCCATGAAATGGGAAAAGAAGAAAGAACTATCACCTTTACAATTTAAAAACTGTACAGTTGAGTTCCTGTGTGAAGGTTGAAGTGAGATAGAATTAGACAGCCTGTCTTGCAGTGCAGAACACAAGAGAAATCCCTGCGTTAGTGTCTGAGCTGGTAAATCAGCACAGTCCAGCACTGCACCTGCACATTGGCCAGCTCCCAGAGTTTTGTGTCAGCATCAAGCCTGACTAAATAAGCTCTGCCTCTTAGACCTGAGCTGACTCCTGATTCTCAGCTGTCACATACAAAACCAGTGTGGTGTCTCTGAGTCACATTGCCCAGTGCTTCTTGTGCAGAGCTGGATCAAATGAATCTGCACCTGTTGTAATGTTGTACCCTGAATAGTTTTTCACGGGTACCCAAGAGGTCAATTGTAGAGAGTTAGGACTTTGCCTTGGATGTGTCCACTGCTAGCCTCGATTTCAGTTCTAAATACTGTGTATTCAAATCCTTAATTTTATATTCAGTCTAAAGATTATTGTTTTGCTGTGCTTGTGAATAAACAATATTAGACCGCTGATTTGTTTGCAAGCAGTGAGCTGTCAGCAGGCAAGAATATTTCTAAAATTAAAACTGTCACAAGGGGGAAGCATTTGACTGTTTAGTAACTGAGGAGTCTTGACAGAATTCTGTGTTTCAAGCTCTTTTGTTTTGATTCCTTCTTTTGCATACTCTTCAGCATTTAATTCTCTATTCTTTTTATCTTCATTCTTGCTTACTTTTCAAATAACCCTGTTTAAGATGTAGAAACATCCTGCAGTAATTTTTAATTATTATTTTTCTAACTTCTGCTTCACTCCTCTAGTTAATTTTCTCCCTTAATTTATTCTTTGGTTTTTTTCCTTGATGTCGTAGCTGATGTTGTGGCTGCTGATGGCACAGTTACAAATTTCTTTAACATTGTCTCAGACTCCTGCTTTCCTACACAGAGTTTCATAAATTGAGTAGGAGAAAAACAAATACTTATTTACTTCATACTTTGCTGTTCTAAAAGCCATAGGCATTGGGCAAGGAAATGAGAAGCGTGAGGAAGCAGTGGGAATACTGTGCAGTTACCAGAAGGAGGAGCACAATGGAAAGTTCTCTCTCTGTCTGCAGTGATTGTCTGAGAAAATGATAGCAGTAGTAGATGTGTGGCCGCCATTCCAGTGGACATTCCTGCAAATGTCCCTAAAGAAGGTGTTGGTAAAATTCAGAGCTTGTACAAAATGTTTCTGAGGAAAAAATCTTAATGCCTTTAATAGTTAGGTAGCTGTTCCATAGTCTGGCCTGCGGACTGCTTTGTGAGACTGAGCTGTACTGTGGAACTTCAAAACAAGCTCCAGTGAGAAATACAATTAATGAGTAACCCATGCTGATTTGTGAGCTTGCAGACTTCTACCGCCTCTCTCTGTTTCCTAGGAGAAAAAAGCACTAGGTGTTGGAGAGGGCAGTCAGTTTAACAGCTATGACGGGCAAAAAAGAGTAGATAACCATGTGTCTGATGCATGAAGCCAAAACCACTTTCATGTCATTCTTGCAATAATTTCAGTTACTGTCAAGTCTTCATAATTTCAGTTTTGAGAGAGAGGACAATACATGTGTCTGTGTAAATACAAGATACCTAGATCCTACTTTAACTTCTCTGTGGTATTTCATCCTCCTTTGCTTATGAACACTTTTTCTTTAAAAGGGTTTGGTTTGGTTCTTTCATAAAAAAATGCTGCAATCATAGCAAACTGTTATTAATACTACAAAACTAATATGCAAATAAATGTATGATCACCTACACGTGAGTACTTAATCAGCATTTAAGTACCCACATTATTGGTTTAAAGATCAGGGGATAAACCTATTGGGATTTGTTAAATAGGGTTTTTTTGTTTGCACTAATGGTTCCTTTCAGATGTCAGTGCTGCCTTGTAGATTTCAGTCTTCAAGTGGTCCAATAACTCTGTCCTACCCGTTTTTAAATAAACAAGCAGAAATAGTGGAAAAGAGTTGCCTATCTACCAGCCCACCATTCTGGTTAGGTCTTTCATGGACAGTCTGAAATGCTAGGACTTCTATTGCCACAGTGCTCTCAGGAGAATGTTCTGCCAGTTTAAATGCATGGTGCTGTTTTTCTATTCCTCACTGTTCCTTCTGTTACTGTTTAACTGAGATGCTCAGAAACCTGCATAGGTTGAATGTGTTTATGTAATTACTTCATGTAATAAGGATAGGAAGTGTGACTTGCATAAAATGCATTAGGCAAAAGGAAAAATCTGGGCCTCCCCTTATAAGAAATTATTAGTGATTGGATAATTCCAAATTAATTGGATTTTTTTAAAAAAAATTATTCTTGTCTACCATCAGCAGTCATTTCCAAGCAACTGATTTGGGATGAGGAAACATGTTTACAACTGTGTTTTCTCATAGTTTTTTGTGTAGGTTAAAGTTGTTCTTATATTTGCTCTTTTTCAGGGTACTTTTGATGATTACCTGGAGTTGTTCCTACAGTTTGGCTATGTGAGTCTTTTCTCATGTGTTTATCCACTGGCAGCTCTTTTTGCAGTGTTAAACAACATCACAGAGATATACTCTGATGCCTTAAAGATGTGCAGAGTTTACAAGCGTCCATTTGCAGAACCCACAGCAAATATTGGTGTTTGGCAGGTAATTTTTGTGATTTTTTTTCTATTCATTTGTTTAAAAGAGGTTTTAGCAGCAGTATGAAAGCTTTGTGTTTGTCCCATGAGCCACTTCAAAGTTCAGTAAGTACTTTGTTCTCTTCAGTGTCTTGGAATAGCATCTGTCCAACTATATACCCAGTGATATTTTTGGTGGGGTTTTTGACCACATGCCTTTCAACTGCCTTGGAAAAGAAAACAGATCTTTTCTTTAGTTCTTGTGTATGTATTGTACTTCTGTTGCAACTTCAACAAAGCAAAGCGTCTAGAGAGTGCCCAGTATTCTTTATAGCCCATGTATTTTAGAAATGGTAACTTCTGATGCTGTCTCAGAGATGTGAAGTGCAGCAGGGGTTTCCAAAGAAATGGAAGGATAGGCAAGTACTTGGATTCCTAAGCCAGGCTTGTGGCCCTTGCACCCGTGGTTACTGGTGCTCAAGCTGGCTAATTTGAAAATAACCTGGATCTGTGAGCAGGAGCTGGAACTTTCTGCACAGCCTGAACACTGTAGTCTATCTAAACAATTTCATGGTAATAGTACTGGATTAAGCATTTTCTGTCCTCACTTGTTTGTCCATGCTGTCATGCTGCCACCAGCTATTTTGGTGCCTGCTGAGTGTGCTGCATCAGTGAACTGATCCTGACCAGAGTTTTCTGGAGTGACTAAATTGCACCCAGAAACTTTAGTATTCCATAATAGCGGTGCTTGATAAGGGAATGTGATAAGGTTGGGTGACCTTTCTAGGATATGATCCATATTCTAGTTTTATTTAACAGGTTTTCTAATGTTATGTAATGAAGATAAAGGGCACAGTGAGCTAGTGGCTTATTCAGTTTGGAGGGGTTGTAAATGTTATCAAATGAAGCAAGTGAGAGCTGAGAAATGAAATCCTGAAACCTCAAGTAAAACACACAGTAAAAACATGCAAACCAAGGATTCTGAGCAATGTTCATTAGGCACATACATGGATATTAATGAAGGGTACTTAGAGGTGAAGTCTTTTATTAATATGCCATTAAAATATGTAAATTATAATCTGATTGCATTTTAACATGGGATGTATTTCCTCAGTCCAGATCTATGCTGCCAGCATCTTAATGGCATGGCTGCACTGACCAATTGTGTAACCACCAGAATAATCAGGCTGTGATCATAAGTCACAAGTATAGCTGCAGGTGTATTAATAGCATTTGTTTTTGCTAGAATAGTGTGTTTCAATGAAGGGAGTGGGCTGAAAAATTAGAACATTATTAGTACAGTAGTTCTACATTATTAGTACAGTAGTTCTATTTTATAGTGTCATTTTTTAACTAATGGGAGAAATAAATTTACTTTGTGAATTAAAAATAATAACTAAATTTTCAAGTCATCCATTTAATATGGGAAATGAGAGCATTTGCTGAAAGATTTCTGTTAAAGGAATACTGGAATTATTTTATCAGGTGAGCTGAGTCACTAGCTTCTTGTCAAGGAGAAAGTTATTTCTGCTAATTCATTGTGACAGTCACTACAATTCTGTGTCAGTCTTCCTCATTCCAGACAGGACCTTGGAATAAGTAATCATTATATTGCAAATGTAATTGTTAAGCTATATTAATATTTTCAGACATTTTGTGGGAGCTCTGTAGGCAAGAGCTTCTTAGACTTGTGCTATTGCATGTGTTTAAATGTAAATCTGTCAACAAATGTCAAGTGGTTGTGGTTTAAAAAAGGCATTCTGAACCATTCTTACCTTTTCCTCTTAACATTCAGACGGAATGTCCAAAGCCAGTGTTAAGACTACTAGTTCCTCTTGGAATTTTACACTTTTTTCTTTATCCTGAAATAAAGTTGCTTGGGAGTACAACTGTCGATGAGTGCTTGCTCTTTCTTTCATGTGTTCAGGTTACAACCTTGTTGTGGTCTTGTCAAGCTGATGAGGCCTGGACTGCTTGCCAAACAAGTCCTGTGCCATAGAATTCAAAAGATGACAGAAAATAAGTTAAAACTAATGGGTCTTCTGAGGCTTTCGTGAAGAGAGAAGTATCATGCAGAGCAATGTGGGAACTAGTAAGCTAGAGGTAATGGTCATAACTGTAAATATATTTGTGTTTTATTTCAGTTGGCCTTTGAAAGTATGAGTGTAATATCAGTTGTTACTAATTGTATACTGATTGGAATGTCTCCAGAAGTGGATGCCCTTTTCCCAGACTCAAAAGTGGACCTTGTTCTGACTGTGGCATTGGTGGAGGTAAGTCTGCCTTCAAAAAATGCATGTTGTAGCAAATAACACAAACACCAGTGGAAATGATAGCAGGAATTAGACTTTCCCTCACATCTTATATTAGAAGGAAATTAAGACTTCCCTATCAAAGAAGTGTTTCAAAGTCTTTCTTTTTGATTACTTTCTCTTCTGTGTTTTCATTTACTGTGAATGCTGTTGCCGTACTTTCCCAAGCATTCCCAAGATACCGTGCATTTGTTGCTTCATGTTCTTCAAGTATTAAGTAGTGCTATTTCCAGAAGCAAAATAATCACATTTTTTGTGAACTGTTTATTTGTCTGCTTCGGTTGTGACCCCAACATATCTTAAAATGACTTCCTACATAATCTTTATGGATGTATCCTGTAGGGCTTATCTGAAACAACTATGTGTCATGACTGTAAATATTTGTGATTGTAACAGCATTTGTGCTTAATCTTTTCCTAATTCCATGTAGTAAGCACATCAGCATAATTCCTTTTCAGACGTGGAGGGATGACTGGGGGTATTTTAGAGAACTGATATTGCAGGACTTTGCCTTTATAAATTTTTCCTTCAGGGCTTTCTTGTATTGCATTATGTTGACTTCTACCATTATTCTATTTTAGCTTTTAGAAGCTGCATTACTTTTCTCATGGCAAAAGGTCTGGATTTTGTATGTGTAGTTACAAAAGTGCATCACCTTACAGAGCTGCATTAGGAGCACGTATTTCTTTTTTGTTCATTTTACAGGTATTAAGTGTTATGCAATGAATTATGAGCTTGCTTTGAGTTTTATTTTCCAAGCCCTAAGGTTTACAGAGTTATCTGTAAATATGAATCATGTCAACTGGTTTGCTGGAATTTGCATCTACAGGCAGCCTGATGCACTCTTCTGTTATGCACGTGTAGACATTTACATTAACCTCAGTGAGGTGTACTTTTAGTATAAAACTAATTTAGCAAGTCAAATGTAATGATAGAGCTCATTACTGGACAACATATCTAGAAAGGTGATATTGTGAAGACTAGATGAGTAAATGTAAGCAGTATGGATTTCTCACAGCTGAGAGATGGGGCTGGTTTTGCCTTTGCTTGCTGTGTGTTAGACTTTTATCAGTTTAAATGTGAAGCTGGCTATTTGATCTCTAGGCAGATGTCTGTTTCTTGGTAGACCAAAGGAGAATAACAGCATTTTTCTCTAAATTGAAATTCTGTTTATATGCAACCCTTTAGGGAACAGGAATTACAGCATAATAATTAGGTAGCTCTTAGAACTCCTTAACATTGTATCTCATATTATCTATAAATACTGTGTAAAGGGAGATTCAGAAAACAAAGGGAAGAAAGTTTGAACGGAGAAGGTAAATTAGTACTGAAGGGAGGAGAGGGAGAAAATGTTGTCTTATGTAGAGAAGCAGCTTTGGTGAAGACCACCAATCTATAATTATCATGGTATGAAGAGGCTGTTGGAGGCTAATGCTGGGATAAGCCAGAGGAAATTAACGATATTAACTTGGTTAAAGAAAAGTCAAGTTTTCTCTAATTATTTTGCTTAATTAAAAAAACCCAAAGCAACCAAACAACAAGCCATAATGCAGTGGTCAGAAAAGATCTATTCAAAAAGTTATGATCAAAAGTATCCACTATGCCTGATGATTTTAAATATGCCAGTTTGATTTTTTTGATGGTTGTTTTTCTGTTACTACCAGCTATTTATTGTTTGAGAAAACAGAGAGATACAAAACAAACAAGTGAGTCTCACAGTATGTTTCTGGAGCATAACGAGCCATGTGATTTTTTTTGAATGTTGTTGGTTGTTTATAAACAGTTTCAAAACTATTCAATGTGAAATGTAAGACTTTTGCTGTCTCCTTGAGGACATTCTTTCAGTATATTTTAAACAGTATTTAACATCTTCACAGGTGTGGGGTTTGGGGTTTTTTTGTTGGTTTGTTGTAGTTTTTTAAAGAGAGCTCATACATAATTGCAAAAAATTTCATTACACAAATTTGGAACTTTCTAGAGTCAAAAAGAGTTCTCCAAAGTGAAAGACATTTTATACAGAAATTTAATTAAAAAAAAACTATACTAAAATGAGCACAGCAAACATGAGTTTTATTTCTGTTGAAAATTGTTTCAATTGTGTTGACAGTTAAACGTGTTCTTAGTTACAGAAATTTTTTTTAATCACAAGTTCTGTTGTACATATTTCAGGTCAAAACATTGATTACAAAAGGTTGGAAGAAAGAAGGATTACTGGATGCTGTGGGGCTATGAACAGCAACAGTATAGATTTGTCAGCTTGAAGAGATGAGGATGTTTTTGCTTTTGTTTCGTGTATATTTACACCCATCTTATGTTGCACTGGGACTTTCTTTTACCTGGTGTGTGATGAAACAGATCAGGGAATTGGTGTGGGAGAAGCTGTCTGACCCTGTTCACTGGGGAGCAGGGCAGGAGCAGCGGTGTGTGGGAGACACACGGCAGTGCTGTGGTAGGTTTGTGCTGGATTAAATTTGAAGGACTTCTGCACCACTGAGCCTTTTTACTTTAAGTATCGCGTAATCTACAGAAAGATCTCTGAACTATGTAAGGAGCACAAATCTCATATATTGGCAGTATTCCCATGCACTCTATTAATGATTAAACTCTGCATTTCAGTTGTAAAGAAATATTCAGGAACAGAATATATTACATTAAACTTCTAGGACAACCCTGATGCATCTAAAGTATGTCAGTGTCAAGGTAGAAGAAAATTCAGATGTGTCAGGGTGTTGATAGAAAAGTGTTTTAGATCACCTAGCAGAGATTCAGAAAAACAGGTGAGTTATTTTATTTTCTGATGTTTACTGCAGGTGAAGATGAACATTTTACTGTGTGTTTGCACTATTTTGACAGCATCTTGGCAGGCAGTTAGAAAATGTTGAGAGAGAAATTTCTTTGAGTTGGCTATGTGTATTTTCACATGTTCTATTGATGGGGTAACCTACTTAAATCTTAGCTGTCTTTAAGTATTTTAATAAGTTTTTAGTAACTGAGACTCCAGTTGAGTATTTATATATCTGTTTGATGCACAGCTAAACAGAAAAGCAGTGTTGCTGTCAAAGCCAGGCATAGGTATTAGTGATGTCCTGGGGTTTTTTTGTTCTTTTTTATTCAAAAAATGCTGCGTGTGCTTCTTGAGAATAATACTAATACTCTTCAAATGGAAACAGTTTATATGGCAACTTTTAACACCACACTAGTGAAATAACAAAGAACTGTGTGTGATATTCTTGTAAGCGTTCTGTACCCAACCCCTACTGATTTATGCAAAATATTTTTTCCCATTAACAGCTCTTAACTCTGATGCTATCTGCATTTTTTGGTGGGAATATGTATTATGTGAGCGAAGTAAATGTTAATTAGAATACCACAGAATAAAATATTACCAATTTCAAAACAATGGCAAGCATTAAAATAATAAAATTTAATAATAATTTTTAAGCCAGTGATTTTTTTTGAACAGTTGACCTATTTTCATCAATTCAACATCTGCTTCCATGGCAACGTGATTTGAACCAGGAGCAGAATAATGAAACTCCCCTCTTTTACTTATGGATGGATGCTGACTGAGCACAGCCAGTGCAGTTTTCAAACAAAAATAAGTAGCTGAATGCCCTTAAAGCAGGAAACAATAAATCCTTATTAACATAATTTTAAAACAGTTGTATCATGTTGTGTATTTAGTTATTCATACTTCACCATAGACACATAATTCTGGTGTGAATTCAGGTGCAAAGTGGGACATTCCAAGCACCTGTCTGTGCTTGTGTGAAACTGTTCCAGATCACTTCTGACTGCCTACCCTGATTTGAACAACAGAAAAAGGAAATAACTCTGAAGAAACTTGGTGCATAGTTAGGGAAGTAGGTTAAAACAAGTGTAACTTTAATTCTGTAGTGCTTTTTAAAATTCTTCTTGCAAAAATTGTTGGCAAAGAATTTTGTTCCTGATGAGTCTTTCTTTTTGATGTAGACTCTGATAAATTTAAGGAATGTGAAGTAAATCAGGGTTGGGACTACTCTAAGAGCTGACTTCAAGAAATCAGTTCTACTCTTAAGTACAACTCTTAAACAGTCATTTTTCCTTCTAACAGTACATCAGTAGTGGTGTTTTGAAGTGGTAGCTGTGAAGTACAGCTCCTCATGAATGTGTCCTAGCCTCCAAAAGCAACTTGTGTATCCAGCCCTGAGGTGTAGCAAACTAATGGAAAGCTTTTTTGCAGAAGTGCACTTAGCCTGGATGATCTAGGTCACGTGAGGGATTTGGGAATTAGCTTGGAAATACTAAGTAGTAATGAAGGTCCTTCTTGATAATGGTAATAGAAAATCTGACATTACCATCTAGAAACATGATTTTGGGAAGAATGTAATCAGTTGTGCTGTGGATGAAAATGAGGATCTTCACATAGGGACATGGGTGGTGTATTTGTAGTAAACATGGCTTAAACAGTTGGTCTGTGTTGATTTAATTTCATGGCCTCCTTGTAAGGACATAGATCTTAATCAGCATCATAGAAAAAGTCGGTTCTGTAAGAAGTATGGAGTAGAATAAAGGAAGTAATCCTTTCTTATGCTTCGGTTTTTCTGAGTGAGAAGGAGCTGATGGTCCATTTATAAGAGGCTGGAAAGCAGGAATCGTAGTGTGTCAATAAAGCTGATAGAAAGTCAAAGTGATTGAGAGTTGCTTGGTATACAACTTCTCTTTAGAATTCCATTTTATTAAGTGTATTTTTTCATCAAAGGCTTCCTCGTATAGATTAGAAGCTCTCTGAGCTTCTGCTGAACAATCTTGATGTAGTAGTCCCAAGACTCAGTCAGCTCAACAAGTAAGCTTGACAGTTGTTTCTGAAATGGTGTGCCAGAGAAACTGGGAAAAACTACCACAGTCAAACAGTTTGGATTTTAGTAGATGACAAGATATATTTATCATCTAGTTCTAGGCATCATTGTACTTTGCATACTCCACAAACTTGAAAATCAGTAAACGTTGCATCATGAGTGCAGTTGAAGTTCTTTTGAGTTCACTTTCTGAGCAAAAGCAAATTTAGGTGGATTGTTGAGTCAAAATTAAAGTATTTCTCCCTCTTTTTTTTGCCTTTAAAATTTCTTAAATGTTTTGCAGCATATTTCAGTGCAATCTGTTTTCTCCTGGTAAAGCTGGATAATTTTGTGTTTTACAAAGCAGTTCTAGTTGAATTATTTCCTGGCAGTAATGTACACAACTCCATTCTGCCTAGGTGGAAGTGAGGCATGGTCCTGCATGGTGTAGTGTGCTGCATGTGTGGAGCAAACAGCTTTGTTCATGTAGAACTCATGAGTTTGGGATTTAGAACATATGCTAAATATACATTTTGGGTAAGGGCCAAATTTAGTAGAAAAGGAACTAGGAAAAAATGCAGAAAAATAGGCTGCATCAGCATACACACATGTATGAATCCTTTGATGCTGATGGAGTCACAGAAGGCAAAAGTTGAAGCACAACAGCTGTGCATGAAGTGGTGTTTTTGCTAAATTATCTCTGTTATTGCCAGATACTAACATAGGATATAGAAGCTGCAGAGTTCCACATATGGAATTATAGAGCAGGGTAGGTGGAAGGGACCCCTGGAAATTATTTGCCCAAATCTTCTGCTGAAAGCAGGACCCTGCATTAAGACCCTCAATGCCTTTATCAAGATAAGTTAGGACTTGAGCACTACCAGTGAGAGAAAGTCAACCACTTCTCTGGGCAGCCTGGTCCACTGTTTAATTGTTCTTATGGCAAATAATAGTTGTTTGTTTTTTTTTCTTACGGGAAGAAAAAAGTTTCTCTGGTGCAACTTGGTAGCTCTTGACCTCTTGTTCTTTCACTGTGCAACTTTGTGAAGAGGGTACCTCTGTCTTCTTGAAAACTACCTGTTAGGCACTGGAAGAAGGTGATTAGATCTTATCCACCTGCCCAAGACTTTTTTTATCTAAGTGTAACAAACCGATTTTCTTCAACCTGTGCTTATACGTCAGGTTTTTCAACCCTGTGCATGGCTCTCCAACAGGCCCCTCCAAATTTTCAGTCTCTGCTTTCCAAGCTGTCAGTGGCACTTAAAAAAAAAAAAGTGCTTTTACTTCATGTTTATCTCATTTTGTCTTTCTGCTAATTGCAGTGTATATTCTTTCTTTGTCTTCAATGTATTTGCTCTTTAATCAGAGAAAATAATTTCTGAGAGTGTTAGGCAACTCTTTTAACTTTCTTACTGCTGAAATTCTTTTGGAAACAGTCTTGACATATCTCTCTTTCCATGTGTTAATTCATTTTTGTGGTAATGTGTTTTTTCCATACTGACATGTATGCATATATACTACATTTATAACCTGAGTGGTTTGTCAGTTTTCAGATATAAGTTAGAGTATGTAGTGGTAAGTATTTGATGTGGTTTCATTTTCTTCCTAATAGTTAAATGTATATGAAAAAATATTTGATTATTTACTCATAATGAGAAAATATTAATTAGGAGGTTAAATATAAATCTGTTTTTCAAACATGTTTCATGGTAAGGTGGAAACATTACTGACAGCTTTATGGTTTGTTTTTGGAAAATATTTGGCAATTTAATTCATCAAGTATTTTATTTCAGTGAAACAGACTTCCTAGCCAAGGAAGTGAATATGGGAAAATGGGAAAATATAGGAAAATTGAACAATGCAGCATTACTGATGCTAAATATTAAAAAAGGTTAATACAAAGCACTAGTGATTTTAATTAACATATTGTTCCATTCTAGAATACCCCTACCTCAGCTGCAAACATTTACTTAATACATATATATATATATAAGAAATCATACCTAAAAGCCCTCCTTTAAAAATTAAATATGTATGTTTTTCTTTTTAATACAATCAAATTTGATTTTTTTAATTCTCTGCTAGACAGATAAGTCACTGCAGTTTATTCCCAGAATTGAAATTGTGAGACATAAAAATAGTTGGATATTTTAACTTCAAGCTGAAACCCTGGCAAAGATTTCCAGTAGTTTCTGAATAGCCTCAGTGTGAGACTTTATGAAAGCTTCTAAAGCTATAAAGACTTATATAAAGACTATGTCTAAAGACTTAACAAATTCTGCTGTTTATTTTACTGTTTGGCAATATTTTAAGAGTAAAAATGAAGTCAAATATCAGTGCATTTTATATTCATATTCATTTGCAAAAGACTCTTGAAATCGTAGGTTTAGTTTTAATATAAAGTGAAGAAATATTTTAGATAAGTTATTCTTCTGAGTTACAGGAACAGATTGTTCTCAGGGTTTTGGTTTTTTTTCTCACTTTCAGATGTGGGGAAAGATTCATGGATTTGTCTCTATAAAATTTTATAAATGTTAGCTGCTTCAAGAAGCCTCCTGGAACCATATCAATGAGGTTAAAAAAATCCAGTTTTTCTGTTTGTACATTACTACAGATTATATTTATTTGCAAAATCAGAATTTATCAGAGATCTTTTTATTGCCATCTACTGGTTCTTTTGAGATATTCATTCTGATTTAGTATTGATTTTTTGGTCATTCTAAATAATAAAGCTTAATGCCAAAAGTGTGTCAGAGTGAAAACAAACAAAAAAAAAATTGAAGATCTAAATAAGTTCTGTTCCATAGCTTTCTGCTAGGATAGAAATGAAAATGCGTGTTAACATCTATAGCTAGCATAACATATATAGCATCTATAACTAGCTTAAATAGTCCAACAGATTTTTTTAAAGTCTCAGAGCTTAAAATGGTATTTTCCTGTTTGTGACTAATTTTCGTTTGTTTCTCCTTATTTTCTGTTCTTTACTCAAACCTTTCCATTTTCAGGTTCTCAATTTGCTATGTTTGAAATTGAAAAATAATCACAGTGAATTGTGCTCTTCAAACTGTGTACAAGCACTAAAATGTGTTGAACAAATGGGCACATATATAATGTGTAGGACACCAAGAAATCAAAGTACTGCATCTGGTCTTTCAACCCTGATAGCTGGAGTGTGTTAATGTATTTTACGGCTGTGTCTGCCCCAACTGGAGCATTTTGGCAGTAATGTTCATTCCTTGCTGACACAATTCAGAATGTGATTTTTATCTTTAAAGACACTGTGCAAAGGATGGCTGAGCTAGAGGAGATCAGGGGTCTCTACAGGCCAGGATCCTTTCTGCAGCAGAGGCCAAGGGAAGAGTAAATTAGTACAGCCAACTATGTAGTCACACTCTTTCAAAATTAATTCCCAGAATCTGGTGTTTTCCAGTGTAACCTGTCTAATAACTGAAAATGGTCTGGCCAGAGCTGCCTGGGAAAGTGTGCAATGCTTTTATACAATGGTGTACTTACTTTTTCAAAAGAATTTGAATTATGCTCAAGTAAAATGCTGCTTAAGCAGCTAATGTTGATATACTCTTGGCGTCATAAGTAATTACCATATTTATTGGTTCTACTCTGAATTTTCATAGGTTTTCTCTGTGCTTTTTCTTTCAATTGTCGTTTCTGTCTGAAAAGCATTTTTAATTCTTAAGTTGGATTCTGTGAGTGTGGTTGTGACATTATAGTGAAAGTTAAGAGCACAGGAAGCCTTCTCACTGTGGGAAAGCCTTGTAGGTGTCTTAGTAGAAACAATGATAACAAAAAGGTAATACTCTCTTCTTGCTGTCATCTGGGTGGTGGTAGAAACAGGGAGCCAAAAAGGTGTCAGGTGCTAGTTAGCTAAAGATCTGAACTTTCCAGAAGGGTACTTCAGTGTTCCTTCAGTAGGAATCAGAAATAGTTGTGTCTGAGACGGTGCCATTCCTCATGAATAGCCATTTCTGGTAGATACTGCTGTATTCCTATTAGGAAGGTTGCATGGGAGACATACTGTAGGAAGAGAGCACATTTCTGAACTATGCTAATAAGGGCTTCAGAAGTGTCAGCCTGGAAGAACAGCAGGAGAAGACAGAGTAAGAATATTTTTTCCTGTTTCTTCTGGGATTGTGCAAGGACGCCAGAATGACAGAACTTCAAAAGGGAGGATGAATAGGGAACAGATCTTTGCAGACAATTACAAGACATTTTCGAGAACTCTCTAAGAATCAAACTTTCAGATCTCTTTAAAACTCACTTAGTTTAATATTTCCTACAAAGAAGTTTCTTTTAATGTGTAAATATTTCCAGCTCAAGCCTGAATATGCTGAATACACTTCCTTGCTGGCAGTTGGAACTTGAATGTCCAGACAAAAGCCAAGTTAATACCTATTAATATTAATTGTTTACTTTCCACTTGATTACGATTAGTAATTGTTTAATGACAAGACAGAGTATGAACATTCAAAGTCTTCTTGCTTAGCGACCATTTCAAGACTAGTTTAGCATTTCATGAAGCTGAATTATTTTGTTTTGTAAATAATGTATTATTCTCTTAAATTATTTAAATAATTCTCTGCAAATGTGCTACCCGTAGCTGCCAGCACAAGCCTGAATAATGGCTTTTCCTAGGAATCTGTGAATAGGTAGAGCTATAGAGCTCCAGTGTATATCCATTTATTTCTGATGCAGTTTGCAGCAGTGCTGCTTTGTATTGTTCTTACTAGGAGTGTTCCTTTTTTAGGGACTGCAATATTTTCCTGTGTCCAGGAAAAGTTTTTAATAATTTCTTTGTATAACATGTTATGTTTTGGCTGGTTTGTTTGGTTTTTAAACTGTGTGCAGCATTGGACAATAAATACACTTCGTGATTTGTATCCTTCGATGATTAAGAGTGAAAATGAGTGTCTCTGAGCAGGTAGGGTACAAAATGTGGGGTTTGCAGCTGCAGCTGGAAAAGAGATGGAGAATTAGAAATCAGTAAAACTGACTATAAATAGCAGGAGAAAGCCAGTCAAACATGTTGGAGCCTCTGTATTGTGGATTAGATATAAACACCTCTTTACAAAAAGAGTCATCATAATGTAGTATTGTTGCTCACGTTTCCTAGTTAGAAAATTGAGAAAAATATACCTTTCTTGCACTAAAATTCTTTGCAATAACTTCTGACATTCTTATTTGGAGTGTTAAACATTCTGAATCAACTTCGGTACTCATGTTGTTGACTTTTTTACATACCTGTTCATTGTTGTAAACATAATTAGTAGTCATTTATTGGAAGCTTGCAGCATGAGTTCTATAGTACATTATTTTAAAATGAGTGAAATTTGTTGCTATAGTTTTTACCCTCACAACCCTTTTATAAAAAAGCTCTGAAGCATCATGTGCTGGATTTATGAAAAAAAAAAAAAATTCAATTTCCTTTGTTTTGTTTTTTAAGTGCCACCTGGCACACTTAGATGAAAACTGATTTTGAAGCTCAAATTGTGCAAGAAAATGAAGCACTGGATTGAAAGGCTATTGCAGAGAGTTTGTTGGGGGGTTTTAATAGTCTTTCTGAAAGCGTTTTATTAAATGCAGGATGAAGATGGTCATGAGTCATGCTAGAAAGTAAATGTCAAAATAACTGGGCCTTAATTACTTTATTTGTGCACTGAATTTTTATCTCACAGTGGAAGAAAGTGTCAATCCAGATTTTCACTCTTCTGATCAGAACAAATTAGTGGAATGATATGTAATTTTCAAAGGATTTTTCATGTGTTATGGCAGTGTGCAAGCTGTGAGGTGTGTCCTGCTTTTTTCATGCCTTGAACAGTCCTTTTGAAATCAAGGGAGATTCCTCATGCTTGCCTATTTTCAGCTAAATCTCTACAATTAATTACACAAAGGAGATACAGATAGATGCTGCTGAGAATTCATAAACCATAATATGTTTGATCAAGGTTAGATTTAGTCAGAAGATTTGTTGTATGATGAAAAGTGTGTGTGTATGTGCCTGGTATAGGGATTATGGATAAACCAATGTCAAATATTAGGGTATCTTTTATTAAACTTGCAGTAGAGTTTGTGAAACTGCAGTTAATCTGCATCTCAGCATATTTTGTATTTTTTCAGAAATGCATAACTACTGAAAAATCTGAGACAAACTTGTTTTAGAATCTAGTGAAATGGGAAAAACTAGTTTATTATAGGAAATGTTTAGATTTTTACTCTTATAGCTTAGCAAATTAAGTTATTTAATTCAAATACTTTGTTACTCTAAGAGGCTTTGTTTAAGAAAAAAGATGATATACCAAGAGTGGTTCGTAACAGAAAAATTATTAATACATCTTGAATTTTAGTATGTTGAAAACACATGGAAGTATCAGTCCATGCTAACATTGGTTCCATTTGGCAGTGCTGCTTCACTTCCTGTGTAATTTTAGTAATTGCAGGATGAAGCAGGAGAAATGGGATGGGTATTAGTGTGACATCTTTCCAGTGGTCTTGATGCCAGTTTAACAAACTAATTCTGTAGAAAGTGTATTACATTATTTTTAAAAACATGAAATGCATATGTAAGCATGATTTGAGGGTGAACTCCTTACATATGAACAAAGGAGTCCACAAAGCAGATTATAGACTATTCCTGTCAGTCCTCCTGTTTCTGTTTCACTCTCTGTAATTAGAGTAGAGTATAATGACTACTAAATTCTATCTGCAGCCAGTCCTTTAAGAGTCAAGAGCACAGCTGGTAGTGAGAATGGGAGGTAGCCATATTCCCCCCCACGGAGACAGCAGGTGGAAAAGGGATACTGGTACCATTATGCTAATACCTTCATAAACTTGTCTTCCATAAACTTGGAAGGTCCTGTAGCAGGTAAATGAAACTGACTCTGGGTATGTCAGTAGGAATGAGTGGATCTGCCTCTTTAGGATTTGTGGTTATTTGGTGCTTATCTTGGCAGCTACGTGTAGCACAAAACATACTGGTAATTTCCTGTGAGACTGCAGTTCTTTGCTAATTGGATGTGCTGTATTGATGTGGCTGGAATTGCAAGTTCTGAATTTGCTGAGTATGGGTAGAGCCTTGTATCATTTTGTTGTTCTGTTTTTATGAGTTTTGCAAATTGATCAGGCTTTCCAAGCAGCCTCTGGTGCTGTGATGGTTACACCAAGACCTCAATTAGCCAGAGAAGTTAACAGTAATGCTGAAGAAGAAATATGAAGAGTGCACCTCCTCATATGGATGCTCTGTTACAGTATTTTATTAATTTTATTCTGGTATAAATCTTTAAAGTGAGAATTTTCAAATGCACTGAATTTTAAGCCTGTTTTTCATGTCCCTTCCCCTCCCTTCCTAACTGTTCCTGATAGTGGGGTGAATAAGAGTGCTGGAAACTTGCTCTTCCTTCCCACCCTCCATGTAGATTAAGCTCTGACATTGATAGCATCTGCAGTCATACAGTTTAAATACAGAAGAATTTCTGCAGCAAGGGACCAAAAGCTGTGTGTTATAAAATGTCTTCTGGAGTGGAAATGTAGGAGTATATACCACTTCAGAATATATATAATTCTGTATGATATATTTCTCAAATTTTAGCTAGGGAAGCTAAATGTAAGACTTGCCTTTCTGCCAGAAACTGAACAAAAAGGAGGAGGAAATCCAGTTTCCTTTGCAATGTCACATTGCATTAATAATGGCACCTGCATCTTGCTTTGCTCAGCTCTCCTCTGAAGACGTCTGAGCTGCAGAGATCTGGTAAGGGGTAGGATATAGTCTTGGAAGCCATAGAAAGGGACAGATGCTTCTTTTATTCCACAGAATAATTGTGGTTAATACATTGGAAAAAAAAACCTGTATTATGAATTCTATTAAGAGTTTGGTGGAAGACTTTAAACTTAACTCTGTTTCAAACAAGATACCTCCTCTTTTTTTATTTTCTCTTAGTGCATTGCCTCAAGACACTGCCCTTGTACAATTATACTGATGGATTCTGCTCATACAAAAGTGTCCTTTTGCATGTGTATGCATTGTATAACACACAATGGCAGCTTCAATATTTTGGCAAAAGGTCAAGACCTTTAGAGGTAAATTTGTGTTAGATTCCTTAGGCCTAGTGCCGTCTGTAGCTATAAACTGCACCTTTGCCATGGGTACCTTTCTAGTGTGCTTTATGTTACAGAATTTAGCTACATTTGGAAAACCAGTGTCAAAACCATTCAGGGCCCAAGAGGGCTGCCTAGTGTTTCAGTGTGTAACTCAGAAAAATCTCCTTTGGCAGGACAGGGCTCAGGGTGCATCATTCTCCCTCTGCTTCTGTTTACCCCATTTTTCATCAGGAGACATTGAGGGTGGCTGTTTGAAGGTGGAGGAGCTGCAGTACCATGTAACAGCCCTGCCAGTCTGGCTGATTGGGGAATGAAGATCCAAAGTGTTTTGTAGACCCTGCCTTAAGTTCAGTCTATCTAACTTCACCAGTCTTCAGCTGCACTGAACCCAGATCATGCAATCTTGACCAGACCTGTAACATGTGAGATTGCTGACATGAGGGCTTTGAGCCTTGAAAAGTAACCTATTTATGAGCTCTCTCTTCTTGTGATTCACAAATTTTTAACCAAAATCTCCCAAGTAGAAGTTAAGCTGGTTAATACTTTTAACATAGAAAAGTATTTAGTCACTGTTCCTTTCATTATCACTTTCCAGCTGCTGTTTTCTGAATCACATGAACTTATGTCTTTAAACTTTTCTTCACAGATCAGTTATTTCAAAATATTTGATTTTATTCTCACCAGGGTTGTCTCTGCTTTTAAAATCATGATACCTAAATAAACTACAAGTGCACATATTTCTGAATATAAAAAAGGTTCAGGTACATCCTGAGTATGTGATGCTCTTTTTAGCATGTGAAAAGGTTTTTTGTCTTCTCTGCAGTAACTTTGTACTAAATAGTTCTTTTTTCCTGAATTAACAAGCTTCCACATCTTCTAATGTGTAGCTTGTACAGTGGGACTGGGCATTGGGACTGTTTCCTCTGTTGTTTTGGTTTTTTTCTCTTTAGTAGGACTGTCTTTTCAGTTTTTCAGGATTGCTGAATTCTAATCATGCTCATCAGAGCACTTGGATTTCTCCTTGCTTGGTATCATATATGCAGTTCTTAAGCAAATTTTCCTGTTTAATCACTAAAATTGTCAGTGAAATTGTTGATCTGGAATCCAATCCATTACAGATCTTTGTAGGCCCCACAGAATAGACATTCCAGCCTCATAGTTGTCAACAGTTACTATTGGAGGGCTTTTTCTTGCAGTCTTCTATGTATTTTCCTGTTCAGTTATTTGGAGTATTTTGAAAGTGATACAACTACTGTCAATCTTGTCAGAGGAGTTACATTTACTTTTATTGTTGCTTCTGAACCTGCTTTTCAAGTTTATGTATTTTTGCACTATAGTTTTGTTTGTGAATGGCTTTGCAAGGAATTTTGCAAGGAAATGTATATTAATACTGAGTTTCTAGCTGTCAAGTTGTAACAGAATATGTGATTCATCCTCTGCCACTGTTCTCTGAATTATAACCATTTACTGTTATATCAGGGCATGTGCATGATAGGCAGAAATCATACAAGAAGTGTTTAAATGAAGGCCAACAATTACTTTGTTGTTGTGTTGGTAGAGTTTTTTGGCACTTGCACTACCAAAGTTTTCCATTTGAATTCTACCTGGTAGGCTTTAGGCTTGTCAGGTGAGAAAGGATAGGGTCTGTTCTGTGAACTGATGGTGCACCATGATTCCCTAAGCTCACCTCTACTCAGAACAGAAAGGGGGTCTGAGGTGTTCTTAGCAGGCAGTATTTTGTGGAAGGTGATTAGGGACTTCTCCCAGCAGAATCTCCTTCATTTTCCCTGCAGTGAGGTTGCAAACACACAATGGTACCGTCACTGAGCTCTTGAGTCATTAAAAACATAGTGCAAGGTCTGATCTGGCCACACAGATAATTCTGTTTCATTAGTACTGCTGAATATGTGGAAATACATGCCAATACAGAATCACTGTCCCTTTAGACCCCTTTTCATGTAATAACAATTTGTTGCATTGCTGTGTTAAAGTAAGAGGAGAAATATGTGGATGGGAGGGTTTTGCCCCTGCTTGCTGATATAAAATAGAACTGTTTTATTTTAAAACTAGATAGCATGTTAGTCTTCTGTTATGAAATGTTACCATAATATTTAGGAATTTTTGACAGTGTTAAGTCTGGCAGTGTGTGAAGCTAAGTTGCTTCAGATAAAGTATCTGATGCATTGGTGATGTTTGGCTAGTTATAATGCAAATCACTGCCACAAACATAGGTCAACAAAGGTGGTGGTTTCTGTTATCAGGTCATTGACTGGTAATTAGAACTAGAGAATAAATGTTCTTAGGGAAAGGAAAGGGAATGTAACTCAGAATGAGAAGAACACAAGCATTCACTCATGATTTTGGTAATCAAAGGGCTTAGTTAAGTGCTAGTGGTGGAGTTCATTGTCTCTGTATTGGCATACTTCTTAATCATAAAATCTGGGGAGTTCTGTGACATTATCCTAAATTTGTTCTGTACCTTTGACAGTTCTATTCTGTGTTAATAATTATGTTTTTATCTCTGGATTCAGTAACAAAGCCACCACTCATGCCCAAGATGAAGTTTGTCATCTTCAATGAATAGCTTTCAAAAGAGGTTGTAGATAGACTATTAGTGGCTCACCTTTAGTTAGGAGGTATTATGAGAATGAGATTTTTATCCTGGAGAGGGAGTGCACAGAAACTCTGAATATGGTGGGTCTGACAGTCGTTTTACCACTAGAGGGCTTATTTGTATAACAGTGAAGATTGTTCTGGGGAAGGGTGCCTTGAGACAGCTTTCTGATGCTTCATATGGTCCAAGAAAAACAGATGGAAGTGTGACGTTCAGGGGCTGGATATCAGACTGCAAAGTCAAGAATATAATGAACTAGCTAGTTCTTCTAAACTCAGAAAATGAAATAAGAGATAGTATCTCAATCTGCAACTAAACATAGAGGCTGATTAGAAGGAAGAATAGATTGGAGAAAATAAATTCAAATACCTTGTCAAATTTTGTGTTTCAAGAGTTTTGCTGTTCATTTGACTTCTGCTTAAAGCACCTCTAACAGAACTATGCATTTTTTGGACATAAGTTGCATTGTCTTTGTTTCTACTTCTCTTTTGATTTTCATCACAGCTGAGCATTTCTTCATTTTTGCAGTCCGTGCTAGCGTGCGTGTTTCCTTGGGAATCTGCTTAGTACGGAATGTGCCTGATTCACAGAGCCAATGAGAATCCCAGTACAAGTGTCCTCTCTTTCCTTTTCATAGAGCGTGAGTTGTAATGGCAGAATATAACATCTCTTTTGGCACTTTCCAAGAGTCTCTCTTTTGTTTTGAAACACTGCTTGGCAGTTGCTTGGCTTGTCAGTACAGAATCTGTGGAGACAGCTTTCCCAAAAACTGCCACTAGCTTTGGATTTTTGCCTGCATATGCACTTAAATTAATTTCTGCAAAACTAGACTTCTTGGTCTGAGTCTCTTCTTTTGTTTAGATACTGCAAATTCTATTTAATGATTCTTGAAATGTGCAGTTGTCATTCCTAGTTTTATGTCTCTCATTAGATAGTATGGAATCCCTAATAAAGACAGTGCAGCTTCATATTTTCTCAGTAATCTCTAGATAAACTGTCGTGGGGTTTTTTGGTTTTGTTTCTTTTAATAAAAGGTACATACAACTTGGCAAGAAAACAGTTGATCATATATATTGGAGCTCTTGCTGGTGCTGGAAGTAGTTACACAATGGAGAATTTAAAGGAAAATTTGGCAGGCTATCCGTCTTAAAAAAAAAAAGGCAAAACTTTTACATTTTGAAATGTAAAAAATACACAAAAGAACTAGTTGTCTAGTTTTTATGTCCATCTTGTTCACTGATGTTTCTTTTCCAGAAAAAAATCTCTTTGGAAGTCTAATGTTCCAGATCACTACAAAACTGTATTTCTGTGCAGATAACACTTTTCTCACTGGTGTAGCGGTTTGGTATCACAAATGCTGTGACCACAGAACAAATGGTGGCATGCATCGTGTTTCCGCTCTAGCTTGGCTCATAATAGTTGTAGATAGATTTGGTTTTTTTCTTTTTCCTCTTCCTGTTCCCCAACTGTTTTCAAAATCTGTAGACAACAGTGACTTCTCTCATAAGTATTCCTGACAGCTGTAAGACCCAGATGCCAAGTTCTGGCTCGCAAGCCTTGACCTGCTTTTGGGCTTCTTTTCTGCTCTTTTGGCTGGCTCCTCTGCTTGTTGCTGGGGCAGCTGCAGTCGTCTCTGGAGTTGATCGATGCAGGGCTGGCTCATTTGCAGTGTGATTCACTGTTGTTGATGCCACTTCTCTTAGACTTAGCTCAGGGAGAATTATGTTTATGTTTTTAATATATTCCAAGAGCAGGAATTCTTAACATTCTCAAACTACTGTGATTACAAATACTGACTTTTAAATTTTCTGACTGTAAATAGGAAGTTTGTAAGTTTTTTTAGAAGGAAAAACAGTCTGAATATTAGTGCAAGGCATAAAGAACAGTAATCCTCCATCCCTTCATGTTTTTGTTGGCACTAGTGTCAGGATAAAAAGAGTGACAGTATTTTCATTGTATGAAATATTTCAGTGACTTTGTAAAGAACAAGTTCATCTGAGACATGTTTAAAATGTCTTAAAAGAAATGTGCTTATAATTTGAGGACCAGAATATATTTAATGTGTTAGTTATTAATGGATTCAGTATCAGTACCTATGCATGAAGAGCATCTAATCTGGTTTAGAAAAGGCTCTGTAGATTAGTAAAGGGATGAGGAGAAACAAGTGTGTCAATACATCTGTGCAAGGCCAGATGATATGTCTAAACCTTGTTTTAGATAACTGGAATTTATGAAAAATAAACAATTTATTTTTTTTTTAATCTCAGTAAAATGTGAAGTTTAATGCCCAACAAAACTACTGAATTTTAGTATCATTGAAGTCCATCTTAGAGTAAGAAAATACAAGTAAATGACCACTAACATTGGGGGTGAAGCATTACCTGTGTCTTTAGAAAAACTAAAAAGCAGGACCAAAGCAGCCCTTCAATGAGGATTACATGGTTGCATGTTGGCAGAGGGTGTGCAGGGTTTTAAGAAGAGCTGCTGTAACTAGATAAACGTATGGAGAGGTTATCTCAATGCCTGTTGTTGTATTTCAGAGCAGGAGACAAATACAAATGGAGGTTACAAAAAAGAGGTATTAATATGCTAAATATCTCCAGAAATTCACACTGTAATTTACACAATAAATTAATTCCATGCTGTAGGTAGTTTTTAATTTTTTACTACTTATAGTATAAACATTACCAATAAAAAAATAGAATAAACTCAATATTGTAAATGTGAATGCCAAGATTTTATTTTAAGTGTAATTCAGAGCTGATTTAGTGCTAGTGATTTGTGTCTCTTAATGAGTATACAGTTTTGCAAGACCTTGAGGGTTAAAACTTACCATACTGACAGTTTTCTTTCTATAAGCCTATTGTAAGTATATGTACAAATTAAAATTTTGTACAGACTTACCTCCAGTTCTGAGATACTCCCTTAATAGCATAAGCCTTCATCCTCTGCCTTCTGGAAATCTTTGAAGATGGTTTCAAGTTTTGAATCTCTGTGTTGGTGTGTATTTGAATCTAGGTTTCAGCTCTGTCTGTGAAGACATGTAGCAGAACACACCCTTTGTTTTGCACAGGAGAAATCTTTTTACCATTGGATACCATAAATGCTGGGCATTCTGTCAAAACTTTGTGTGTGAGGTATGAGGGGTATGTTCCTTTCTTTAAAGGTTTTTTTTTTTGTATTTATGCTTTTTCATCCCAGTGTTACTGCCTTCTGCTGCCTGCCAAAGAGCATTGGCAACCATTTCCAAATGTGTGCTTTCCTAACTTTGTATAAACTTTTCTGCCACTCTGTGTGCATGTGTGCTTTTTTGAGTTTCTTTTGGTCAATGTGTATTCAAGCCCCCAGTGAGCTTGAAGCCATCCTGGCTGTGTGCAGATCTATTTTTATCTGATAATTGGTTTTCCTGCTTGAAGGATTCACACATTGTAGATGAAGGTACAGATTTGCCTGGTCCCTGCACGATGTTTTTATTTCCTGGTAAATTGCCCTGTCACTTGATGAAACTGGTTTATTTTAGAATATTAGCTGCAAATACCTCAAATCTACTAGAATATATCTGAAAGAGAAAAAAATTAAACATTTGTGATAGGATAATCACAAAGTTTGATAATTAGTTGCAATATGCTTCCTTGTGTGCATGCAGAGGAGAGTGTTCATTGTAAGGGCATCTGTTTTTTATACAAAAATAATCAATTGATACATGACAATGTATTCTTAAAATTGATTTAAACCTAAATTAAATTTCAGTATTTGCAAGTTAGGAAACAGAAGTTGAGGGATGGGGTTGTTTTTACTAGAGCTAAGCAATAGTCCATGTATTGGTGGAAGGAAAATGAGGAATTGAAATTCCTTATTTATCTAACTTAGATAATGGAACAAGTATAAATGTCTCATCTAGGAAGTGGTCAGTTTTCTTCAGCTAAAAGCTGTCTTCTTCCATAGCACAGAACCCCTGCCCAGTGTGATCAGCATTATTGACTTGTAGTTCTGCCTCTCTTCCCCCAGCAATATGTCTGTAGGCAGATTTCTGTTTTTCTGGATCTCACTGAATGTTTCCTCTCACATTGTTCCACTCCTTTGTCAGAGGCAACTTCCCTGCTAATCTGTTGTGAGAGTACTCCCATATCCATATCAGTCAAAAAGAGTCATTTTTAAGTCATGTGTGCTTGCATATCTAATTTGAAATGGATTAGGGATCAGTGACCTTCCAATTCTGTAAAGGTTGTCTCGGAACAACTAGTTTAAATTTTTTTCCATGTGTTCTTAGAAAACTCTATGAGAAAAAGTTGGAGAAGACTAGAATGTCTTAGAAAATGTACAATTAGCATCCAGTGAGGCATATGCAGTGCTTAGTCCAGGTAATTTGCATGATGTTAATGACTGGGAGTAGCTGGGCATAAGCAGGATAGTGAATTTGATGTGTCTTTTAAATTAATCCTCAGAGTTGAAGTTTGCTGCTTCATGGAAATAATTTATTACCATGCCTTTTCATATGTACTGTTATTTTGTAACTTTGCATCAGATCTTTGCATGTGGCACTTTGACAATGTATTTATTAAAGATGCAGTTTGATCATAGCTTTGAATTGAAACTTATGTGTATTCAATGCAAATATTTGAAATATTGGGTCAAATGAATACACAGTCACTAAAGCATTCTGGAGTTTCACTTTCAGTATCAGTAGATTGGTAGAAATGTGTTCATGAAAGATCCTGTGCAGATAGGTTGTGTTTGTGGAGAAACAAGAAGAGGGGAAAAAAGTTTGTACAGTTCTGTATAAGAATGGTTTTTCAACGTGTTTTTCCCAGACTGATCATCTTTGATTGCCCATTTAAAATTGTATGCAGTGTAATTGAGCATTATGTTAAAACTCTTAATTCAGTTGCATAGCTGTGATATTATTCCAAAGTAGCATACTAATGTTAGTTTAAATAAACTGCAAAAAAAATCTGTAAGACAGATGTGTATATCTCCAAGCTGATGGTTAATTAGGCAGGTTAATAAAAAGGAGAGGTAGTATGTTTACAGCCTGTTAGCAAAGTGAAAATATAGCAAGTGGGATTAAAGAGCCACTTTATGGGACAGAGCTAATTATGAAAATGGAATTTATAATGGAAAAGATAATTTTATAGTCCATGTGTGAGTTATCGCCCTAAAATATAAGCTGGAAGGATTTTTTAAATTGTGTCTTTCATTTTTTTAAAATTTTATGTTTACTCAATAGATTTTTTTTTTGTGTTTAAAATTTTCTAAGTGAACAATGCTCATCTATTACTACTCTTATTCTAAGTGGTATTTGCCTCCACAAATACAGAACATCTTCTCAACAGTAGGGTTGAAAGAAAAAGTTAATGCATTGTCATAGAAGTATGTTCTAAGGGTACTAAAGAAGATAAATGAAGTTAACAAGCTTTTGAAACTTTTGTCTGTTATTTCATATACTAATTCCTAGTGTGTTCTAATACGAAAAAAGTCTTGTTTTATTTAATGTATTTTCATGTATGTTAATTTGTTGCAGCAATTGTTCTTTAACTATTACTATAGATTGAGTATCTCTGACTCCTTCCCTGGAATAACTTTGGAAATTCCCAATTAACTATATATACTTATAACTGTGGTCCACATCAGATAGCTGGAATATGTATCAACCAGATAGTGACTTCGGTTTATGTTACTCAGTTTGTACATCCAGGAATACAACATTATCTGTGATTATGGTGTTACACTGCACACGATTATTCATAATCTTTGGTCAGTAGAGAGTTATTTTTTCTTGCAGATAGAGTTACCTCATAGCTCTTTCTGCAAAATAAATAGGAAATGCAGTATGTGTAAGAATATATAGTTAAGTGAAAGAAGCTTGTAGGATTAAGTTTGTTACTATGCTTCTTTTTTAAATAGCTTGAATAAATCAAACTGTTACATGTATCTGTACCTTTGAGAAAAGTATTGAAATGAGAGAAAGTTTTACTGGAGAAATGCCACTACCTTAAATCTTGAGATAGCTATCTCATTTTTATTTTGAATTACCTGTTCAGGGTTTTTATTTTTGTTGTGGTTTTGGGTTGTTTTTTGGGGTTTTTTTGACGTTTGGGGGTTTTTGTGTGTGTTGTTGGGCTTTTTTAAGTTGTTTGTTTTTGTTTACAATTTTTTGGGCTTTTTTTGTTGGTGTTGTTGTTGTGTTTGAGTTTCAGCCGAAAGGAAGTTAAAATGGTACATTATTTGGTTGATTAATTATATCATTTTGCCAAATGAACTAAAATTCTAGCAGGCCTTCAAAGCAACCTGATCTGTTCTTGTACTAGAAATAAAAATATTGGCTGGGAATTATACTGAAGTAACCCTAGTAATATGAATGTGCACATTCTCTCATTGGTGTCATTTCTGGATTAGGCAAGTTCTAAACATTTATAATATGCATTCCATTGTTTTGGAAGTTGACCTTTCTCCCTGCTGATTTACCAAAGTACTCAAAACTCAAAACAGTTTCTGCTTGTTTGTCATAGAGCTTTAAATTCGGTCTGTGTTAGCATTTTAAAAGTATTCAGGAACTTGACGGGCTTTAGAAGTTCTTTAGTATTGTTTGGGAGATGGGGATTTTAGACCAGATTCAGTTGTTGAATGTATTTGAATTCTGATAACTTTTGGAGGGTTTTATGGAACACACTAAAAGGAGAAAATAATGGCATGAAACAGCAACCCCAAACTGTTTCAGTCTAGCAGAACTGTGAAATCAGTTTTCAGAAATGCTTTATCTGTAGAATTTTTGAAAAACAAAGGCAGATTATTACACTTTTTCCTTTTATGCCTCCTTAGATATAATAGATAATTTGCATTCCTGCCCACAGATGTTTCCTAGTGACAGGATGTTTGGGCTGTGGGAAATAAACTCAATGAAAGCTGACTTAAAATAGCTTTAACAGCTCTTTATGATCAGTGACAACATAGGTGTGATGCCAGAATAAGCAAAATAATGATTTTTCTTGATGGAGAAGAATGAGTCTGTAATGACTTGAAATAAGAGTCATCTGAGAACTTAAACAGTTCTCACTCAATACTGACAACTTTTTAAATACTACACAAAGAAAAAGACCCATTTCACTGTTATAAAGGCACACTGGCTTGCAGTACACTAATGCTGATCCTTTGAACAAGTAATGCATTTTAAGTGAAGAAAAATGTTTTAAACTTAGGTTGAAGTATGTAGTGATCACGCACCTGTTGTGTTATTGTCTCAGCAGCTGGGGACATTGCCTAAGCCCAAATAAATGGTCTGACAAAGACCAATATTCTGTTTCACTTTCCATTTGCAGGCATGTTTTCTCCTTTTCAGTTAAAGTGTGTGGGAAAATGTGTAATGATGGGTTTAGAATTTGGTACAGGGCAATTAATTTAGTTCTTCTAATTATCTGTTACATATTCATCTTGTGGTAAACAATAAAGTTCTTGTGAACTTATAATACTCTGCTTTTATAATGCAGCTAAGATACTATTTTAAATCCCAACTGTGGGAAGCAAACTTTGGAAAAAAAATTACATAAGCAGACAGGATGTCATTTGCTCTCCTTTTCCTCTGCTTGACACTGAGCTGGCTCTGCAAGTCTCCTGTGTAT
Organism: Passer montanus; assembly: GCF_014805655.1. Taxonomy (NCBI): domain Eukaryota; kingdom Metazoa; phylum Chordata; class Aves; order Passeriformes; family Passeridae; genus Passer; species Passer montanus. Next base: position 2,528,636 of record NW_024356505.1, on the reverse strand, counting down.
ACTCAGGAGTACTTTGAGCCAAATGTTTCAATATTTATATCACATGCAAGCAAACAAAAACCTGGCAAAACAACAGAGATGGGAACCCCAGTGGGGTTAATTTAGCTTCCTCTGCAGTTCAGATTTCGTGTATTTATTTATTAAAGCATGGTTTGCTCTTCTTATCTTAACATCTAGAAGATACTTTCAGAACAAAATCATGGTTGTGCAAGTCCATCTATTTTTATAGGAACCTAATGATGAAAGGAAAGTTGCTAGGTTCATCAGTGCTGTCAAGTTCTTTAGAGGTAGTTGTTAATAGTTGTTACTATTTTTTGAGTTTTTTAAGATGCTGTTAGGATGAATATGTCAATCAGAGATGCACTTTATGTATAGAGCAAATTTTAGGATTAAAAAAACCATTTTGATGTAAACAGTTTATTTCGTCAGTTTCCTTCTAGCAGTGGTGTACAGTGATGAGGCTGCAAGGAGGAATTTGTGTTTTCCATTAAGTTTTTCAAGATGTTTAATGAATGGAAAGACTAAGCCTAAGATACAGACACAGCCTCTGGAACGAGTGGTCCTGAAGAAGCAGTTTGCTTAGAGAAATGCCATGGGAAATTACCATTATCCACATGTCTTTTCTTCAGCACCTCCTTCCAGAGAAAGGATGTTGGATGTTTCTGCGCTCTGTTATCAGTAACACAATAGGATTTATTTTCATAACCTTCTAAAAGCAGCTTTCATATTTTTCAGTTTCGAAGCCACTATCAAAGGGGAAGATGGGCTAGGAGACCCAGAAGGTGAGGGCAGAACTTCTGCACAAGAAGTTTTCTGGGTGATCTGCAGTCTGATGCTGCTGTCAATGCTAACTTCTCCGGTGTGCATTGTCCTAGGCAGAGCCAGGTGGGTTTTTTTTTCACGGAGAGTTGTGCAGACAGAATGAAAAAAATTGCACCTGTTTCAGTGAGCAGAAACAGCCAAAAGAGGAACAAACTTGGAGGGAAGGACAAGAAGCCAGGGGAATCACCACTGTGCTTCTGCAGGAGCAGCTGCCTCTCCCCAGACTCTTGCATTGAGCAAAAACTGAGCACTATGGGTTTGAGAAGCCTGAGCATTAGTGCAAAGTGCCTCATGACAAGGGAAGAAGCATGATGTGCACAGTGAGATGTATCTGAGGGCAGAAGAGAATTTAGGCTCTCTGGGGAAAGACTCGGGTTGCTTGGAGATGGTAGGATCTGAGTAGGATGCTGTGCAGAAGCATTGGGTAGGAAATCTTTCTGAAAAGTTATGAAGTTCGAATTTTCTTATATTTAGCTCTGAATGCCTCAAAATGTGTGAAGCTTCTCCTGAGATCTCAAAAAACAAACTTCCAAGCCATTTTCTCAGTTTCTGGTGTCTTCTTCTTGACTTTTTGAACTTTGTTGGCGTGGCTCTGTTGCTATTTCTTGTCAATGACAAACTTGGCCATTGTTGTCCACCGTGTTCATGAAGTCAAAGGGGCTGATTCAGGAATAGATTGTCACAAAAGCTGCTCAAAGTGCTTAGAGCAGCTGCTCAAAAAGTGTTCTGTAATGCATCATCATGTGGATTGGACTATGCATTGACTGCTTCTTTTAGTATGTTTATGTGCATAAAGGAATGGATGCTAAATTTTTTTTTAAATTATGCAAATAGTTTTTTGAACAGTTACAAACTCCTGTTTGGAAAACCTCTGGTGGTCTCTCCTACTTGTCTATCTGAAGGAATATTCAGCAACAAAAAACCAAAACATTATGGTTACGTGTGATAGCATAATTCCCTTATACATCTTTTATTTAAAAATAGGTGACTGGTGTAAATGTTTGAAAGCATTAAATTGTGCTAAATAGTGTCAGATGTCTACCTAACAGTATATATTTCTCCTGTAGTTTGACAGTGATCTTAGGGAAGGAGAAACTTCCAAAAATAGTAAATAGTGATTAAGAAAACCTGACCTAAACAGAGTGGACAGATGCTTACTGTCGCCTTGTTTGGTAGCTTATGTCTGAAAGGACATGGAAGGAGATGATAAATATTACAGTGGAGTTGTTAATCTTCAGGTATTACTCTGTAATAAATTTATGTTCCTGCAATTTTCTCTTGCTACTTGTAGCAGCATAAATCATAGGAGGAGTCTTGGTTTGGTTTTGGAAAAAAAAAAATCCACATATAAGTAGGATTAGAAACAATGAACTGCCTTTTAGAATGCTGGATCATTTCTCCTGTACCTGATCCTGCAGTCTCTATAGTGTGTAATGCAGTGTAAGACTGGGAAATACACGTGGCTTTCTTGGGCATGCAGTGAAGAGAGAGGTGTGTTACTAAGCTTTTGCTCAGGCTGAGGAGAGTGCTATAAAATATTCTTTAGCCATAAACGTGATGACCTTCTGCAAAGCCTGGAAAGTCAACTGATACTGCTAAAACTTGCACTCATAGAAATACATGAAGGTTAATTCCAGATGAAATCTTTAACTTCTTATTCAGCTGCCTAAAGTACTTTTTTTTTTTTAGGGTAGGTAAAAATGTTATATAGAAATTTATGGTACTTTCATATATAAACTGAAAGTTTCTAACTGAAAAATTGTTCCCTACCTTGCAGACAGCCTAAAATTAATTTCATACTTCTGTTCTTACCAAAACTCTATTTACAATAATTACTCTCTAATATAATTTCACGATTTTTGGTGAAATTTTGTGTTCTGTTCTTCCTTTCATGGTAAAGTTGGTCTTCAAATCCTACATTACGTCCCTTCCTCCCTAGCGGTCCAAGTGACTGCTGCTTTTGTTTTTGTGGCTATTTCTCTGTACTTATGTATCTACTGAAAAATAAAGGAGAATGAGCTTTTGGAGTGGTAGCTTATGCTGTTCATGGTGAATAGTGAAAAGACACAAGGCCTTACAGTGTGGCATCACCTACTACTTTAGAATGCATTAATTACTTTTTTTGGACAAGTATACTATTGTACAGACTTTCTAGCTGATATATTCGCAGGTATGACATAATTAAGACTACTCATATGTACTCCTTAAAAGTTCAACTTCGTATATGCATGACTTTTTCTGATGATTTTTGTTCCAGAACTTTATTGGATGATTTTTTTTTTTTGCTTGAGAACTGTACTATCTTTTTCCCTTGGAAGCTAAACATTAAGATCTGAATGATGCATTCATGACATTTGTTGCTGAGGTAAACATGGGCAGGATGTCAGGCAAGACTCTTAGGTGGTATTTGGAGGAACAGAGAACAAAATTAATTGTTTGGAGTCTATTTTGTGAACAGTAGAGGGGTCAGTCTCTTAAAATCACTCACTCTGCAAGTTACCTGTCAAATAGTAGTAGTTTTCAGAAATAAAAAATTGCAAATTTGTTAGTTCATAGTTTCTTTCTTTTCTAAATAGAACAATAACATTTTAATTTCTGTATTTGGGGGTTTTGTTTTGAAAAAGGAACTAGCCAGAGAGGAAGTTGAAAGATATTAAAAATATTTTATTATTTTAAGTTGTGGGAGTGTTTATATGCTTCTTACGTAACACAGCCTGCACTGTCAGCCTGGAACTTTTCTACCTTTATTATGGATTTTGTAGATTTCAGCTGCTAGGAAACTGCTGAACTGACAGATGAGAATTTTTTAGTTTAACTTTTTTACCAAAACAAAAGTAAAACTTGTAATGACAAACACAGTTTAAACCTCATTTTATATGTTGGAATGAGGCTTTGATGGACTTACCTGAGTTTTGTCTTCACTGTTTGCTTTCACTGCCTGTGCATTAAATCAAGAGAAAAATTATTGCAAGATATGTATCTATAGCTTTAGGTCAAAAGATTCAATGTTCTTATCTAAATACCCTGCAGTACTTATTAAAATACAAAATAATTTGGCATGAGAGCTAACTTATGCCTTACTAACAGCTGCATGGTTATTTTACAGTTAAGTATGATTGCTTCATCCTGTTTAAGAAGATTATCTTCTTTTTGTTTCTAAAACGCTATCACCTCTCCTGGCTAAAGATAGAAGGAGGACAATTTAAATTTCTGATTATACTGTAAGGCTGTGTGAGAGCTTAGTAGAAATTTATATGATTTCAATAAAAAGTCAGTAGAATCAAGTGCATTTACCCACTTTAATATTACTCCTTTACCAAAATGATAATTTACAAATGGATGTTATTTTGGTAGGAAAAAGTGACTAATGGATGTGACAAGAGCTTCATGGATTTTTTTAATGGATTGTGCTCTGCTTTCAAAAGTAGATCAACCTTGATCCTCTCAGATTTTGTGAAGAACCAAGTACCTCTGTCCCATGAACACAAAAAATACAGTTTTAGAATCTGAATGATTATCCTTAGCGGTTGAAAAATTAACTTCTAAATAGCTTTTCCCATTCTAAATTTATTGACTTCTGGGGATTAAAATGAGTGCACCGAGTGAACATGCATGGATATCCCTGTTCATGTGTTACTGTACCTAGGGCTTGTGCCTGAGAGATGGTAATCATTGTGTCACCCACAACTGCAGTAAGAATTACATATACTCAGCATTTCTGCATGGTGCTGCTTATAGTGAGTTCACACCTATTTCAATCTAAAAAAAAAGTTTGTGCTATAGTTGAACAGGATGTTTAAAGATAGATCATAGGTAAGAAGTTTGGAAAAGGAAAATATGTAAATCGAGGTTATATACGGAATCATCTACGTCAGGCATCTGTTTGTGTTACCATTTATTTATTGTTTGGAATTTAAGGAAGTTATCCATGGGAAGGTTAAGCTAAGGTTTTGTGGGAAGTTTTAACAAAGGAATAGGAAGTGTGGACAACTGTATGGATTATCCTACATGAAAACAGGGTCCTTCAACAGAAAAAAAGGGCCTAGTTTGATTTCACAAATACAGATTAGACTGTTGAGATGTACACATTTTAACTTCTGTACAGCTCTGCAGTGCTAAGTGACATTTAAAGTACAGCTAAATAGCTAAATTAAACACCCTTGCCTGTACTGTCCTTTCTCCTAGACTTTCGTAGCTAGCTAGTAGAATGTAATAGCTTATGTTAGTTGTAGGGGATGCTGAAAGGCAGTAATTCCTTTTTTTTTTCTTACGAAACGCATATGTAAGTTCATGGCTGAAAAGAGAGGATAAGTGGCTTCTAAAAAGCCCAGGTCCAGACCAATGTCTTTATATGGCCCACAGATGCACTACAGTGTAGACAGTAATTTAATTAGCCAAGAGAAAATAACTAATAAAAAGCTCTCACTTAACTAAACATGAGCAATTCCACATCCACATTTGCAGATTGCTGGTTTCTTGAAAGGAAATAGAACAGAAAATAGCAGAGGGTCTTAACATTCTGTGGCTTTAGTGCATCTTTATGATCTAGATAGTCCTGGGTAACCTGTTTGGAATCTGCAACAAGTAATTTATGCATGCATTAGATTAATTTCCTGCATTACTAATAGTTACATTTTATAAAATTGTAATAATACAACTTAAAATTGTTCAAGGATATAATGAATGAATAAATGGAAAATACTTGCAAGAAAAAAATTTGAATGCAACATTTTTTGCTGTATAAGAAAAAGAAGACTGAGTTCTAATCCATATGGACAGGGAACGCTGCTAGTCTGTTTAAATGGTGACTAATGATTGCATGGGCCAACCTCTGGAATTGTGCAATAAAAGTATCTCCTGGAATTGAACGGTTCTAGATGTTAAATCATCTTGTGTGTGTCTCCTTTTACAATGTTATTTCTATGACTGATTTATTTAATAAAACTGTTCTTGAGTTCTGAGTGAAGTATGGATGAGGACTAGCACAGAATGCCATGAACCTGAAGATGCAGCAGTCTGTGGTGTCCAGGGTGAGAGACTTAGCTCTGTGGCTTAATTCTCTGGGCAATTGTCTCTACTTACCTCATAGGGATACTGTGGCACTTCATGTATTAAATACTGTTATGCTTTTTGAATCATTCTTCCAGTAAACCAACAAGAATGGAAGAGAAAGGCTAAAACTTCTCTTATCTTAATTATTTACCCCCATGAAGGTTGTTGCTTGTTACTTCCTTGTTTTCAAAGTAGATATGGCAATCCTTTTAGAGTTGTGTAATGCCATTTTCAATACAGACCTGAATTAATTATTCAAAGTTATCCCCCACTTCCAAAAGGAAAAGATAGATCAATTTCTCAGAGGCATTTAAAGGAGGCTCCTTGATGGTTTTATGCAAGTTCCAAGTCTTTCAACAAAATAAGTTGTTTATGGAAGCAGCAGATTACCATTTTCATTCACATAAGCTTTGTTTCCTGGTTTTGATTGCTGTCAGAATCTTCCCTTCATCTATGAAAATGGAGTCAGGTTACTAGAGTTAAAAATAAAATATCTTCACAAATTGTAGCTGCTTGGAGTACCACCTGAATTCTTGTAGGGAGTTCCTTTTCACTTTTGTTTTTTTCTATTTCTGATTACATATTGAAACACATTGGTGTGTGTCTCATGAGTTGTTCTTATTCCAAAGTAGAGGACTGGTAAAATTTCCATTATATTGCTTCTCAGGTCTTCTAGGCAGCTATCTTGATCTGCTTTCCAGTTAATCCTAGAATGGGAGTATAAAATACCTCATAATTTGGGAACTGACAAAAGAAAGGATGCTGATCTTGTGCCTTTTATAGCATCACAGGTGCATATCCACATTATCCACTCACATTTTCCTCCTCCTTGAAGAGTCCCTTTATTCCATATTTTACTAACTGAAGTTCAGAAGAGTGTTAAGAAATGCTGAATCCCTTGGCTTGTTAAAATTACTTCAGGGTACAACTAAATCTTTATTAAACAGCAGCCTATTAACAGTTTAAAGCTATATGATAAATTAATTTTTTCTTGTATTAACCCCCTTAAATCCCATATCAGCAATCCTTCATTTATTTATTCAATATATATTAATGTTATATGAACTAGTAGAATTTTAATTTAGGCCATTTTCTAAGTCCCTCCAAGGTAACTGCATTTTACAAAGGCTATATATCTGCTGGAGATTGACATAATCTTGAATGGTTTGATCAATTTGTCTTCCTTTGTTGCTTTGTCTTTGCACTGAGCCCTTAAAGCAAAGGTGGGCTACCTGTACTGGAGTTCACAGATCATTACAGAAAGTGTTTTATCTTCTGTGTGAGTGCTCTCTGCAGATTTGGTGTCCTTTCTTTGAAGTTTTCCCTTTCAAATACATTGAAAAGCTTGGTTCCTTTTAGAAGGTGATAAGCAGAAGCAAAAATGGACAATAGTAGAATCCCACCACTTCCATTGCTCAGGAGCTACCTATTTCAAAATAAGTGTTTGGCCTTACAAAGTTCTAGAGATCTGATTGAAAATGCTGTTCTTGTGAAGAACTGACTTTTCAAAAATTGATGCATCACAGGGTCAGCTGTTTTTCTTCTCTAAACAGCAAATAAAATTCTGCATCATCAAGCTTCTTTTGTGATAACAAAAGGACTTCTAGGTCCTGTATCTTACTGAAAAATTGCTATAAAACATAAGTGAAATGCTAAGCTTATTTTGGAGTAATTTACAAGGAGAGCCTTTGAATTCTTGGCCTGATTGTTCATTCTGTTCTTATCCCAGTGGTTCATTTTTGCTGCCATAATTTTCAGTCTGTTCTCACTGCTCATGTCAGAGAATAGACAATTTATTTCAGTGTTAATTAGGTGATTTATGTCTTTTGAAACATAAGCAGTCTGATTTCTAAGAGTTTATTATGTTATTATTCTTATATCTTGCCTCTTTTTTTATTCTTCACTTTGAAGTAAAGAGAACACAGACTTTATACATTTGGTGATTCTTCAGTTAGTACCAATGTGCTGATCTGTTGAGGCCCTTTCAGCTCGTCAAATGAAAGAACGTTCCTTAGCTATTACAGTAAAACTACAAAGATTGCCAAATGACATTTACACTTGTACTTGTGAAAGTATTGCACAGAAGTTTTGAAAATGGGTACTTTGCATAGAACACTTCATGCATAGAAAAAAATATTGTTCAGGTAGTAGTACTTTATTTGTATTGAACATTTCTAAACATGCCAGGCTTTAAAGCTGGAAAACCCCTCAAGTTTTCTTTACATTGACATGAATTCCATTATGTTTTCAGTTCTTGTCTGTTAAAAATTTGAGCTGGTAGTACATCCTTTAAAAAAAAAAAACAAACAAAAACAATTGATGAAAATTATGCTTTCATAAGTTGCAGAAATGGTGATCCTTAGTATCTTCTTTCAAGCATAAATTGTGCCATTTAAGAAAAGAAAAATCACCTATTTTACATTTGACCATCTTCAGTTTCTTGTCCTTCATTGCCTCCCTAAATTTAGGACCCTTCTATTCCCTTTGATGTCTCATTTGTATACTTTAAACAAATTACCCTTTAATTTTCTTCTTGGTAAATAAAGGCTTCTTTACTTTGTCACTGTGATTCTTCTGTCAAAAAAAAAAAACCCATTTTTTTTTCTGTGAGCATTTCCCATTTTTACAACATTGGTCTTGAGGTGGGAAATCCTACATTTCCTTTCCTTTTCCACTATTAGTGTCAGAGGCAAAGTAATTTTGCTTTCTGTCTTCTCCAGACTCCTTTGTTTCCCACATCTAGAACAATTTTCCATGCTGCCCAAAGAGTAATATCCAAATTATTATTATTAGTGAGTATCCAGATCTCTTATTTTGAGTTACTGCTTCTGAGGACAGTGATTGCCCCATTCTGTCACCTGACCCTTGTAACCATTTGTAGGTCCAGCCTTTCACTTGGTTGTTCTGAAAGTTTGTCTTGGTCGTATGTGGTCAGTGAAGAGATGTGGTACCTCTGCATCAGCACCTTGGTTTCTTCAGAATTTATTGTTGCTTAAGCTTATTTTCCTTCCAAATCATCAAGGTCTGAATATTCTGATCAACAAGTACTGTGTTTTGAGATGCATCATGTGCTGCTGCAGAAAAGGTACAACCATACTACGATGATACCCTTGAGCTCTAGCGTATGTCTCATTTTTAAGCCTCTGTAATTTATATGATGCTGTTTAATCAAAACTTTCTGTAATTCAAGGCACATGTTTTCAGATGCTCTAAGCATTCTTCATCAAAATTTTTTATCAACCAAGTTTTATGGTGTTCTCAAGAAACATTTTTGTACTGATGCAAGTTGATTGGCATTAATTGTTGGTTGTTAGTGGTGACAAGAACTTTTGACTGAGGCATAAACCAGGTGGTGATGGTGTAAACCTTCTGTGTTGTGCTTTTTGTCTGTTTACCAAATTCTTCTTGGGGTACTTCTGTTTGTATACACATTCTTTCTGATCTTTCCTAGTTAACACAGTGTGTCATGAAAACACTCGCTATTCAGGAATGAAGATATTCAGGAAACTTAGTTGTGGTTATAAATACATGAAAACAAAGGCTTCTGTTGCAGAAACAAGACCTGGCCTAATAATAGAAAACACCATAATAGAAACAGTCTTCTTATTGTTCCTTTTGGCATTCTCGAGCTTGCAGGCAAGGGGGCTTTGAGACTGGGTGGGATTCTTTGTTACCTGGAGGTACTTGTTACTGTGATGGCCATACCAAGTTTACTATTCTAAGTGTAATATAACCATGCTCTCCAATGGGGGTAGGACTCTTAAAAACTCCTGATGTCATTATTGAATGTGATGTACTGCTGACAAGTCCTTGATTTCACTTCACATAGTTCAGCTTCCTCTAATATGCCATTGTATAAGCTAAAGCATTTTTAGTTTTGTAATTTTGTGCTTTTTATTAACTTGGAAAGATGCTAAAAAGAAGAGTACATTGATATTGAAGTGGATTATTAGAAAGTCTATAGAAATATAACAAAACCTGAAATGGCTGGAAATTGTAAGCTTAAATTTATCCATCATTGGGATCCTTTTATTTTCTTAAGAGCAATTGAAGCAATTGTACTGGGATATGGCAGGGAAAACTTACCCTGAAGCTCCAGAAAGGAATCAAAAAGGCCAAACCATTCTGGTTTTTATCACTGTCTAACTACCAGAATGGTGCATTGATGCTGTGAACATACTTTTGATACTCTATTTCTATTTCAGTTACATGCTTAATTTTTTTTCAGTTTAGCTCAATGTCAACACAATAGAGGATATGTTCTTTATGGATATGAAACCATGTCCTTTGGGTATGAATTAAATAAGTGATTTGGTAATACACAGGTTTAAATTGGAGATTGGCTTTGAATTGTGTTTAAAAGAAGGGTGGAAAAAAGGAATTCCTTTCCCCCCTCTCTCTCACATAGCTTAAACCCTTTTCCTTTGTTGCCTGACAGGGTAGCAGGTATATGTATCAACATAGCCAAACTCCAAATGCCTGTTACGTTTCAGCATTGTTCAGAAGCCCTTATGTAGTATTGTAGAACTAATGTGCAACTTCTCAAGGAAGTTTTATATATTGTATGGTAGTTATGTTTTCTCTTTCACTACATTTTTTTCACCAGGATTTCTTGTTAAAAAGACAACAAATATCACATTGTCAATAGTTCAGTTTATTCTGTGCACACAAAGCAGGACTGTCTGGAGGTGACTATTCAGCATCCCAGCAGGCTCAGGAACCTTGAACTAGTTTCTTTTATGACAGTGAGATCAATGCTGCTGCTGAAGCTGTCAAGTGTGTTCAGGCTGTAGTAATGTCTGCACCGTTATCTACCAGTAGAGTTCCAGAGGCACATTGTATGAGGTACTTGGTGGTGGGTTGCTGGATTTAAGGAAAGGGACAAGCACTTACTAAATGAAATGTCTAGACTCCTGTCTGCAGGAATCAGTTGTCTCTCACCTATTTGTATATTCATAACACATATCTCTAGCATCATCGTTTTTCTCAGCTGTCACTTCACAGCAACAAAGCAGCAGCAGCAGTGCCTGAGATGTGCCATTTATAACTACGGGAGCAGCAAAACAAAATAGGCAGTCATTCCCAATGGTACCAGGCTTCTTTTGTCTTTATGAAGGTACAGAGGGGTATTCAGTGTCCTAAATGTTTTTCCAAGATTAAAGTATGTAGGTGTTTCTGTTCTCCTAGCTGTGATTTTGAACACACCTCTTTGCTTTGTTGTTTTCAAACCTGCACTGCATTATCTTTTGAATACAAAGGCTGTCCACACTGCTTGGTTATGCAGCTGCTTTCATGACCTGTATGGCTGCTAGTCAGACTTGATTGACAATATTTCCTCTTAGACATGCTAGACAGGAATGCACAGGAGGCACTCTTAAAATTTATAGTACTTTCTGATGCCAGCCTAAAGCACTTTGAAAAGAAAAAAGTCCCCATAGCACTAAAACTGTTCATGAGAAGGGAAGTAAAACTGAAACAGTGCTTTGAAATACAATCTTCTAAAATAGTTGCATGTGACTGATGCCTGTATGCCCAAATAAATTTCAGAAGAACTCATTAGATTATATCACATACATACATTTCTGTAGTGGTTTGTTCTGCCCTCTTTAATGTGTAATACTTACGTCATGTAGCATCTCATAGTATGTAACACTTAATATCATAATTAATAAACACTATTTTCTGTTAATAACGGGTTAAGGATTTATTTTCAGAAGGTCCTAGTATGTATATTTGCCTCTCCACCACAACAAAATCAAGTAAAAGGAGACTGTAGATGCTAATTCTTGTGAGGAGTATTTTGGTTTTCTGGTAAGCTCATGATAATTATTCTAATGTAATTCTCCAGTGGAAGAAAAGCTCCTTTTTCTGTGTCTTCTCTGAATAAATCCTAACCTCTTTTTCCACCCAATGCTATTCCAGCAGATTGTGTCATTAGCTTTTGAATTTGTTTAAATTCAAAATATAAAGAGAGTGTAGCACATTTATGGCCCCAATAATCCATTTGTATGGTTTCACTTCCATGAAAATCTATGAATTTGAACTGGATTTTATCAAAGATAAAGGTTTTCATTCTATTACCAAAAGTATCAGGGGATTGCTGCGTACGTACAGATATTACTGATTTCAAAGATCAAGTGTGACACAAAATGCATTCAGATGTAGTTTGGGACTATATCTCAAACACAATACAATGGAGGGATGAGTATATGTGTGTTAACATAAGATATTTTTATAGTTAGGAAAGATATCTTAGAAACACTATTTCTTTGGCGTTTTTTTAACCTTCTTTCCTATCTTTGAAATACAGAATTTCTTAGTTAATGAACTGGAAAGTGGATGTGTCCTGCAGGGCAGTATTTTACCTGAGAGGGCTGATGAGCAGTCAGTGGGGTTTTGACTATGAATTAAGCATTTCCTACGCTTAACCAGAACACCTGATCTCCTGAGTACTGACCAGGCATCCCTGGTCCCTGACTTCAGATTCATCAGTGCTTTCCTTCTTTGAAGATTTAAAAAAAACCAAAACATAAAATATAGGTGTCGTTAAATTTAAAAAAAAAACCAAACCCCTCCTTTCCCCCATTGATGGGATATTAATTTGTGTTTGGCTTTGCTAACCTGTGATTTTTATTATATGGAACAAATAAATTATGATAATATGTATCATGTCTAGTAGAGATTATACATTCAGTTTCTGCTGGAGTGAAATACTGACAGTTTAAATAGCCTGAGACAAGCAATGATTTATTTGTGAGCTTCCAGACCAGGGAAGACAGTCTCTTTTTGAGAGGAAAAGGAAGCAAAGTTGGTAAGGCCTTTTCTTATCTAACACAAGGAAGGAAAAAGTGCTACCATTGCTTCAGATGAGGCCCTGTCCTAGGCTTTAATTAATCCTGTAACAGAAGCAGAAGCAATGAGATTGGAAATTAATTACAAAAAATAGCATGCAAAATAATTAGGCCTTTGGTCGTACATCTGTCCATGTTGATTTGCCGTATTAGGCAACCTTTGGAGTCCAGGATTCCTGTCTTTCTTGCTGATTATCCATTTCCTGCAAAGTGCCACTGGTATGAATTCACTCACTGCCCCAGTTCCTTGCACTGAGAGGCGCGGGCAATGGCTGCAAACCAGCTGGATCGGTACCTGTGGATGGGAGGTACCTCGCTGGTGTGCTGTGAGCTTGTGCCATAATGACTTCTCACTAACTCCTGAAAAGGTTTAAAGATGAATCTCTGGTCTTTGCTTAATTCAGATGAGTCTGTGCATTTTATCCTAAATGATGGAAATCTACTTGGTTTTCCATAGGATGTAACCTTGAATGGAGTTGCTTGAGCGCAAAGGAGTTTTTATTTGTTTTTATTTCGTCTAGTGAACGCAAGGTCAAAGGGATTGAAATAGCTTCCAGCTATGTTATGTAGTTCTGACTAGTGTGATATTCTTTAAAAGAGTTTGCTTTTGTGGCTTTTCTTTTGGTGATAAATCAGATCATAAACACCTGCAATTTCTAAAATAAGTAGTTGTCCTGGTTTAGGGTGAATTTGGGAGAAAACCTCTGAAGGGGTTCCTCTAGAAAGCAGATTCAAGTGGCCCCTCCCCTAGCTGGTTCAGGAAAAGATTAAAAGATTTCTTTGGAGAAAAGTGGAAAAAAGCTTTTATTTAACAGGCAAAGCATTCACCAGCACAAAAAAAAAACAAACAAAAAAAAAAAAAAAAAAAAAAAAAAAAAAAAAAAAAAACAAAAAAAAACCAAAACCCAATATTAAACAATAAAATGTCTTGCCAATCTGAAGAGATGACAGACTCAGAAGGTCCCCTTGGTGAGCTGCAGCTCGGCTCACTCAGTCTCTGATCAGTCCCTCCAGCACTGGAAAAAGTTTTTTTTTAAAAGGAAAAGTATTGACCAGCCAAAAAAAAAAAAAAAAGAAAAAAAAAGAACAATATTAAACAATAAAATGTCTTGCCAATCTGAAGAGATGACAGACTCAGAAGGTCCCCTTGGTGAGCTGCAGCTCGGCTCACTCAGTCTCTGATCAGTCCCTCCAGCACTGGAGATGCTGTGGCCCTGGCCCAGCCCAGTGGGCCATATGTGTGAGCTGCTGCTGCTCCTCTGGGTGTTCAGTCCAGAGCAGGTTTGAACAGGTCCAAGAAAATGAAAAACCACAGTCCAGGGAACTTCTGTGCCTCAGCTAGCTAAAACTTGCTAAAAAGCCAAGGTGGCCCCTCCCCTAGCTGGTTCAGGAAAAGATTAAAAGATTTCTTTGGAGAAAAGTGGAAAAAAGCTTTTATTTAACAGGCAAAGCATTCAGCAGCACAAAAAAAAAAAAAAAAGAAAAAAAAAGAACAATATTAAACAATAAAATGTCTTGCCAATCTGAAGAGATGACAGACTCAGAAGGTCCCCTTGGTGAGCTGCAGCTCGGCTCACTCAGTCTCTGATCAGTCCCTCCAGCACTGGAAATGCTGTGGCCCTGGCCCATCCCAGTGGGCCATACGTGTGAGCTGCTGCTGCTCCTCTCGGTGTTCAGTCCAGAGCAGGTTTGAACAGGTCCAAGAAAATGAAAAACCACAGTCCAGGGAACTTCTGTGCCTCAGCTAGCTAAAACTTGCTAAAAAGCCAAGGTAAGCTCTCTCCTGCTGTCTGCCTGTGTGCAGACAACACAGTCCAGGAGAAGATGCAAGGGAGCAAGCGCAGTTTCTGAAAACAAGCTCTGCGCTGCTTCTCTCCCCCCTTCACTCTCAGACCCAGTCTTAAAGGTGCAAAACTTATTTCTGGGCTGAACAGACAAACAGGGATACAAGCATCATAAAGTCCCCCCAGGGCAGTAGGAAAAAAAGCGCCTCGGTTATCAGGTCCTCTAGAGAAGGATGAAAAGTCTTTCTGAATTCACTAGAGACAGGCAAAATTTATGTAGGGAAAGTCCTTTAACCAAAAAGCATTAATTTCACTGGAGGAATAACACAGTATTGCAATGAGGAATAGACAAAATTATTCATTCTGTAATACACAGTCAAATAACCTGAGTAAAATATACTCTTCCACCCCCCTGACATCTTTCTCTCTTTTTTTAAGGAAGAGAAAAAATATTTAGATTTTATAAGTGCTGTGGTAACCATGTTACAGTGACTTGTATACCTGGGTTAAGAGGTTTTCTCAGTGTCCTAATGTTCTGTATTTAATTAAGAATTGTCACTACTGAGGGAACATGTTTAGCTGTATCATTAAAAGGGATGTGCCATATAACAAAATCTTCTAGCTTCTTGTTTACCATCAAACACTGACAGTGTCTCAACAACTTGGATATAATTAAATCTGATAGCTGTATCCAATTGTCTAGTTAATGCTTCAGATATTTTTTGAGTGAAAGCTTAGAAGAGTTTATCAAAGAAATAAAATGCTATAGTCTAGTTATGTATACTGGGCATGGTTGATTTTTTTTCAAAGCTTTTGCTCTACTGCTGCAGTATGAGAGTTGGTTTGTATCAGATTTTAGCATAACTTCAGTCTGGGAAAAGTGAATTTTTTAAAATGGTGATAATGTGATGGGTGCATTATTACTAAAACCTGATAAATTTTGTTACAGACAGGTTCTTCATCAGCTCATCAACACTGTCTTAGAAGTTTAATAAGTAAAGGACCTTTTAGAGCAAACAGATCAGTACTGAAATCTTGTGAGCATTATTGAATTTAAAAGTAAAATATTTTCTATTGGTTTTTTTTTACAACTTCAGGAAACCTCCATATTAAAATACTTCATAAGCAACACAGTGAATAAAACAGAATGTTGCACATTACTATAATTCTGGTAAACCAGAAAGAGTGTTAAATCTGCACAGTTTCAGTCTGCATTTGTGTATACCCAGATAATTTACTTTTTTTTAGCCTTCAGTAGTGTTTGCTCAAAACTGCGTAAGTGTGATGGATAAAAACGTAATTATTTTTCAAGGTTTGTATGTTAGAAACTTGGTATGTAACCAGTTGTGAGTTTAGACTGGAGAAAAGCTTTTGTTTACAAAATGGGAACATTCTGGCTTGATTCTACAGGAGGGCTGATGTTAGTGATTTGTTTTGCATCATCTTTTTTTCTGTCAAAATAATCAAATTTATCTTTTCTGAATTAGGTGTCATAATGAGTGAAGAGGAGAGCCTAGAATTACTGATTGGTGTTTATTGTAGAGATTAGGAGAGACAGAAAGATGTTTACTCATTAGAAGAGTGTGATGGTTCACTGAGCTCCTTGTATCTCATAGGAATTCTGTCACACTTGGATAAAGCCATGGTTTGATTCATGTACAGTCACTGTAAACAGCATTACAGCTCTAGATTTTATCATCACCTGATGCCATGTGCATGTTCCTCTGAGAGACAAACTGAATAAGCAGCCACAGTGAAGAGCAAAATTTTAAGGTGGCTTTGTACTTTTTCAGAAGCGATGCCTTCTGGATAGTTCTATCCTTGAAGCTTGCACTGCAGTCTTGTTAGAGTTGTTTGTATGGGTCTGTGACATGGGTAAGTTTACATCTGGTTTTCATATAGTAGGGCATGTAGGTCTTAAATACTTAAATAATGTATCTGTTGGGGACAGTGCACATGTGAGAAAATGAGAGGTTTATGTCACTAAGCTTTACTGTGCTGCTTTTTTTTCTGTTCCTGAAATTAAACATAAAATATTTTCATTAGCTCTTTTTTTTCCCCATCATACTAAAAACACATACTGAAGTCTTAAAAGTAACTTAACTAGAATTTACTTCTTAATTCGTTAAAAACCATAAAGCTTTTTTTTCTCTTACAGTTTAGTGCAGAATTGCAGTTTTTTTTTCTTGAACTCTTCTGACCAATGAAACCTTTAGATTTTTTTTCTCTTATTTGCAAATTTCTTCACCATGAATCTCTACATTGTAAATGATAAATAACTTTGTCATATAATACAAACTAGCTTAAGAGCTCTTGTTATGGAAGCCAAGTATGCATGTTTTTGCAAATCTTGTGGAAATGGAAGAGTGGGCCTGAGCCCAGACTATTTCTCCTTTGTCTGTAAGATGCTTCTTTTCCTCTTTCATCGTAGTATTTGCCATCAGAGCACCTACCTGGAACTACTCAAAAGGAATTTCTTCTCTGCATTGCACTTGAATGTAGGACACATTTTCACCTGTTATTTTCATTCTGCTCTCATATGTTTCTTTTCATATTTTTAGATATATTGTTTGAGCTCTAATATGACACTTTATTGCAGGAAGGGTCTTAACTCTTGTTTTCTAATCCAGCATTCATGAGCTCAGTCATCATCAGAAAGTGAGCTATGATGGGAGAAAAATTTGGCCTAAACACACAGTCAAAATACTTGCATAAGAAAATAATTAAATGAGAAAATAAAATACACTTATTTAAAGCTGGTTTACTCTTTGTATAATGAGCTTTCTTCTTTTAATTTTGCCATGAAAATGAATTTATTTCTAAATTCTAATTGTTCTGTTCTGCAAACAATAAGATGACAGTGTAGGTAGGAGTTTCATTTTCCAGCTGAATCTGTGTTCAGAATTTTATTTGCATAAAGTCTCCTAGAACACAATGAACTTTTTTTTTTTTTAATGGGATCTATGGTGTTAGGTAAGACAAAGAAGATTAAAGGAATAATTTAATATTTCTGAAGTTATTGGTGAAACCTCATGAGAAATCCTGGCCTCATTTACAAGAGTGCAGTAGTATTGGCTTATTGACCTGAAGCACTTGAAATAACTGTCTTAAACATCTTGTGCAAAGGCTGGATTCTCCAGCTGAACTATCTGGGCATGAAGTAATAATGTTATAGCTAATAATATACAAATGTTAAAGAAGAAAAAAGTCATTTGCAGCCTCAAGAACTAGAATAGTCCTAGAATTTTTAGGACATGAGACTGATGTGCTGGGGTAGCTGTGCATCCAGGTTGTTGAAAAGGTAATATAGAATTGTCATGAAATGGGCAACTAAGATTTCAGCATTTTAGTGTACCCTGCTCTTCCGATTTGCTGCATAGCACTGGGGAAGCAGATTAACCCCAATCTTTTCTTCTGCAGGGAGAACAATTCGGTCTTTTATAACAGATGGTATGAATAGTTCAGTTTATGATGCAAGTTCTAAGTGGTTTTATAATACTGTAATCCCTCTTCCAGCTTAAGAGATGGAGTAGTATGCAACAGCCTAGTAGGTAATCAAGAAACTGGCATTTGGGATTGCTGAAGACTAATGAAGCTTAGAATGTTTGCATTTGACTTGTTGATGGGAAATACTAAAATGGAAATACTAATGGCTAGAGGGCTTTACCAGTAAATTGACCTAAGTTTTCTAAAAGGTATCAGACTCCTAATTTAATGTGTCACTTAAAAGCACATTTGACTGCACTAATCTGCACTGGGAATTCATAGAGTAGGGAGAATAGTTGGAAGTGTGTGGGGATACTACAAGTTACCTATTTTGATCTGGAGTGCCTGGACTACATCTGACAAAAAAATTATCTCTGAACACCTACTTAAGAATTTCAGAATGCTGCTTTTACCCCAGTTACCTTTATTTCTTCACTGTTTTTAATTAGAATTAATTTCTTGTTATTTGGGTCTTGTTCCTAGAAGGCGGGCTTTTCTTTGTGTGTTTGTTTCTCTGTAATTTGAATTAATTTTCTGCAGCCATGTAAATGAGGGGGTGCTAGACCAGTAAAAAACAAGGTTAAATGTTTTCTGATGGGAGACTGATGTGATGAAAGTTCACTTTTCATCAAGAAAAGTGTGGTCAACAGCAGCTGAACATCAACCAGCAGCGTGCCCAGCTGGCCAAGAAGGCCCATGGCATCCTGGCCTGTATCAGCAGTAGTGTGGCCAGCAGGACCAGGGCCGTGATTGTTCCTCTGTACTTGGTGCTGGTGCAGCTGCACCTCAAGTCCTGGGTTCAGTTTTGGGACAGAAGGAGCACTGAGGTGCTGGAGTGAGTCCAAGGAAGGGCAGCAAAGCTGGTGAAGAGCCTGGAACACGAATTGAGTAAGGACTGTGCGAGGATGTGGAGCTAGGATTGTTTAGCCTGGAGAAAAGGAGGCTCAGAGGAAACTGTCGTACTCTCTACAAATGCCTGAAAGGAGGTTGTGGCAAGGTGAGAGTCAGTGTCTTCTCTCTAGTAAGCAGCAGTAGAACAAGAGGAAATGGCCTCAAGTTGCTCCAGGGGAGGTTTAGATTGGATATGAGGAAAAATTTATTCACTGAAAGGGTTGTTAAGCATTGGAACAGGCTGCCCTGGGAAGTGGTTGAATTACCATCCTTGGAGGTATTTAAAAGACCTGTAGGGCACAATTTAGTGATGAACTTTGTTGGGCTAGGTTAACAGTTGGACATGATCTTAGACATCTTCTCAAAACTAAACAATTCTATATTTATTTCCTCAGCACTAGAGAAACCTGCACAGCTGCATGATGATGAGAGAGATCCAGAAAGCTGAAGGGATCTTTATGTTTTGGGAAAGGAAATTAATTCAGTAATTTTACTGTACATGAAGTGTATTATAATTTCATTCCAGAAGCTTGAAAACAGTGCATCTTTTCTGATATTCTTTTTATGTGCTTGTACAAATGTTTGGGATGTCCCAGATGATGATTTAGTGAAGATGTAGCTTTGTGTGTTTGGGTGTTTTTCCAGCAGAAGTCAGAAATTTAGAAAAATGTTTATCTCCTGATAATCCGGTGTAAGCACAATACAGTAATTTTAAAATAGTTGAGACTGAACACATCAAAGCATATACAAGACATTTTCTAAATATTCTCCAGTATTGTAGTTTCAGCATTCTTTACCTATGCAAAAATAGTTCACAAAATTTTCTCTAATATTCTGTATGTCATAAGTAGGTTAAAGGTTTTCTGATGTCTTTCTTTTTCTTATTAAAATACTGAACTTATTACCATTAACACTGTATGGAAGCCCTGGAGACATCAGCATAGTAAAATGTGAGACCTCTGCCTGCACCCATTCATGTAAATGAACTTAATAAGTACACACTTCACAACCTAAGCAAGATAACTGCTTTAGTAGTTAGCTTCAGTAATCACAACAGACTAGGAACTGTACCTCCTATTTCATAAGTTACACTGTTTTTAATGTTTCAAAGTAACTTTTCTGCATAAAAAGGTTTTCAAGTATTTCTTCTACTCAAGCACTGTTGTGCTTATTTCCCTCCAAGTTCAACTGGTGAGGTTTTTATGGGATTTACTCTTAAAATCCTACAGATTGGAAAATCTCCCCTAACC
The DNA here is from genome assembly GCF_014805655.1 of Passer montanus. Lineage (NCBI taxonomy): Eukaryota > Metazoa > Chordata > Aves > Passeriformes > Passeridae > Passer > Passer montanus. The sequence continues at coordinate 2,508,500 of NW_024356505.1, read as the reverse complement.
TTTAACAACGTGAAAGCCAGTATCTGTCTGAAGCCAGTTGCCTAGACTACTGTCTGGGCAAGGGGAACGTATAGACACCTGCAGAGAGTCATTCCTGCCTTCATTTGGAATGGAACAATATGCCATCTGGGGATGTGGAACCTGCTAGCTTTCGTTACGCTTGATTTATTAGATAATTAAACTTAGATGAAAGAAAATCTCATACATGGTTTTAATTTACTTTTGCTCAACAAAAAATCTTGATCCAACTTTGTGTGTCTAGTGTTTAATTTCAGGGTAATTATTATTAGTGCTTGTCTGTTTCAGTGATTCAAGTACTCAGAGAAACCATAAATATTGTATAGTAAGACAGAACTTATAAAATACAGGTGTCTGATTTCAAGCATCTGCATGTAGGTACAAAAGTAGCATTGACCTGATTTTCAGAACTAGAGCACTGCTGGTTATGCCAACAAAAATAGAGCATGCTGACACTTTCTCAGAAACTGGTTTTCAGCATGTGATCTCCAAACTTGTGATCTGAGGTATGTGGTGATAGGGGATTGCTTTTCATTTTTCATTTCCAGAGCTATTGTCTGGCTTAATAATATTTGTTACTCTAATCTGTGGAGGAAGACGGGTTTGTTCCACTTTTAGTCTTGCCTCTGCTATGAGGCATACAGGGCTTTTTGTCATGTGAGCTTCATAGCTAAATGGGTTTTGCAGTAAAAAGGAAAAATTGCTATTAGTGTTCAAGTTTCAGGAAGGAGCCAGTACGATGAGCTTGTGCTTCACCATTCAGCACTAATCTTTCCTTTTTAATCATAAATCTGTGCCTTCTTGCTTATTTTGTCATTGATCAAAACCGTGGTGTTTGGAGCAGGAGCTCAGGCTGAGTCATCAGTGCACATGGAGTGTGTGGGACTGAGGAATATGCAGGTATCTAGATGGACTGAATTAAAATGGCCTCACCCAGAACCTGATTACGAATTTTATGTCAGTCATGCTGCCTTTATGCTCCCACCCGGCCTCATGCAGTGCATGGCCCAGCCCTGCCTGCTGTGTGTGCTGAAGGAGAAGGCTGCTGCTCCCAGCTGGCTTTCCTCTGTGCTGAGGGAATGCTTTGCTGATGGACTACAAACAGCAAAGGCTATTTGCACTATTTAAGCTTAAGCAGAGTAAGTGAGCAAAGGAACACAAGTCTGCTCCCTCATGATTGGAAGCTGTGTTGGCAATCATTCAAGATAAAAACAAAGTTAGTCTTCTTGAAAATGCTTTTAGTCAATTTAAAACCCCTGTTTTCATGATGGAGTGTTGCTCAGTTGTAAGCACTTTCAGATAAAGAGTTTACTTTGCAGGTGAATATATAAAAGCAAAATTCATAAAGGAACTTTACTTTGTGTAAAGTTGATCTATTATTCAGAAGATTGTAACAGAAGTTCATACAGGCTATTGAAGAATAGATTGTCCACTGGGAAGCATCTGAGTGCATACAAGGAGGAAATATGATGCACTACAGAGGGAGTGCACGTCTGTTCTGTCATCTCTCCTAGACCTATTATTGACTGAGAGTTATGGCATGTGCATTTTAGATAGCAGACCTGGTTGGCATTTCTAGCATGTTAGTTGTGAGCTATTGAACATAAGTCTCATAGCAAGGGAAAAGAAAGAACATTAAAACAAGCCCACGCCTTGATTAGCATAGTGCTTTTTAATAATTTCTGTTCAGTTGGAAGCTTTTATTGGCAAAATTGGATTTTACAACTCCTTATTGCCTTATAGAGAAATGCAAGGGATCCCTGATCTTAATAGCAGCTTTTTCCCAGTGACACATCTAACCAGACTTTCTCACAGAGACTGTATGTAAGTGTTTTATGTCAAGAAAATGTGTATTATATTTGAAGCAAATTATGGCTGTATCTACTGTTTTCTGCATTTAAGAGACAAGTATGCATTCTGAAAAACAGCTCTATTTGTAGTGTTACAAGCAGTATTATATATTCAGAAAACTGTATGGTTTTAAATGAATCTTTTTTTAAAATGCTGTTGCTATACAAATATCTAGAAAGAGAAGACACATAACACTTGAAAACAACATGTGAGCCATCACCGTAGGTTTTCTGTTCATAGCAGTCCCTTAATGATTGAATCTCTACCATTCTTGCAGTAAACCTAAATATTAAACTGCTACTATACCCTGTTTGGAATGGGCCAGGATTGCTGTGTTGGATGCAAACTATGGGTCTTACTTGTGCATCAGTCTTTGGATTACACAGGAGGCATGTTAATTGTGTGATGGTTATATCCTCACTGTGAGTACCTCACAGAGACTGTATGTAAGTGTTTTATGTCAAGAAAATGTGTATTATATTTGAAGCAAATTATGGCTGTATCTACTGTTTTTCTGCATTTAAGAGACAAGTATGCATTCTGAAAAACAGCTCTATTTGTAGTGTTACAAGCAGTATTATATATTCAGAAAACTGTATGGTTTTAAATGAATCTTTTTTTAAAATGCTGTTGCTATACAAATATCTAGAAAGAGAAGACACATAACACTTGAAAACAACATGTGAGCCATCACCGTAGGTTTTCTGTTCATAGCAGTCCCTTAATGATTGAATCTCTACCATTCTTGCAGTAAACCTAAATATTAAACTGCTACTATACCCTGTTTGGAATGGGCCAGGATTGCTGTGTTGGATGCAAACTATGGGTCTTGTGCATCAGTCTTTGGATTATACAGGAGGCATGTTAATTGTGTGATGATTATATCCTCACTGTTAGTACAGATACAGAACTGGGGGCTCCTGAGGCATAGCACCTCAGGAGCTTTGGGCCGCAAGAAGAGTATTAGAGTACATTTCTAAAGGGAATATGTTGAGAAATGGCAGAGTGAATTGTAGATTGACTAGAGAAGCCCAGTAAGTCATCCTATTAAACACATCCTGCTGCCGATGGGGCAAAAAAGACTACTTTTACTGTGCCTAAGCAAGTTCTCTTGCAGATAACAAGTTTGACAACATTCTAAAAGTATGAAGGAGAATTTAAATTAAAATAAAGGTCAGCCATATATATTTAAGCTTTAAAAAAAAATCAAAGGACAAAAAAATTGAATTGGCCATGTGAAGATAAGATTGCTGGCATGGTGGGGAATAAAAAGAAAAGAAAGAAATGGAGAGGTGAACTTTTAACCCAACCAAAATAAATCAAATCTGTGTCCCTCAAAAGCAGAGCGCTGTTGGAAAAATTACCCTTACTAACAACCAAGCATGTCCTTAATGAGATCAAGGACTTAACCTCTGACAGAACAGGATAACAAAGCACCTCTCCAATCAATACAACTGTATCTTTTTGTCTCTCTTTCAGTGTTACAGGATAATTAAGAAAGCCTTTTCTACAATGGCTTTCTTTCCTTCAGAAGTGATATTTTAGAATTCTAAAGTGTGTTTCATATTCACTTCAGGCAAGGCAATTTGACAAAAACACTCCTGCCATTTACCTGGCTTCAAAGTCTGAGTATTCATGTTGGAAGAGTAAAGATTCTAATGATTCTGAAGAATGGCTTATATCTTCAGAAGCATCCTGGACATTAATGATCCTCAAATGTTTTTGTTTAGAACTGTATTACCTAATGCTTTTTGTCTGTGGGAGAGAAGTTAAGCAAAAATGAGTAAATGCAACATGGAAAGATGCAAAATTATTTAAAACAAAAGAATCTCTTCCCCGCAAAGCAGCAATAGAAAACTCAAATTTCTAAAAGTCTGGGCCAGGATAAAATAGGGTGATATACATGTGCTATGTGTTCAGTGACACAGTGTTTGAAACATAGTAACTAATGTTAAAAGATAGGTATGCAGAAAAAAAGAAATCATTGCCTTTGTGATCACGTAAAAGAAAAGCAGAAGCAGTACAGTGTTTGGAACTTCTCTAGTTTACATCTGACATGTCTGTAAATTCTGAAAACAGTCTAGATACTTTTCAGATGGGAGAGTAATATGCTTGTTCCCATTGAAAGTGAACAAGGTCTAGTGAGCTAGTCTGCTGACTAGTAAAGATACTGTTTCTGGCTTCAGAGAACTTGGTATCTGTGGTGCTTAATGTGTCATCATAAAAATGGGTTTTGAATTGCTATATACAGTGGAGTAATTTTATCTAACCCAAAACCATTCAGTATTATCAAAGAATGGTAGTGTTCCCCTGGTTTGAAGGAAAAATATACTCAATTTTATTCTCATAATGATTTTTGTCATGATGGAAGATCTTACTTTTGGATACTGCTTGACTGAGAAATTTTTTTCCTGTGTTTGAGACATATTTCTTATCCAAGTAAAAATGTTGGATGAGATGTTAGGGAAAAAATGTAAATAGCCAAACTGATTTATGAGCCTGTTTGTTGTCTGACATGACTTTAACCTTTTGCTTTGTGTAACAATTTACTAAGTTAGAAGATAATTCCTTAATTGTTATACCACAAAACCCCATATATCAAGTACTGCCAGACCTCTCAAGCATTCCTGGAAAAGTTCTCCCATTGTATTTTTTTAACCTTTTTGAGAATATTGGGAAGACTTGTTTTGTACACAAGGATGTGTGTGTTTAGATTAACAAATAACACTTGGTCAAGGATATAAAAAGGGGGAAAAAAAGAGATAAAATCTAGGCCAGGAGGTTTTAGAGATTTCTATTCTCAACTATCAGCTCTTAAAGAACTTCTAAGGGAAAAAGGCAGGGTCTCAACAAAGTGAAAATTTTGTTCATGTTCTGCCAGTTCACAGTGCTGTTGTTTTGTTTGTAGTTCAGATTCGTGTGACTGTTGAGGGAGTCTGTTTGGATGAAAGATTTGAAATGTTGTGATCCTTCAGTGTTTTCACTTCTATAAGCGCGTTCCTTTTGAAGGCATTAATTGCATTAATTTGCCAGGACTGCCTATTTTTAGAGGTGAGCACCTGTCTCTGCACACCAGGAGTCATCTTGTCCCTTTTGGAGCCAGCAGAGTGTGGAGATGGTAAACTGGCTGACATTGCTGCTTGGGGGCAGTGAAGCTGGCAGAGTGTTGGGGCATCACAGTCCATTCCAAGGCATGCTCTGCTTCCAGCAAGTCTTGCCCTGATGCACCAGCTTTGCTCAGTCCTGTACATTCACATTTCTTGTACATGCTTTTGCCTTTTTCTGTATGATTCTCTCATTTGTCCTGAAGAACTCTTCTTATCCACACTTAGTGCATAAAAGGAGCAGTAACTTGCTTCATCAACAAACAGGGAAAGACACTGTAAAATATTTTCATTTCCAGCATTTTCTTAACTCAAGAGAAGAAAGAGTATTACTTTTCAGTCTGGTCATAAGGCAAATCAGTAAGTACAAATGATCCCCAGATTCAGGAAGTAAATACCTGCTTTTCATCAGTCTCTGTGTGCAGACCCAGGAATGGTTCAAAACTCAAAGTCTGTAGGATACATTCTTCTGTAACACCATCATCCTGGTTCACAGGAAGCCCAAGTCACTGCTGCCAGAAGTTACTCTTATAGTGAGGTAATGAGTTTCGAAGCTCAGATGCTCTTCTTTTTGGTATCGTGTTACCTCTTTGAATTATTAGTAGCAGACCTTCTGAAGTCACAGGTAGAGGTGATTGCTTCTTTCAGTCCCTGGACTGTTCAGAATCTCAAGACAGCCTGGGTTAGTTCTGCTGAGATTCATGTGTGAAGTGTCTCATTTTTCCACCTGTCTCTGCTTGTATGCATTGTTATAACTACACAAGGACCATTCAGATTTAGTTACTAAGGTCCTGGATCTTGTCTGACATCTCAGTGTTAGCCATTTGAGATTCTTGGGGTATATTTCAGAGCCATGTTCAAAATTACTACTTACTTCATTTTAAATTGAAAGTGTCCTTCTCAGCTGAGATAATTTCTGCCATGGAACAAGTCAGCTGCAGGTTTTTATGGCTGATTATTCCTGTATGATAATGTTTCTTAGCAACTAAGTGATGCTGAGCCCTTGCTGCAACTTGGTCTTTCTCCAAATGGTCTTAAAATTGTAATTGAATCTGTAAATAGAGCTCTTTTTGGTTTTTTGGGGTGTTTTTGTTGTTGTTTTGGTTTGGGGTTTTTTTGCTTTCAGTCTTGCTATATGTAGGGAGATGAGAAATTGTGCTCACTACATGTTGTCAAAACTCTTACAACACTGAGATTAAACTTTTGGTTTTCTGTTCTGACTGTAGTTCCAAAGACCAAACTACCAAGTCTCAGAAAAAAAACTCTTAAATGAGTAAGTAAAGGTATTTGTTGATGTATTATCATATTTGCTAGTATTGCTGGTATTCCTTTCTCCTTATACATTTATCATATTTGCTGGTGCTGATTATTCCTGTATGATAATGTTTCTTAGCAACTAAGTGATGCTGAGCCCTTGCTGCAACTTGGTCTTTCTCCAAATGGTCTTAAAATTGTAATTGAATCTGTAAATAGAGCTCTTTTCGTTTTTTGGGGTGTTTTTGTTGTTGTTTTGGTTTGGGGTTTTTTTGCTTTCAGTCTTGCTATATGTAGGGAGATGAGAAATTGTGCTCACTACATGTTGTCAAAACTCTTACAACACTGAGATTAAACTTTTGGTTTTCTGTTCTGACTGTAGTTCCAAAGACCAAACTACCAAGTCTCAGAAAAAAAACTCTTAAATGAGTAAGTAAAGGTATTTGTTGATGTATTATCATATTTGCTAGTATTGCTGGTATTCCTTTCTCCTTATACATTTATCATATTTGCTGGTATTGCTGGTATTCCTTTCTCCTTATACATCAAAGTTCAATTGACAACCTCTTCTGTTTCAAATGTGAATTTTTTGAGATGTCACAAATGCCCACTGAATTTGTCAAGCTGTAAGTGTTGGGTTATGCTGGTATTTTTGGAGAACAGTACTACACTGATGGAGCTATGTGTATCCCACTGAATACAAATTACTACTTTGTAATCTTTGTGTTGGGATTCACATTCTGACTCACATTCTCAGCTGACAGAAGGACTTGATAGAATCACTGAGTGCCACTGTGTAGAGCATGGCTTGTTCTTCCTCTCTTGTGAAGAATACACCTTTCCAAGCAAGGGCTTTGCATTCCTTAAAGACATAAGCAGTTCTGGAAGTGTTTCTTAGGCTGCTTTTACGTGAGTGCATAAAGTTAGGAGATGTGTTACTGCTGCAAAACTCCATTACTTGCATATGACACAAAGAGTTCAACATTAACTGCAGTATTTTGTCTCAAAGTGAATTTGGCACACAGTTAAAGATTCTCTTTTTGTCAGCTTGAACAACGAATTGTGTTCCCAAGAAGCAGGTTAGCAGCTAAGGCTAAACTTTGGGCTGTACTCTTGCAGGGATCTGCCATGGCCATAAAAGATGATGTGAGAATTGCATGGCTAGCTTCCAGCAGCTTTGATGAAGAACTCCTTTTATAGCTAGGGCAGGTAATGGTGTTCCAAAACAGAGAAAATGGCGTGTAGTTTTATGAATACCCATCCAGAGAAAAGACAGATAAAGAGGGCTTGAGGAGGATGTATGGGTCTTTGTTTTTTTTTAAGGTACCGTTTTAATGAAAGCTTTTTAGGAGTTGGCAGCATATCCAAACACCTGCTGCAATGTTTAATAAAATACTCCAGCTGAATGGAAAGCTTTCCTCCTGACCTTTATAGAAAAGCAAAGGATTATTTGACTTCACATAGTTCTGACAAAAAAACCCCTTAGTTTTTAGAGGAAGAAATGCAGGTGATGAGTTCCCAATATGAAAAATAGTAATTTGTGATTTTTCCCTACACAATTGGTTCAGATTAGCTAGTTTTATTGAACTCTTTTCAATTAATTTGTTTTGATTGAAGTTGCACAGAAATGAGATGACAATTAATCTGCAGATTAGAGTGTGATATATTGCAATACCGTTGGTTTATTCTCTGATGAGTCATGCCTGTGACATTTTGTTTATTATTTAACATTGCATGAGTCACCTTTTGGTCCAGATTAAAAAATGTGCCATGTCCTACAGAATTTACTTACAACTTCAAACAGAAGTAGAGCAAAGCAAACCACTTAGAACAGGGTGAATGCAACACAGTAGGAAGAAAGCTGTGCATTACACTAAAATCTTGACTCATTCAGTGAGGATGCATTGGCAGTGTGGTGAAACACTATTTTGTTTAAAACATGTTTATTCAGTTATGGTTCTTTATTTATCTTGGTGTTGTGAGGCAAAGAGATTATTCACTAAGATGAATGTTCTTGTGAATCAGCTTTGAAAGCATTCTAAGACTAAAGCTAGGGAGTTGTGAGAGAAATAAGCAAATGGCTGTAAATATAATGCAATGCATCTAGTTGGAGAACTTGTTAATTCGCAGTTGAAGTTAAAAGATAAAGTGTGTATCATCTTGAAGAATGACTGGCTGAGACTTCGCTCTTAAAACTAAACACCAGTTACCATTTTTGTTTCTTGTCAAGGTGACAGAACATAAATTTCAATGTTTAAAATAGTTTAAATTCTAATGCAGATACAATATCACCTTTTCCATTGCCAGTTTGTCTCCAGTTTTCAAACTGGGAAAAAAAACCCCATCAGATGAGTCTAATTGTCTTTCAGTCTCCAGAACCACCCCACAGTTTTGGGAAAACCATCTTTAAGGCTTGTTGAAATATAGTGGATTTGCTTTCATATGTGTACATTTTTGGTATCTTTGCTGAATCTGTCCACAGCTCAGTTGGAAGTTTTATATCTGTTCACTTCAGCTTGGACTAGGACAAGTGAGGTTTGGTTGAGGCAGGAACAAAGACTTACTAAAATCTGTGATATTTGCAGTAGGTGACAAATTCTGTTTATCACTGAACTAATAGTAGTTTTAAAACCCTTGCAGAAATGTTGCTTTCTTATCTCCTTTCTAATCACAGGTCATCTAGTCTGGTAACCAAGGAGAAATTTTTGAGCCCTGGTGAACAGAATTCCTTATAGTACATAAGTACAGTGACTCATGCCATAATTTCCTTGTGTCTCTTTTCACAGAGAAAAATGTAGGACTTTAATGTGGAAAGAAGTATAAGTTTTGCAGATTAATAGAAAATGGCAATTTTCACCCCCTTCTTTGATGTGGAGCATTAAGGCATTTTGACAGTAAACTATACCTGTCAGTATGGAAGCCAATATGTAACGCTAGCAATCAGCTAAGAGGCACCTTCATATGGCTTGTATTAATCATACTGTCAATTTTAATTCCATGGGCATCCTTCTTTCCACTTTTCACTTAGAATTTATTTCAGAGCATGATCAAAGCTCTGCTGTTCATTACATTCAGCATTAGCTAATTTGGCTTTTGGCAGCTCTCATCCCAGCTCCTGTTAAATGCTGGCCATAAGTTGAGATAAGCATTGTGCCAAAACATTTCAGGATTACCTAATGGTAGCATAGAGATGGGTGTATTATCATGCTAGTTTGAAGACTGTTGCATTATTATAAAATTAACCATTAGCAGATACTTACAACCTCCAAATCAAATTTACACCTACAGTGATTTTTTTTCATGTCTTCTACATTGACTACAGGATTAAATGAATGTGAGAAAAATCTTGTTCTTGTAACATGTCTGAAACAATGTTTGTGTATGCTGGAATTTTATAGAGGCTTTTATACAGACAGTTTTGCAAGTGTGCTGTATTGTAAAATATTTTGTGTCACAGAATGTGCTGTGTTTATACAACAAGATTATTAGGTCAACTGTTTTTTCCCAAGCTGTAGTCAATTAGGAGTCTGTGTAGAAGACTGATACCAGAAGATCTTTTATTTAGAATTTTTTCTTTCAGCAGATGTTTCTAGAACATGCTGAATCCTTAATTTGTAGTGATAGATACAAAAAATGGCAATTTCCCTGGAGAGCGGGGGAAATGCTGCTTGGGTATGTATGTATGGTTTGGTATAGAGCACCCTCTCTACTAGCACTTGGCCCTCTTTTTTCATACTTCAGTCTTGAAGGTAGGCTTAAAATCCCAGTGTAAAAAATCTGTAAAAGCCTTAAACAGATATGTAAATGATGACAAGTAATGAACTAGTGGGTTTTTTCCAGTGCCAGGTAAGTTGCTGACAAAATTTCTATTGATTTTTGGCTGCTTCACATCTTAATTGTTATTGTTGGAGAAAATGACAGAGAACAGTTGGGCTTCTAAATCTTTTCCAAAAGTCTAATAAAACCAGATAATGCTTCAGTTCATTACTGGCTGAATATAATATGTAACAGCTGTGGTTTAAACACTAGTAAAAATAAGTTATAAATAATGAGAAAATTTGTTTTTTAAGAAAATACTGAATAATAGAAAGCATTATAGTGTCATAAGACAGAAAATAGTCACAATTATGTAACTGACCAGATTACTTGTGCTTTTGAGTTTATTAGTGTATCTTTTGATGGAATACTTATTTATATGACTTCCCTTGATTTAATAAATATTTATTTAATTGACATGTTTAAATTTATATCTATTTAATCTATATATATTATATAATTTATATATTATAATTTAAATACTTTCTAGGGCCTTCCAAGAGCAGCATTAAGTTGCAGAAATAGGACTGACTTGCTATGCTTGCTTTCCAAGCAGTCTTGTAGAGGTCTTCTTGAAAACAGAATGAGAATACAAAAATATGTAAGGGCAGAAAAGACCAGCTTCCTCACTAGGAGATGATGTTTGCAGTATTTTATTTTTTGCTTTGCTTAACTCATTGCTTCTGCAGTTGCTTCCTGGAAACATGAGCACAGAATCTGTTTCCTTAGAGATTATCTTAACTTTTTCTTTTTTTGTTTACTTAGAAAAAACCTTTCTTGTTGTCTTATACGTTAGTCTCTTGCTCAGCAGTGCTGGTCTGGAAATGTCTTTTTTTTTTTTTTTTTCATTTTGATAGTATATTAAGCAGTTGTAGTATTCAGAATATTTTTCTCCCCATTTTAATAGTATATAAAGCAGTTGTAGTACTCAGAATAAATTTGCTTCTTCTGAGAGAAACCAATTAATTAGTTTTAAGGCATAAGACAGACTTATCTGAAAAGAGGTATATTTCAGCACTTCTGGAGGCCAGAGTTGGTAAAATGAACCCAGATTCTCATGATGCAATTTAATACTTTCTACTTTGAAATATACCTCAGAACTGCATATTAAACCTGGTATCTTTTACAGCATAGATTTCTACTTGTGACATTTTAAGTGGATTTGTAGTAAAAATACAGACCAGGATTTCTGCACTACCTGAAACAGTTTCTGAAGTGTAAATGGCAACCTGAATCATCAAATAAATGCAGGCAGACACTGTGCAAGCTGGCATTTTTCGTTTTAAACTCATTAATTTAATACATGTCTCATTCAGCCACCTCCAGGAAAAAAAGAAAGCGTGATTCAGCCATTCAATTTCAAGATCCAGATTCAGCAAATGACTTGGGCATTTTCAGGCTTAAATGTTTTTCTGAACCCAAGTATATTCATAGATATGCTTAAAACGAAACATAAGCTTAAGTACTCCATTGAGCAGGTCTAGGTTTCAGATGTGCTGGTGCGGTCAACAGAAGAAGATGGGTGATCTGCCCCTGCCCTTCTGACAGTCTGTGAAACGTTCTGGCAGAAATGGAGCTGCCAGGTTTCCTTGGGCAGCCTTTGTGTGTGTGTGCTCAGGATGTGAGGGGAGGAAACGGATGTTCTGTTACAGATGATAAATGGACCAGATAATGCTGTCTGCTCATGCTGCCCGACACGCTTTGTAATAAGCTTCTGCTCACTTGCATCTGCCTCAGCCACACTTTAATGGGACAGGCTGAAACTCTCCCTGCTGGACAGGTTCTTTTAAGTTTGGAGTTTTGAGGCTTTGTATTTAAAATAAATGCCTTTCACCTTTTGTGAAAGTTGAAGAGCTGTAGGTAAAGAAATAAAGATAGGCTATTTATAAATACATAAAAATTAGATTATTGTTGTGTTGAGGCATTGTATCTGTGCTCTGAGGTAGCAGTGTGCAGGCTGACAGAAGTTTCACTCTGATCTAAAAGATGCTTTGGGATTCTATTAGAAAACTGCCCCAACTTGGTAAAGATACAAGCTTCTGAAACATCTCTGGTTTATGTGCTTTGTGGTGTCTTGAAGAAGCACATCCGGTGTAAGCGCATGAACTTTTCACTTGTACTGAGCACACTCCAGTTGAAAACCGAGACACATTTCACTGTGCTGGAGTGGCAAGAGGCATTGATCTGAGGCAGGCAGGCTGCACTTCAGTCCTAGTGTTTCCCTGGAGTTTCAGCAGGGAGGACGCTGAAATGAGGGAGAAATGAGCTATGCTGCTTTGGGAATAAATAAAAATAAATAGGGTAGATGGAGCTTACAGATCGTGGCAGGTGTTAGGATTGTGAGTGTGTGCATGTGGATGTTTGTGGAAGAGAAGATTAATGGGAGAGGTGAAGAAGCCATGAAATAGACTCAACATGTAATAACTTTTTTTGTCATTTCTCACCTCTTCTACCCCAGGATTTTGGACATGTTTTTTGGATAAAATGAAATTTTGAAAGAAAAATTCTATAATAATGTATGGGATATGTGATTTTAAAAGCAGTGCTTATCGGAGTAGCAGAAGAAAAGCCATTCTTAAAGTCCCTCAGCTGTGATAATTCTGTCCCATTAGCAAGACTCTATTGAAGCCAGTTCAGTCTACAGGAGGGAAGGAAGGTTTGGTCATGCTTTCTTCTTACATATATTGCAGAAGTGTTGGCTCATAAATTTATTGATATCTATTAAAGACAGTTTAATTTAATTGAACTTCCTGCGCTTTATGAAAATTTTTGCTTGCCTCTGTTCCTCCCTTGACAGAATTATTTGTGACTTTCCTCCTGCTTTTTTGCTCCTCTCAGAAAGATGCAAGACCCACAAAACTCAAGAATGTTGCCACTAAAAGACAGAATTTGGTTTGGTGGGGTTTTTTGGGGTTTTTGGGGGTTTTTTGGTTTTTTTTTTTGGAGGGGGGGAGTGTTGGGTTTTCTTGGTTTTTTGTTTGTTTTTTGCCTGTTCTTAGTATTTGAACTTAGCTTATTTTAATGTCAGAATACTGTGATCTGGAGTCCTAGCAAGGAAGCTAATGATCTGCCTGCCTTCTGCTCTGACAACAACATGATTCTGCAGTGATGCTTTCCCTTGGCAAAGGCCAGCAGAGGACAGGGGTTCAGGTGAGGAGCTGTTCTCAGGTGTTGGCTTCTGTGTAGGTTTTTCACTTGTGCAGAGTTAATAACCAGAGACCGCCTTGCTTCAGAGTCTGGACTGGTTCTAGGCTAGTCTAGGTCCAGATTTCTGATTTTAATTGAAAGTTTCTATAAGTAGTAGATTATAAAATAGGCTTTTGATGCAAAATTTTATTAATCTCTCCCCAAGCTGATGTTTGGAATGCACTTTATCAGCCAACCAGTAACACAGCTACTGCTTGTGTTTTTTTTTTTACTTTTTTTTCTTCAGTTGAGTAGATTTTGTCAGGAATTGCTGTGGTAAATCCACTATAGAAATCAAATTAGCTGTTCATAATTTCAGGAATTTAACCCTAAATGGCAATTTTTGTTTCAGAAGAGGTGAGGTTGGGGACCCACTGCTGCAAAACACAGCTGCTGCACTTCTGCTCTTGCTGGTGTCTTTGCAGAACAGAATAGTTCTGGCTCACCAAGCACCTGGCACAGGACCACAAGAGTTTGATGGCACTGCATTTATCAGGGGGAAGAGGTTCAGTGCTGTTTGTGTGCTCACTTGGCTCACTGCAAAATAAGAGGGGATTTGCTGTTGGCATTGGAGAACTTAGAGCTTGTGGGAATGTTACCCTGGGTTTTGCTTGCAGTGGAATAGTCCTATTTTAATAATGAAAGGCATGTTCTTGCCTTTCACTGCTTTTTAATGGTTTCAGATAGAAATAATGTTTGGGTTTGTAACCTGATTTCCACAGAAAACCAAACTAATACAAAAGAGCCCCAAACTAACAACCAGCTCTATGAAGAAAATTTTAATATTGAACAAATACATTCACGCTAGTGTAGAAAATTTGGATAAACTTTAGTATTTTGCTTTTACAACATATTTATACTACTGTTAATGTAATGAAAGCAAATCTTGTCTTCTGGTGATTTATACTATACTCCTTAGACATTTCTTTTTTGTAATCAGATGTCTGCTTTTTGTGGATCTGACTTCCAGGAGTTATACTAAACAAGATCAAAAAATCAGTATGGGAATGTGCCTGATATAATGAACTTAACTACTCAACTCCCTTCTTTTTCCTTCAGTTTCTCTTGAATAACTACTTACATTTCCTTTGTCAAGTTACAATTTCAAAATGAAATACCAACTGTTAATAAAATAGATTCATTTATTTTAAAGATGTTTCATGCATCACATGACCCAGGTTCATAATTTCCGCCTTGACAGTTTTATTAATACTGTTCTAAATTTGCAAATATGAACAGCTGGAAAAGTTATCCGAGGGAGGCTGTTTATCTGATGACTTTTTTCAGGTTCTCGGGATGTGTGGGGTGGGCTTGAGCTCAGTTTGCAGTCTGTTAAGTCCAGTGTGGTTTCTGAAGTCACAGGTCTTGCACACAGGGTCACCCCCCACAGTCTGGGCACTTTATGACTGGTAAAGCTTTGTTTTCATGGAAAGGAAAAGAACATTAAAAAGCCATTCAGAGGAGTAAAACAAAGATCTACCTAACCCTGTAATTTTTTTTTATTTTATTTTTTTTTTAACAATGGTCTTTATTGGATGCCTAGGAAAGACATGACAGTGGGACAGGCAAAAGTAGTGACTTTCCACATCTGTACTCCAACTTCTGATCCCTCTCTGGCTTGAAGAGGAGTCAGAGGTTCTGCCTTCTTGTTTAAGACTGTATCCTTGTCTTTGTTGGCTGAGTAGTGCTTGCATGAAAACTAATTTCTGACAAGCAGCTAGTTAGTTAATCGTGCAATAAAAGTCAATATGTAGTGAAGCAGTTTAAAACATGTTGCTCTTCTGAATTTATTCGAAAAGATACAATGTTTTTCAGGATTAACTGTGTTGTTTTTGTTGGGTTTTGCTCTGGTTTTCCTAGATGTCTCTTCTATTCCTTCCTCACCTATATTAAAAATGGGAAAAACTTAGTCGGTCTCTATCCTCCATAATATTATTTACATTTCCTTGAAATTATTTGTTGTATTTTCTTAAAAGCTGTTTGAATTTGGAACTGCTTTGAAGTCTCTGTATAAAGTTACTCACTTGGCTCCTGTTTTTAAAATTCCTCAAGAGGCAGTGCTTGAATAATTACAATTGCAGACTTTGATTTTCACTTCTTAACAAGATTTCAAAAATGCTTTTTTTTTTTTTTGGTTGAGTAATGTGAGATGAACCCCAGTGCAAAAGATTTTAGGCATCTAGAAATGACATTGTGTGATGCTGTGTCTCTTTTTAACTGTTCATTGTAAATTTTCAGATAAATATCCTTCTCCAAATACCTCAATTTTTGTTAATTATGCCTTAAGCATACGATTTTAGCCCAATTCTGTTACTTAGTTATGAGTAATTCCCAATTTGATCTCTTTATTTCTACATTTACATACCAAAATTTTATCTGTGGATTAGTTACTCCCATTCAACCTGTGATTATTTATGACTTCTGTTATGTTGTTATTCATGTGCCCAAGTCCATCAAGATCATACAGTTCAGAAAAATGGTACTTCAGAGAGGAGCACTGCTCTGCTTCATTTATATTTAAAAAATCAGGGGAATTTGGGAAGTAGTTTGGATGTGCTACCTAAATTTAAGCACTTCCATGAGTATCATCATGGCAGTGTAAGCATGTGCTTGAAGTTAAGCACATATATTTGAGTGTTGCCTTATCTTGGTCAGGGTGTTCTCAGCTAGGAGAAAGTTCCTGCTTACAAATATGCAGCATAATGTCAGCTCAGGCCTTGAGAGAAGAGGATTCATTATTTAGATCATAGCTGACATAAATGAAGAAACAAAACTACTGCCTTGACAGTTTGGCATTTTTGTTTTGTGAGATAGTGCATATTTAAGTGAAATTTAGAGACTACTCAATGACTAGGTTGAACAGAACTTCATTACTGTTTTCTCTTAAATAAGATTATAAAATTTTTGCAATAAATTATGACTAATTTGACATCTTATACATGGAGTGTTTCTCCATTTCTAGAAAAGTTTCTGTTCATGATTGTTCCACTTCTTTAAGGATTATATTTGTGTGTATATATATCTATTTATATACATGTAAAAAATTCACTCTGAAACTGTGTATATTGGACGCAGTATATACTATATTTAATTCCTATACACCAATAATATGTTTTAAAAGCTATTATTTATCTGGAATCACAAATATAAAATTCAGTTAGAATGTTATAGTATACAGTGAAAACAGGATTACTATGGAAATAAGGCAGACTATCTGTGTTTAGATGCAAACAGAAAAAATACAGAGTAGCTGAGGCTTAATGTGGTTATAGTAAGCTGTGTTGTACATGTCAGAAGAAATCATTGTTTATATCTCTATTACTAAAATTTAGGAACATTATGCTGTTTTCTTCACGATCCAAACTGTAAAACAACATTTTTCTTTTTCCTTTATTTTCACAGCACTTGCTACTAGCAATAAAGTTTATTATGGCATTTGTAATTCCTGATAAACCAAGAGATATCCAGATGAAACTCGCCAAATTGGAATTTGAATCTTTAGAGGCTCTCAAACAACAGGTAAGAGCATTTCAGATGCAGTTTCATTTTCTACTTAATCCATCATTACTTAAAAAGTGGACCAGAGAACTTTGACATATTTGTCTGTCCTTTCAACCCACCAATATATGCAAATCCACACCAGGAAAATGATGTGCCCTTTCAGACAGCTTGAAATTCCTGGTGTGACTGGTAATGTAGCACCTTATAATATCTGTTGTCCTTGTGTGTGCAAACATGCTTCGTTTATAATGTCACTTTTAAAGGACATTGGGCTCTGTGAAACCTCATTTCATCCCCTGGAGGTGTTTGTTACTACAACACAGAATTTCTTTCATTTCTGAAATACCATCACAAGTAAACAGTTAACTTGGCTCTAGTATTAATCAGAAATTGTAAACAGTCTGAACATGTTTGAAGTAATTGTGTTGAGAAGTTTATACATGTGAGGAAATAGCAATGTTGTCTTATTTTACTGTCCATACAGTATTCTCATTTTATTGTGTAAAAAAGTATATTCTACAATACACTCAACAAACATTCCAAAACAATTTAGGAAAATAAGAAACTAGATTGTGTTACTGAAAATTTCTGTTTTAACCAATGATTCCACAGAGTCAGTGGTGGAGATCACAAGAGATGAAGAATTGCATGGGATTAGCTTCAGTAGGATACAGAGATCCTACAGGGCTGGTTTTACAATGGTGGCATTCCTTAGGAGTTTCTGACTGTACAATGCTAGATGGGATTTCTAAGCTGTCTTACATATCAGAAAACAAGCTAAGAATAAGAGCTCCAGCACTGAGCTGCAGAGACTGGTTTCCCTATTTCTTGTTATTTCAGATATTTTCACACTTGAGATGGTGGTTTTACATGTTCTTTGTGTGCTCGACATGCACATATATAAACTCCTCTATACTATTTATTATGTTAAGTAGAAGGTTAATATTGTTAATAATTATTATAATTATAATTATTATATTTCACACAGTTATTATTGTGCAAAATGGAAGGTTACTTTTTTAAAGCATCTACTGTAGCTGCATGTGACAAAATGATCTCTTGATTCTGAACAACCTGAGTCTATAAACAATACACTGCTTTTTGTAGTTAAAATTCCAGTTTTGTGTGATACTAGAACATCACTATTGAGGTCGGTGCTGTCTTTCTTAATCAGCCATAACAAATAAAATCCAAATTACAGTTGTATCTAATTCCTGATAGTTTTGTTTTGCTTTTCTCTAGTGGGTCGATGTGAAGTTACCAGGAGCTGGCCAGGGATCTCAGGGGGTTTTTAGATGATATTAAAAGGAGCAGGACTACATTTCTATTTCAGCTGCTCTTTCTCTGTTTTTATTTTGTAGACAGGCAAAACTAGGTCGCCCACTGGAATGTTAAGGTCAAGTGAATATAGTCACCTTTGGTCACAATGTTCCAGCTGGAATATATACAGAGTGTCTTTCAATATGAGTGTTCATGTCAGCAGTTAGGTCTTCATCTCCTATCCTAGCATCTGTGCATTCCTACAGTAATATATGCCTGATTCCCAGTTTTTCAAGGTTGCTTCATTAATTCAGTAGCAAAAAGTTAGTCTGAATTTCAGCAAAAAGCAGAAGCCTGGCCTAGTTCTCACCTATACTTTCAGACTTCCTAAAGGATCTAGGAAGAGTATTGGCTGAGTTTCAAGTGTCTTGATAAGTAGTTTAAACACAAGTATATGCCATCACCTTTTTAGATTTCCTCTGATCGATACTGTACTATGTATGCCACAGACATGTAGATATTTGGGCTTTTTTTCCTTGTTCTTTAGTGTTTTTTGAGTGAAAAATATCTGCATTTGAAAGTAGTACATTGGCATTGCAAAAAGATACCAAAACATTTCATTCAGAAGCACATTTTCTATTTCTTCCTCTTGTTACTGAGAGTCAGTATGGTAATTTGTGATGTATATCTTGCTTTCAAGCAAAAAATAAAACCAACAAAATCTCCCAAAACATGTATTTAAAACAACAGGCATAAATATCTGGGGTAAATATGTTCTGGGGTCAAATGTTATGGAGAAACTGGTTTGTATACTTTTGTGCAAGTATGAATGACATTCCTTTCTTGATGCTATCCAGACATGCATTCCATTGTGTTTTGCCATATAATCTTCTGGAGTACTGCTGTTTTGGGTTGTAGCTATTAGAAGGGTGTTAGCAATGCCACACTGTAAACATGCCAAAACAGATTATTAGGCTCTGTATATAGTGCATGGAGAGAAGATCTCCTAATACAGCTGCTTTGAACAGTTGTATTGATTATACTTGGGATCCTTAACTTTAGGGAGTACTTTTACATTTTCATTAATGCTAAGCTAATTGCTTTTTAACCTGGTGCAGTGGGACTGTAACTATTCTGTTTCAAAATCCATTTGAGGACTTGAGTGTCTATTTGAAAGGGATTTTAGAGAATAGTGTCTCAGGTCTCTAGTAGAGATGAATAGTCATAATTAGAGCTTGTTAGAAAAAACCTTCTATGAAGGGTGAAAAATGCCATTAAAAAAATGGAAGTCATTTTATATTGGAATGTCAGTCTTGTTTTGAAGTTCTCAAATTTTAGGAAAGGTTTTTAGAAACTCCTGAAATGTTTCTTTGAAACATTTCTTTACATAGTTTGTGTTAAGACTGTTGAAAAAGGATAGACTGTTGAATGGGTTAAATAATGTGATTTATTTTGAGAAATACTTGGATATGATACAGTTCTAGTATATTAACAAAGTTTGTTAATGTAACTCAAGACAGTGTTCATCTTTCTGAATCCAGATTGGGGGATGTGCTACAGCTGTAGATTTTGCTTCAAATTTCCCTGTATGTAAAGATAGAGGAGGCTGGTCAGCCTCTATTTTTGGGGGAAGCTGGGCCAGAAAATAAATTAATGTGAACTTTATTGTAGAAGACTAAAGAGATTATGGATCAAGGTTCTTGGGAGGAGCAGGAGCGACTCCTTTCACACTCCCTAAAGTGTTGTCAGGTTCTTTGTTACCTGGAAGGAAGCCTGGATAATGGGCAACTGGAAATGGGTATTGCCAGGGTGATGAGTGCTTTTCTGGCGAGCATCAGGTCCTTCCTGGGGAAGGAGCCCCTTGGTAAAGTGGAGTGAGGTGCCTAATGGGCAACTGGAAATGGGTATTGCCAGGGTGATGAGTGCTTTTCTGGTGAGCATCAGGGTCCTTCCTGGGGAAGTAGCCCCTTGGTAAAGTGGAGTGAGGTGCCCGAGACTCTCCTTGCATCTTTGCAGAACTCTGCTCTGGTGCCTGTACTTGCTACAAGCGCAGAAGCATGCCATGCTCTTTGGTCTAGTTCCTATTTTAGGGAAGCCTAAGTATAGATGTGCCTGCAGGCAGCATGGGAACAGTCAGTTAATTCTCCAGTGGTCCAGGAGTTACCACTGCATACATTGTACATGGAAATAATGATGTCAAACTTGTGTGAGGTCACTATCTAGCATTTTCAGGGCAGTGACAGTAAAAGTTTCACTAATAAATACTTCAGCTTCTGGATAGATCAAAGCTTAATGAATAGACAAAAAGCCCTTGTGGTTGGAGTGGGTCAGCCATATATCCTTATAAAAGGTCTAAATTCCAGAAACACAAGACAACCACAGATGAAACAGCATAATTTTCATGTTATGGACTAGATTACAGTCATGTTGTCAGGTGTTAGAAGATCTCCCCAGTATTACCTTCTTCCGACTGAGGCAAACATCAAATATATACCTTTTTTTCTGCACTGAAACTAGACCCAGGCAAAAGATAGCCCAATTGGAAAAAATAGTTATTCATGCAATTATTTTGTGATCATGAAGTGCAGATAGTATCAACTCCAAGATAATGTATAGCTAGTAGATATTTTTCAAGGAAGGATAGTGTATTAACATTGACATTGATGGGGAATGCCTATCTTTTCGCAAAGTGCAACTACTTACATAGCATCAATACCAGGTCTGAAAACACAAGCTCGTTGATACGAAAATGCTGGTTTTTATTGTGGTACTTTTGTATTAAAATATCTGAGTTACATAAATGGGTTAAAGATGTGTTTCCTTACGGCATCTCCTGCACCAGTCTCTGAGCAAGACGAACATAGACCTGATGGCAACAATAGAGAAATATATTTTCATTCAACAATTGGCTTTTTCAGAGTAACTGTAGAGGACAAAAACCGTTCTTAAGCTGGAGCAGAAATGCAGATATGGAGGATTTTTTGCTCTGTGTATCCCTTCCCAGTTTCATCCCCATCCCTTACCTCCAAGGGAACCTAATCTATAAATATCCTGTCATCCCTGTGCTCTTGACTCCTTCCTTAGTGTTCTAGCCATCAGTGGGCAGTATCTTTTAATGGGAGTGCCTTTCCCTTCTGATATGTGAAGCTTTTCAGAGCTTCCTCTGAAGAAGCGAGTCCATCTGGTAGGTATCTGGTGTCCATCTGTAAATATTCCACCAGAAAGCGACTCCAGACAGATAACAGGCTCGTGAGTAAAGGGCCCAGTCAGCTGATTGACAGCTGTCACCCTTCTTCAACTGGCAGTAATGAAAAGGGTCAGGCTTAGTGAACACCAGCCATGAAAAGATGCCTCCTTTATCCTCCCTGGTGTATTTCTGTTCAGAGAGTGATAAAGCAATGCAGTTAAGACCTTTTGCTCTTTCATACACTATCTCCCTCGGCAGTTGTACCATCCATATGCAATTGCTTAATGGCAGTGATGTAGTCTGGATATCCATAAACAATTGCTTCAGTTGCTTTAGAGTGATGTCAGGTGTTTGTAAGTCAGTACTGTTCCTTGCTAATAATTTCCAGAAGAATATCAAGTTTTTTTAAGCAACAGTAGGTGCAACATTCACTAGGATTTCTCCAGCAATGTCAACCTTTTCCTGAAAATGGATCTTGTGTCTCAGTTCCCTCTCAAGGAAGTGCAGGAAATTAGGAATGCTGTGACTGATCTCTGCATCATCATCATCATCATCACTGGCCAGAGGCTTCTTCCAAACATGACAGTGTGTTAACAAGCTTCTTTTTGAAAAGGATAGTGAGACAATGACAGAAAGAAAAAGGGGTCTGTTCATGTAGGTGCAGTCACATGGAAAGTTTAAACCCTTTGTCCCTGCTTCTGCAGGTATTTTGGTATGTGAAAGTTGCTGTTCTCTCAGTGAAAACCTTCTGATTCAAGTAATTTCAGTGCCTTATCATTGCAATTCGCTACACTGCAGCAGCTTTAATAATGGCAAAGCTTTCTGGTTTCTGACTGCAACTGCTGAACCTTGCCATTTCCCCTGGGAATAGTACCCACTAGCACTAATCACATCCTTTCCAGAAGGAATACACTGTGCTGGCCTGTTAGAGTTTGTAGCCTCTCTGAGAACAGCTTTCTTTAGCTCAGATCAAAACAGAAGTATTGCTAACTTAAGGGTCTTCTGTACTGTGTGACATTTGTGCATTCTCCTTGCACCTCTTCAAGCTCTTTTTGTTGCAGAGATTTTCTATGTGCTAGCATATCATGTGTCTCAAAATATGACTGTGGAGGTGATGGGCCAAGAGCTGCTTGACGTATCATTGAGCCTTAGAAAGGACCCTTCTCTTTTTGTAGGGGAAGGAAGAGAGCAGGATCTTTGTTTTTAACTGTCTAACATCGGAAAAGCATAAGTCATTAGTTTGTAACATCCTGTTTATTTGTCATGCAAAATGGGAACTGAAGACAGTTTTTTGTGAGTCTGAGGCAAACTCCGTGGCTTTCTGTCTTATTTGATGCTATAATGACCAGAATTTAGAGGGACTTGTAGTTTCAGGACTGCCCTCAAAACTGCCCCCTCTGAAGCTCTGTCATTGCTTGCTGGCAATGCTGAACAAACACAAGGCTGCAGTCAGACAGGAGGAAGGGCACGTAGCTGACATGAAGAGATTTCATTCAAATAATCTAAGATTTGCAAAACAGCCTGTAGGAAAGACTGAAGAGACTTGAGCTCAAACATTGAATTTAGGTTAAAACAGAATGTGAGTAAATAAACTGCTCGTTTTATGTTTTGACACCACCCTCTTACCAAAAAATCCTTGAAAATTTAGCATTGTTTCTAAAGAAAAAAAAATTAAAAGCCTCATTTCTTTCTGAGGAAATATGCAGCTGCAGTTTTTTTCATAGCCTCTACAGGTTTGTGTAATCAGATACAACTCACAGCTGATATTAAAATACAACCATTGCTAATCGTTGTTGGTTGCTGTAGGTTTTTTAAGAGGGCAAACCTGTTACTTCAACTTCACAAATTCAATTTTCTTTTGTATAGAATAAGAAGAACACTTTCAGACATGTCAGTATAATATTTGCATATGTTTAGTAGCAGCAGGATATAATGCAAGTAAGATTCATTATATTTTCGTAACAGATTTTTTAAGCATAGAAAGACTTGCACCCAGTCATAGAACAGACTGTGCTCAAACATAGTTTTGACAGGGTATTTTAAACATGAATTCCTTTAGTCCTGGACCTTGCTTGAGAGTATGTTAATGAAAATTTCTTTCAATAGAAAAGTGTTAGCAAAATAAAAATAAATTGTGCTCTTTGAAGAAAAGTAAAATCAAGTTTGGGATGGAGATTTTGTGTGTCCCCATTTGCTACCTTTCACCTGAAGGTGAGATGCAAGTCTGTCTGGTTTGCAATGAATTAAACATTGAACTGTGGGACCCTTGAGAGCTAACAGCATAAATACAAACTTTTTAATAGGCATAATGAGATGGTAGATGATACTTTTGCATGCTCTTAATGGGAACAGAAACAAATAAAAAATTAAAAGCCTCATTTCTTTCTGAGGAAATATGCAGCTGCAGTTTTTTTCATAGCCTCTACAGGTTTGTGTAATCAGATATAACTCACAGCTGATATTAAAATACAACCATTGCTAATCGTTGTTGGTTGCTGTAGGTTTTTTAAGAGGGCAAACCTGTTACTTCAACTTCACAAATTCAATTTTCTTTTGTATAGAATAAGAAGAACACTTTCAGACATGTCAGTATAATATTTGCATATGTTTAGTAGCAGCAGGATATAATGCAAGTAAGATTCATTATATTTTCGTAACAGATTTTTTAATCATAGAAAGACTTGCACCCAGTCATAGAACAGACTGTGCTCAAACATAGTTTTGACAGGGTATTTTAAACATGAATTCCTTTAGTCCTGGACCATGCTTGAGAGTATGTTAATGAAAATTTCTCTCAAAGAAAAGTGTTAGCAAAATAAAAATAAATTGTGCTCTTTGAAGAAAAGAAAAGTAAAATCAAGTTTGGGACGGAGATTTTGTGTGTCCCCATTTGCTACTTTTCACCTGAAGGTGAGATGCAAGTCTGTCTGGTTTGCAATGAATTAAACATTGAACTGTGGGACCCTTGAGAGCTAACAGCATAAATACAAACTTTTTAATAGGCATAATGAGATGGTAGATGATACTTTTGCATGCTCTTAATGGGAACAGAAACAAATAATGCACCAACTTTTCAGCAGGTGTAACTTTCTTTTTCAGCCAACTCTGTGGCTGTTGCTAGGGGTAAAATTGTGCATCACGTTATGTTTCCATAACAGCTGAGTCTCTCTGGAAAGATAACCCATTTTACCTTATTTTCAATTCCTGACCTAGAGCCTGGTGGTGGAATGAACATCAGTCAGTTCAGTACTCTCTTTTTGCCTGATGTCTCAGGTCACTGACAAGATGTGATCTCAACAAGGAAACCTGGAGTAAGGGGATAGGATAAAAACTAGGTTAAAATGGTTCTTACTGTAAGACTGCTGCAGCTGCATGAGGCTTTCATCGTTTCAGAACCCAGTGGGGATCCCAATTATGTGTGTACTAGTTTGAATGCAAGGCAAGAGGCTATTGCACTTCCCATACAAATGAGGGTAAGGTGCACAGTGAGATTTGATCTCAAGAACTCTGGTATCAGCCTCTTACAGGGCATTCATGTGTCTGTAGTTACAGACTTCTAAATGTGTTTGTACCTTTTACTGAGAAGGTGAAGAACTAGAGTGAGAAGTAAAAATTAAATCTCTTCTCATGTTAAAATTCCTTCAAAAGAATCCTGCCCAGTTACCCTTACCGTGCTTTGAGAATGGGATTGTCTTTATAGAAATGAATAGCATTTGATGATAAAAAATATAGTATTTGTTGCAAGCAGCTGTGGACTCCTACACACCTATTGCATTTTAAATAACCTTTTCCCTATGCCACCTCAAAAAAATCCCAGTGGGAACAATGGACTTTAAGAGGAAATACTAGTTTATGTGAAGTAATTAAACTTGACTCTGGAAAACTTTCTCTGTGAGAAGGAAGACAATACGTAGGATACATCTCAACTTTTCGGAGATGATGATTTCAGGCAAATTTTAGACGTTTAACTATTACTGAATCACTACCACCCTTCCTCCCAAGAATATCTCTGTCATCCTGTCTGCAGAAAGAGTTCTTTCTGACATGTAACTAAAGAGCAGGAACCCACAGAATTCCTGAAAAAGAAAAAAAATATGGGTTCATGTCTGCATGTTGCTGGTGGTGACACTTGTACCACAACTGAGTCTTTGCACATGCTACACAGCCTGATTATGGTGATTCTAAGAACAAGTCTTCACTAGGATATGTTGCCTACACAGCCACTGGGCTTTTGTTCATTTTTGATTTGAAAAAATCTCTATGCCTCCTGGTGCTGCCTTGAATACTCACACTTCCTGTGGTATGAGAAATAGCACTCTGATATATATTTGCTGTTTCAGTAAAACCAGTGGCAAATAGTCAAGTTCTTGCCATATTGATTAACTTTTATTCCAAAATGAGATGTTAATTGCTTCTCTGGATAGCATAAAAAATAAAAATAAGTTGTTAATGTGTGTACATTTTGTTTAAATTCAATAGTGTGTATTAATTGTGTTATATGTACATAACTGTAGCACACGCTTTTGGTGTGTTAGAGTAGTCCTTGTGCAAATGTTTTTCACCCTTTAATCATAGAGAACTTTGTAAAGGTGCTTTCATGGACTGCTGCCTCTGCTTTCAAATATGCTGCTTTCAAATATGCTGCTTTCAAATATGTAATTCTGTACCTTCTTCCAGCATCTAAGAGCTGATATAGTTGAAAATGCATTGAGAGGGTAATTTTAAAAAGGTAAAAATTGATACTTGTCTCTGTTTTGTATTATTTTCTGTATTTTTCAATCTATGGTGTTGACTTGAACCTGTAACTTAGAAGCATTATTTTAATGGGCAGCCCACAGTTTATTTTATAATCACAGGTATGTACAGGCAAACCAGGTATAAACAGTGTCACCAATGTATATAAATACAGAACATTTTCACTTCGTTCACAAGAGACAGCAAAATCCCTTGGTACAGTCAAGGACTGTGTTGCAAAGTAAGAGAGCAGAGGCAGGCACACTTTGATCTGTCCCTTACTGAATCCATGCTCAGCACCATCTTTCCTCATGCTTTCTGCTACAGCTATGGCTTGAGCTTTAATCTTGTCAGGGATCCCTTCTGCAGAGACCACTCCTTTGACTGTCACAGAGTGAACCCTATCCTGCATGGCTTGAATTCCTGTCACACAAGCAGTGACAATTTGTGCAGTACATCTGACTACGGCTCTGTACCAGTAATATCCACTAAGACGATTTTTTTTTCCTACAAACTTGTCTTAAAGCATTAACTTTCCTCTCCCTCACCCTCTCATCTGGTTGGAGTTCAGGATGGATGGAATGGTTGCTCTTCCTTCTCCAAAACTAGGCAAAGACTGCACTGCAGGAGGTTTCAGTCTTTGAATGCCTCTGTCTCTTGAGGTGTTTGCCTGGGGACACCTGCCTGGCAGGCAGTGCAAGTGATTGACTCTTAGTGAAATTACCGTTCCCTAGGAGTTACTGAGTTCCCAACATATGGCAACATTTGAATTTTGGCTTGGGATTTTTCTGCCACTCATAATTTCCTAGAACAAATTATCAACTCATATTTCATTTATAGTCTTGTAATTTATGCGTATTATTTGGCAACCCAGTTTTGTCTATTTGTCCTTTTTGCTGCTTCACAAAATTTGTAATAATTCGAACATAGTCAAATTTGTGTTGAGGAAAACCTTCCAACTGAACAGACGGATATGAAACAGCTTGGTCCAACAGAGGTGGTTTTATTTATTTTAACTCCATTGTATTTGAAGGCTTCTGCAAACTCTACATATGCTCATCCATGTCAGCTGAAAAATAATTATGTCTGATGGTATCTCTGTTGTATCAGAATAGACACCACCCACTTGTTCATAGATAATGAGCAGTTATGTCTTCTGTGTCAGTACCTGTTTTCTAAGACTTGCTGTATCCTTGATATAAGGAATTTTGCTATAATGTCTTAAATAATTTTGCCCTTTACCAATATCCAGACTGACATCTAGGCTGTATTTAAACATGTTCTTTAAGAGTTTGTGATTTCACAGAATTATAGACTGGTGTCGTTTTGAAGGGACAGCTAGAAGTCATCTAGCCCACATCCCCATGTTGAGCTAATTGGTATAACTGAAGGTCCTTGTGGGCAAGGAAAGGTCATACTTTTAAAATAAACACTTCCTGCAGAGTGACATTTTTTCAGAGAGGTTTTTGGAGTTTTCTCCTATTTGCTTTGGATGATTAAAATAAAATCCATCTTTTTTCTTTCTGGAACACTTTGAATTGTATGAGAGATTTGCTTTGTGAAAACGTGCCATGCATGTGTCACAACAAAAAAACCCAACCTCTGTCACTAGTAGAGATGTAAGCACACTAACTCCAAGTTGAATATGTATGTGTGGCAGAACAGCACCAGCAAAGTTTAGTGTAAGTGTTTCACAGATCTGGTGAGGAAAGTGATATTTTCACTAATGCTTGTGTAACTGTTGTGGAGATACACTGTTCAGTGGTGGACACTGCTTGATTGAAATAAAACTTGTAAATGATGAGGAACTGCAGAAAATTTGATCCCTTAGCAGGACATGACAAGATGTCCTGTGTCTGAGGAAGATGCAGAGGGTCTGTGCATGAAGGGGAAGGGAAATGGAGAGTCCCTTTTTCTCCCTGTGCCACCTCTGGCAACAAAACCAGGACCCTGTGTAGAAGCAGGTGTGAGGTATCAACCAGGAAGAAGTTCTAACTTGCTTTTTTCTTCATTTCCTGGAGCCAACTAGCTTCCTTATGAGGAGACTGGTAGCACTTGTATTATCAAAGGAACTTGGCTGTGGCATTTCTTAATGGACCTATATGATTAGGGAATCAGAAAGGAGCTGTGATGGCATACAAGAATGCAGGATATGATGATAAGAAAGTCTGCAAAGATTAAGCTCTGATACTTTTTCAGCTAATGCACGTTTGAGATGCGTAGGAAAAGTCTCTATCTACCACTGGGACGTTTATAAGCCTTTTGTTCCAGTATCAGCAGTTCTTTTTAGTACATGTACAGGTGATTCTCATAAATTACATGAGAGCCTGAACCAGCAGTTTGAAACCTTTGCTGCCATAATACAGGGGGCATTATTTAGGAAGAATTAGCTTGTCAAGAAAAGGGTGAGAGATGTCATTATGTAAGTTATGTAGGTATGCATTGGCTAGTGCGTGGAAGTGTAGTGGAAGACTTTTTGACTACTTTATGAAAACGTCATGTGGCCCAGTGTCTGAAATTGGACATTACATAAGGAAGGCATGATTTTGTGTCTGTAAAAATAGGTGGATGTTGGTCCAGACTAGAAAAGAAACATATCAGGGACAAAAGAACTTTTATCAAAGATGGTATGCCATCTTTACCAGCATCCACAAACAAATGTCTAGAAAAGAGCAGGAAAATGTGGCAACTAGGTAGTGTGTTTCTTCCTAAAACTCTCCCAATTTCCAGTTATTTCTAGATTTTGATTTTTCTAAGACAGATGCAGTATCTTTGTATTTAGTAATCTTCAGCAATTCTTTCTTCCATGGTAGTGTTCTGCTCCCTTTTGAACCAATTTTGGCTTTAGGGTCTACAGTATCCTTCAGCAAGCAGTGCCACAACTCATTATTCTTGGTGCCAAGGGTATAGGATTATTATTTGCAGATGTTTTAATATATTACAATTGAGTTTGGTGGGAAAAAGTCTTTAGCTTTTGTATATGAGAAGAGGTATTTGGCCAAATTGTCATGGAGGTCCTTTTGCCTTCTGTAATACATGGTTTTAAGTTTCTGTAACTTTATTTTACGGACTTACGGAAAATATGATGGTCTGATTTACTTTCAGCTTGTTAATGATGGTGCAAATTTGCTTTAAGATAATTAGTATAATCAAATCACATGCTTCAGGGCTTTAGCTGACTCCTTTTTTCCTCTGTGTATAGATGGTCAAATGATGTGCATTGGTACAAATTGCTCTCTTTCTTGGCAGCCAGGTTAACATTTTGCTAACACAATGGAAGCCAGACAGATTACCAAATTTGGGAAGATTCAGGTTGGCAAGATTCTTGTAGTTTCTTTTCTTCCACCTGATTACAACACCTGAATTGATTCACCTAATCTGTTTCTTGCTACCAGAATGAGGATGTTAGGTGCTAAGGGTACTTTCCTGTTCATTTTTCATGTAAAATTACTTCACCTGCCAAAACATGAAAGGTCTTGAGCACTGCCAGTTTGGTAGCTGTCATTAGACAAGATATCGCTTCTTGGTTGACTCATGGCCTGTTGTGTTTTTGAAGTATGCTTGGCAGTTACACCACAGCATAACACTGCCATGATATTGTTTATTTTCTTAAAATAGCTAAGGTAATTTCTGTCATTTTGGACTGGAACAGTTAAAAGTCCAGTCTTTCAAATTTTGTTAGCTTTATGGAAGAAGAAAATACTGCACTGATGAGGAATAGGTATTCATTAATATATTGGGTTATTTACATGTTGAGTCTTATATAAAGTTGTATTATACATCTGAAATTTTAATTTAATTATAAATTAAACATTTCATTAGTAATCGGCTTTCTTATGAGAGGTACTTGTGTGCAGAAGGATCTAGAATTTGTTTCATGCAAGGAGTACTTAAAAATACAGAGGTTGAATCTTTCTGTTGGGAATCTCCTGTAGTTCTAGGGGGACATTTTGCTTAGGGAGTGCTGGCCAGCACCTCCATAATGTGTAGCTGAATTCCAGCAGCTGCTGCTTTCTGCCTACCCTGTGAGTTACATCTTTTCTTTGTAACTACTGATTTACGGTATTTATTTTCCTAAAGGCATCTTTATAGTCACAATAAGCAGGTTTTGAAAAGTTCAGCTGACTATAGGCAACTTATTTCCCTGGAGGATATGCATTTAAAAGTTACTGTCTTTATGCTTAGGTATTGTGTGTGCATAATATTTTTTAGCAAACATTAATCATACCGGGTAGCTTTGAGGGCAAAACTGTTGCACTAAGATAAACATTTGAGAGTCTGCTTTAATGCCCAAAGCCTCTTAGCTTTTTTAGGTCAAATTATCTTGTATCCTCTGACTGTGTTTCTAAGCTTGCTACTGCTAAAATGCTACTTTTTAAACTCAGATTCTGCATTCCATTTTTGTTGACAAGGTTAAAGAGAGGGTATCTCACAATTAAGGTCCCAGCTTCAATGGCAAGAAAACCAGAGTGGTTCTGCTTCCTTAGAGCTGGCACGTAAGAAGTAAGGTGGTTGTTTCATACTTGCAATAGCATCTCTGCTTTCTGTGTTTTGCCAGTGTCATGATAATAATGGTGCAAAGTGAGGCTGTTTGGCTGCAACAATGTGCTAGGAGTTAAACTTTTTGTTAATCATGAATGTAGCAATTCATTATTTATACCTAGAGTTTCTGTGACTTTATTTCACAAATAATGTTTTCTGCAAGCTATAAATTATTATAAACAAACATGTAAAAAAAGGCATTATATATTGTGTAACTATGCTAGAAAAGGCAAATAGAGATAATTGTCTTAAAAAGGCCTTGTTATTTGCATTGATATCAGCAGAGATCTCAGGTATCAGTTGGTAAGAACTATTTTTTCACAGGATATGTTCAAAAATTGTAGAGTTGTTAAATACTTGAGTTAAATACTACCTACCACACAACAAATTTCTTTCCCTTCCTCATCAGTGAATGCCCTTGGTTAATATTTGCCATCCACTCAGTTAGAGATTAAATTGCTGGGGATGAAGAAAAAAAAGCACTTGTAAAAACACAGATTTCTCCTCCTGTGAAACCATGGCTGTAGTGTGCAAAATGTGATTTTTCTAAAGTTAGGTTTACTGGCAGGGGATGTATGTGAAAATGTCCAAAAAGCAGAGACCTCATCTGTTCCTGCTGGTAGCTAGCATGATGCCATTAGTGTCTGTAACTGGGGAGCTCGGCAGGCGGGGGAAGTGAGGGGGGATTGTTAGGAGTTCTTTAAAATATCTCCTTGAGAGCCGGATAGTGAGAGAGTTAGAGAGGGAGAGCTGTCAGATAGTCAAATATCTGGGAGATGGTTTGGCTGTCACAGCCTATGGAAGTTATGTAAGGTGTGTAAGCATATTACATAAGAGCTCCCCTATGCTCCAGGTCACCGGCTGCTCTTCCAAAACTCACTGCCACCAGCCTGAAACCAGCCTGGAAACACACACAGCACTCTTGGAAAATGGGCATCTCTGTTATTTCTGCAGCAGTGGCAGCATGGTTGCATGAGACACACATATTAAAATATTCAAAAGTAATACAATGATTTGTAAGAAGAAGAGAATTGAATGTCCATGAGAAATTATTTTTTTTAACTGAGTATCAGTATGCAAGAGTAAATCACATACAGCAACTTGTATTGCAGTGGAACATGTTTCAATACCATGGTGGGGAGTTTTTAGGCCCAGCAGGAAATAGTGAGAGAGTTAGAGAGGGAGAGCTGTCAGATAGTCAAATATCTGGGAGATGGTTTGGCTGTCACAGCCTATGGAAGTTATGTAAGGTGTGTAAGCATATTACATAAGAGCTCCCCTATGCTCCAGGTCACCGGCTGCTCTTCCAAAACTCACTGCCACCAGCCTGAAACCAGCCTGGAAACACACACAGCACTCTTGGAAAATGGGCATCTCTGTTATTTCTGCAGCAGTGGCAGCATGGTTGCATGAGACACACATATTAAAATATTCAAAAGTAATACAATGATTTGTAAGAAGAAGAGAATTGAATGTCCATGAGAAATTATTTTTTTTAACTGAGTATCAGTATGCAAGAGTAAATCACATACAGCAACTTGTATTGCAGTGGAACATGTTTCAATACCATGAAGTGGTGGGGAGTTTTTAGGCCCAGCAGGAAGGGCCTGGTCTTTATATGCAGTCTGAATAAGCATTTCTTTGCATTTGCAAAAAAGAATTGCAGCTCAGCAATTTTTTGCTAGTTATTTTGTTATTGCTAGTAAAATCTTCTGCAGATCTAACTTCAGTTCTCCTGCAAATAGAAGCATGGATATTTCTCATGGAGGAATATCTGCTGAGGCTTCTTTAATCCATTGCAGTTTAAGTTCAAGATCAAAAGGTGCTTGATGATGAACCTTTTCCACCCTCTGCAGCACATTTTAATGGTTGCAGTAAGAGCTCCATTCTTCATGCTTCGGTCAGATAGCTACAGCTCCTTCCTGACAGCATGCCAGATTTAATTTATATTACAGGTTAAATGGTTGAAATCACTGTAGTAACTGTAACAGATAACCGATGAGAACTCTATAAGACATTCTCTTCTTAAGTTATTGGGAAATTGAATTCAGCTTTGCAAAGGAGTATTCTTTTTCATCCTTCAGTCTCCTCTCAAAAACTCGCTTGGAGGCGGGAAAGGCAGCGCAATGCCTTCATGCAGATGGCATGAAGTGTTTACAAGGAGCTTCTTCTCATCCAGATGTTGTGGAACACAGGTCACGTGTCTAGAGCCAAATGCTGACAGAGTGTTGTAATGGTCACTGTTCAAACAAAACAGGAGCAATATTAGTTTCACTCTGTCCAGAAACAGTTTGCTTTGGTTGTGGGATAGTCACCATTAAGCTGAATCCTCTGTACCCAACCAACATTGAACTAAACTGAACACATTTTTTATTAGAGACTGCTAATACATGAGTCCAGCCTATAGCCCAATTATCTCTTCTGCCTGATGGTGCTTCTCCAAACTGCAGTTGGGTTCTGTGTTCATACCCAGCACTGCTGCCTCTGGCGTGTTACAGTCCTGTTGGTGCAATTCACTGCCGGAGTGAGGGGCAGTTCAGCTGTATGTCAGACCTTCCCCCCCAGCCTCCTGCAGAAAGCTCTCTGCTATTTCAGTCTCTTGGCTGGTGCTACAGTAATCTCAGCTTTCCGTGAACTCTACAACAAGACGTTTGGCAGAAGTTACTGTGGCCTGTTTTCCTTCTTCAGTGCCATGAAACACATTTTGTCACCTCACAGTTGCTGGGATCTCAGTGTTTAGTTTGTGAATAAGTGCTTTTTGCATTGTTAGTGCAAACTGAGTTTCGTGTCTTTTCCTTGAGGAAGTTCGCTGTCCTTATCTCCCATGTCTAGGAGGATTGCCCCATGAAGCCATATTGCAGTTCCTGTTCTGTTTAAGCAGAACATTTCACACAAACATCCTGTCCACTTACAAGTCACTAGTCACCGGGAGCAAGATCTCTGCAGGCAGTTTTTATGTAATGAAATTATATAATACAATTATTTACGTGTGGAGGTCAGTATGTATATGCAGTATGTATAGCCTGTGTTCATCATGCTGCACTGTAATTTTTTGTCATAGCAGAGTTTATATCTTACTGGTTTCTTATCTATAAAGAAATTGGGAGCTGGTTGTTTCTTCTGCAGTTGAGATTTCAGGACTGGCTGTCCACAACAATCGTGGGTGTCAAGTGTATTAGCAGCAAATCCATACAATTATATAAGTTAGAGAACCAGTTAAGGTTAAATAGTGGTTTTTTAGCATTAAGTCTTTAGGTAAACAAGGGACAAACAAGTTAACTCACTGCTCTTGCAACAGGTTAGATCTGTACATCAGTCTGGAGCTGGATGGTTACCCTTATCTGACAAAGTGTCCCTGAGTATGAAATAAATGTGGTTTACAGAATTGTTTGGTATAAAAATAGTCTCTTCCCCTTCCTCTCTCAAATTTATTCTCTCAAATTTTGTACCTGCTTTTTGTATTCTATTCATTCTGTTTTGTTCTGAAAGGGTTTTTGTCTTTTCTCATTTTGGTGTGTAAACTCCTCTAATCTTCCCAGTTTCTCATTTCTCTGTTTAACTTATCTTAGTATTTCTTGTCTCCATGGGAGAGATTATGTTAGGTTGTCATGCAGTGAGTTTCCTGAACCTGATTTCATAACTACACTCCTTGCGTCATTGCATTTCACCCTGGACTCTAATCAGCTGTTAGGCATTTTAAAGTCCCTGTACAGTGAGTATTTTGTAAACATCATTTATTTACCACTATGAGTGTTCCAGAGCTCTACACAAAGTGACAATGGAATTAATCCAGGAAAAGAAACAAGCTGAAAAAAGTCATTTAAGTACCCATGGCAGCCTTGCTCTGCTAGGCAGTTTGTTTACATTGATTTTATAAGGATACAAACAAAGAACTATGGAAGAAAAGAATCTATTCTGAACTGTTCAGTTCACTCATCACAATATTCAATATTTGAACAATATTTCCCAGCCTCTCAAATAGATTAAATGGCATTTAATTTACTCTCATTATGCACACATTTTTTGTTACAACACTCAAAATACTCAATTCTTGAAGGCTTTCATTTCAGTGATAACAGAATGTGATGGTTTCCAAAGAAAGCCTGGTGCAAAAAAAGCTGAATACTGAAACCTGAAATTGAAAGTTGAGGAAGGTGGAGGAGTGACAGGAAAGGTAGTTGCACATGGCACATTTAGAAGATCTTGTTCCTTCATTTGCTTTTTAGCTTTGCATTGATACCAAAATCAAGCAATTTCATTGTCTCCACTGTAGAAAAAATAATGAGCAATTCCAGCCCTCATTATCATGTTGAAATGTATGTTAACTGTGAGTTCTCTTACTCTATTAGAAGTACATTTTTATTTTCCTAATACACTTACTCCTGTGCATATATACACATGTTTATACACCTGCATTTTCCTCTGAGTCTGTAGATAGCCATATACTCATACAACTGTCTTTTGGTAATACTGAATCAACTTGTCCATGGCAATTTTTAAATGCTGAATCATTCAGTAGCTGCTTTGTTTATTATTTCAGGGATTTTTTAAGGTTTGGGGATTTTTTTCCCCCCGTTTTGGTGTATGTGCTGCCTATGGCCCCTATACTGCATATGCTTATGTGAAATTTTTTTTTTTGGTATGAACTGTTTCTTCTCTTGTAAAATGACTTCCATTTTCATCAGTCCTTTAGATAGGGTTCTGCAGTTTGATTAGAAAGGTGAGGCTAGTCATGAGACATTTTTAGATGTATTAAATCCTGGAATACTGAAGAGGTTGGTTGAATTTCACTCTCAGAAATGGAGAATGCAGATGTAAGGTGGGCAAGTGAGTGATTCTTTTACAGCTGAGTGGAAACAACAGTTTCTGCAAACTGGATTGATAAATGAATGCTCTGGGGATGTGCTTTGTAACTTTCTGAAAATGGGATGTAACAGAAGTTAAGGGGGCCTTTGCATGTGAGGAAGAAAAGATATTTTTAGCAGCATTAAACCCCTATAGCTGATTGAACGTATTTATGTAGTGCTGGCATTTTGCTATCATAGCTAGGACTGCTAAATTACCTGCACTGAATATTATACATACTGGGGAAAATTGCTTTAGATATGCCAGTCTCCTCCAGATCTTGAAGAAAACTGAGAAAGAGGTTCCTCAGAAGAAGAGGAATCTCACTCTGAGTTATGAGCAATCTATGAAGGAACCTACCCCCTCTGTTAACTGTTCATGGAGCATCTTGGGACAAGTCTCCTTCAGGGTGAAATGTCAATATTTTCATGAGTAGAAACCAGCTAAGAATTTGGCTCGTAATTTAACTCCTGTTTGAAAATTGAATGCTTATATGTTGACCAAGTAAAGGACAAAATTAGATATGTCATTATTTACTTGAGGGTGAATAATGGGGCCCATTTATACAAGACTGAATTTGAGCTTCAGAAAATATGAGCGTCATTCCCTATCAGAGGTCCTGCTTAGTAGTGTCTCTTCCTGTCCTTTTTTGTGCTTCATTTAAACAAAGTGGTTTCACTGAAATGATGAATGGAATGTCTTTTTAAATGTTAGTCCTCATTTTTACAAATACTTTATCTAAACATAGGTACGTAGAAAAAAAGAATGTATCCATAGAAGTAGAGCATTGGGTGGTTTTTTGCTTGTTATCTTGTTGGTTTGTTGTTGTTTGTTTTTTAAAATAAATATCCTAAATCAGTTTAAAGAACACAAGGACCAAATTATATGTTGTTTACTTATGCCTGAAGGTTTTTGCATTTTTACTTTCAGGTTTGTTTCCTCCATTATCATAATCACCCTCTTATGCAGAGGGACAGTATACAGTTGAGTTTCCTGGAGAGTGTTATGCAAGAATATCCTCATTTCCCAAAATCAGTGCAAAATAAATAAATAAATATATGCTGTTGTCAGGGAGCAGCATTGCAGACCGTTTCTGTTCTGATGTTAAAAACTTTTGCACCTGCACTGTCTATAAAATTAGCAGTTGGAAATTTGATTTCAAATTGACTGAATCCATTGAAATGAACACACTAGAGCAGTCTTTGTTTCCAAGGCAACAGTCAGCCCTGTTCCTAAGGATTCAAAAGGTGTTTAAATGAGAAGGTTGCCTTCAGAACATATCTTACTAAATTTAAATTTTACATTCATTCAGAATATCTGGAACTATAAAACTTTCCTAATGTGAAGTACAGCTCTCATTATATCTTTGCTCAGTCATAAAAAAACTCACTCCTACATTTTGTAGGAGTGTACATATTCCCTTCCCAATACTATACTCTAAATATGTTACAGGTCATGCTGCATTTCCAGTTTCTCACTGTAACTATTATAGGAGACAATTAGTGATATCTATAGCTAAGATTAGATAATACTTTCTATTATATTAAATGACAATATTAGAACTATAGCAAAGATAGGTTCTAGAGGACATGGTAAAAAAAACCAATCAGCTGTCTTGGCAGTTCTAATCAGATCTAATGAAGAGCTTTTAGCTCCTCCAGGAAAACATGTTCATGATAAATGACTAATAAGTGCCTGATCAGAGTTCTCTGAACTGTTCTTTATACATTAAAAGTGATTTTTCAGGATACTTTTTCTGAATGCTCATGGAGACCTGTTCCCTACCTGTGTGGCCTCATGAATGAACAATGATACTGAGGGAGAACTCTGTTAGAAAGGAATTACTTTTTGGCCAGGCCATGAGAAGAGTTAAGTTCTCTGTGTCAGAATGGAGCAATGGATGCAGAATAGATGACAAACTTCCAGAAGTCAGAAGAATTAAGTTTCATATGAAGGAACAGTAGGCTGAAGAGAATGGTGAAAATTTAAAGGCACAGATCATAAAGATAGTATTAACTGTGACATTTGTGGTTGGGTTTTTTTATGAAAGAGAGGGAGGGAAGAGTGCAGGCATAAAGCCTCAGATGCAGCTGACACGGGGACAGAAATTTGGTGTTGGGATAGGTTCATATCTGTGAATGATTCTTTGCTCCCTGGTTACATATTTTCTTTCATGAATTGCAAATTCAAATTCTTACCACATTTTGTAGATTTGTCTAGCTTGTTTGTGAAGAGGAGCTTTGAAAAATAATGATCTTGAGGCTGTAGTATTGGGGAGAAGTAATTTACTCCATCATGAAAGTACTTCTGCAAATCCTTTGAGACTATTTTCAAATTAGGGTTTCTGATTCCTTGGAAATAACATCAACTTGAAATTGTAACACATTTAATTCTATTTATACAGGAAAGATATGTTTTGGAAGTTTGTTAATCAACAGATATGCTTCTGGGAGAGGTATCATTACACTGCTTTGCAAAGCCTCAACTGTTTTCTAAAATACAGATATTAAAACCTGTGTAGCTTTTCTGCAGAATTTAAATGGTGAAACGTACAAATCTGTTTCACTTCATTACTTTTTAGAAGAGTCAAGAAACATGAAAGTCTTTATCTGGAATAATCAGCCCAACTCCATTAGGTTTGAGTGCCTCTTGCTCAAGCTCAGAGGGATTTTTTTTTTTTTTGGTGATGTTTGAATGCTTAAAATGCCTAATGTTTTTAAAGACCTTCTACAACTTATAACAGCATTAATTATCAGTACCAAAGTGATGACTGAAGGTTTGTCAGTGATATAATAATTGTAAAATGGGATTCAAGTGAGAAGTAGTAAATTGAAGGGAACTTAGCAAACCACAGCTTTGCTCCTTGAGCTCTGTATTTTTATTCCACCCCAGTGTTCTTAGCTCAATCTAAGTCACAGGATGTTCAGTGAGTGAGGTTGCTTTACCTAAAGTCATTTTTATTTTCACTGTTTAATGGCAAGGTAAATACTTATTTTTCTCTGCTTAGAACCTAACTGCTGTTCCTTGATTTACATGGTGTTTATTATTCAGGATACTCAGTTCCTGCACACACAGTACAGAGTACAAAATAAGTGATGTAGATTCAGAATTGTCTCATTTGCAAATAAATGGCAGCTCTACGTAAGTCTTGGATCTTCAAAATTGTAATTACACTCACTACTTTTTTTTTTCTTGTTGCCTGCCTAATGTATTCCTACTTGTAAAGAAGATAGGGGTTTTCAGAAATAATGTATGATAATGTAATCAAAGCCAAAGTGAGATGTTCAGAAATGCTGATAGATTAAGTGTCTATTTTCCACTGTCTATCACTACAAATTATGTGTGGCCTTTAGAAACTTTTTGAAAAGTGCACCTTTCATTCATTGCAGTTGTCAGATACAAAACTGAATCAAAGCTATTTATAATCTTCAATCTCAAGTAGCTCTCATCACACTGGCTAAGATTCCTTTTTGGGTGTGCATTCTCCAGAACAGTTTGTGCAATCCAGGTGTTACTCATAACTGCAAACAACTGGAAAGCTCTTCATTAAATCCAGCAGGTGAAATACTTCATCTTGAGCATTGCTGGGCTGCAGAGAAGAGTTTTCAGTAGCCTCAGAAGATAAAATACACAATTTCCTCTTTCCTAAGAGTAACTGACTGGCTCTTCTTGTAAATGTGCTTGCACTCTAGATCTTGTTTTACTCCAAGTTTCTTCTGTTTCTGTATATTGTACAGTGTGATTGGATGCAATGTAAGGAAATCAGTAAACAAATCACTTTTGTCCTGGGAGGAAAGATTTCATAGTAATTTAGATTTTGATGAAGCAGGTAGAGGTTTAACACAGTGTTCTAAAACACATTCTATAAGACACTTGCTTTCATTGAGCTGTCTGGTGCTCATGAGGTGCTGCATTTGCTGAAAAATATGGTTTCATATATATATATATATATATAAAAATGGGAAGACATAATTATTTATTGAGGTGTGTCATCATTTGAATTTACTGTAAGTTCAAAATACCATGAAATGCACAACAAAGACGATAATGCTCACTTACGTGTCAGACTTTCTGCTGTCTGTTTACATACCAGACTGTAAATCCTGTAGTATCTTTTTCTGCTTTTACGTGTCTCAGAAATTTCAAAGTTTCATAGTAAAAAGCCTTTACAGTACTTCTAAATATAAATAAGCTTAAAAATAAATCCTGCAAAAGTGCAACGTTCCATTTAATAAAATGCCCATTTTTTATAAATGCCCTGAAATGAGTGGGTGAAAAATAGTGTGACACATCATGTGGGCTTAATCTGTTTCATATAAATTTGCTGTGAAAGCTCTAGTTCAATATAGATAATGTGCAATCTGTTCTAAACATCCAGTTGTACAATAAGGGTAATTTGTGGGAGACAGTTATGGATCTCAAGAGCCCTTTCATCATGCAGAGTATTGAATTAATCTCCTCCTAAATGCTCATTCAGAAAGTGCCAGAAGACTGCTCTGTTTGGTTGCCATGGCAGATATTATTCTCCTGGCTCCTTTGAGAGCTACGTTTCTATAAACTATGAGTGTTTTCAAGTTTATCAAAGCAGTAAGTTGTAGTTATTCTGATTTTTGTTGCGGTTGGCAGTTTCATTCTGTCATGCTTGCATTAATTTTATTATTTAAAATGTTACAAAATTTCTTTTTACCTGCTTGCTCTCTCAAACAGAGCAATAACTTTCATTTAGAGACAGAAAAGGGCTAAAAGGTATTTTGGACCTAGAGTCTTACTGTGTGTTTTTTGTTTGTTTTTTTTGATAAAAGTAAAAAGAAATAAAAAAATTTGGTACCTGTATGCTGAGACTAGTGAAAATGGCAGAATTCTGATAAATGCAGGTTGTAAACAGGGAAGGGAATGAAAATCAAGACTGTATTTTATCAAGACTGTACAGGGAAAGATACTGTGAAGGAGATTGGACTGATTTCTTATACAATAAACTTTTCCATTTGCATGTTCTCCCATTGCAATTTCCTTATAGGCAGCAGAACTAATGAAGCCTGATTTCCTCAGGATTTATGTCCTGCCTTTCCTGAGCCTGTAGGCAGCTGTGCACATGTCTTCATTAAACCAGTGGCAGTTACTCTGAGCTACAATTCTGTTTTCAGTGATAGGCTGTGGGTTTGGATTTCCCTTCATACAGCTGCTGATTTTCATAAGGTGAAGAGACACTGGGCATCCTTTAGACCTCTGCAAAGTTATGACTTCTGGTCATTGGCTGGTGGCCAATTTCTCTAGAAAGGTGGAAAGTTACTTCGTGGTCCCCTGCTCCATGCCCCTGGCCCTTTCCACATCTGACTCAGGTGGTTTCAAAGAGACATACTGTCACTGTGAAAATGGCACATTTTAGGAGGCAGTTGTTGGCCACCACTGAAATTCAGAGACTTGCTTGAATTCTAGAGAATTTTATTATTTAATAATTATTCTGTAGTAATGCATGCTGTTAGTTCAAGGTATGTGATTATGTTACTTGCTTGTCTTGTTACAATTTGGATGACCATGTACTTTGTACACTTCAGCTTCAGAATTTATTTTTTTTATTTAACTCTGATGTTTTGGTTACTCAGTATAATTATACTCAATATAAGCGTGTCACTAAGGAGACTAACAGGGTAACAAGTTATCAGTTTGCCATGAGAGACTTGCCTGCATTTACTTACCCAGCTACACCTATCAGTGTTTGAATTAGTTCTGAGCTTACAGGAAATTCTGGACTCCTGACATCCAAAAAGTAACTCCCTTGTTTGCTGCTCTGTTACCAAACTCTGCCCTTTTCTAGAGACATCCAGAAGCAGAGCTGTTCTTGGCGGTCCTGTGTGAGCTGTGCAGCTGAAAGACTCTCTAATCTAACTCCTAATCGACTGTGAATATGTGGGAGGATACTGCTTTGAATCAGAGACAGTGTGAATGATCATGTGGACAGGCATTGAAGGGAGGAAGGGAAGCTACCCATTAATAGCTGGAGTTGTCAGAAGTGTTTTGTTGATATGCAAATCTGTCATTTACCTACTTCCAAGTCCTTTAGTTTAGCATAAGGGGACACAGCATACATAAACTCTTCAGGTACTGGATAAGCAACAAACTATTCGTTCTGCACTTCGTTATGAATATGCACCCACAGGAGGAAACTGTGTGGATGCTATGTATTAGTCTTCCTGGGAGAGGAGATTTAGTGTGTGCACAAAACCTCAGGGGAAGGCAGATATTTAGAGAATTGAGAAACTCTGAGTAGGATTATACATCTTAGAGCACTGGAAATTGATTCATTACGATTGCATTTTCTCCTTAAATCAAATTTGTTTCTTGCACAAGATTGTGGAAAATGCCATTCTGGCCAGAACCTACATGTAGTTCAGACTGCCAACAAATCTGTTAGAGACCATCCCACTGAAGCAACAACTGAGCTATGAAATGGTTGAATTATGAAGTGATTAAACAGAGAAAAATTAATATAAGAAAGTTAGTCACAGTAACATGAGGGGGTTTTCAATATCCTAGCAAAATAGGGAGCACATTAAGTGGGGCGAATAAGGCCTGGTGTGCTTACGAAGGATGTAGGGGTTTTTTAACCTGCATGTCTGTAACAGCCAACAGACAAGCATTGCCTCTTCTTTCACTGTTCTGCAGAGCATCATAAAGACAGGATTTCTGCTGCATTTGAAGGCTCATACACTTCTATGGAAAAGCAGCAAGGCTTGACATTTCAGAAATTCGAGAGGTTTTGTGTTCAAAGAAAGCTGGGTTGGGGTTAAAGGGCATGTCAGTCTTTAAGTAGTATTCAGCATCCTTTTAAGTTAGCATGGTGAATATTTTAGATTCTAATTACCTAGTGTGTAATTAATTCATTACACACTGAATTGTAAGAACTGAAATACTTCTTTTGACAAGCTGAAAATAACATTTTTTATTATTCATACAGAGACTAGGATATTGAATGTTGTACATAACAGATTATAAAGTACTAAAATGTATTCTGGGGTAATTTAGCAAGCAGAAAAGAATGGAGTTCCTTTAACCTTCTCTTCCTGAAATAAGTATTAAACTGAGGTGACTGACATTCTACATTTTTGTCAGCTCAGTATATCATTCTGCTGAGAACTTCCTGAAATTCTGGGGCATGTACTGCAGCTTTCTATAGACAAGCGTCTATACATCATTGCATGTGTATCAGTTTCAGTGTTGCTCTCTTATAGAAACAATATTATGTTGCTGC
The DNA here is from genome assembly GCF_014805655.1 of Passer montanus. Classification (NCBI taxonomy): domain Eukaryota; kingdom Metazoa; phylum Chordata; class Aves; order Passeriformes; family Passeridae; genus Passer; species Passer montanus. Next base: position 2,465,953 of record NW_024356505.1, on the reverse strand, counting down.
TCTGTGCTTATTTAATAAGAGACTGAAGTCTCCAATATTCCGAGGGAATTTACATAAAAACCAAATTTATTTATGTATAAGGAAAGCAACACACTATGGTATAAATAGCTGCGTGCTTAACCAAAAGCATAAGCTTTCCTGTATGTGCTCTCAGGATTGGTTCCCTTTGATGTGCAGCTCTATGAATAACAAGTAACAGGGCATGGGGTGGCAGGTAGCTCGTGTGCAAAAGAGAACACTGTTTAGAGCAGGTCTTTTGGGGAGATAATGTCTTTTTTGCTTCTGAGAAGCAGGCTGTCAGGAGGGTTCAGCAGTACTGTTAGGCTCTGCATACTAAAGCATGCTTTTTAAGATGCCAGCTCATATAAAACGGATTAGAGAAGCCAGGAGGAAAATATCTGCCAAAAGAACTGAATTCAGACAGATACTTTTTAAAGCTTTATTTAAAGTTTTAGTAAAAGAAATGAAAATTAAATGGAAAAGCAGAAAGTTCTATTGAATCAAATGGAACATTTTGTAAGTTAAAGTACTGCAATACTCGTTTTCTTTCTTTTTCCTTTCTTTTCTATTGACAACAAGTAAAACTTCAGCTATCATTTCAGAGCAATTGTGCCTCTGTCATTTGCTAGGTTATTCACTGTATTGTAGGAGCAATGTGTACTACTTCTGGCTATATATCCTCTGAAATAGATTGAAAACAGAAAGATTTACTTTTCTGGGAAGCATTTGGAAAATCTGAAGTTTATTAGTTTAGTTGCCTTGTTTGGTTTTGGATTGGTTGGTTTTTCTCTTCATTTACAGACGCCACTGACCTTTATTTTTTTTTCTTTTTTTTTGAGAGTGCTTTAGTTCTTGAGTCTTTGTTAAGGCTGTGTAGCCAATCTATGATTTTTTTGTCTGATTACCTTCTTTTTATAGGATAATATTTTTTTCTTTTTATCTGTTTCCTCTGATTAGAATAGTACTATTCATATTCCAAGGGGTTTTTTTTCCTCTACTGTCTCAATTTTTGTTTCATGTGGAATAAATTACAAAACTTCCAAAAGTCAAAAGAATGTGGAATGTGTGTAGAGAAATGAGCCATAGCCTGGTCTATCTACCCTGTTATCTTAGAGCAAAGCTGTCCCAGAGCAGTATATACTGTAATAGTGCACTTCTCGACTCAAGAGTCTGCTGCCTTTCTGAGACCTCTCCTTGGTCCCTCAGAGCAGAGGAGGCAACATTTAAAACATGTCTTGTTGGGCCAGAAATTATCTTGTCAGACACTGAATGTTTGGTAGGGTGTTGGCTTATTACAAAAGAAAAATACAAACCAAAAAGGACCATCTCCCAGATAAAAGTCTGGAATTAATTAATGGGGGAGCTGAGCTGAAAGGATGGAGAGGTGAGGAGAGTAGTTCATCTCTTTTGAGGAGAACAAAAAAGAAGGAAGAAGCCAACAACTCTAAAAAATCAACAAATATTTTCAGCATGATAAAGCAATGACTTTTCAAAGATGAAAATCAGTTTTTGATACCTGAGCAAGTGCTGTTTTCATCCTGGAAAAAAGAAGGCTCTGGATGACCTAATTGTGGCCTTCCAATACCTGAAGGGAGCCTAAAGGGAAGATGGAGAGAGACTGTTTACATGGGCATGTAGTGATAGGAGAAGAGGTAATCGTTTCAAACTGAAAGAGAGTAGGTTTAAATTAGATATTAGGAAAAAAATTCGGTACTGTGAGGATGGTGAGGCACTGGAACAGGTTGCCCAGAGAAATTGTGTATGCCCCATCCCTGAAAGTAAAAGTTAGATGGGGCCCTGAGCAACCTGGTCTAATGAAAGGTGTCTCTGCCCATGGCAGTGGGATTGGAACTAGGCGATCTTTAAGGGTCCTTCCATTTTGAGCAATACTGTTCTCATGTCCAGATTGGGTAATCAAACTTTCAGGGATATGACCAATTAGAGATCCTTCAAAGACATGTTAAAAATTTAAATTTCAATGTAGAGAAAATATTTTGCAGGTTTAGCAGACGTGCAGGCATAGTGGCTCCATAGCTTTTGATAGGAAATACCCCATCCCTGAAAGTAAAAGTTAGATGGGGCCCTGAGCAACCTGGTCTAATGAAAGGTGTCTCTGCCCATGGCAGTGGGATTGGAACTAGGCGATCTTTAAGGGTCCTTCCATTTTGAGCAATACTGTTCTCATGTCCAGATTGGGTAATCAAACTTTCAGGGATATGACCAATTAGAGATCCTTCAAAGACATGTTAAAAATTTAAATTTCAATGTAGAGAAAATATTTTGCAGGTTTAGCAGACATGTGCAGGCATAATGGCTCCATAGCTTTTGATAGGAAATAAATAGGAAAAAGTGGAAGGAATTTAAAAGTTTTTGTCATTATTTTGGTAATCTTCATGTAGGATATGATACATCTGCCAGAATGGATCACCAAACCCAGGTTTCTATTATTCAGGTCAGACTCTGAGACAAAAGAACTGTGTGTTGGGTAACTATTTATTCTGCAGAGTTTATTTAGTTGTAGCACTTAGAGAGCTTAAGCACATTAAGACTTCTGTTGCCTTAGCTCTCTATAAAAATGTACAAGTGTTAAGTTCCTGCCCCAGAGGTCTTTTTGGGTACAGGTCACCATCTCCTTGCCTATGCAAGTTTCAAAAGCTTTCTACAACTCCACCTTGTGCGTTGCTTTTGGTTACCTAGGAAGGAAAAAAAAAGACTTGAAAAAGTTTAGGCAGCAATACAGCCTTAGATATTTAAGGACAATTTTACATGCTGTTGGAAGAGCAGGACTGCCCATAACACAGCAGGGATTGCTGGATATTTGTTGAAGAGAAATTCTGTGTTTGAATAGTTTGAAATAAATTGAATAACTAAGGAGGTCTGTTTCTGTGAAAGGGGATGGGGGTTGTTATCAGCATCTTCTTGAGCTGGTGGATTTTTTCAAAAGGTAAGATTAATTTTTATATATAAAAGAGTAGTACATCTGCTAAGTAGATACAGATCTTGTGACTCTTGGTCCTTCCTATTGCTGACTGGAGAAATTCTATTAAATTCATCAGCCTGTCGTTTCTTCTTTGGGGAGATGGAAAGGTATGCTCATAACCCATTCTAGCTAACATTTGGTAACCAGTAGCAAGGTGAATTCCTAATGAAATGAAAGACAGATGGGCTTGGGTTGGTAGAAGTACTGTTGAGTAAACCCAGAATTTAACTGGTCTGCCAGTTGAGAAACTCTTAAGTGGCTAAATTAGACTGGCATGTGGCAAGAACACACCTTTCTTCTGCAGGTGGGACACACCCAGAGCTTCCCTTACTTGTTTTTAACATGGTGATGTTGAAATTACCAGACCAAATCATTAATTAGTTTATCCAGTAACTTCGTCTCTGGGAATGATCTGTCCTGTTGTTTCCATGAGAAGTATTTGAAAGTGTTTGGAGCAACAATTAATGGGAGCAGTTCCTTACTTGCTGTATCAATTAGTTTTAAGCTTATCTCATCAATAGGGAGGATTTTCATATCTGCTTCACAAATGAGATTATTTTTAATGCCACTGTGAATCTTCCAGTTTGTTGCATAAGCATTTAATATAAGAGCATTTATAAGGGTCGTAGTGATTCTGAGCTGTATTTTCTTTTCTATTTTTTCACTGATCAGCAGAAATCGTGAAAGGAGATTCAACCATTCACTAACACAGGACAAAACCCTCTTTTATTTTTAGTCAAACCCCTGCAGATTTCAGAAGAGAGAAAACTTATTTAAGGTGTTATTTATATATTCTTTCCCCAGTGGTATTGGTGATTATTCCCATGTCACAGAAAGATGAAACAAAATCAAGAAGCAAGTTCAGCAGATGGCAATTTCAATGGGATATGTTTCTTTGATCAAAAGTTAATAGGAAGGCAAAATTCTAATATAATTACTTGAAAGTTAGTTATATGAGATTCATACTGAGTAATACAGAATAACATATATAACACATATCAATGCTAATTAGTGTTTAGTATATACTGCCTGCTGAAAACCTCCTTTTCTGGACTGAAGTGTGAATTCCCTATAGTATTATGGTGGCAGTTCCCAAATCTCACAGTTACAAATGAGGAAGGCATTGGGAGGAGAATTTTCAAGGTAGCAAAAAGGAACACATGGAAACCAAAACCTAACAGCCTCCCATTAATATTGTGGATTATTTCCCTTTAAATACAAACTGTTAAAGTGTTCTTTATGAATGCATTTTTCTTTATTTTTTAGATAGATAAATAGATGCAGTATACTGGTACAGAGAGAGAGAATGAGAATCTGGGTGTGTGGATTCTATTCAGGTCCTTGGTAGATGCATTCTTACATTGACTTACTGTAAACCACAGCCTTTGCTGTATTTCCTTACACCACTAATAATTATTGTAATTTCCTATTAGTAGGGGAAATCATGTTGCTATTATTTTAATATGTAAGAGATATTTGCTTTAGTTTATTGAAGATATCTTTTGCTGTAGTTGTGAAAGGTTAATATTTTCGAAAAGCTTTTAACTAATAGCCATGGTTCCTGCAGTTCTGTTGGTCCTGTAATGGTGTGTCTTTACTTTCTGATTGTTTCCAGTGCCAAGAATGAAGCAGGAGCATGTGAGCACTGACATACTATCAAGCGCAAAGTGCAGAAAATGGATTTCTGCAGCTTGTTAATATTTTGCAATTATTTGTCCTGCCCTAGCTTGCATATTTGATTTGCCCTGAAGGATCTCTGGAAATGTGTGTTCACCTTCCATCTTATACCATCACAGAAATTTGCTGTGAATTAGCTAGGTGACTCACTGGATAATATTGACTCACTTTACTGATGCAAAATCATATGATGTTTTCAGCATTTATTTAGAGTCTTTTCACAGCACTTACTGGCATGTTTTTTTAAAATACGGTTAGTTTGACACATGTAACAACTTATTTTATAAAGGTCTTACTATAAAATTTACAAGACAACATATTTTCTCACAAATGGTAATGTTGTGCAGTGTTTCTATAGCAATTGGACAGTTTTAATGTGCTACAGCTAACATCTTGAAGAGAAGTTACTTTACATGTTTGTGTTGAATGCTAGATAATATATTTATTGTGATAGATTGAAGTTGAGGAATAAGAGTGTGATGGTACTGGTGACCCAGGGTATCCAGTAAAAGCACTTTGCAATGTATAAAAAACATTCCAAAGCCAAGGCTTGAGGTCTGATAGAATTAAATTAGTGTGGCAATTTAACATGAATCACAATAGTTAATCCCCCAGTGCATGCTGAAGCTGGCACCATTAGCTCTGATTTCCATTGAAGCAAAAGAAGGAGGTCAGTCTAGAACAGCAGCTGCACTGGAGCTGCTTGTATCTGTTCCACACATTCATTTCTAGGCTTCAGTTTACTGTCTGGCTTTATCCAGCCCATCAAAGCAGAGCCCCAAACAAGGGCTGTGCTGGCATGTAGTGTCCTTCCTTTGGTTCCCACTGCTCCTAAAAGACAGAGCAGAATAATGGGAGTGGGAGGAGGAGTGTGGCTCTCTTCCCACCAGGAAGCTGCCAGCCTCCAGGGCCAGTCTTCTTGGCAGCTTTTCTGCCAGCAAATCTGACCCTTACCCACCTGTGAATTTAGAGGCAGAAGGGAAAGCTTTCTCATTCTGGAGGATTTGAAAGTGAAAATATAAGGGAGAGAGTACAGCTAGGACAGAACAACGGGGCATCCGCAAGGAATAAATAAGGAAAAGAAGTAAAATGCTTTAATAAAGCAAAAATTCGTCAAGAAAATTAAAAAGCAGAAAAAATAAGGAGGAATGTTACCAAGGCATATGAAAATTGACCTACTCTGCATGGAAGGCCTGAATAGACACCAGTTTCACATTGACAAAGCAGAAGAATAAGTGCTGTATGCATATGCATGACCTTTTTTGTAATCATTCAGGTTTTGTTCAGAAGGTAAAAATTTTAATACTAATTTCTAAGCTTAAAAACCACAATGTTATTGAAGAAAGTCTTACAAATGTAGATGTATTTTATATAATACATGTACTCTACCTTTATGTATTGTATTGCCAAAATTTAAATTAACAGAAAGAAACTGGAATTATAGGGTTGGCAAGGCATGAAAATAATAAAATTAAATAGTCAGAAATCATTAATCCATGTTTTTAAACTTCATCCCAAATTCTTTTTCTGTAGTTTCTCAGTTACATAGCATAGGGTGTTCAAAGGCAGATCTCAGAAAGAGAATAAACACTAATACTCAACATATCTACAGGTTGTTTGTCTTTATATTACAGAGCTGCTTAAAATATCTTCTCTCTTCAGACTGAAAATAGTAGCTCTTATACAGCTTTAATTTACTTTTTATTGCAAAAGAGTTTATAAAGCTTTGCAAAGAAATTGCTGATGGTATTAGAGGCAGAAAGGCACAGAACTTTGTGAGGGTCTCTGATACAGTGGAGGTAGCTCTGAAAGGAGGCTGTGGAGGCAGAGCACTTCATCACTTCAAAACAAAGATGGTGAGCAGCAAAGAGGTTTTCTTTCCACTAATGTGTTGGAAAAAGGCAAAATGTATTTTGTTCACTCCTCACACAGGAAGCATATAAAGTCTGGTTTCACTGAAGTAAAAGAGACCTTTGCCATTGCCTTAATGGAAACCAGACCTTTACCCTTTGCCAAGTTGTTCAAAATTGCAATAGCCTTAGCAGGGCAATTCATAAAGATTATAAATATGTAAATATTGCCATACCTATAATTTAGGACTGTGTCAGCTCTTACAACTTCACTCATTTTAAAGAAATGCAGCTATAAACTACCAAACCAACTTTTTACTCTCCTACCTGCTTATTAGACACTCCTTTGTAGTACAGTGAGAGTAATGCTCTGTGTCCAGTTGTGCCCCTTCAATGAAAATGTCACGTTCAGTAAGCTGTATCCTTTTTATACATTTGCATACTGGGGCCAAAACCTCTAAAGTGGCAACATGCAGATATCTAGGATGGGGTGAAAAGCAGGAATAACATTTATCTCCCCATCCTCTTCCTGTGCTTTGTTCAAGAGCTTCCTGAACCAGATCAAACCATAAATCTACTATAACTAATTTGAGTAACTGAATCTATCTGATCAGACACATACTAACTTAAATACAGATTTAAGAGCAAATCAATAGCCTCCAATCAGTTGATACTTATATTTGGCCCAGGGTTTAAGGGAATGCAATTCATTTCTTTCTATGGGTGCATAGTCTTCCCAAGGAGCTGGGAATGTGGCAGGAGGGTATTTGCCTTTTCACAGGAATCTCTGGTGAAGGAAGAAATTCTGTCAGTGGTGCCACTGCTATTTTGTAAGTATTTAAAGACCTATTTGACACACTTTAACAGTCACAGAGTTCATTGCTTCAGAATATTTATAAAATTACTGTAACTGGACATTGTTTACTGGCTCGGTGTTGATTATTTTTCACTAGACTGGAACCAGGCAATCGCAGAGCCCTCACAGGAAATAGTAGAAAACTTGTCTTTGAAGAGAAAAGCAAGAATGAAAATATTACTCAAAATTATATTGTAATAACATATGCTTGGGTCAGGAGACATTCTGCAGGGGAGGAAAACAAAGATTGCCTAGCAGGTCCCTTCACTGCTGGCCTTGGACTCCTTGCCTAATAAACTTTTGAGTAGAATTGAGAATAGTTCTTTACCAAATAATCTAAACATTGACTAGTTTTTCCTACTTTACTGTATTATTTTCTAATACTGTGGTAACAGTTACTTTAGAATTAAACTTACTTTTCATGCTGATACAACAGATAAATAAAGAGGCCAATTCCCTCTTAGAGACAACTCCTCTTCACAGCAGTGGTTACTTTTCCTATGTGTCTGCCCAGCATTGAAGTCTGATTTTTTAACCTGTAGCTTTTACTTCAGATATACTATAAAATTTTCTACTTACATTTTTCAGACATTTGATTTTTCTGGCATTTCCTGATGTATTTGTGAGGCTGAAGTTTCTTGCCTGCCACAAAGAAATGAAAATTTTGTACTTGCAGCATTGTGGCTGCTGTGTGGTAGCAGGACAGAGGACAGCTATGCCCCTTGCAAATCTTTCTACTTGTTTATGTCAGATTTATGTCACAGATGGTAATTTCCAAAGATAATGCCTGAAGTTGGGTTCTTAGTTTCATATCTGGAGGCTGATCTAGATTACCCAGTGAATGTCCTGCATAGAGGAGTAAGCTTCTTATCTTGTTACTTTTTTTATTTGAAACCAAGTTGGGCTCTTTATGACTCCACAAATTAATCCATGTTTTTAAACTTCATCCCAAATTCTTTTTCTGTAGTTTCTCAGTTACATAGCATAGGGTGTTCAAAGGCAGATCTCAGAAAGAGAATAAACACTAATACTCAACACATCTACAGGTTGTTTGTCTTTATATTACAGAGCTGCTTAAAATATCTTCTCTCTTCAGACTGAAAATAGTAGCTGTTATACAGCTTTAATTTGCTTTTTATTGCAAAAGATTTCATAAAGCTTTGCAAAGAAATTGCTGATGGTATTAGAGGCAGAAAGGCACAGAACTTTGTGAGGGTCTCTGATACAGTGGAGGTAGCTCTGAAAGGAGGCTGTGGAGGCAGAGCACTTCATCACTTCAAAACAAAGATGGTGAGCAGCAAAGAGGTTTTCTTTCCACTAATGTGTTGGAAAAAGGCAAAATGTATTTTGTTCACTCCTCACACAGGAAGCATATAAAGTCTGGTTTCACTGAAGTAAAAGAGACCTTTGCCATTGCCTTAATGGAAACCAGACCTTTACCCTTTGCCAAGTTGTTCAAAATTGCAATAGCCTTAGCAGGGCAATTCATAAAGATTATAAATATGTAAATATTGCCATACCTATAATTTAGGACTGTGTCAGCTCTTACAACTTCACTCATTTTAAAGAAATGCAGCTATAAACTACCAAACCAACTTTTTACTCTCCTACCTGCTTATTAGACACTCTTTTGTAGTACAGTGAGAGTAATGCTCTGTGTCCAGTTGTGCCCCTTCAATGAAAATGTCACGTTCAGTAAGCTGTATCCTTTTTATACATTTGCATACTGGGGCCAAAACCTCTAAAGTGGCAACATGCAGATATCTAGGATGGGGTGAAAAGCAGGAATAACATTTATCTCCCCATCCTCTTCCTGTGCTTTGTTCAAGAGCTTCCTGAACCAGATCAAACCATAAATCTACTATAACTAATTTGAGTAACTGAATCTATCTGATCAGACACATACTAACTTAAATACAGATTTAAGAGCAAATCAATAGCCTCTAATCAGTTGATACTTATATTTGGCCCAGGGTTTAAGGGAATGCAATTCATTTCTTTCTATGGGTGCATAGTCTTCCCAAGGAGCTGGGAATGTGGCAGGAGGGTATTTGCCTTTTCACAGGAATCTCTGGTGAAGGAAGAAATTCTGTCAGTGGTGCCACTGCTATTTTGTAAGTATTTAAAGACCTATTTGACACACTTTAACAGTCACAGAGTTCATTGCTTCAGAATATTTATAAAATTACTGTAACTGGACATTGTTTACTGGCTCGGTGTTGATTATATTTCACTAGACTGGAACCAGGCAATCGCAGAGCCCTCACAGGAAGTAGTAGAAAACTTGTCTTTGAAGAGAAAAGCAAGAATGAAAATATTACTCAAAATTATATTGTAATAACATATGCTTGGGTCAGGAGACATTCTGCAGGGGAGGAAAACAAAGATTGCCTAGCAGGTCCCTTCACTGCTGGCCTTGGACTCCTTGCCTATTAAACTTTTGAGTAGAATTGAGAATAGTTCTTTACCAAATAATCTAAACATTGACTAGTTTTTCATACTTTACTGTATTATTTTCTGTGGTAACAGTTACTTTAGAATTAAACTTACTTTTCATGCTGATACAACAGATAAATAAAGAGGCCAATTCCCTCTTAGAGACAACTCCTCTTCACAGCAGTGGTTACTTTTCCTATGTGTCTGCCCAGCATTGAAGTCTGATTTTTTAACCTGTAGCTTTTACTTCAGATATACTATAAAATTTTCTACTTACATTTTTCAGACATTTGATTTTTCTGGCATTTCCTGATGTATTTGTGAGGCTGAAGTTTCTTGCCTGCCACAAAGAAATGAAAATTTTGTACTTGCAGCATTGTGGCTGCTGTGTGGTAGCAGGACAGAGGACAGCTACGCCCCTTGCAAATCTTTCTACTTGTTTATGTCAGATTTATGTCACAGATGGTAATTTCCAAAGATAATGCCTGAAGTTGGGTTCTTAGTTTCATATCTGGAGGCTGATCTAGATTACCCAGTGAATGTCCTGCATAGAGGAGTAAGCTTCTTATCTTGTTACTTGTTTTATTTGAAACCAAGTTGGGCTCTTTATGACTCCACAAATTAGGAAATGTGGAGAGAAATGTGAGCCTGGGGTAAAACTGAGACCAGCTGGGCTTGGGCTGGGGCAAGCCATGCCTTTGTGTCCACTGGCAGAGCAGAGGGTGGGTAAGACTTTAGTAGTGCTTAGATGTTGGGGCTTATGTGCCTGGGGTCCAGGGATAACTAACTTTGTGTTCAGAAAGTAGAGGAATATTTTTTTTTTGGTCTTCTGAGGGTTGAGCATAATTCATTTTGAGAGACTGTCTCTGTTTTTCACACAGTCTGTTCCCTGCTGTTGCATGGATTACAGGGAGACACGTTCATGCTCTTTGAGTTTTCCTTTGCTCATTTTGTGGCATTAAATAGTTTAAACTGGTCTCTTGCCTTTTCTACAATGGATTTGCTAAAGGATGTTGGCAAGACCTGCGGGCTTTGGCCTGTGCAACACCAGAATTGATGCTGTGTGGTCTCCCCTGGCTCTGTGACATGGGTTTATGCACTCGAGGGAGGCTTGTGTCTGTGACCCAGCAGGTTCCTTCCAGCTTTAAGTGGGAAAAAATGGAAGCACAGAGTTAGTCTGAAACATATCTTCTGCAGAAGCTGTAGTGAGCTGTGTATTTTTTCCATCACCCAAGCACGTGGCCACTCAAGCAGTGTGAGGAGGAAGGACTCTCACTGTCCCCCTGCAGTGCCTTCAAGCCCTTGACCCCCACTGCTGGTGTTGCTTCAGAGGCTGTTTGGCTGCTTTCAGCTGTGCCTCCTCAGTCATGAAGCAGAGTGAGTGCAAGGCATGTGAGCTTCAGTGGTAAATTAGGGCAGATTGAGCAGCCTGCTTGTTAGCCAGACTGTTACTGCAGTCACAGAACCACAGAATGGCTCAGTTGGAAGAAACCTCTGGAGATCAGCTTGTCCAACCTCCCAGCTCAGGCAGGAACCCCAGAGCATGCTGCTTAGGCCTCTGTCCAGATGGCATTTGAGTATCTCCAGGGAAGCAGATTACAGTTGCTATAAAGCTAACACAGCTATGTCTGCAGTTAAGCTTCAGTGTCAGCCATACCCATATATTAGGAATTTGTGTCCAGAAGGCTCATTAAACTCTCCAGGTGCTGAGTATTTCTCTTCCAAAGGAGATGCGCCTGCTCAGGGACACCCTGCTTAGTGAATAAGCTTGTTAAACTTCAGAGAGGCAGAATAGTTTGGTTTACTCATTTTCTCTTGATGGTAGCTAGTAATAGCAAGCAGGTAATTAACATCCTCCAAAACCCCTGAGGAAAGGAATTGTATCCTTGCTCTCCTTGAAACCATTAAAGCATCGTTGATGTGCTGTTACCCTAGGGGCATCTGCACCCTGAAATCATAGTGATGTCTGCATGACCCAGGGCACAGAACTAAAGAAATGAGTGCAGGACTGCACAGGCCATCCCTCCCCTTTGAGATGTCACCAAGGTCATGTCACATTGCACATTTTTGCATCATTGCTTTCATAGCCAGTCAATAGTTTCTGGCTCCAAAATCTATTGACCAGCTGCTGATTGGGTGAGAGGTAATTGCATAAGCTGAAGGGGAGAGCATCTCTTGGGCTGGGCTGGCATCCTGGGAGGGTGGTTTTGGCACTCACTCCTCATCAGGCATTCAGATCTTGTTTAACGCTGTATTTATCTGTCACTTGGCAACTGTTTGGCCAGTTATGATAAAAAAAAAGTTATGAAATATGAGCTACACGACAACAAAAACAATGTAAATATTTTGAGGGATGGAATGCATAAGCTATATTCTGAAGAAAATACTATTAGACTGTCTTGTATGACTTCCACTATTCTTCATTTTTGTACTGTCTACTGAACTAAAATAAGGTTCAGCAAAAGGTGACTAATACTGTAAGAATATTGTAACGAGTATTAATTAATACTTTGCAATTTAAATCAGAGACAATCTGAAGTAGATCAGGAAAAAATCCTGGGAAAAAAATGTACTACAAATGGGGTTGCTTTGACTGCTATTCCTCACAGTGCTATTAATCAGGTACAATACTCCAAGGCACAAATTATGTGATTCTGCAAGTTTTCCTGACTCTGCACTTACTAATTTTGCAAACCTATTGTTTCATTAACACTGGCTTTGTACTTGGTATTTTATCTTGAATTAGGCATACAAGAAATTGGAAAGAAGAGATTTTTTTTTCTCTTTCCTGTTACTTTCTGTTTCTTGTAGTGGATCCCACTCTGGGTCTGTGGAGTCCAGGCAAACTTCCTGTCACAATTCCTGTAGAAACAACTGTAAAAATCTAACAACCTGGGAGAGGTCTCAGAAGGTCAGTAGTTCTACTTCCTGCTCAGGATAGGATTGGCACCAAATTTAGACCCCAGAGCTGTGGGAGGGTGGGCTTTCCTGTCAGGTGCTTTGAGGACAGAGACTCCAAAATCTCCCTGGGTCCCTGCTGCAGTGCTTAGTTATCCTTGCAGTGAAATGTTTTCTCTTGGGGCTTTCTTGGCTTATTTTTTAATGACCACTTCTTTTTTTGTTCTCTGGTTGTGCACCCTGGCCAAGACCCTGATTCCATCTTCTTGGTGACCTCCTTGTAGATATTGGCAGGTGTTTCAGGGCATGTGCATCACCTTCCTGCCCATCTTGGATTCCACAGTTAGGCTTGGCAGAGTTGATCAGTGTTCTTCTTATACTGGAGGGCCCAAAACTAGATACAATCTTTCAGGTGTAACCTAGAAGTAAGGAGATCAGTAAATATTCCTCAAAAATTAAAAAAAAAAAAATTGCTTACAGTCCTTGTAAGAGTGACATTTCAGGATTTGTTTCTTTGTTATTTTCCATTTAAAATTATTCTTGCTTTATAAAAAGTCTGTATTTGACTGTTTAATGCTCGTGTGTGGCTTTCCTTTATTGAGAGTGGTTTCCACTGGGTTGCAGCATCACAGGGCCATTGCTCTTGGCTCTGGGAAATGAGGAAGTTGTGAAATTGTTCCTACAAGTCTTTTATCATACTACTGAAGTAGGGGAGAAACTGTATCCTGGAAATCAATAGCTTTCAAGAAGAATGAGGGGTTGTGCAGGATGACTCAACTGAAAATAAGCATTCAGTGTTACATCGTGGCTGTGTGGTCCTGGGATTTATAAACAGGAGTGTACTAGTACAGGGACTGGTTATTACTGCTGTCAAGAAGCATCTGTTACCATCTCCAGCTAAGGAAACAAACATGTTGCTGGAAGAGTGGTCAGAAATGCAGCTTAAAAATAACCCCAAGCCCAGAGTCCTGAAGCGCCGTTCCCTGCAGAGTGTTCAGTGCCATAGACAAAAACCTTGAGGGAAGATTTGTGATTCTAGGTATGAAGTTACCATAACCTTACACCATTATAATCAGTGAGAAAAAATTTACATTAAATAAGCTTTTAAACCTTTACACAGAATAAAATACTACATGTGGAAGAGGCTTTACTGAGTTTTGAAGTGGGTGTTAATTTGCCTCTTCTATAACTGGTTGGTACTTACAGATTAAGCTGATAGAGTTCTTGAGACAGCTCAAGAGCCAAGAAACTGCTATTGTTGTGATTGGACACCATTACAAAACAAGAATTTAATATATATCTGTCATGTTTTCATATTGCTAGAAAGGGGGAAAGATACCATGTACCACTGCTCTTTCTAACTGCTTATGAGCTGTTCCACATGGTGTATACAGGAAAACCAGAAGATAGGGATGCTGATAAAAAACATCTGCTTTCATGTATTCTTATATTTAGTATTAACTATTTACATGTCTGTTCTTCATATGTATGAACTTATGTGTAGTTTGAGCATACCTGTGGAAAAGCACCAGTCCAGTGAGTCAATAGATCCTGGCTTCTTTGGTTTTCACTTTTATATGCTTTCTGTTTTTTTTAAATTGTTTTCCTCAGGTTGTGGTTGAATTGTCAGTTGGCATTAACACACACAGTGGTAAAATTAAGAGTTGTTAGAGGCTGGCTTACCAGGTCCGGGCATAACTGGAAAATAACAGTGTTGTAAGCATCTGACACAGAGATCAGCAAGGGCAGTAAATCAACATTAAACCAGCAAAGGCTGTTAGTGCCTGTTAATGTTAGCTGTCCCACAGAAACCATAAAGGAAAGGTGAGAGTGTTTGATTAGGTTATGAGTGTGTGTGAAACCAGCACTGGGGCAGCAGGAGTGCTGAATTCCCTCTGTTATCCTCTGGTGCAGAGGGAAGGTCACAGATGGATTGGCAAGCTGGGGGTGTGAGGGCAGCTCCTGCCTCTCAGCCCAGGGCAGAAGGAAGCCACATGCTGGGACATGCTGAGTCCTGGCCCAGAGCAGCCCTGCTGGGCAGAGCGAGGGGAGAGCAGCTCTCAGCCCTGGGCAGGGCTTGGAAGGCAGGGTGGGCCAGGCTCCTCCTCGTGCCATGCAGAGACATCCTGCATTTCCAGCAAACCCGTGCCATGCAGAGACATCCTGCATCTCCAGTGAGCCCCGTGCCATGCAGAGACATCCTGCATTTCCAGCGAACGTGTGGCTTGAACCAAGCCCTGGCACTGCCCTGGTAAATTCAGCTCCTTGGGTTTTGCTGTAGTTGACGTCTCTGGTGCTGCTGTGTATTGCTGTTATTTCATAGTTTCAGCAATTTCATCTTGTATTTTGGTATGGTTGGCAGCACTGAATCACATGTTTAGGCCTCCATAGCCCCTCTAACTGGAGAACTACCACAGCCATACCCTGTACACTGAAGTTGGTGTTTCTGGAGCCTGATTTCCATGCTCGGTATACAACTCTGTTTGTGGTGTGGAAGTATCTGTCCTGTTTTAATAAAGTCCTTTCAGAAAATTTAATGTTAAAATATAGGAAAATCTAAGTAATTGCTAAAGCCTATTTGTAAACCACATTAAAGGGGTTTTGCTATTTCTCCTGGAAGTACTGTCTAATTATATTACATGGGATTTACAAGGAAATTTAAACTTAATAAAATGGAAATAGCAAATCTATTGAATTACAGCAGATAAATATTTAGAGCATTTCCTAATGGTAGAGTTTTAGGATAAACAACACTGTAGCCCACTAAAATTAATACCAGTTTAAACACATTTCACTCATGTATTGCATGCATAGGCTGCTGTTGCTAGGGGTGCTGCATAAAACAGAGCATTAAGTATAAACCTTTCACTAGTAACTCTCTCAGCTGATAATAAATGAGGAATGGCTTCTTGAGCCAACTCATTTCTGAACTGTGCCTCTTATTAGTTCACAGAGGCTTTTAATACCCCACAAATGAGTGGGCTTTGTCATTATGTATCTAGTAGGTTTAACAAATAGATCCATTTTTAATACCTCTTTTCCATATTTTTAAAATACCTCTTAAAACTGACAAAGAAATGTCTTTTTGAGGGAAGAGCAGTTAACTCAGCCCCACAGGTTTCCCAATGAACCTGTTGGGGCTGTCAGGGGAAAAGTGATCTTAAAAGGTACCTCATCAGTTCCCTTTCTCAGCAATAAATTTTAAAAATACACTCCCTTTCCCATATATTGTCTTAGAGAAATATTTTCCCATTGAGCAGGAATATTGACTTTCACAGTAAAAAAGAAAGAAAATTTAAAAATTTTTCAGCCTGAACTTGGCAAAGAATGTCTCTGTTTAAGGGTACCACCACATGTTGCTTGCCCAAGTGATAGCTCTTGGGGGAGCCTGCTGCTGCCAAACACATTTTGGTATTAGAAACTATAAAGAAGAAAAATACACAGCTCTTGGGGTTCTCACGTGGCTTATGATTCATTTCCTGAAATATGTGTATGACTGCATTTGGACTGATTTGCCCAGCCCTTGTGTGCCATGGCAGCATGTGAAGCTATTTTAAGAGGTTTTTCTACTCTCTGGCCCGCTCAAGAAGCTGGGATATTTGTTTGTTCACATCATGTATTTTAAATATGATAGCATAAGATTGCCAGCAGAAGACAATCCTAGTTTAAGATTAGCTCAGTTAAAATTAGGAGGGTCTTCAAAAATAAATAAGTGGTCCATCTTGTATTGTACAGAGTTTTTTGACAGATTACATTTAGTCATCATTAGCACTCGTGCTTGGTTTTTTTCCAGACTTTGGCAAGCCCTGCAGAGATCAGAGAATAAAAATACCTTTCCAGTCTTCTGCAATCCTCATCAATCCCCATACAATTACACCAGCACTCAGAATTTACGAAAATCATTCTAAAATAAGAGAGTGTTTGTATTTGATGGATCAGGCACTGAATGAAGGTGCTGTCTTCTGTGTCTATGTTTTTGTGATAGGAGAAAAAGTCACTTTAATTAAAGATGCTGTAGTTTTATTCAGACATTTATTTCAATAAGTGAATCAGGATGTAGAAGAGGAATCTATCTGTATTCCAGCCTTTAGCTGTGGCTTTTTTCCCTGCACTGTTGCTATGGAGAAGCATATAAATATTTGTATCACAAACTAATTTTACTTCACTTATAGATGGCATGGAAATACAGATAAAAATGGTAAAGAAAAGTTCTTGTAGGTGTGTTTTAGCATTCAGAGTAGTGTTTTGGAATGGGTTCAGGCCCAGACTAGCAGCAAAGAAGAGGTAGAAGGTTCTGTTTTGAAGCATCTGACATCTTTGTGTCCCATGTTGTGGGATAGAAACTGAATGATAGTGTACTCTTCGTTTGCAGCTTTGTCTTCTCCAATTTTGTTATAGCATTTTTAGGTACTTCACTTTCTAATAGCCCATATGTCAAGGGCCATTTTTATGAGATGAAATACAAATGTAAAAAGAAACAACTTCAGCTCAGTAGTACACGTCCGTCCTCCACGGGGGGAATGACACAGAACCCACACAGCAGCTTAGGAGTTGAAACCTGCATAAGTTGTTTCTTTATATGATCACTCACATTTTTTCATGTGCAGCCTTTTATTTTCCTTCTCTGCCAAATTGCCTCCAAGGAGGCAGTGATGCTGGGCATGAGTGAATTGCAGCAGTGCTGTGCATCTCCTTGCCTCTGCTCCTCCGCCTGTCCTTTGGGCTGGTCTCCCTCTCGTCTCCTTCCTGAGACTGTTGTCTCTGTCTTTCTTCTTTGGGGGACTTCAGTCACTCTGACTATTCTAGGTGTATCAGGGTGGTTCCAGCCTTCCAGACATTGCCAGGCCCTTGGCTGACAATCCCCAGGTGGTGTGTGAGAGATGCCGTCAGCACAGTTTAAACTCTTTCTTGTTGGCTCTGTAAATTCTGCGTTATGAAACATTCTCTTTAGCAAGAAGCTTCACAGAGTGGCTCTGTTTTCTTTTACTCAGCAGATATTTTCATCACCTGGGATTGTTATCCTGGTTTCACATGGTGACACGTCTCTGGTGACATCCTGGGTTAATGAAAACAAAACTGGTTATCAACAGGATTGGAAATAACATGTATCACCAGAGCAGTCTGCTACCTCCTTCTTATATCACAGGATGGTTTTATTTAATTCCAGAACAACAACAGAAATACTGAATAACAGTTAACAGATTGTTGCAATGGGAAGTGGAGGCAGCAGTTTGTCAGTTCACTGACCTTCTGAGATGAGCTTAAAAGCCTAAATATTTAGGGCTAAATGACTTTCACATAAGGCATTATTCATCACAAAAATAATTAATTAACATACAAACTGCATTGCCATTTGATGAGTGTTTTGGTGGACAAAAGTAATATCTCTGTTAAAATCGTGTATTTTGTAAAAATCAGGCATGACAGACTGGTGGGTTTTGTTTTTAAATGCTCAAGCTCTTTTTTTTGTGTGGTTTTATTAGTCAGCTGGATTCTGGAGTGTCCTGTTGGGCTCTAGCTGGTTTGTTAATTCCTGCTGCTGCTGTACTGAGCTTCTCTCTCCGTTCCTCTCTCCTGGCAGCAAATGCAGCTGGCGGCGGAGTCGCTGAAGGAGTAAACACGGAGGAATGAGGATGACTAAGGCGGTCACAAGCGAGGCGGAGCCAGCGTTTGCGGTCATGGGTGGCGCTCGGGGTGCACCCTCCACCATCGACTGAGTAGGTGGCACCTGCTTACATGAAACTTGGTAAATCATCTTTGCCTGACACTGTAAAAACTGTATTTTCCCCTGCTCTCTTTGTTTCTCGTACGCAATTGCTTGTGAAGGTAACACCAAATAAAGCACTCCAGCTTATGCCAGGTCTGGATAAAATCTGCCAGACTCCCTGTGCTTTGAGTGATTGAAAACAGATCCTGTGAGGAAGCATCCAGAAGCTCACTAGAATTTTCAGCTGCAACTTTCTAAAGGGGAAAAAAAAGCAGACTATTATTTAATTTACTCTCCCTTTATGGTTATTGCCCCTTTTGTTCCTTCATTACAATAGTTAATCAATCCTCTATTATTTCAAAGATTTGCTTATTAGCTACTGCTTGTCCACAGCAAATTCATTTAAGTATGTTATACATTTCATAGGGAACAACAATGTATTTCATAATGTGATCTGAGAAATGGTTGAACATAAATGTTTATAGAGTATGTATTATATACTCCTGTTTGCTAGGTCTCTAAATAGGTCCCAGCTAAAATCTTTCAAAAGCTAGGTAAAAAAAAAAAATAGTAGGGAACAGATTGCTGATTGGTGATTTATGAAGCATATTTATTTTCTAATTTATATTGGATTTTGGTATCACTCCCCTGGATTCTGAACTGCAGTATTGTATGAATGGATGTTCTGGTTAAATGAACTAACAGTAAATACTTCAATTAAAGTTGATACTTGATACACCAGTACTTGTGTTTGTAGTGAATATCTGATTTGGTTTTCCTTGCATTTCACAAAAAGGTAGCTGTCCTAATGTTTCATTGTTTCCTGACAGTAACAGGACAAAATCTACAGTGTTTGCTCCTGTGTCCTTGAGACAGTTTATTTTTGGCTGCTGTGATGTTCAGTTTCAGTAGCTGTAGCTGTATGTGGTACTTGCTGGAATTTTGTTCACAAAAGTCTGCTGCTGCCATAATTAAGGTGTTTGCCTACTTTGCACATTTCAGATTTCTGCCACTGGGCTTCCACAGCAGAGTAATATAACTAAGCCAAAATAATATGTTTTGTCTGGAGCTAAAAAATAGGATTTCTCAGGCTCTGCAGGTGTGACCCAGTAAGAAATGACTGTTCTCCTGGGAAAGGAGCAAACCTGTGCTATGGCTACTCTGTTCCTGCTTCTCCCACTGTTAGTTCCCCACGCTGCTGCTGTTTCAGGGGTATCTCATGGGCTGCTGCTTTCACAGCCTGTTCCTGAAGCAGTGGCAGGGCTGTGGCTGCACGTGCTCTGCCCTGAGGATCTCTGAGGGAAGCATGTTACCCTTCCTGTAGTGCTGTAGAGATCCCAAAACCAAATCGTTTTTTTAGAAGGGGACCAGTGTTCTCCAGGAAAACTCCCCATCTTTGCAGTCTCCTGCCCACTTTGATCTGAAGTAGCTCATGTTTCTTCAAGTTTAACTGCCTGGTCAGTGTTTTTGAGTGAGCAGTTCCAGAGAAGAAAAATGTATGGGATAGGTTCCTGTTGGAGTATGTTCTTGTGACCTTGAAGGAATTCTGAAGGAATTCTGCTGGTCTGCTAATGGATGGTGGTCTGAGAGCATGAAGTTGTTGTGTTCCACTGATGGCAGCTGTGTCAGATGTCTGGAATAACTTCCTAAGATGGGTTAGAAAAGGAATCGTGTGTCAACTGTGATCAGGTGAAACAAGTAAGTCACCTTCTGCAAAACTGATTTTCCTTGTGGGATGCATTTCTTTTGTTTTCTGTGGATTGACAGGAAAATCTCTAGTGAGGTGTAGGCACCCAGTGGCTTCAGTAATGTTGGCTGTTGCCTTTGTCTTGGGCAAATCCCTCCACTTCTGCTCAGTTTCCTTATCTAGAAACAGGGATAATAATACTGTTCTTAGGTGTCTTCTCCACCAAAAGTGAGGAGGTGTGGAGGGATTCTGACCTTCCATGGTGTGAGAAGTATGGGACTCCTTTGTTTTATAGGGATTAAAGTTTGTTCCACATACTGGAAGAACTCTTGTTTTACAGATACTGCATGGTCACAAGAGAGACTGTTTCTGTCCTAAAACACACACTTTAACCTGCTGAGAAACGTTCCTTCATAGTGCCAAGTAGTATTTTGTCACTGAACTGAAATTTAGCTCTTACTCCTCTGTATGCAGCTCTTTGTCCTTTCACTGGGGAGGGGTTCCTATGTTTCATACTGTCTGGTGTACTGTAGTCTTTTGTGCTTTTTATGCATTCATGGTGGCATCTATTTTCATTTCTCATTTGAGAGAAAAAACTCTTTCTGTCTCTGCTCCTGAATGTGTTGTTTCCTTTCTGGTATAGGTGCACCTGTAAAAATTGTGGGATGCCAGGGATGAAACTCACTGACCAAAATCAGTTGTCAGGTGACAATGTCAGAAATAGTAAGACATTTATCAGTAGCTGCCATTCACAAGGTATGGAATCTGAATGTCCGTCCCCAGGTCCAGGCAGGGTCCCTTACCCAGCTGAGAGCCTCACAGCTCTAGACAGCCGTGGCTCTGGGCCCTGCAGGAGTGCAGGCCACCAGACAGGGGGGTGTGGCAGCTCTGCCAGTGCCTAAGCCTTAAAATAAGTTCATCTCTGGTCTCAAGCTTCAGGGAAAAACCAAGCATGAGGCTGGAGCATCCTGTTTGGGAAGATGGCTGTGTGGGAGACGCCCGTATCTGTCTGTTCAGACTTGGATTTTATAAATCTCCTTAGCAGCAGCAATAACAATCCACGAAAGCTGTTCTTAAGAAGGGCACTCACAAACCACTTGCTGGTGGTACAAGAGTTCTCTCATCAGGCACCCTGTGAGTGCAAGTCTAATTGTGTGGCCCAGAGGGATCTGCTGACTCAAGGTATCTGCTGAGGAGAACAGCAGAGCAGAACACTCATTACATGGAAAGGTTCCTCTGTAAGCAGGCAAGCAGTTACAGATATTTTAGCCTACCTGGGCCTGAGGAAATTGATCTTGACTCTCATTCAGAGAAATCTGAGTTTACTTCCTTATTCATGTAAGCAAAGCCCCTGGGAACAATGCTGACTACTGTGATGTGCTTTCTTCAGGAAAGCTCTGCCATGCCTCACCCAGTGCCAGGCCAGGGCTGACAGCAGGGCCTGGTGACTCAGAGCCAGCCCCGGAGGCTGGTGCTGAGAGAGGAGGCTCCCCCTGCACCCCAGCGCTTGAGACAAAGCGCTGTGGTGATGGCCTCTGTCATCACTGGCATCATGAGGGCAGCGCTGGGCCTGTCCCAGGCTGAGGGCATGTGGCACACAAATGCCCGGAGAGAAAACCAGATCCTGCCTCCCCTGCTCTGTATTTCTCAAGAGAGAGCAGTGAGAGGGAGGAAAGAGGAAGATGTTACACAAGGGCCTGCTGAAATGAGCTCCTGAGATGAATCATCTGAGAGCCCGATGAAGTCTGTGTTACCTTTCTGTGCTTCTCAGGCCCTATACTTGCATTTTTCTTACAACATAATTCTTCCATCAGATCTGAAAATAGAGGTTATCTCATTCTTTATGCCGTGTAATAAGACTACATCTCTAATACCGGGTTCTTGACTTCCAGAAATTTATGTCATTTGCAATACAGGCAGATGGGCCAAACTGATTCATCTTACAATTAAAAAAAAATAAATAAATAGCCAGAGCCTGTGGTACAGGGAGGGAGCAGGCTAAGACAACTGCAGAGACACTGCTCTGGAGAAGGGCAATCCAGCAGTCCCTCTAAACACCATATGGATGTGAGGGAGCCTGGCTGGCTGCTTGCAGTCAGCAACTCAACAAGTGAGTCATTGCTACACTTTCCCAAGTACAGTCACATCAAGGTGTTACTGCTCAAACACCTTTTACTGAAAGCAAGTCATCATTTGGAATTAATGACAAACAAATCAATTCTGATTTATTCACGTAAGCTTAACCATGGGAAAGGCTAACAGGGTGGCTGGGTTGTCTCTGATGTTTGGGGACATTCCAGCTTGCCCCCGTTCCCTATTTATTGCTAGGCAGCTGCTGAAAAATCCTTAAAACAAATCTGACATGAAAAGTATCTGTCCTGCACCTACCAGCTACTGAGATGTTACTGCTTGGCCTTGCATTACACGATGTGTTACACCTTTCCCATCTCAGTCACAGTCACAGCCCTGCAAATTCCTTGGCCACTCCTTTCCTGCTATGCCTGCACCCCGTTCTGCAGTGACCAGGGTGGGAAGCTCCTCAGACAGGGCAAGGTCCCAGCTGCACAAGCCCGCAGGTGCAGCTCTGCACAAGTGCCCCGGCCTAAAGCAGGGGTCACTTAATGCCACGAGTTCACAGAACCTGTTCCGTGCCCCTGCTCCCTGTGTCCGTACCTGCCCTGGCTGTTACACTTTGTGCTCCAGGAGCACTTAAATCACTGCAGTGTTGTGTGAGCTGCTCCAACAGACCCCTCTGAGGGACAAGGAGCCAGCAGGCAGCCTGCTCCCGGGCAGCCCCGTGCACCTCGCTGCAGCACTGGTGGGGCAGAGGGGGCTGGCCCTGCTGCCCCGCTCTCCTTTTACCATTACCCGCTTTACCTTATAAAGAACCGTGCTCTGGAGTTCTGCCTGAGGAACAGCTCCCTCAGCCTTGAGACAAAACACTCAGCAGATGATACTGTGACAATTGTTAAGCCCAAATGAAGGCGTTTGATCACTTCAAGAGTTACTGCCAGGTGACACCTGGATGTGCATCCACACCCCAAGCCGGGCTCTCCCAAGGCAAGGCCCAGCTGTTCCCAGCTGTTCCCAGCTGCTGCAGCGCAGGGGGGCCTGGAGCCTGTGCTGCCCTCACAGACCCAGCGCCAGGACACACAAACCCCATCCACGTGCAAGTCACCGCTTATGCATCAATCAGGATATCACTTTTATTAACTGGATTTTCCATTTCTGTCGCACACCATGAATGTTTGTACAATGAAAAAGCCAAACATTGCCAGAAGCAATAAGATCAGTTGATATTTCTGTACCCTCTTAACACACATGGATTCTTTCTTGGTGAGAAATTTTTATACTTCTGTTCATTAATTCTGCTTGTTTAGACTGCTACTCTTAAAATTCTGTGTCAAGATTGTCACATCTTAAATACAGATTAAGTTGCTAGAGGTACATTATTTTTATATATTTTTATATACACACATACAGAAAAATACAAGACTAACTGTTTTTCCACAATATTTACTTTATACACTACTGTAACTATATGCAACTCTTAAAGACACGTTAAGGGGTACAAGAAACTGTTTACTTGCTCTAAATAGTTTGGTCCAATATTATCTTAATGTAGTGGTTATTCTCGCCCTTCCTTTTACGTGACGACATAACACGACGTACACCACATGCACAATCATTCACCTATCAACAGAGGGGGAGAGGACAGCACTCAGACTAACACATCTGTACACATCTGTACACCCAGAGGTCCAACCAGCCACACACAACTATAAGGCTATAATACAACTATGCAGCATAAATGGTCAACACTGCTGTTCTAAAGTGAGCACCATATATACAGTTGTATATAAAAACATTGGAAACAAAATACACCCGGGGTTAGTTAAAAGGTGCCATTCCAAGGCTGTACATATCAGGAAAGAGTATTTACAATACTTGGAAAAAAGCTGCAACAAATAAAGTTTATTGCCAATGCCCTTTATAAACTTGTCTCCTACGTGGATGTTACGCTCACTGTCTGTGAACCACACATCTCGTTTCTGGCCCTTGGTAAGATCCCTGCTCAAAAAATTCAAGCAATTATGTTCTATGGCTTCACCCACACGTCTATGCTTGTAGCTTTTAACTAAACTGCAACTAGAGATTAAAACTTAAAGAAGCACAACACTTCTCCTTGCCTTGTTGCAGAAGCAGAGCCCCTGGCTCAGCTCACCCCACGCACTTCAGACTCTCTGAAGTCTTGCAGGAATCACAAGAGCTGTTGTGAGCTGTGGCCATCCTGACCCAGCCGTTCTTTGGTGCTCTGCTCCCGCTGCAGCAGACACAAAACGCGCTGTATTGACCATTCTGAAAGTGTTACAAGATGCTCAACAGTGTCAAACTCCTCTGGGACACCCAGGGTCTGCCCAGGGCGCTGCTACATAGTACCCCCAGTTTCACTAGCATTGCTTAGAAGACCCAGTGCACAGCATGAAAAAATAAAACATTCTTGCCCTTCCCAAAACTAGGAATCTGCAATATATTTTATTCTAGATAATAAAATTCCACAAAGTTAATTCATCTGGTCAAAAGTATCCTTTTGTACAGAAATACTCTAAATCAAGACCTTGCCATGGCAATGGGAAACCTGACAGGAAGGCTCAGAGCTGTGAAAGAAACACTTTCCTACAGGTTGTTCTACATGGACTTCATGAACAAGTGTATTACTGAGGGAAAGTAAGTGATGTGCATGTGGGGAACAGCAGTATTTTAAGTCCTAAAAAGAGTAATAATAACAAAACTGTAAATGACAATTTCAATGCGAATCCAATTACCTAAAGGTTTCCCATCCCTTATTGCCTTCTGGAATCTCAGGGAGGGGAGGCGAGAACAGCAGAGAGGGTTTACAAGGTAGAAACCTAAAATACTAAGTGTCATGATATACTACTAACAAAAGTAAGTCATACAAATACTTTATTTTCAGTTAGCATGTAAAAACTCAGAAGTAGACTTAATAATTTACCTTTGTTATATTAAAAAAGATTGTCTGCTTGTAATATTAACATATTTCTATGGGAGAAAGCTGCCTTAGAAATCTACTTGCCTTTTTTTTTTTAAAGAAAACTGCCTCTAGCAAAACAAGATCTTTTCAGTTTGATTTTTGAGCCACAACTTCATCTATTATATCATAGCTTAAGACAAATAGGTGTGGGTTTAAAATCATATTTCAAGATCACTAATTTTCAGTGCATCTTTGCTTTGTACAAGCCTTGGAACATCTGAAAGCTCCCTGAAGAGTTTTCAGCATCAAAACATTATTGCTTTGGTTCTGTTTCAGACACATAGAAGTATGCCACATATCACATATTTTAGTTTTCACAGAAGGTCAGAACAAGAATTAACATTTCATAAGCAAACAAAAGCTTCTCTTTCTAGTTTAAGTGCAGAACATGAAACTTCTAAGTGCTTCATTTACATTAGGATCCAGATCTTTATTTTAATTTAATCCAGATCTTCCACAGTAAAATTATAAATGTAGAAATTACACAATAAAATATTCTGTTGTGTTGAAAAAGAAAAAACATATCTGCTAGCAGCATGCAAAGACCATGCATTGTCATACCATCAAGCAAAGACAAAATTAAAGTATAATAAATAACTGCTCGAAGCCCATTAAAAATCTTAAGACAACAAAAGGGGGTCCGTGACAAGGTGTTCACAGCTCTGAGCAGGAAGAATGACTCTGTCAAGCAAATCGAGCTGTTCCAGTCAGGTCATTGTCAAATGACGTGACAGCAACTGGTCTGACTGGAGGTACACAGCAGCCCCTCCTTTGGGTTCCGCTGAATATTCACAGATATCTTTTCACACAGAGGTAGTTGTAGCACACTGTTTTTCAAGTTCCTGTTCTTTAGCCGTTCCAATTCATTTGTTGTGTCTGACATTTGGTCGGAAAAAAACTTTAGGCTGCTCAGTGATGAAGCCTGGTTTGCACTTCCGCTGGAGCTTATACACATTTTCCATGTTGATTTCTCCTGTACTTTTACACTGGAAAAGGACAGATTGTTTTGAGGATCAATAATGTATTTCGTGCTGCCGTGAATCTGTGAACCTAGACAAAGGCTCATTAGCTTCAGGCTTTCAACCAGTTCCCCTGCACTTCTGGATGACAGCTGCATCGAGTTTCCAGATCCAGCGCATCTCCGAGTGGAGCCCGAGGTGGTGTTGGTGCTCCCCCCGGAGCTGCCGGAGGGATTCCCCCCACCTTTGCTGCTGTCGCCTGGGCTCGTTCTGTCCACCCCTCCGTTTCCATTGCTGGGTTTGCTTTGTCCGCCACCGTCTCCCTGGCTGCCAGGTGGCCCTTCGCTGCTATCCCGTCTGTGCCAGGAGTAAGTGAACCCGCTGTCCTTGTCCAGACGCCTCCTACTTTCCGAGTCGTCATCGCTGGTTTCGGAGCTGCTGCAGCTGGAGCCCCGTCCCTGGCTTTTCCTCCGGTGGTAGCGTTTGTGCACGGTGCTGGGCGAGGCGATGTTCATCTTTAACCTGCTGAGCTTTGGGGGCAGGTTCTCGTCCATGTCAAACTCATCATCTGACTCGCCCTCCTCGAAGATCTGGTTGAGGACTGGGGCGCTCTTTCTCGAAGTCAGACGATTTGTAACCGAAGGCTTACGACGCAGAACAACTTGAGTAGAAAGAGAAATAGGTTTTTTATCTTCCTCATCCTCCTCTTCATCTTCTTCTACTCTGAACAAGCACTTCCGCCCACTGGTAGTGGGTTTCAAGCTCACCGATGGAACTGCTGAAAGTGCCGGCCCAGCCAGTTCGGGGATCTCTTCCTTCTTTGTGGAATCCCCAAGGGCCTTGCTCCGGTGCCCGTTGAGAACGTTCTCAGCCGTGCGAGCCGGCGAGGACTGTGGAACAGTGGCATGGGAGAGAGGGGTTGCTGTAAGGTCATCCTCCAGATCCTGGGGCACATCAATTTTTGTCGGCCACGACTGCCTGCATAAAAAATTGAAGATAAACAGGAAGTTTACATCACAGCAAGCATTTCAGAACTTACAAGGAAGTGTAAGATCTGCACCAGAAAAGCACAAGTACTGACACACAAATTGGGCTGCTGAGTGGCATGTCTGTAAACAACAGTACTGAGTGACTGAGCACAAGGAAGTGCTCTCCAAGAGTGTGCATTCCTTTAGAAATGCTGCTATTTGAAAGGAACACCATCTATACAAGAACACAGTTTAGAAATTATGTTGGTTACTGTCGAATCACAGTTTAAGATTTCACTGCCCTCAGAAAATGAATTAAGCAATAAAAAACCCTGAAATAATGGGGTTTCAAAAAAATAATCTGAGATTGGTACAGAACCACCAGTACCCAGAGGAAGGTACTAGCCTATTCAAGCACAACTTAAGGAAGATTGTATTTCAAACTACTTACTTCTAATCTGAACTTTCTGGGGTTTTCCCCCCAATATTCTTAATATAAAAATTAAATTAGAATTAACATGAGTGAGACTGAAAAGGTGAGTCAGATGAAACAGTCTCTCATTCTCACCAAGCTCCATTCTACAAAGCTCACTTACATTTTAAACACATGCAGACTGAGATAATACATTTATTTGTCCTTAGCTGAGAAGCTGGAATGATACAACTGCATGAATTGAGAACTCAAGCTGCTTAAGAATATAACACTTGAATAAACTATAAATCCAAGTCGAAAATGTATGACTCTGTAATAGCATTAGCTCAAATCAAAATGTAAGTAACATGAGTGTCCATCAGTTTTACAAGTAGGCAGCTGATGTCTCATCTCCAGTATCTTAAGTTACTTTCTAATGATTTGCATTTAACTTTAAATCTTAATATATATTGTAATAGTCCAATAGTGCACACAGAATAAACTTAAGAACAAAGACTGTCAGTCTTTACTCTCTCTATTTTAAAAGCCTAATCCAAAAAACCAACATTTATAGACTAACATATTAACACTGAACAATTCTTCAACTTTTTCACTCAGCCTAAGCCCCACATTTCTTGTCTTTCATTTTAAAAAGTTTGCCAATCTCTTAACTTTACATAACAAAAATACTCTTGCTACTGCATGAAAAGCTGTTGTAAAGACCTCTGTTCACATATGGACAGCATATTACAAGACATTCCCAACCATACTTTGTGTGTGCCAAAAGAAAGGGCTTCATGGCCTAGTTTAGAAGCAAGGGAGTGAGGACAGCAGCAGAGAACGTTTCACACCAAGTGTGACCCCAGGTATCTGCCTGACAGGCTGCACACAAAGACACAAGAATCACATCAGTTTGCTGCTCTCTGCCATGTCAGGAGGTCAAGCAGAAGGAAGAGGGAAGGCTCAGACACCTCTGCTGTGGCAGGACTGCATTTGCTGAACGCTGCACAGAAAAGGACCCTCAAGTGTGAGATACTGGTCTACACCAGGTTGTCTCCTGACAACTTTCTCCCCAGCTGTACAGACTTTGAGGAGAGGCTGTACTAAAACCAGCAATAAACTCACCCAGCCATGCTGCAGGCTTTGCTGTGAAGTACTTGTGTCACTTATGCTCAACCAGCAGCACCAGAAACCTCTAACCTCCACGCCAGGACCCTCCAACAGTGGGGCCTGGCTGCCCACACACTCCCTGAGCCTGTGTGGTGCATTCCCTGTGTGGAGCCATGCAGGCTCCTGCCTGTCTCACTGGGAGCTGCTGGTGGCCTCCACCAGTCTGTCCAGTGGGGAGCTCTACCTGCAGGGAAGCAACAAAAGCTGCAGCTCAGAGCCAGGCTGTGCAGACAAGTGAAGCCTGGGCTGTGCTCTTCCTTGGTTTCATGCTGGCACCCTCCCTTAGGTCCCAGCTGTCTCCAGAAATGCTGGGAAACACTTGACTCAGTTTGCTGATGACTTGTGCTCTGCTGTGTATTTTAAACACAATTGCCTGTAATTAACAAACAGGACTTAAATATGCTAGAAACATAACTACAAACATGACAGAAAATGAAGATCTCAATCTTACAGGAACTTGCCATGCTAAAAGAACAGACTGGTTTGTCAGCAAAAATAGGAAGAGTTCTGTACTTGTCACAATAAAAAGCAAATATAGTATCTTACAGTACTGTAGTTGCCAGGCAATAAACCTCCTCACTACAATATGTTTATCTCTCATAGCAGCCCATGTTTGCCTCCCTTCCCTTCTGCCTCTCCCTTTATTCCCACTGGGCCTGAGGGGAGAGAGGGACAGAAAACAAGCTCCAGGTTGGAAATAAGTTGGGGGTTTTTTTAATATTTTGACGTCTCAAAATCAAAGTAATGCATTACTGTGTTGTCTTTTCCATAAGGTCATTCCACAGAAACACTTGGAATTTAGAACCATCATGGAGGCAAAGGACAGCTACTGGGACCATAAAAGCAAGGGTTCCCAAGTTTGTGCAGATGTCTTTGTTATGAAAATTCATACTCATAGGGCAGGCTACAGCTACTCCAGCTTTACTAATTCATATAAAAAGCTAGATTAATTGAATTTTTTGTTTCAGTTTCTTACATAACTAGAGCTGCTCTTCACTGAAAGACTGACACTGAGGGAAAAAGTTGCAAACAACTGCTGAGTCAAAGTTACAGAATCACCCTTGAAGAGAGTTGAGCTCTCCAACTCCATTTAGGTTCTGTAGGCAACCCTTAGTGCCTGCAACAGTGACTCTCTTCTCAAGTTCCTGCAACCACCTAAAATAAAATTTCCTACACCAGTGACCACTGAGTGAATGGTGATCAGGTGTACACAGTGCAGGGTGCAGTCCCACCTGGGGATGACAAGGACACTAAGGACACTGAAAACACTGTAACATTCATGGAGCATCAACTCATAATTCAGGGAGGCAGAATGGTGTTCAGAAGAGATGCCTCTATAATCTCAAGCCTAAATCCAAGGTGACAACCAATGGAGACTTAAACCTAATGTGAATCCTTAATCTGTAAGAAGTGTCCATTTTTTTACATTTAACTTCAGGTAGTAAGTAATACCTTACTTTTATCAATCAGGCCAAGGAAAACTATGACTTTGCATGAAAGTTGCACAGAGAAACTTTTAGAATGAACAAGTTGTTTTTCTTTTTCTCTAAATCATAGAGATAAACAACACTAAAGGTGTTTGCTAGACCATGAAAGTTGCACAGAGAAACTTTTAGAATGAACAAGTTGTTTTTCTTTAAATCATACAGATAAACAACACTGAAGGTGTTTGCTGGAGTTAGCAGTGCTAAACATCAGCACAAACATTTAGCATTCTTTTTTCATTAATAAATTATATACTAACAGTTGTTATTGTTGCTAGTAGCAATTACCAGTATTTTACCTAAATAGGCAACTTTTGAAAAGACTGGAGGTTACAGGATCAAAGTTACTGAAAATGCCTCAGAACCTCCTCCATCTTCACTGGAACAGCTGTCAAGATGGGCCAAATTTTATCCAATACCAGCAGATCCCTAGTGATAGTTTAACACTTAACTCAGGAAAGAAAAACCACAATGTTTAAGAAAATAACTGCTCAAAACTTGAATCCTCCAATATCTATTTGCAAGTGGAAACTATACTATTTGCCTTTTGGGTTGGGCGTTTTGGTTGGTTGGTTTTGGTGTTCTTTTTTTGGTTAGTTGGTTGGTTTTTTTAAAGCTTTTTCTGCTGTAACTGAGAATGTGGGATGCTTTGGTAACTGCCTGCAGAGCAAATCAACTGGCTGATCACTGCAATACCAACCAGATGCCAGAAGCCCAATTCCCCCCTTTTAGTTTTACTCTGTCACAAGCTGCAGCTTGGAAAATCTCAGGAACCCTTACCATTAGGTTTTTTCTAATTCATGTTTTTGTCAAACAAAACCAATCTATTGCAGTATATTTAAGTGACTGATTGAAATGGTAAATTCAATAATTTTTCTTAGACAACTGGCACAGCAACTGACATGAAAAAGAACATAACCTACAAGGCAAATTTAGAGTGATTTCTCATTTATAACTAATTCCATATCAGCAGGTTTATGGATTATGCAACTGATTTTTCTCCAGGGATATTACATAACACAATTTGTATGAGGAGCTGAAGGTCATTGAACAAGCCCTTTTCTAGGGGGTGTGAAACTTGCCTCTTTAGGTACAGAATTCAAATTGCCTTGTCATTTGGGTAGGAATTGAAAATGTTATGTGCAGCTGATTTCTGAACAGTTTCTGAAGTGTCCACAGCCCTTTGAAGACATTTAAAATTTGCAATGAATATTTTACTGTTTTCAAGACAGCATACTTGGGAAATTTAATATTGTCATTAAGACAATTTTAAAAACAAAGAAAAAAACCCCAAACCCATCCCAGCCATTTAGATTCCTAAATTCTCACCTGAACTGAGCTTTGATGTTGCTGGGGCTTGCAGATCTGGTCTGAATTTCCTTCTCTTGTTTTTCTCGCAGGATCCTTTCAGCTAGTAAGAAGTAAGTAGCAGTGATGTGATTGTATTTGTTTGTCTCCAATGCCCTGAGGAAAGTACAAAACATGAAATAACTCATCCATCAGTGGTTTTTAACAATTGGACATGCATCTTGCAGCTTGCTGTGCTTCCCATAGCAGGAAGAGTGCCTGAAAGCAGGACTGCCCATTTCTGATCTTTTGATGTGCATGTCTTAATTTTATTAAAAATAAAGAGCCAACAAGTCTAGCAATTTCAGCCATAGTTAGGAGGAGACATCCTTAGAATATCATCCAACAAAAGCAAGAAATTATTTTTTATTTTACATTCATTAAATGATAACTGTTTTTTATTAATGTTCTGCACCAGTGATGTGCTCTCCCACTGGCACATGCAACTACAAAGTACCAATATTCAGTTATGCAACAAATGGAAGAAAACTTTCATTATTTTAGACTTGCCACATTGAGTTTATAGTAAAAATAAGTTCATAAGACAGTAAGCATCACTCAGACATTACAACAGAAAAGCTGCCCCTGTTACACAGCTAAAAGCTTAAGAAGGGAGACTGCTGCTTTCCCTTGCGCATAAACAGTTTTTAACAGCTGAACACATAAAAAAGAGAAAATATTTGAGACCTCTTTCAATTTGGGGAATAGTTTAGAAATTTGGCAGTTTTCATCTATTAGAATCATCTATGTAGCTTTCTAGCAAGCTCCCTCAGTGACAATGACTTTTATGAATTACACAGATATAGGGAATAATATTTTAAATTAATATTTAGGTATACTGGAAATGCACTCAGGGAAAAATGCTAGAATTTGTCACCTTTAAATATGCATGAGAGATGAAGAATAAGCATGGATTCCAAAGCATTTAAGTTTACTTAAGACAGCTACTGCAGGAATCAAAACACTGTTTTAACACATTTTCTTTAAGTTTTTCCTGAATTTGGGTATACTTAAGTACTTCTGATCCCACAATATCCTATCACAGAGCAAGAGTGCAATATTTTATTTATTAACTGAATGCCCTGATATTTAAACACTGAAGTACCCAAGGTTCTCATGATGTTCTTGACTCAAACCCAAGAGGTGCACAAAACAAAGTGCACGTAGAAGGCTGCCCACTTACTCCACTATGGTGTCTCTGTCTGCGATGTCCCCGAGAACCATGCGCTGTATTATACTGTTGTGCTCCTCCTCAGACAGATTTTTGTACGAGACCAGAGGAATATTATACTTGGTTGCAGGAGAGGGATCAACTCCTTGGAGCCATGCATGGTTTTCAATCTCTTCCAAAGATGCCCTTCTCTTGGGGTCTCTCTGCAACATCCGTGTAATTAGACTGTGAATAAAAAATAAATCGAAACAAAAATGCACACACGTGTTTAAAAAAGCAGCTGTTGTAAGAGCAACATTAGGAAGACATTTTCTGCTGTCAGGTCCCATAGATCTTCTGAAGTCTCACAGTAAACAATGTGATGGGAAACTGTTTAGTTTTACAAATACTGTTAAACTGAAATGGTTTATTAAAACTATAAATACTATAAACACTACAGTTTTAATTTACTGCACTTAGACAATTCATCTGATTCTTCTCATTTATTTGGTTTTATAGGGCAACTTCAGGTCACAGGTGGCCTATCAGCTAGTCGGTAAATTAATATAAATGTGATTTTTTTTTATTATTGCTGCTGTGAACAAGGATATGGAATGGCAAGATAAACAAAAATATTTTATTCTGAAGTAAATATCAGAAATTTGAGTCCTCTGTATCCTTGAAAAAACTGAGATTTGTTCTACCCACATATAAAAAAACCTAAACAGACCAATGCACTCTCTGGGATGTTGTAGGGACAAATCTACTAATGAGCTGATACTGAGATTTTACAAATGCTGGAAAGAAAGTGCATGAATTACCCAAGTAAACAGAGAAAGAAGACTTTATTAGCACAGCACATCTCTGTTCGCTTACTATACATGGAAGATTCTTGGGGGAGGTATTTTTGGCTTTGTTCAACAAATATGGATATATGGTTTTGTTGCCAAGGTTACAAAGAAACTCTATTGCTCCAACATGTTTTCCAGCTCTCATATAGTGCTTTTTTCTTCAACTAAATATACTGTACCATGCAACTTCTGATTGCAAGGCCACACACAAAGTTAATCACAATTTTTAACGGGGTTTTTTTGTTTGCTTTTTTTTTCTATGTGAGATGATGTATGGATTTAAGAAGTGGAGGTTAATCCAACCTTCTTTAAGAATTCTACAGTAAAAAAAAAGTCACATTTCTTTTTATTAGCTGTGGTCTCTGCCCTTACCAAGAGGAAAAGCAGGGTGAGACATGGGAGCCTTGAGTTTCTTTGCTTTTGTTAGTATGACAGAAAGAGAACAAACTCCGTATTTAATTTGGCTTTTTTGAAACTACACCTGTAGTAAAATGGCAGAAATGCAGCACATGTGCCTTCTGCTTGAAGCTTGTTTATGCATCTCAATCCACAAAAGCTTTCACTCTAAGCAGGAAGTTTAAGCATTCCCAGAGTCTTTTCTCTAAGAAAACCTAACACATTGAGCACCTGGGTAACTGGCTGTACATTATTCGTGCTTCCTACAGAGAAAGTAGATCTGGACACGTAAGGAAATCAATGTTAGCAAGTATATTAAGCAAAAGGCTGCAAAAGGTAAATTTCCTGGCCTCACCATTCAGCACCTCAAGAGATTGATTCAATACAATTCACTGATAAGAACTCCCTCTTAAACCTCTTCCTGTATTGTACTTTAAACCTCTTCCTGTATGTGAAGCTCTTCAAGCTCAGAGCAGCTTTCCCATGTTACTGGAGGGTGCTAATGACAAGACAAGAACCAGCTATGGCACAGAATTACAGAATCGTTAAGGTTGGAAAAGGTTACTGATATCAGGTCCAGCCACTAAAACAGCAGCACCATGCTCACCACTAAACAATCTAAGTGCCACATCTACATTTATTTTGAATCATCATCACCTCCAGGCACAGTGATTCTACCACTTCCCTGGGCAGCCTGTTCTAAGGTGTGACAAGAAATTTTTCCTAATATCCAATCTTAACCTTGAGGTCATTTCCTCATCCTATTGCTTATTACCTAGGAGAAGAGACTGACCCCACCTGGCTACAACCTCTTTTCAGGTGGTTGTAGAGAGCAGTAAGGTGTCCCCTGAGCCTCCTCTTCTCCAGGCTAAGCAACCCCAGCTCCCTCAGCTGCTCCCCAGCTTCACTGCCCTTCTCTGGACACAGTCCATGACCTCAATGTCTTTCTGGAGAGCTCAAAAACTGAACACAGGGCTCAGGATGTGCCCTCACCAGTGCTGAGCCAGGGGATCACTGTCCTGGCCCTGCTGGCCCCACTGCTGCTGATGCAGGCCAGGATGCTGTTCACCGTGTTATGCATTACACTCCTGGACTGCACAGATGACAGGTAAAGAAAGGACTGGTCATCATGACCACAGCTGTAACAAACTTCATTCTTTGGCAAGTAACAAAATTCTAGATGCTGCTCCAGTTTATTTGACTGAACCAGACACATTTTCCAAGCATTTATAAAGGCATCTGGTTCTCTGTATTGAAAATTAAAAGATATTCTACTGCATGTTCAAGAACCCAGAAAAACATTTTAAAATAGTCTAAATGATACAATTGGGATATATATTTAAAGGCCTGAAGGTCATTGACCAATAGAGAAGTATGGGAAATACTGGAACATATCAATAAAAAGGTTCCAGTGAACATTGCAGAAAAACACATCAAAAGGAACTGTGACTCCTAAATGGTTATGGTATTTCCAGACCAAATATTTTTCTCCCTTGATAACCTAGGATGTTAATTTGGAGTTGCAATTTCAGTAGGAGATGAGCAAAACTTGTTTTTGGTAACTTGTTTGGACAGAAACTGATAAGCAGCAGTACATTCCTAACCCTTGTGACAGAATAATCTCAACACAACCTGGTAATTTGTCCAGCAAAAGAGTTGGCCAAAGCCAATCAGTACTGAGTAATTTCTTCAATTCTTTATAAAATGCATGATAACTGAGAGACATAAAAGGAAGAGTATCAAGGAGTATTCTACACATTGATAATATAGTATGGGGACCTCCCAAAAGTAATGCAGATCTACTTCTGTGAATGCTTCCAAGTTGTTTAGTGCTCTACTTACTCTTTACATTCTTTGGACACATGAGGTGGCACCGTGTATTTGCAGTCCATTATCATAGTCAGAGTTTCACTGTCATTTGCTTCTTGGAATGGTGGTTGTCCACAGACTAACATGAAGAGAATGACCCCCAAACTCCATATATCTGCAAATATAAAGTACATATTTTAAAAACCCAAACTGTTGAAGATACAGACATAATTACCATCCAACCCATGAAATATTCTTGAAATGCATATTGGGATGATTATTGCACTCTTCATTATGAGCATTACTTATGGAAATTGCAATTCCACTGAGTACAAAATGCAGTAGTTCCATTCCTTGACAGCTTTTACAGTTTTTGAAGGGGGAAAAACCCCAGAATTCATTACTTCAAGGATGCATAACAGTTTGAGAGGCATTAACACTTTTGACAGCAGTGTTAGATAAAGCTGAAAATAATCTGGTCATTTAGAAGGCAAGAATTCATTACCCTTTTGATAACAAGTAGGCACAGGTTATTCAAGAGATTTGAATTCAAAGCACATTCCTTTCTCAAGGACTTGCATAAACTGTTCTCTGTATTGTTTACATGGTACAGAATCACAGAATCACTGGGCTGGAAGAGACCTTCAAGATCAAGTCCAACCCATGCCCTGACACCTCAACTAAACCATGGCACCAAGTGCCACATCCAGTCTTTTCTTAAATACATCCAGGGATGGTGACTCCACCACCTCCCCTGACAGACCATTCCAGTACTTTATCACTATTTCTTCAGTAAAAAACTTTTTCCAAACATCCAGCTTAAATTTTCCTTGGTGCAGCTTTAAACTGTGTATTCTCATTCTGTGAGTTGCTGCCTGGAGAAAGAGACCAACCCCCACCTAACTCAGTCAGGTAAGAAATTACAAAGAAAGGCACTTATTTCAATAAGACTGATTTTGCTGTTTTTCCTTCAGTGATGTTGTGTTGCTTTAAAACTTGGCACTTCCAATAGTAACTAAATTAGTTTATGTAAAACCAGCTTCTTATACCAATGATACTACAAAGTGTGGAGTAGTGGGTTTGGGTGCTGCGTTGTTTTTTGTTTTTTTTAAATATCCAAACATAACAATTAACAGTGATTTCTACTACACTCTGGGACTCTTCTTGTTTTCTTCTAATTCCTGCTTGTGTAAAATAAATATTAACAACTCTCTTGCTCCCCAGTGGAATGGCATACCAAAAGATGAAAAAAAAGCACTTTGGGGCATGCAGCCCTGTAGTTGGTTTCTACTTAGTGTAATAGCTAATATTTAGCTCAAATCTTTATTAGGAGCCTGCCTAAGAGAAAATATTTCATGAGTGTCACTGCATTCAATAAAGGAAACAAATATGAAGAAATGCATCATACAGCAGAAAAATAAATAACTTGCCCCAATATATGCTTAATAACATCTCCATGATCCTAAACTTCAGCTACAACTCCATGCTCTGGGAATTTCAGCAGCAATTTTGGGTCTTAAACTCTTAACATGTTACAGATCTGTACCCAGTAAAAGCAAACAGCTGAGAAATGATCAGGCAGGCACGTCCCAAGGAAAGAGGGGAGAGCAGCCAGCAGCGATCTGGGACACAGAGCACACCAGCTTCTTCCTGGAAGGACTTGCAAGAGGGATCCACATAAGCTACTCAACTGCATCTTGCCCATTCAAAATACTCAATGTGCATTTCATGCTGAAGGATGGCTACAATTTTATTTAATAAAGTAAATCACACAGATTCATCCCTAGAACAATTACTCATTTTGCTACTTATGACCTATTCTTCTTACGGTTTAGCTGACAGGGGAATAGAAACACTACATGGTAATTTTCTTTAGAGCTCTCATTTGTTCTAAGTGTACACTATTAAACTCAGACAATTATTGGATTTCTGCTGTGCTCACTAGAGCCTCAATCCTGTAGGTACTCAGCATTTTGAGGCTGGTACACCATATCATGCATATCTGAAAATTCAGCATGACCATCACCATGTTTACAGATTCAATACATACTTTAGTACTTAGATAGCTTGATGTCAGAAAGGCATTGTTTAGGAATGCAGGACTTTAATAGCCCTCACAAGACAGGGAAGCAGTTTCATCTAAAAGGTCCACCTTTAATTTTGTAAAGTTACTTGTCTTTCTGCCTGTTTAGTTTCCATGCAGCCAGAAAGTTTTGGTGCATTATCTATCTCCCATCACACAGCAGATTACATGAAGTTTTTGCAAGCACAAAAGACAGGTGAATTTATGCATTCCTGTGACCAGTCATCTTTTGGCTATCAATATCCTTCCTAGATTTTTACCTTTGCCTAAGATCTATGTTTTGATTCAATCTATCCTACTATTCTGTTCAATACTTCCCCAGAACAGAATGCTTCATGTGTCCTGTCCTTTTAGCATGAAGTATTTTACAACACTCCACATAGTATTCATTATTACAGACAAATTACATCTGCTATAATAAAGCAATACACACTGGCTAAATTCAAGCCAAGAGAAAAAGTACTGGGATAGGGAGCAATCTAATTAACTGTTAGTTAAAAATAAGCATATAAAAAGTTTATACAGAAGGAAGAATACAACAGTGTAAGAAATCAAGCTTAAAAACAGTAAGACAGTCCTGGGAAAAGGACAGCAATCAAAAACAAGAATTAAAGTTCCATGAAATTGCCATATACAGGAAACTCTACCAGACCTTGAAGTTTCCACTGCACTGAGCAGATACTGAATGTATCATTAAGTATTTTCCATTACAAGGTAGCCTTCTAATTTATTTTCTATTCTACACACATGACTTCCTTTTCTGGGCTATACATCACTTTGCTGTATTTCAATTTGAAAGGATATGTGCAATAACAGGTACTATTTTAGTTTTCCAAAAGTTCTTTAGATAAACATGTATACACACTTCATAAAAATAAAAAGCACTTTTTAGAAGGAAAATCCAACTGATTGTCTAAATGCAAAGAAAACCCCCAAACCACTATGCTTGCCATTATGTGATATCCATTAGACATCAACCTGTATGTTTTGACAAACAAAACAGTAATTACTGATTAGCCAGCACATAACAGAGAATTTACTGTATTTTTTCCTTTCACTTGTTACTATATTTTGCACTCTGTACCCATAGGTCTTTCCAGATAAGAGCTGCAAATAGTAAAATGAGAACTTTAACACAGCTGTATGAAAATCGAATAAAAACTCTGGTTAATAATGAAATAAAAATCATTCACTGAACTGCTACTGTATTTCATTATATCACTAATTCTGTTCAATGCACAAAATATACACTAAAAGGGCATAATGTGTATGCAGAAAAAGTATTTTTTACAAACTAAAAGTAGTGCTAAATACCATTTAACCTTGGCATATTATGTAGATACTCTTAGCCTGTCAGTGAAAAGCACTAGAGCAGCAACAACTACACTTTACCTCACTCTTATATACTACAGGGAAAGCTCCCTATTGCACTTTTCTAACAAATGTATATTTTGTTACCCTGCCAACACAGCAGATGTTTATTCTAATGTGCCCAAGAAGTAACAGTGGACAGAAACAATTACATGGCTTTTATTCTCAGCCTATTTTTACAGCTGCAGCTGTAAACTGATCAACTTCATTGCACCTACAGCCAAGGTGACTGAAGTGACTCAGCTTGCAGCATCATGGACAAAGATGAGCAGCCTCAGCAAAACTTAAAAGTCTACTCATAACCAGGAAGCGAGAAGATAGAGTGCCTGAGAAAGTCTAATCCCCATGTAACACTGAAAAATCGCTGGGAGGCTTAGTGCAGACCTTATTGTGTCACAAGACAGATGTCATCTTAGCAACATCTTCACAAGCCCTGCAATACCACATTACAGCAAGCCTCTCATTTCTGGAAGCAGAGCCAAGCATTGGGATGTCTGCAGGTGTACTAAGAGAACCCATTCAAGAGTTCTGTCCTGCCCCTTCATATCCAAACCCTCCAAACAAGGGGTTGATTCCTTGTCCCTTTTCTGTGCCACAGCTTAAACAGACCACATCAATTGTTTGCAACTCCTCATGCAACTAAAGCAAACCAACCAGATGACTGATGCAACACCACCTTTAACGAGGCTCTTGTTAACACAGCTGCATATTTTTCAGTCAAATTCAAAAATCTGAAAATATGCTGAAAAAACACTTAAATATACAGCTTTGTTCTCCAAATATACAATTTTTGTCCACCCATTTAATGTAATAATCACAGTTCATTTTGGAGAATTCTTCTACTCCAGAATAGTGTAATCTGGCTGAAAGATGCAGGATCTTTCAGTAGGGTTATCTTAGGGAAGTTATTAAAGGATAATCAGAGGTTACTTTATTATAATGTATATTTACCAAATTTTATTATTTGCCCAAGCAATACACAAAGCCATACACAACAGTGTTCATTACCAGAGCTTTGTCCTGTCATAATCAGTGTCAGTGCCAGTTCTATATTTGAGACCCTTAACTGAAGGAACACAAGGAAGAGAAGGGTTACAGAGACCACCTTTAAAATGCAGATTCAAACAATAATTTACTTTTCACAATTTCAAGTTATTTTCCTACTCTTAGTAACTAGCAATTAGCAGATGAAGGCTTTATGGAAACTGCTTATTTCTGTCCTTCAAAGGTCATCTAATTTGCGCTCTTTAGAAAACTAATGGAAAAGTAGAAATTAGGCCCAACATGCTGCATGCATTTAGCATTCTTAATCACCTGCAAAAACTCAAGTTATTATAGCCAGGGAAGGCACAGTTCTATTCTGCAGTAGCAAAAATCAAGGTCTCTTTCAAAAGTCCTGTGAAGATCTCAAGATACAATTTAGCCTTTAAATTGGCTAACTTGAAACTGTCATTGCTATGACAAAGTATAAAATAAGAATAAAAGCAGTTGTAACTAGCTGCAGTAGAAACTTTTTGTTTTCTAAGTTATTAAATAATCAGAAAAGGACCATGAACCATGACAACCAAGGCTGTGTATATGCAACTTCCTTACATAATATGAAGTCACTGCCATAGAAACCAAATTACAACATTAGCTGTCTGTGCTACGCCTGTCTTGAACACAGGGTGGTCAAACATCTGTCACGTTCAAGTTTGCACACTGCACAAAGGATATCCGTATTTATCTGCTTCACCATTTCATTACTCACTGCTTTCTGAACTTTGTGATCTACTTCTAAAACAAGTACTTAGGATTTCAATAAGTTGCAACTTCATACCTTCACATTCCTTCAAATTTCTACAGTTCCTCAGAAGTCAGACATTTGTCACGCTTTGTATATGCTATATGAACTTGTGATTTTAAGCAATGAAACATCCATACTCATTTTGGAATAGACACATTTGCATTTACATACATAATGTAAATTGAGACTACTTACTGAAGTTGTTTATTTCAGACCTTGATGGGAAAAGGGTTGTTTTTTTCCCTCCTAACTTAAATTTAGAATTGCTCAACAGTTTACAGTGTATATTGCTCAGCTGATAAGATGTATGCTTCTTCAGAAAGTCACTTTCTTGAAAAGGAAGTGATACTGAGTAAATTTAGCCAAGTTTTATATATTTCTCTTCACATTATCTACTATAACAGCTGAACATTACAGTTATTTTCTACTAGGAGCCATTTAACCTAAAAAGAAACAAACCCACTTTTATGAAGAGTACAAAAGCGTTTACATGTTTATTTTGCCCCTACAAAGGTATCAAGAAACA
This sequence comes from Passer montanus, assembly GCF_014805655.1. Lineage (NCBI taxonomy): Eukaryota > Metazoa > Chordata > Aves > Passeriformes > Passeridae > Passer > Passer montanus. Next base: position 2,424,497 of record NW_024356505.1, on the reverse strand, counting down.
GACTGGATAAATGAAGGGTGGAAATGCACCCCAATTCCCAGGATTATGGGCAGGTACTCCAACCACTGTGTTAAGGCACTGAAGAATGTTCCCCCTGCTGCTGTTTCCTCTTCAGAGCAGATTTCATGAAGAAAACCCAATCCATTGAAACCTGCTGAATACAAGCCCTGGAAGATATTCAACACGCCAGCACTTCAATAACCTAGTTCTTTTCTGCAAAGCTAAATAGGAAAAAAAACTCTATGTAAAATCATCAGTATCTCTGCACTGGGGGCATGTTCAGGGCTAGGGAGCAACTGGAGACCTGCAGACTGCTCTTTTGAGCTCAAGACACAAAAACCCTGTTGTGAACTACTTCATGTGGATGAAGGGTGGAACTGTGATGGGTTCAGGAGCAGGTACAGGCTGGTAGCTCACGAGGATAAGTGGCAAGCATGCTTGTTACAAGTTAGAATCCAAGAACCTGTTCACAGAATAGGCTGAGGGAAACTGAATGCATACTCAAAGTATAGCACAGCTTCACATAAGTCTGAAGAACCAGAACACAATTTAAGAGTAAAAACTCAAATGACAGGTGAAATGCTGCAGAAAATGAGACTTCTACTAAAAACAGTGATAAAACATTATATACAACAGTCCAAAAGATAAAAGCTGGTATCACACCACTGAATCATTTGAATGGTGCTTGTTGATATACTTGTGCTTCTGAAAGAGAGTAAGAGAAGTATTTCCATTCCTGTATAAGCTAAAAATCTTTAAAAGCTGCATCCCTTGCATAAAGTCAGTTGTGAGAAGGTAGAGAATAATTGTGAAAAAAGATTTCAGCATTTCTATATATCACAAGTATTTTTACACTGCCATGTGCAAAGACAAATCTGGAATATGCTCAAACTGGACCAGTAAAATTTCAAGTGTGAGAGTAAAGAATAAGGATTACTCTTTCATAGATACTCAGTTTTTAGCTAATTTAACTATTCTTTCATGCTTTAATTTTTAATGAAAAAGGCTTTGAATAAACTCATATACTGACCTCTCCAGTTCTCAGAGATGCTACCATCTGTTAACCCAACATTTTTTGTCTTTGTAAAGTGGCATTTATCTTTCCCTTGCTGAAGGCTGAGGAAGAAAACAGCCACAATCAAGGCTAACATTTTTTTAATTAACATGCAGAATGGGGTTTTTTCTTTGTTTTAAAGCACTAAAAATCCCATCAATATTACTATTAGTACACATAGCAGACAAGAGAATGAAAGGAAATCTTTTCCTTTCCTTTCCTGTCCTTCCAAAAAAGAGCATAAATAGCAAACAGCATTTAGCAAATTATTTCTCTAATTAGCTTATCTGTCTGGTGAAACAGTCTGTTCTAAGTTATTTCACTTGACTAAGACACAATCATCAGTAACTAAGTCTTATCTTCAGAAGTGATTCCTATTTTCATTCAGTCTGGCAACCAGTACTCATCCTCTGGCAGCCCCAGCATAAGGAGGGCATGGAGCTGCTGCAGGGAGAGCAGAGAAGGCAATGAAGATGATCAGAGGCTGGAGCACCTCTCCTCTGGAGACTGGCTCACAGAGTTGGGGTAGTTTAGCCTGGAAAAGAGAAGGTTCTAGGGAGACAAGACAGCTGGAAAGGGACTTTTCACATGGGCACAGAGTGACAGGACAACGGCTGATGATGGCTTTAAACAGAGAGGACACATTTACATTGGATATTTGGAAGAAATTCCTCACTGCCAAGGTGGTGAGGCACAGGCTATCCAGAGAAGTTACAGATGTCCCATTCGCTGTCAGTGTTCAAGGCCAGGCTGGATGGGGCTCTGAGCAACCTGTCCTAGAGAGAGGCTCCCTGCCCACAGCAGAGGGTTGAGAATGCACGGTCTTTAAGATTCCTTCCAACCCAAACCATTCTAGGATTTCATGATTTTTCCCTGAAGTCCATAGAATGGGTTTTGCTGGTTGAGTAAAACCACTAAAATAAAAATAGTTGTTCTTTATTTTAGTTACTAATGCATCTCAAATTTTAGTAAGGGTATTTTTAACAGAAAACACCACCATTGAAAGGTCTTACTGAACACATGCCACTGCCTCTATTCCAAAAGAGCCTGTTTTACTCCAAATCATCAGTTCTGCATTAAAAAATACATTCTATCTCCTTTGATAGCTGTTGTTTAGCCCCAAAACATTACTGAATCTATATTAAAAATTTTAAAAAAACCAAACTAAACCAACATTTTCTGCATGAATTCCAATACTACTACTCCAGAAAATAATTAGCCAGAATAAAAATCAATATTAATTAGTTAAACATAAAAGGAAGTTTTCTTCTTTATAAAATATGTTCTCAAAATCATTGGACATATCAAAGTCTATACAGCACATACAGCTATTGCATATGTTTCACTGCAATGACTTTGTTATTTTTTGGTATATAAAGATAATTTGCTCCTGGTATCTTTAAAATTTATCATGATTTTGGATGAACTATCTTTTTCTACACATTTTAGCTGTATACTGCATAATTTGTACTTTATTTAGAAAACATTAACATCTGAATACAGCTTTACACATGAATGCAAAACTTGGGCATCTGGTTTATAACTAGGTAGTACACCACTGATTTCGGTCCCACCAGATCTGTGTTGCCAAATTAGTCAGCCACAGACTGGAAATAATTAATCTGAGTACTTTTCTTGAAAGATACATGAAATTAAGCTTCCTGGCTGTGGAGATGTATTCATCATAATGAAATCTTGCTCCACAACAGCAGCTTGAAATACTATGAAAACAGTTCTCCCATGAACACAGCAACATAACTGTATCCCTGTATTTAAATTACAGTTTAGCTGATACAGCAGTAACTGAAGCCTGTCTCGACAGCTTCTTCTCTGTAGTTTCACTTGGATAAATTATTCTTTGCTTCACCCAGCAGTTTGCTGATGAATGCATGGAAACGTCTGCATAAAGTAATCCAGAATAGAACATAAATTATACTTCATAAATATTATCTTGCTCAGATTTACTGAGAAGTTATCAGGATCACAGAGTCCCATTGTTCAGTGCAGCCCCATCACATCAGAACTTCACTTGCAAATGCAAGGCTCCAATACTTGCAATGTAACATCCTCAATTTTAAGCACTAAAAATAGTTTCTAGTCAGTAATTAGATTGAGGGGAAAAAAAAAAACACCAAAGGATAGCATACTGCATGAAAACTGAACTCCCATTTCATTAAAAGTAAACTTCACTATTCTCATGCAATTTACCGCAAAACATAAATATTTTGTTATCCTCAAGACTCTGACTTTCTGAAAGCGTTCTACAACCAATTCCTTCCGTTTGCTCCTTCTAAAAAGTGTAACAAGTTAATTTCTGATTTGACTCAGTTTTTTCAGCAGCAAAGCAAAGTGAAGGCAGAAAAGCACAGCCACTAACACCAGTACACTAGAGAAGACCACAGGACAAAATACACCTAGTACTCACATCAGTTCCTTCTGTTTTGCTTCAAAAAACATTTGAAGCCAAGAACCACTAGAGTGTACAATTCTCCTAAAAATACACTGGCAATGATGATGAATTTCAGTCAAAAGAGTTTATCTTACACAAGAGGTGGAAAGTAAGGGAGCCAGGCAAAGCTGACATTACCTAAACTTGCTCACTCAAGAGACAGGTCCTACCACTCTCCTCCAAGCTCCATATTCCTTCACTTCCCGTGCACCACCGCTGACATTACCTAAACTTGCTCACTCAAGAGACAGGTCCTACCACTCTCCAAGCTCCCTATTCCTTCACTTCCTGTGCACCACTTCTTCCACCCAATCCTAAGGGAACAAACAGCTCTCCTAATCTGGCAGAAGTTAAACCAGCAGAGAGCAGGTTTTCTGTCAGTTTTTGGGTTTTTTAACAGTTTTCTGTCAAGTTAGCTGATAAAAGTCAGCTCATCAAATGGCCAGCCATGCAGCAGAGTGCAGCACAGGAGAAGGGGTAGCTCTGCACTGATGCAAGCACACCTTACACTGGAAGCAGACAAGTATCACACTTTCAGCACCCTTCCAGCCTCAAGCTCATTCCATAGTGTATCTAAGTATAAATGGTCTGAAATGCTGAAATACAACAACAAAAAAAGAGATTTTCTAAACCAAACAAGCAGAGAAATGCTTCTAATTTCTGCGAACTTGGCTATAATCTGATTTTGAGCATACTGAAACTCCAGAATGCTGACAGCTATGCTCAGTTATTCAATATTGTTTGTGATCTGCAAATATCTTACAACCATGGTTTTTTAATACCAGTCAGTCAAATCTTATAGTCAGTGCTTTTTAGTGCAAAAGGTTACTGTATATAGCCACTGGGCACAGGTTTACATTAGTCATTCAGTTTGAGAATAAAGTGTTATGCACACCCAGGAACATCCAAACCAGCTCCACACAGGCGAGACAGGGTCACTGGGTCTAGCTGGCTATGCTCAAGCACCCTGTGAACATGGCTGAAGCTTTGAAACACTAAGCACACTCCTGCAACACTATATTGAAGTAAAAAGCCCTTGCAAATGCTTGATGCAAAAAGAGAATAAAAGAATTTAGGTTCATTCCAACAGACACAAAGTGGGTCTAAAGGCAGTGTATCATCATCTCAGGAAAGCAGAGTGTATGTGTAACAAGGCCTCTGTTTCTGTAATCAAAAACATATGACTAGGCTATGAACATGTAGTTTTACCATAGTGACAGAAGATAGCCAGGTCTGAGTTGTGCAAGCCCCTATATAACTACTAAAGCAGCAGAAGTTATCTGCAGCTTCCAGGGCAGCAGCAAGTTGGATTTGGACAACAAAGTACCAGTTGAGTAGCACTGAGCTACAGTAACCACAATATTCTTGTTAGTCATGTCTTTTATGAGGAACATCTTGCCACCATTCTCTTTGTGTTGCTGTGATGACAAACTGCAATGCTAAGTAAATGTGATGGTAACTACATTGTTATTTGTGTATTACAGTGCTTTTCTGAAGGCCAGTGCTCAACTGTGCTAAATACATAAAATCCCAATGCTACAATCTGAATTTGTCCATTTTTCATCCTCAGAAGAATGAATTTACTCTGCAAATGTTCCCATGCATTTGCAAAATACCCAACTACAATAACATGAACCTATCACAAGTGTCTATGTCTTACTGTAGCCTACGCAGCTCTTCACACTTCGTAGAGATGCCAAGCAATAAAAATAGAACCTGCCCTCCTCTGAAAGAATCAACTAATCTGAAAAGCTCCAACTAAACTTTATCACCTAGGAAAGAGGCAATTTCTATTTCTTTAATGATCCAATTTCTGTTGATGCTGCTAGAGCAAGAGGAAGAGTTACTACCAGAAGCACACTGTTCTTTTTCATCTGTAGTTATCAACTTTTAAATACTGACAGAGCTCATGGTATCACACCACTGCTCTAGACAGAACTCTGATCTAAAGTAACACGTCCATTGATTTAGGAAATGAACTTTATGTCCAACAACAGTCCTCTCACTTTCCTCTGATTGGAACAAATATTAATTAAGTATGAAAAAATCATGGGAAATTACAAGCAACAGAACTTCTCATTATCTATCTAACTCGCTCAGCTTTTTGACAAGCCCTGGGAACATATGATCATTGCCCAATATTCCTCTTGCATCATTATAACTACATCTTTAAACACAAAAGGAAATGAGAGACCTAAATTAACTAGGCTCTTTTCAAGTGTGAAAACTTTCAAGTGACATCACAAAGGGATGATTAATCCCTCAACTAGCTGAAACAGTTGTTTTCAAAAAGCAAGCTTTTCTATTCTTTTTATTAAGCATATAACTTAATAAAGGCTTGCCCTAAATATTTCAGTTGTTTGTTGAAAGAAAATGTAAATTATCTTCCTTTATATACTCATTCTAATATTATTCATAAGAGATCCAAAAAGCCACATTTTTGGCAAACTCTGGCCAAAGAAAACCCATCATACACCCTGATCAATTTTTCTTTCAATAATTTTTGCAACAATTTTGCATAAATAAGGTGTGGGGTTTTAAAAACACAAGGAATGCAAAGGTACTTTAATATGCACAGAGTGTAAGCAGGAGAATCCATTTCAACTTGTCATTATAGTAAACTGAGTTGGATTTCAAGTGGTCAGATGCTCACAAAGGGGCATGACCATGTCACTGCACTGGGGAAAGCATGACCTCCTTTTTACTAAGGAACAAGCTTTTAGATTGGTTCAGCTGTAATGTAATCTCATCCTAAGTGGTGGAAGAATCTTTGCCATTGTCAGTCACTGTTATTGCAATATTAATAGCCCCATTCAGCCAACAGCTGAATGAGTTCACAGCACTCCACCACTATTTCAAGCTATATGCACACACCTTGCACATTACTCGCATCACAATGTAACTGATGACATTTCTTCCTTGAAAGTTTCTGCTTCTGAATTTAAACATATTCCTAGTTTACAAGTACAATCCCATCCCAGCATGAAAGTTTATCTTTCAAGTTTAAGAAAGGTTTGCAGAAGCTCGTTTCCCAGTTACATAATTACAATTTTAGTGATAGATTTCCTAAACTTAAATTTAAGATTTCTTTTGGGGGAAAGAGAACCCTATTTTTTCCCCCCCATGATCTTTGTATTTAAACTAAACTTAAATTTAAGATTTCTTTTGGGGGAAAGAGAACCCTATTTTTTCCCCCCATGATCTTTGTAATTAAAATACACTGTACAAATTTTCTAAATATGATTTATGTATCTTACCTTTTTACCCATAGTTAAAAAAGGAAAATCCAGACCCTTCAAGGTCATCATCTTATTGGAAACTTACAGTAAAAATTTTGGTATTTTTACTCTGGCAACTGACAGTACTTCAGAGAGATTTCGTAGTGCATTACAAAGTGATGAAAAATATGCCACTGAAATGTTAGGATACAAGCACTGCAATTGCTCAACTAGGACAGAAGCTTTAAGTATCCAGTAGCTGAGACAGCATACTGGGGAATAAGTAAGCAAGAACTAACCACAGAGGTATATTTAAATATTCTCAGAAATAGAAGATAACTGGCATCCTTCGACAGTGTTAAAATAATTTAATTTTTTCCTATTTTTTTCTTCTGTTCACATCGATCCATTCCATATTAACCAGACCTCACCCTCTCTGAATCATTCAAAAATTTTGTTTTAGCACTATTCAGAAGTTTACCTCCCTAATTGTTTACAAAATCCTCTAAAAAACATTATTACATTTATCACTAAGAGGTCCAAACCATGATTTGTTAACTTTATAATTCAATTTGGACCACCTGGTCATAATGCTCCTAATTCCCCTTCCCCCATTAATCACCATACATCCCTTTTTTCCCAAGCATCTTCAACTGGGCATCAATATCAAAACCTAATTTTTTGCTCATCCTCCAAAATTTGACTGCTATTCCATTTTTCAATAAATAATTCACACAAGGCATTGTACAGTGCATAATTAACAAATGTATTTGTCTATCTAGTTTTGAAGGCCACTGCTGTCAGTTACACTCATGTCAGGAAATTCTCAAAAGTAGATAAGAGAACACAGAAAACTTGGGTGTTAGGAGCTCTAGTTTGCCACCAATAAAACCAGAACCAACTCATCTGAATCATCTGACTCCAAACAGAAATCATTTTGTAAAGTAGCACTGTAGCATCAACACCGATTTGCAAACCCAGAAGTAACAAAGATCCAAAATTCCTAATTACAGCACACTTGGGAAAGTACTTTCAAGTTCAGAAAACCCAGAGTACAATACCTATTCAAAGACAGAAACCACAAATTGTTGTTCAAATGTTTAGGCAAAGAACCTAAATATTTTACCTAATAGCTAAAAAATAATGCAAGAATTGTAGTTTAACAGTGTGCCTGTTAACACACAAAATTAGCTGATTGTTCACCTCAGGTAAATTAGCAAAAACCTGGACAACTCTGCTTTAATTTAAACCATCACTACAGTCACTACTATAAAACACAGCAAAACACACACAGCCATGTACAGAGTCCACCCATGAAATTATCAGATACTGATAAAAAAATGTTGACTACCAAAAGCTATTCTTGAAGCACCATTTGCAATTATATGTGCCTACACCTATTGGGGAAGTGAGCTGTACCTCAACTAACAGATTTAAGCAATCTGTATGACTACAGGGCAATATTCAGTGGCCCCATCAATGTTTACAGCTATTCTAAAAAGACTCTAAATTACTTCTACTACAATAAGCAGTAGACCTAAGAGAGACAGTAAGAGAATTACATGTAGCAGTCCACTATGCACACTCCACTCTGCAGCTAGAAAGATGAAGACTCATTTACATATTACTATTTCTTTTACCTTTTATACAATCAGGAGCAACTGGAAACTCATCCACTACTCTTGGTTCTCAGACAATGAAAGGGCAGAGGTGGGATAGAGGGAGTTGAAGCTTCATCTAACTTAACCCCCTGTCTCCTCCTTTGGTAGCTGAGTTAGTACTTGGTACACATGGCTTCCCACCACCTTGCAGCAGAACATGTAAGCAGCCTGGGCTCACAAGGCTACTCTTACATGGCTAAATCGAGCCAAGAAAGTCACTTGTGGTTGGATGTAAGGGAACGTAGGGTCTTGTTAAAAGTAAATTTGAAACAGGCAACTTTTCAGAAAAGAAGATGGGTTCTCTCTGAGTATTTACAAATACACCCATTGCATCCACATTATTACTAATTTTTAAAAACAATTACAATGTATACAATTGCATCATTTCATACAAAAAGACTTTTTAAGCATTTTTGAGACTGTTTGAGTATCTCAGTCAAACAGAGCTGCCCCAGCATGACCTCATCCACAGCTCATCTAGATTATATTACTTCTTGCCAATTAGCTACCTTCCATATTTGGCATTATCTTGAAACAGAACACAGAGGGACGAGACCATGGTATCTATGTTTACAGATTACTGGTTGAATTCAAAGAAGACATACATACCCACTGCTGGTGCATCATATTCATCCCCAAGTAAAATTTCAGGAGCAGAATAGGCAAGAGATCCACAGCTTGTAGTGAGCTTCTTTCCAGGCTGAAATTTGTTGCTGAAGCCAAAATCAGTCAATTTCACAAGTCCTTGCTTTTCAAAGAAAACCACATTCTCTGGTTTTAAGTCTCTATGAACTACATGCAGTTTATGGCAGTAGGATATAGCATGAACTATTTGAGCAAAGTATTTTTTTGCCAGATCCTCATTGAGCCCTTCCTCATGTTTCATGATGTAATCAAACATATCTCCGCCATCCCCTAGCTCTAGGATGAGATAAAGCTTTGTCTGGGTGTCAATCACTTCGTACAGCCGCACAATGTTGGGATGCTGCACTAATTTCATGCACCTGACTTCTTGAAAGAGATGTCCAGTGGCAAGAGTGTCCAGTTTGGTCTTGTCAATGACTTTTACTGCTACTTTTTCACCTGTAAAGACATGCCGAGCAAGTTTGACCACAGCAAAATGGCCTCTGCCCAGAGTTTTATCCAAGTCATACAATCCTGCAATTTTTCCATCATATCCTCGTTTGAAGCCTGCCATTCTGTTTCAGAAGATGAAATAATATTTAAGCTCTTTGGAAACGTGGTATTTTCATATAAGAGTATCTGAAGCAAATAAATAGTCCATAATCACTGCCAAGCATACCTAAAAACAAAGAGACAAGATTATATACTTGTATAAAAGTAAAATGTATTATCCTATAATTACCCCAAGTTATGTTAGCACATTACTACAGATTATTTATGAAATAATCTTCAGAAATTTTTCCAAAGGATTTAATAAGGCAGGCTGTGCTAACTTGCAGATTTCTGACATCACATTATCAGTATGCTTCAAGAAAGTGAGTTTCAGCTCTGCAATAATGAAAATTTGTCACAAATTCAGTGGCCTTCATTGCCTTGAGTCAGAAACCTTTCAAGCATAACTTGAAGAAATTGGTGTTATAAAGACTGTTAAAATTGGTAAAACTGAAATCTGTAACTTTTCCAGATACACTATAAAACAGCTGGGCAGCACAGAATATCATCAAGAGGAACATACTTAATACATCTTTTTTTGGCACATCACTTTGTATTGTGCATGAAATAGCTCTAATACAAAGTTCTGATGGCATGACTTGGGACTTTTACCTCCTCCTTTTTAACAGCTTTCTGTTTAGTAAAGCTCAGAGTGACATACCATACTTAATTTTGTTACTCTAATTAGGCTGAGCAGTATCAATCAATACTGTAATTACAGCAAGTGAACAAAGCTTTGAAGGCTGAAATGAAACATTTGGGTTGGATGTACTCAGTGGTAAATAAAATTTTTTGTTAAATATTTTGACTGAAGTTATACAAACTGGTGATAAAAAGTTTGGAGGTAGGTTGCATATGTTCATCAGGCCTGCGAATGAGCGAGGAGAAGGGGAAGAAGAGTGGGAAAGAAGCAGAGAAGACTCAAGAGTTCAGCTCTTGTGTAGTGAATTCCTGCTTCCCAGGTATTTGGCATTTAAACAAACAAGATGTAACTTATAAAATATTCATATTCAAAACTGGTTTTGAAGGTCTTATGTCCCATTGTTTTCTTTTTTTTTCCACATACAAAACCTCCCAGAACTTTTTCCTACATTGTTAACTTAGATTGAAGTTTAAATAAAAAACTGTAGCTATCAAAAAGCTAACCATTTATCCAATTTTGAGTACAAAGTAGTTAGAAATATGAAAATTAGATGGCTCATTGCCAGCTCTAAAATAGAGAAAAAACAGCTCTTTAGAATATATTTTCAGTTTCAAAACTGAACTTCAAAAAGAAAAACTTTAAAAAGGAAGCTGGCAACCAAACAGCCCCTTACATTAGTTATTCTCAAGTTGAAATGTAAGCATTATATTAAAAACACTCCCTGCTAAACAAGTTGTTTCACAGACAGTGAAACTAATGAACCTGGTTTCATATGAATTCAATTACAAGGCTGGGGGTCCTATGAGGATTCTGTGATGTTTAACAAGCTCACCTTACTGCTTCTCTCAGCTGGAGCCATGGTACAACCTCTTCACTATCCAGCTGTCTGCTTCCAAAAAACCCATAGAATTCAGTTTGAGACCTCCACGCCTGTAAAATTGGAATGAAATCAATTAACTTCCAAAACTTCATAACCTAGACAAGGAACAGGGTTAAGTACAACAAGCATTAATACAATAACAAACAATATAAACATTGAGGTTTGGGGTTTTGTGTTTCTTTATAGAGTCATCAAGCTTTAACAAACTTCACTGGGTTTTATGTTGCTGTGTGCACCCTTTTATTCTGCTACTAAGACCTATGCTTCACATGCTCTTTCAAAAACCACTCCACTAGAAGATGGTTGGCATATCTGCCTCCCAACACTTCACAGACTGCTCATCTTACAGAGCTTCCCCACCATTCCCATGTAACACCATCCCGTCCTTATTCAAAAACTGAATTAAAGCATGCTACATTAAACTAAATGCCGACTCTCCTACCTGGTAGAAACTATTACAGAATGCATAAGGAACAACATAATACAACAGCAAATACACAATAAACAATAAAACTCTCCTTATCTTTCAGAGATTCAAAAACTTCTTTACATCTGAGAGCAATGGGTTTGTGTTTAATAGCACTTGATGGATTCTACCCCACCCCTCCCTGTGAAACTGGGCAAGTGCTTTACTAAAGCAAGTGAATTTTTAGCATCAAGAACATACTGCAGCAGAGCTGAATAACTTAACTATGTGCTGTGAGAAGAACCACTTCCTCTTGTTTGTTTTTAATCTCTTGATAATTTGTGCATCTTCTCATTCACCGTCTGTTCCAAAACAAGAACTATCATACTCCATTTACCTTGCCTCAAGCAACTCACAGAATTAGTTTCCTCCCTTCCTAGCTTCAGCTCAATTTTGTTCTAATCCTAGTCTATAAATCCTTTTGCAGAGGTTATTCCACTGGCTTTAGCATTCCTCTCACCCTTCTCTACTCATTTTCTGGTTTGTTCTATTCTACTTTCTTAGGCCAGTTTGAGGGTCCTTTCACTACTACTACACACTAACAATGTTTTCAAGCAATACTTTACTTTAGAGTTGTATAATGTTCCATCATACTGACCTAACCCCAAAATGAAGACTAATGAAAAATAGTCCATGTACACACATAAACCACCTAATCTTAGCTTGTATGAAGCAGGAGGGGATCTATTAATCAGCTGTGCCCCATATGGTTGTGCAGCTCCAGAGTCTCACTCCTAAAGGGATTGCCAGCATTTAAAAAAACCCAACAACAATAACAAAACCCCCCACTCAAACATGCTTTATAGTACTGCTATCTCCACAGCATCCTAATCTGACTCCTAACTGCTTCTAGATTAAAGAAATTAAAGGAAAACTGGAGCACACAAAGACAGCTTGTCTGAATTTAACTGCAACACTCAGCAGTAAGGAAAGATTTATGTTCATTACTTTGTTCACTTGGCACATTCTCAACCATCATGAGCGTGTACAAGTTCAACAAGTGATTTAACTTTAAATCACAAAATACACATAAAAATCAACCTGTCAACAGAATTCCAGCAAACACCAGTTATGTTTAAGCAATGGAGAAATATATCAGAGAGTAATCAATAGGATAAGAGTTTACAGAAATGGAAGATAAACTATGCTTACTAATGTTGCTGCCCTCTTAGCTGTAACAAAATTAATGCAAATTCATTAACAGTTTAACTTAAAAGTCTCCACAATAACAGACCAACTAACCCTTAACTCTGTGGTTTTAAAATAAATCTGCAAAGATGAAGCTCCCACCACTAAATACAGGGATCTCAGATGGAACACATGGCACGAAAATACAAAAGTTTAGTAGTTCAGTAGTAGGATGTGGATGCAAAAAATTTCATAGTGTATATAGATACAAGCCTTGGTTACAATTTAAATATGCTATCTAAAGGAGTGCAGTTGCCATACCAATATATTTCAGAGCAATTTCTTTTTCTCAGCTTCTCTTAAGAGCAAAGAAGTAGAATTTTGACAGTACTTAAAAATCCACTATTTCAAGCTGGAGCCTCTTTGAGACCTTTGCTGTTGTCTCCTTAGTTACCACAGTAAAACTTCTGGGGCTCACTATACATGAAACCACACAAGCCTCTAGTTTTGCCATGACCCTCCAAAACAGGATTACTTTTAACGATGGATCATTTTGGTGATCCAGTTCACAATGTGATCTCTTGAACATTTTCCCAAGTGAAGGAACTACAGACTAAAGCAGACAACAAACAAAATTTCTACCAGCCACATGTTAGCAGCAAGCCAAATGACAGCCTGCAAAAAAGCATTTAAGAGACAGTTACATCACAGAAAATATTTACCTGCCTTTTCATTCACAGTATGTTAAACCTCCGATAAGTTCATTTTTTCAGCATTACTTTTCAGCATTAAAGTTTGGTTTTTCTAGCTGGTGAGTTAACTAACCATTAGCAGCGCTTAATCCATGCACCTAATTATGGTTCTAAAAATGCATTTTTCCCTAATTATACCAGAACTCAGCTACGCCCCCAATACTCATTTTATGCAATGTAGACATTTACCAGTAAATAAATTCAGAACAGATCCTTCTTTCCCCAGAAGCTCATATACCTATCCCACAAAACACTGTAAAGGGCCCCTAATGGAGATCTGCAGGAGCTGTTTTGTAATATCACATGCATCCTATTAAGAAGCTTAGCAACAGTGTTGTGATTCAACCATCTTTAAAAGAGGGATGAATAGACCTGTTTAGAAAAAGAAGCATGTTTCAGAGACACTAGTTTTTCTTTAAACAATTTACCCTATTCAAGAAGTGTCATTAGATTACACACTTCATGTAAAACCAGCCTAGTTCATCTTACCCTAATGTGTGTATTAGCTTACTTTAGAAAATGAACCTTCATGGTCCCATTTAAAGAAAATGTGGAAAAACTATCAATGCAAAGACTTCCCTGCACCATCAGTCTAATAGACATAAAAGCTGAAGTAATCTTCACTGGGACTTGTCTGTCCACAGACAGCAAACCATTCCTGTCTCCCTTCACGATAAATGGAGATTCAGTCAACACAGATAAGAGTCTGTGATAAAACAAATTGCGCCCTAAAGCAGATAGCCAAAGAGATCAGATGAATCATTTTGTAAAAGCACATGCTTTCATTTTCTGTAACAGGAGTTTAGAATTAATAGTTCAGTGGATGCACACATTACACACATCCACCAGACAGATTTAAGTTTTACCCTGCTTCTCCTTTTGCTCTCTTTTGTCTCTTAACCAACAGCATCTATACCAATTATTTATTTACTATATAGTTGTATGTTGATTGTGACTTGATGAGACTTATGCTGATTTTGTTCCTAGAAACACAAAACCCAAAATTTGACATACACAGAATATGGAGATTTGGATGCAATTTTTTTTCACTCTGAAAAGAATTTGTCCAAATCATTGGAATCTGAGAGCAAACTGAAGAACATATTAGCTCAATAAATAAACTGCAATTATAATTTTTCATATTTTTTCCAATATTTCATCCCAATTTTTATCTGCTTTCCTAATGTAAGCTATCTTTACAGGGTAATCTATGAACCTTTAAAAACAGCCTGTCTTTTTACTATATTACCCACTACTTGCACTGTTACATCTTCACTTATGTGTCAACCTGCTCTCCCCCAGAGGACTTTTTATCACCTTTCTTCTGGTGTAAGGGAGCACCAATGCACTAGAAGCAGGTAAAAGGCATTGCAAGAGTGGCATGTGAAATACACATACACTCAATGCACATCACATACCCTGAAAACTTATCATTGTGCAACTCCTCCAGCATATTCCTAACTTCTTAAGTTTGAAATTGTATTTCTTGAATATTCAAGACTCAATATGGGATTCAGGATCCCAGGAAAGTGCATTCTCCTTCTGTTTGCATACAGGTGTCATGATCCAGCAGAGCCCTTCCTCCTCCACCTTCCTATGGCCTTCACAACTACCGTTCAAAGGTACTCAAAGGAATGAGGGGAATCTACACTCACCCTACAGCCAGACATTTGTACATGCAGCCTTTTGGGGGGCAGAGGAAGACACAATTCCCAGAGACAGCTGTGTTACAACTCAGCCCCTTATATACGCAATGCCCTCTAAAGCTTTATTTTCCACTTTACATGACTGCACCACAGCATAGACACATATCTTCCCTTTCACTGATGACAAACCCTATAAACTCTCCTGTCCCCAGTGAGTTCCACGATAAAACACTACAGGAGATTTTTTTTCAAGATGTACATGCACTTTTCATTTTCCTGTTAGGCATCAGTGTCCATATCCAGCCCATACTGTGTTAATGAAATGTCAAGATATATCAGCAAACCTCTCTGCTATCCAGCACTGACTGACTCTAAAATGATGAAGATCACAATGAAGAGTTATCAAGTAATGCTGTGTTACAAACATAAAAAGAAGAATTAACCTAA
Organism: Passer montanus; assembly: GCF_014805655.1. Taxonomy (NCBI): domain Eukaryota; kingdom Metazoa; phylum Chordata; class Aves; order Passeriformes; family Passeridae; genus Passer; species Passer montanus. The sequence continues at coordinate 2,408,977 of NW_024356505.1, read as the reverse complement.
AAAACTTAACTGTACTCCTTAGTTTTAAACAGTCTGTAGAATTTCACTCTGAAAAGATACGAGAGGTGCCAATTACTGATAAAATTTTGGCATTCTAAACATTTGGGAAATCGCTAATTCAATGTGTTTTGTCATTTTAAAATGCATTGCAGGCATTAGAGCTACTGATGTCTAGCCTTAACTCTTCTTAGTATTGAAGTAAGAGCAAAATGCCAACAAGAATTCTTCAACTCTAAGGTCCATTATTCAGTGAACAGGCAGCAGCAGAAACATTTGGCAGGTCAATAAACTTGGTAAAACATTGCTCCTAGACCAGCAAATTGTTGGAGGATGGGAAGGGCAGCACTTTTATAGATTTGAGAAGAAAAGGTTACTAACAGCATTTTGTAACAGAAAATTATGAGAGCCTGCATGACCTGACTTCTAAGAGCAAAACACTATGAGGTAGATCCAACGCATGAGAAAAAAGAAAATATAAAAGATACAATGCATGATTCTGGATATCATCAATTAAAGAACAGATTTCTTTATTAGATAAGGAATTCCCAAACTTTCAGACCTACAGATTGCTGTCTACCATCTATTTTCTTGAAGACTAGTGCAGTAACATCAAGCACAGACAATTTAAGCTTTCCTCTTTCACACACTTAAGCTGTGGTAAGTGGTCTTCAGAACATTAGCAAAAAGCAAACTAAAATTTCAGAATTGTGTTGTAGAAACTCCACCTGATAGTTGGTATCTGTGTGAGAATCACCCTCCATACAGACAACTTTAAAAAGCCACTGGATCTGAATTGGTCCTTCAAGGCCTCCCCTTTAAACGACAAGAATATCTATTTCCTTTTTCCTTCCAAGCAGGTGAATCAGAAAAAATAGAGACCATGCTGATGTACAGACTCCAAGGTAATAGTAAGACAGCAGCAGTAACAGCAAGGTTATGATTATAGACTCTAAAGCTATTAAGAGGACAGATGCACTAGGACTGATGGAACTACGAGCCACTGACAAACCCATCACCGGTAGTTTCTGGCACTGGTTCCAGTTGTGAAATGTGTTAAAAGCCCAAAGCACTTTCACAACCTTGCTGATAATTCACTGCAGTTCACAAGGTACTTTCCATTTCTAAGAGGAGGTATTACACAAGACAAATACAAGTTGCCCTCTAGATTTAAGAACTCAGCAATAGCTGTTCACCCGAAAGTCCTCACACTAGCCACAGCTCCAAATGCAATTAATCTCATGTTGTATCTGTTTTCCTCTTATGCCTTCTCTCAAAGGCCAGCATGTGGCCTTTCATTTTTAAAGAAAAAAAGAGACACTACCCTGTTTACATACCAGAGGCTTCAGCAACACAGCACTTAAGGTCTGAAGCTGCTCCTGAAGTATTATTGTATAGAAAAATACCAGATATTCCTGAATAGCTACATCTCATAAATTATCTTCTGCATAGTAGTATGTGATAACATCTTTTAAAAGTACGTGCTCCAAGTTTTGTGATATCTGCTAGTACTTTCTTTCTGTATCTGTAAATCAGTTATAAAACGTTGTTTAGACCCTGTGATGTCATAATATATAGAAAAATTAATTTCAGCTGATAATCTCATGGTTTGCAGCTCCCACTAACAGAAAAATTTGTCCTCAACTACAAAAAATTAGCATGGATATCTTAGTTACAGACATTTGTACATTTAACCAATCCAGATCTGGTACTTCAGTCAACAACTGCATAAGCAACAGAGATAACTCATAGTAGTTGGACTCCCTAGCCCAAAATTATTCTTTTTCAAGCTTGACAAACAGTACCCAAGCAGATTTTTGAAGATTTCTAATATTCTAAATTCCATCATATTTTCTTTTTCTTCTTTTTTCTTTCTCCAAAATAACTAGGAACATGAACTGATGAAGAAATATTTTGCATATCAGGTGATTCACTATGGTATCACCATCTTTTAAACAGCATGTTAAATCTTTCTATCTAGGAAACTTACTGTAGAAACTTTGCAGAAAGCAGATAACTCAGATTTCTCCACCAAAGTACACTCCTTTAGAGAAGCTGCTTCATCTATTCCATGTTAATGAACTTTCAGAATTGTTTTTCACCTTTTTCAAATGTCTGTTTATTAATATTACCACATAATTTTGTCATGCCAGGCAGTGCAGCTAAGACCATTAAGAGGAGCTCTAAACATTCTTCCATTTATCAATGAACACTTCAATGTGGTATAACACTCCAATGTTAGCCCTGTTTTAACACCTACATCTTTGTTGTGTAAATTCAGAACCGCAAACATGATTTTCTTCCCATATCAAGGGAAGAGAAAGCATCACACACCATCTCAAACACAAGTGTTCAGATGCAAATACGTGTGCATACTCTTAGTACCTATTAAAAACAATAATAATTGCTATTCAATTTCTTAATATCTTCAAGGTCAAATACCATATAGTTTCATTTGTTTGGAAATAAATCTGGTAACATAAAATTCAAGTACTGAATTTACTTAAGTTGCCACTATGAGATGGTGTTTTCCATCTAGGATACAAACTGCTTAAATCTTAATAAATAGAAACTCCAACCAACAGTTACTCAGTTTCAATACCTCATTCTCATTTGTAGCATCCTAAATTAGACAGGAACAGCCAGACACCTGAAATTTGCCACGCTTTAACAAGAACTAAGATTATAATAAAGCCTAGGCTATCATCTCTCAAGTAAAGTCCAGTCAGTAACTAGACAGTAGTCAGTAACTAGTTCTTCTGCAACTTTCTGCTGCAGAAAAACCCACAATGATATATAAAGAAAGAAAACAGGCTGTGAAATACAGTGTAACATTTGTGTCCCAGCACTGTTGTAGAAGATCACTGTAACAGAGGGAGTCAGCTTTTCAGAAAGTGAACATGCTCTGTTTTACACTTTCCAAGTATAATTATTTCTCATTAAGTTCTTAACATTGGTGACTCAATCAACTTATGTGTACTAGAACTCTGCCAGGGTGAGTTATCCTAGAATTGTAAGGGAATATACTTTTTTTTTTCAAATCCTCTTATGCTCTTACATAATACTGTTATGTGTATTAAAACAACAGGTACTTTACATTATTAGAGCAGCTGTAGCATTTTAGTTAAGTGCTTGAAAATAATGTGACACAGAAGATGGGCAGAACCTCAGAGGCTACTAAAGTTAAGAGCTTATACAATTTAATATTACTATATTCATCATAAACTGTAGCTCAGCTCTGTATCCCTGATCTGAACCACGTTTCATTGGTTTCTCATTTTAAGACACAATCATAAACACTATTAAGTAGGAATGAACAGAAGATCACCAACAAGTTTTACAGCTACAGCATTTCAGTGAAATTTTGAGAATCCAAAAAAGGAAGTGCATTATTTCACAAGAGACACATTGTGAGGAAAAAGCCTGGCTGCACCAGGATACTGTGCCCTTGAAAGCAAGGCAGGCCAAGCAAGACAAAGGTGCTACTTTGGCATTACCAGTTGCCAGTGGGATAAAAGGGACAATGATACACTGAAGGTGTAGACTGCAAAAGAATTATTTGAGCATGATTCAAAGGCAGTTAAAAGACACCAGGCTGGTGCACAAGATTACTACTGCAAGTAAAAGAGTATCTGCAGTAGCATATTAGCATGCACACCCTTAACATGCTATTTCTTTAAAATAATCAGAAAGCAAACAATTTATTACAGTGCAACCACCCACACTACATGGCAGTATCAGTTCTCACAGCAGAACGATTCAAGGAACAGCAGTAACCTGTAGGGTGTCCAGCACTCAAACTCTACTTTCTTGCTTCTCAATTGCATAAAACGAAAACAAAAACCATAACACAGTAAGTACACTGAAGATGCAATTCTCCCTCTTCCCTGTTTTTCATGAAAGCCTCAGGTGTGGATCATAAAGATCCTCTTAAAAGAGCCAGATGAATGTGCTGCCTTAGATGCCACCTTGCCTACCAGGCAAAGCTCCAGCAGTCAGGTTAGCTTCTTTTTCCAATCACATGAAAAAACCATGTCATCATTCTACCACTTTTCTGGTCATTTAGGATATTCAGGAAAATTAAGAGACAAGACCAGACGTTCTCCTCCTCGGTTTTTATTACTAAGTCCTCTCATCTGGATGTTGTATGCACTAGAAGTCAAAGGGGCAAACATTAGTCTAAGTAAACATTTTGACACGTTTCACAAGGTAAAATTTTATTGCATTGTTTGGCAATGATTGTTAGTTCTTATTTGTTTCAGGTTCCTTCGAAGGATCAGCAATAGCAAAAAATAACCATGAGCCAATTTCCCACTTTCTGTTATGTATCTGCCAAAAAAGTCCCAGGATTCCTTAACGCAGTTCCTAATGGTGCATGCCTTGAAAGTAATACTTAACTGTAACACAATAAACATTTGCTAGTAAACACTTCTATACAGATTTCACTTTGCAGAGATTCGTTAAACTGGTCCTTCCCCAGAGCCTGAAGATCCAAATATATCCATAATAAACAACTCCAAAAAAGCAGCAGATATGACTAAGTAGCGACTGCACTACAGAGGGCAGGCGTAAGCATATTTGCATGCACTTCATTCATGCTAGATGGCTGAAAATCATACAATACGCTTCAGCTGCTCCAGTAACTGCAATGGTACCACCAAAGAAACCACTGCTTTGCCCTCATCTACTCATAACAAGCTCTTGGAAATACAAAACTATCTATGAATAAGCAAAAACCTAAAGCATGTATCCCACATAAAGGTTTCTCCTTCACAGGTATACTAGCATCTCCACCTCCAAACCAATGAAAATATCCAATCTGAAAATAGGTCACTTTTGTCACCAACCATCCTCTGGCCAATATAGGGGGGTTTGCCCTAGTGGGTGTTCTCCAACACTTTACTCAGTCTACTTATTAAAAAAAAAAGAAAAGAAAAAAAAACCACCAAAACAAACTGAAACAAAACAAATAAAACCAACCACACATATCTGCCCTTCAACTATTACCAAGACTGCACATCAACTATCTTTAAAAGTCATCTTCCACTAATGCAAGCACCTGGGTGCCAAAACTCACCTGACAATAAGCACAAAGCCCTCTATGCAGGACCTTGCCAGTATTTCTACCAATTTCTATACTAATCTCTAGGCAGTGAATTCAACGTAGTAAGTGTGCTGCCAGCGGCACGGCACGTACTGACAAAGAACGAGGGACACTTCCAGCCTCTGTCAGGAGGGGCACGCTCCAGCCCTGGGCACAAGGAGACCAAGGCAAACCTGTTGGCTACGCACCACTTCCGAGGGGCGAGATGCACCGTCATTCCCCTAAAAGGCACCCGCGGCCGGACCGCGGGGCTCTCGCCTCGCTTGTTTATTTATTTTTTTTCCCCTTCCCGGCAAGAGAACATCGGCGGCGGAGCCGGGCGGGCAGCAGCAGCGGGGGAGTGGCGGAGGCACCGGTGTCACTCCGGTCACACCGCGGTCACACGGGGCCGTGCCGCACGGACACTCCGCCGCGCCGGGCACGGCAGGCTCCCGGCAGCCCGCCGTCCCCGTGGGCACGCCTGCATCCCGGCAGCCCGCCGTCCCTGCGGGAACGCCTGCATCCCGGCAGCCCGCCGTCCCCGCGGGCACGCCTGCATCCCGGGAGCCCGCCGTCCCTGCGGGAACGCCTGCATCCCGGGAGCCCGCTGTCCCCGCAGCAACACCCGCGTCCGGGAGCCCATCGTCCCCGCAGGAACACCCGCATTCCGGGACGCCGCCGATCCCGCATGTACGCCCGCATCCCGGGAGTCCGCCGTGCCCGCAGGAACAGGCGCTTCTCCCCGCTTCAACCCTCCCCTCCAGCCCCGCCGGCACCGACACACCGACCTTCGGTGGCGGCCGCGAAACGTCCCCTCACCGCCTCCTCCTCCCCCTGGGCCGAGGCCGCCATTGGGCTCGGCCGGCTCCGGGAGGGGGAGGAAGGAACCCACCACACCCCACCGGCCCAGCCCGAGCCCAACGCGGCCCAACCCCGCCGGCAACTTACTGCCCGCGGCGGCGGCGTCTCCTCGGGGCGCCGCGCCCCGCGCCGCCCCCTGCATGGGCAGCGCCCGCTGCGACTGCCCTCGGGAGCGGCGGCGGGGACGGGGAGCTCGGCGGGGAGGGAAGGAGGGACAGGCGAGGAGACGGAGAGGGTCCAAGAGCCCAGCGGGGAGGGCCGGCGGGGCTGCGGCGGGTCGCGCCCCTCGCCCGCGCTGCGCTCGGACGGGACCCGGCGCTGCGGCCGCTGGGCCAACGCTCGCCCGCGCGCAGCCGCGCCTGCGCCGCACGGCGGGAGGGGAGAGGAGGGGAGGCCGCGCGCCGAGCGCAGTCGCGGCGGGGGCCAATGGCGGCGGCGGGGGTCGGGCAGCGGATGGGGTGTGTGAGGGGAGCGGAGGGCAGCGGATGGGCTGTGTGAGGGGAGCGGAGGGCAGCCGGACCGCCCGCTTCGGTTCGCTCTGGGTTTCAGGGAGGTCCTGAGCAATTGCCCTTAGACATGGGAAAAAGAGCGGAGGGCGAAGTGCTGAAGGTCTGAGGAGAGGGTGAAGAAGCCGGCGCGTCCGCCACCTGCGTGGCGCCCTGTCCCTCTGGAGGGCACGCTGGGCTGTGGGAGGCTGTTAAAGTCTCGAAAGGGCCACGCCTGTGATTCCCGGGTAGAAATAATAGAGTATAAATGGGACTACAGCGATCACAGAGTGAATTACATTGGGATAGACTTCTGAGATCATCGAGTCCGACCCGTGGCCGAGCACCACCGTGTTAACCGGACCACGTCCAGTTTTTCCTCCAGCACCTCCGGGAAGGGTGACTCCAGCACCTCCCCGAGCAGGCCTTGGTGCCCCGTGTGCCCTGGGCAGCGGTGGTGTGAGGGCAGCTGCTCTTGGATTCCCTCCCCTGTGGTGGGAAGGGTGGGAGTGCGATGGATGGTGGAGGTCATCTGCAAGCAGGGAGAGTGCCAGGAAGGGATGGCACTGAAGGCAGTAGGAGAAAACAGAGTGAGGAACAAGCCTGGCAGGGCTTCAGAGTTTCCCTGTACACACAGACCTGGCAGAGCAGAGTTTCTCTGCACACTGTTCCAGTTCGGGTTAAGTAGTGCAAAGAAGGGATGAGCAAAGGAGCATCAGAAATAATGCAGGAGTTTCCTCTGAAGATCAAGGAAGGAAAATCTTCGAATAGCCAGGGAATTAAAAGACTTGAAAGTGTCACTTTGAAAAGTGCACTGGTGTTTTTATTTTCAAATAGAAATGGCCAGCCAAGATATATGGAGAGGGAATACAAAACCTCATTATATAGCTAAGCCTAATTTTAAGAAAATCTTTGAGAAATTATTTTCATTTTTTTCCCATGCTTTTACAAAATTTAGATATCATTCTTTTGTTAATAGCTTATGTTCAGCAGAGGCTATTTAATTAACCTGATATTTCTTAGCATGAAGCCAATCTTTGTGAATACACTAAGCCAGAAAATACAGTTCAGGGAATGACTAAACTGAAATAGTGTGATCATGTGTGGTAAAAAGGACATCATGATTCTGTATTTTTAAGGATTCAGAAGGGAAATAAAGTAAAAAATACATGAAGGTTTCAGGATTGTTTAGTCTGAGCACTGCCTCCTACAAGAATGAGAATTTCATTATTTGGTCATAATTTAGACCACTCCATGGTCTAAGTTCTCTACTCTCCAATCAGGCTTGATTCTCCACTCTTGCACCATTCAGGCACAAAATGATTGCTGAATTTACAAGATGGATTTGATGCAGGAGATTGCAATAGCCAGCCTGTCACCTATGTCTGCCTGATTATCACTGATTTCTCAAGTGTGAGTTTGCACACGTGTGTGATACACATCACTTGGATTTCTGATCAGGTGATGCCTCATGCTTATTGTGTTGTAAAACTTAAATCTAGATTCCGTCTCTAGTTAATAATAATTACTTATTTCCAGTTGTTTTTCATTGGCATGTTGAAGAAGGCACATCTCACAAAGAACAAATGACGATCCAGTTCAGTGCCACTAAGTCTTCCTTAGCAAAATATTGTGGCATAAAGGACTTTTTTATATCAGCTACAAATCACATTATCATCTATTGCACTGCCGCACAGGATATTGCACTCAGGTGTACTCAACTTTTCTGTATGTTTGCTTATGTGGGAGAGCAGGTGGGTGGAAAAGGATACATTTACAGGGAAGAAAAAAGAAAATTCTCACCTGCAGCATAGCTACTTTGAGATACTATACTTAGGGTCACTTGTGCAACACAACAGCTCTTTTACTCAATGGGATGAGTCTGTGTAGATGAGTATGTGTGAGAGCAAGAAGAGGGTCAAGAATTCATGCTGCACTCAAGTGGAGACGGCAGGGACTGGAAGGAGTCTGCCAGCCTGTAGTGGGATGGAATTGCCTGTTTTCAGGCAGCTTTATCACTGTTCACACTCGATCACATCGCATACTTCTGGGCTGAGAGGAATACCATTCCCCCAACAAGGTAATGTAAATCTCCTGTCGCATATACAGTCACGCTGGGCTGTGTCTTCAGTGGCACAGGGCCTTGTTTGGATTTTGTGAGGGGTTTTTTACAGTGAAAACGTAATGAATGCGATAGCTACATGGCTGCAAAATCACTGAAGCTGCAGCGAGGTTGCTGGGGGAGGTTGGCCCTGTGCTGCTGCTTTTGGCTGGCCTCGCCTGGTTTACCCTGCAATAAAAGTGTCGTGTCCCCACGTCAGTTACAGAACAGGACAGCTAATGCACGATAGCTGTGCCACAAAACACACCTCGCCTGCCAGTCATTAGCCTGAATGTATTTGTCTAGGGAAGGTGACAGCAACAGCCTCCTGCATCTGTTTGAGGGATTGCTCATGGCATGCACGCATCCAGATCAGACCAGGTGACATTCCTCCTTGCTAAATCCAAGCATAATCTACTACAGGAAGAAAATGGTAGGTAATATTGGTTTTTCCAGAATACCTACTGGCTGACATTAGAAATAACCTTGTTTTAGATAAGATACAAAAAGTGTAAGCCATCTGTCAAAAGTCTGGAGTATATAAACACTTGTGAAATTGCTAGTCTACAGGATTTGAGAAGGGATATGTTCTTTAAAAGGTGAATCATTAGGGTTCATCTGTTTCAAAAATTAGGCTAATACTTAATGTAAATTATTTTGCACCTTTGCAATGAGATATGTTTGAAATGCAAAGTAGTGCAAGAAAATATTGGGATGTTTCAAAATGCTTGAGGCTTGAATAATGACTTCGGACCAGCCTTTGTGAGTATGTCCATTCTCCCTAGTAATTCCCAAACCCACCGGTCAAATCTGAATTAAAGGGGTAGATATTTCCAGAATTATATGTTTTCATAAGTGTCATGAAACTAGGCCTATGCAGCAAACAGTAGCCTTACCTGTAATCCCTGTATAGCAAAAGCTGCAGTGTGAGCTCACCCTTCATTAGTCACAGGAGAATCCGAATGGATGAGAGTGGCTTTTTCCCCTCAGGGTGGAAAAAGCTTCAGTCAAAATTCACACTTCATTAGATACTGGATAATCAGAGCATGAGGCTCCAATCCATAGGCCTCATTAGTTCTCTTTCATTATTAAATTATTAACAGTTTCCCTGACAAAGCAGAACAAAGCAGCTGCCTTTGGACAGATATAGAAGAGTACAATTTATACTGCAGCTTATGGAGGACATTCAGATCCGTACATTTCCATGATCGGAGAGGTAACTCAGGTTTCTGGCTGATGCAGAAACTGCTGGAAATATCCAAAAAATCAAATATTTTCTGAGGTATTTAAGGTATTAAGCTGTATTTAAGATTTGCAAATGATCCCAAAGGCAACAAGAAGACCTCCTGCCACAACTCCAAGAGTAAAAGACTGAAAACAGGAAATGTGGTTTTGTTCCTGAATGGGGCAAATGATGTGGCAGTGGAAGCAGATGAGGTTGTAGCACCCAGAGCCCCTGTTGCCTCAGGCATGTCGTCAAAGTCTCCAAGATCTCTGTGCTTAGAATTCATGGAAGAGAACTGCCAGCAATGGGTGAGGATCATTGCAGGGATTGCATGGGAGAATTTGACCCATAAACATTCATGGGATCAACAGAGCTGTATCCAAGCTGTTGAAGGAGCTGTCTGGTTTCACTGCAAGACTGCGCTCTTTTCTTTGAAAGATAGTGGAGACTGTCACACAACACAACCATTGGAGTGTTCTCCAATGACTCTTGAAAAAAAGCCCAAAGGAAGACTGTTAGCTGATCAGCCTCACTGCAGTCCATGTGGAAATCCACGTCCTCTTGGAACACTTTTCTGAACACAGGAAGGAGGAGGTGATCAACAGCCAGTGTGCCTCACCAACCCGATTGCCTTCTATAGCAAAATGACTGGATTTGTAGATGAGGAAGAGCAGAGGATGGTATGTACCTTGACTTTTGCAATGCTTTTGACACCGTCTACTGTCTTGTACCCAAATTAACACATTGTGGGCTAGATAGATGGACAACAACATGGGTAAAAAACTGGATGGTAGGACACAGAGGCCAGCAGTTAAAGGGCTGTATGCTCTCTGGAAACCAGTAAGCACCGTCTACTGTCTTGTACCCAAATTTTAACACATTGTGGGTTAGATAGATGGACAACCACATGGGTAAAAAACTGGATGGTAGGACGCAGAGGCCAGCAGTTAAAGGGCTCTACTCTCTCTGGAAACCAGTAATAAGTCAAGTACTGTAGAAATCTATCCTGGGACTTGACCTGTTTAATGTCTGTAGGAGTGCCTAGAGGAGGTGACAGAGTGCCCTTTCATCAGGTTTGTGGATGACAGTAAATTAGTGGGAGAGCCAATATGGTCAAGGGTAGAGCTGCCACTCAGAGGGACTCAGGCTGAAGGAATGGTGTGACAAGAACCTCATGAAATTCAACCAGGACAAACAGTATCTGGGACAGACTAATTCTGTCTGGGTACGGCTCTGTGGAGAAGGGCCTGAAGTCCAAGGGGACAGCTGGGATAAACCCAAGCCAGTGATGAAGGCTAACAGCACCCTGGCCTGTGTTAGCTGGGGCATGGCCAGGAGAAGGGGGAAGCAATTACCATCCTCTATGTGGCACTCAGACCGTATCTGGAATGCTGTGCTTTTCCACCACCACATAGTTGCTCTACAATGCTGCTACAGGCCTTTCCAGAAGGTTTCTCCCTCCTTCTCCTAGGAAGGAAGAGAGGCACAAACACCCACCCACAGCCTGTACTACAGAGGAGGAAACACAAAGCAAGGCCACGGGTGCTCTAGTGCTACAGAGGAAGAAGGTGTGTGCTTCCTGCCATGGGTGGAAACAAGTGTTTCCCACTGGTGCCAAGGACAATTAGAGTTGCTGCCTGCTGTGAAGGAAGCACATTTTGTGTCCCCTAACTCCTCATTTGCTTTTTAGTCAAAGCAATTAATTCCATCTGGTGACACAAATAGCAGGGACAGTGATACAGGGGACCCTTGGACTGACAGGAAAACTGGGATGTGGCCCAAGCTGACTTATGCAAGGAGGACAAAAATATCAGGCTGAGACCCAGCATGCAGCCTCTCTGGGTCCTGACTAGCACAGAAGCAGTGCAGAAACTTTGCCCTTCCTATGATACCTTTGTCCCACATCTCGTTCTGGTGAGCTGATGACACAGTTCAAAAGCTCCTGCTTCACTCAGAAAGGAACAGGACATTAAAAGAACATCAGGCTTAGAAATGATGAATGAAGTAAGGTATGACATGGATTCATAATGCCTTATTCTGAAAGGATAAAAATGTGTCAATCTGGAAGGAAAGGTAGAGGCACAAAGTCTGTAGACATGCCATTAGTGTTCTAAGTGATAAACTAATTAAACATAGTAAAGTTAGGAGTGGTTCTAGGGCTGGTGCCTTGCATACTTTTTCACTTATGGTTTTGGGCTCGGCCCAAGTTATTTAGAGATTCCTAGTAACTCTTCTAGAAGAGCCAGGATAGGAAAAAGTGAGTCAGTTGTAGAAAAAAAAATCCCTTAGTGCCAACATGTTTCTTTATAGTAGTCAGGAGCCTAACTCAGGAGTACTCCGTGTCCTTCTCTGTTCTGGGAAAGGTTGGGAGGCCTTTTTGTGGGACAAAGTGCCAGGTTTCCTTGTGCAGGTGTCACGCTGGCTGGGGAAGACTTTGTCTGAACTGGATTCCCAAAACCCCTTATCACCTTGCCAGGGTAGAATAATAAAGAAAGCAGCATTGACCTGGGATGAGGAAGGGCAGGTATGAATGGCAGAAAGAATTCTTTCAAATTCTCTATGAAGTATGGGGCTTGAATACCCTAAATGTGGTAGAAAGTGTAGAAAAGCAGCCATATGTGTGCTGCTGCAGGGAAAGCACACAATAATTGCGTTAAAATCAAAATTAGAATTCTGATCATGTGACAGATTACTTAACCCCAGTTGTTTGCTACTGAAGCGTAAGTGCTAATGGCTAGGATATGACCTATATTCCACCCTGCCTCTTTAATGGATGAAACAGGACCATCATGTCCTAAAAAGCAAATATTTAAAAGCTTTTTGCAGTATTATAATTGTTGCTTACTTTCAGCCGTGTTCAAACACACGTTACCTACAGAAGGGTCCTTAGTAGTGCATACCCCTGATTTAAACTTAATTGCATCCAGTGCACTGCAGGAAATAGCAAGATGCAATGTGGAGACTTGTAGTTGAAGACCTGTACAACCATGAAATGCCATGGATTTTAAAATAAGCAATTTCTTGGAAGGAAAACTTGAGAATTGCACCTTCGAGGGCAATTGTAGTCATGGAACAGCAGTAATAATGTTTTACACAGCAAAATGTGTTTCTTTGGAATAACTGAGGTTCATCTAAAAGGATAGTGTTGCCATTTTCACAAGTGCAACATTTTTGTTTTGAAATGAAACATTTCAAAAATTCATGTCAACAAAGGGTTTGGGGTTAGGGGGTTTCATTTCATTTATTTTCTTAATTCTGATGAATGCCATACTAAATACTTACACATTTGCTCTCAGCACTCAACAAACGTAGTCAAAATGACCTCTGCCAGTACAGTAAAGGCCAATGGTTAAAGCTGTGTGGTTGAACTCACACCCTGGAATGAAGACTGAAGGGCAGAGCAGCTTCCTAGGTTTAGCAGACTGAAGCTCTACATTCCCAAAGAATGCACAGCTCCAGCCCTGGCCTGGGCTTTGCTACCAGAGCTGGAGAAATTGTATCCACCTACACCTCAGCTTCACTGTGGCCTATGCCTTGAGCTCAGCAAGCAGTCCTTCTATTTTCCATGTGGTTTTTTTTACCTTTTCTCAGTCTTTCTTTTCTCTAGGTGGTCTGAGAAGAATGCCGTGTGTTTAATTTTTCAGGTTTCTGATTTACAAAGTTTCTGGCAAATGTTTAGAACTTCTCAATCCAGGCTGGAAATGAAAAAGAAAACCAAACAGTTTTCTTATAATGACTTTGATTCCGACACTGAATAGGTGCATAAATTGAGGTCTCTGGGAGAGATAAATAAAGAGCCATTTTCACTGAAAAAAAAAGGAAAGAAAAGGAATAGAAATGAGACTTCAGAAACTTCTGGTTTGTAAGAGCTGTCACATAATGTAGTGGTTAGAACCACAACACAAAATAACCATGCTCATACAATGCATGATTACTTGAACAACTAGGAGATTTACTGTGTTTTAGACAATTTTCATGCTGTTAAAGGCAGCTTGGATGTGTTCATTAACATTCTTCCCATTTTACAAAGAGAAACAATATTGGACCACATTTTTAAAAATCTTCAGGTCTAGCACCAAATGAAAAGCAACCCCAAACATAATTAAATGCAGAACTTGAAATTCCATTTCCATGTTTAAACAATGATATTCTCTTGCTCAATCGCTCGTAAATAACATTTGTTGTCCATTTACTACTAGGGTATTAAAAAAAGAAATAGGATGTCATGATTCCTAATTAGAACATCACGTGGAAGTGTTGCCAGTCTTCATGATAAATGCATGTATTTCTCTGGTTTCCCACAGTAACTGTTTTATCTGAGTTGGATTTGTTGCTGAGATCTCTGAAACTGTGTCAATGTTCCCTTGAAGTCCTACCCAGCCCTTTCCTGCCTCCATATGACTGAGAATTTAAAGGACCAGATTCTTTGAGGACTGAAACTGAGCAAGTTATGTCATGAAGCCACTGTTGCTCCTGTTCTCTGTTCAAGAGGAAGACCAGGATTAGCTTTTCTTTAGACCCACAACAGGAAAATGTATGCTGTTTCAACTCCCTCCACCAGTCTAAGGACTGGGAACAGAAGGAGAAAAAATCCCAGGATTAATATTTTTTCTGTCTGTTTGATCACTGCCTGTGAAGTAGAATTTGTCCCATGGCATTATAACCACATTCATTGTAGGATTATTTTAGAAAATTATCAAGACTATTTATTTAATACTCCTGTAATATATAAATGAGTCTGTATTACTCATAATGAACATATGCTTTCCTGTATTTTATTCTCATGTCAATGCAACCCCATTATTATAAATCAAACAGTGGATTTGACAGACTACTTCATTCATGTCTTGCTCACTGCTCCCACTGTTCCCTGAAACACACACAATGGCCCATTTGTAAAAGGAACAAACTCCAACAGCTGATTTTACTTCATTTAACAGCTGAGTGCATCTTGGTGTAACCCCAAAGATGTTTTAGCTTATTTGTTTTGACTAGCAAACTTGTTAGCTAGCTCATGTAATACTTGTGAAATTATAGTGGGTTGTTAGAAATGTATTTAGAACAGTTATAAGTCGCTGATATTCAAGCTCTTCAAAAGGCACTGTGCAATATTATCAGCAAGAACCAAATATTCTGCTTCAGCAATAAGAGGCACATTCCTTATCTGTTGTTTGAACAAAGAAAAGGGTGGGAACATTTCTCAAGCAATCACCCATTTAAAGTATTTCCAGATCGAATCACACCTTTCACACTGAAGAGTATAAATGACTGCAGTGAGGTATATTTCATAATGGAATAAAACAAAACATATTTCATAATGGAAAAAAAGCTACCTAAATGTAAGTTTTTGTGACTGGCAATATATTTTGTCATCATATAATTCACATTGATACAGTATAACTGGGGTAGAGCTTGGAGAAGATTTCTTAAAGACACAATTTTCTTAACATTTGTTTTAAATTACTCATTGCATTTTTTAGGTTTTTTGACTGCATGTTCTAAAATTACTGATCTGTTTGTTTTATCACGTCTCAAGGAAACGCAAGCATGTACATGTAATAAAACTGTTATGATACTTGTTTGTGCACTTTGCATGCTAGCTGACTAGGCAAGCAATTATGCTAATCTAGCTGCTAAATGTATTTATTAGTTGTGCTGCAGTTACAGCCACACCTGTCTGCTCTATCTCACACCAGGGCAGGGGAGCTGGGCAACAACCGTGCTCCTTCAATCCATGGAAAGCTTTGTAAGAATGTTCATGTGTGGCAGACCCTTTCCACTCCAAACATCCCAATCCTCAAATATCTGATGTTAAGGATATTTGATCCACAGCTCATTGGGAAGGACTTGCTGATTTTGAAATCTCTGTGACTGCTTTCCAGACTTTGCTAGATACAAGGGCTTGTTCTAAGGGAGTCAGAGAAATGTCTAGAAAGAAATTCAGTCATGTCATGACTTCCATAGCAGTATGAGAAATTCCACTGTTCTGCCCTTGTAAAAAGGTCTTCTTGTAGTAAGAGATGAAGGATCTGCAAAGCATTAGGAATCGTCTGGCCAAGGAGAGCAAAAGTTTTTTTTCTTTTTCTCTTCACATTCCCCCTGTGGGTCACCTGTACATATGACCTTAACTCTCTTCTGAGCAAACCCAATGAGGGAGTGGAGGTGCTGGGATGCAGAAAGAGAACATGGCTTAGGAGAGGTGCTATACTGTATTTCCCAAGAGATGTTAAATTGATATTTTGTCTAGAAGTTGGAAGAGGCAAGGTCAAGCATTGGGTCTGCAAACATCTTCCCTCATAAGCACCTTGGAGGTACATTGAATCCCCGTGGAATCCCAGTTTTGCCAGGACTAGATTCCACAGAAATCTGAGTACTTAGTGTTGAGCACTGGCAGCTCTAGGATCTAAGCCTTACTCACATCTCTGGAATAATTATTCTGAAGCCTTTGGGGTCCCAGCCAAAAGAAAACAGTAGGCACAAGGATTTAGCTGGAATTTAGGCCAGCAGAGTCTGGGACTAAGATCAATATTTAGATTAATTGAAGGTGTTATTCACCCTTCTCTCCCCCTCATTTTGGATAGCTAGCAATCAGCCTTTTCTTTCTTTTAGAGGTCTGAATATTTATGCAACCAGGAATAAATCTATCCCAACCTCCTCTAGGCTTTCCACAATTAGTCCTTCCGACTACACTCCAGAGTTGAATCACATACCTTCTAGCAGTGATGTTCAGAGCACAACTGGGTGACTGTCAGCTGGCCAAACTTGTACATGCTTTGGAGTGCATCTCTGGTTTCCTAGGGAACCTCGCCTGTGTCCTCCTGTGGTGTTCAGAGGCACCCAGGAGATATTTCGTTACTGCCACTGTTCATGGTTTTGTACATCCCTAAGTAATCAACACATGAAAGGTGCATTTGCATTTTTTATTCTTAAATTTCTAAAGCAGCAAGATGAATTGCTGACCATACAAAGCTGTTGTACTTCTGGCTGTAAAACTCAAGAGCCTTGCTTCGAAGTTTGAAGCTGAAGCTCTACCTTATTCATCTCACCTACACTGCCAGTGTGAGCTAATGACTGGCTCTGACTGGCAGGCCACTGTTCATCCAAGCATCTTACCTGTGGCTTTGTTCTGATTTATTTATCTCCTATTGTTCAGAACCAGTTATTCTTCAAAGATCCAAATCTGTCTCACA
Source organism: Passer montanus (assembly GCF_014805655.1). Lineage (NCBI taxonomy): Eukaryota > Metazoa > Chordata > Aves > Passeriformes > Passeridae > Passer > Passer montanus. The sequence goes on along the minus strand of NW_024356505.1, from coordinate 2,392,035 downwards.
GCCCAAATATCCAGTGTCATCCTGCAACCATTAACAGCTTACCTCTTACCTTGCACAGTAGGTGAGCAGGCTGAACTTTCTCCGGGAAGTCTTTAAAACATACAAAGTATCTTTGCTCAATAATAGGCTATTTATTTCTTTTAAAAGGAGAGTGTGTGTGTGTAAGCACTGGATATTGAGGATGTTGGCCAAAATCTTTTCAGTGAGCTTTTCTTTCAAAACACAAAATACCCCATAGAGAGCAAATGCTTGTGGGGAAAGCAAAGGCTTAATTAGAAGATTTTCAGTCAGTCTTCATATGTACTCATTCATCTGTCTCTAGAGACTCTGAGACCCCTGTCACAGATGTAGGCTTGATATGCACCTTATCTTCTCTTCTTTACACATACTGGTCACAGATGTCTGAATGCTACATTTTCCATGGCAGGCTGAGGATTTAATGCTTTCCCCTAGAGGAGAGATAAGAGCCAGAACATGTGTAGGCAGCATTACATTTTCATTTGTAATCAATGATGTGTAAAGTTTGTAAAAGTTTGTTGACACTCATATGATATATTCTATCTCCATTAAGAGGTAGTGGACAGAGTTACATGGTCAGATACCATTTTGTTTGAAAAGAACTTATCTCCTTTTATCAGTCCAGAAACATTCTCCATTGCTTCTGTCTCATGTAAAGAAATACACAGCTTATAGTTTTTCAGTCTTATTACTCTTTCTTATCATTCATATTTAATGTATTTCTACCTTTTTGTGTTGTAGCCATTTACATTTTATTGATTCTTGGATGCAGTTTACAAGTCAATGATTTATTATCTTTCACTTCTCTTTGTGCTGACAGGGAACATTGCTAAATTGCTAATTCTGGTGTAGTGAGGTAAATATATTTGTGTCCAAACCCTGTGAAAATGTACAGTATGCATTTAAGCTGTGCTAATTGTTATTGCACAGATTTTTAGAAGAGAAAAAAATTCATGGTTAAGGGTGACATCCCCTTTTCTGTTCATGAAACTTGGTATTCAACCACATGCAATTTGTTCATTGTTTAGGGGGCTGTGCAATGTCTGGCACAAGAGAGGACACGGAACATTCAGGCCAGAGCTTTTAAGCTCAGGTGCCAGATGGTGGGTATCAAAGATTTTGAATTTAGGATGGATTTAAGAGCCTCTACATTTAAAAACAGAATGCAATGCTATGTGTGCATAAAAACAAAATTTTTAACAAAAACTGCTGAAAAGTGAGCCAGAATATCTCGTGTACAGGGTAAGGTTGGGGGCAGCACTACATTGTATCACAAGTAGTGCATCACTTTCCAAGAGCAGCAGCATGAATAAAACCAGGGGACACACAACATGGGACAGGGACCAGCCACAGCACTGCTCAGTCCCCTGATGCTGGTGGCAGCTGGGAGGTCTGGCCTGAGAGATTTGCCACTCTTTCCACACCAGACATTTCCAGAGCAAGGATCGGATCCCCTGTGTACAGTGGCTTTGTAAATTATTTTTTGTGAGGGACAGAGTAGGGAAAATAGGCCGTGGTAGTTCAGCTGTGTTGGCAATAAACCAGTCCCTTTTCTCTGGCTCACCTGACAAGAAGGCTGGTGAGGTGTTGAAAACCTCACAGATTATTGCTGGAGGTCTGAGTTCATGATGAAATGGTTTGGCAAAAATTAACACCTGGCAAAAGTGAGTTATTTGCCTAGGAAAAATAGTCATTTCCACTCCTCATGGAACATGTGTGCCTGCCATTTCTTCATTTGCACACAGAGGCTCTAGCTGCGTTCCTCTCGCACATCACAAATCAGAATTTTGTAGGAAGTTTCTCATTTTTGTCTGGCTGGGATGTTGTTACTGTGTGTTTTTTACCCATACTAGACCTTGCCTATTGCAAGTCAGTTGCTTGTTGCTTCACAGCTAAATTGCTGCAACTCTCTCATCTTTGGGCTACATCTACAGTCAGCACAGGAGCTGGATGCAGCTGCTCTCTTATTAAGCAAGGTATTTTACCAGGAGCAGCAATTTTACAAGATCATCTGCTGGTTTTGATGTGAACAGCTTGCAGAGGATTTACTGCATCCCCTTTCTGCTGTCAGAGAAGAGGATAGAGCACAGATTGCAGTTGAGGATAATGGAAGGACGCTTTCTGTGAGGAGCTCTCAGTTCTGGCATTTGCTTGAGGCTGTTTGGGGGCTGTGGGGAGGGGAGTGTTAATGATCAGGACAGGCTGTGAGTCTCCTCTGTTTTTCCAGGATTTCTGAAAGGATGGGGCTAGACCTGACAGCATTCCTCAAATCTGTTGTGTTTGTAAAGATTTTTTAAAATATGACTGAAATACAATCCTCCAGCTGCTGGCCATAAACACTAGCATGGCTCCCACCAGGGTTTTACACCTTGACCCCCCTATACTGAGCTTACAGGAGGTTCCTCAGGTGCTCTGCACAGATCACATCACAGCACTTGGCTGTTCCTCAGTCTCTCACACACTGCTTGACCATAGGCTCTCTCTGTCTTCCCACTAAAATAATTTGGACTCTGTGTAGGAATCATGTGTCCCAGCCCCACAGCTGCCCTCCTTGTGCTGTTCAGCAGCTTAAGCAAGCTCCTGCCCTGAGCCCCTGAGCTGCAAGTGCTGGAGAGTTCTCATCTCACCTTTTCAGCCACCAGGGAGAGAGGAAGCAGGCAGGTTTTGTGACAATTCCTGAATAAAATGAGCATGCTTGCCTGGATGGCGTTTCCTAATGCCATGATCAGGGACAGAATATGAGTCTGAGCAAGAAATTTATTGTGTTCTTGTGTCTTATATCTGGCAAAAGAAATATACTGCTCTAGGAGAAAAAACAAACCCTGCATAATGCCAATAAGCAACTCTATATATTTCCTTGTTTAAATTTTGTCACTTTGCTTTATGGTGTTCTTTGGGGTTAAGTCTAAGGTTCCCTGAGTACACAAGATCCTCCTCTCTCACTCCTGCCCTCAGAGTTCTTCTCATCCCTTTCTCAGCTGGCTCAGCAGCTAAACCCAACCCCTCTACTCTTCCTCTTCCTTGTCAAGTTTCCCTGTGTCTGTAAATCTCCCTAAGTCTCTCAAGCTTTGCTGTATTTAAGATCCCAGGTTAATACCTAATCTCTTTGTCCTGCTTCTAGTGAAAGTCTCTTCTTCCAAACATTCTCCCTGAAGACAAACTTTGGAGGACTAGTTTTCCCAAGCCTCACTGTGGCCTGTAGCCTGAGGACTAGATCAAAGGAAAAGAAAGCTACAGATGGATGAGTTGTCATTTTACCTGACCTGGAAATCTTAAAATGTACCGTAAGTGCTGAATTCATGAGTGAATAAAGAAGAGAAAAATGGGAGTTTCTTGAGTTGGCCAGAACACTCACTGAGAAGGACCAAACAGAACTCACTAAAAACTGGAGTACGTATGGATCATATGCAATTATTAAAAAAAAAAAAAAGTTCGTAAGTAATAAGTACATCCTGGTGCAGTAACCTAAAGACCTTGCCTAAATCCTGCTATTGATTTCTTTCTCTGAACTGGCAGCTGTTGAAAGTCAATATTGGACTAATTCTGGAAAGAGACTTTTGGTCATTCAACAACACCCATTTGTATCCAATACATCGAGTTACAAACACTTTCAATAGGTCTGTTTGTTGGGATCCTCTTGCAGAGCATGAAAAATGTAGATTTTTCAGACAGATGGAGAAGAAATAGAAGATTCCTTAAGGCATCTCAAGATGGGAGAAAAAAAAAACAAAAGAAGAAAATAAATTCAAGGCACTGCTTTGTTGCTGAACAAGGCCACACTTCACCCTGTGTGTAGATAAAAGACAAGACAATTTCCCACTTCCCATTTCTGTTCTGTATTGCCAGGTTAATTGTTGTCATTGTATTCCCCACAAGAGAAGCTTCATCAGTGGTGCCAAATAAACCAGATTAGTGTTCAGGGGCATTTGCTGGAAGTGATGCCAAATCCATTCTTGATCCTAATTATATGAAATATGCTCCAATAATTTTCCACAAGGTGAATAAAAATAATGCCAGAACTGCCGCTTTCACTGAAGCTCAATTAGGAGGTATTCACTAATCCCAAGGCATATCATGGCTGCTTCTGTGCAATTATATTCTCTGTTTTATAAACTGATGTTTACCTAGAGAAGATGAATATCCCAATTCCTGGCACTGATACAAAAGTGATACTGGGAGAGAGAGAAAAACACAGAGAAGGCCTGGCCCACATCCCAACATTAGGCAAACTGACCTTTGGTTTCGATCTCCACAGGCAAGCTGTTGCATCTCTGCAGTTTCAAGCGGTACACACAGGAGATACACTCTCCAACACAGTGTTCGTTCCCAAATCTAGAAAGAGAAGTCAAAAGCCACTTCATTTTGAAAATAAATTCAGATTAAAAAATTATCCCTTGTTAGTCATGGAACATTTCCCGCAGTGTACAATATCTTGTTCTGCAACGAATTTCAGATTTCCATGATGACTGGTTTGCACCAGCTGAGTAAGAAAAAAGTATGTGTCAAAAACAGGCAGTCACTTCAGACAATTGGAAATTCAGACTTTTGTTCTAACTATGGGAAATTGATGGTAAAACTGAGAGGATTATATGCTATTCTGCTAGCATATAGGTACAATGAAATATGTGTTGATTGCTTTTAAAAACAATCCTTTTCAGCTAGAGTTAAAAGAGGGTGGGCAAACATATTTACAGAAATAATATAATAACAAATTATGTTCATAGTCTGTAGTTGGTTTATATAGTAGTATCATCTTTCAGGATTCTCAAAACATAAAACATCTTTATTTTCTATTTCTCAAAAAACCTTCACTTTCTCAGCTTAGAGGATTTTGCTTATATGTAACCTACCTGTTTTCCTTCATGCCTTTATTTTTGTGGCAAGTCTCACAAAAAACAAAGCTAATATTAGAGAAACAGATGTTATGTTTCATTACTACATTTACCCTCTTGCCATTTTTGAACTTTCTCCTACTTCTAAAACTGCTGGGGACACCCTATTTATTGATTGTCTGATACAGAATAATAGAATCGTAGAATGTCTCAAGTTGGATGGGACCCATAAGGATCATAGAGCCCACCTCCCTGTTCTTCACAGTACGACCTAAAACTAAACTACATGACTGAGAGCATCATTCAGATCCTCCCTGAATTCTGGCAGGCTTGGTGCCCTGGGAAATTTATTCCAGTGACAGACCACCCTCTGGGTGACAAACCTTTCCTAATGTTCCAGGTGCACCTTCATACCACACACATTTTCTAGCCCAAGCTCTGACTAGTTTGTGGGATCAGATAATTGTTGGTGTCCAACAGAGTGAAATCTGACATTTAAAGAGAACAACAAAATGTTTGAGGTGAGTTAGTGGCTTCAGGGTCAATGCATTAATAAGATGCATTCATTCATGGCATACTCTGTGCTGCTGTCAGAACTCATCTCTTAACTGATAGTTGCAGTGGTATCTCCATAGCTCCATCCTCACCAGTGGAATAATAAAGTATGTTGGGATTAAGGAAAAAGAAGATATGCATCTTTCTTCTCAGCACATGCACCGAATTCTGATCATGCTGCCCCAGCCCTCTCACAGGATTTGGCTAAGAAGAGGAAGCACAATAACTCACACCTCAAGCTGAAGTTCTCAAGCAGCCTATTGTTTTCCTCTTGGCAAAAATTCAAAAGAGATTTCATCAGTGATTGCTGATCAGGAATAGGGACAGAAAATTGTATCTACTTGGAGGCTGATCCCTAAAATCTAAGATGACAGGCAAGCCCTAATGCATACACTGAGGGGTTTTCAGCTGCAGTCTCCTGATACTCCCAAATGTGAAGACTTTTTGGATTGCTGCTGCTGCTGGGTGGCATAATGGGTTTTGTTCCATTGACTACATTATCTCTGAATACAAACTAGTACCCTTTCTTCCAGGAGCACTGGCAACTTGCCAGCAAGTTGCACTCTGCAATGTTAAAGAGGTGATAAAAGAGGGTTTAAAAGGTCTCCTGAGTGAAGTCTGAAGGAGATGCATAAGCTAAAGCATGAGGGTATCCCTTGAGCTGCCTGTTTGCCTTTTGATAAAAGAGGGTTTAAAAGATCTCCTGAGTGAAGTCTGAAGGAGATGCATAAGAAAGCTAAAGCATGAGGGTACCCCTTGAGCTGCCTGTTTGCCTTCCTTGCCACAAGGACTTTGGAAGTGGGACACAATTAGATGGAGGGAAGCTGCATTTCAGAAAGGGCTTGGGGTTTGGGGAGCTCTCCTGTTTGTTTGCTTTTAATGAGCTGTTTTAGGATGCTGTGTAAAAGCTAGCTGTGTTGGTGAATTTCCTCAGGTTTTCTCACAAAATGCTAAGTGGAATGTGGGAGATTGGGGATATTTATAATCTCTGGGCTGAGTCTGAGGAATCAATACTAGATCTTGAGGGAAATGCCGGTTTCAGGGAGGAAGCTGACAGAGAGAGTGTTTGGAGGGGAGGCTGTATGATCAACAGGTTGTACCTCACTTCTATTGGGCGATTCCCAGTGGGAATTCACAGATGGGACTCCTGAATTGTAGTAACCCAGTGCACCTCCAAGGCAGGTATGTTCCTAGACCCTGTTTTGATGTGTGGGTACAAGACATCAGCATACAGAAACAAGCTAATAGAAATGTAACCTTGGAAACAGGTACATGGCAATCCAGCAGTAAGCTTCCACCAGGGGGGCATTTGTTGAGAAATATTCACCACAGGTTACATACTCTGTTTAGTTGGTTAATGATGGTAAAGCCATTCTGAAAAACACACATGCATAAAAAGCAGTCTCAGTATGCTGCATGATGATATTGATGGAGCTGGCCAAGCAGCATGGTTGAGTGCCTCCGTGAACTTCGTGAAGAAATTTGCCTGCACTGAGGAGTTCCCTGGAGGCTGTGCAGGAGTCAGGGCATGGAAATGCATGCTGGCATGAGACAAAGGACTTGCAGTAAGCACATTCTCCATTGGAACAAACGAAGGTGATTAATGGAGCTGTAAAGCGACTTGGGATGAGGAGACTCTTGTCTCTTTCTAGTGCCAAGAACAAACATTTTCTACTGCTGAGATGGGGTGTATATGTCAATTAATTACCATTTTTTCAATTAATTGTTCCTGCGATACACCTTTCCCTAAAGAAATTATTGAGCAATACAAGCAGAACTCAAACTAAATCTGTCACAGCTGAGAGGGTAACTGACTGCATTTGCAATTCCTGCTTCCCAGTTGTCCCACATTTCTTCAGGTAATGGGCAGAAGCACAGAAAGGATAATTCAAGATAGATATTTCTGCTCCCAGGTCTCATTGACTGACACTCAGCTTTCTTCTTATTTTTTCAGATTTGTTCAGTGTGATGCTGATGATTTTGTTAGCCAGCAGTCACAGTGGATCTTGAAAAAACCCAAATGTTTGCATGGACTGTGTATTTGCAGTGTGATGGGAATGAATGGAGGCTTTCTTTAGAGTCTTCAGTGATCACTGGTGGTGATTGAAATGCTCCTAATGAGCAGCTCCTGCAGGCCCATCAGAGAAATGGCCTGCCAAGACAGAGCTCCTTTATCATGGATTGCATCTTGGATGTTCTGTCACTAAAATGCAACATTAACAATTTTTGTAAATACACTTTCTCCCTTGTACTTTTGGAGCTACAAATGCACCCTGTGGGGCAAAATCATACTCTCCTATTGTGTCATGTCCACATATTCTCAGCACCCGAATTTAGCTGGTTGAGGGAGATGATTGTCCCACTCTGCTCTGCATTGGTGTGGCCTCAGCTTGAATCTTGTGTGCAAGTTTTGGGCACTGCAATATAAAAAAGATATAATGCTATTACAGAGTGCCCAAAGTAAGCTACAAAGATGGTGAAGGACCTAGAGAAGAAGCATGAGAAGTGGATGAGGGCACTTGGTCTGTTCAGCCTGGAGAAGAGGAGATTGAGGGGAGACCTCATTGCAGTTACAATTTCCGTGTGAGGAGAAGAGAAGGGGCAGGCACTGATCTCTTCTCTGTCATGACCAGTGGCATGAATTTGTGTCAGGGGAGGTAAGTTTCGGTTGAATATTAAAAACAAAGTTTTTCACCCAGAGGGTGGTTGGGCACTGGAACAGGCTCCCCACAGAAATGGTCACAAGAGGTGAGCAGGTCACAGGTCAAGCCTGACAAAGCTCAAGAAGCATTTGGACAGGCACGTGGTGACTCTTGGGGTGTCCTGTGCAAGGCCAGCAGATTGACTCAATTATTTTTATGGGTCCTGTACCACTCAGAATATTCTATGATTCTATTATTATCTTTCTGTATCTTATTCTATTCACCTGAGCGCCCATCTAAATAGTGGGAGCCAATAACTAATAGACTGAATTTCCTTGCAGGATACCTGGTAGAAATAGCATCTACTTTCTTCTAATAAGCCACAGAAGTTGTTGGAAGAAAATTAAAGCCTGAAGCACCCTTGGTTTTGTTGTTGCTGTTTCAAACTATTTTTGAATCTCCACTAACCTAGGAAGACTTCTCAGATAAATGATTGCCTAAATTAGAATTTCTGATTCACATGAAATATTGGGAAAGGAGAGGAAGGGTTATATTAGCTATTTCATTAGAACTAATTCTCAGGGTCTGTATCCCAGCCTGCAGCAGAAATGTCAAGAGGAACAGCTGCTCCAGCACACAAGCCAGCAGAACATTTCCATCCCTGAATAAGGCAAAGGGGAGTGGGGGAAGCTGAGTGAATTGCATAAGACCTGAACATTGTAAAGCAGTGATGGACTGTATGTCTGTAGAGATTTTGCTGAACCTTTTATCTGTCCATTTTTAGAGATTAAATGTTGTTTTCTTTGTGAAACATGCAGATGTTGATAGTGTCAACATGCCTTGCATTTGGGCTTTAGTTCTGGAAGAATATACTGTACACCTGAGCCCTTTGTAAAACAAGTTGTCATCATTAGCAGGGCTTTTCTTTTTTAACCTCTTTATCTTCACTAGATGCCAAATAAGCAAACCTCTTGCCCTATTATGATGCTTTGCGTTACCAAACAACACTTGCCAGCATAAAAGCAGAGCAAATTAACTGAAAGGAACAAAGAGGATGGTCTTTCATAGGCTGTTGCTTGCACTTGAGTCTTACAACTCCTCTCTGACTAGGTGGGCCATCAGCAATGTCATTAGGATTTGCCATTTCTGTCATATATTTCTTTGCTTGCATTAAGTCAGAATCCAGGTCTTCCTATTTTGCCTAGTATTTCTTCAAATATTGCTTAACACTAACACATTGTACTCGTAAAGTATGTGAAAGGGCTGGGTTGTTGCTGTGCCTTGTTAGTTGATGTCAGCATGTTGGATTGGAGTCTCACTTAAAGCTGTCATGGTAGTATGCCAGGCTTTGAAGAAAAAAAATTAAGAAGAAAAACATTGGCACTTAAAAAGTCAGGCAAGCATATAGCAAACCATGGCGCATACTCACTGCCAGTACATACTTTGTTTCATCCCAGTGTCTTTCCCCCAGGCTTGTAGAAATATTTGTTAAAAAGCAACATCCGGAGAGGGGAAAGTAGAGCAGTATGTGGCTTTGGGTATTTTCACATATTTCTATGTGATGGAGCTACAGGTTTTTTGACTAGGTTGTGGGTGCATGCCTTTTTTTGGCTGGCTTAAGAAGTCATTGCCTTGGTTTCTTGTTACCCCCAGATCCTCTCTACCCAGCTACTCTGCATGCTCAGTTGGCTCTCTGGGCACTTCACAATTTCTTTGAGCCCATTTAAACTTATTAATCTTGTGCCTTTAGAGAGAGAGCTTGGCAACACCACACCAGATCTGAGGGAACAGTGGATGCCAGCAGGGAGGCTGTGTCAGAGCTGGGGCTGGTGATTTTGTCCTTCAGCTCAGCAGTGTTAGTGAGAGGTGGCATGGGCACAGTCTTGCTTCTGGTCTGAGCCACGCTCATACACACTCACAACACTGCAGCTGAGAAGGAGAACATTATTAGAGAGTTGTAATTACCATGGGCTAAATCTGTGCTTTATACCAGAGCTCAGCTCACGCCTGAGACAATCAGATAACCTCACTGCTTTTTGTTTCCTATTGGGTCATGATCAGCTCTCTAGGTACATTGGCTGCTGTCTATACATTTGTATCAAATATCCTTGCTGAGCCCACTCAAGTGTGCAAGAAGAGCACTGTGTTGGAACTTCCCATTTTACAGAGTGAATTTGGTCAGACTAAGAATTCATATCACAGTTCAGACTTGCTGTACCATACCCAGCATTACAGAGAGCCTTCATGCAGCATGTGGCTAGCACTCCATGTGAAATCCTGGTGATTCATAGTTGGGTAATTGTTGAAAAGCTTTTACTTTTTGTCTAAATTGGGGATACCTGTAACCTATCTTCTCTGAGAAATAAAGAAATTACTTCATATTCAGTAAAAATATAGAAGTGGGAGAGCCAACTGAGCTCTTTGACTCTGGTTCCACACAGTCTTGGGCAACCAGGTGATAGACATTTATGGCCCAGAAAGGTCCACAGAGCACTTCCTTTTCCTATTCATTATCTGCCTTTTGCATAGATCTAATTGTTTGTTATTGCAAAATGACTACCTAAATAGATATTAAGGCTTAGAAATTACAATCATTTAGTTTGACTTCCTCATAACGCTCATCCTAATGCTCATTCCTGCAGTGGAGGAAATTAATCTTTGCTATTAATTTTGTCTATTAAAGGCAGAATTCAGATCGGTCCATTTGCAGTCCTTATTAAATAAGGACCCCTGGTGGCCCTTATTAGATAGATGAAGGACCAGAGTGAAGTTCCTTGTTACTTAAATGAAACCCATGTTTAGCAAAGCTGTTAAATCACAGCTGAAGGCAGACATCTTGATGAATAAATCAGCATTCATGAATAAATAATTGACATGAGTGCTAAAATGGGATTTTCGTTTTCATGCTGTTTCTGTTCTTGGCCAAAAATTGAGACAGTCTGTGTGAGTGGCAGTGGTGGCCCTTGTGGCAGAGACAAGTAAGGTCAGGTTTCCAAAGGTGTAGATACATTTCTGGTAGGACCAACAGAAGCATCCCAGTTTGCTGAAGCCTTCAGCTCCTTCAGTTTCAATGATTCTGATGAGTTAAGGAGCTGGAATGAGCCTTACCAGCACGTTTCCCATAGGACATCAAATAACGTGAGTCAGTGCTGCTCTGGGACACATTTGCACTTTGATCTAGCAGTTAAAGGCTCAGTGTCCCATTAACAGTTTGTTCAAGACAGCTGCCTTTCCCTGTAATTGTGCTGGTTATTCACACCAGTGGAACTTTCATCAGCCAGCCGCTTCCTGCGGACAACTATTTCCCACTCTGCATCACCAGCCTTAAATAGGTTATGAGTCTTGCAGCATTTTGTGTACAAGGCCATGAAAAGTTTCAAGAGCAATGTTTCTGGAAAAGTCTTCATGTTTTTGTTAGCACGGTGGCTATATCCTTCCAGAGACAGAGGAAGAATCACATCCAAAGCTCATCTTGCATAGAGCCGACTCTGGTATTTTTTTGCCTCCTGCCTAAGTGCTACACAGGACCCTTAAGAACCATCCCAGTGTGCCATTTTGTTTTGCTAAATTTTTTAAATACCTGTGGTTGTGGGGAAATGCCAGTTCTGAAATCTGCCACTTCAACAATACAAGTGGTTTTCAGATGCTGGGGATAAGGATGCAGCTGCTCCAAGAGCCCAAAGTGCTGGTATTCCTAAGAACTGCAGCCAGGCACTCACAATGCCCTTGTGTCTGAAAGCCACAGCAAAGGGCAGGAACCGGTGCCACCCGGCAATCAAAGGCTGCTGTTCATGCCCACACAAAGCGGGCAGGCAGAGCCTCTGGAGCACTCCCAGTATCCAAAGCAAGGCTCAGATGAGGCTAAAGCAGTGCCAAAGTTCTTGCTGTGGTTGTTTCACCTCATGTGATAAACATCAGTGCCCCTGCTGCATGCGAAGGGCCAGCACGTGGCATAACATGCAGTCCTCTGCAGGGATGCAGGGCTAGCACACTTGAAGAGAGAAAAAGCAGGATGGTGTCTCATTACAGGCCATTTGGGGGCTATGTCTCCAGTTACAAGAGCTCCTCACCTAGAATAAATTGACCCAGCTCCATCTGACTCAGAGGAGCTACACTGATTTACACATGCTGGAGCTCTGCATTGGGTTTCTCTAGTGTAAAGCCATCCACTCTCTAATTTCACTGGCTCATAACTTCACCAAGTTACAAAACCAGCTAACAGATATTTGCATATTATGAAAGCAACAGGTACGTCCTGGAAACAGACGTTCCTGGAGTCCTGGGACATGCATTTCCTGAGCACGTAGCAGGATAATTGTGCAAGCATGAAAAAGCCACTCGCTATCATCAGACACTGTGAAAGACATTAAATAGCTCTCATGGTAGCATGGCATGCAGAAAGAGCAGGTAAAAGAAGCATCAATCTCATGAAGAGGAAGAGAAGTTACATGAAGTTTATAAGGAAATTTCTAAAAATCCATAATTGGGTGAGGTGGGAAGCTACAAATTTGGACCCTGACCCAGACTGCTGAAGTCAGCAGTGACCTTGCTCGATGGTCTCTGTTGTCCTACAGCCTCTTCCTCTCCACTACTGTTGCAGCAGCAGAATTTCACTCGACAGCTTCTGTTTCCCCACCAAATCTTGTTGTTTCTTGCCAAGTGTCCCTGTTTTATTTTGGGCATGGAGCACCTCCCCAGGATAGAACCTGTTATTTGGTAGTCACAGCATGTATCTAGGACACATATATTCCTACTCTCTTAGAGGAAATTATGCCTGGGATTCCCACATTGTGGATGAAGCTTCTTGATGCAAAAAGCAGAAGATGCAGAGTAAGAGTAAATTGCTCTACCTAATTTCACAATTTTGGGCAGAATGGACTGGCCATATGTGTGGCGAGAACACTTCCTAGGTGAGGTTTAATGGATGTCATGGGTAAAGGAGCTCCTAATTTTGGACCTTGTAAGTAAGCCCTTCTGTCCTTAGCTATGTAGCACCATGAAAATTGTACTGTACAGAGATAACCACCTGACAGCACTGTCTGGGAAATGCTTGGGGGCTATTTTTCCCCACCACCTTTTGCACACAGCAGCTCCCCAAGCAAGATTTTGAGAATCCAAACAAGTCTATGGTGAGCAGAAGCAATGTGCAGAAGGACATGCTGGGCCATAAGTACTTTTACAACTGAGTTCAGTCTTCCCTAAGGATGATGCCCTACGGATCTTCACATCCAAGATATGCTCTGGCAGTAGATAAGCTAAATAAAACAATACCCATGTGGGCAGCATGCAGGCAGGAGTGGGGCCTGGATCACCTCTGACTTTGCTCTTTCAGCACAGAAGTGCCTAAATATTGAAACTGGGGCGTCTGCACAGAAAATTTGGTGCTTCATGGGAATCATGGGAGCCCATGGCCAACTGTATCAATGTCTTCTTTTATATATCCTCAGTCATGGATTTGTTGTAGAGGACACTAAAATACATATGGATGTGGGATCACTGGAAAATGTTTGGCTTGGTGATGCTTGATGTTGCCAAGAATTGCTAAAACTGGCTTCAGGCTTGTCAGATCCTTTCAGCTGAGAGGCCTCTGCCAGCTGTGCAAGGCTCAGCAAGGTTGGTATAAGCCTTTCTCAACCTTGAGAAACCAAGTTTACTGGAGAAGTCTTACAGTGTTTGCACTGTCTAAAAATGCCCCTGGTCGGTATTTTATTTTACTTTGTGACTTGGTTGCCTAAGCTGGAAAAGCTGTTGTTTTGGAGTTGCTTATGGGATTTCTTATTACTTACTTCAGTGGCTACAGGATTTTGAAGTTGTGATGCATTTTTTTTGCTCATCCATTTATCACCCTGAAGTTTTCTGGTCATGTGTTGCACTGTATGTGTGTTCCCTTCATGTATGTGTGTTCCCTTCTGTATCTTGACCTACAGATCAGACATTCTAGGCTCTTGTAGACCAGATTTCAAGGGGGTTGTAAAACCTGACAAAAGCTGAAAGAGAACAAGACAGAAAATATATTGACATTGATGCAGTCATACAAAAAAACCCCCCATTATTTTGCAGCGGAGTCCCAGAGGTGCCCATCCAAAAATTCTTGTAAGAAACGTTGTTTCTCAGCAAACTTCAAAAGAGATGAAAATCTCCCTGCTTTTATTGAAGAAAACACCTGCTGGTTCCTCAGTGATTGGTAACAACAAATAATGATGTTGTAGAATGGCATATATTTAACAGAAAGATAGACTAAAGTGGAATTGGAGTTCACCTGAATCAGCTATGCAAAACTCCCTCTGACCCAGTTCAGAGGCTGACGTTCCAGAGGAGCACAAGGTGCTGTGCATGGCAGGCAAGAGGCTGTGCTCAGGTCATCTTATTGCCCTGAGCATTTTCACAAGCACACATCCACAGTTCATTTCAGGATCTACTGCTTGGATAGGTTTTTTCTTTGAAATGTTTAAAAAAATATTTTTGAAATTTTTTACGTGTTCTAACATTTTAACATACTCTCATCAAAACTGTGCTTTTAGAAGACATTTCTAATGCTTTTTCCCCCAAGATTTCCATTGACTGCAGCAGGCTTTGGCATGGACACTAACTGTACAAAGCCTAGGACTATAAATATAGATTCCCAAGGACTTGACTGGAGGGAGTGACAGATGCATAGCTTGACTCCATGATCTGCCAGGGCAACATTTTCCAGAAGCAAAAAATGAGAATCATCTGTGTTAAATTTATCCACACTTGGACTTCTTTGGTACGTGCAGGAGGAAATCGCTAGGGAGCAGATGACTTTTTAATCTGCCAGTAGTGTAAAGCTTGTGTGCAGTCTTCGAGGCAATGCTGTTTATTACATTCCTTGGGTAAATTTTACCTCTGGTGCAAAATATATAAAACATCTTCACAAGCTAAAAGGGAGGATCAAAAGCACATGGTGAATAAGTCTCTCTTCTTCGGCTCCTGCCTGAAGTGTTGCTGTGTGCTCTTATGACATGGTTTAGATCTTGTATCCAGACACCCAGTCATGCTGCTGACGTGCTTCCCAAGGACTCATCTGCCCTCCACCAAGAACCTCCTCTCCACCTCAGTTGCTTTGGAACCAGGCTGAAATGCACTGATCTCCCACTGATGCCCCACTGTCTACTAGAAAACTTTTTCCTCTTTGTACTGGAGAGGGATCTTTTGTTTGGTCTGGCTAACAACTTGAGAGCAGGGTTACATTTTTTTCCTCCATTTCTGGTGACCTTTGGGGCTGGAAGCATGTTTTGGACGTGAGCTCTTGAGTAGCAGAGTGCTGTGTTTGCTCCTGCCACGGCGGGGACGGAAACGTGTGTTTAGAGGGAAGTTCTGATTAAGATCATCAAAGCGTTTCTTTTCTTCAATTCAAACAGACCTGCACAATGCAAGCTCTGTAAGCCAAAAGCATGATTCAATGCTTTAATCATTAGAAGAGGTGATGGGGATGGAAAGGAGTCACTCATTTTTCAAGGAATACTGGGAGGGAGATGCTGTGTACCAGTCTGGTTGGCAAAGCCTTTCTGCCAGTGCCCAGCCAAGCCCTTCATCAGAGATGGGATACAGAGGTAGATGGGGCTTTGGCTTGACCCAGAACTGATGCACTGATGCTTTTATAAGTGGTTTGCAGCAGAGAGAACCAGAGGCAGTTTGAGCTGACTGGCTGGAGCTGAGTAATTCAGGCATTCACAGCACAGGTTAGCAGGAAGGTCCTGGGCGAGCCTTGCCATTGCACCCCCTCTCATTTTTCCCATTTGTCAGAGGGAATAACACTGACTCTGCCTGCCTTGCAAAGGTACCTTGTGGGGCCTGAGTCATTTAGGAGGGGGACAGGCCCTGCATGGTGCCACTGGTCCCATCACAGCTGCCTGGTGGTTCCTGAGGGGAGACCACAGCCAGCCGACAGCAAAGAGCTTTGAAGATGCAAAGAGCCAGTGCTGGCATTAAATCACAGGGACCTTCACAAAAACTGTATTTTAGTGTCTCCTGATGAGCAAGAGAAAATGGATGCCTCTCTGGAGGGTCCAAGCTCAATTCCCTCCTCCCTCATCCCCAAACCAGCTCTTTCTTCTGCACTTATGGGAAAGGAGAGGCTGGAGGCTGGAGGCTGGAGGCTGGCTGGCTGGGAGTTGTTCCAGCAGCAGGGAGCACTCATCTGGCAGCATGCTGACAGTCTGGAACTGGAGGACTGTCCCCCAGGGACCCCTGCCAGATGGCTGGGATTAGAGTATCCCTCTGGCGGTTTCAGCCCCTGCTGGAGCAGTGGAGGGACGTGGGACTGGAGCTGAGCAGGACAAAGATGTTTTCCACTGGTTTAGCTGGGAGGGCTTCAGGACAGAAGAGAACATCACCAGCTGTATTCCTGTGGCTATTAGACAGGCTGAGACAAGGGCATAGCTGCATAGACAGAGAGAGGAGCGTTGATGCCGGGTACTGTGTGAATACCAGCTTTCAACTCCTGTGTGTGCAAATGTTAGTCTTGGATCCACGATGACTGGCCCTGAAATGTGTCACCACAAAGCCATTTCTGAAGGGACTGGAGATTCATTTACCAAAGGCAAGGGTGTTCTAATGAAAAGGCATGTACTGAAATATCCCCTCCACCAGCTTCCGCTGCGCTGCTATTCATGGTTTGACATGGAGGGAGAAGCTGCTGTGCTGCTCCACACCCCTTCAGTGCTGAGAGCTGACCTCGGTTTGCTGGACCTTTGTGAGAGGAGGGCAGTGATGCTGTCTGAATGGCCAGACAGGCCCTCAGCCCTGTCTCTCCTCTGCTTTGGCCTCGTTGGCTCTGGGCTCCAGCACGGGTTCATTGCTCCTGTGTTCAAAAGCCACCTCTCACAAAAGATGTCTTCTTGTACAATGCAGCCTGCAGATATTCTCTCTGCAGAGGAAGGAAGGGGCTGGTTTTGGGACTGAGGCCCTGGGTTGGCATTCAGAAATTGTTCTGCTGCTGCACCACTCCAGAGTGTCAAGCATGCTGTTTACTTGCTGAGCTTCCTCTGCCCATCTGCTTTGGCACAGGGGGTGGAGAATGAGAAATCTGCTGTGGGAACCCTGGGCCTGCCACACTGGGTCACAGTTTCCAGATATACATGTGATGTGGTGATGAGTATGGACCTGCTAGTGGAAGGAGGAAGGGCAACTAATGGGGTTGAAGCCTTACCCTTCCTGATGCTGCATGTGTGTTTCTGAATCCCATGGCACCCTCACAGCCATCTGGTTTGTGACAGCTCAGTCACAGCTATGACCACCGTGTTGGGGGCTATAAAGTTTCTCGATAGAGACAAGAAGATGGGCTTAAGGAAAATGTCACAGCTCTTGGAAAAATGCCGTGACCTTTTATAGCCAACGCTGGTGTGGTGAGTGAAGAAATTGCTTCAGTGGACAAATATGATTATAAGGGAGGGGTTTAGGAGGGCTGTCCAAAGGAACCTTACACACAGGATAAAAACACAGGATAAAAACAAGGCTTCCAGATGCAAAGGGCACAAAGAATGAAGCGGGACAATGAAAGATGTAGAGGCTGGGTGAGGAGAGCTTGAGGTGCTGGCAAGGTGGATGGGTTGAAGAGGACAACTTATTCCCCTCAGGTCGTGTTCAGACCCTGCTCTAATGCCTCATACAGTCAAGGTATCAGCGTTCCAAGGGCTTGTAGCTACTCAGAGAAAATAATTCTGCATAAATGTAGGATCATTATTCACTCAGCATGTCGACTTGTTTAAATTTTTGTGAGGAGAGCAAGTATATTACAGTATTGTTATCCTATGTGGAGAGTTGTTCATGTTTAATTATAGTTCATGAGAAATACAGACTCTTACAATGCGTCGTCTGTTCAAACAGATATATACATCTAAGGGAAAAACATAATAGTGCCATTATACTGCTCTTATAAAGTGCTAGAACAAAGCACACATGCACGTCTCCTCATATCCAGCAATAAAATAAATGTAGAAAACTAAACATAGGACTGTATCCTACAAATATGTGTAGCAGCTCACTGTGAGTCAACGGGACTGATCTGTGCAAATCCCCCAGGTACCTCTATGTAAATAGATGCCCCCACACCCCAAGGGTGACATTCTTGGAAAAAGGAATGTCTTGTATTTCCTGATTGGCTTCCTTGTTCTTTAGAAATCACTAACCTTGCACTTGGTGATAGACAATTTAGGGATAAACTGCGAGCCAAAAACCCAATGCAGCTCAGGGGGGCTCTTCCTGCCCACTGTGGATGTTATTCACATCACCTCATTCCTGACTGCTGAGAACTGCAGAAAACAAAGTGTTGCCACCATCCTTTGTCCTGCAGGCAGCAATTTTCTGCCTGCCTGTGGGAAATAATCCTCTTTTAATTTAATTATTCATTTTTCAATTATTTAATGCAGTACTCTGGGGTAGCAGCAAGGCTTCTGGTTAGTTTTCAAATTGCTGCCACCTCAGACAGTAGAGCACTGGCATCCAGCTCCCTGGGAGAAGGGATTTGTTGTCTTTGAGCCACTGCTTTCATTAGGAGGGATATGCTGTCACCTTTCCCTGGCACATCCCTCGGGAAGTTTCCATGTGTTCTGCCAACCTCCCTAGGTCCCACGGAGGCTTGGTGATGCCTGGCCAAAGTCAGTGGCTCCGGACAAGGACAGCTGAATGAGCCACCACCAGGAGCCCCTCGGTGTTTCTTCCTGCAGGGCCCTGTGAGCACCCTCCCTGATGCCAGTGGCTGTGCTGTGCTTTCATATTTCCTGGTGTAGGAAAAGCAAGTGCTGGCCCTGTGTGGTGGCATTTGACACTGCTCAGTGCTGGCCCAAGGATCGCTTCCCATATTGCGTGGGCCTTCACCAAGGCTCATTTTCTGCTCTGAGCTGTATCCACTTTAGTTCCTGAATGGCATCAGCTCTGATGTGGGGGGCAGGGGTCAGCTCTAAAAGATTGCTGCATCAAATATAAAAGATGTTCATACAGTATTGAGCAGGAAGGAGTTTAAAAGAAAAGAGGTCAGTTCTGCTGCCACTTGTGCAGTTTTTGATGTAACTCCATTCATTTCAGTGCAGCTAATTTTGTTTTATGCCAGCACAAGTGAAAGCAGACTCAGGCCTTCCTCCTGCAGCAGCTAAAGTGAAAAACATTTCTATTTTTAAAGCTGAAAGCATTTCTTATTTCTATTTATCACATGTCACTTTCCTGGCAGTGATGGTGTAAATGGCACAGACAAATTAAATAAACAATTTATGGGCATTGCTTATGACCCTATTGCCTGCCCATCATGACAGCTACCAGGCATTGCTGGGCAGCAGAACCTAGGAAGCCTCAGTGCCTGGGCAAAGACAAGGCTGATGGTGTTCACCTCTTCCACCCTAAAATTGCTAAAAGGGTGTCTTTGTTCTTTATGGATGTCTGGTTTTGCACTGCTTCTGGATACTCAACATTTCTAAGCTCTCTGGACCTCTGTAAAATTCTATTTCCACAGGAAATATGGAACTTAAACAAGGGACAGGTGTTCAGTGGGACAGTCTGCAGGACACCTTCTCATGGCTGACCCTGTATCCTTGGAGTGGCAGTGGACCCTTCCCAGGTGAATTTGAAGGCTTTTTGGAACACAAGATGAGACTTCTTCCCCTCTGTGTCATAGTGAGTCCACTGGCAAGGTGTCTCACAGAGACATTTTCTTCCCTCTCACAGGAAGAAATTTCCCTCCAGCTAGGAAATTTATTCCCTGTAAAATTGAACAGGAGAATAAGATTTCCAGAGAGAGCCTGTGGCTGTAATAAAGGATTATTGCCAATTTCTTTGGCTGTGCACACAGAGCTTGGCACTCAGGTAGAAAATTTCATGTGTCCAAAACTCCACAACTGGGTGAACACGAATGCCAGGGTGCAAAGCCCTCACTGAGCAATGACCAGAGGTTTCAGGGATGCTCATCCCCAGATGAAGATTTCCCTGGAGGCCCTGTGAGGCTCTAAGGCTGATGAAGCAGGTCAGTGTCACAATGTCAATCCCAGCCCATGGTGCTTTGCCCAAATCCCCTATGCCAAACAGCTCAGCCCCCTTCTGCAAGGCAGAGACAGGGACCCTTCTTGGTCCCTGTCACAGAGAGGTTTTATGCTGATTGCATTAGAGACTACAGCACACCCCAAGTGCTAAGGGAGCCATACGACTACCACGGGCTGGGATAAATATAAAATACTATAATTTAAAGGCCCTTGTCTTTCAGTTGCTAATGGCTTAATTAAACAATAACATTTAACAGATGTGCTTTTTCTCCTCCAGTAATTCACTCCATCTGTGTCAACATAACTAGGCCCAAATTAGTGCATCAAAATGTAGATGTTAATGCCTTATTTCAGTTTTTATGTATCAATGTACATTTACATACATATTGTTTCATCTTGTGATGAGATGATTGCCTCCTTAGAAGGAGATATTGCACACTATGGAGTTTAAAGAGCCTCTCTTAGTTCATAGAATAAGAACAAAAAAAAGCCAAAATCCAAAGACAATGCTATACAGATACTTAGAAATTAAAAGAAAATGAGGCACATGTTATATTAGGGGTGTTACATGTTGAACTGAACTGCAGGATAACCGTGGCTCTGCGCTCTTTAGGATAGGGAATATTTTGTGACCCTTTGCTT
This sequence comes from Passer montanus, assembly GCF_014805655.1. NCBI lineage: Eukaryota > Metazoa > Chordata > Aves > Passeriformes > Passeridae > Passer > Passer montanus. The sequence continues at coordinate 2,371,356 of NW_024356505.1, read as the reverse complement.
CTGAAGCAGTTTCTCTGCTAAAATTAAAAGAAAATGAGGCACATGTTATATTAGGGGTGTTACATGTTGAACTGCAGGATAACCGTGGCTCTGCACTCTTTAGGGTAGGGAATATTTTGTGACCCTTTGTTTCTGAAGCAGTTTCTCTGCTAACTTCACATGATGAGAAAAAGAAGCTTGCCTTGCTGCACATGAAAGCAGATAACCATCTGAATTCCTGGAGGATGTGCTGGGGGAGTGGATAACAATGTAGATTTATCTGTGGAGAGATTTCTTGTTCTATGAAATAGCTTTATAGCTTTAATAGCATGAGAGATGAACATAGCTCACTTGATCCTTATTACTATTACTACAAAACACCCTCCCCTGTGCTGAGTGCTTTCTCCAAAGTGCTTGGGGGTCGTTGCAGATCTTGCCAAGCCCCGTGCCATGGATGCTGTGTGTGGAAGCGGTCACGCTGCTGAAGGGAGGATGGAGGCAGGGATCCCGGCTGGATCCCAACACGCACACGCTGCGCTGCCAGCCCGCGGCAAGGCACGCTGCGGGGCAGGGCTGGGGACCTCCCGCATGGGCGTGTGACAGGTGCCACCGCCGGGGCCTCCCAGCCACGCTGTCCCCTGGGAAGTCCGCAGGCTGTCCCAGAGCCAGCCGGGCTGATGAGCAAGCACAGCGTGTTCCTGGCTGCTCCCGGGACTGGTCCTACAAGCCGTGCCAACTCCTCCACCTAATCCATCCGGGTGATGCCCAGGCAAGAACACTCATGGGTCCAGGTCCTTTGTTTCCTTACAGTCTGAACTGCTTCTTTTTAATACTTTTCCTACGAATTCTTATGAGCTGACTAGGTTACTTGACTTTCCCCTAATTTAATTTGGATTAATTTAATTTTAATCAGTCTGTCTTCTCAGCATCCTATTAACCTTCCAATGAACTCTTCCTATAAAGGGATTGGTGAAGGAGGCAAGTCTACATCTGTTAAAATATTAGCCCGCTCTTTGGGCTGCAAATCATTAGACATCAAAATATGTTTTTTTGGCACAGCACATGGTCAGAGGGGATGGTGGTTGGAGGGGATTGATGATCCAACCTTATCCTCTCTGAAGACCCCAGCAAAACCTATGTAGCATCTCCCCAGATCTGCTTGGCCCACTTCATACTGGCAGTAATATGGAAAGCATCTAAAACTGTGTCTACCATAAGACTATAAGCTCCTGGCTTCAGAGCAAGACTTTGGTGGTTCTGCCCTTGCCATTCTGAATCCAAGGGGACATTGCAGACCCAGAGACACAGGTGGTCTCCAGTAGATATAACATGTGTAACAAGATTAGAGTTGTATCTGCCTGGCTTTTCCTCCTGTAATACTGCCCAGTTTGCGATCTGCTTAAAAATTCATTAGACTCCTAACCAAAATCAATTCCATATATATACACACAATAAATTGGCCTCAGTGTTAACACCTGCCCAGGTACATTTCGCTGACAATCAACCATGAAATATTCACAGCATTTTCTCAAAAAAAGAGAGCTGAACTGTGCCAAGGTGGCAGCAGAACTCTCATCTGAGCCACCTCCAAATTTAATTTTTCTATTTTTTCAAATTAAGAGGGGTAGATAATAAGGAAATTTTAGCTAAGAAAAGTCTGGGGAGAATGTGATTGTTTTGTATTTTTTGTGATCAGTGGGCAATTCCTTATTCCTCATCAGGAAGAAAACAAAGTGTCTAACTGGGAGTCCTCAGCACCACAGAAGTCAATTATTGCAGCCTTTGCCACATTTTGACATGGGAAAAATCCCCAGCGACTGCATCCAAGTTTTGTCTGCTCAGGACTGACATGCTGGTCACTTCAGTTATTCAGAATCTATTTCATCTTGTTAAAAATAGGTACCTAATGAACCTGTCCATCAGCTATTAAAAGAATAGATATTTCTGAAAATCAGTGGGGCTCTGCCAGTGTTCTCTGGAAAACTTGTGTGCCATGTGGCTTACGTAAATTTGCATTCAGCCTTGCCAGGATTTCTCTCTGGAATAAGCAGCTGATGCATTTGCCACTAGGGCTGTTACACAGCCATGAACAAGAGGAAAAGGGCTTTGGATTATCACAAATAGGATGGAGAGTCCTTTATGAAACAGCCCTTTTACTAGGACGCAGTCTGCAATCTGAAATGGGGCATGGAGAGATGGGTGTCTGATAGCTGACAGTGCCATGGCTCCATGCATTGAGCCGTGGGGCCTCAGCACAGGGCCCAGGAGATGAGGACTTGTCCCCATGGGGCTCTGGATGGGGTCCTCAGCCCGAGCCATCAGCTCAGCAGGACCACAGCACCAGGACACACCATGTGATGAAGGGAGTGGCTGTGTGAGATCTGCCAGGCTCATCCCACGCCCACATTACAGCCAGGGCTCAAACACCCAGCTGCAGGCACCTGCCTGCAGCACAGGGCCAGCCTTAATCTCAAAAGCAGTCTCCCTGTGCTCTCTTGGGATAGCCAGGTTTGATCCTGCCAGCAGCTGGGGCTCTGACAGATGGGCTCTGATGGCATCAGTGGTGGGGCCGAGGGTGTCACGGCACTTCCAGGCTTGACCAAGCAATGTGCAAGGACAAGTCCTTAACCCACTGCCAGTAATGCTGGCAAAACATGCAGCTCATGACATCCCCTCTGGAGTCACTCCAGGCTCAAGCAGTATTTAGCCCACAAGTGGGCATTTTCAGGACAGCAACAAGGGGAATGCAATGAAGGCATTGCACAAGGACAACCATCCCTTTTGCTAATGCCTCCTTTGAATACTTGCTCTAGCTCTCCCTCCCTTTGTGATTTCTGTACTGGTTTGTGTGCAGAGATCTCCAACAGGTATCAACTGGCACTGCACTGCTCTTGAAGGATCTCTTAGAATTCGGTCAAGAAAATGACAGTGGCAGAGCAACATCACAAACTCAGCCCCCTGGAAATTAGGAGCTGTTAAGAAGAACAAAGGTAGTGCAATTTTAATTAAACAGTCCCTACAATACACAGACTTTAATTACTAATGTAATTGAGTGCGTATTAATCAAAATCTATTTTTTTCTATGGGATTCTTGCCATCATGGGTTCATAGGATAGAAATCCTATTTGATAGCCACTACTGAGTATAGTATTTTCCATTTTTCCATCTTGTCTCTCCCTTACCCTTCAGTGCAATTTCATTCTTTTCTGCCCAAGCAATCCCAATTCTCATTCAATTTCTCATTAATTTTTCTTCCATCACTGTGTGCCTGCCACCTGCAACCTCCATAGTCACTCCTGGTGTTGGTGACTGTGACAAACTTTCCTGGGTCCCTTAGGCATCAGGTGTGCCCATATCAATCTGCTTCAGATGGACTGATCTGCCTGCCTACACCTGGTCGCTTGGTGACTCTTCTTCCATGCACTGATCTGCCTCATCCCAACTCCCAGTGCAGGTCAGAGCAGGGCCATGCAGTGCCAGGGGAAAAACAGGCTGGAGCCTGTAGGGATGAAGGACCTCAAAGCTCATCCTCTGCTTCAAAATTGCCAACTCCTAAAGCAAGCTTGTATAAATTAGGAGTTAAAAAAGCACTTGTTTGCTGTCTGTGGAAGCGTCCTTCACTCAGGCGAGAGTCACCCAACCACCTTCTGTCAGCGCTCGCCCCTCCGGTTCAGTGAGGCAGATATTCCACGGACACGGCTCAAAGCCACTCTTACCAGTCCAGCCAGAAAACACTGTCAAGACAACAATTTCTCAGAGGCTTATTTAAACTACAAGCAAATGACTAATCTGTTATGAAGCCAAACATTCTCTTCCTCGTTGTGGCTGCACAGTCAGATCTCAGACTGAGACCTTCTCTCCACATGGCCGTGTGTGTGACACCACCACGTAACTGGGACCATTTACTCACATACGTGTAAGCCAGAGATTAATGCATGCATCTTAACCACAGCTTTTGTCTGAAAGCACACTCAGGGATAAGTCCTCCTTCTCCAAGCAGGAATGGGTTTGAGAGGCTCTCCACTGGCTCTGCCTTTTGCAGCATGTGGTGACTCAGGACCACCTTGATCCACCATCTGCTCCACATCCGTGTCCCTTCACGTGGTTGCTCTGAGCATCCTTTTAACTTGTGTTTGTTAGCAGGGTGAGAACATGGAGTTCTGAAGGAACTCTGCCCCTGCTTTCCACCGCAGTATTCCTGGGGATATCCAGGTGGAGACCCCAGAGCCAAACAGTGGCACTGAGTAGGAAAGTAGCACGAGACTTGGGGAGGGTGCAATTATGGGGGAATTCCTCTGAATTGCTCAAGTCCTTACACGCCTCTGAACCGTATTCTTAACATATGGTCTTGTTTTCCAAAGGCTTATACCTAGCCCAAATTTGAGAAGATTTTCACAGGAACAGCAGAAGGCACACCCCAAAGGTCTCTTGCACCTGCCAAATTTCACAACTCTGCTCCAAACCATGGAAAAATAGAGCTCGTAAAGGTCACTGTTATTTTTAGCCTACTTCGTAAGGAAATACAGCTATGCAATCGCTTGCTCCTTTTGCATTCCCTGCTATTGCACTGGAATCATTGGCTGCCCTCACACAAATCTGACAGAGGAACAAAAGGAACAAAGATATTAAGTTCCCACAAGTTTCCTGAAAATAGGAGCTGAGCATAGCAGAGATCCCAATAAAAGCAGCAAACAGAGGGAAGCGGCAGGCAGGCACTCAGCCTTTACTGGACAACAGATTAAATATCCTTCCTCTGCTTTGGCAGTTGGTCCCCTTGAGGATATAGGGGATATATTTTGGTTGGAACATATGTTAGCACATTGTAGCCTCTGGGACCAGAGCTGATGGGCTCATGGGGAAGGGTCCACAGCTCTTTGTTTCCCCTGGGAGAGGCAGCAGCTGCAAGAGTCCCTGTAGCAATGCCTTCAGGGCAGCTCTGCAGGTGGTATTAGGGTCATCTCTCATCTGGTGTTGGTGTTACCCCAGTGTAGTCGTATATTTGGTTGCTTGTTGTAAATTAAGCATCTTCTGTGAGCTCTATAACCTGAGGATTCTGCTAGGATATTAGCCAATATTTAAAAAGGCATGCCTGATATTTGAATAACATAATTTATTTGCATCCCTCAGTGTAAATATGGGCTAATTAGTTTCTCACTTTAACTTTAATGACCTCTCATGTTTTATGTGGCATATAACGTCCTGAGAGGACATAAAAGATGGCACAAAATGTGAGGCTATTAAGGCAAAGATTTATTTGTCATGTTTGAAAGAAGGATGTTTTGAGCCTGTAAGCAAGTCCTCCAGAGATCCCAGGTCAGCAGCAGTCCAGAGGCCCTCAGGGTGAGCCAAGCAAGGGACAGTGTCCCTTGTCCCCGAGGGGCAGGCTGAATGCAGGAAGCCTGCTGGGAGGCCACGAGTCGAGGTGGAATGTAATTGCAGTCCTACCTCTGCAGGGAGTGCAGTGCCTCAAAACTCCTCTGAGAGAGTGCAGTGCCTCAAAACCAGGACTAAAGAGAGCATGGCAACTGCAAGGAGCCTTAACAGAGCAACAGGCAGGTCAACAAACAGGAGGGGGAACTCAGGAGGCATCCAAATGTTGAGGTGGTCAAGGCTAGCTGATGTATGTGCCTGTGGGGCTCTGGCAGGATCTTCTGGGACATTACATTGTAATAGGGCTCTTACTGGAGTAGTCCAGCTCACAAGCTGGATGTGGGCATGGGTTACCTGCCTCATCAACATCTTCTGGCCCTCACATTTATGGATTTATGTTAGGCTCTGCTCAGGTGAGTGTGTTTTGCTCAGGTTGAGGTGAAGCTGATCTGTGTTATCCTTTCTTTGGTATTGCTGTTATCCCCCAAGGTCTGTGTCACCCACAAGCATCATCAGTGGTGGTTAAGTTTTCTTCTAAGTAGTTATCAAAAATATTAGCTGTAATGGGCACAAAATACATGATCCCAGAAGTGGCCTGCACACAATGCACACAAGGTGATTCTTATTTACAATTTACTTTATGATGTGGACATTAAGCAGCTTGTAGTTGCTTAATTTCTTTTAATATTGACACATTGATTTCACGCCATCCTGGTTTCTAAGCCAATGTCACGCAGTACCAAGTCCAAGGCATTTTATTGCTTTCAGCAAAATTTATCATCTCATCAAAGGAGGCCGGTTAGTTTGACAAAGTACATTTTATATAAACCACTGTGAGCTGGCTTCATTTTTAGTGACCTCCTTTAGTTCTTAGAGCACTGTGCCAGCTGTTGCATTATTTGTATATTGGCCTCACTTCATTAGTTTGAATTTAACCCTGTCCAGCAATAAAACCCTGAAGCAGTTAATGTGAGAGTTGTGTGAGTTAATATAAAATTACTAGGATAATTTCTGTTCCTGCAGTTTCCTGATTTTATTCCACTCCTAATCCCAAAGTAAATGAAAAATTTTAAAATATGTCCTGAAATTAAAATTCACCTTTCAGCTGGCTTTTGGGTTAACTGAAAGGTTTTCAATAACACAATGGATCTGGGATGTTTTAATAATATCAGCACACTTTGCTTAAACAAAGAAAATTGTAATTTTATCAAAATCAGTACATGGGGCGTGTGCTCAGTGTAGGGAAACATCAATTTTTCTGTATAATGGGGAAGTGGGTAAAGAGAGTGACTTGGTTTTCCTGTGTTGACCTCAGTTTATAACAGCAGCCCCAGAAGAAAGAAATCCACTTTTTAATTAGAGCTGCAGCAGTTTATACATCTGTGTCTGGCAGCCCTGCTGCATTGCCTGCGACGGCAGCAGCAAGATGGGCTCAGTGGAGGCGCTGATATCTCAGAGCAGTGAAGAGATCTCAGCAGAGCAACGTCTGCCCTCAGACATCAGCTATTCCACAAGGGAAAATAATGCTTTGGGAACCCCTGTTTTACCCTCCTTTGCCAAAAGGTAACATGGTCCCTCTGCCCCTGCGGAAGTGGAGTTGGCAGATTCTTGAGGCGCACCCCTGGACCAGAAGTGGTACCCCTTGCCCCAGGTCCTGATGACCTTTTGCTCAGCTTGTGCCTTGTGCCCGTGACTGCCACGTCCTCAGCGAGCAGGGACTACCTTTTGCAATCAGATGTTATAAATGGAGCGTACTTAATCAGGCTTTTTGGTGGCTGTTGCCCTTATGATAGAGGAAAATATCCTCCCATCATGTATTTATTAACATTCTGTATGTAAGTAGCACGTCTCAGCCAAGAGCGAACCCTGTTTTCTGTTTGTGCTGGATAAATGAGACCTCTTAAGTAAGGGAGGAATCCCTGTCTTACCGTGGAAGATTTCTGATTACTTTTTCTTGAAAGCTGCATTTCACTGAATGTCCATCATATTATGGCTCGGCCTGATAATCTGGATACTTTGTCTCCTTGGCGACAGACAACATCCAGAGCAGTGTCCCTCTGTCACCAGATGCTGCGGGAATCTCGCTGCCCCGGCGGGCAGGAGGGCTCAGCCTGGAGCGGGAGGTGAGGACCCTGTTGGGACGGTGCCTGCAAGGGCAGGGAGGCAGTCAGCAGCCAGCCTGTCTTCATCCCTGCTGTGCTCTGCCCCAGGTAACTCTCAAAAGCCACGAACCACAACAAAATTAACTTTGCTGCTTTTCAGAAATGTAAAAACTCAGTGTGATGGAATAATTAATGCAGCTGATTAAAGGGGAAGATTACACATTAACAGAGGAAGATAAGCACTTAATTTCCAGCCTTATTGCATTTCAAACTTGAATATATTGGTTCCAAAGGTGGCTGCAGACTTATTTGCCTTTCTCTATATGTAAGTATGTAATATACATATGTATGATTACAATCTCGTGCCCTGCTTTAATAATATACTTAATTGCTTTCTGGCCCCACCTCAAGCTGCCTAAATTCATTTCGCAGGGAAAAGATTATTTGCTGTTGGCCTTTAGCAAGTAAATTGCCTGCCATCCTTAATCTGGGTAATAAAAGGCACTGCATCAGGCTGCTCACAGCTCTGCACGTTGTGTCTGCTGCCACACAAAGTATTACTGGCAGCTATTTTCCTCGTGCCATCCCAGCAAACGGAGTGAGGATGTAATGTGAAATGTAAACCCCACAGACCAGCAGGAGAGAGTCGGATTCCTTGTCTTCTGCTGCTCTCACTGTGACACTAAGTAAATTATTTGCATATGACATTTGCATTACATATTACATCTACTATGCTATCCTTTTTAATGCCATGCATTATTATAAATGATAAATACACAGGGGCAATACTCTGATCAGCTCACATATTGGCATAGATGCATATTTACACTCGAAAGCATGCAGGCTGCCAGCTCTACATCCACATAGCTGCAAGTGATCAGCTCACATATTGGCATAGATGCATATTTACACTCGAAAGCATGCAGGCTCTACATCCACATAGCTGCAAACACAGAAACCATGGCTGTGGTTCACACTGGTCCTGTCCATAGGCCTTTCCACCAAAGTGCCATGCAACAGGACACAAATTGAGATAAAAAGGGGAAAAGACACCTAACAGACAAAGAGGGGCAAGTGTTCAGGCTGGGTTTTCCAGCCAAGAAGGTGCTGAGGTGATATTTTTCATTACAGGAGAACACCAGCAGGCAGGACTGACCAAGGACAGGGGAACATGCAGCCCTCCACTCTTGTCATTTTCCTATGGGGGACTCTGGGGGTGTAAAAGGTCCATGGTGGTACAAACATGGCCAAGCAATTCCCAGAACATCAAGTGTAAGGCTGCAAAGACTAGAATCATATTGCATCATTTAGAAGTAATCCAGCATGAGGAAGGATCTCCTGAAGGGTAATCTCCTTGGGATTCATGCTGTGCATCTGTGCTTAAGCATTTAGGCATCTGTGACTGTCTTTGGTGGAAGAACATAGGCCTTTAAAAGCTTCTAGACTGCCTTTCTATTTTTTTAATATACATCAGGAGGAAGAGAAAGGATGTGACTTTTTTTTTCTCCAATAAATATCAGATACATTCCACATTCAAGTTGCCAGAAAACAAGAATAATGCCAGCAAACGTCAGTGCAAATTTTGCCATAGCCTCCTTTTGTACTAGTTTTGTTCAGCTCCCCATCAAGTGAACAGCCAGAAAGGGCATGAAATCGTGAGAGGTGGGACGTTGTCAGGCCTGGAACACAACCTGCAGCAGAGAAAACTGAACCAGGTTGGTCCCTAACACTGGCAGACACAGAGGGATATTGGATAGAGTGTGAATGGGTTTGGTCCCCAATGCACCTCACAGCTGGTCCACAGTGAAAGCCAGGCAGATATGAAAACATATGGGATCTTGCCAGCCTGCCTGGTTTAATGATGGTAAAATATCGTTCCTCACTCAAGCAGGGGGTGGGTGGCAGCTTCTCAAAGACAGGAGGTAAAGGCAGTAATTAAAGAAAATTGTAAGATGCTCTTGAGCTCAGGAACAGCAAGGCAAAAGGGGAAGGGGTTGCCCAGTAGGAGAGTTCTCCCTCTGCTCCTCCTGAGAGGGAAGAGATGCACCCACCCCCTCCAGCCTGTTTTATCTGCCTGAGAGATGCATTATTTGCTCAGGATGTGAAGACATTTCCTCAGTGGTTGTTCCTAGCCTCCCTCTAGTGTGGGCTCTGTGTTTGCTTTCTGGGTACTCTGGGACAAAAACTGAGAAACTGAGACTGTCATACTGTTCCTTCTTCACTTGTGCTGCTTTCCAAGATGGACCAAGTGATCCCTGCCATCATTCAGTCATTGCAGCAGCTGAACTCCAACAGTCTGGAGCTGCCAGTGTGCTCACAGCCATGTCCAGCAGCATCATCCCCAAGGCTGAGCATGCATCCAGGGGACAATGTGAAATGTTCCATGTAAAAGCCAATGCTGTGCATGACATGATGACCTCAGACAAATGATCCCAAAGATGTGGCTCTTCTACCTGTACCTCCATTGATTCGTTGTGAGATGCCTCAGGTAGATCAACATGGCTAATGCTGCACTGCTGGGGGGAAAAAAAGCAGACAGAAATAGGGAAGTGTCTGTGGGAGGATGGGCTGGATAGACTGGAAGTGAGATGGCTGCAGGGCAAGGGTGAGTGTGCAGGAGGTCCATGAAGGAAAGGGAAACAGAAAGAAACTTCCATTCCTTCTCACTAGGCTTGAAATCATAATGTAAATGTATTAGGCAGCATGTTTAAAAGAAGCAGGAGGAAACTGTTTCAGCAGTTCACTGCCATTTGAGGTTGTTGGCACAAGATGGTGTAGGTGTTGGGAGATCTGCTAAGGGTCAGAAAGCAGCTATACAAATTTAAATAACTAAAATCCTTCAAGGGCCACTGAACTCAAGGATGTCATCTCAAGCAGGTGATGTCTGTGAGGCTCTGGGTGGAATTTCCATGGGACAGATTAATTGTATGCTTGTGCTTTCCTCCTGCCCTCCCTGGACATCTCCTCTGGCTGCTGGGCAGGGGCTGGCTGCCCAGGATGGCTGCTTTCTCTCCTTGCAGCCTGATGTGCTGTGTTGACATTCCTGCTGAGTGAATCACCTCAGCCAGCTTTCCCTCTTGGAATTAGACAAGGAAAGGGCAGGAGCTGAAGGGACCCAGAGCACCCAGCCCAGTGGGGAAGGTCTCCCCTGAGCTACATGCTTCAGGGAGCTCTGAGTGTATCTCCATCCATGCTGCACATGGAGGCTGCAGCCTTCCAATGGTATTCCAGAATATTCTGCACACATTTGCTCTCACCCTTCTTTTCCCACTTCAGGAGTATGGTAGCCTCAGTTTTGCAAAGAAATATTTTGCTGCTTGTGAATATCATGAGCAGTGATTAATGGTGGATTTTAAAAAACCCAACCACACACCAAATGACATGCAAATTTCAGAGTTCCTCATCTGGCACCTTTCAATGCCATTTAATTGTGCAGCTTGATAGGACATAAAAAATATTTCATTAAAATTTTCTGGCATTGCCACGGCTTCCCATTCCTGTAGCTCTGGGCTAAGGAACACCAGGGCTACAGGGAGCCCTGAGCTTGACTAAGCTCATTGGGACAGAAAAATAGAAAATTTTGTGGCTTGGTGTTCAGACCTGCTGCCCCCTAACAGCAAGGAATCTTGTTTTAATTTTAGAGGTGCAAATTAAACCATATGGGAACACACTGTGAACAAAAACTAAACCACAGAGGTGAAAATCCTGAAAATTAAAGCGTTAGGAAAAGCAAGGCAAGGCAGGCTGTACTGCGTGGGATGAGGCTGCCCAGAGAGTTTGCTGCAAGAGCCCCTGGAGCTGCTCCCTGGGGGAGGTCCCTGAGGGTGCTTGCTTGGGGACCAGCTGGCTCATCAGGTTCCCAGCGGCTTTAATTGTGCTTCATCTTGGATTTCTGTCCTTCCTCCCCCTCTTTCTCACAAAGCAAGTCCCGCAGGACACATAAGGGGTCACAAGGAGAGGCACGCTGCCTTGGCAAGCCCTTGGGGAGCCCTGTGGAGCAGAGACAGACCAGTGAATCTCTGGTTTACCCTTTATCTTTCCAGGTCCAGCAGCTGTGTCTGGCCAGGGGCTGGCTGAGCCCACCATCTCCAAACCCCTCTGCAAAGGTAAAGGTGCAGCACTGCATGGCCCTTGCCCAGGGCTCAGCTGTCTGCTCCAGCTGTTGGCTCCGTGCCCAGGCTGGCAGAGCCAGGGGCAGTGGGAGCTGCTGGAGGGGCCATGCACACTCCCAGCAAGCAGAGGAGGCCCAAAGGATGCTTATTCCTCCTTCCCCAGTCTGCAGGCGAGGTGGGCTGAGGTGTGCTCCTGTGGGTTCACGCCATCCCTGCTGTCATCACACTTGTCCTTGACTTGGACACCTCAGAACCTCCCCTGGGAGGGGGCTGGGAATGCTGGGCTCATCCCTGGCCAACCTATTCTGGATAATTAGGCTAGTCCTGCATGGAGGCCATGGCCAAAGAGGAGGTGAAAGGGGACAGATTTGTCCTTACCAACTTCATTGAGCACATGGGAGGCTTGGGGGCTGCTGGCAAGGCAGCTGTGCTTGAAGCACGCCAAGAGGTGCTGGGCTCCATCTTTGAAGGGAGGAACACCTGCACCATGGGGCTCAGCTTCAACTTTAAATCTTAAAATCTAAGTAAAGCATCTTTTCCTTTGGTTTCGGTTGGAGGTGGGCTCAGACTGAAGCTCTGGGTGCACACTCCATCTCAAATTAGATATGAAATGCAAGTCTGGAGTTCCCAGGCTTCAGCATTACCTGGGACTGCAGCAGCATCCCAGATTCAGGCATCAACAATGTTGGGAGTGCCTGGAGCTGGAGCTGGAGAGCTGCTTGCATCTTGGGTCTCTTTACTTAATTTATTCTTAATGAGAGCTGTAGTTGCCTGTGTATGTAAATCACTCTGTTTATCATAGTTTTACTACAGCACCATCTGCTTTCATGGGATTTTGTGGCCATAAAGATAGTTGTTGTCATGAGAGAGAGAGAATGAGTGTGTGTGTGTGTGTGTGTGTGTGTGTGTGTGTGTGCAGGGGTCAGGGATCTGCAGCTCTCTGCAGGCAGCAACCCCATTGTAGACAATATAATGGTCTAAGAAACTCTGAATTTGGAGGCAATGCACATTCACAGGTGAGCAGAGCAGGTGACAGACCCAATTTTTTTCAAGACAGTGACTGGTGTATTTGCTAAAAGGAATATCTGTTTCCAGACATCCTTTGCTCATAATGAAAACACCTTCTGCAGCATCTGTAGCCTGGTGATAGGGATTTTTCTGCAATGAAAGCCTTCTATTTTAATGCCTTTTAAAGTTACTAGCATAAAAGAAGGGATGGTTATTCATTCCCCCGGTTCAGAAGAGCCTTTTCTTTTTGCTGCAGCCCAGGCAAGCAGGTTTCTCTTCCTGAAATGGGCATTTGAAACAGGGTTGGAGCAGCAGCAGGCAACTGGCAAAAACATTGGGTGCACTCAGCTGAGCAAAGCATGGCAATATCAGCCTTGGTGGGATGAGTGAACTCTGGACTCTGGAGACAAAGCACAAAAACCTGCTGTTGGAAACAAGCTTGAGAGGAGTGAAGAAGTAAATCTGTTGGAGGAGGTTTTGTATATCCAACAGAAATAACATTTTAGACCTGCAATAACACATAGCTTTAAACTGAGCTGAGTGTTCAAGCTGGTAATATATCTTGTTGTCATGTTTCTTCTAGGTTTGCTTTGTGCTGAAGGGATGCTGTCAGAGGGCCTAAGCCAGAACCTTCAGGTTTATAAAACAAATGGGTCCTTTAGTTTATTTTTTTTATCATTTCAATAAAATAATACGTCCATTGCTTGTTTAAACATTGCTTGTGTATTCCCTGGCTAGTCTTGGGAAGAGAAACAAAGCAGAGCTCTCTGACGCAGAAGGAGCAGAGAACATCAATGACAAATGCATGTCCTTGTCCCAGTCAAGCAGGACAAAGCATGAGGCCACCGCCTGAGTCCTGGAATGTGCTCGAATAAAAGCACTCCCAGGCCTGAAGGTCAGCTCAGGTGACAAGAGAGAAGGAATTAAGGGGTTTTCATCTCCTCCACAGTTTTAGCAGGAGGTCTCAGTGCTCGATAACATTCTACATATCTCAAAATACAACTGCCCTGTTGAAGAAGTCCAGGGCTATTTTTAGGTCTTTGGGGTTCTTTTTTTCTACCCAAAAGTTTTCTCAGGACTACAAAAAGAAGGGCAGCTGGAAAGCTTGGGTTGTAAGTTTGTTTTGGATGGCCAGCACTTCCTGGAGAGCTGTGGAGGGTTTGCCCCAGCCCTGGACCCCCAGCAGGGCTGTGGCACCAGCAGCAGGGGTGTTGGCTGTACAAGCACCCCACGTTTTGGGGACTTGGCTCCAGGTTTGGAGAGGGAGCCTTGGAGCACTGTACCACAAGTACCTGCCTGGCAGCCCCACCAGCTGGGCTGTGATTCAGATGGTGAGCTTCTGCCTTCCCCCTTCCCAAAAGGACCAGATCCTGATCTCATCTTCTAGGGGGGGGGGGGTTGCTGTTTATGTTCCACACTAGTGCTGTGCTGGAGGTGTGTAGCCTCTCATGGGGGCTGGTGTGTATCCCCTGTGCACGCAGCCTGCCATGCCCTGTGTCAGGATGGGGTGGACAGAAAGCTGTGTTTCCCATCTGAACAAGTCACAGGGAGTACTAATAGCCTTTTGAAGAGATTCCAAAGAATTTTGTAATGATGTTCAAAGTCTTTGAGCTGGGTCTGGACCTCTGAAAAGCCAGGTGCTACCTCTGGCAGCGCTTGTGATCTCAGTACAGAAATCACTGGGGGAAGATTTACAGCTGAGTTGTGAGAAGATAAAACCAGATTACGGTGATGGTTTCTTCTGGCCTGAACATGGATGAGTCAGCAAGGGAGCAAGACAGAGCCCAGCTTGGGAAAACCAGAGCATTGGGAAGGCTGTGCTGCCCTGCAAGGTGGCAACAAGGCTGTCCCTAAATCAGCACCTCCTCCTGAAGACCCTCCATCAGTCCTGGAATCCGGATGGGGATTTGCAGAGGACACTGGACACAGGAGCTGCAGGATGCCATGCAGTGTGGCCCTCCTTTGCAATCCTCCTTGGCTGAGCTCAGAGACATGCTTTGCCTGGCCTGCTTGACCAGGCTGGGTCATGCAAGGAGACGGGTGGGAGGGAGGAGCTCCAGAAGTCCATTGCAGTGGCCCTGCTTTTCCAGCCAATTAATAATGAACCACATTTGAGCAGGCTGAAAACCAAAGGTTAAAGCTTTGCTAGAGGAGGAAAACCCAGCAGGAGCAGGTGGCAGGAGAGCTGACTCCAGGTACTCTCAGCTATGCTGGCCCACAAGCAGATGGCACAGAAAAACAGAGGCTCTGAATTAACGAATTCTGGGTTTATTTAAAGTAGGAGACAAAAAAGCACTATGGAAAATTGACCTGAGGTGCATGTCCAGAGTTGGGATTTTCCCCTATGTGTGTCTGTGGGGCTGCTCTAGGTTGTCTCCTCCAGTCTGATGCAGGTTCCAGCTCTATATTTATCACACAGGGAGATGAGCCCTGTCCTGCTTGTGTGTTAGACCTCCTGCTTCGTGGTTACTCCCTGCCAAAGGCAAGTGGGATGGTTGTTATAGAAGAGAACCATTTTTAGACTAGGAGGCCACATGCTGGGATAGCTCCCCATTATCTCTGGAGACACAGGCAGATGAGCACTGAACCCTTCACCAACATCCTCAGCAGGTGGTAGGAAGGCAAAGAGGAATTTTCACCCTCTTGGGAAAAAAACTTTTCCATGGAGCATGCCCAGGTGACTTGCAGCACTGAAATCTATTCCCAGCATGGGATGGTTGGGGATGGTTGAGGATCACCATATTCCAGCATCACTGCCCAGCAGCCCATAGCTGAAATAGCTTGGCCATGTGGGGAGATTGCTGCTCCAGCCCCGGCTCCTGCAGCAGGCATACTGCCCTGTGCTCCTCCTCACAGCGTCTGCTTTGTCTACAGGCTAATATTTTCCATTCAGGGCATCCAAAAAAATGCAGCCCAGCTGGGCTGGAGAATCCTCTGAACCTTGACACCCCGGGGCTGCAAACATCCCCCCTCCGGCAGAGACCTGCAGCCAGGGCTCTGCACTCCCCACCACCCCAAGAGATCCCACAGCTGGTGATGGGTTTTTGCCTCCTGTCCCCCCTAACGCTGGCTCCTCTGAGTGGCTGGATGCTGGGAAGAAAGGGTGGTGCTTTGCCCATGTCCAGGCTCATGGCTGAGATCTGGGATGATGCCCCAGCCAACCAGGGAGCTGTCAGGTCTCTGCACTGGTAACAGGGAAGGCAGCAAAGGATGAGGTTGCCATCCATCCCATGTGTTAAGGTACAAACCGTCTGACTGGGGTTGTGTGCCTCTCTTTAAAATGCTTGGTGGACAGGGATATAATCTGAGGCTGGCTCCAGGCTGTTTTGCCTCCTCAGGGCTCTATCCCATGGTGTATTTTCAGCAAGCATGGTTTAGCATACAGGAAGGTTTCCCAACAGGCTGCCCCCCACCTCTCCCTCAGGTGGGAGGAATGGCTCGATGTGGCAGTGATGACCTTGCCAAGTGGGAATGCTGCAGAGCACAGCAAGGAGTTTAATGAGCTACCTGTACCTTACAGTGAGCTCAGGAACAGCTCCCTAAAACTGGGAGGCAGGGGGAAGCGTGGTGTGCAGAGTGCAGCTCCCCACAGCACATCTGCCATGGGGCTGCTGCATGAGGGCATTGTGCTTGTGCTGACCCAGCAGCAGGGCTGGTGACCAGCCAGAGGAAAAGGCTGGGAAACTCATGGCCCCACAATGTTCTGAGAAGAAAAGAGGAGGAAGAAAAATGAACATGTGCCAGGGAAGCAAAAACTACAGTGGGGAGGCATGTTTGTATAAATAAAACTAATTGCCTGGCCTGGCAGTAACTCTGGTTTTGCTGTTTATATTTTTTCTTTCCACGTTCTGCCTATCCCAGGTTGCAGGTGCAGCACAGCTTCCTGCAAAAAGCCGCAGAGCAGACCAACAGCAACAGAGGAAACTTCTCCAAATGCCTCTCCCATGCCTCTGGAAGAGTTGCATGGCACAGCCTTGACACAGGCAGCAAAGACCTTGCAGCACAGCTGGGAAGCTGGCAAGCACAGCAGCAGCACCTGCTCCTCCCCAAAGGCTCAGGCAGAAATTCCAGCCCTGATTGTGCACAGGATGTGAGGGATCCTGACTAACACACCTTGCATAACTGTGACTGGGAAAGTGCCCCATCCCGTGAGGGAAACACAGCAAAAAACAGACATGGAGGCTGAAAATAAGGAGTTGGGATCATTTTCCCAGCTGGCTGTGGGAGTTACTGGCAAATTTGTTTTGAAGGCCGGTGGTGTTTAATGCATGCCTTAATGATCTGGAAAAGAGGTGAGCAGTGAGGTGGCAAATCTGCAGATGGCCCCAAATTGTCACAGTTGCTTGAGATGAGACTGCAAAGAGCATTTTTATGGCAAGTCCCCTGCCCAGGACCTTGACCCCTGATTTGGGGTGGGACTGGAGGCTCATTCGAGGCTCACTGTTAGCACCCTCTGTATCCTGGCTATAGCACACAAGGCAGCAGGGCTTCAAATCCTCACAGACAGTCCATGTCTTGCAGATGGCTCCCAAAATAAAGCCTGTGAAAGCAAATTTTGGAGTCTCCTACCAGCCAGAGAGCGTGCACCCTGGG
This sequence comes from Passer montanus, assembly GCF_014805655.1. Taxonomy (NCBI): domain Eukaryota; kingdom Metazoa; phylum Chordata; class Aves; order Passeriformes; family Passeridae; genus Passer; species Passer montanus. Next base: position 2,354,192 of record NW_024356505.1, on the reverse strand, counting down.
GGGCACTGCAAGCAGTGTGACAGGCAGCTGTGCAGGCAGCCAGGGACCAGGAAGGAGGAGATGGGGCAGGTTTGCCTGAGGCATAGCCTTTCCAACTGAGGTCTGAGCAAGGGGGGCTCCCATTCTCTTATCTCCTTAGTTCTGCCCCAATAAATCTGCCCCTCACTCAAAAAAAAAAAAAAAACCAAAAAAAAAAAAAACCAAAAAAGGAAAGGGGAAAGGAGGGAAAGGAAAGGGATAGAAAAGGAAAGGGAATGGAAAGGACATAAGGACACAGATCCCAAGGGAAATGACATCATAAGCCACTTCCTTCTTGGACCAGAAAACAATAGCTTTGTGCTGAGCCTCTATTGCATCCAGGAACAGGCTTAAATGAACCTGTTCACAAATATCCCCACATTTCCTAAAGATCCTGGTCAACCTGCCCTAAATTCAGGACCTGACTGACTTGAAAGGTGAGGAATTTACCAACTGAAATCACAATTTCCATGGGCTTAAATATGACCTCAGCTGCACATGAGCCCAATGGACCAGAGTGTTTTATGCAGCAGTCTGGGCAGCTGTGGAAAACACTGAGGCTGGGTCTCATTGCACTTTCAGCTTGCTTGAAGATGTTACAGTGTGTGAGCTAAGAAGCTGTGCTGAAGCAAACCTGAGAAAAGCAGGCTGTAATGCTGTGGTCGGTGTGCTAGACAGTGTTATCTTGTACATGGTGGGGAGCTGTCAAAACTCAGGAAGATGAATTGTGTCTAACTTCAAAAAGCATGCCTCACCTTCACATTTTCACATATATAATAGTGTTGTGGCAGCAGCAGTGAAGTGATAAAGCCAAGTCTCAAGGTAGCTCAGCAGGAATGAATAAATCTTCATAATTGACAGGCTGTAATAATAATAAATACTTGAAGAGTTTATTTCTCCCTCTATCCAGTTAGAAAATGACTACATGGGAATCCTTGCCAGCAATTGGGGCTCTTCTAAATAATTACCAAGTCAATTCACAACCTCTGCCAGCGCCAGCATCTCAATAATTAAAAAGGTACCACTTGTAGCTAATGGTAAAGAGAACAGATGTTTCCCCTCAGAAGATTTCTCCTTCTTCTTTCCCATCTTTTCCACTGCCCTAAGCCATCCTGTAGCTCCCAGTTATGCTGGCACACCCATTCCAGCAGGTTGCAGAGGCAAAGTCCTGCACCCTGGAGCACATGAGGGACAAGTCTGCAGAAGCAAAGTTGGCTTTGTCGCACTGAAGGTGATCGCTGTTGTTGGCTGCAGGGTGAAGCAGTGCCACGTTCTCAGGAAGCTGCCTCAATGCCCTCATGCATTTTCCTGCTGGCACCCACCACTTGGATGCCAGGCAGGATGAAACACACAGCCACATGCCCAGGCTGGCCAGGGCAGGAACCTTCAAGGCTTTCCCCACCTCAGTGTGGAGGCAGCTCATATACAAAATGGTGATTTGCTAAAGGTTTGTGCCCTACCCTTAGCCCTGGCACTGGACTGGACTGTGCACAGCCTCCATGTTCTCCAAGTGTGAATTTTGAGGCTTGTTCTTCCAGGCATGAAACCATCTGCTCAATGGTGCTGTTTTGCTTTCCTCTGACATTACAGCTCTTCTGTGGCCCAGTTTGCTTTGCTTGCTACTACAATCACACAGTATGTTACAAGCACTCAATAAATGCTTCAGTCATCTTGAGGTGCAGTGTGAAAAAGGAAAGCCTAATGTTTTCGTCTGTTTGGAGCTTAAAAGATGCTTAATCTAGAACAGAAGCTCAAAAGGCAGCATTTTTGCTGCTAAATTTGTGTTTTATTCTGCAAAATTGTATTGTTGCTGTTTGCTAGCATTTGATATAGTAAACATGACCTACATCTGGAATGCTGCAGGTCATTAAAGGATGTTGCCAACAAAACTGTAAGCATTTGCCACCTTTAGAAGGTTTCTCTCCACCCAAAGTTTAAAATTTGGTAGGTTAAGGTTAAGATAACCAGTGGTATTCTGGATATGCACAGAAGATAAACAGAGTTGCTGGGTTTGGTCTCTGCACAGCTCGGTCCTCATGCATCTGACAGACAGCAGCAAGGCAGTAGTGCCATGGACAGTTTTATACTTGGTTGAACTCTTGGTGCCTCTGATCTCTCCATTCCTTCACAGCTCATGGGATAAAAGTGGGTAATCTGCTCTCCTTCGGGGTGCAAATATAAGCAGGTTCAAATTTAAGCTGTCCTAAGTTAGTCTTGAGCTGGAGTAGTTAAGGCACATGAAGAGTGTGGCTAACATGAACTTCAACAACTTTTCACTCCACATCCCAGACATTCAGAAAGGCAGGCAGGAGAGGGGAAGGCATGAATGAAGCACAGCACCTAAAAGCCCACAAAACCAGACCCATAGAGCCTGTCATGAACCCTTCTGCGCAAATACTGCAGTACACAGGTGAAAGAAGCAGACCTGCAAGGATTTCACCCAAAGACCCCTTACAAAGTAGGCAAACTGTTGGCAGCTACAGCCAAAATGTTAAGCGGCTCTGAGCACACAATTGCTCAAGGTCCTCTTGGGGTGGGCAGTGATCAAAGGGACAGCAATGGCAGCCAGTGACACAGCTTGGGACACAAGGGGTGACCAGACATGGAGTGAGATCTGGCAGAGATTACAGCAGAAAGACAGTAACTGGCAATGTGCAGGGGATGGAAGGGGACAAGGGCCCAAGGAGCCAGAAGGGGGGCACAGCAGCCTCTCCCCCCAGGGTGACTGGCCACCAGCACCACAGTCAGCAGTGCCCACGCTGGGCTGTCTGCCTGTGTGACATGAGGGGTACCAGGGCTGGGGAGCAACCCCACTGCCTGGCCCCAGCCTATGGCAGAGGAGCACTGAGTGGCCCCAGGACCCTCATACTCAGCCTGTGAGACCTGACCACTCAGCTGAGCTTCCCTGTGCAGACCCTGGCCTGATCAGGTCCTGTTTGACCTCCAGGTAAAGCTGTACAGACATTTGCATCCTTCCTAAGGCAATCAAGGCTGGGTGAGGCAGGAATATCCTCATTTCCCTTTCATTGTCCAAATATCCTTTGCCCTGGAGGAGTTGCACAACTTCTGCCTGCTGGGACAGCTGGACAATATCCATCAGTCTGCCTTGGCTGCACTGCAAGAAGTATTTCTAAAAGCAGACGTGACATAGGTGCTCATATCATCTTGCAAATCAAGAGGACTTGTGCTCCTTTGAAGACTTTCAGTCCACATGAGCAAAGAACTTCCAATATTTTGAAAGCCACTGGAGAGACACATAAATATTTGCTTAGGGTCCATCCTATTTTAGACAAATAAAACTACCTACAGGAACCCTCAAAGACGCTCACATCACGCCGAGGATCATGGTGGGGCTGATGTCTCCTCCAAAGGTTGCTTGTTTGATCTGTTCGCTGTTCTCATCTCTCTTCCCTCCTACTCTTTGGCTCCTGCAGAGAAAAGTGGTGACATGATTTATAGATGTATTCTGAGGCATTTGAATACCTTGTTCCTGCAACCTGCTCTGACAACTGCTGTGCCGAGGGCTCCCAGAACAAAGGCTCGGGACGAATGAATCCTTGTCTTCACTCACAAGAAAAGTTTAAAAAAGAATCACCTCCTTCTTCTATTATTTCCCTGTCTTGTTATTTTAATTTTTTCCCCTGTGCAGACAGCAACATTAAGCCCACTAGAGAATGAATGAATATCAATGAGACAGGGCAAAGATGGAATATGCAGCAGTTCTCTCCCAAACTTATAATGAAAATGCCTACAGGGAGGCGGTGTTGCAGCAGATAACACACACACTCTCACACCCACTGTTTTTGGGAAACATCCACATTTACTGGAAAATGTCTCCTAAGTGGGCAAGTTTCCAATTGTCCTCTCAAGTTCATGGTGCACCCACTCTTCCAGCAATTTCCTACAGGAATTGCCTCCTTTCAGTTACAACTGGAGGTGCAGCCAGAGCCTAGAGATGCAGCAGGCTGGGAACACTAGAAAGTTAGACACAGACTTTGCTGTAAACTCCCACATCAGGGACTGTTTCCAATCATAAATTACATTGGTCAGGAATTAAATTAATTGATTCCTTGCTGGCAGGGAAAAAAGATGTGTTTGTAATAGCAAACAGAGAGTTAGAGACAGTGTCTGTAAACACTGCACCAGCTAAATCCTCCCTTCAAAACTTCTTGAGTCCTTTGCCCAGGGTGCCATTCAGCAGCATCCCCTCCTGCTGCAGCTGTGGGGATGCCCTCACTGCTCTCTGGTCTTATTAAAACTCAGGAGGGAACAGAAACTTTTAGTAAGAAAAGTATTCAAGTCCAAAGCTGGTTCACAAAACTGCTGTCTGCAGCAGGAGCTGGTGGCTCCCCAGATGATTTCTGAGTACCCCTAGATCCTTCCTTTCCACAGGCCCCCAAAACAGGGCAACAGCAGCTGGGTGTTACAGGGCATGTTCCCTTACAAGGCTGCCCAGGTAGCATCTAGATCTGGTGACTTTCATGGTCTTGGGTAGAGGAGAAGCAGCAAAGGCCTGGCAAGGGGCAGACCAGAAGGCAGCATTTCCCATGAAGCTGTGAGCAAACCACCCCAACCCTGCCCTCCCTCTGCCAAAACAGTCTCAAAAAATAGCCAGCTTTAAAAGGAAATTTTAGTTAAAAGCCAGTTGATAGCACAGTTTTTTGAAAAATGTAAGTGAGAAGCTTTTCTTCTTTCTGAACTGCGCAATCACGGGAGAGCCAAGAAGTGTTTTGTTGGGGTTTCATTTTATATGATAAAAAACTCAATGCTGCCCTCTGTCAGCAATGCAGCAGTACTGGTCTTCAGCTGCTTGTCCTTAATTAACAAGTACTGTGTGTTCTTTCCGTGGCACAGCTTTTGGCCATAAATCCCCCTCATCCCATCCGAGCGAGGAGGTGATCCGATGGCCGCCTGCCGCTAAACATCTGCCGGTGATAAATAATGCACCTCAGCGGCTCAGCTGTTTACAGAGATGGCTCAGCTAAGGATGACTTCATGAAAAGATCTCTTACTGCCCAGGTAGAAAAAAAGAAATAATGCAGTTAATGCTTGTGTTTAGTGCAGTTTAAGGGAAGAATACACAGGCACTCTGTTAAATGCTGATTAATCTACGGTGTAAGGTGACTTTGCAGGTCATGAAGGCCAAGTGGAAGACAAGCTCCCCAGGTACACTGGGAGAAAAACACCCCTGGACCTGGCACTGCCCCTCCCCAGCTGCTCAGTGCCGTGCTGTGTGGCTGTAAAACCTGTCTATGGTCTGTGTCACCTGCCCGGGGTGCAGGGCTTGTGCTGCCTGGACCTGTGCCCACGGGTGGGTTTAACACACCTAGAGAAGTGATTGCTGGAAAGGGATAAATTACAGCTCTCAGCTGTGTACCTTGTCAAATAAAAGGCTAAATCCAGAGTTGTTTGGTCCCAGCACACTGTGCTGTAGCAGAGCAATCTAAAAAGATTGTGGTGACAGGGGACACTGCCTGGCTAAGCCCCACCTCAGCATGGGCTGGTGGGATTTACACACTGCAGACTTACAGACTGCTGCCTGTAGCTCCCTGTGAGCAGGATGTGTGTGCTGGGATGTGTCAGCTTCCCCCCCTGAACACCAAGACAGCTTTTCTATGGCACCATGTCCCACAGGCCTATGAGTCCATCTCCAGAGTGCCTGACAGCTGTGGAGGGGACCAAACGGCCAAGGGGGTGATGAGAGCCTCCCTTGTCCTTACACCCCGCCATGTGTCACCTTTGCACTTCTTCTGACACCACCATGCAGTCCTTGCACCTCCCTGAGAGGAGATACTAAGATGGAGCCCACCTTGAGCTCAGCCAGCCTGCAGCCAAAGCAGGGATGCCCTTAAAGGCCACTTTGGACAGGATGGCCACGCTCTCCAGTGTGGTTTGGCAAGGCCAGCAGATGAAGGAAGGAAATTCCCTCATTTTGTGTTTGCTCAGTAGCCACAAGCACAAAGCACCAGGTTGCATTGCTTTTCAGACAAGTGTTGTCCTTGAGAAGGTGCAGAGGTCTGGGATGAATTTTCCTGACTGAAGACGGCAAAGATATCACTTGGTTTCACAATGAGTCACTGAAACTCGAGAAAGGCAATTCACCAGGGAAATCAGAAGGAGTAATTAAGAGAACATGGTAATTAAAAATGTATCCTAAGAGATGCTGTACGTGACATCCGCAGCAGACGGAGAAGCATGCCTTTATCCACCCCAGGTTACACCAAGTCTGGGGAAAGCTGCAGCCACAAAGTCACCATGGTTACACATGCACAAAACTGAGAGTGATGAGATGTCCTGCTCTGACACAGCCACAGCGTTCATCTTCAAGCTGCAACTATTTAAATGACCCTGGACTGTGCATTTGAAAAAGAAAGAACCATAGAAAGTCCCAATATATTCACTAATATGAAAGTAGACAGATTAGAGATTTTAATATATGCACACTGTTCAGGGTGTGCGCAGGAATATATAATACGTTATTGGACTGTAAATTGAGGCACTCATTATGCAGCCCTCATTCTGTGTCCAAAACTTCTGCTTAGATTTGTTTATATCACCTTCTGTCCTAGAGATGCCTGCATTTAACACACTGATGTATTATGTGTCTATTTGCATGCATGCATACTAAGATGTAGTTGTAATACATCATAAGCCCTGCGTACTAATTATCACATGCTAATGTAGCAAATTAACCATGCATTAGTTTCCATCAAAAGCAGATTTCCTTTGCATGCAAGGTGCCAGATACAACTTCATGTGGCCTGATCAGAGTGGTGCATAATAACCACTTGAATACACTTTCCATGCTATTTTGCTGACATAAATCCAGTGATAAAAGCTTGAGAAGCCACCAAGGGTTTTAACTTCACAGTGTTTACTGCACATGATAAGGAAACTGGATTTCACTGTCTGAAGGTATTCCCAAGGGCACATTAATGCACAGTGTTTTTTGGGTAGTGGTAATAGTAAAATCCAACCTTACTTTTCAGATTTCTTAGGGTGTCTTGTTATTTTTGCAAATGCTGCCTTTGTCTGATGCTGACAGGCTGCCACAGCAAACTTAGCAGCAAGTTACTTTGACTCTCCAAGCAAGTCTATGGGCAGGAAGAAGCTGTTTGGAAACACGGGCTGTGTTTACAGTAGGAAGTCACTCACCTAAGGGTAGCATTAGAGCCAGCTCCTGTCTCTTGCCCTGAGGCTCCCAGTCCACAGGACTATATTGAGTGAAATGCCTCGCCCTGATCACCAGAGAGCAAACAGCTTTTCTGTGGCTGAGGAGGCTGTTCTTCCCCCCTAGACCACGGATACATGTGTGACAAGCAAATTACATACACATCCTTGTATTTTTTGCACAGATGTGGCTCCTAGGATGATTTAAGACTTGCTGAAGGTGTGTGAATGGAAGTACAGCAACTTCCACTGAGCCACAGAATCAATTGCACCTCACAGGAATTTTACAGGAGTGCTCTTCTGAGCCAAGGCCAGCTCTCAGTGGATGTAACAGAATGGCTGGTTTTGTTCCTGAGAAGATGAGGAAACTAAGCAGCAGTCTTTCTGCTCAATATCTGAGCTTTATTTTAATTTTAAAAGTACTAGTTTGTAACTCCTTGGCTATGGATACTGGCCATACTCAGTAGAAATAGAAAATACTCAGTATAAAATATATACTCAGTATAAAATAGAAAATGTCTTTCATTTGAAGCGCAGGGAACACCTGCTCTGTATATAATAATGGAACATAATGCAGAGCAACCCAAGTTTCAACACCAAGTTTCAGTAAAGCTTACAAGTAGTGGTTCATAGGCAATGAAATTGCTGCCAGCATTTGGATGTAAAGAATTATTACTGCTGGGCAGGTAAGAGGACTCAGGCATTACAGAAACCCTAATTAGAAAGGAAGTAATTTGCTTACCCATGCATGCTTACACCTTTAATGATGTCACTGCCATCTCATCTCATTTCCCCCCAAGTGAGGTGATCATGGTCTGTATCCAGTATTGACCTTGATGTGGGTCTGCAAATGTCTCGGTGTGAGCTGTGCTCATGGTGCTCCTGCAGCTCCCAAGCAGCCCAAGCCCACAGTTCCCTTGGCCTGGATGAGAGAGTTAATGAGCTTCTGTGGCAGCTAAAATGCCAAATTTTAACTTTTAGCTACTGAGGCTCCTTCACCCTAAAACACAACATCTTCAAAACAGCCTTTTTCAAAATATTTTTTTTCTGGTCAGTTTCTTTCCTCTGTGCTATGTATTTAATTGTCTGGAGCCTTGAGCTGCCTGTCTGCACTCCTCACAAGTGTTCTTGCTGCTTTTATCAGCCTTGCTGCCATTGCCAGCTCTGAGACATCTCTTTCCCCTGGAATTGTTCAAATATCAGTAGGGGGCATTATTGTCCGAGGCTGCCTGGTCTCAGAGTGCTGCCTGTGGTTCCTTACTCCATTCCTTATTCTGTATGAAGACTGTCCTTGAGCAGATTGTGTGGTGACTAGAGACCACTAAGACCACTTGGGTGGGTAATCCTACAGGAGATGATGATCCTAGAACCAAAGCCACAGCTGAAGAGCTTGGACGACAACTATCACAGCCACATGTTACACCTGCTATCTGTTTGAAGAAAAGTTCTGTAGCATAAATTTGTCTTAAGAGTCCCATCAGCAGAATCCGATGTTTACAGCTCAGAGGAGTTTGCATGGACCCTCTTCACGAGGCAGAATATCACTATCTCTTGTAAAAGGAAACAGAAGAGGAATACAGTCTGCAAGTTAGATTCAAAGTTAGGAACATGCCTTGAGGTGTCCACACAGAAGAGTGGTATTTTGCAGTTTTACTTTTAGAACAGTTTATTAAAAGACCCCAAATCCCTTTCACCTCTAAATTTTCAGAACGTATCAGCACTCCTCTGGTCAGATTTTCTTTTAATCTTTGATTTTGGAACTGGTAAAGTTGTCTTCAAACATGCCTACAGCAGTGCTCTGACATGAGCTTGTGCTCTGGATCCAATTCATTCACATACAGAGGAACCAGCAGAGGGATCTCTGTGCTGCTAACACCCTGAAAATAGGACTTACAGAGTCTCTGTGCATACTTTGGCCTTGAGACTGCTAAAGGGAGTGAATTTCAGCACAAAATTGGACTTCATCTTCAAGCTACAATGTGATTTTCACGCCTGGGCTTTGCTTACTAAAGATTTCTATTACAGCCCTAGGACAAAAATGCTAATCCAATAGCTTTCATCTTTCCAGTGTCTCTGACCCATCTCACTCCCCAGCCACATTCTGGAGTATGCTGTGGATAGAAGGATATGCTACAAGGAAGGCTGAACAGATAGCCTGGTGCTTCTTTAAGCAGTTGTGTATTTAGTCATTAGCCACTATGAAAGAGTTGGAATAATTTTTATTGTGTAGCCTTCTCTGTGGAAAAGCTCAATCATTTGCCCAAAGAAAGAGCAAAAGCTCCTCCTTTCTTCCATCCCTGCTCCAGTACTCAGGTAAGACCCATCAGATGGGCACTGCACACAGTGAAAAAATGCAGAAGATTATTCTGTCCCCTAAACTGAATGTAATTGTGGATACAGCTGCATGTGAGTTAGCACAAGAATTGCCATCAGGAGTAACCCCTCAGACCATATGACCCAGTGTTCTTCACAGGAGAGTGCCAACACCATCTGACTTGGAAAAAGAAGCAAGAAAACCTAATAGTGCTGCTACAAAGGTTAGCTTTGGTCTGGGACCATGAGGACTGGCAGCTTCTAATTGCTTTGAACGGTGCATTGCTGGTGAATATAACTCTTGGCTGCTCCAGCTATCCATATGGCAGCAGCTTCTTTCAGACCTGTAATAAAGACAGACAATGGTGAAGACTAGTAAATACAAGAAAGCTGCAAAGAATTCACACATTTAAATCAAGCTTAAGTGAAAGACACAATTTCCAAAGCATTGGTTTGCATATTTACTGTATTGTCTGCATCCCATACCAAGAATTACTCATTCCTGGCAGCATTTTTGCCTGTGAAACAATATTTGCAACTGCACTTCCTAAAAAAGTCCAGCACTTTACCTTAAACAGTCCAATGTCTTTCGCCAAACTTACCTGCATGGAAATACTTTTGATGAAATGCTTGAAAAGTCACAACAGATATCAGGTCTGACTTCAGTGTAAGCATCCCTTCATGTCACACATCATTTTTGTGCGTGGAAAGGAAAATAAAAGCCCTTTCACCATTGGGTGCTACTCTACAAGCTAATCACTACACTAACGTGCAGATGTTCTTTTGATACGACCTTTTTCATACTCCACACAGCGGGTTGTTTAGGTTTTCTGTGAAGAAAATGGAGAGGGACCCAGTGGGTGGCTGGAGTACTGCATGTTTGTTATTATCCCCCCCTCACTCATCATAACATCATATGAGTCAATGTGCCTGTGATTTTTTTTTTTTTAAAATCTAATGCAGTCACTAGGAGCTGCTGCTGCAGTGGCACTGCCTGTGCAAAATGAAAGGATCGAGAAGTGAGGACAGATTTAAAATCTACAATTTAAATCCAAGTGGCACAAGAGGAAGAGCTTAATTTTCTCTATCATTTCAGGCGTGAAGCAGAAGGTGACCCCGTGGAAATCATTTTAATAATATAAATGAGATGGGATGTGTCATCTGTAAGGGAGGGAGCAGGGGGAAGGCAGAGCTCACAGGGGGCTGTAGCTGCAGGGAGATGGAGCAGCTTCAGATGGAGATGATTTTTCTGTCAACACACAGCACATGAGGGGAGAGCTGGGGCATGCTCACAGACAGTGGTGCTTTGAAAGAGCAGGGCAATGATCCTGTCTGAGAGATGCTCTGTCTTGCTGTGACATGAATGGAAGGAGCCAAACTCCCTGCTCAAATACACAGGCAGATGCTGTATGTTTTCCACTACAAGAAAAGAAAAAGAAAAAAAAAAGAAAAGGAAAAGAAAATTTTGAAGGGAAGGGAAGGGAAGGGGAAAAAAGAGTACCTGTGTTGCTGTTACCCTGGAGAGTTCTTTTCCATCCTAGATATGAATTCCCCAGCAAACAGACAGATGCTGAATTCATGCTACATCCTTGAGGCCCTGTGTTCTCAGAGAAGTGGAGCATTATTCTTTGCCTTGTTTTCATTTATTTTGCTGTGCTAGGTAAAAATTGAGCTCATAGGAACATACTCCCTGGGGCAGACAGAATCCAACAAGGCAGCCAGGTTTATTACCGGGCCTGGCTCTCCCAATTCACTTCTGTGGTACCTAGGGCTGCTGTCAAGGAGGACAAGGTTCTAGTTAAGTTGTGGGAAAGTTCACTGGGAGCAAACATTCCCACCTGAAAACAATGCCACACAAGGGTTGGTAGTTGGCATTGCCTTCTGGCTGGCCTGGAACAGGATCATCCTGAAAAGCAGGACAATCATTTTCCATTCTCTGTTACAGTCTGGCCGTCAGAGGAAAAGATAAAGAGAGCATTTGCTCTCATGAGAAGAAAGATCTGAACCTTTTTAGGCAGGAGCCAGCTAGTTCAGACTCCTCTGCAAGTGGGAGAAGGGCAGAATAATGACCACTTCCCCAGGTATTGGGCAGTGGGGTTTATGGAGCAGAGGAATCATTGTAACTCATCCCCACTCGGATTTGGGACCACAATGTTTGTGCATGCATGCAAAACCAAACAAATTGCTGAAAATGAAAGTAATTGTCCCAAAGGAAGACTGGGGTGCAAAGCAAGTATTTCTTAGCATTAGGCTTGATGTTTCCCATTGTTTTGCAGGATGGACACAGCTCTCAAGCTGCAGTCTGGGGAGGAGGTATAATGCCTCCTTCTTTCATATCCATGTCATTAAATGAAGGTGATGAAAGTTAGGCTATGCTACACTGGGGTGAAGCTCACATCTTACAAAAAGCACATACTTTATAGAGAGCAAGAGGCTGGACTGTTCAACCATAAAGTGAAGCAGGGATAGTTATCTTCTATGTCCAGACCTCACAATTTTCCTATGTAGGTGTAACACATAAAACTGATTCCCTTCCTGTAAAATCACTTTCTAAAAAGAGGATATGCACTGCCAAAACCTTATGTGAATGAAGGGCATCATAGCTCATTAGAAGTGCAGAAGGCATCCAAGGAATGAGGATGATGTGTGCCATAAGCAGTCTTAAACCAAATATATCAAAATTCTCTCCTGTGTGATGGCTCAGTACCAATGTCAATAATCTCTCAGGATTTCAGCGGGGTGACCTGGAAGAGATGGCTGAAGAGAGGGTCTCCAAGGGACTGCTCATCTTGGTGAATTTCAGGTTTAATCTTCAGCATCTGAGCTAACCAGTGAAAAACTAGGCATCCCAAAATATATTCTAGCTGCAAGCTACCAGATATTTTTCAGAGAGTTACAGATGGATACTTGGGAGCCACAACACACACTTAAAAAAAAAAAAAAAAAGGAAAGCAAATATTCTGCTAACCACAAGCTGGCAGAAAGAACTGTTAAAAATCCTGTCCCTGAAGAGCTCATGAATAAAGGAAAGGAGCTCTTTGAAAAGAGAGACAGAGCATGTGAAAGTCGAGGTGAACTACATCTTTATTTGTTATTACCAGCCTGAAGAGTTAAACGCTCTTTTATTTTTTACAAACACTTACATGTAGAAAAAAGGAAACTACTCCTCTGTGAAGACTTTGTTTTGTTATTTTATTAAAGAACAAATTCTTTTTCATGTTACCATTTGCTGGTGTTAGTTTTGTTTCTCAAACAGAAGCAGGGAAGCCCTGTGGTACTGAAACCCAGCTGATACTAGGTACTTTTAGCAGTAACATGTAGATGGAATTTTATTTAATTTACAAAATCAGGTGCTTAAGGCTTTGCAAAGGCAGATCTGCAGCTTTAATGCATCCCCTTGTGACAATGGGCTGGAATCAGCCTTTATACATGCATAGTTTACAGGAAGAGGCAGAAGGAATAGATGGGGAATATTAATCAAAAACAAAAAAGGGAATTGATAAATTTTACCTCACGATATACAAAAAGGAAGATAAGACCAGATGCATCAAGCCAAGTTAAAGACCAAAATTTATGTAGTCACAGTTTGGTGAACACACAGAGAAGTTGCACATTTTCAGCAATGTCTCTTACTAACAGTAATTCTCATGGAAGCAGGACACAGCTCTCTGTTAGAGGAATTCCTGCCAGGAAGGGTGGGAAGATGAAAGAAGTTGTAGTGATAGGAGGCCCTCTTTGTGCAGAACAGCCGGTGTGAGAGGGTTGGTCAGAGCACACAGGGCTGGGAAAGCAAGAGGCAAGAACATCATCAAATATGGGAGTCATTCTCAATGAACAGGGATGCCAGGCACTGAAGTTGGAGGACTTGTAAAGACAAGACATGGATAGCAGGTCTCATAAACGTCCTGTGTGGAAGAAGAGTGATTAAATGGATCACATTTCCTCTGCATCTAGATCTCTTTCATGCCCTGCCACAATGGCAACAGCCAGCATTGCTCCTGCCACTTCCAAAAATGCCTCTGGGTGGGACATTGCTCAGTGCAGAAGGGAACTAGTCTCTTACAACCTGTGTAATGTTTCTCATGGATTCTGGGCCCATGCTCTCCTACTTTCTGCTGGACAGCTCTTCACCTCAGCAGTTAAATACGTGACAGTGCTGTCACCTTAAACAGGCAGACTACAAAACACCACAGACAGCAGAGCACCATCAATTCAGTCACTGAGTGACACAAAGTACTAAGAGTGATGAATCTTTCCTACACGCACAAGAAATGATTGATTTGAATAATCGCCCGAGAATATTCACATGACACTCGAACAGTCGCTGTCATGATTACCAATGTCTCTCTTCCTCACAGCAAGTCTGTAATTGGCAGGAGTGTCTTAGATAATTTATACAGCAACAAGATTTTCACACTTTCCCAGTTTTGGATAGTTGCTAATATTTCATGAGACAGTAATTTTGTCATACAAGGGAGCTTTTGGCACATCTGTTGATGCCGACTGCCATTGGATTTCTCAATTTTCCTGTCTTTTTTATTAATTGTCATTAGTACCCATCTATTCCTTTTTTGAATTGTGGAGATTTACATTTATTTGAATTTAGATTAGTGTAGGTCTTTTTCTATATTGTAGTCAATCCATGACATATATTTAACAGAAACATCTACTTCAAGTCCACATATTAATGGATTTCCTGTTGTAAGGAAAAATTCCTTATTGCTCACTAGTTTGCCTGTGCCATCTTGTTAAATAAGTGAATGGCTAAATAAATCAGGTGTTTGCTTATCTAACTGTCCTGCATTCCAAACCAAGCAGACTACTCCAAAAACCAAGCACTGTCACCACAGTCACCAAGAAGCTGTCACCACTCCAGGAGGAGCTAGGACAAAGCTACTTTCTCCATTGCTTTGCTGTCATGCTCGTGTGGATTGCGACATGTTGCTCACTTCTGTGCTCAGTAGGATCCCACTGCTAGCAGCAGAAGCAGGGGTTGGTGCCCTGCTTCTGGGACTGGGAAGTCTTGTTCTCTTAGTATCACCATGAAACTAGTGGATTATTTTAACTGCCATCATTAGAAATCCTTTTTTGATCTCTCTTTGTACAGAACTTGAAGCAGGGGTTGGTGCCCTGCTTCTGGGACTGGGAAGTCTTCTTGTTCTCTTAGTATCACCGTGAAACTAGTGGATATTTTTAACTGCCATCCTTAAAAGTCCTTTTTTGATCTCTCTTTGTATAGAAGTCGTGTTTGCTCCCCTGTTTAACCGCACATGTGCTCATTTCACCTCATTTTACCTGCAACAAGATAAACAAAACCTTAGCTTTCTTTGGCAACACCAGCAATTACCCAGCCCTTGGGCTTAAGGAGAGAAACACTGGGATCAGAGCTGTGCTTTCAGAACACCCAGTGTCCTCACCACCTCGTAGGCACAAGTCATTTCAGTGGCAGCACTGCTCAGCAGCAGATTTATTTATTTTTTTACTCCTGCATGTGTTCGACATCAGTGTGTGAAAAATTGCTACTAGAGGGCAGATACTGATCATGATACAGCTATTACTGGCTGCCAGGTGCTGCAGAGATTGGGGTCACTGCTTGCTTTTTCCAAAAGAGAGACAGTTTAATGAAATCTTGCTCTTCGGAGGCAAGAAAGCATTTATCCCCTCCAAACAAATTCATAGTCCTGAGGTAAAATGACATGAATATGTATAATTTCTTTAGTGAATTACATGAATTTGTAAGAGAGGTTTGAGGCATACAGCACTTCCAATGTCCCTCGTTCAGCTCTCTCTGCCCGCATTTAGCATATGCTGAGAGGATGTGCAGAGAGTTCCATGGTGCCTTCCGTCCCAAATGGCTTCACTGATGTTTTTGGCAGAAACAGTTTTCCTTGGCAGGATGATTAGGCAGCAGCACACTCCATGGATGTTGCTTATTACCTCTTACAAGACTGGAATCACTGGTGCTCATCCAGTTTTACGTACTGGCTGGTTGGCCCACCAGGCTCTGCTGAGCTGTGATTATACCACAGGCAGACTGCTACATCCCTTGGGATTGTGTGTCCCACTACCCCCACCAAATGCATTTCACAAAGCTGGCATTTAAAAAAATCTGAGTGGCTAAATCCCAGCAAGATCCCAGCAGATCCTTCTCTCTGTCCTGCTGAGGAAAGGATAAGAGCACAAGTGCCCACAATTTGTGCAGCACACAGAGGTAGTGAAAAGCAAGGGAGAGCAGAGGCATTAGGTAAATGGCCAAAAAAGCTGAGGCAGCCTCACACAGAGACACACAACAAAGAAGCTAGTGGATCTAGTTGACTTTAGCTGAGCAAGGCTTAGAGTACTGCAGTCCCATGCGTTGATGTTCATGAGCAGGCACATCAGTGACTCTGCTGGGTGGAGTCGGCTTCCAGGACACAACCCCCTGATATTTTGTCATTCAAAGAGAGTGTACACACAATAGAGCTATAGCACAGGTATAGAAGGGGATGTGAGGAGAGGATGTATGGGTTGGAAACATTCCAATGTTTGCTTTAGGCTGGAGATACAGCTCTGCCTATTGAACTGTAAAGGGTGTCTGAGCTGTTCTAGATCCCAGTTGTGAGCCTATCCTCTGCCTGTGTGTGCAAAAGCTGATTTATTTCCTGAATGGTCACATCAGAAGTGATTTGGGAAATGTAACTGTGTGACAGTATGTTGAAGCTCAAGTTCAGGCCAGGCAGTGTCTTCTTACAGATCTAATGTTGTATCTACCAGTATTGTGCAGATGTCTTGGGCAACTAAACTGTCCAAAATTGCACTAGGACACCTATGCCTGGGCACCTGAAGGGGCTGTCTCTGCCATTAGCATGTTCACACTGCTTGCAGCAGGCATCCCCTGTAAAACTTGGCATTAAGGAAAAGTCATCCCTACCCTGTACAGACGATGTGCTTAAACAGATGTGGGTCTTCAAAGTTCCTACTCCAGGAATAACGAATTAACTGTTTTGCATGAAAAGTTTATCAGATTATGCTCTTTTTCCCATTGCAGGTTATTCTGAAGCAGACATGACAATAAATCACCACAACCCTATGAATATTTCATAGAAACACATTTCAGCTTATGGGTGTTCTTCTTTTCTTGAACGATTATGTCTGTGTCTTTAGCCATTCATCGTCTGTGATACGTGACTGGCCACTTGATTCAAATTACTGTAGTGTCTGGCTTTTGACTGGTTCATTAAATATTTCATAACAAGAAGGAAAAGTAGCACTGCAGATGACATTTACGTGAATATACAAGCAGATATTTGTGAAATCTTAGTCAGGATTTCTACTCACAAATGCTTTGGGAAGATTAATAGGTATCTCTGAACATTGTTGAAATAGTGACTTTTTATTCCAGTGAAAATTCCAATTAAATAACGAAAATTATGATAATGATTATCTGGCACTGTTGCTCTAGTTAAAGGGATGTGGGTCCAGCATTCTGAAGTGTATCCAAGACTGGACTATAACTAAGAAACTTAATGAGGAGCAGAGTAGATGGTATCTCTTGAAATGCAGTTCATTAGTGTAGTAGTTCTTGAACAAACTGAAAAACAAATCTCAGAAGCCTGACATTTGCCTTGTCAGACCATGGGAGCTCAACACTAGAATTCACAGAGACTGTAATGAAATGAAATTTTAAGTAGCAACAAGCATTCCTGAAATCCCTCAGTTCTTGTGTGTGTCTCTTGTAACACAAGTTAATTCTTCAGATTATTAGCTACAAAATCTGTAAGGCAGAAAAAAAGAGGCTGGAGAAAGGAGCACTAAGCTTTTAGACTTGATTTCCCCAAATGATTATCAGCTTTTCAGGAGCAAACTTTTCAAACTGGTTAAACTTTTATATTAAATTCCTGCATGCATGTTTAGCAGTCCTGTCACTCTGGGAGCATTTAGCTATGCACACAAACACCAGCTAATGTGAAATATGCTACCAAACCTCTATCTGTCCTTCCCATTGAGTGAGAGCTCTGTACAGGTTTGGAAATGTGAAGCTCCAATGAGAAACAAAAGCCTCAGTGAAGTGGATGACAAAAGCCCCAGTGACTTTGGGAGAGGCTGGGAGCAGAGGTGCTGTTACACACACGTGTCCACCTGCTCAGGCGATCCAACCTATTGGTGCAGGCTCAGCAGGCTCTTGGTGGGTTTTTCAAGCTGTAATGGTCTCTGGGTTGCTCTGGTGAAGCCTGACCAGAGCAAATACCACCATGTGAATGTAACCTGCCACCGCTGTCACAATTTCCCTGGTGGGAAGGAACCTTCCTCCACTAAGGATGCCGGTGCTTGCGATCTGTCAGGTTTTCCTGGTGGATTTGGAGCCATGTACTCATCGTAAGGATGGCTGCCTTCTGCTTTACCACCTGTCTCTGAGTGGAAGAGGGCAAGGAGTGTGGGCAGCAAGGAAGAAGCCTGTCAGGCAGGGGGAGCAGAGGATGAGAAAGGGACCCAGAGCAACAGGCATAGGACAGTGTGGGAAGGGGATGGGAGGTACAGCAGAAGAGGAGGCTCAGGGAAGACTTCTGCCCCCACCTCACTGCAACCTCCCTTCTCCCTCTGCCTGAAGGGAGGTCAGCAGAAGAGGAGGCTCAGGGAAGACTTCACTGCCCTCTGCCTGAAGGGAGGCTGCAGTGAGGTGGGGGCAGGTCTCTTCTGCCATGCCTAGCATAAGAGGACTAAAGGAAGTGGCCTTAAACTGGGACAGGGGAAATTCATATAAGCTATTAGAAACAAATATTTTTCCCTGTTAGGGTGGTCAGGCATTGGAACAGGTTGCCCAAGCGTGTGTTGAAGTCACCATCTCTGGAGGAGTTCAAGAGACACTTGGACCTGGGGCTGGGTGAAGTGGTTTAGGGGTGACAGCGGTAGTGCTAGGTGGACACTTGGGACTGAATGATCTGAAAGGTCTCTCTCAGCCTTGATGATTCGAGGACTCTATGATTCTGTGGAGACTGGAGGAGATTTGGGAGAAAGACGAGGAGCTGAAGGTGGGCAACCCAGAGGGCTCCAGGAAACCGAGAAGGAAAGGGCTGGGCAGGCCGGGAAGAGAGCCGGGAGGGAACCCGCCGGGCTGCGGTGGGAGCAGGGAAGGGAGCCGGCACCGTGTGCAGGGTGTGCGCGGAACAGCCCCGAGCAGGGCCGGGGGCACGGTGTGCGCTGAATGCGGGGGCAGCAGCGGGGGCAGCAGCGGGGGCAGCAGCGGGGCCAGGCTGCGCGCAGAGCGCCCAAGCAGGACGCTCGCCCTCAGGGCCCGGCGAACTGCAGGCTCCACAATGCCCTTGGCCCGCAGCGGGCATGCGCGGCCGGCCCCGCCAGGCCCACCCGCCCCATTCCCGCCCGCCGCCGGGCGGGGACAGCGTGAGCGAGGAGGCGGCCGGGGCCGGGCGGGCCGGGCCGAGGGGCGGTCGCTGCCGCGGG
Source organism: Passer montanus (assembly GCF_014805655.1). Classification (NCBI taxonomy): domain Eukaryota; kingdom Metazoa; phylum Chordata; class Aves; order Passeriformes; family Passeridae; genus Passer; species Passer montanus. Next base: position 2,335,253 of record NW_024356505.1, on the reverse strand, counting down.
CGGCAGGTGAGGCGGCGCGGGGCGGGGGCCGGCCCGGGCTCCCGCAGGGGGCGGTTCGTGGGGGGTGGCGGTGGAGGCTGTCGCCTTGTTCCCGAAGGGAGAGCGGGTGACGAGGAAGCGGGGGGAGCGGGGCCGTGTCCCTCGTGGTCGGCAGCGACCCCACGGCGGGGAGGCGGAGGAGCCGGGGAGCCCTCGCGGAGCGGGGCTGGCGGCGCGGCCGTGGACGCGCCTGCACGGGCGGGCAGCGAGAGCGCTCCGGGCCGGCAGCCGCCGTGAGGGGCAGCGGAGCGGCGGCTGTGCAGTTCCAACTCCGATAACCTCCCCAGAGGTCACGGCGCTGCGGGTTTAAAGCCTGCTGGGGCAGGTGAAGATGTAATTATGTTCTCCTGACAGTTTTCCTTGAGTGCCTTGGGACACCATCCCTCCAGCTCCCCGACAGCTGCCTTCGCCTTTGAAAGCTTAGCAATGAATTTGCGAGTTTGACCCCAATGGATACGGATGCCGGGTTTATCACACCCTGCGCCTTTTTAATTATTGCGTGCTGACTAAGCATGGTGGAAAAGTTTCTCTTGCCTGTGTCAGTTCTGGATGGATTGCACATGCACATTCCAAGGGTGGGCTCGCCAGTGTCTGCTGGGTTCCTTTGCTTCCTTCTAGCCCCCCTCAATTAACCCGGTGTTTAAATGGGCTATGAAGATAAAGAAAAATAAATAAATTAGAGAGGCACGTTCTCCTCTGATGAGAATGACTGTATCTGAACAACTGCTCAAGCCAAGGGAACGTCTCAGTGTTTTCACACCAGTGCCATAGCTGGGTAACTATTGACAAATGCTGACTTTTAAAGGGTGACTGCTGACTTTGGTAATAAAACAGAAACGGCTCTTTTTAAGAGCAATCTCAAAACGCTTGAACTGATTGATTGGCTTGTTAGCTCAAGCCTTGACTTAGCTGGGAACCAGAAGAGCTCTTATTCTCTGCAAGGACGTTCTCCCTGAAACAAATCTGACTTATGCTAAACACATCAGCTGTAAGACAGGGTGTTTATTTTGCAATGTCATTTTCAAAACCATGGTAGATACCAAATGTGTGAAGTAGATACAGGAAAGCTGCCTTGCAGTCTGCTTTTCTGCCAGAGTGCATTTTGAACGGTTTATGATTGCATGGTGGCGGTTTTACTTGGAGCCTCACTTTTGTGTTTTAATTAGCTGTCATCAAAGCTGGAGTTCAGCTTCCAACGCTTGTGAAGTGTGCCATGAACATGCACTCTAGCTGCCTGGGTAATGTTTTGGAACTAGTTACTTAGAACCCACTCTCTATTAAGCAATGTGCAAAATGGACTGACTATGGAAATCTCTTTCCAGCTAAATTTCCAATCTCCTCAGTTGCATCTCATTGTGAACTTACTGAGGTTTGCTTCAATCATCTGGAAATGGAATATTTTCATTCCCCTTTTTCTCACCCCCTTTCTCTTACAAGTTGTTGCTTTAAAGTGTTCCATAAGTGCTGTGGATTTAAATGGTTCCCTGTGACATTGTCCCACATTCAGTTGCTGCTCCCCAGAATTTTTCATGTGTCTGGCCTGTGCTTTAACCTAGCAAGGTCTTCAGGAGGTGTTTTAAAACACAGAGACCTAGAGATCTTCCACAAGTAAAACCATCAAATGATCAGAGCCATAGATGACTTTTCTCAGCAGAAGAAACTGCTTTCTGTTTAAAATGGCTTTTCCAGTCAGGGTGTATCTAGGCTGTGAGGGAGTGGATTTTTCTAGGAAGTAGTGGGAGGCAGGAAGAATCATGAAAAAGAAGGTGGCGCAAAGGAGAGCATTAAACCACAGAGCCAGAATCAGATCAGAGATCCTCAGCTATGCAGACAAAATTTCTTCAAGAGGACAAAGAATCTTGTCACACTGTGGGACAGTATTTTTTTGGGTCGTGTTCCAGGGTGGTTACAGAATTCAGTGTTGAAGTTTACATTGAGAGATAGAGTAGGTCTGTGGGTTCAAAAAGGTCAGGGAAGAGTGGGCTGGGAAGGGTCAGTGGAGTTTTGGGGAAGATGAGTGGTGCTCCCCTCTTTTGCTGGCTGCCTTCCTGGGGGAGCCAGTGGCTGTCCCTAAGGGACTTTGCACCATTGGCACAGAGCACTGACTGAGGGTTAGCATTTGTTGGTGGTTCTGCTGTGCTGGATGAAGGCACGACATGCGACCCTCTTCCTTCTCCTTGTAGGTCTTCCCCTCCTTTCCTTCACCTTCTGTGGTACAACGTGTTCCCTTCTCCATCAGCACACCACCTTCTCCAACACCACTTTGCCACCTTTCCCACACAGCTGTCTCCCTGTCCTGGAAGCCAGCTGGTGGATGTGAGGGGCTGGAAGAAAGCAGGTTTCTTTCCTTCCTTCCAATGTGCAGATCCTGCCTGCTGGCAGGGCAGGGGGGAGAGGGCCACTCACACCTGGTGGTGCCAGGCAGCGCCCAGCTCGCCTGTGTGTGGCACAGGCTGTGAGCAGGCACTGGGCTCAGCACGGGGCAGGCTCAGCTGGGAGGCTTCAAAGCCAATTACTGGATGCAGTCTGTGTATGACAAGCTTCAGTTTCATTAGCTGCCTCCCAGGAGTATCGAGCTGTGAGGCTCACCTTTGCAGAGATCAGAGTCTCCTCTGTGATGTTATTAGGTGTTTTTAAAAATAGCTTCATCAATCCACTTTAAAAGAGCTGGTCTGCTCTGATAACAGTGCCTGCTGGTGCTTTTCCAGATAAGGAACTTGTCACTTTTCCTGCTGTCATACATGCAGCTTCTGCCCTATTTAGAATACAGTATAAAAAAAGACTACAAAATAACCACCAGTCTTGACTAAAGATTTATGTGTTTAGTTTAATAACAACTGAACATCCCTTATTTAACTGCTTTGGACAGTATTAGCTTACGAAGAAGTTAGGATCAAATTAAATGCAGAGGTGAAGATAATAACTTCACATACCAGTGACTTGAGGAAATCTTCATGATAATGTCTCTTATGTAACAAAATGACAACAGGCCAAAGATTTTTTTTTCCTTTCTGTCCCCATTAGAAATTCACTAGCTTTAAAAAGAATCTGAAATACTGTGTTGTTCATATATGTGTATCATCTGTACAACAGTGGGAAAGAGCCAGATGAAATAGCGTAAAACCAATTTCAATCTCTTTTGGGGGTCTGAAAGGAAGTTCCCAGCAGTATCATGAGGAAGCTGCAACTGCAGGACATACCTAGTAATTCATTCTATAATGGTGTATGCAGGAGCAGTGTTCTAATTTACACATTTCTTTGATGTTTTGTGAGCAGATGGCATTTTTAAAAAGGTCTGTTAATTCTGTGGGAATTTGGTAATGCCTAATTGCTGGGGGATCAGAAAAGAATAGTAGTCAAAGTGAGGCTCCAGACTTCTCTGCTCTCAAAAGGGAGACAGCCCTCTGCAGCCTCATTTTTAAGCTACTATCCTTTTAGAAACCCTTGCTTAAGAATATTCACCAGTGTCATGAGCATCAGTTTGGAACTTGCTGATTGGTCTTCATTAATTGGATTGTTTTCCATGAACCAGACACTTGTTATTACAGGTAAAAAGTACTGGGGTGATCATGGCTTATTGTAGGACATGATGCATTATGGATTTTCATAAGAAAGCCCTTTACTCTTTCCCTTTTTCTCACTTGTCTCATGGTTCCTTTCCTTTTATTTTTCCCTTCTCTGTTTCTTTCATTGCACCTTTGACTTGGTTGGTGTACTTCAGGCACCTGCCTAAAGTGTTTGCAGCAAAGGACCTAAGTACCTCTTTGCACTGTGACATCAAAGGATCACATTTTGAAATTACAACTTTTCCTTTGAACAAAAAGAAGAAAAGGTTCCTGGTTGCTATGGTGATGAGCACTATATAAATGCCTATAAATAAATAAAGTAAACAGCTGATTCATGGGCTTTGATTTGCACTATTTTTTGCTTTTCTAATGAGATATAATTAAATATCAGAATGGAAGGAAGTGACTTTCCATTAATTTTATTAAATACATGTTACGCCTTCTCTTTTACAGTATTTTGGCTGAGAACGGTTAAATAGTAAGATGTGTATTTTTCTCTCTGTAGGAAGTTAATGGTTTGAAAAATCATAGTCTAGTATTTATAGAAAAAAACTTTTAGATGCCAAAAGGCAGTCCACTAAAAAGATGGTGTCCATTTTCAGTTTAATCAGAACATACATTTTGAGCTAAATGCCTGGGTTTTTTTATCTTTAAGAGACTCTTATAGCTGTTGCAACATTTAAGTTCCAGTCAAAAGTGTCTATAAATGTAATTATGTTCTTCTGCAGTATTTGAAACCCCACTGGTGCACGACAACAAAACTTGAAAATGTCACTGACTTTTTCTTTTATGTCAAAATGACAAAGGCACAGTGAAAAATCATATATTCCTTGTTGAAGTTTGAGGAGGAGGGGAGAATTGGCTTTCTCATAAGCTTTTTGTTCTCAGGTCTGTGATGTAAAAGTAGCTTTCTCTCTGTGCTAAAGGTGATAATTGTAAAATGGATTGGATGGAGACAATAAACAGCACACTGGAGTAATCCCACACACAGGTGTTTCTCACTCAGCAAACAGGTTTGCTTTGATTAACAGCAAAGGAGAGTCTGTAGTGGAAGGAGCTGTCCTTAGGGAAGGAAAAAAGGTTTGTGTGATATACAGAGCTACTCTTTGGTTAAAGGATCAGTCTGGTTTCTCGGTGGAGACTGATTTTGCTACACTGGCCTGAAGAGAGATTATCTCAGCCCTGAGCTGTGGAGTGCAGCTTGTGCACTGACAGGGAGTAGTTCTGTTTTCTACCACAGAATTTTTTTGTATTCAAAGCAACTGTCAGATTTCCAAAGGACTTGGAGCGCTATCCTGTCCTATTAAACAATGATAAAGTAACACCACATCCTTCACTGTCTTCCTTCCCTCTGTACATTCAGATTCATGTCTGTTTGCTTTACCAATTAAAAATATATTTGGCTAAATATCTTTTACTTCCAAGCGTGGGTAATTGGGAGGACAAGGACACATGGTAGTTTTTTGCAGTTACACACGACATCTTCTCACCGAGCAAAACATGTATGGGCACACAGCTGTAGAAGGCAGGGGCAGAACAGGAGCAAGGAATGGTGTCCCTGAGGGTCTCACCTGAGCAGTGACAGCCTGCTCCAGTATGATTTACATTTCATAGGCCTGTCACTTGTGTCACAGCTGAGCTGCTGCTGTGGCCAGGCTGGTGGTGCTCACCTGAAGAACAATGACAGCATCAGTGAAATAGCCACAGAGCTGCTTCTGAACCTGGAGTTTTCTGCCATGGCACTGTGCTCATCTCTCAGAGGGTGGCACAGTGTCCCGACCCTGACCCTGTGCCCACCACAGCACTGTTCCATGTGGGCCTGAGGTTGCTGGAATGTCATTTGTACTCCACATATATCAAAGACAGTTTTACCTGGATTGAGGGTAGGTTTGGACGGTCAGTGTTTGACCTTTGTGACTGACAGTGGACAAGGCAATCCAAGGTCTCTCCTACAAGAGTCGCTGCAGAGGCTGATGAGGTCTGTAGGCAACCTGAACCCGAACAGAATCTGCTGCCTGCTGGAGCAGCAGGGAGATGGGAAAGGTGGCAAACAGGGAGTCTTGAATGTGCTTCAAGTTTGCAGCTACTCCCAGGGCTAACCACATGGTTTTGGTGTTCCTGGAGACCAGGCTGGTGCTGGAGCAAGACCAGGCTCCAGAGTCATTGACAGAATTTTATCAATTGAAAAGCAGCATTGTTAGTAGTACATACTGCCTTTAATGGAGAGGCATCTTTATTTAGAAGTCTTTTCTTTGGAGAGGAGGATGAAATATAGATATTAATGACAGGACAAACTGTTGAGGACAAGCTGGAGCTGTTGTGTATCTCCTTTTCTGGCATGGTTAGGACAAAGGGTGAAACAGTGCATATACCAGATTTTTTTTTCCCATTCCTCAGAAGGTCTCCTTATGTGTGGTTAGAATTTTTTTTCTGTCAGAATTTTTTTAATAGATAGATATGATCCAGGACCATCTGGTGGATTTGCTGTTGTCACATCTAGGTTTTCTGATGTATTGCCTGTCAAGTTATGTTGTATGTTCAGATGAATTTCTCATATGATCTGCTGACAGCTACTGACATTCCTGAGATGGGAAGTTGGAAGCCTGAGGGGAAGAACAGAGGGGCAGAGCTAGCTTTAAAAATGTAGCTTTGATTGCTTTTGATTGGTGGGCTTTTATTTCTGGTATTTAAGGGTGACTTTTTTAGTGAAGAAAGGTGAATGAGTGAACTTTAAACCAAGTGCACCTAAACTACTGTAATTTTACTTGGAAGGTCTTGGAAGTCCACCTGTAGTTTTGTTGTTGATTTTATTTTTTCTTTAACATTGGCTCCTTAGTCGTTCTCTATCGTTAACTCTCCATCTGTAGACAATCTCACCCACTTAAATTGCAGCCTTTTCTTCCTCCTTTACTCCTCTGTCCTTATCCAGTCCCTTTTTAGAAAGACCTCAAAATATTTTTGTATTTGTTAGGATGCCATTAGGAATCCTAGTAATCATAGTATGCTAATCCTAAATCCTAACACCATAATAATTCTGTAGTAAAATGAACTTAGATTTTTGAGAAATTCGTATTAACCTTTGCAGACAGATCACATGTATAAAAGCAATAAGCAACTCTGAAATAACTACAGTAATTCTTTTCTTGCTGGTACAATATTCAAATAATTAATTAAAGTAGATGGTTTTTGATGTCGAGATCCGCAGTGCAATTGCATTTCCTCACACACTGATAAAGATAATGCTCTGCTTTGTAAACCAGAATCCAAATAAGCCATAAGCACTTCAGTTTTGTTCTTCATTTTTTTCTGCCATAATTTGAAGCTCCAAGTAGCAATTATAGGCTGGTGACAAGATAAATTTCACAACTTGTTGTCATTCATCATTTTTCAATTGGCTAGATCAGAAAATAATTGATTTGTGTTTGAAACTTAAAGGTTTTTAGTTTGTATGGTACTAGTAGAAAGCATAGTACAGGTATTTCTGGCTGGGCTGGGAGGAAGCCTGTTTGTAGACAGAGGTGGGATTGCCCTGCAGAGGCACATCCAGGTGTGGCTCTGAACACAGACTCGCTCCCTTCTCTCTCAAAGCTGCTCTGTTACACCAGGCCTCCTGCTCTTTACATCCTGCCTAAGTTTTGATGAAGTTGGAAGTCACCCTTGAAAAGGAAAAAGCTTTCTTCCATGGGAATCTGGATCTCAAGATGACAGTCCCCAGGTTCAGGGGACTCTTGCTGAGGCAGAAGCTGGAAAGCATTTTCTTGCCTCTGTTAGTTACTCCTGTGAGTCCTTGATGCTGCTTCCCGGATGGGGGACTGCAAGTGCCCTTCTGTGGCAGTCGAGAGACAGATCATATTAAGCTGACCAGGCCTGTAAAACCAGAATGTAGGGACCACTGTTGTGTACTCCAGTTTTGTTCCATACTTTTAAAGTATCAGATAAGGTGACTTGGAAATGATCCCACTCCTGTGATAGGGGTGGGATTGGATATGCAAGGGTCAGTGTAAAGATGCAGCAGCTCTCCATGGTGGTGGTGACCTGTGTTGGATGGAGCACTGTTCTCATACTGGTCAAGCATCAGCTCAGCTGTTTTCAGAAGAAGTGGACTTTGAAGGAATCCCCATAGATGGAATATGGCCAAATCCTCTGCCTGTAACGTGTTTGATAGCACTGCAGGGTGGCAGAGCTGGTCTTCAGTCCTTAAATGCATTAAATTAACTGCAGGCAAGCTTGCTGAGAAAAGGGTAATGAAGCGGGTCCAAAATGGGCTGTGTGTGCTCAAGCACATGCGGTGGCCTTAATGCTCTAGGCAGCATTCCCACAGGCACGTGGCTCTGGAGCAGCCAGGTCATGGAGCACACTGTGCTGTTTGTTAAAGGTATTGCAGACCACAGGTGCAGCCAAAATCACTTAGCCAGGCATCAGAGAGAAAGTCAGGAAGGAGAGCAATTCCATCAGGAGAAACTTGTGAGAGGAGCTGGATGCAGTCTGGCATAATGCTGGTTTGTGGTGGATGTGTTCCAGTCAGCACCCTCTCAGGGACCTGCCTAGCCCACTGCAGCTAAAGTTTCAGCTTCTGATAATGGAGATGAGGATCTCAACACATGGATTGTGTTGTTTCAGGTAGGGGCAGCATCTGAACAGGTCTGCAGCGTGACTGACGTTGTGCAGCCTTCATCTTTACTTCATGTGATGAGGAGGAGGGAGGGTGGAGATTACTTGAAGCACCTGGATAGAAGCAGAACATACTTTTTCAGAGTTCCTTTGTCTGGAGGAGTACACAGCCCATATGTAATTCAGAAACATGTTAAAAAAATAGAGAGCTGTTGTCTTTAAAAATCGGTGAGCACCCAAGTCTGTTGGTTGAAAATCTTGCAATATGTCTAAAATGAACCAAGAAAGTGTGTATAAAAAGTAGTGATAAAACTAACCCCTTCATAAACTCAGAATAATGTGTATTTTCCACATTTAGGCTGAAATACCTGGAGCTGCACATGGATTTATCAGTTGTCAGTTCTTCTGAAATCACATTTAATAGAGATGTTCTTTTCAGATGTGATCTGTAAACATTTTTTTGTTTGTTTTACCATAAATCTTGCTTCCCCCACTTTTTTTTTTCCCCAAGCCTTTTCTTCCTTCTTGTGCTTAAACCTGATGATGTTATGCTATAGTTAAATTATCAGAGAGGGAGAGTGATATCAGTGTCCTCCACCTTGTAGTAAAAAAATCTATATTTTTGTTTTCTGCAGTGTATTGAGGGCAAGATAGATGAGCAGGGTGTTGCCATCCTTTATCACAGTCAGAATGATAAATGCCATGTCCTGGAAAGTTTAAAGATGTGTAAGAATGCAAATCCTTGGCCCACAAGGAGATGTGTTTGAAAGTGCAGATCCAGCCAGGAGTTAAGCACATCCTTAAATCTAAGCAGCAGCATTGCTTCCATTGGGTGTATGTACCTGGCACCTCGCTGTGTGGGGTAAGCAAAGCTCATTCTGTGCAAGGAGATTTGACTTGTTTCAGTGGCTTGAAGTGGGATAAGAAAATGAGCCTTTTCTTGTCCCCTTGAAGAGCAGTCTGAGGGTAGTTCAGGTTTAGCTGTTGTGTTGCTGTCAGTGTGAACTGATGTAGATGGAAATGCTGATCCTTTGGTACCTTACAGTGCATCCCTCCCCTTCTCCTCTCTTTTCACCCTCTACCCGTGTCTGCTAACCATGAACAGAGAGCCTTGTTTGTAGTGGGCAATACAGCACCACAGCACCTCAGCTTAGCAGGTGGAAGCACTGCAAGAGACTGAGGATGTTCCATGGGAGTGCAGGACTTTTCCTCCCTCGCAAACAGGGAAATATGTAGAAATTTTCAATAATTCACAACTCAGCCAGGAGGGCCAAGCGTGTCCTGGGGAGCATCAGGGACAGGATCACCAGCCGGGCAAGGGAGGGAATCACCTCCAGTGCTGGGGGCAGTTTTGGGAGCCACAATGTAAAGGAGACATTTAACTATTAGAGAGTGTCCAGAGGAGGGCAACAAGGATGGTGAAGCATCTAAAAGGGAAGCCTGGTGAGGAGTGGCTGAGGTCACTGGAGCCTGGAGAAGAGGAGGCTGAGGGGAGACCTCGTTGTGGTCTTCAATATCCTCACGAGGGGAAAGGAGGGACAGGTACAGATCTCTTCACTCTCATGACCAGTGACAGGACCCAAGGAAATGGTATGAAGCTGAGTCAGAGAACAGAATGTTTAGTTTGGATATCAGGAAAATGTTTTTCACCCAAACAGTGGCTGAACACTGGAAGAGGCTCCTCAGGAAAGTGGTCACAGTACCAAGCCTGACAGAGTTCAAGAAGCATTTGCACAATGCTCTGGGACATATGGTGATTCTTGAGATGTTCTGCATGGGACCAGGAGTTGGACTTGATCCTGATGGGTCCCTTCCCTCAGCATATTCTATGATCTTTTCTCTATCTGCTTCTTTTCCTGGTTGTCCTTTAGTGGAAGTGCTCTCTTTGGCTCTGTTTTCTTTCCTTCCCTGTAGTTCATGTTCATGCCATATTTCTTGCTTCTTTGTATTTGATGTCATGTGTGCTTTCTGAGGATGCAGTGTATTCTCTACTCTGGTTGCTGTCCACATATTCCTGCTAGTGTCACCTGTGTCTTTCCTCATGGATTTGAGTTAGTTTTCTAACTGGGAGGTAATATATCGGTTTTGTGTACAAATGGAAATGTTTTTATTTGGGTTTTTTTGGTACTGAATTAGATGTCATCCCTCTTGCATCCTTGAGATTTTAAAAGAGAGATGGAGGCTGAATTTTCCTGGTGCACTGATTTTACAGCATCAGTTTCACTGAATTACCACCAGCTGATCCAACAGCATTGCGGCTGGCACTGACATTCTCAGATTCTTCTCCTGTGTTTTAAGTGATTTTGTTTACTTCATACAGTGCAATGAGGCCTCGAGCTCATGACTGGAAATTTCTTGGTGTTTTAGTGATAAATACAGATAAAAAAGATAATCTTCCTGTCTGGTCTTTTTTTTTTTCTTTCCCTAGAGCAGTCTTTGAAGGTTGCACCTTCTTCTGTTGTACATCCTTTTTCCAAGTCTTTTTTTGTTGTCTATTCCCCTCCTACTTGTTTCTTCTCTTCATTCCCTTTATTTTAGTCCTAGGTCTTCTTTATTCTTTTGGGTTGTTTTGTTTAGGTTTGAGAAGAGACACACCTGCGTTTAAGTATAATTGGCTATTTGGAGTTAACTTGGAAGTTTTCCTTACAACTGCCATGTAAGCAAAGTAATTTGCCCCTTCATCTCTTCAAGCTTTTTCCAGTGTCAACTGAAAAGTTTCACAAACTTTTGCCGTTCTGCCTCCAGTTTTCATTGCCTTTTGACCATCTTCTGCTCCAAAGCTTGCTTTGTCACACCTGTGAGAGGCTGTGCTGCACAATTCTCACATCCAAACCAACTGATGTTTCCCTTTTCCATTGTGAAATGTTTCACCTTTTCCTTTCAAAACACACATGCAAGTATTCTCCTCTGGCCTTTGGCTCTGCCTTATAAAACTGCAGCAGAGATCTGGGTACTCACTGGCAGCTTGACTTCTCTGCTCAGTTGCATCCAGGAGCCCCTTCTTCAGCTGCTAGATGTTCTGAAGGCCACATGTGTTTAAAAAGGGGACAAGGGCTTATTTTGATATTAAATAAGGATTTCTTGGTTCTTGTAGGGAAGTGGCATATATGGATCTTGGGATTAAAGATGAGAGGGATAAGAGTTTGTTTGATAACAGAAGGGGTTTCTTGTATTTATGAAAAAATGGCTTTTGTACCACGCTGCTTACTTGCCAAAGTTCAGCTGAGAAAATGGTATTTTCAGTGAAAACAGATCATGTGTTTTCAGTTGCAAAGACTTCTTTGTATATGGTGTTAATTGCCTTTCCATATTTTTACTGTTTTACTGTAACAATTTGATTATACATGTATTTTTGCTCTCGAGAGACAGTGGGTGTGATACAATCTCTGTTTTAAACTGTTATCATGTAATTAGCAGGGAAAGGTGTCTCTAAAGTGTGATCTGCTGGCTTCTTTGCTGCTCAAGAAGCAAAGAGCAGCTGAATTATGGGATTTGAGTCCTTGACTGGAAGTCCTTGTTGTGTAAATTTGGCATAGGCTACTTATATTTCAGAGAACTAACTCTTTCTTCAGCTCAGAGTAGTGTATTAGGACCATGCTTTAATAACATCAAGAAATTGTGATGGGTTTCCTGGTTATGCTTTATGTACCCCTTGTATGAAATGGGCTTGCACACAGATCTTTCTTATTCATCTAGTTATGTTCTCTGATATTAAACCATATAGGTTTTTAAAGGTCCCTCTTGTGAAGTCTTTGAGCTAATACTGAAAAGTAATCTTTGCTCTCCCTTCTCAGAGCTTCTAAACCAGACTGGGGTGTTTCTGCTACATTTTTCTCCAAGCTATGCTGTGAGTTTTTTGATGTCTTTTGGCACTAAAAATTCACCCATTCTATTTTAAGGATCAGTTTTGTATACTCTTCGCTGGATAACACTCTTGGAAGTTCAGTTCTCTTCACTGGTGTTTTGTTCTAAGAGTGGAACTCAGCTGAGAGTTTAGATCTTGGTTTCTTTAAGCTCAGAGACTCATGTGCAGTTTTAAGCTGCATGTGACTTTTGAATCACAGGTGCCCAATGAAATACTTAAGTAGTCTGTATAAACTACCTTGGAAATGCCTTGAAAGAATTTGAAATCAACTGCCTCTGTCCCTCCTTCTGTCCCAGGACAAAAACCCTTCTGAGTTTGTGTGTAGGGACTGCACTCCCCCTGCAGAAGAGGAATGCACTGTGTGTTGTCAGTGATTCCCTGGATGTGGTGGGGTTTTGCATGTGCTCCTGGCAGGCAGACAGTCAGATGTAGTTATGGAGTGACCACAGTCCATTACACAGAGCACTCACTGGTACGCCTTTGATGCATTGGAAATGAGTGATTTGTGAATTGCTTCATGTCTTACTTTGCTGTTGTTTTCCCCTCTCCCAGCTGGCCACATGTAATGTAAATTGAATGGGATGGTGGTGGATTGTGAATTGAAATCCCTTTGCACTGGAAAATTAGTTTCCCTGAGCACATGAGGCTTTCATCTGTAGTTATGTGGACAAAAAGCTCTCTCCAGAAAGGTGTGTGACAGCGCTTTCATGACCTCTTTTTTTGCACTGACTCAACCATATCATAAACTCACTTTTGTGAGCCAAACCAGACTCAGGCTGTTCCTGCTGTTGTCATTTATTTCAATTTAAATTTCAGTATATTCCTGCTTACCTTTCACAACGAATAGGAGGAGTGGTGGGAGGGAAGAGGAGGAGCAGTGAAAAATAAAAAGGTTCACAAAGATTAATTCGCTGTGTAATTTTCTCCTTTAGAAGGAGGGAGAGACACACCTGGGAAAATAGGTTATCAGCCCTCTAAGCACACTGATGAAATACTGTCCTTTCTAGCAGACACTGTGGTGTTGCACTGAGGCAGTTCACTTACTCAGCACTAAAACTATACGACCAGATTCATTCTGAGGAGGCGTGATGTGGTTTTCTCTGTGTGTCTGCATTTTTACTGCCTTTAGCTAAGTTAGGGCCCTTGGTGCTTATCACTTTTTAATGATTTGTTCTTACCTCTGCTCCTTGCTTCTGGCTGTTTGTTCTTTACTACTTAGGTTGTTATTCATGTTCATGTAGAGACCTGAGAGTTAATAGAAAATGAAGATTGGAGTTGCTCTCACCTTCCCTTTTCCTGTAAGGTTACCTGGGACAGTTCCACACACATTTATCTAAAGCTTTGCAGCATCTCAGCTGCTGACTCTGTAATAGTTGTGTCAAAGTATAAAGCTAAAGCTGGTAAGCTAGCAGCTCATTGAAATCAACTTCTTTGGATTTATAAAATCACTAATTAATCATCTTTTAATGTGGGTATAAATATAGAAGAAATGTGTAGTCTCTGTCTTAATTGTAATCTTTTATATGAATTTTGCAATAGTCATACATATGTATTATATACAAATATATATATACTTAGCACAGAGGTCACAAGACAAGTTATTATATACAAAGTTCTCCAGTCCTTGCTTAATTTATGTGCATGTATTGTCCCACTGGAACACAGGACTCTTGTGTGCATGCTTATTTTTAAGCCTTAAATATATTAAATGAGACAAGAGGGTTTTTATTTTTAGTGTATTTTGAGGTTTAGTTTGGTTCATCACCTCGATGGTAAAGAAATGGTGGTTATTTTGTGTAACTATAAGTCACTCAGCACAATGGTTGTCAGTCCTCAGTCCCTGACTTCTGTGCTTTCTCATTTTACATACTTGCTGCAGTAACACAGGTGCAGATTTGGGTCTTCATAGTTGCAAGAGAAGGTTTTTGTGCTGTAGCTTTAATCCTTTGCCTGGAAGGAAGGGTTGGCTACCTCAGCAGATTGTTCCTGTCAGCCTCCAGGTTACATTATAAGCACATCATTCTGCCACAGAAGGGGTGAAGCAGGATGAGCCAAGGCAGGAAGGTTGTAAATGTCCTCTATCTCTGACCTCTCCAGACTTGGCATTGGATTCACTGCATATGTATATTTTAGTCTTGTCTTCAAGGTCACAAGACCTTCCTCTTTGAGGCTGCTGGGTGTGGCAGCACTTATGTCCTTACTATGGCTTATCTTGGGAATGCTTCACTCGTGAGGGGGTTCAGCCCTGCTCCAACCCTCCCTGTGCTACATGGCTTCTCTGGGGGTGGCTGCATCAGTGCTAGCTAGAGATGGAAAAGCACATCCTGATGTAGGAAGCTGTCTGAAGAGCCCTTGATGTCTTGAAATACTCTGTAAAGTAGCTGAAAGACCACTCTATTCTTGGCTTTGCAAATACCAGCACATGGATCCAGAGCTGTACAAAATGAATGAGGGCAGATGTTTTTAACTGGAGCTGTCTTGAACAGCAGTTGCTTTATTAGGCTGATGTTGCTTCTCTCTCAGTAACAGCCAGGTTACACTTCAGTTGCTTGAAGAGATTCTCATTGCCAAGGATTTGACTCAGCATTTGATGCAACAGAGGCGTCAGATATTGCTGGAAGGAAGGAAGGGAACAGAAATGAGCTGCTGTGGCAGGGTTGGGTAAGGAATCTTCCATCATGGAAGGACCACACGTGAATAGCAACTGTGTCAGTAGTTTTGCAGGTGTTCCTCTTTCAACAGATACTTCCTGCTTTTCCTCTGGAACTTTCACCTTCTTGTGTGTATTGAAAGCCTTATCATTTATTTGTGGGGGTGTTAAAAACTCCACACAAGTGGGTCTCAAGGAGGGCTTGTGGGGAAATAATACTTTGATTTCTTGGTGGAAAAAAAGGGGGCAAAATTTAATCACCTTGGTTTTTATTACTGTTCAGATAATTACAAGAGCAAGTCTAATGCAAAAATATCCTATCAGGTCAGGCTTGGACTTCTTCCTCTTGCTGCTGTGCCCTTGATAAATATGCCTAAATTCAGTAGTCTTGCCATGAATTTTCAAGCTGCTGAGGACACGAAGAAGCTCTTCCTAGGTATTGAACTGTAAATGGTTGCATATGACACCTGGAGGAGTAGAAATGGGCTTTTACAATTAAATCAGTGTATTCATCACACTTTCCCTGTTGTGTGCAGCGGTTCATGTTGAAGCTGAGAAAGATGATTCATTTACTTTCTTCTCCCTCCTGTCAGCAGCAGCAGTAGCCCTCAGAGCAACAGTAAATGCCTGGCCTGCAGCCATGTGTTACTGCATCTCTTCTGGGCCTTCAGATGATACTGTAATCAGATGAGGGACAAGGTATGAATTCTTTTCCCTGGGGGAAATCAGACTGAGATTTTAAAGTATGAATCAAAACCCAGTTGTTAGGATGTTTTTTAATTGGCCAGCAGATGTTTTTCAGTCTTATGGCTTATGCTGTCAGGAAACACCATTTGTTGGGTTTTTTTTACCTGCTGTATAAGTTATTTTATGATTTGTGAGACCTAATGATTTGTTCTACAATTTCATGTGACTGTCAGCACCCCAGGGATATGCTCCCCACTCAGAACATGGATGTTTTGTGCTCCACTAGCATCAGTCCAACAGGTTACACTGCAGGGAGGGTATCCTGTGATACTGTGCTCCTACCTGTTGTTAATATTACACTGCTGAGCTAGGAATAGAGTTGGGTTGTATGCTGGCTGTATTCTTTAAAATGTGAGGAAGATGTGTTGTTCAGGTGTGGCTGAAGGGGGCGTTGGAGGCAAAACAATCAGTTTGCAATTACGGGACTCAAAATGGCAGTAAACCTTTTTATTTCCCCTGATTTGATTTAGATTCTCCTTTAGCTTGGCTCTGAACTATTTTCCTGTCATGCTGCTGTTCTAGCTACTTCCAGGCATTTGTCAAAGACTGCCTAATTGAAGCACATGCTCCAGCTTGGCTCAAAACTGCTGCTGTGATCAAGACTGTAGATGCTGTTACTGCTTCCTTGTGGAGTTCTTTTCATGAAGTACTAGGACTTTGGTTTGTAGATTTGGATTCTCAAGGTTTTAAGAAAGCACAAAGTCTCTGAACATAGAAAAAGTGGAAGCTTATAACAAAGGCAGCTTCAGGCAACAGTCCTATCAGAATATTCTGAGGTAGAAAGCACCCATAAAAATCATCCAAGTCCTGGACCTCAGTCCTTGAAGCCTTCCTGTAATCCTGCTTGTGAACTGAGATCTGTTCATCAGATGGGACAACTGCAGCCCACTTGCAAACCAGGTGCATAATCCAGTGAGGGCAGTTAAATTCTTGGACATCTTAAGCCCTGTCCTTTGGATACTTCCACACAGTTGTTATCTGTTTACCCCTATAAATCTAAGTGCCTGTTGGTGTTTTGTATTTCTGTTATGTCTCTTCCATACCTTGGCACCCTTATGATGTTCACCTTCAGGGATGTTTTTCCTTTCAAGAGCTGTATTTTGCTGTGATACTAACATCTTAATTTCCTAAGACATCTGTGAGACTTGCTGGTTATGACTATCCTGTCAATAGACTGGAGAAGAGGCTCTCTTCCTTTTCCTCCAAAATTCCCAGGGCAAGTAATTCTGACATGGCCTCCAACTTGAGGCTAAGTTGTGGCTCCAGGAGGGGGTTCCCAGGTGTGCAGGAGGCCCCTGGACCTGCACAGCAAGTGAAGTGGGAATAGAAGATGGGAGGAAGGTGTGTGGGGAGCAGAGTGTGTCAGGCTTGTGGCAACTCCTCCAGCAGCTCTTTGAGAGCAACAGTGACAGAGCTGGTCACTTATTCCTCTCTGTCCTTTACCATGTTTACTCTGTCACTTGTGGTCTTAGAGGCACCAGCTTCTGTCTTGAGCCCTGAAGCCCATGAATACAACCTTGGAATACACAAGAGGTTTTGACTGTTGGTAGATTTTTGACAGGAAGCTGCTCCCATATTAAGGGATGGTGGTGTGGTGCATCCCACCCAGATCCCATTGACAGGCTCAGTCTTTTTGTCTGTAAGATGGGAGATGTGTGTCTTCAGGTGAGGTTGTGGCTTAGTGTTGAAATGTCATCTGAGAGAGGGCAGATGATGCCTGGGCAAATGCAGTTAACAAATAGCGACTGTGGGAAGCACCAGGGTGAGGCCGTACCCAGGGATCTCACAGGCAATGTTTTACCCTTGGTTTCTCATGTCAGTCTTGCTGAACATCATTGCCTTACCAAACTGCTCTTATGAGCATGAATTATCTCAGATTCCCTTGCAGACACATTGGCACTAATTACATTTGCAGGTGCGCAGTTGGCAAAGCTGTAGGAGAGGGAATTGATTTATCTCTGTCACCCTGCTGACCTGTCATTACTGATGGCCAAATGGGAACTTGAAAGAGCACAAGTGACACCTAACTTGAATCAGAACAGCTACCAAAGGCATCTCCTGCCTTGGGAACTGGCAGGGGACTCTCCCACACCTTTCTTCTCTCCACACACACTGCATACAGCTGCAGGAGCAGGCCAGGGTGTCCCTGCAATGCTGCTAGGGTGGTTCCTAATAGGAATGGAGGGGTTTATGAGAGTGAGTAGTTTAGCACATGACAAGTCCAGATAGCAGGCAAGTATGTGTTTTATATGTATAAAATATGCTCACATCTGCAGAGGAGAATAAATACCTATGAATTTGGTTGATGTCAAGGCACGTAACCTGTATGTGTGTAAAATACATCTGATCATACTTAAACCTTTTTAAACCTAATATCTATGTAAAACTTGCATCCTCCATCTCTTAAGCCTGAGAGCATGTCATTCTTGAAGCACTTGAGCAAAGGGTGGTTTGGCCTCTGAGATATTCTTCAGAAAAATACCTTTTACCATGTCAAAGTATATTCTTCAATATTCAATATTTGGCTGAATTCCTGGTCCTTTTGGCATGAGTTTTAATTTTAGCTTCTACAGAATCAAAATGTCATCCTCTCTGTGTGAAGTCCCAATCTTGGTGTCCAGAAACCAAATGCTTCCTTTGTGTCCTTTTTGTATTTGTCAGTACAAAGACTTTTTTTGTTAGTTCAGGCATAATTTTATTTTTGTGCTCTCAAACTGAAATGCACTTTTGGTTCAAAAGCCCTGCAAGAGGAGTAATTTCTTATAGAGAGTCCTTCTGGAACTATAAATAATAAATGCTGTGACTCAGAGTGATGCAGGCACCCCTGCAACATATATGCACACTGCAAAGATTCAGTAAATAATGATTTACCTGCTTTTTGTCAGCCCTAAACCAAGAGGGATCTATTCAGACCTTCTTGCTAGCTTAATGAGTTTTCTTTGTGCTGTACTGTTTTTTAGGAGTTCTAAAATGTGGTGCTGTTTTTGATGGCTGCAACTTTATGAGGGGTATTAAATATTCATCGAATTCTTAGTTCTGAGCCCAGATCTCCTATTGAAACCTTACCAGCTTGTAGTAGGTGCTGACTGTGAAGAGCTTGGGACTGCCACACTTAGTGCCTTATGGTGCAATAGTAATGAACAGTTATTATTTCACAGTTGCTGGAATTATTTGATTATGGTTCCTGCCCCACACTTTAATGACGTAGTTTTGTACTTTGTGGTGTGGCAGATTGACAAACAGGACCCTCTTCAGGGCTGGGGTTAAACTCTCATTTGTGATAATTGTGATAAGTTGTACCTAAGAAATCCATTAATATAACTCATTCCAGGGGTAGAGAAGAAGCTTATTCATAAATAGAGGACCAGTCTGTATATGTTGTTCTTTCTTCTCCAGTAAAATAAAAGCTTGTCTTAAGAGAAAGAGACCAACATGGTGTGTGTGGGTTATCAGGGATCCCACTGATAAAGTCTCTAACCAAGATCTGTGGGGTCAGTGGAAAGGCTCTCGTTAGCTTCAGTGGGAGGTAGGTCACACTGTGGAGCTTTCTGAAGTGCAGAAAACACTGCAAGTCAAGATGTGTTTTCTCAAGTCAAGTCAGCTCCAAATCTAACTCCACTCCTAGAGTTGCAAAATTCAGAGGAAAAATATCAGACTTGTTCCGCACAAGGCAACATCTTTGTATTCAGAGGTGCAACAGGACAGTGAGATGGTCTTAAAAAGAGAAGGGTGACTTTGGATTTCCTTAGTCCCAATAGGACAGGCTGAGAGCACTGGATGGGCTCACTTCTCTTTGCTCTTTTCTGTTATCTATTTCCTCCAGGCAGATGTGACTGAGCAGTGTCTGAGATCCTCTTAGGACAGGCATAGGCTCATGATATAGTTTGAAGTGCACCTTGAGCATGTGGGAGGAGGTATTAAGAGAACTTTCCTTCTTTTTCTTCCTTCTTATTTTACCTGTTAGGTCTCAAAGGGAAAATCCTCACAGACAGATATTGAACATTATGTGCTCTGAAAGTATACTATCAACAGGTTTGCAGAGCAAACATAGCAACAGCAAACATATCTCCTATGTTTGCTTGTGATCTGCCTGCAGGAGTGTCCCTGCAGGCCCGGGGTCTCACTGCTGTGTTTGATGGTGTGACTTCATGCCATGAGCCTTTTGGAGGGCTATGCTTCATGTAGATCCACTGTGGGGTAAGCACTGGAAGTATTCCCAGTCAGTTCTGTCTGGTTTGCCATCTCCATGAAGCTGCTCAGCCCCCCCAGGTTCAAGCTCTGCTGTGAAGGTTTGTTTAAGGCACTCACCTCCATAAGCTTGTGTGCAGTAGGAGATTGTCTTATAAGATAATTTCTGGATAATTTCTGTGCCTTTGTGTTTAGGAATCACTTGTTTCCACCATAAAAAATAACTTTAGTATGAAAATACTGTTTTCTGGATCTCTGAAGGAGGGCAATCACATCCCTGTTCAATTCTAAGCCATTTGCTGACCGTCACAGCTGGGAAATTGCTTTCCTGGTGCCAAGGGAATTACTAGAAAGCACGATGAAAGGCTTTCAAGCAAGTGACATTTTTTTTCCTTTCTCTCCTATTGTTTTCTTCTTTTGTGTGAAGTGTTCGGAGTAGCAGTGGCGTTAATGATCCCCAAAAGCAGGATTTCCAAAATGCATGTGTCCCCCCTCCCCCGAGCAGCTCGCCGCCCGTCTCCCAGGACATGCTCAGCTCCGTGAAGCAGCGCGGCGGTGTTTGTTTCAGTGTGGCCGCCCGTCGGGGATTTGCAGGAACACTGCAGCAAATCATCCTGCATGCAAGGCTGACCTCTGGGAGGCTAACAAATTGAGGTGAGCCAGCTGGAGCGATAGGACACTGCCGGCAGACAGAGCATGCTCAGAGCTGGGGGAGAAAGGTAGCTCCGGCTGCCGATGGTGCGCGGGTTACGGTGCCGGCAGCTCTTAGATGGGATTTTTGCTTTTTCTCTGTGGTGGTGAGGAAAGAAGAGGACTGGAGAGTGCTCGTTCCCCCGCAAAGCATAGCTTTAAGGTGTCTTCTTTTTTTCTTTCTCCTGTGAAAGAGAGGCACCGGATAGCATTTCCCGTTATTTAGCAACACCAGGTATGCGTGCATGTGCTGAAGCAGTGATCTACCAGTGATAGTACTTCCAAGACTAAAAAGGTTGCAGATGCTCTGAATTACTGTATTTCTTTGCTGGCTGTCATTGTGACTGTGCTGTGTTTGCTGTGCTGATCACATACGGCTCTGAATTCAGTTTTGTTGGCAGTGTACTGAGGAGAGGGGGGAGGTTGGCATGTTTTCCATGGTATCTCCTCGCTCCCCCCTTCCATGCAAGTTCACACTGAATCCCTCCTCTGTGTGTGTGCACATGTGGGAAGGGAGTCAGTAGTTCATTTGTAATCCCGCATCTTTGTAGTCCTGCTTTGTTTGACTAGGGCTTTGCTTTATCGTTTTTAAACAAAAGTCTCATGGGGAAAACATCTCTGATACGGACTAAATTCTGTAGGTTTGCAGAAATGTATTTCTTGCCCAACACGTGCTGCTATGGGATTACTTTTTTTTTTCTTTTTTTTTTTTTACCTTCCCCTAAAAACATGCTAATGTGGAGCTTGTGGTAACCAAGGAGGGATTGTGGCTGTTCTCATTGGCTGCGCTGTGCTCCGAACAATTTTGGCTCCTGCTTAGGATTTGCAGCGCACAGGAGCGGTCCTGGTGCTGATGGAAAGCAGGGAGAGTTCAGGCTGGGAGTGCTGCTGAGCACCAGTCCCAGTGCCCGAATAACACAGGTACTCTGCCTGCTGCAGAGCACAGAAAGAAAGGATGGATAAAATAGAGAGAATAACAAATGGCAGCTAAAGGCCACAGGCACAGTTGGAGTGGCTGAAGATCGTGTTGTTCAGTACTTTGGGATTTCACATCATATTCTTTTTAATTCAGTTTTGCAGGATTAGTAAATTTTCCCTTCAGCCACCCCCGCTCCATCTTTGCTTTAGGCAGACCACTGAAGTAAGATAAACCTGCTGCTCTCTTGACACTTTTTGTTCTGACAGAGGTATCTTGTTTACAGACTAAAAGCAAGAGACCAGGCCAAAGGAGAGATTTTTTTACTCATGTGACAGGGCTGTTAATGACAATGTAACCAGATAGGTTTCAATGGGATGCTAGGTGAACAAAGATCAACTGGAATGAACTCTGTCTGTTGCCTCTGTCTCACCATGGTTATTTTGAGTAACTTGGGTTTTCATCTTTAGGCTTGGGACTCTCAGAAGGTGAACAAGACTTGAGGGATTGAGAGAAATACCTTTGGTTTTTTTTAATTCATCTTTTTAGCTTATTTTCCCTACATCTCTCGCCTCAAAAATCTTTATCAAGATTGTTTATCAAAAATGCATCTTTTTTTGGGGAATTTTTTTGAGATCTGGGATTTTGTATGGGGAAAGAATTTCGTACTCCATTATGGATGGAGAACTTGGAAATGCAGATCTTAAAAGCCCAAGAAGTATTCTTTTTAGATTTATACTTTTAGCTCAGCTTTGTGGCTTGCTTCTATGCATTGACTGCTAAGTGTTGGAATTTTTTTTAACCTGTTATTTTGTAGATCAAGACAGGAGTATCAACAAATATTAAATCAATGGCTGGTAGTCATTGTGAAAGTCAGGTTGGATCTCTTCCTGTCCCAGCTCCCACAGACTTGGAAATTAAATGGAAGAAAACTTAGGTTTTCTATCCATAAGTGCAGCTAGGAGGTGTCCTGTAGCCACCAGGCTTCTCCTGTTCATATGGAAGGGACTTTTGCAGTAGGGACCATTGCACAGAGACTCAGTCTCCTTGGTTGCAGCCTTATATAGAAATATTTACAGTTTTTCTTTCTGTTCTTCACTTATGCTGAGCCATGAAAACTGAAGATGGACCTAATTTTGATCACAACTATCTATAGATAAGGTTTTTATAAGACAGGGATTTTTGAAATATATTGTTCTATTTTGACTTTTTTTTTTCTGAATAAAGCTCTATTTTAAAAATTCTTCTTGAGACTACATAGTCAAGATATTCTTGTTTTTCATGTCCCCTCTTTGTATCAGGCTTCAATAATGATATTTTTATCTTTAACTGCTGGGCTTACTCGCTCTACAAGAATCTGCTCTTTTCCTGTTTAAAAAGTCAGCACTTCTACAGTTGGCTGCTTTTTACAAAGAAAATGTTCCAGTATATCAATCATTCAGTGTACCATCCTTTCTTTAATGTGCTATGTACTGTGAAAGATATATGTATCTCATTAAATAAATAGAGTGAATAAGATGATAACAGCTTTTCGGGCTTTGGGGATTGACTTGCTGGTAGTTCTGTGGGGATCTGTGACAGAGATGAGAATAAAAGCAAATTCTTGGCTGCCAAATCCCAACTCCCCCTCTTTCCAATTGGGAAAGTTGCCTTCTAGCAACTTCTGCTTTGAGGATGAATGAAGTAGGTATTTAAAACTGCATGTGTTACATACACTGAATCCTTAGCTAAGCCTCTTGCATCAGGGATGAGAGAAAGAACAGAAGACATTTTGCAGGGGGAGTGCAAAATGCCACGTTAGCATGCTTTTCTTTTCCTGTGCTGGTCCTGGAAAGCCAGTCTAGCAGGAGGTAGAACCAGAGGTAGGGAGTGCTGATGGGGAAAATGTCCTTGAGGAGGGAATATCTGCTTCTGCCCCTCCCACCGTTACCATAACAAGAAGCCCATTTCCTGCCCATGCAACTCTGCCCTAACTCCTTCACTGTCCTATGGCAAGAGCAGCCCCAATCCACTTTCAGCTGTGTTGCATTTCTGGAAGCTGTGGGGATGGTTTTCTTTGGACACCCTGCCACCACTGGCAGGCTGTGCACAGGAGCTGACCAGCTGGGCCAAAGCCAAGCTGGCCTTCATGAGGAGGCATTTCCCCTGTGCACAGAGTGGTGATGCTCTCTGGAAGTGTGTCTCCTTCATGCTTTTTGGTTTTCCATTTGATGAGCCTGCTGTAGCTATGGAAAGCTGAACATTGACCTGGAAAATGTTGGGCAGTTGGTAACAAAAGTTCATCAAGGCCTAAACAGACCAAATCAGCACTTCTCATTTTGTTAATACCTGCAGAAATAGGTGACCCCTCTTTAGACATGCTGGTCACCCTTGTTCTCCCTAATCAAGCTCTTGGTTTTTTCCCTTTGGGAGTCTTAGTAGTGTATGTTTGTCATTTTTGTAGTTGGGATTTTTTAATGTGGATTTTGTAGCTTTTCTCCCTATTTCTTACCTAGACTGCAGTTTTTAAAATGGAGAGGAGATTTGGAGCACTGTCCATCATATTAATAGCTTTAGTGATTCATCCTACTGTAGCTTCACAATTAAAAAAAGAACAACAGAGCTCATCTCCTAAATGAATCCAAACAGTTCTTCATGCCAACTGCCTATTAGTGGAAATTCCTCTCTCATCCCGCCCACTCTGAGCTCCTAGGCATGTTAACAGGAGATGGAGAACAGTGTCTCCATCTATGCTTCCTGTGTCCTTACCACTTCCTGAGGATGTTTAATGCATCACATAACCTGTAGCTAACAGGCAGAAGGTGCTGCTGTGTCCAAACTTGCTTGAAAGTGTTATGGATCTGCAAGACACTGGAGGGCTCTGCCAGAAGTGCCTGCTGAACAAACCAGATGAATATTCCTGAAGACTTTACCTGCTCACCAGCAGCCAGTGCTAGTTAGAGGAGAAGTAGCTGAGCTGTGAGAATGAAGCTGTGATGCTTTTGAAGTGCTAAGTGAATGGGGGTGGAGGAAGAAAATGGGGTAAGCTCTTCATGCCTGTGAACTCTTGGAAAAAGAGTAAAGATGAGCTGACCAAAAATAGAGTGCCTCCCACAGGCTCTTAGCTGCTGGAGCAGCATCCATTGTGGCTGAGCTGCAAGCCTCAGGATATGCTCTTAATTCCACTGCACAGTCTTGAGCTGCCCCCACACCGGTGTTTTTGTTGAACTCCCCTTGTCTGGCTCTAAGACTGCTGCCTCCTGCCCTGTCAGCATCACTGCCAGGGAAATCTGCCTCTTCCACCTCCCTCTCTCACTCCTGTTGCTCCCCTGCAGCCCATTCCTCTCGGGATTCCTCAAGGGCACATCCCATGCCCTCCCGTGGGACATCATTGCCCTCTGGCAGCCTGGCAGCCAGAAGCTCTGTGCAGCTTTTACATGCACGTCTCTTCTGGCTTGGCTCTGCTCTATCAGTTGCTGTGTCTCCTGGTGCTGAAGGATGGTACTTTAGCATTTCAAAGCAGAGAGTGAAAAAATGTCAGTCCAATTGATTTCTTTGGTAACTGGGGCATATTACTCATGTGGAGCAGAGCCCTGGGTATCCCAGTGTCACTGGGAAGCAAGAGGGTGGGTGAACGTGGTAGGGATGGGGAGGAGGGAGTCTGTGGGCAGCTTGGGGGGTGACTGGCCTAGGGGCTGCCCTCTGTGTAGAAAGAAGCAGCACAGAGCACTCTGCTCTGAAGAAAAGTAGCAGTGTGTCTGGCCTGCCACTTCTGCAAGTGCCTTTCAGTTCTTAGGATGTTCTCTGATGACACCGTGGGAGTGGCAGCTCCAGACCCATTTTGTGAGGGAGATTTAGTAATGAAAGTTTCTTTTATTGTGAAGCAGCTCTCTTCAGGTGGAAAACTAAATGCTTTCACCTATTTCAGTGTTACCCTCTGCCTCCTGGGAAAGTTTCTTATCCCAGGTGTACTGCTGCTGACAGCACTTTATGACTGATCTCAGCTTGGGGGACTGAGGAACCATGGACAGTGATTTCTTGCCTTTACTCCCTCGGTGCAGCCTCTCTTGGGTATGTAAAAGCAAACAGTGGGATTGTTTGTTACTATTTATGCTCTATCCTTCCCCGAGGGATCAAAAATTATAGTTCCTGCAGGTCTGTTTTCACTGAAAGTGTCAGATTAAAAAAAAAGTAGATGATGAAATGTGGGAAAACAGGCAAAGAATTAAGACAGTTCTCTGAGTACCTGTGAAATTCTCCTTTCGTTTCTGCCTGCAACACCCCTTCCTGTCCATATCCCGTTATTCACTTCCATCAAAAGCAGCTTTCTCTCAAGCAGCATGAACCAGGATTTAGGAACTGGCAATCAGGAGCAGAAATGAAGATGGATTACTTTAGCATTGCTAACATTTAACATATATTCCTGACACCTGGTTAGCTAAAGCACATGCACTCACTTCAGCTAAGTGCAGGGAAGTGAAAGAGCTGCAGTGAGAGAAGAGGGCCTTGCAGGTGATTTTTTGCTAAAAAGCTGAGTTGTTCATTCCTAGCCATTTAGCAGGTATGGCTGTGGCAGAGTCTGAAATGAGAATTGCTAACCTCTGAACATTGGCTGCATCCATCAGGCATCTCTGAAGTGCCTCTTATGCCCTTCCCTTGGGGCTGGAGGGGAGAGAACAAATCAGTCAGGGGTGAAACATTTGAACAGACTGTTTTCAAGGAGACCTGGAGACCTGTTTGGCTCAAGGGGTTTGTAATGGTCAGCAGAGCTCCCCACCACCAAAATGCCCATGAAATGCAAGTGGCATCAGTGGTGTTATTATGGACTGTGGGCTTCTCATGGCTTTGAAACACCCACACATACACACTCACCTTGCCATAATGGAGTAATAAAGAAGCCATGTGGTTTTTCCCTCCTCTGCCAAGTTGTTGCAACTTGCATTGACTCCATTGAACTTGTATGTGCCTTGTTCTTCTGACCCACAGAAGTTAAATTTCATAATGCCTGCGGGCTGGCCTTCCTTTAAGAGTGTGCTTGCAGGAGCGTATTTGCTTGTTAAAGGTCTCCTTCATGAACTGATTATCAAGCTTTGCACGTGGCTCCTGGGGCTTGATCCTTTCCTTGCTGATGCTGTTGAAGTCACTTAAAGCTGTGCTCACAAGATGAGAGGTTTGTAGTGGAGAGGTTATGTACAGAGTTGGGTGATATCATTAGACATTTTTCAAAGACAGTGAAGAAGTAAAATAAAACTTTGAAAGTTGGTACCAATAAAATAATTCAGGATCTGTCCCTATCAAAATTTTCTCTTCCTGAAAACTGGTTTGATTACATTAGCAGAACCTGAGTGATGTACTGCTGTCCCCAGTGGGTTTCTGTTCCAGGCTGTCCATAGAATAGCCGTGGTTGAGAGTTGCACAGCCATGAGGAGCAGCAGTCACCCCTGTTGACAGAGGAGGACAGGTTGAGATGTGATGTGACAGCCATCATTTTTCTGTGCAGGATATCTGTGGCACCTGGGACAAGACCCAGTTAAAATTGCTGTGGTGGAAACAAAGGCTAAGTGTTAGAAAAGAGTTTATCACAGTCCTTTATGCCTCTCTCGATAGAGGCTGGCTGAAGAGATGAATGGGATAGAGAAGCATCTTTGGGGCATGGTTTGTGGAGAGTTGATCCTGCCCTGATAATCAGATGATCACTCTAGGTCCCTTTCCTTTTTTTCCATGGTTGAAATCAAAACAACACATTTTTAATTTGCTGCTTGCTTTTAGGGAGTTTCTAAATGAAGCGGTTTTTCAGACCACTTGCCAAAGGAGATGGACTTCATTTCTCTTTCAATTGAGTAGCTAGAAATTGAAGTGAATTTGTTGCTCAGATCCCCAGAGATCACCTCTTGAGTTTGTGTGGCTTACAGCTAGCACTCGTTTCTTTGGCATTATTCAGACTTCAGTACCTTCAGTTCTTCCTAAGACAGATCCCCCAGGCTGTTGGGATCTCATGAGGTGTAGGTATCCCTTCTGACTTCATTGAGTTCCATGATTCTCCATTCAATTCCGAGTTGCAGGATCAATCTTTTAAGTTGCAGTAGCTCTTTTCAAAGGAACTCCTTTGGCAGTAGAGGAGGTGTTTGCTTTGGTCCCAAGTATGCCTGGCTAACTTCCTCCACATTGCCACGCAAGAAGTGTCTCTTGATTAAAATGCTAAAGGATGCTTGGGATGTCAGAACATGTGCTTGAGACATTGCTTTTTTTCCCCTCATGGCAAACCTGCACCAAAAGAAATTGAAAATTGCTACCTTTAAAAATGGCAGCGAGAAACAATCTAGTGAGGTAAATACTAATCAGAAATTTCCCTTCCTGAAATTCCCCATGAGTCATAGGTGCAATTATTTACAGCCTGACTAGCAGTGAATCTTGATGCATAATAAAAATTGAAGCCCATAAATTCTGTAGGTGAATCAATATCTCAATTGAAGTTCACAGATGAAGTTATAATCAATACTCTGATATAAGCCAGTAGTGTTTCTGCATAGAAGGAAAACAGTGGCAGGCTCTAACAGAAAAATAATCAGGGAGGCTTTGGAGCAGCATAGAAAAGGTTCTCAGGCTGGAATGGGAAAATGCCAACAGTGAAACCCTTCAAATGCATTAGCTTATCATTTGTATAAGGGCTGGTGTGCTGTGTGAGCCAGACTCTGACTAAATGAAGGTCTGATTGCTTTAATGACACATCAGTTCCTCTCATAAAGAGCAGTGCTCTCCTCTCTTCCGTGCCAATATTTCTTTTGGAAGACGATGGCAGTTCTTAGCTTTTGATCCTGGATTGCAGCCAGAGCAACACCCTCAACTCGGGATTTTCCCTCAGGGCAGTCCATAGACCTGCAAGTCCTTCCCTCACCCCTGGATAAAATGAGATTGAATGTGATGTTCACTAGTTCTCATTGCACACTGGAGTGTAGCAAGATCTGTCCTGGCAATACCCCTGGAGCTGTTGCTACCCGCACAGTGAAGGTGAGGGCACTGCTGGGTGCTCTCGGCCATACAGAGCAGGAGGAGGAGCTGGGGCTCCGAGTCCTCTGCAGGTGACCCAGTGATGGCACTGCTCTATTTCTTCTCACTGTGGGAGTGGTCTGCAAAAAGCAGAGTGATCCAGAGTCACAGAGAACGTACTTTTCTTTCTAACGGGTCTTCATGGAGCTCATCCTTAAAGTCTTTTACATTTTCTTCTTCAAAAGCATAGAAATGAAAATGAGAGCGGAGCCTTCCTGTGGAGCAGCTCCTAGTTCTGTTTGTTTTATATTTTTTCACAGTTTTGGGGAGAGCTTTGTCACTTTTTTCTTCTTTCCCCTCATTCCCTGGAAGGGGAAAAAATTACTGAAAGAAGCCTAAACTCTCTTGAATAGTCCATAAAATATGATTTATGGTGGAGCTGTAAACTTAATGTTTAAAGGTTCCTCTCTTGTTTTATTTTCCACAGGTCTTTGCCCTCACCATGTCAAAGAGTGTTAATGATGTGTTCCCTCTCCATTGCATTCCCCACCTGTCATCCTGCTAGGATCTGACTACAGAATGAACATAGCAGCTGTGTTCAATGCCCTGCTCGTGTCCGTCCTCGCTGCCGTGCTGTGGAAGTACATCAAACTGTGCGACCATGCCGCCACGGTGGAGGAGGAGCTGGTCCTCATGCGCCAGTCCCAGGAGCTCTCTGAGGCTCAGATTGACTACCACGCAGCTCTGCAGGCCCTGGTGGAGAACGGCACCAGGATGGTGTGCACTGGCAGGATGCACACCGACCGCATCTGCCGCTTTGAGTCCCTCTGCTACTCCACCGAGGCCGAGGAGTTTGTCTACTTTCACAGCAACTCCTCCGTCATGCTGCCCAACCTGGGCTCCCGGAGGTTCCAGCCGGCTCTGCTCGACCTCTCCTCTGTGGAAGATCACAACACCCAGTACTTCAACTTTGTGGAGCTCCCAGCTGCTGCGCTGAAGTTCATGCCAAAGCCGGTCTTCGTGCCCGACGTGGCGCTGATTGCCAACAGGTTCAACCCAGACAACCTGATGCATGTCTTTCATGACGACCTCCTCCCCATCTATTACACCATGCAGCAGTTCTCCGACTTAGATCTGGAGGCAAGACTCTTCTTCATGGAAGGGTGGAGTGAAGGTGTTCACTTTGACCTCTACAAGTTACTGAGTAACAAGCAGCCGCTCCTCAGGGAGGAGCTTAAAACCCTGGGCAGGCTCCTCTGCTTTACCAAATCCTATGTGGGGCTGTCCAAAATCACCACCTGGTACCAGTACGGATTTGTCCAGCCACAAGGGCCAAAGGCTAACATCTTGGTTTCTGGTAATGAGATCAGGCAGTTCACCAAATTCATGATGCAGAAACTGAACATCAGCTTGGAGGAAAGCTCCAGTGAGGAGTACATCGTAGTGTTCAGTCGGACAATCAACAGACTTATCCTAAATGAGGCAGAACTAATCCTGGCTCTCGCTCAGGAGTTTCAGATGAAAACCATTTCGGTCTCTCTGGAGGAGCATTCATTTTCTGACATCGTCCGGTTGATCAGCAATGCGTCCATGCTGGTCAGCATGCACGGGGCCCAGTTAGTCATGTCGCTCTTCCTGCCAAGAGGGGCCACCGTGGTGGAGCTCTTCCCATATGCTATCAACCCCGAACACTACACCCCCTACAAAACCCTGGCAACCCTTCCTGGCATGGACCTGCACTACATTGCCTGGCAGAACACCGACAGGGAAGACACCGTAACCTACCCGGACAGGCCTTGGGATCAGGGGGGGATTGCTCACCTGGACAAGACTGAGCAGGAACGCATCATCAAGAGCACGGAGGTGCCGCGGCACCTGTGCTGCCGCAACCCCGAGTGGCTGTTCCGTGCCTACCAGGACACAAAGGTGAACATCCCGTCCCTCATACACGTGATCAGGCAGACTGTGAAGTCTAAGCCCGGACCCAAGAAGCAGAAGTGGTCTGGTAGCCTCTACCCAGGCAAAGTGAGGGATGCCAAGTGCCAGGCCTCTGTCCAGGGCACGAGTGAAGCTAAACTTGCTGTGTCCTGGCAGATCCCCTGGAATCTGAGGTATCTCAAGGTCAGAGAAGTAAAATACGAAGTGTGGATACAAGAGCAAGGGGAAAACACTTACATGCCTTATATATTGTCCCATCAGAATCACACCTTCTCAGAAAACATTAAGCCCTTCACGATATACCTGGTGTGGATACGCTGCATCTTCAACAAAAATCTTCTGGGACCTTTTGCAGATGTGCTCTTGTGTAGTACATAACCTGCTGCACTACCTGTACAGCTCTAACCTGCTCTCCAATCCATCTGTGGTTTAAAACTTCTCGTCTTGTAGTTTGTAGAGGGCTGAAGAGGACTAGACTGTACCAGTGCCTAAGTGTCCATTTTATTGCACTCCACATGTATTCTTTCAATGGTATTTATTTCCAATGAGTGTTTGGAAAAAAAATAAAATAAAGAGAAACCTCTGTGTTCTTCAGAGTAACTTCCAGAGGTTAAATTACATGCTGAATACATGTAATTGAAAACAGAATGGAAGTGAATTGTGTGTACCTTGGTCGTGATTTAAATTTGTTCCTATTGTGTGGTGACTATTTAAGCACAGTGTTAAAGCGCAGTTAATTCCATGGCTAAGTGGGCAATTCTCATCTGCTTTTTCACTGTGAGTTATATTTTTCCGTAACTCTTGACTGTAACTTTGAGTTCAAGATTTTGTACGAGAGCCTTCATTAAACTGCTGTAAACCTCCTCAATACTTTTTTGCATTTTATTATTTCTCGAAAGCATTACTGTGATAGATCTGTCCATTGCTGTGATAAAATGTGTAGCTGTAGCTTCCTATGTTTATATTTTAACTGAAGAGAATAACTACAGATGACAGCTTTGTCTTTAGAATCAGATTTTAATGCACCCCTATTGCAAAAGGTTGTAGTAACAGATAAGAGGTAGAAAGGATGGAGTAGATTGAATAATTTACTGTGGTTTAGGAGTTTTCATTTTGTGAGTTATGTACAGGTGTGTGAGAAAGGAGTGGGGTGATTTGTGAGAGCTGATGGGGAAGAGATTGCATTTACAGCAATCTGCTCAAGAAAAAAATTTTTTTTTGTGTTTCATCAGAATAATTGGTTGATAATAGCTCCTAATAGGTACATGCTTTGCTGGGGAATAGGCAGGTGATGGCAAAGGGAAGCTTTCTGTACTCAGGTGTTCCTGGATGTTGGTGGAAGGAAGCAGAGTCAGGCAGGAAACAGGTAGGAGTGCCAGGGAATTGGGCTGGCCAGAGCACGTGGCAGGGATCAGGCTGATGACACTCACACCTCTGTTACTCCAGTGGGGGGAGTAGTTTAGTTTAGATTTAAATTCATTTTTTTTCCCTGAGATCAGAATCTGGCTTCATTGCCAGGGTAACACAGTGACTACTTTGCACCTGATCCTGCTCAGATCTGCTTTAGCTGGAGACCCTAAATGGCACTGTCTTTGAAAAATGGCTCTGAGTCACAAGTGCAGTTCTTGAGAAGGGGAAAAGGAGAGTGGCAGGAGATGTTTCCCTGGTAGATATTATCATCCTCTATCGTTTATAACTAGTGCTGAAGCAAAAGGAAAATTCTTCTCCTTTCCCTCCCAGTCCATACCTTCCTCCCAAGGTCTGGATGGACATTTGAAGAATAGGATAAATGTCTTGCTTTCTGGGCTGATAGATGAGCATCGCAAGGCAGGATTATAAATACGGCTTCTAAGGAGAGGGGGAGTACAAATGGCTGTATACATTTGGACAAGAAACAGAAGGATTGAGAAATGAGCAAAACACAGCACAGCACTGGACCTTTGGGCAAGTGCTACTTCTGTAAATTCATTTTCATTACGTCTTGCTTTATTTTCAAACATGTTTATGATTTAAAGGAGGGGAAGAAACAGAACATGAGTCCCAAAGTCTGCATTTGCTTTGTAATTGTAACCTTGCCAACTAATAGTTTTTGCCTTGATATTTTAAAGGGGCACAGGAATATGCCCATTGTTGTTTTCGTAGGACAAAATGGGCTTCTTGCTGAAGTGAGTATTCGAGCTGTGCCTCAAAGTCTCCATGTGGCTGCACATTCCACACCATATATGTCAGAGCTGAGGTGAGAAAAACTTCCTAAAAGATGGCAGTGAAAGCAAGCAGTTCAGGGAAGCCTCCAGGACCTGCGGCTCTCCAGGACCTTGCTGGCTGATGAGCTCCTGCTCACAAAAGGGTTTTGCAGCAGTCCTGCATCCCCACATCCATTCTAGCTTAAGGTATCCCTGTGGCCAGTGGCCATGCTGCTGGCTCTTGCAAAGGTGGTTTTGTTGGTATCCTGTTTGGTAGTGAATGAGTCTTCAGACATCTGAAATTTAGTCAGCATTCATTTTGTATCAGCTCTCAAAAATAATTTTCTTTGAGTGTGTGAGCTGCCTGTATTCTCCTAACCATTGTTCATCCTCAGCAGGATATTGATCTGCTTGTTGCCTTCCTGCCTGCTTTCCTCCGTGCTTCTTGTAGTAATCCTATGCCTGTAATTTGTAGATCATCCCATTTCACTTAAAATTAGTTCCATATGATTGCAGATTTTATAACATTTGCAGATTGGTTACAGCACATTAACTATTTTCTTCTCATATCCTAATGACTAATCAACAAAATTGGCTACAGAGCAATGAGGTATCATATATGTGGGTTTCTGTGCTCTTTACTTTGGCATGAAACAATCTTTCGTGTTCAGAGAGAGACTCATTTTTTCCAGAAGATAATCAAATGTACTTTCCAAAAATGTGCATTCAGGTTCTGATTTCCTCATCAGTGCTATGAGTACTTTATGAGGTGGGGGAAAAAAAAAAGAGTTTTTTCCTTTTCAAGTTCTCAGACTGCTGAACACTGAAGTTGTGCTGGGGGTGTTGCCATTTGCCTCCAACACCTGCCCAATGTAAAAGTGTCTGTGCTGGCACCTCACAGCTATACCTGAATTTCTCCTCTGCCAGAGCACACAGCAGTGAGAGCCCCTGGTGCAGCCTGTGGCTGTCATAAATTGGGCATGGTAATGTTATGCTGATTTATACCACCTCAAGAACTGCTCTGGAATGCTGGCAGCTTTCCATAGTAAATTTTCTTTCTTTTAATAACTTTGCCATCAGTGCTTTGCAGGCCAATTCCACTTCTCAGGCCCAGACCTACCCTGTGCCATAAGCTTTTTGTTTCCCTTGCTCCTCTCTGTCAATGCCACTTCTTGATGGATCAGAAGCAATGTTTGCCTGGCATCATTTAAAGTTCTGTCCTATAGTGAATGCAGACTCTGTGCACAGGGGCTGCATCCCTCTCGTGTGCAGGAAGGCAGGACTGGAGCTGCATTAGTCTATTCTTTTCATTGGGTGAGCTTGTGGGGCTCCTTTTGACAAGTTGCTTTGTGCAAGAGACTTGGAACTTCTAGTGCTGCATCATTTGTTTCTCTTCCCAAAGGAAATACATTGTGCTCTCCAGTGCTGCCTGTCCATGCTATCCTGGAAGAAGAGGAGTAGCTGGGATTAAATCCAGAACCCTTTGGGGGCAGTGCAGGATGCTGGTCTTGAACTCCCTGCTGCTGCTGGCCTTGTCCATGCTTGCAGAGATGGATCATCCAGGAGGATTTCCTCTGGCTGCAGTTCCATATTTCCTTCTAAATAGCCCAAGTGCAGGGACAAACCAGCGGCTGTGGGAGGGCTCTTACTGACATGTGTGAGGATGAAGAGGAGCTGAATGGAGGGCTTGCACCCCTGAGGGGTTGGAGCAGGAGCTGCAGGTTGATGGTAATGCCTCCATGGGTGGATGGGGCAGGCAGTGACGGGCTGGTTGCAGCCCAGGTTGGTCACCCAGGGTGGGTTTTACAGCTCCAGAAGGTGACTGGAGATAGTTAATCAAAATACTTGGATCTGCAGAGTTCAAATTGAGATGTTTCTGTCTCCTTCCTCTGCCCTCTCCTGATTATTTTTTGACACATCCTTTTCTTAAGGAAATTATAACTCTTAAGAGCAGTAACTTGGGACTTTGCAAAGTACCTTTTTGGCTTTATCACCTCAATACATTAAATACATTACTCTAGGTAAATGTACAACAGGATTATTTGTTAAAGCTTTCTGCTGATTTTTAAAATTTTTATTCTTTCTTCCATTTCAAGCCACCTTTTTGCCTCCATCTCTTAGGGCTTTGAATGTCCAGCACTCTGGGATCTGCAGATGTCTCTTGTCCCAAGACAGCAGCACCTCACAGGACCCGAATTAATTGAGGACACTTAGGATATTATTCATTCCAACACCCTGTGGACTGGCAAGGACCCTGACACAAGCCTTTAGCTTCCTCAGGGCAGGAGTTGGTCCAAGTCCACAGCAAGGAGGTTGCTGCTCTCTGGGACCCCTGGGTGAAAGGAACTCTATAAGCACACCATCATTTAATTTGCATTGAACAAAACAGTGACTTCAGCATCTTTATTGCTGTATCTCTTCTGCTGAGCTATATAAATAGCAGCCTTATTTCTATATTATTTTTGCTTCTGGTGTCTATGCTGGTGTAAAGTAGGATTGGTTTAGTGGATAAAAGAGCACTTAATTTTTCCCTGGTGGACTTGGGGTAGGCACGCTCTTGGAATTGGTTTCAGTGTGATGACTGACAGTCCATCTGTGCTGTGGGTGGTATGAGAAGCATCACCATCTGCACGTGTGTGAGGCACATCACCGTCCTTATGTAAGAGAAGTCACCTCCCCCAGCGTGTCCCTCCTGAGGGGCTTTCAGCCAAACCCTCTGCTAGCGTGGGGCTGGCTGCAGCAGAGAGCCATGGTGAATTTACCCTGATCGAGGGCCTAGCCCTGCTTGTCACCCTCTCAAGCCATCCCTTCAGAGCATGCTGATTACTAAATTAATTGTTGGCACGTTCAGACAGATGCGTGGAATAGCCTCCTGTTTGCTCGAAATAACTTGGCAACGATCACCACCTTTAAATGCTGCTTAGTCCTGCCGTTTTCAAATGTGCTGCCTTTAAAATTTAATTGAGTTTCCCTTTGTTGGGTGTGCATTCAAACAGCTCGCTCCAATTGCCTGATTTACCTTCTGGGTTAGCCGTGTCCCTGGATGCATAATGTGGCATCCACGACAGATCCGCTCAGGGTAACATCTCTGTTCCCTGCCCTAGAGACTCCCTGCTCCTTTGTCTCTCCTTGCTTTGATGTTATCCTGGCCTCTGGCAGTAGCCAGCCAGCTGTGGGTAAGGTGGATGGAGGTGGGACAGTCTGCAGGCATTCCAAGCCCAGCAGCACGGTTGTTTTCCTGCTGTGGGTTTCCAGCAGTGTTATCCTGTGGATGTTCCTAGCGGTGTGATGTTTTTGTGGTGAATCAATTCCTCCTGCTTCTGCATTCATTTTGCCTGGCAAAAACCTGCCAGGGCCCTGTGGATATCCACAAATAGGTACTGGGGCAGCAGCTGCTCTGTGGGCTCCTGTGGATCTCCTGCTTTGGGGTGATTTCACCTCAGCCAGAGCTGGGTACTGGCCTTTCCCCACCCGCCAGCCCCAGGGGCCAGGTCTGCTTGTGTGGGTGACAAGGTGTGACAGACCTGCAGGAGACACAGGCTCAGGCTGCTGCTCAAGCTGCCTAGCAGGGTAGAGGCACTGGTGGCCATCTGGCTGAGGTTTTCATTAAATGTGTCTGGTTTTTTGTGGGATTCTCACTCCAAGAAACATGGAGGAGAGGGAGGCGGCATGTGGGAGAGTAATCTGGAGTGAATTACTGGAAGATCTCTATTTTTTAGGTGATACACCAGTAGAGGACTGTAGATTGAAGCCTTTTGTTTTAGCACAGGACTCCAAGATTTGCTGATTGCACAACTCCTCATCCCAATCCTGCTCCTCTGTTTCAAGGATTTATATCATTCTCCATTACTTTGTCCTGTTTATTTGCTCTTCTCTAGATTCCATCTTCTGTTTTGCCATTAGAAGACGAAAAATCTGAGCTGGGCTTGATGCAGAGGGGAGAAGGGGAGAGCTCCATGGGAAAACACCTGTGTCTCCAGCTGTGGCCAGGAAGCCCCTGGCAGCAGAGCTTCTGCAGGACAATGGAAGAGGAGCGCTGCCCTCCATATTTCATAAGCATTCTTTTTCATCTCTTTCCTTCTGACAGAGAAAGGTGCTTTCCTCCTCACATTAATACTTGTCAGTCTCAGAGCCAGACAGCTGTGAAAAATTCTCTTTCCTTTCTTCTTCCTCCAAATTCCTTCCTTAGGATAGTGATGGTGCTTCAGAGGAGAAATTATAAATGCTGTTTGCTTAGGGGGAAGAATGGGATTCAGTTGTCTGGGAGTGAGGGCTTCAGATGCTTTGGGTTCTTGCTCTTTTCCCACCTCTTACTTGCTAAATTTTGGTGACTCTGTAGGACATCCTCTGGTTATTGCTGATGCCTGGAAGATGCTTGTCCTTGGAGAAGGTGGACAGAGACATTGCTGCTGCAGCTCCAGAAGGCCAAACACCACAGTTGCATGTCCCAACTGCTTTTGTGAGAAACATTTCGTTTCTCTGACAACTTTTCCTTCCTCCAAAAAAAAAAAAAAAAAACCAACCAAACAAAATCAAACCAAGCAAAACAAAAGAAAAAATTCTATTAGGGAGAATTTTTTTCTCTGACAACTTTTCCTTCCTCCAAAAAAAAAAAAAACAAAAAACCCCAACCAAACAAAATCAAACCGAGCAAAACAAAAGCAAAAATTCTATTAGGGAGAATTTTTGATGAAATATGTAAATTCCAGAGCTATCTTTCCACTCAAAACTGGTTTTGAAACAATTTTCAACAATTGATTAGGATCTAGAGGGGGGGTTCTGATTAAACAGTGGTTTATTGATGCCATTTTCCCAGGCTAGAGGAAGGCCTGGGAATTTGGTGGGGCTGACCTGATAGTGCCTTTCTGCAGTGCAGAATTTTCAGTGGAGGTCTAAGGGCAGCCTTTTCCTCCCAAAACTGTGCTGCAAAGCTGGCAGGCAGGAAGAAAACTACCAAAGAGCAATTAGCTGCATTCTCTACATGGCACGTTTCCCTTCTAGGTGTCATCACCTTTCTGAGGAAGGACCTAATTTGAGTGTTCTCCTCAGGAAAAAAGAAAAAAAAACCCATATTTCTTACAGTCCAGGTTTGGGAAAACTCTGACCAGCAGAGTGCACTTCCTATAGCAGTGGTGCAGGGAAGGGTGGCAGGGGTGTAACACCAGGCTGCGATGGACACAGCTGCTGATGTGGTTTTTCCCAAGGTGAGCACCACTGCTCTTACCCTGCTCCTGCTGAGTTCATCCTTCTCCAGTCTGATGCATCCTCACCAGTAGCTCAGGTGAGGGCCACCTAGGTAAGCACCACACACAAATAAACTGCAAGGGTTTTGGTTCTGCTTTCTCAGCTCTGTTTCAAAGCAGTAACATTTCAGGGGAAGCCAAGGCCCACAAAATGACCCACGTGGAGCAGTAGTGCACCTTGGTTTGTGCTGCTCCAGGCCAGACAAGCCATTTACCTGGAAACCCTCTCTGCTTGGTGGAATTACAGCCAATCCCACATCATCTGTAGGAAGATCACACACAAATAAACTGCAAGGGTTTTGGTTCTGCTTTCTCAGCTCTGTTTCAAAGCAGTAACATTTCAGGGGAAGCCAAGGCCCACAAAATTACCCGTGTGGGGCAGTAGTGCACCTTGCTTTGTGCTGCTCCAGGCCAGACAAGCCATTTACCTGGAAACCCTCTCTGCTTGGTGGAATTAGAGTATCTTACAGCCAATCCCTACATGATCTGTAGGAAGAACAGATCACCATTAGGTGATCAACAGCTTCAGGAGCAAGCAAACCTGCCTGAACACAGCCAGGTGCAGTCAGTGCATCCAGCTGTAGCTGCATGGAGCTTTTCCCTTTTTATCCCTGTTCTGGTCTGGCAGCTTTTTTCATACCCTTTGCCCTCACGTAAACAACCACATGGATTGCAGTGGAATAAACAAAAATCAGGCCCTTGAATGTCATTGCTTACCAGGAAAGGGACCAACGTGGAGCTCCGTGAATCCCGTGTGCAGTGCTA
Source organism: Passer montanus (assembly GCF_014805655.1). Classification (NCBI taxonomy): domain Eukaryota; kingdom Metazoa; phylum Chordata; class Aves; order Passeriformes; family Passeridae; genus Passer; species Passer montanus. The sequence continues at coordinate 2,296,886 of NW_024356505.1, read as the reverse complement.
CAGGCACAGCCACCTTTCTGGGCTCTGCCCTGGGGGGGCTGCAGCCACCTGCACTGCCTGGGGAGCCTACTTACCTTTGCATGGATATACAGCAGCAGGGCTGTATATCTGACTGTGACTGTAAAAGGGATCCATTTATTGTTTAACTCTGAAGCTGCCTGACTCGCAGGGGAACCTGTTCCTCTCCACAGAATCTAAATGCATGTTTTTAGGCTGGAGTGTTTTGAAACGCTTTAAAAATGTAAACTATCCATAAATGCAAACTGATTGAAAGTTGGCAGCTTGAAGCAGAGGCAACAAGAAGCAAAACCCCAGTGCAATTTGTTTTAAAATGTTTTGTCTATTTCCATTTAAAGCATTTAAATAACCACACTGGTACCTCTACGCCCACATGCTGTGTGCCTACTGCTACCCCAGCCCAGCTCTCCAGCTGCCAAGAGCTCCAGATATTTCAGACCTTGATGTAGGGTGTTTCTTTCAACATCCTGCCTACTGGAAGCCATGGTCCTACAGCACACCAAGCCATGAGGCTCCGGACTGCTGCACTGAGCTTGATTTAGTTGCTTGAGATCAGGCATCACCAAGACCAAGTTGCCATTGTTCACTTGGATGTGTGGCTCAGGGTAAATAATTTCCCAGTTTAGCTAAGAAGGCAGCTCAAGCTCTGCCAGAGTGGGATCCCACATGTGATGGCAGGGCTTCAAAAGAAAATGCTGCTGACAGTGGGCTCACTCTGCTTTCCCATTATCCAAGCTGCATCTGTGGTGACACCAGGGTGATGCTCCAGGGCCGAGGCTGGGAAAGAGAGGCTGGGGTTGGCACATGGTGGTGGTTTTCATCTGATGTCCCCTGCCAAGCCCACCAGGTCGCCCTGTCCCTGAGCTATGAGCCATTTTCTCCTCAGTTAACTCAGTTTGACAGTTCCAGCTGGTCCCAAGCCATCCTAATTGATGCCATATCTTTCCTGTTCCTCTCCAGCTTTCAAACACATGCCCAGGCTCCTGCCAGCCCCCATCAGCCACTTCCCTGATGCCAGCAAGCCATAGAAAGGACCAAGTGGGCTTGCACCAGTGGTGCAAGGCCAGGCTTTGCCAGGTCTGGATGGGACTGGTGCGTCACCTCGCACCTCAGAAGTTTGCTCTTGGACTCTGCAAAAGTGAGATTAAAGCCTCTCTGCATTTGGTGGCAGCTTCCCTGTCCTCTTCCACTGTTTCCTGGGAAAAGGACCATGGAGAACCCGTGAGTGTGCTGGCCTTGCTCTCCATCATTTGTCAGAGTTGTTTCAAGCTCTCTACCCAGAGAGAGGACCTCTGCCATGCAAGAGAGTTGTCTCAGTGCAGCCACTTATGTTCCCCTTTATTCTCTAAATTTACTTTCTTTCCTCCCATCCTCAGAGACAGTGCAATGAATAAAAAAAGACACCTGATTAAGGGTTTTATTTGAAGGGACAGCAAAAAAAATTGTGGAGTATAACCTGTTTTGCTCTGTTTTGCTAAAATGGAGATAAAAGTCTGTCCAAACTCATTCCACACCTGAGCTGATAACTGCTGGAGGACTTCTCCGCAGGCATTCAAAGACCTGATTTATGACTACCAGGTTTTAGGTGAAATGTTTTGTTCTACCTGATGGCAAAAGTGAAAGATTAAGCCCTTCTAGCTTAATTCTTCCCAAGCACACTGAGGAAAGGGACATATTCCTCTCACGTTTGGGGGCTGACATTTCAACATCGAGTTCAATGCTTGCTTTTAAGGATATTTTTGGCATCTGGCTGGGATTTTATTGGGGTTGAAAGACAGAGCTTGGGAGTGTTTTATTAGCTGTTCCTTTACCTATAAAGGGAACATCTACTGTTTATTAGTTTAAGAGAAGTACAAGCAATACATTGAGTTCTTGTTTAATAACTTCCCCCAGTGCTCCAACACAATGGCAACTTAATCTCAGTGTAGGGTGCTCTCTGCAGCTGGAGAAGATTCCAAAACCATGGGAAAAAACAACCATGCAAACCTCCTTGCCCTTGGGCAGGAGAAGCCTTTGACAGAGATGTTGCAGAGGGGCTGTGGACACTGGTGGTGGGATCTTGCAGAGTGTCAAATAATTTTGACTAACAGCTGAATATGTAAAAAAAAAAGTCTGGATCTCCCTATGGTTAATTCACAAGCAGTAAATTAAATGTGTTTTGCTGGGAACATCTTGCCTGGTACTTTTTGCCACATATATCTTGTGTATGTTGCCACCTGGAAGTTTAGTTGTCTGCATGCGTTTGGTGCCGACGTCTCTATAAAATCCAAGGAAAATAAGCTGTGAAGAGCCAGAGAGCTTTTAAAAGAGGAATGCTTTATGGAGGAAAAAAATACAGCATTGAAAAGACATCCAGCAGTTACTTCTTCTCTTGGGCTAGTTATGGTTTAAGATTTATTTGTTATGGGAGTAGTGAAGTTGGACCCAAGCTATTAATCCAAACCAGAGGGGGAGCGTTCAGCTGAGAAATATTTTCCTACCTGCCAAACTTTCCCAAACATGTAGAAAATCTTTTTCCCTGCTCGTGCAGTTGGGTTTGGCAGTATTTTGTGTCTCAAGGGACCTATGATTTTTAAATTTCTCAGCGGGATTTAATTTTTAAATTCTCTTCCTTTGCAGAGGAAGAAAAAAGGAGAAGTAATGGTTCTTGTGAGAAGGAGCACAAGTGCAGAATTTCTTGGAGGGATGTAGGACAAAACCAGCCTTGGTGAGGGCTCCCTGGGCTCCAGAGAGGTGATGAACCACCAGAAAGTGATGGTTCCAACATCCAACACTTTCCAACAACACAGTCTCACCTGGAAATAGGAATGACCCCTCACTCCCAGCATCCTCATAACTGAGACTGGGCTGAGCATCTGGATCAGGAATAAGGATTTGGAGGGAAGATTAGGGAATAGGAAGACAACAGGACTTGAATGGAAATATTTGTTTTGCTGAAGGATTTTCATTTATTTGATTCACCTGGAAAAGCTGCAGCAGGCTCATTAGAAACCAGCTCAAGATTTGGTTTAATCTGCAGTCTCCTTTGCTCTTCTGGAAAAGGGCTCTTCCACCTCCTCCCCACGCCAGCCTAGTTCCCCAAACACTACCTACAGAACAGAGATGGGGGTGTTTTTAATGTTTAAGTTAACTGTTTTTAAAATATTTATTCATTACATGTCTGTTGGTGCCTCATTAGGGTGTTGGCTGAATTAATTATTTAATCTTTAATGAAAAAAGATGGGGAATATTTTCTCTTCCTATCTAAGTGCTGATTAAAATGAATCCCAGCGCTGTGGGGGAGTTTATGCAGTGGAGCCTGGGCTCTCCCCATTAGCTGGGTACCACACTACCCCCTATTAGCCCATTTTTACAAATAAGCTTTGATGCCTTTAGTTCCAGAATTTGCTCATCAGAGATCTCATACCAGCCTCATGAGCCCTGCCCAAACCTTCAGAGAGCTCCAGCCAAAGCACCTCCATGGAGATATCACACAGAACACCTCCCTGAGGGTGTGTAAGGGGCAGGAAGGTGGGGGACAAGTGGGGATTTCCTTTACTGATTCCCCATTAAATGGTTTCCACACAAGCCATGCTGCCTTTGTGCCCTCACCCCACCCAGTTCATCAGTGTGTGGCCCAGCTGCAATCTCCACTGCACTGCAGAGGTGGGGAAAAAAGATTTTGTGCAAAATGAACGATGGCCGCCCCGACTCGTGTGAACCGAGGATGCAGGTTTGCTTCTGCACCGTGTCAGAAGGTGCTGACAGGAGGCACCTTTCTTCTCCTGCACCCCTGCAAGAGCTTAAACTCTAATGGCATCACGTTCAAAAAATTAATGGTAGCATCATTCTAACCATTAGATTTGGGGTTTGATGAGCGGACAGGACTTGACTCATCCCAGGATATGACTGCTGTAACCACTCTCTTGTGATGTGATCATACACAGTCTGGGAGGCTGTGTGAAATGGCAGAGGTGAGCGGCCTGGGACAGCTGTGAGGAGCCATCCTGCCTGGCAAATCTGCTTTTCTGAGAAGGGGCAGAGATTTATTTCAAAGCTTCCAGCAGGTAACGCTGGGCTCTGTTTGTTCTGCCCCTGCGAGTTCCTCAGGGCCAAAACTTGGCAATGCCAACCAATAAATAATCATGTCTTTAGAGGCTTTGCTAAGCTCTTTTTTGTAAAATAAGTCTGCAGAGGCTGTGCACAAAAGAGCTGTATCTCCCCAAGGACAGGCTGTGATCAGCCTTGCCATTTGTGCTCAGAGAGTATTGCCTTTTTAATAAACCAACATGATTTTATGGTATTGTTTTCATAAAAGGAAGAAGAAAACAAATTATTGATTCTTTACTCACAAAGAGGTTGCTTTGCAGCCTCCCTGTAATACCTGCAATGATTTTGCAATATATTATGATTTGGAAAAAGGGACAAGGACAGTTCACCTGTGCTTGTGAGCATCCTTGGCAGCACACTTTCATTGTTGTAGGAACACACTGTTTGCCTTACAGACCTGTGTAAGGGCTGTCCAAGACCAGATAGAGTCAGATCTTGTGCCATTTCCCTCCCTGGCTCTCTCCCCCACTCCCCACTGCCCACTGCAACCTACTGCAGCAGCCCTTGGAACAAACATGTTGTCCACCAGGCAAGCCTGTAGCTGCTGGGAATCAGGCACTGCTGGAGGAGACAGCGACTCCAACACCAGCCCCTCTGCAATCTGTGGCTTCAGTTTTCATGGAGCAAATCTGGATCTTGGAGGTGCTTCTCTTGGTCCTGACTCAGGGGTGTCTTTCATTATGATATGTGCAGATAGGTCCTGACTCAGGGGTGTCTTTCATTATGGGAGCCCCTCTGCCCACGCTGGATGCAGATTTGCTGCAGATTCAGCATGCTGGGGAGGAGGTCAGCTGGGAGGTGAGAAACAGACCTGTGCTTACCTGATCAGTTCAGGCATGGCCTAAGCTATTTTCCACCACAGCCAGGAAATCTGTGAGAGGGGAAGAAATTTGATTTCAGCCTCCCTGCTATGAAGCTGGAGCCCTAATCACTAACCTATCTCAGAAATGTAAATTTTGCAGAGTGACTCCTGCAGACCTGGTTTGCAGCACTCAGCTGGAGACAGACCTCTCCCTGAGATGATTAAAATCTGATTTACAAGGCACGGTGGACAGATGGCATCTGTTTTCTGCAGTCAGTGGTCCCTACAGAATAAAAGAGGCAAACTTCAAGGCCATAGCTCTGCAAAGACTGAGAAATTATTGTCCATATCCATGCAGGTGCCTGCACTGACACATCTGCTCCCACCAAAGCAGTAAGGTACCTGCTTACCCTCCTTCCCTGCCTCTCAGCATACAAATGTTCCCTATTTCCAAGCCCTTCCCCTGCCCCACATCCCCTAAAGCTACTGTGAGGACAAGCCAGGAGATGGGCAAAAGCAATTAAAAGAGAGGACAGTGCCTGGCTGCATTGTGGAGCGTGCAAGAGGCAGCTCCAGCAGGCAGGGGCAGGGAAGGGATGACGCTGCAGGCAAAAAAGGCAGCATCTACCTAGAGTAATCAAAATGCCTCAGGAAGATGAGATCTTTCAGAAAGGTGAGTGTAAAAGCATCACCAGGAGGGAGAGGCAGGGGAGGACTGAGCAGATTTTCCCTCTGCACAGCCTGGACCAGGCTGGAGCTGAGCCCCAGGATGTGAAGCCACATTGCCCACCCAGGGCCAGCTGTCAGCACAGAAGCACAGCTGTGCCTTTTTGGAGCTTTTGTCCCCCACCTCTTGAACTTGATCAGGCTTGAAAAGGCCATGCCCAGCTGAAGCAGAGATGCCTCCCACACGTTGGTTGTGTCCTGTTTCTGGAAGAGGAGTAAAACTAAAGGCAAAGAAGAGGCTGCAGCTGATTTGATGCCCCCGCACGGGCACTTAACGCTCCAGTTAAGCTCCTCAGCAAATTGCTCTGGCCTTCGGTGGAAGCCTTTGATCTCTGCCCTCTTAGTTTACAACTTCGACTCCAATGGGCAGGATGAACTCTCCCTGAGCACCTAATTATGGCTCTTTCCCTGTGATGCCACGTTTCATGCTCAGACAATAAAGGAGGAAGTGTTTGACCTAACCTGTCCTTTCTGTGCGTAGATGTTGTGCCATGTCTCCCCCACACTCCAAATCAAGAAAAACAATGCTGAATTGCCTTAAATTTAATATAATCACCAATTCCCTGCTCCCAGACTATTTACTGTTGGCAAGGAGCAGAGCTGGCAGACCCTGGTGAACTGAACAAAAGCCATTAAAAAAGATTTGTCCCAGTTGTGGCAAATCTCAGCCTCCTGGTATCTTGCTGGCACCTAGATGTGCTTCCTAGAAGCCAAGTCTGCAGCTCAGCTTATTAGATCCCTTTTCCCCACCAAGATTTAACTCAGAGGAGCCAAGAACTTGTTTCAGGGAAAGTCAAGGCAATAAACCTCCAATTGTTTATGTACATAAAGAGCCCTGGGATACAACACCCTTTGCTTATTCCAAGCTTTCCCAGATGCCCAAAATGGGAAATTAAAAACAAATATATGAAAAATACAGCAATATTTACAGTGTAGCCTGTACCACTCTATCCACTCACCTCATCCTCAATAAAAACTACATCCCTGCTTAGATATGGCCAAACATTAAATCCAAGGGAGCAAAATTTACTCAAAAAGCAGGACTGGAAGAGGTGGTACCATACCTGCTCAAGCAGAGAGCCTGCCCAGCAATGCCATGGAGTCAGCATCTCTAGTGATGCTGGATGTGGCCCCTGGGAATAAAAACTGGCTCAGCTCAGAAGAGGAGGAAATGTGAGGCAGGTCTTTCAGTCAGGAGTGAAGTGAAAACCCAGGGAAGTTCCCAAGAACCCCATGGTGATAATCTGGGGGTGGAAAACTACTCCTCTTTGGGAGAGGCTGTTCCCATCTGTGGCTTGCCTTGCTTACAAACCAGAGGATTTCAAAGCCCCAAAGCATGGTTGGATTTGTGTTATCTACCAGTTGGATGCACACAGCTCTAGGAGATGTATCCTTTTAAAATCCATCCCAGAGAGAGCTGGCCCATTCAAAATGTCCTGAACTTTACGAGTTCTCTGGAACAGAGACAATCCTACCAAAGCAGCAGCTATCCAAAACAGCTCTAGGGAAAAACTCCTGGACTTGACCATCATTTGAGATCTTCAATCCAAAAATCCTGTGGCTGCTGTGCACCTGGGTCCACATTTAGGTTCACACTAGGGTGGGAAGAGCCCTGGTGCTGTGGCATTTCCTTCTTCAAGCAGCTGCTTGCTCTGTCTTGCTCTCAACATGGAGCAACGGTCTGCTTCCATAAATCTAGATTTTTGTGGGAAAGAGAGAAATGGGAAGGGGGGGTGGGGAAAGTGATGCTGGTGAAGAGATATAAAGAACAGCTGGGCAGATTAGGCTGCAAAGGAATTAGGGACTTAATGATGCTTTAGCAGCTTGAAATCTGCCAGTCCAGGGATGAGACTTTTAAGACGCTCTTGGCAAGCCCTGGGAAAAGACAGCCTGTGGAGCCAATGCCACCTGCTGGAGACAGCCCTCGGACACCACGACTCATGGCACCAGTTAAACTCATGGTTTTTAGCTGTCACTGTACCCCAAATCCCCTTTCTGAAGCTTGAAAACCTGAGCCCATATCTGGCAGGGCAGAGACCTCAGGAACCCACCAACACAGCCCCTCTTCCATCCCCAGGAATGTTTAGTTTCTCCCAGGTTCCCTGTCTCCTTTCTTCCATTTGCCTTATCTGGCAGGTAATTATCCTTTCAGCAGTAATTGCTGCAGGAGCCATATGGGATCCATAAGCTGCTAATGCTGGGGGATTTTTTGCAAATAATCATAAGACCTGTACATCATTGTTGCTGATATTGGCATGATTATCCCTGGTGTAAAAAGCAGCCAAAATAAGTTGCAGAAATGGTTGCATCGGCACAGACGTGAAGAAAAAGTTATCGTTTCTGAAATCTTAAGGGGTTTTAATTGAGAGGAAATTGTATGAGTTACAGAATAAACCTAAAGGGAGGGAAGGAGGAGGGAGGTGAAGCTTCAGTGTGGACACCATCCCACTGGGATTTGGGAAGCAGCTGCCGACAATGCGGCAGATCCGGGGGGGCTCAGCACTTCCCTGTGTGTGTACATGGTGCTTATCTAATAAGCCATTTCTTGAGCTCCAGTGATACTGCTACTTATATAATAAATTTAATGATCTTCACTTTACTGGCCATTAATCTGCTTCTTTTCCTGACAATTTTATACTCTTTTGATAAACTGTTTGTCTAACCGCATGGAAGAAACAATGTCAAGAGCTGTACCTTAGGCGTTCGCCCAGCTAATGAAGAAAATCCATCACAAGGAGAGTTTATCTATTGCTTTTCTGGATGTAAATAAAACATCAGGCTAATTTACTTCCATTAATCTCAAAGACCATTGCTACACCAATAATCCTATGTCAGAGCAGACTTTTTTCCCCCTTTTTCGCATAAATATTTAAGTAAGTACTGAAAGAATAAATAAATTGGTTTCTAAAAGCCAGATTATTTTTATATACAGAGATTTAACAATGAATTTGGATTTACTTGCTAGCTCGTGCCTTTCAGGCAGCAGTCAGCCCACGCTTCCCCCGTGCAGCACGGGGATGCTTGGGTGGGTTTAGCAGAGCACCCTGTGGGGTCTCTGGGTGTCACCTGTGACAACCCACCCTTAAGGGGAAGGAAGCACAAGGGTGGCTCGTCACCTCACCCCCAAGTGCCACCCCACTGGTGTCACCCTGGCCACTGGGTGGGTTCAGTGAGTGCTGGGGCTGCTCTGCGACGTCCACATGGGGCTGCAGAAAAGCCTACTTAGTGTCCTGTGTCCAGCTCAAGAAATGGCCCTTAAGTGCAGCAAACGGGCATTTAGTTTACAGAGGGTGAGGCCAGCAAAGCCCTGGAGCAGGCTGCTGGGGGGTCAGGGATCACCAGCTTTGGGGGCCAAGATCAGGCTGAAGAGGAGCAGCGACACGGTGCGTGTTTGCACGTGTGGGTGCGTGTGCTCGGCGGGCTGGAGCCAATCTGGCGCTGCCTGCCCACCCCCAGCCCTATTTTCTGCCAGCTGAGAAGTTGTGCACAGCCAGAGAGCTGTGAAAGATGGATCATGTCACTTGGATCACAGTGGAATGAAGCAGTTCCCTCTCGCTGGAGCTCTGTGGAGGTGTGTGCCCATGCTCCCAAATGCTGTTCTTGGAGCACATTCCAAGGTGCCACGGGTGAGCAGAAGGATGCCACAGGGATCCCCCCTGCTCTTGTCTCTCCACTGGCTTTTCCCTTAGCTGCTGCTGCCTTCTTAAAGACAAAGCCATCCTGCATCCACCTTTTTTTGTGACCCCCACCCCAACACGATCTGTGATGACGTGCAGTAAAATTCAGTAAAACAGCGTCCCTGCTCAGATGAAATCTAGTTTGTCAAGCATGGCCCCACAGGAATATTTCCATCTATAAAGTAGTCACAACCATAACAGTAAGTTTGTCATAGGAAATATGACACGCTGATAGCTGGAGCAAACTGAACCCAACACGACAGGGTAAAGGCTGATGCAAGCAGGACACAGGACCCCTCTGAACAACCATGGCTGCAGTTCAGAGCCTGTGCTGGTTACATAGGCAAGCCCATGGAAAAATGGACTAATTAAAGAAGATTAATGATCAGTCTCAGCAAGATCTTGGCTTTTGCTGCTCTCATTTATCCATACATGGCTCTTTGTTAAATCACGAGGGATTTTTATTCACATGTATAACTGCTTACAGATGTTCCCACATGTGTTTAGCCAGCAAACTCACATTACAGCTAAAGAAATGCAAAAAAACCCCACTGCCTTGGGCAATGTTAAGGTAGAGCAGATGCAACCAGAGGCAAGGCAAAAGCTCTGGTCCAGCTCAGCAATGTCCACAGCTTTGGCCACTGCGCAGAGCCCCACCTGTCTCTTCATTCTCGCTGAGAACTTGGCTCACATGGGATGAAAACCTCTCCTTTGAAGAAATTTCTCACTTCAGTGAGATAAAGCAAGACTCTGACTTATGCTGTACATCATAACTAATGCTCATGGTTTCTCTCAGAATATTTTTTTGATTTAATTTTGTTGCATTTAGTATCCTTTACTCCTACACAGCCATGCCTGGGTATGGCTTTTCATAGGACCCAGGATGAGTTATTTCGTTCTCTTTCAAGCTCACAAGCTAAGCTCACCTCCCAGTAATAAATCCTCATGATTCAGGCTTTAGCAGGGTTTCCATGACCGTCATCCATCTCATGGCACAGCAAATAGGGTGATAATTCATGGGGTGGAGAGAGTGCTGGGGGAAAGGCCCTCCCTGGCTAATTGGAGGGCAGGACTCCAGGAACAGGCTGATGGCACTTTGGATGCTGCTGTGCCTGTGATGCTGAGTGCAGATGCTTCCTGAGAGCACTTGTGCCTGCTTGTTGATTCATGTCACCCACGTCTCGCTTCACCCTCTCCTCAGCAAGAGGGAAAAGGGGAGAAAAAGTAATTGTCTGTGCTTATCAGCATGGGTGTTAGAGCAGCCCCTTGCAGGCTCTCAAACAGACATAGTGCTGAGAAGGATGGAGCAGGGAAGGTATCCATACCCAGCTTTTCCTCTCCCACTGCATGGGTGGCTGTGCTCTCCAAAGCTATTGCAATGGGGCAGCTGTATCGTGGTGCAGCTGGGTGCCAATGCCAGTCTCACTGAGACTTTCCAAAGGCTTGAACTGGAATTGGAGTGCCTGAAGCAATGGATGCTCTGCCTGTAACACTGGAGAAATGGAGGCCTTTAAAAAGTCTTCTGGTGGCAAATCATAAACCCACAGGCCAGGAACTGACTGCTCCAAGCAAACACGGACTGCATGCCTCAGCTGGGAAGCACACTGCAGGCAATGACTGAGCCCATCCCTGCATCTCTTTTCCTCCTGTTCATTCTGATTTTGAATTATCTCTCTGCCCAGACACTTGAGGACCCGCCTAGCTGGGATGCTGCTGTGCTTCATCAGCATGGGCTGCTGGGAAAGAGCCTGAGGGGTGACAGGAACAGGATGGGCTCCGCCGGAGGTGCCAGCATGCTCAGGAAGCATTTTGCACTCGACTGCCTTCTGCTAAAATAGCTTGGCATTTTTGTTAAAACATATTTCTGCAAGCCTGGGGAAGAGTTACATGCAGTCATGCCCAGGAGAGCAGCCAGGAGTGCTTTTCAGAAGTGGGGCAGTTTTGCCTTTAATCCCCTGACAGTGAAGGCAAAGAGCAAACGAGAAATTTAAATCTTCAAATCTGACATTGAGAGCATTGTCAGAGCCCAGACCCACCAAGGCACATGCATGGACCATGGCACATGGCACACAGCACCTGGTTCTCACTGGGGATGGTACCATGGGCTTTATGAGGGCAGCTGCTGCCCCATGCTGCTGAGCTTCAAGGTCCTGCCTAGTCTCAGCTTCAGGCAGTGGATCACGCTCACTTGCAGGCACACATCACCTCTTCTGCAGGGGGAAAGGCAGAGCTCAGCTCTAGTGTCTTGTCTTTGTTTAATCCACATAGAAAGCTCCCCACTGCTTTCCCCCTGCCTCTCTGTCTGGCATGTTTTGGAAATAGTGAAAACATCATCAAAAAGCCAAGGAAAGGTTGCCAGTGACTTCTTCCACTGTTTCTTTAACTCTTTCCAGGGTCCCTGTCAGCTGTTCAACTGTCCAATTGAACTCCAGTTTCTAAAGTTGCTGTGTGTGTGTTTGTGTGCATGTGAGTAAAGGCACCCAAAAAACCTCACGGATATGCCCTCCCTTTGAAAATCCGTGCTGAGACCATAACTTGATGACTCTTGCTTTTCTCAAGCAGCTGTGGCTTGTCTTAGGAGACATCTCCTCCCCATCTTTCCTACTCCCTGTGGTTCCATCTGCTACTCCAGGTCATCCTACAAGGTGAGGGGGAAACACCTTGTGGAGAGCCCAGCAGCAGCACGGAGCCTCACAAGGTCCATGAGGTACATCCACGGCTGCTGGGATGTGCACTTTGATGCAGCCGGAGGTCGGTTCAGCGCGGCGAGTCCCCAGACACCGTCAGGTTGTGCTCCTGGATGTGGTGGAGCAGGATTTGTGCCCTCCTGTCAATGGTCTGGAGCAGGGGTCTCAGCCCCTCAGCGCCCCCCTGGCTCTCCCAGAGCTCGCGGTCCAGGCGCAGGGACTGCAGCAGCAGGCTCTGCAACCTGCCCGAGCGCAGCGTGGCCACCGCCGCCGCTGGGAAGCTGCAGGGGGGAGCAGAAGAGACAGGGAGGGAAGGGGTTATCCAGGGAAGGCTGAGCAGGGAGAGAGGGAGCAGCAGAGCCACTATGCTTCAAGAGGAAATGCTCCTCTACCCAGAGGAATGCAGGACAAGGAGCCTTCTGCTTAAAACTCTACCCACGGTGAGCATGCAGGATAGCTCCATCAGACACTGACCCAAACAAATTCCAAATCAAGAGGCCTCTAGCATGCCAAAATGCCTCATGGGCAATGGCGCAAGAAATGCTGGAATACCTGATTATTCATTATTTTTGTGCAGCTGCCAATTAGAGAGGGGAAATAGGCTTTGGAGCCTGCCATCAGCCACCCAGAGCAGAATAAAGAGTTACTTTCAGGGCAGGGGCACGTGGGATGTTTTTGAGAGCCTAGCCACCCACCCTGTTCTGGGGACATCCCGAACATCCATCTCCATCCAGAGGGATGCCCCATCAGGGAGGCCAGAAGCAGCAAGAAGGTGAGCACACACAGGGCTGCTGGACATCCCCTGAGCGCCAGCTCAGCCCTTGCTCAGCACGTGCACATTCCTACCTGTCTATGCCTTGCAGGAGCCTGAAGTTGAGCTTCTCCTCAGGGTGCTGTGGCCTGCCCGCGTTGTCGATGAACACCAGGCGGGACGGCGCGCTCCTCCGGACCTGCCAGCAGGATGGCAAGGAGAAGTTCACTCACTGCAGAGACACCAGCGTGGGGCTTAGGCTGCTTTTTAATGCAGTGAGAAAGGCTGAGAGTCTTTGGGGAAATGCAGATGCCAACGTCTTTGTCCCTCCATGCCTGAGCATACCTCCCAGCTATGGGATGCAGGGACCCAGCGTCACCATGGGACCTACATTCCCTTTGCTACCATCTCAGCCCTGCAAGTGCCTCCCGGGCACCCCCATGTTATCCCCAGAGCAGCCCGTGGACAGCAGGGAGCCATACCAGGATGTGGACCAGGACCAGCTCTGCTGGATTCCGGCACTTCTCGTGGAGCATCTCCTCCACGCAGGGCTCAGAGGGATCAGGCTGAAACCCACAGCAGTAGCGGTCCAGGCGGTCATGAACCTGCAGGAGACATTTGGGGACCGTAACAGGGACATGTGCCTGGGATGGGGAGGTCCTGTTGTGAGCTGTTCTTGTACAGAGGAAAATGAAACGTTTCTAGGGATCCTCAGGAGACGTGCAATGGAAAAGCTGCGCACACTGGTGAGTGAGAAGAAATGGAAGCACACGTGCAGAACCCCTTTGGCATGAACAAGGTGATGAGAAAGGTGATGGTGACAGGCTTTTCTGATGGAGTTCAGACACCTGGTACCTACACATTCTGTATCTGCACAAACTGAAGGGGTTGTGCTTCCAACTGAAATGAAGGGAAGACGTACACAATGATGAATGAATTTAAAAAACCAACAAAGCACCCAAGGAAACCTAGAGTCTGAAACCTCAAAAATAATTTATTTTTCCAAGTTCTGGTGCTCTGTATGATGGTTTCATCTGGTTCCTGTCACATATGTAACCTTTCCTCCATCTCCACAGTAACCTGAGCAGCTCTCAATGGAAAGATGAATGGAAAAGTATTGGCAAGGGAAAAAGCAGCCTGTGCATACACAGAGCATGCCTGACATTTAAGCTGGGCCACGGTAACTTGTTTCAGTTACATTTGTGTTTAATCATTTGCAGGTGCTGCTAAGGCTTCATGGTGTCCAGGCTGTCAAACCTCCTACTTCCCATCCCAGTTCCCTGCAGAAATCCTGGAGCTGCTTGACAACTTCGTGCTTCAACCACACCCTTGGAGGAATGAAGGGCTTTTAAAAGATATAAATCTCTGCCAGACCTGGCCTCAGTATTTATGGAGCTTCCTCAGCTGTGTCAGAAGCAGCTGGTACATCCTCCGGGGTGATTTGTAGGGCAGACAGGACCCTGGCTGTCAGCAGACCTCCCCATGGCTGTGTGCTGACGTGACCCTGTAGGGGAGCTGCCTCACCTCCTCCCAATCTCAAAGCCTGTTTATAAAAAACCATCACGTATGTTCCTTTAAATATATATGAATATATATAAAAATATATATAAAATACAAAATAAATATGTTTTCTGTGGTTGCAGCATGAAAATGCCTGACTCGCAGATTTGCTCTGCATTGCTGGTGCCAGCCCAGGAGTCAGGGCTCGGGGTACAGAGAGGCTCCTGGAGCACTGGGAGGGCTGGAGCAGGACTCAGTGATCCAGAAGGGATCTACATGTGACAAGAAGACAGCAGCCGAGTGACCCACAGAGGCTGCCTATTCCCCTTGCCCTGGTAATTAGCACGAGTTACCAACTACAGGCTGTGCTTTGACACAGAGCTCACTCTGAACCCAAACACTGACCAAGCACTGGAGAAGATGCTGCAGGGAAACACAAATTGTGATCTCCATGGCCATTCCATTCATAACCCTTTGAGAAGATGGATTAGTCCCACACCAGAGCCTCTTAAACCTCTCTGTTTTCTGAGGTTTAATGAAGAACTCAGGTCAGTATTTCTCCATTGGGAGACACTCCAGTGAAAAAGTGCTTGAGCATCTTGTCACAAAACACATGGAAACAGGAGAAAATATCACATTTCCTCCTCGCATCTCCTCGGCCTGCCTACAGGAGAGCTCAGCAGGCCAGTTTCTCTCACCTGCTATGTTGTTTTGCAGGCTGCACAGAAGGTGAAGACAACCTGAGAGAACTTACAGAGACATTAAATAGGCTCAGCGCTCCGCTCACCCACCCACGAGCACCTGTGAAACCAAGGTGGATCGGTGCTGAACGCGCAGAGGTGTGAGGTGGAGCCAGATCTGCTGTCCAAGCGGAGCCCCAGGAGAGGGACCAGATGGCTGTGGAGATGCTGAGAGTGCCCTGACATGCTGACAAGCCCTCCTGGCCCTCCCCTGATTTTTTGGTATTCATTTTTTCTTTCCAGAGCCTAAACAGCTGTAATTCATGGGAATTTTGGTGTTATTGCTGGAACACAAATACATGAGTCACACTGTCTCCCATCCAAGCTCAAACATTACTGGAAGCTCACCTTCAGCCCCTCTTACGCCCATCCTGGGGCATCCCCTTGCATCTGATAGATTTTTCCAGTTATGATTCAGCCTGGAATGGCTTCCCCTAGGGAAATTTTCCTTGCTCTCCCCCTGGCTGGGAAGAGGGTGTCCCAGGGAAGGGATGTGGCTCAGAGCTGATTTGGTTTTGGCTGTCTTTAAGTGCAGGACAAAGCCATCAGCAGCTGTCCCTTTTCCATCAGGCTTGGCATTTTGCCCCCACTAAAACTTTGAACATAGTGGGGGGTTTCCCTTATGGCAAACACCAAGAGAAATTAACACAGAAGAAGCCAAATTTTAAGGGAAATTGAAGAAGACTACCAAGATTTCAATGCCAAGGTACAACAGGGCTCAAATCTCACCAACTTCTCCTTCCCCAGCAAGTGTGGGAGATGCTAAAGCCATTTCTGAAAGATGCTACTCCACTTCTATAATATCCTCTTTACCTTTATGTGACTTGTTCTGCATGGGGGGGATTCCATTATAATTACTGAGGAGAACCTGTGGATTGCCCTTGAATTTATCATTGCACTGCTTCAGCCCTTGGAAGGAACTCTCTTAGAACTAGATACTTTCTCCTGCAGTCTCAGCCTTTCCACTGCACTCAGCGGTATTTTGGCCTGGGGAAGGGAAGGGGATTGGTTAATCTTCTCATTTCTCTGGTTGTTTCAGCTAAAATATTTTCAAGCCCAGCCAGAACAGCTCCACCTCTGCCAGCCATACTTGTAAAAAAAGAGAAATAATAAGGAAAACCTTTTATTTAGTAGTTTGGGGTTTTTTTCTTTCCTCCCTTTTCCTTTTTTTTTTGGTATTAATACTTGTCCTTTCAGGCAGTTTTCTCTTGTCTGACAACCAGCCCCCAGCTGCCTAAACAGGCTTTCTTTTTCTCCACAGAAATCACTTTTGCCTCCTCACAGCTGCCCTCCAAGACCTGATAACTCTCTGGGATACTGTTGTAATCCCTTGTAGCAGCAGGGTTTGATTTTCCAGACAGAAGATTAAGTGCTATTAACGCCGAGGAGGAGGAGGAAGGCAGCACTGTCCAAGGCACAGCTCCTTATTTCCAATGCCAGCAGCACATCCCTGAGTTTGGATGTGATGGGGCTGCTGCAAGACATGCTGCTTATCCCTAGGGATGCCCTAGGGATGTCTCTAGGGATGTCCCAAGCCTCTGCCAGCACAAAATGAACAGCAGAAAGCTTGCCCACGCGAGGACAGACTCACCACAACCAGCCTGTGAGTCCCACACATGGACCATACTCAGGCCAAAGTGCTTCTGCATGAAGTTCTGCTGCTCCCCATCAGCTGAAGAGTGAAAAGACATCCCAAGGAACCACACCTGATGTGACCCCCCAGAGCAGGAGACCCTGGTCAGACAATACAGGTGCAGGGGAACCCGGGTGCCACAGCTGATGGGACAGGTGGCCTCAATCACCACAGTCCTACCTGGAGAAGAAAGTCAAAGAGGGCCAGGCGGCTCCACTCGCTGTGTGGGATGCTGGAGCAGGGAGCATCCCTGGCCACCGGCATCGGTCTGTGGGGCTGCAGCATCTCCTGGTACTGCAGCCACCCCAGGGCACAGGAGTTCTGGTCATTGTTGGCATCCTCCAGGTGCTGGAGGTCAGGAGCCCACCAGATGACGGGGCGCAGGGCGCCGTCGGTGTAGCTGTAGGGCAGGAGGCGGCTGCTGAAGCGCCGGGCCACGGCGGGCAGGCTGCGGTTCAGCCCCAGCACCCTGTCCAGGTGGAAGGCCAGCACCTCGTACAGGTCCCCGGGCCGCTTGATGAGCCCACAGCGCCCATCCTGGCAGTCTCCTTCCGGGCTGGCTGCCAAGACATCCTCCTTGGCATCTCCCTTGGCGTCCCCCACGGCACGCAGCCTCACTCGCAGGATTTGCCCATGGGCAGGGACACGGGTTTTGGAGACCACCTGCCCGCTGGACAGCAGCCACATCTTCTGGAGGTCGTCAGCAGAGAGCCAAGGGGGAGTGTTCCTCTCCAGCCCCCTGTGCCTCCTGCCCCGGGCAGGGGCCTGCTCCTGCTGCGGGTGAGCGCGGGGCATGGGGAGCCTTCTCCTGTGGGCTTGTCCTGCAGACACGGGGGCAGCCGCCTCCCTCGGGGGCCCTGGGGGGGACGAGGCCGGCAGTGGGAGCAGGGAGTGCTCCGGGGCTGGGGGCAGGTGGAGGAGAGCCAGCAGGGCCAGGGCCAGCAGCACCCCGACAGCTGCTGGGGCTGGGGGCTTCATGCCCGTCCTTCGCCATGGGCGCTGCGCCTGTGGGGACAGAAAGGAGGAATGACGCTGGAGTGTCACTGCAGGCAGGGCTTGCTTCAGGGAAGCAGCCCCTCTGCTTGTGTGATCCCTGCAAGAGGTGTTCCACTGTGGCAGCAGGGCCATGGATTTGTGCCAGGATTTGTGCCAGAAATTGGCTGCAGTCCCTTCAGAAGCAAATCAGAGCCAGAGCCCACTCCCCACCCAGAGGCTGCCATATCTGCAGCACTGAGGTACAGGATGACCTTATGGGCAATGAATTTTTCATGGTCAAATATTTTGCTTTAAAGACCCAAGAAATGGGGGGAAAAAAAAAAAAACAACCAAACCCAGAGCACATTCCTGTCTAGATGTGGACACTTTCCAGTTCCTAAAAAAAAAAAAAAAAAAAAAAAAAAAACACCAAACCCAGAGCACATTCCCGTCTAGATGTGGACACTTTCCAGTTCCTAAGAGGTTTTATTTTTCAGACCCTACTATGGGCATCATCACTGGTTCCTCTTCTGGTAGCACACTGAACCTATAATTTGGATATCTCAATGTGTGCTGAGACAAGGCCTCTGGAGCTCTGGGGAGAACTTACAGCACCTTCCTGTCCCTAAAGGGGCCCACATGAGAGCTGGAGAGGAATTTTTTACAAGGATGTGGAGTGACAGGACAAGGGAAAAGGACTTTAAACTGAAAGAGAGGTTCAGATTAGACATTAGGAAAAAATTCTTAACTGTGAGAGTGTTGAGGCATTGGAACAGGTTGCTCAGATAAGCTGTGGAGGCCCCATCCCTGGCAGATGGCAGATATTCTCCAAGCCAATCCAGTCCCTGGACCATGCTGCACCCATGCCTCATTCACTCGGGTTTGGGCAGCCTCACACACTTCAGGAGGCAGGAGCCACAAAAAGCACCTTGGCACCATTTCTCTGCTTTCAACAGGCATTTCCAAGCAGTTCAAACCCACACTGGAGTCAAGGCAATGGTCAAGTGGATACATTTTTTTCCAATTATTTATTTTGGAAGCACAAGCATATCCATGGCAGACACAGCAGGACAATATATTGCCAAAGAAGGGATAAGAGACTGTTTATAAGAGGAAAAGATTGAAAAAAAAGAGCTAAAAAGCTGGGGAGGTGAGAGCCAGCAGCCAGAATTACTTCCAGAAAACAGCTGGGGAAGCAAAAGCATTTCAGCTGTGGGGCTTTTAGGGCCACAGGCTCCCACTGACCACAGGGACCCACCACCAGCACAACTCCTGCCCCATGCGCAGCTGCCCCAGGCAACCCCAGTGCATGAGCTTATGAGCTGACACAGCACCATCCTAAAATCCATCAGGCTTCATGTCCTCAGCTTGGGGGGACTGCTTCAGGCAGCCCCCTGGTGAGGAGCCACATCCCTTGAAAGACACTGCATCAGCTGAGGGGGGCAAGAGCAGGCACCGAATCGCTGGCCCCAACCACTGCTTCCTGCCATGGCTCCCTTTCAAGGACTGAGCAGATTTAATGCAGTTTATAAGAGCTATTGATGGTGCACTTGGAGTGATTCAGCTTTATAGCTCTCACTTAATTGCTTCTCTCCCAGAAACACAATGTAGCGCAGCAAAATATAAATGCTCTTTTTCAGACAGGGTTTACAGCAGCCTCTGCCAGGAACCAGGGGCTGCCTGGTACAGGTCTTTAGGACCTGCCAGGGGACCTCTGCTTTATCCCAGAGTGGAAAGGACCTAGGCTAGGGTGAGACTGTCCAGAGAGGGATGTCCTGTCCTAGATCACCAGCAGGGTTATTCAAGGCTTGGCATTAACTGTCCCAGGCACCAAACTGCATGGCTAAATCATTGTCTTAGGTGCCTCTCTGGGGAGGGAATGAGTGTGAGCACCCCTGAGCACCCTGAGGGGCAGCAGGA
The DNA here is from genome assembly GCF_014805655.1 of Passer montanus. NCBI lineage: Eukaryota > Metazoa > Chordata > Aves > Passeriformes > Passeridae > Passer > Passer montanus. The sequence goes on along the minus strand of NW_024356505.1, from coordinate 2,277,368 downwards.
CTTCTGTCAAGAGGCTGGTTGTGATCCCAGCTCTCTCCCACTTGAATGGGGTAATGATTCAAGTGGAATCACAGCCAATGCCAAGTGACACAAGCAACACCCAAGCTCAGCTTCTCAAAACCTTCATGTCCCAGATTTCAAGAAATTCTGCAGAGTGCAGACACACATTCTTTCCCAAACACCTGAAATCCATGTCTGACCTCCCAAACAAGAGTTTAGGGGAGGTGCAAGTCTAAATCCTAGTTTAACCATAGTAAAATAACTCTGTGGCATACAAAGGGCTGATCCTGGTATCCTGATATCCACACTCCTTTCTAATCATCACTGGAAGTGCCTCACAGTCTGTTCCTCTGGCCTCAAAGTATGCTGAATTAACAGCAGTGATATCTATGGCATCGATCCCAAAGGACAGGGCTAACTGTAAATCTCAGTATTCCCTTCTGCATCGAGCCAAGTCGTCCCTTCCCAATCTGTGCTTTCTTGGGCATGTTTTTCCAGCACCTCCCCTGTCCCACCCTTCTTGAGAGACACAGCCCATCCCACTCTCACCAAAAACCCTGTAACCCTTTTCTTCAGCACGGAGGATTTTCAGGGTGATTGTTTTTGTTATCCAGCTGATAATAACCCTCTGGTTGCTTATACCATCTCTGGGTATCTAAAAAGCCTGTCTGCCAAAACTTCCAGGATCCTGTGGGGAGAATTCATGTGGGAGCCACATGGAGAATCTTCAAAGCACTGCAGGAAAAATCCATTTTAACCCACAGCCAGAGAACAGAGTATGCCAAATGGATGGCAACGATTGCTGGGTTTTTAATGTCAAGTCAGTTTAGAGTCCAAGTGGTTAAGGAATCATTATTGTCCGAACCCACTTTGTCTTCCTTGTCAGTGAGCTCGGGTTTGGGCACCACAAGTTAGAGCCCCACTGCTCTCCCACCCTGAACTCGAAACCCTGGGCTGTGAAGTTGGGCAAGGGCCAGCAGAGGTTCCCTCCCCCAGCACCACTCAGGATTTCCCTGCCACATCAACAACAAAAAGAAACAAAAAAGGCGCAAGTGCAGTCTCTCTGTTATTTCTGGTGGTTGATATTGCAAATTTAATAATAACCTGGGTGATAAAACATTGCAGAAATAATACTGTATTTACAAGCCCTGGGTAAATAGTTTTCCAAAGAGCCTTTCTCTGAGCCCATGCTGTAAAAAAATGCTGCAGTTTAAGCTGTGGCTTCGATTCAACCCGAAATGCAAACCATACGTACAGCTCTGCTTTGCCAGGCTGACATACTGACAGTACAGCATGTCTTTGCCAGAAATTAGGTCCTTTTCCCAGCAGGCAAAATCCATAAAAAGGTTTAAGAGAGGTACTACTTGTTCCAGGATGCCAATAAGTAAATAATATATATTCTCACTTATCAGAGAGACATACAGCACAGCCCAGGCTCTAAAGGCACAGTGGAGAGCTGTGCAGCTTAGATGCTAGGAGATAAAACTTTCTAAGTCTAGTTGGGGCTGAGGTGGGGGAGGGTTATCCTTGACATTGTATTCCCAGGACACTTGAACCTTGGCAGAATTTGAAGCAGAGAAGCCTGTTTCCAATTTCTTTTCAAAGTGCATCAAATTGGCTTTGTCGAGCTTGAAAGAAAAGAAAAACAAACCCCAAACTTCATTATCCAAGAATGTAAGAAACAGCCCTGAGACTAGAAAGACGACACGGAAATACGTGGCTGTTGAAAACTGGATTGATTCCTGCTTTCCTCTGGCATTCAAAAGAGTCCTCCTGCCCCTGCACTGGCACTGCAAGATGCCTTCAGCAGTAAATCCCAGTGTCCCAAAGAGGTGCCCAACGGAGCCAGGGTGGCTCAGCCATGGCCATGTCACTCTTGGCCACCTGCCTGCCCTAGACTCCCAAGCTCAGAGGACTTTGCCAAAGGTGACCTGCAGATGAGCAGGTTGAAGGCAGGCCCGTGCATTTATCTGGGTGCACACTGGGTGTGCTCTGCACAGGGGGTGCAGCACGCAGGGCTCTGCTCGCCCTCCCGGCCCCGCGCTCGCTGCCCGCCCAGTGAACCGCAAAACCGCCTGGGCAGCAGGAGGTGCAGCCTGCCGTGACCAGTTTTAACAAAGGCTGCTTGAAAAACAAGTGGGAAAGCTCGTCTGCCTGCCCCCCACCTCTGGGAATGCCTCCAGAGCCTTGCACCCACACATGGTGCTTGCGGCAGCTCCCGGTGCAATGGGAGAGCGGGCACATCAATCTGACCTGGGATTGGAGCAGCCTCTTCCTCTTCATATTGTGCAGGAGGTTTTCTTGGTTTGTTAAGGGCATGGCATGTGGGCTGGAGACCTGTAACCATGCAGAGGAAGGACATGGAAGCAAGACAAAACCTCTTCATCCCTGGAATGACTCCGGGCAAGTCTGAGCAGAGGGAAATGCTTGGCAGGGTCCGTGGCCCATCATTCAAGTGCACAATTGCCTTCCTATATTATCCTGCCCAGGGAAGACAGATGGCTGGCAGAGTGGGAATTTAAAGACAGCTATTAAATGATGATTGCCAGTCCCAAAGGTAGCTCTGGCTCAGAGTGGCTCCCCAGGAGGGCAGGTCTGCCGTGCTCCTCTAGCACATGGGGACAGCTCCACCAACACTCACCTGCACCCACATCCCCACGGGGCATGAAGAATAAGAGCCCTTCATTTGGCATCATGATCCATCACTGTGGCTGCAATTCCTAGCAGACCCACACCAGCTTTGTGTCTGGGCTTTTTCCCCCAGAGATGAAGGTGTTTTTTCCATCAGAAATGCCTTTCCAGAGGGGAGAACCATGACCTCACTACAATTTGGCACTCTGCAGACACCCTGAAGATCATCTGGCTTGGCTCCAGGACAGGGATGTGGCAGGTAGGCCATGCCTGTCTGCTCAAGGTGCTCTTCCAGCCCCTCTTCCACACAAGTGGCTTGGGAAGCTCAAGCCAGGCACTGGGAAGGTGGGAAAGGGGACTGCTCCCATAAAGCCTGTGAAACAGAGTCACAGCAAATATTGGGTCAGCTGAAGCTGGGGAGATGGAAATGTGACACATCACCACATGGTGCTGGGTCCTTCCCTGCAGAGTCAGCAAAGTCCTCAGAGCTGACACACAAACCTCCCCACCAACATGTCCAAAACCAAACCAGAAAATGACCGAGTTAAATTGCCTGGGATGAAACCTTAAAACATGCTGTCCTTGCTAAATTTTGGACAGTCTGCAAAGCTTCTGGGATCATTTATAGCCTAAGTGCAAGACAAGCGTGCTTTGCACTAGCAGAGGGCAGCACTCTGGCAGCAGCATAACTGGACCAGACAGTGTTGGCCCTGTTCAGGCTGGGCACTGACTTCAAAGGGATGGTGCCAACACACCACCTTTAACTTCCCAAATAATGTTGCTTTCACAGTTCTTCCCAGTTATCACTATGGCCTTGGGGCAGCAAATTACAAAAACCTTGGAAACCTTCAAGCTCCACAGCCTCTCTCTAGTAATAACCTGGCGTGTCCTTGGTTCCAGGCCCTGCACCAGCTCCTTGAGCTTTTTGCTTCCCAGGGATGAAATGTCCTCTTTCTTGCTCTAAACCTCCCACCCAGAGTGACTATTTCCAGTTTTTGGGAGGCTCCTTGACCTGGAGGTTCTTCTCTGCACAGCCATAGGCTAAGCACAGCCCCTTCTCACACATCCATCATCCAAAGGACCATTTTGAACAAAATCTTCAGCCACAGCTGCAAACTGCTCTGTTTAACAGTGCTGTTCCCATTGCACCTTCTGCTCCCAGTTGAGTTATGCACCAAAGAAGTACAGCAGAAACACAGGCTTGTAAACTCCTCGCCCTCTCCAGGAGCAGCTTACAAGAGTGGCAAGGCTCCCAGCATCCCAAATGTCCTGCTCAGTATCTCTGAAGAAGGAAGACCTGGAGCAGGAGACAGAGGACACCACACCATGGGGTGCAGCTGAGGTCAGGACTGCTGCCTGGGGGGACCCAGAGGGGACACACACCTTGTCCTGTACCTGGTGTGGACTAAAGCTCTGCAGGGTACCAGCAGGGACTTGCTTGTCCTGTGATGACATTTTCCTTACCCCAAAATCATGTGATTTTCACTGAGCAAAAGGAAAGATTCATAATTCTCCTCACTCCCACTGTGTAAATCTCAGCTTGCAGACAGTTAAGATTCAGCTCTGTGTGGGATGGACAGGCAGTTTGTCATCCTGGTGCTATGTACAGTGAAGTGCAGGTCCACTCTGGTTTAATCCCAGAAGTCACCATGAAGCACCACAAAAATAAACAGCCTCCAGGATGCCACACTTCTTCTGCTTAAAGTAAGCAAACTAAAAGCTTTCACGTGCCTTATCTTTCTCCTGTTTAAGTTCAGAGTCAGGGCTTTTACTGCAGACTCTTGCACTTAATTGGATCTTCCACTTCTTGGAGACACATCTCCCAGGAGATTGATGGAAATCTTTCAGAGCCTGTCACTGAGATGCACACGTCTGCTGTCATTTGCATGTGCAAACATCTCCCTTACTTTTCACCATTAAAGGTGATATCAACCTGCACCCAAATCATCCAGATCACCGAGGACCTGAAGCAGCATCCCGTGCTCACAGGGGACAGTGAGGACCTGGGCAGCCCTGAATGCACGACTGTCCTACTATCCTCAGGGGACAAGGGAGGTCCTCTTCACCTTCCCTCCTCTCCCTCTGCTCATTGCCTTAGCCCTCACACTTACATGAGAGCAGCACAACCTAGAAATTCCTGGCAGGGACGTCGAGGAGGGAAAGCAGCAGTTTTGGGAGGCTGTTGCTCCCTCACTCCACCACTGCCGTGCAAGCTCCTGCCAGGTTTCCCTTTTCCCCCTCCCCTCGTCCCAGTTTCCCGGCCAGCCTGTTGCACTCAGCTCTGTAAGTTTTCAGAGCAGCTTTCCCATCTGCCTGCTGAAGCAGCGAGCAGGGGGCCCCTTCCCCAGTGAAACAGATGTGGCTTGCCTTTGTGCAACATCTGTGCCTCATGCCCCGCTCCTCTGGAACAGTCTTGCCTTTGTTTCTGAGGGCTTGTACAGGGGATGCTTTGGAGGAGGGCAGCAGCCCCGGGCCCGTGGGCTGGACTCCTTCCCTTCAAGTCCCACACACAAACAGCCTCCAACCCTGAGTTTCTTCTGGAGAAGAAGAACGTGCTTTGCTCCTGTGGCATTCTGGAGCGGACAGTCCTGCTCCTCAGCAGGTTCCAGCCACAGACCATAGCAGCTGACTCCTTTGGGATGTCCAAACCCAGGGACGTAAGAACTGCAATCTGGGAGCCATGGACCCTCTTCTTCACAACTCCCCTCACCCCAGTAGCTTCTCTTGATGCATCTCTGGTCTCCTCACCAGCTCTGGTTTGGCATCCCCAGAGGGGCTGTGCTGCTGCAGCTCCTCTGCACATAACAGGCAAAGAGCAGAGGTGCTGGAAAGCCACGTCCCTCTTGCAATGTGTTCTGGGCTGTATTTAATATGGGGAGGAATACATTACAATAAAATCACATTTTATTTCCTCCTCCTCTTGATGAGTTTGCCAATCCTGCTTGTGAATGCCTGGAATGCTGCTAAAACTCTCACACATTTTGGCATTCAGTTTGGTTTTATTTATTTTATCGGGGTCATGTTTTTTCCATATTTTGAGAAGGGGGGATTTTGATACATTTATTTTCAGTTTCCTTTTCTATCTGGTGGACAGCACCAGGGAACAAGAATGCTTGCTTGGTGCCCAGTGGGGGCTCACAAAAGCCTCCTTGGGGTGTTGGCAAGGAGTAGCACTGGATTCCCTTGTTGGAGTTTCAGTGGAAGTTGCCCAAGTCAGACAGTTGGGTTTCCCTGAGCTGACTGTCAGCTTTTTCCCCTTCCTGGAGAGCAGGAAAGTGCATTCGTGGGATTCCAAAGGGGAGGGAGAAGGAGGAGGACAGCGGGGCCTTTCAGCCCTGTGGGCTTTCTTCAAAACAGAATTGTTCATACCAGCCCTGGCCTCAGCTGCAGAAAGGCAACTCTATTTTCCTCCTGTTAAACCATTACATCTAAAAGAGAAAAAAAGGGGAAGAAAACTGCTTGCCATTTGGCTCTGAGTGCTGCCTGTGTCCTGCAGACCCCATCCTGACCAAAGCCTACTGGCAGCCACTCCCAGCCTGCTTCTTCTCCTAGCAAAACCCATGGGGTGAGCAAGCAGAGCAAACCAGGTATGAGCATTGGTGCAGCCAGGCTCACAGGAAAGGGGCTTTTCCTTCAGGGCAAGGCAAGTAGCTGCAGGTGGAGTGGAGTTACTGAGCATTGGAAAAGAAGGAGTAATTGAGGCTTTTGGAATCTATGCCAGAGGATTAACATAGTGTAATCAGCCCCTCATATTTAGAGTGCCTCATCCTAGGCAAACAACAGCAACTGGAAACTACTCTCTGGCAGATTCTGAAGGCAGAAGAAAGAAGATGTTTCTGTGATGCAGTCACCCCCAGCCCTCTCTGCTGTGGCAGGTCGGGCTGCAAGCGTGCTCTCCATACCAACACAGGAGCTCACAGCTGGCATCCCCCTGCCTTTCTGCAAGTGGGGCACCCTCCTGGCGATTTTGAAAGGAGTCAAAAACCATCTCGAACATTTTGTTTGGGGTTTTGCTGCAAATGAAGCAACAAGATGATCAGCTGGGGGCATAGCCTGGATTTATTCCTCATGACCACCACTGCCCTACCTACAGGTGCTCAGAGCAAACCCAGATTACAGGTAAAATCAAAGCAGTCAATGCAGGAGCTCACAAAGGGGAAGGACTGCAGAAGCAGACCTTCCTTTGCCAAGGCAAAATGGAAATCCTGGCAAAAAGTAAATATCCCATTCTCACAGGAGAGACCACACCAGGTACCTGGCTTTGAAAGGCTGTACAGGCTTTGAAAGGCTTCACAGTGAAGGCTTGTGCAGAAAAATGTTGGTGCAGACAAAAGGCTGGTATGGGGAGAGTTGCCTTGCTTTTCCCTTTGACAGGGAGGAGTTATCTCCAAACCCAAAATGGGTGACATGAGCCCCAGCCTTGTAATTTTTTCCTGCTGCTGAAGTTCATTAATTAAGAAACCCAAAGCACCCTATGCAAACTGTAGGATGGAAAGCCTAAAGCATGGCAGTAGCGTTCCCTGGACACAGACACACACACTCCAGTGAAGGCTGGCACAGCAGCACTGCCCCCAGAGATGCTCTGAGTCATCAGCACACTCCTGAGCACATAAAAATGCCTCAGTGACACAAATGACCAGTTTCTGGCAGCAGCACCAGGCATCTCCTCAGCTCATCCATCACAGGTTTGCAATCCCTGCCCAACACAAGCTTGGCAAGGGCTGAGGTGGTGAAGCAGGGACAGAGCCCCCGGCACATGCAAACTCCCTGCATGACAGCCCCGTGTCCCTGGTGGGGCAGGGGTCATGGGGCACGGGGGATCATCCCAGCTCAGCTGACGTGTGCTTGCTCAGATGGGTCTGCCAAGGGAGGTTCCAAACTGGAGCACTACAACTAGGTGACATGAAACACCACCCTAAGGTTTGGAACAAGCTACAGATGTGGATAAACCTTCTGATGCTGGGGAAGCACAACATTTCTTGGGAGGGAGGTGAAGTTTCCCCATGCCAAACTGGCGGAATTTGTGGCTTTTTGATGAAAGTGCTGTGCTTTGTCAGGACCCAGCAGAAAGCACAAGCGGCTCGCCGTGATCCCTGCCTGCGCTTGGCTGCCTGCAGCAGTGCCACCTGGCCACCAAAAGAGGAGGCTTTTGGCTGAGGGAGTGTCCTCACCTCCCTGGCTGACAGCAGGGCTTTAGCCACGGCAGCCCCAGGCACTGCCCTCGGGGGCATCCCGACAATCTGCTCTGTCCATCCCCAGAGCATTCCTGCAATCTGCTCGCTCCATCCTAGCTCTTTTAAGGGCAGAGCAGAGCTGTAGCGCTCCCCGCCCCGCTTGGCTCACCCTGCTCTGACCCTGCGAGCGGCCCGGCACAAGCTGCCCCCAGGATGGACACACCCGGGATGTACCTCGCATCCCACGGGGCAAACCCAGCGCTGCTCCCCACCATCAGCTCAGCAAGGAAACCCCTAAATCCTACCATGTCTCACAGCAGCAGCTCCTCATGTGCTTCTCTGGGCGGCACGGCACACGGTCACCTCCTCAGCCGGGTGCCGGCCGCCTGTGGCACTTCCACAAGACACCAGGAACCCACACAGAACACGCACAAAAATTTAAAATAGCAGTAAAAAAAAATTAAATTTTTTTAAAAAATTATCCAGCAACTAATGAGCCCGCTTTCCGTCCCCAGGCCATCAATGACAGCCGGGGGCTGTCACCCAGGGGTGCCCTCAGGGGTCCCCGCTGCCTTGCAGCCCGCCTTGCAGGGGCTGCGGGGCTCTGTCACCGCACGCCGCCGCTTCCCCCCGGGCAGCAGGACACCCTTCAAACTTCGGCTGTGAGTTTTCAAACTCTGCCTCGTCCCGGACCCACCTCCCTGTGAGGAGGGGAGTGGAGAGGCTGGGAAGGGGGGAACGGGCATTTGAAAAGTCTCTTTTTCACAATAAAAGCCCTTCTTGCTGCTTTTTTGCTGCCTTTTTTTTTTTTTTTTTCCAATACCAAGGGCAAATTTGAGCCAGAAGGAGATGAAGACACACGTGCTCCTCCCAAGCCCGTTTGTTCCCAGTGACCCCAGTGCCAGCCAAGCAGAGGGACCAGTAGAGCCCCAGGGGCCACACAGACCCCAGAGCCAGGAAAGCAAACAGAGGTCTGCACATGAATGCCCAAAAACCTGCTCTTTGCAGGTCTTTTTTAGCATTTCTTTGCCTTTCAGTAATGGTCCAGCAAAAAGCTGTGCCACATCAGTGCCTGGAGTGGACACAGACCTGGGAGAAGATTTATTTTCTGCCTAAAAGGAGCCAGGAGAGGGGCACAGGGGCAGAGGATGCTCCCACACCCAGCACCTGCTGTGGCTGAATCCCAGGTGCCTTTCCTCTGGGAGAAGAGGCTCTGGAGGCATTGTTTTGGGAAGCAGTGTGTTTCAAGAACCTTCCATGACCAGGCAGGATACATAGGCAGCTGCCAGTCTGCAAAGCATTTCTTTTTCATAAAACCACAACAATCCCCAAACAGCCCAGCTTGGAGACAGGAAGACACCCTCTGTCTCAGCTGTGGGGGCTTTCCAGCTCCCTGACATGTGCAACTACCTCCTCCAGGAAACCATAAAACAAACCAGATTGATCAGCATTGTTCTTTACTGATATTTGTGTTTTTTAAAAAATCTGATAAAGTCACAGTACAGGCTGTTGTGAGCTACAATGAAGATATGGTGGAGAGGAGAGGAGAGGAGAGGAGAGGAGAGGAGAGGAGAGGAGAGGAGAGGAGAGGAGGAGGGAAACTGGGTGAAGTCACTTGACCAAGGGAGCACAGGAGGGTAGTGGCAGACCCAGGAGGAGGTTCCTGTGTCCCCAAGCCCCATTCTAGCTCACTAACAGTCCACAGTGCACAGTCCACAGTGACATTTCACAAGATGGTGCAACACAGTGGGTGTAAATAATGATGCCAACTCAGTGCCCTTGCCCATTGTGCTCTTGTGCCAGTCCCAGTGCCCCAGGGCCTTCATACCCTCTTCATTCACTGAGTGCATCTTGTTTTAATATGGAACATCTTCCCCTTCCACTGCTACTCAAAACTATAGCTAAGAAAAGAAGTGGTTTGAAGGTTACACACCAAAGCAGTTGCCTGCTTTTGGCATCAGCACACCCCACTCCATGCCATCCTTGGGCATGAGGAAGGGGTGCAGAAACCAAGCCCTGCATCCCCTCCTTGTTGCCACCATCAACGTCACTGACCCCTTCTGTTCTGGACACTGCAGTGTTGAACATCCCAAAACACCTCCCTTGAGCTAGGGGCAGATAATAACCTAATCCTTCTCTCCATGCCATCCTTGGGCATGAGGAAGGGGTGCAGAAACCAAGCCCTGCATCCCCTCCTTGCTGCCACCACCAAGGTCATTGACCCCTTCTGTCCCGGACACTGCAGCATTGAACATCCTGAAACACCTCCCTTGAGGTCTGTTGCCTGGGGACAGATAATAACCTAATCCTTCCGATACAATTAGCAATATGAAGTAATTAGCAATAACCTACTGTTGGCCTTGGCACAAAGATGGCCTGTCCGAAGACAGAGCGAGTGCCAGGGAAGGGATCTGCAGGGCCCCAGAGGCTGAACCCTGTGCATCACACCTCATTTCGGAAGCGTTTGCTTTCATCTCCCTTTCTTCATTTTGAAATGATTCCATTTATATGCAATTTTCTGTCAAAATGATTCCTGTCGGTGCAGCGGCACCGCAAACCTTGAGTGACAGGCCGAGCGCTCCGGCTGCTCCCTCTGGATTGCCTCTCCCCACAAATAACCCCTTAAAATGCACGCCTGACAGCTGAGGAGTTTGACATCAGAAACAGGCTTGGGTGGCTGCTGTGGCAGACTGGCTTAAGTGATCGGTGGCCAGACCAGTAAGGTAAATCTAGTGGGTCTTGAAACAAACATCATGATATTTCAAAAAATTTATTTCCCCCTTCCTTCCCCTGCTTTTTAATGACAATCGCCATGCAAAAATCAGATTTAAAAAGCAGACTTAAGAAGCAAGTGCATTGTAAACCAGTTTCCTGAGGAGGACTCCCCAAATGCATAGAACTGTCACTACCCTGTACCTGAGCCGGGTAGTCCTAAGCCCCCCAGCACATCCCCAGATCCCGTAAGTAGCATCCCTGCTACTGCATTCTGGAAAATTAGTGAGTATGTGAACAGTGGAAGTTGCTTTTCTTCTCTTCTTTTTCTTTTCTATCCCCTGACCACCTCTCCTCACATTGTCACAGACATTCCTACTCACCCACACGGAGATTTCCCTGACGTTTCCCTGACTTTAGCTGAAGCCAATCTTTCAATCAGACAGACACCACCTCTGCAGGATGAGAGACAATCCCCACTCCAAGAAACTCCCAAGAGATGTGGCCAGCAAAGGGAGTCAGAGGAGAGCAGGAAGGTGGGACTGCACCCAGCTTGCAAGCAAAATGTGAGTCCCCAAAACAACCACGCCTCTCACCAGGTGCTCAGGCCAGGGGACCTGCAATTTCCAGTACTAAAGGTCTCCCGAGCCTGATCCTTCTGACCTTGTTCTTAGGCAGGAGGAAAAGCTGCTCTGTCCCCATTGCAAGGCACAGGACAGCAGTGTGGGGGGCTCTGTTTGCTGCTAACTCCTGTCACATCCAGCTTAGCCAGGAGCAAGTTACAGGAAACAGGAGAGCTGAGACCTTTCCCTAGGGTTCTCTGAGGAAGCCAAAATCCAAGGAAACCAATGGAGAGCAAAGAAGGCCATGGGTGCTGTCCAGAGCAGCACCTCTGTGTTCCCCCAAATGACTCCACTGTAGGCACTTGCAAAACCTTCTGGTATAGCCCTGACTCCATTTCATAGACCTTGACTTGCCTTTCCACTTGCTCATCTTCGTAAAGAAATGCCTGCTGCAGAAGGATGAAAATAGGCTGATTATTTTTCTTCTTTCCCAGAAATACTTTTTTCTTTCCCTTTCTGTCCCAGTGGACCTGCATTCATTTCTCCCTTGGGAACTAAAGACAGGCAGTGGAAAGGGGACAGATTTCAAGAGCTGTCAAGGAACAGAAAGCTATTCTGCCTCTCAGAAAGCAAAGCTGAAGGGTTTTTTCTTCCTTTTAGAAAAGTGTGAGGCTCTAATGGGTTTGAGTGGCTATGAATGTGACTTTTCACATCTGCCAAGATAATTATAAGCTTGAATGAATTTCTGAGACCCAAACCCTGCCCAGATAAATCATACCTATCAAGCACTGATTAAAAACAAGCTATTCAGAAAGGCTTCAAATGTGTCTTCCCTTCCCACCCCACTATCTCCTGTATCTGTTGGAAATGGTTCTCAATGTAGGAACTAAGGAATTAAGGAACTGTAGAGAAAACCCTGGTACTTCACCCTCTTCCCACCCCACTATCTCCTGTATCTGTGGAAATGGTTCTCAATACTTTACTAAGGAACTGTAGAGGAAACCCTGGTACTTCACCCTTTCTTTGCAGGAGGTGTGAAAGAGATGGGAAATTAAGGCAATAGAGATCAAGCAGAATGGAGAGAAATTTGGGCTCAGACTGGGTCTGACACTGGGACACAGAAGATGCTGAGAAGCAGGTAAGGTGCAAAACTGAGTTTTGCATCTGGTTTCAAAGCGTGACATGCACCCACAACCCACTTCCCAGATCAGTATCCCTACAGGGGACATGCAAGAGTCCTTGATTCAGAGAAAAACCTGGATGTGGGTGATTTCTTTCAGTTCACTGTGTGTGGGAACGACTCGTGCATCTCAGGCTTTCCTCATTGTTCGTATGGAAATAAGCCCACCCAAGTCATTTATGGAATGCACTGAATTTTCATAAATATGCTGAAGAAGCTGCACACCCCCAATGCAGTAATTAGAGTAAATTAATACTGCTGGGATGCCTTTGTCACCGTTTGTCTGACTCAAGACAAAAGGCAGAGAGGTCACATCCTGAAGGGAGAGTAATCCTTTATAAGCAGTGTTTAAGATGCCAGAGGAAACAATAACATCTGCAGAGGAGCCACACGTTCCCTGAGTACACAGGCTTTATACTTCCCACAAATACCTATTGTATCCTCCTTGTTGTCATGACTCAAACACAAGCATATGGAGGAAGGGACAAAGAGTTATTAAGTCCTTCAGAGGTAATTACTCATTCCTCCAATTTAATGTTTTAGATAAACACTACAAACTCTGAATTGCTTGTCAGAACACAATATTGTTTTTACAGAACATGAGCTGAGTCAAATGAGTTAGGGTTCTTTTTTCATTTTTTAATTTCTAAGGACTATTTTTAAAGCTCTCTGTGTTCAGCCAGAAAAAAAGTCTTACCACCCATGTTCTGTGTCCAAGATATTTGCTGTGTTATTAGACAATGAACTGTTTCCTAGCCTGCTCCTCCAAGAAAATCTGACCCCTTTGCATCACCAAGGGTCTCAGCCTCCATCCCCCACCAGCTTTTGGAAACAATTGAACTTCAGCCCCATGTGAAAGCAGTTACTGACAGTCCAGCAGTGTTGTGGCACCCCAAGTCTACGGGAGAAGGTGAACCTTCCAGGTGGCATAACATGGGTGCCCCAAGAGGGCTCCATCCCGCTGGGTTCCATTGCTCCCAGCAGCTGGTATAACAACTTGAACTTCAACACTGACTTTCCATCTGTATTTCACCCCAGACACCTCTGTCTCCTTCAGTCAGTCCTTCCCAAGGAAGGGATACCCCCTTTTTTAAGCCTTATCTTTTCTTCCTCTCTCTTTCTCTTTCCACCTCAGCACTCCAATGAATCTGAAACACCTTTTGTTTTGGACTGTCACCATGTAAATCAGGAGGTTCAGATCTCTATTATTTAGCATCCCACTAATCCTGCACCATCTGTAATCTTCACTAGCAAATTAATGCGTGTGTGTCTGTGTATCCTTAACTTGATCACTGTTTGAAAATACAGGATGTTGGATGAAGAACAATTCCACCCCACTGCATATAAAAGCTTCAGCACTGATGTCTCATATTGAGATCTGTTGTTGAGACAGTTTTTCATCAGATATGTAAAGCAGCCCCTGCAAATGATACTGTTTGCAAAATAAAAAGGGCATTTGGTGCTGTGTCCATTGCTTTGGAGGTGCCCAGATGTGCCCTGCCAGCACAGATGCCATGCCCTCCTTGGGAAGGTGATGGGTTTGACTGATGTTAGCTGGCAATTGTTACATTCACAGCTCCTCACTTCTTCTTAACAAAGGCTTTGCCTAGCCACCCACTTGTGCTGATGCCTTGAGAGGCTACCTAGAACAGAGACTAGACAGTGTTAAAGGAATAAAGTAAGCATTTATTAAAAAGGCTTTCAAAGGATACACCTTGGGTAGTACAAGAGCCCAGCCAAGGCTACACCCAAGATGGACAACGGGTCACGAGTTTTTACACTTTTATAAGCTTTCATCCATTTACATATTGGGGTTAATTGTCCAATTACTGGTTCAGGTTATGAAGTCACACCCTCCCAGTTTGCTCTCCTCAATTTGCCCTTGTGGTTCTCAGGCTGGAAAAGGAATGTTTTGTCTAACTAAACTGTGAGGAGGACTTGCTAACACTTTATATGAAATTCAGAGTTATATACTAATGCAGTGCAGAATCTGGATAATATGAAAGCTAAAACTTAAGGCATCAGTGGCCTTATGGATAGTGGCCAGGAAAAGTCACTGGAAACTCTGTATCATGACAGAAAAAAAATTCCTGAAGAGTTGCAAAGTTAGTGCACAAATTACTTGGGCTTAGAGGGGCTAAGAGCTAGTTATGGGGGCTCAGCGAGCTTCATGGCTGATTCCCTTGGCCTCCTGAGCAGGAGTTGTCCAGGCTCATCTTACTGTGGAGGTGCCTGGGGAGAGAAAAGGAGACGTGGTGGGGCTCTACAGGGAGCAGCTCAGCTCATCCCTGCCTGCTCTTACACCTCACAGACAGGGCCAGGGTGAACACAGGTTCTCCTGCACCATCCAGAGCTCCCTGCATGGCTTTAAACCACAGGCAGCTTCCAGGAAGCCTGAAAGGGAGCACAGACAATGCCAGGTGGGAGCATGGAGCATTGCTGCCTGAGATTCATGTTAGTGGCTACTGGTGCTACATGCCCTGCCTCCCCACCGAGTGTGACTGTGGCTCCCCCAGACCTTGCCAGAGGTCCATTCCTACTTCTGCATGTGAACAGGCCAGATCCTGGGGGCAGAGCCTGCCCTCCTGGGTTTGCTGTGTGCCAGCATCAGGAGCCCAGGGGACATCAAGCTTAGCATCTGACTTCGCTTTCCTCAGAGCATCTCAGCAAACCTCCAGCTCTAACCTGCAGGATCACGCAGAAATAAGGGGAAAATGAACACAGACTGATGCATGGAACATTTCCACCCACCACCCCCCCGCCAAAAAACAAGAAGAAAGAGAAAGCAAGAGCAAGACAGAAGCAATCTGTTTCTTTTTCTGGAAGGAGTTATCGGCATATGCCTAAGCTGGGACCACAAAGACACTCTATTGGCTGTGTACATACCTTTGCAGCAGGGAAAGTCCTCTGTCACTGTGATGCCAGGATGGGGAAAGCGTATGCATTAACACATGGAGCAATCAGGCAGTATTTAATCTGAGAGCTTTGAGCTGTGGCTGCTGAAAATAGGGTCTGACCAACATATGGGCTCATGAATCTTTCCTGACAGCCCTGCAGTTACAGAAGCAAGAAGTGGAGCCTCCTGGTTATAAATTGGTCATGAATAAATTTAGGTTGACAATTAGAAGGTTTCTAATAATCAGAGGATTAGGTTCTGGGAACCTTCAGACAGGAGTGGGCTACGAACCTCTGTCACTCCCAGTAGAGCAGCATAGGAGAAGAGAGACCTGAATGGCATGGAGAATTCATCCTGCCCATGCCCCCCAAAGAGATGGCTTTGTATCACCTGTTAATGGTACAAAGCAATAGTCCTGGAGCTGAATTTCTCAAAAGTTTTGAGTAGAGTGGTCAGAAAGAATGGTCAGATTGTCAGGGTCCAACTTGTCAGACGTGTTCTCCTTCCAATGACCATGAAGACACCAAATTTCCTGTCTGACCACCCAGGGTTGTTGGCAGTGCCTGTGACCCTGAGCCCTCTCATCCTGTGGCATGACACTGGGACTTCCTTCAGCCCACAATCCCAAATTTTCTATACGATCCTAGAAATTATTTTGCAGCATGGATTGTGTGGATGCTTTCAAGTCTCCTGTTGGAATCATTGTCCTGTGGCACAATTGCCTGCACTGACATTTAAATGCAACTCTCCCTCCCACTCTAGACCTGCTGTACTGCCAGCAGAGACCCGGCATATCCAGTATGAACATCCTTCCTTCCAAGGTCACAGTCAGGTGTCTGGGAGTTGAGGAAGGCTGCTCACATCTGGGATGAGGATCTGCATGCATCACCAACAGCAGCAGCTTGTCAGCCTCTCCCTGGACCTTGAAAAATGCTTCAAGCAACCGGAGCAAAAATGATGCCACTTTCAGCTAGTCAGACTTCATTTATTTCATTATGCCATGAACTCTGATTTTTTTTTCATTATCCACAGAGACTTTTAGGATGAGCTAAGACTCACATGTGCAATGTGAATGAGACAAGCAGTAGAAATAAAAGATAAACAAGGAAGAAACCCCTCCCTGTAAAATTATTCAGGGATTCCAGGGAGGAAGAGAAGGAAGAAGGCAAAAGCCCTCAAGCCTATTTTCCATCTCTTCTTTAGAACATTTTTACATAGCACCTGACCGTGACCATAACACAGCTAGCAATGCCCCCTTCTTTTGTAAACAGAAGGCTCAAACAGTGGCAATAAGAAGTCTTGGCTGGTGAGTTATTGTGAAAAATATTCAGATGTTTTGTTCTCCCACTGTGTGTCTAAGGTAAAGATCCAGCAGATCTCAAAGATAATATTCTTTCATGCTATTTAAATATGCACACCACTACTTTTGTGAAGTATCTCTCATTTTCATTAGAGCAGAGCTTCCTGATAAGAGCCTGCCACATGAACCTTTACAAGGCTCTGAAACACCACCTGCACTGCAGCCCAAGGCAGATGAGAGGGAAGAGCTCAGCTCTGCTGAGGGCCATGATGAGCAGGTCAGGGCCTCTCCTCACTATGTGTGAGGAACAATTACAGAACTAAATAATCCTGAAAAATACCCTCCAACCAGGGATCACCAGGGAAATGTTATAAACTACTTCTCCTATAAAAAGAACTGGTTCAATGCACTTTAGGAAGGAAGAAGTGGTTCTGTGCTGGTGGCAATGACATAATTTTTACGTAGGTGACCAGCAGAAATAGCTGACTGCAGGTGGAAGACTTCTCTAATTTGCATGCATATAGTGGTCTGAAAGCTTATGGGGGAGGTGGAGAGTTTGCCAGAAAGACTTTCTTGGAGTCCACTCAGTTTTATCACCACTGAAGGGAGATGAGGAAAGGATGAACAACTCTTTGTTTATCTACAAGAATATAATACAGGGTCAGCTGCACAAAGTGAAGGTTGGGCCACATTCCCACTTAAAGACACCATGAACTGAAAGTTGCACAGCCCTCAGGAATGAAGCTTGTGCAGAGAAAAGGGTGTGGGTACATCACCAGTACCACAGGGCCTGTGTCAAGGTAGGGACAAGGACTGCAGGACAACCAGGGGTGTCATGTTTAAACTGGTAAAGCTGATCTTTCTGCTTCAGTGAAGGAAATCCCAGTACAAACTCAAAAGTACCTGAGTGTGACAACAGTACATGCAAGTTCAAACTCAAAACAACATTAAAAATTCCCAAATTAAACCCCCAAACAAATCAACCCCCCTCCGTCCCCCCAGAATTATAGAATGGAATAACCAAAAGCTGAAGACCTGAAATGAGTAGACCACACAGTCATCCCTGTAATTTGCTCCACTTACCACTTCCTTGCAAGCTGTATTTACTCATATACCAATAATGCTGTGAATAGAAATTAGCAACCCTTCATGGTGATAAAAGGCAGGCACGTGGAGCTTTCAGAGGCGCTTTAGCAGTGTGCACAGGAGAAAAGCAAAGAAACATTACAGGGCTGGAAACATTTCAGAGGCACTATAATTGAAGCAAGGCAAAATAAATAGAGCTGTAAATTAGACCAGATTTGTCACAAGTCAATCAGTAAATGCAGAGATTTCTCTTTCAGGTCTATTACATCTCAATGAAAAAAACTGAAACACATTCAGATGCCAAACACAGTAACAGACATGCTAGTCAAGAAACAAAAGCATGCATACACAGCATTTTTCAAGGAGAAATATGCATCACCAGCAAATCAGCTGGCACAGAACTGTGGCTGGTTCATGGTAATGACAGATTTCACACCTTTTAACTACAGATCATGCCAAGGGGTCCAATCCTGCTCCAGGAATTGCTCTCGTCTCCCAGACTTTGCAGCAGAGATTAGAACTGGGCTTGCCAAGGGCTGGTATTGGTTCAGGAAATACAGCAATTACCTGCTGACCTCAGGGATGGGGTAGATGCCCTGCTCTGCCCCCAGCAAGCCCACTACACATTCTGCATGAAATGATACAAGAAAGCAAACACAGGGACTTCCCTTCAAGCTCTTTCTAAACAGCAGACCCCGTTTCTCCATGCTCAATTCCGCTAGGTAAAATAAGAAGCATCTCCACAGTCCAGCAAAGTACACCTTAGTCAACTATAAAGGCAAAATGAATTGGCTAAGCACGTCCAGTGCTCTCAAGTGTTTGTGCCATCCGGTGTTTTTGGCACCATTCCTTGCACGGGAAGGCAGCACAATTGCCTGGCCTTAGAGCAACCTTATGAAGAGCTAACGTTGCCATCGTGTGGTAACCTTCAGAAATAAACTGCACTCCTGTAGCTCTTCTTCTCTCCCTTAGCTTCACAAAAAGAAAGAACAATGGACAATGCTCGTGAACTGAAAGGAGGGTGTCTTGCCCACAATTCAGATTTCAGAGAGGTTTCATGAGTTGGTGAAAGGAGCACCAGATGCTGCTCACACAGAACACCCAGCCAGAAATGCACAGTGCAGGTACCAAAACCTGATACATTCTCATTGCTCTTTCCCCCTTTTGGCCAAATTGCAAAAAACAGCAGTTTGACAGAAATACTGCCTGTTAGGTGTGGTGTTACAGAGCCCAGCTTTAAGGCACAGAACACACTCTTCCCCAGCAGTGCCTAAATCTTTAACGCCCCACTCTCGTGGCACGGTGCTAGGGCAGACTCAACCCTCTAGGTCGCTCTCCAGGACAATCCCAGCTCCCAAGGATTACTGCACACCTTGTATCCTGGAAATGTTTCAGCTGCCTCAGTAGCTGCCAAATGTTTGGAATGAAAACACTGGATAAATTGCAATCATAGGCAAAGGTGTTCTGGGGAAGGCAATACCTTTAAAAATGAGTAAATGCTGTAGAAAAAGCATTTCTGAGCTCCTTATGATTGAAGGCACATCTATTTTCTGTACAGGCACTTTTACCATTTGTTCCCCTCAGTCTTATATAACCAAGCTTAACAGTAGTACATAAAAAAATAAAGAATCCTAAGGGACAAATCTTTCACCTTAAAGGACCTCCAGGTAGATAGAACTTTGAAGTTACTTTCAAGTTAAAGAGTTTCAGAGTAGGTGGATTTAATCACTTCAAAATCCAATTTAAAATAAAGGTCTCCAGACACTTGAACATGGCTTTTAGTCCCAATTTCCATAATTTCTGAGGTTTTTTTTCCCTTAGGAGTTCTAGCCCTTCCTATCAACCAAGTGCATGAACTCTGTATTTCCAAGAGTATATAAATAGCTCGACAACACTGTATGCTTCCAAATGTTTGGGTATGCCTAATACTGGCTGAAATAATGCAGCACTAACCATGTAAACAGTTAAAGCACACATTTTTAGCAATATATGCTCATCAGTGTATTTGACAACACATATTTGAGTATGTATATGAAAATATAAAGGTCTCACAACCTTCATTGCTTAAAATAGATACTTCCTCCTTCAATCTATATTTGACTGAAAAAGTAAATTGCTTTTAAATTACCAGATACCTCAGACTTTACAAGATTTCTCCAATCAATGTGAACAAAATTTATCTCCTGCCAAGAAACTACAGGAGGAAACACAGGAAATTACATGGATGCTGACTTTGAGATTTGTAAACATTATTTTCCAATGCAGACTAAACTGAGCAGCTCAGTGTTTCAGATGAACTAATTTTTAGGTCATGCTCCCTTTTACTTGACAGTTTTGATTAAACAGTGGAAATTATATGCTGCATAGTTTAAGGAATTGGAGCTAATCTCTGGTCTTGACAAAAAATCTTACCCTTAAACATTCCAAAAAGCAAGCATACTGAAATATTCAATTTCAGTCTTGTTACTGCATCACAAATTGCTGTAACTGTGCTTACAGGGCAACTATGGTGTTTGACACCTGAAGCATCCAAGTATTCCAGGTCACTGCTTAAAAAGTTGTGGAAGTTTTTTATAAAATAATTTACTGTCTGAACAGCAGTTCATCAAGTCTTTCAAACTCTGACATTCTTGTGTTCTAACCAGAACACATCCTTTCAGCATATGCCTGAATTTATACAGAACTATTAGTGTGATTATTTTCATGTATTCTGCACTCAAGACTTTGCAAGTAATATTGTACATTCCCAACCAATTCCAAGATCAGACTGCTTTTAAATGTCAGGATCTGACCTACTTCAAATAACTGGAAATGCAATTACATCAACTGGCATTCCCTACAGAGTACTGGGCACAGCATGGTTTTCAAAAGCATTTCTGCATGTTCCTGGGGAATACTAGAATCCAACACTTGGACATTAAAAAATGAGACAGACAACAACTCTTAGTCAGAAATAAAAACAAATCTATGATTAAAATTGAAATCAAATGTTTGTAATTTTAAAATTAGAACAAGGACACAGAATTATACATAATGAGAAGTTAATTTTATTTCTGTGCCTTCTGTGCCTTGGGTGCTGGTGCCTTCTCTGGCTTCTTAGCCTTGGGTGCCTTCTCTGGCTTTTTGCCCTTTGGTGCCTTCTCTGGCTTCCCTGCCTTCCCAGGCTTCTTGCCTTTTTTAGCAGCCAACCTCTGGAGCTTCTTCATTTCATGCTTGATGATTCTGTTTCTCTGTTAAAAAAAAAGAAAATATTTACACTTCATCAGCATGCAAAGAGCAAGAGTTCAAATACTCTGCCTTAATCCAAATTCTAAGCTTTCAGATCCTGCCTCTTTTCATTATCACCTTTCACCATGCATTGTATCCGAAATGTCAAATTGCACCTAAAACTGTCCCAGTTTCAAGTGGACATGATCACTCTGGCTGGTAGCTCAGGCATCTCAATATTTCATGTGTAATGATTTTCATTAGAGGGTGAAATACTAACAGCAACCCATCTAGAATATTTGATTTTATCAGCAGGCAATTCCTTCCTCAGCTGTAACCTGGGAGGACGGACACACGGATTATACAAGCTCAAGTCTGACCAACTAGAGAAGAGAAAGCGGTGACATAAAAAAAGCATGGAAAATTCAGGGCTTTCACACCCATGGTGTCGTCCCATAACCCAAGCCAGCTGTGAAAGTAAACTGACACTGGATGTGAGTCTGAAGTGAAAGCCACAAGCATTAACCCCATGAAGAAGCAGCACTCAGACACTTACCATTTTCTTCGCTTTCATCACCTTGTAGCGATCAAAGTCAGTCATTTTGGCTTTCTGTGTGAAAAGAATTGGTCATGAAACTCTGATATAAGCAAGTACTACAACTCAGCATTCCAAAGCATTCCTGAAGTAACTGATCATCTCCAAATGAGGCTTAGTTGCACTTCTGGAACTAGCCCACAATTTAAGGCCTTTGCACCATCCGTCTTTTCCTGCATCCCATCCATGCAGGAAAAGAGACTGCTATAGAAATAACTGAAAAAACCACATGCACGTTCAAATACAAGAAGTTTAAACTGGTAATTTAAAAACCTATGCCTTGTCTACCTTTAATCCTAGCTTGCTATTGGAAACATGCAGCCTTTAGACTGTGCCTACAAAGCATGTACTCCCCCCATCCAGTGAAACACTGTTACCTTTTCTCGGGCTTCAATCTTCTTTGCCCATCTTGTTGCTGACCATTTTTCATTTATATTTTCCTTCTCCCAGGCAAGTCGCACACACTTCTGACGAGCGCTGCATTGGAACAGTCACAAAACCATATTCACAGTCTTTATTAAAAAAAAGGTTCTTCCTGATGCTGGCCTCCCAAATTTCATTCAAGGGAAGATGACTGCACTACACTTCAGACAGCTTATTCAAGTCAATGTCACATGGATCTCTGTGGCCTAATTAATGTTCTGTTGAGTAAGTGCTGTGCTAGAACTGACAGAATCACAGAATGGGTCAGGTTGGAAGGAACCACAGGGGGTCACCAACTCCAACCTCCCTGCTCAAGCAGGGCCCTCCCAGAGCACATGGCACAGGATTTTGTCCAGGGGGTTCCCGAGTATCTCCAGTGAGGGAGACTGCACCATCTCCCTCTGGGAATCCTGTTCCAGTGCTCAGTCACCTGAGCTCCAGGAGATCCACACCTCTCTTGTGCTGAGGAAGCCCAAACTGGATGCAGCACTCAGGTGTGGCCTCACCAGAGCAGGATCACCTCCCCCACCCTGCTGGCTGCACTCTTCCTATGGCCCCAGGAGACCACTGGCCCTCCTGGCCACAAGGACGCTGCTGGCTCAGGGACAGCTTGCTGTCCCCCCGGACCCTCAGTCCTTCTCTGCAGAGCTGGTTTCCAGCCAGTCGGCCTCAAGCCTGTACAGGTGCTCGGGATTGTTGTTCCCCACCTGCCCTTGCTGAACTTCCAAAGTTTTCTGTCTCTCCAACCTGCTGAGATCCTTTTGAATGGCAGCACAGCACTCTGGGATATCAGCCACTCCTCCCAGCCTTGTGTCATCAGGGAGCTTGCTGAGGAGGCATCTGTCCCTTCATCCAAGTCACTGATGAGTAAGTTAAACAATACTGAACCCTGGGGGACACCACAGGTGACAAGCCACCAACCAGATCCCGTGCCACTGACCATGGACCTCTGGGATCTGCTCCCAATCCACCTCACTGCTCAAATGAGCAGCTGCTCCTAGCACTGCTTCAGGATCAGAAGCAGCCTTTTCTGATTCTAAATTACAGAAATTCATACATCAACTGAGCTAAAAGAACAGTGAGTTCAGCCTCCTGCAATTCCAGTGTAGTTCTGTAGGCATGGAGCCTATTTAATGCCTGAAGGTGACTTAAGCAGTAGCAAAAGCAAAGTTGCAGCATCATTTACACATTGCTTTTCCCCACACCATCCACCACAGAACTACCTGTGAGATGCCTCAACTGCTGTGAGACTCCTGAACAGCAGCTAGCAGCCAACACTGGCTATGAAAACCTAAATATATTCAACTATGATATCACAGTGTGCCAAATTTTTACTATTTGAACCTTCTACACTTAGCAATGAACAGTCATCACAGTGACAGCATGGAGGCTTTTTACACAGGTGAAGAAAGATGCCAGCTCACCTGTGTGGGAACTTCAGGACAAAATCAGTCAGCTGCATGCACTTGAAGGGCATGGCCTGCCTCCTGACACCGCTGCAGGGGCCATCCACCAGTGCCTGCAAAAGGGAAACAAATGTGGGGGGTTTGCAGCAGATTTCTCAATGCACTGGATTTAGACAGCTGCTTCCTAATAATGCATGAACAGTATCTTGACAACACTCATCCCAAACTGGAACACATATTATGTAGGCAGAAGTGGAGATTGTTAAATCTTGCCTGTACAATCCAGGCTTTACAGAAAAAAAAATTTTTGAAGGCCTGCCTTCAACAAAAAAAACCCTCAAAAAACAACCTGAATTAAAAAAAAGAAGACAGACAAAACCAAGACATGCACAGGAAGAGTCCCCTAGCCCAAATATTCACTTTACACATACATTAATGCCATTTAATTAACAAGTTTAGACTCCAACTGCCATCCCTTGCCCACTCCTACACCAAGGAAACACAGAGCAGGGGATGTATCACTTGCTGGCAGGCAAAAGCGTGCTCCTAAAGGTACCAAATACAACAGCTGTTAAATCCTATCCTTCTAAAATTGCTTATTTGAAAACAGAATTACTATTGAAGTCAATACACACATCCTCAGCATAGAAGCCTGTGTTAAGGCAAAAAGGAAGAAATACAGGGGCAGCACCCACAACTTACCCTGTTTTGGTCAATAACATCCACGATGGCCACCAGCTTGCCAGCATGTGGCCCGAAGGAGATGAAGGCAACCCTGCCGATCTCCACGAAGCGCTTGAACACCTGCGAGGGCAGCAATGGACAGAGTCAGGCGAGAACACACCCAAGGCCATTTACAGATTCAAGCCTCTGAGAGCCTTTAAAAGAGCTCCCCCAAAACATCACAGAATGGTTTGGTTGGACAAAGACCTTAAAGATCATAGTCCCAGGGCAGGGACATCTTCCACTTCACCAAGTTGCTCAGAGCTCCATCCAGCCAGGTCTTTAAAGCTTCCAGGGATGGGGCATCCACAATTTCTCTGGACAACCTGTTCCAGGGTTTCAACACCCCCACAGCAAAGAATTTTCTCCTACTATCTGACCTAAACCTACTCTCGGTTCGAAGCCATTCCCCCGCGGCCCATCACCACAGCTCCCGTAATCAGCCCTACCCCCTCCTCCCTCTAAGTCCCCTCCAGCTCCTGGAAAGCTTTCGAGCTGCACGAAACCCCCGCGCCTCAGCAGAGCGGCCGCGCTCCGAGCCCGGCCCGGCCCGAGCCCGCACAGCACGCGGAGCGCGGCCCCGGCCCAGCGCGGTGACGGGGACGCGCGCCGTGGCCGCGGCTCCACAGCCGCGGGGCCGCGCGCGCATGCGCTGTGGCGGCCGGCGGTTCCCGTGCCCGGTGTGGGAATGCGCGGCCGCCCGAGCTGCTCCCAGAGGGATCAGTCCTTCCCTGACCTCCTGCAGGTCCCGCCCTCCTCCACGGGCGCTGCAGTAAACTGTGCCTCTGCGGGGGCTCCGGCTGTGCTGCGCGGTGTGGGGGACACCGAGAGTGTCTCCAGTCGGAATGCGCCCGGTGTGAGGGGCGGCACACTTCGTGCCGCTTTCGGCTGCTAGAGTTACATTTCTTCACAGTGGCCCGTGCTGAACACAGGGCTGACAGTACGGAACGTGTTTGTTGTTGCCGAGCAGGGCTCGCACAAGGCCTTTCCTGCTCTCCGTACTGCCACACGGGCTGGGAATTCGGGAGTGCGTGGGAGATTGAGAGGAGACACAGCTGGGACAGGTGGCCCAGGCTGACCAAAGGGATATTCTGGAGCTTAGGAAATAGCTACTCACTTTTCATAGTTTAGGAAGGTTTATTAGGCCTTATAAAAACAACAGAAGACTGAATAAAGAAAAAAGGTTACAGCACGGGGAGCAAAAGATTTTCCCCGGCATGTGCTCAGCCCCCTCACAATGGAGGTTTTTTCCCTTTTTAACCCTTTAACCCCTCCCAAAGTTCTGTCCATCCACCCTTTCTTCGTCTAGTGGTGGAGATCTCTTCCTCAAATCCTGATTGGGAGTCAGATGTCGCCATAGTGCCAAGCCAGCTCTCCCAGATGTGCCAATTCCCATTGTCCCTTGATAACCACGAGAGGGGGTCCAATGTAACTATAAATCCATAAACTTTTCTTAACCTATATAGGTGATATTTGTCCATTAATTGTGAGAGTCAATCATCGCATTACTCATCTATCACACTCGGTTTATAAAGTAGGGGAAGAAGGAGTAAGTGGGAGAGGTTTGGAGTGATGGCATTTGTGTCCCCAAGTCACCATGATGTGTGATGGAGCCCTGCTCTCCTGGAGGTGGCTGAACAGCAGCCTGCCCATGAGGAACAATGAATTAATTATTTGGTTTTATTTATTTCTCTGTGTGGTTTTTACTTTCTTAAACTGTCTTTATCTCAGCTCATGAGTTTTCCAGCTCTTAGCCTTCCATTCTCACCCTGATCCTGCTGGTGGGGGAGTGAGCGAGCGGCTGCCTGGGGCTTGGTTGCTGGCTGGGGTGAAATAACCACAACTTTCAAGCCTAATCAGCAGGAAAGGAGAACTTACCAGTGAAACAGGCAGCTTTTATATATATATACACATACACGTACATATATATATATACATATATACATGTAAAAAAGAAGAGTGTCTTTCTTTTAACCATCAGGATTTTCTTGCTGAGAACATGGCATTCAGGAGATAATGAGTCCTGTCCACTTCAGTACCTGGATCAGTTTTGCAGCTTGCAAATTTCCAGCACCTAGAACAGCATTTCTTCCCTCCCTGTTAACAGTAGCTTTTCTACCAGCATGAAAATTCTGATAAGAGAGGGTGCTACCCTCTAAGACATGCTAAAAATAAAAAGTACACTTGCCTTAACTTTCCACAATTTTATTAATCTTCATAAGCAGGCACTGAAGAGTGTAAAAGGATAAATAACCTCTGGTTTGGGCACATTCCCCAGTGTTGTCAACTTCCCTGTCTCTCCCAGAGATCCTCTCAGTTGTAGACAGCAGGACAGGGATCTGGCCTGTTGATCTGGTTCCAGCTCACACTTGGGGGAGGAGTTGGCTGTGGTGGTTGAAGCTGCTTGGCTGGAAGTTCAACACCCTCAGCTTTCCCACCTGAAACTGCCGGAGAGGTACATCCTGCCCACCGGGCATCCTGGTGACACCGAGGGAGACTGAATACATAAGGACAAGAGGGAAGTACTAAAAAAACAAAACACGTGATTCACAAGGGGAATTTGATTCTTTGAACAGATACTGGGCCTATCCAAGTACATCTGGAAGTCCAAATGGTTCTTGAACAAATTTATTTGCTCTTTAGCTGCCAGCTCTGCAGAGACTAACTTCCAAGTGTGTTCCATTTGTGTAAAACCACATCTGAATGGCCCTGCCACTCAAAAGCAAATGTTTTGTAGGGCAAGTAAATATTCCAGAATACAATTTTCCACTGAAATTTGGCAACTAAAGAAAACCTTTTAATGCTCTTATCCAGCTGTCTATGTTTTTTCACCATAACTGCAGTTACAGATCCATCACACAAAATATCTCATGCCAGCCTCTGTAATGTCCATGCACTCTGAAGTAAATTTTACACTTTATCAGATATAGCTTTGGTGCCACAGAGCTCTTCATCATCTTACGATGCCTTTTATCTTATTGCTACTCCAGTAAGACTGACGAGACTTAGCAGTATATCAATAGAGAAGGAACAAAGCCCTATTGATCCGCTTGAAAAATCACTTTTTTCTTTTTTTTTATTTAAAAAGATATTTAGCTCGCTTCAAATCATCTGTCAGCCTATTAAAAAAAATTACAAAAGAAAACAAAACCCCAACCCCACAACCAAACAGAAGTAAGAAGGTGATGCAGAAACAAAAGACTGAAATTAAAAACATTATTTATAGCTAAAAATACTGGCCACTGATCTCCGATCCATCCCCTAATCAATGCTGGGAACAGATGAAGCAGAGAGAGTCCTATGATTTACAGGAGCGTGAGGTTTGGTGAAGAATGGCTGGGCTTTCAAGGAAGCCAGCATTTGCTGCACTTTCAGGAGAGCTCTGGATCAGAATGTTGGACAGCAGCATCTGCCAGAGGGATCAGTGCTGCTGCAGGACAGTGCAGAGGCTGACCAGGGCACCCGTGACTGCAGCTCCAGCAGTATGTTCCTGAACCCACACAGAAAGAGGTGTTTTGCTGGCCTGGAGACTGGCTCCCGTTCCTCTTGGCCTTGAAAGAGGGGCTTAACATGTTAATGGATGGTTCAGGTCTGAGACTCTGTCCAGACAGCTGAAATAATGCATATGTATCAAATCAGTACTGACTGCCACTGCCTGAGACCAACAACATGGGGGGTGTGCAGGTGAGGGTTTCAGTGTGAAAAACTACAAAAAGCGTTTCTGTGAAAGTTAGAAAAGGACACTGAAAACTCTAGTGTCTTCTGAAGGCAACTATGAGAGATTTAAATTTAGGTTCAGTTACTAAAGTGTGAAAGCATTTCGTTCCACCTCCAAAGCAAGTCTTATGTACCAGACCAGAGGTGTTTTGGGGTCTCTATGGTACCAAAATATCTAGCTCTGTTTAGAGACAGGTTCAAAAGTCCTGAGAGGTGTTGACAGTTTATTACACCTTCTTGTGATGGGGATCAATCCATTTGGAACTGCAATAAAAACAATTCTATCACAGCTCTTCCTTTCAGTTCTTGTCATTATCCAGTGCTTGTTCCAGTCTCAGAAATTAGATTACTTCAGGGCTTTTAGTGTCAGCACTGCACACAAGGACAGCTACCATGTTCCCACCTCCCAGAGTTGCTATTGGCTTGTTTAATTTTGTCTTAAACAACTGCCACTGTGATCAAATCCATCACTTCTTGAGCTCAGCAGTTAGCACAGAGTTAATGAACCAAAAAAATAATACATACCTGTCAGGAAAATGCAAGTAATCCCTTATAAAGCAAAGTGACATATATGCCCATGTTTTCTCTGCTGCACACTGGACAAATTGGGTTTACAGAAACAATTACCAAAATATTTCAAAAGCGCTCCAATTCACCATATCACAGATCCCTTTGTGCCTCTCCTCTATTTATGCTTCTGGTCCAGAAGTCATTTTTTGCTGTCTTTCTTTTTGAAAAATGGGGGGGCAAAATAAAGTTCTGCTGAGTTGCACCCTTTGTGCCTCTCCTCTATTTATGCTTCTGGTCCAGAAGTCATTTTTACTCTCTTTCTTTTTGAAAAATGGGGGGACAAAATAAAGTTCTGCTGAGTTGCATTGTAACATTTTTGTTTGGTGTCCAGCCAAGCTCATTCATTCTGGAATAAACACGTGTTCAACGCGAGGGACGTCCTTCCGATGGTGCGACACGACGCACAAGTACACGAGGAAGAGGAGACACAGCAGCGCCGTGGCTGTGAGGAACACCAGGAGCCCAGCAAACAGAGGGGGTTTCAGAGGCAGCTGGATCAGCTTCCCTTCTGCTGGAATCATGTTTGTGAGGCTTAGCATGTAACCGAGTGACCACGCTATGCTGCTGTTACCAACCTGAAATGAAGACAGAAGAGTCCTATTCCCATGGAATTTTCACTCAAAGAGAACAGACTCCAAGAGCTCAACTGCTGTTAATGGCAACTGTCCTTTAAATTAGCAAGGAGAAACCTTTAGTGGAATATACAAAGAAGATGCAGAACCATTTCAAATTACTCTTTTTCTGTAGCTCCAGAGGATGCTAATAAAATTGTTCACTGGGCTAAAGAAGCAAGACACAGGTATTGGAGGGATGCAGAGATGTGTGGTGTATATGCAGGCAGCCAGTTATGCAATTTTCTGTGCAAGAAACACATTTTAAACAAACAAATAAAAAAACCCATGACTACTATGCCAATTCCTAAAATTAGCCCCTCACCTTCACCAAATCCCAGGATGTCATTTGAGTTCAAGCAAATAAAAAAACCCACCAGGAGTCTCACCAACATGGACAAAGAAGAAGTGAGGATAAAGTCCCCAAAGCAGGAACTCTATTTATCATCTTTTGTTCCATGTTTGTTTTTGTGCCTGCAAATGAACCAAAACTAGGCTCTTCCGTTTAAAAAATAAACATAAATTAAAAACTACTTCAAAATGGATGAAATAACAGCCAAGGGAGTATGTTTGTGTTTGCTCCACGGTCCTCCTGTTTTGCTGCCTTTCCCCACTTCTAGTCTGACCAACAGAGTTTACCAGTTTTCCACTGTCCTTTTCATTAAGTCATCATCCTGGCACTTGATAAGCACAGGATCAAAAGGTAAAGTGTCCTCTGTCTTCCTCTCGTCATGAGGTTTAAAACTTACAATTTTTGCAAATCATCTAGCTCTGGATCTCACCCAGAAGTTAGCATTAGGTTGTGTTCAGCTTTCATTGGTTGTATTCAGTAATTAAAAGGACTTTAATTTTTTTAATTTGCTCCTAGCAAAAAACCCACCCTCCAGCCATAGTGGATCTCACCCAGAAGTTAGCATTAGGTTGTGTTCAGCTTTCATTGGTTGTATTCAGTAATTAAAAGGAAATATACACTCCTAGCAAAAAACCCACCCTCCAGTCATAATAAGATTGTGCTGTTATCTCTAGGGTAGCTTAGCTGATCAGCCAACATTGGATCTTACTATTTTAGTAGGGGCAGATCTAGTAAAGAGGATGTAGTTTTGCCTTTTGGAGTTTCATGATTACCCTAGTGTAAAATCTAGGCAACAAAGGTATTAATTTCAAATAAGTCTTTTGGGGTTTTGTTTTCCTCAGTATTTTTATAGTCTTGGCTAAATACAAGAAAATGTTGCTGTTTCTGGCTGCTCCTATCTGCTGGGGACAATACAATATCTATTTAAATATCAAGACAAATCCACATCCCATCCCCCTGCCCAGTGGAGATTAAGATCTCAAAGTAAACTCTATGCTGTTTTCCTGGTGGAACAGCTCAACTTTGGACACTCCTCCAGAGCTGCTAATGATTGTCCACCAGAGGTCAAAATAAGGCAAGAAAATGCTACGTGATTCCTCAGTGCATGAGTAATAGGTATGACTGTTCAGAAAACATTACTTTTGATTTCTCATTCACAGCCTGCCAGCATCCCCTGCATCTAAGGGGATTTCAGAATACACCATGAAGATCTACAACTTATTCTTTTGTTGGCTTTGCATGCAAGGGCTGAAGCATTTCCAAACTATATGGACATTAGGAGACAGTCTGGGATAGGATTTTAGAGTAAGGCTTTGTGCAGTAGCAAAGAGGAAAATAAATGCATCAATGACACAGATATTATGAGCCTTCTCTCTCTGTCAACTGAAAGGCAATAGCCCATCAAAATACATTCTTATTCCAGAGAGCCAGATTATGGCACAGATGGATGAGCTGGGTGAGGATGAAAACTGTCCTCGTTGCTTCATCACCACTCAGTGGCTCCAAATTGCTTTGCCAGTTCCTCCAAGGCTCTGCCAGGAGACAGAAAAGCAGAGTTCTGCTCTCCAGCTCAGCAGGGTTTCCTCAAACTGACCTTGACTGCTGAGGTGTTTTAGGCAGATCACTGCCTGGAGCAAAATACTGTGGAAATGTTTAAAACATGAGTGTTTGATCTTTTCTTAAAGCTCTTTAAAATTTTTGTAGCATCTCCAAATAATGCTGAGCCCCCTGAAAACAGGCTGAGATTTATCCTGAGGTTTGAAAAGTGGCTTTGTCTTATGCCAAACATTTGACAGTCATTTACCAAGGCTGTTTACAACCATTCTGTTTTTGCAGGCTGCTGCATCCTCTGTTTCCTTCTCAAGCTCATTGGATTAAAATGACAGTAATAGAAAATTATTATTACTCACCTCCTTTTGGAAATGTATCTGTGGCCAAGTTTCTGCATTGAAGTTGTAACCATGTACAAGCAAGTAATAAATGAAATTGGCTGAGAAACAGTACGATCTAGCATATATTTCTTCAAATTTAGGCAGCATAAACTGGAGCTGAAAAGGGTTTTTTTTTTAAAAAAAAAGTTAATTATGGAAAAAGCAAATGCTTTGGGTTTTGTAACTAGAGAATATTTGCATTCTAATTAGAAGTTAGTAACATTTTTCAGAAATACCAAGTAAAGGTGTAGACAACTAGATACAGGGATTCAGAAAGACTCTAAAAGTGCCATAGCTTATGTAGTAAACAATGAAAATAAATATAAAACTGCACATTGAAGATTGATGCTGTTATGGTTTCTAAAATTTCCATGTCATCTCTACAGTGTGGTTAGAACTTGAAATGAAATTTTGAAACCTATTCCAAGTGTTAAGCATGACAGAAATACTATCTGGTTTGAAGCAGAGTTGAAAAACAAATGCTGGGTTGATACAGACCTTCTAAAATGTTCTGAACACATAGCTGGTCCATATTATTTTTATATCCCTCTTTTAGAGGTTTAAAATGGAAAAGAAAAATCCCAACAACACCAAAAACAAACCAACCAACCAACCCATTTACCTGTGTCCAGCTCTGTGAACAGAAAAACCACATACTTGAATTGAAGTCATCTAGGGAAAATTGCCCAGATAAATTCAAAGCATTAATTGTATAGTAGAATCCAGAGAAAGCCTATAGAAAAGAAGTGGATGACAGGTTACTTTCAGAACTACAGAAATCAAGAACAAGCAAGCTCAGAAAGAAGGACACTGTTTGCAAACCTACCACAAAGTTCCCTTTAGGTTTTGGCTGATGTATTCCACTAAATGGGCAGTCCTCTCTGTCTCTGCAAGCAGTGAAGTTAAACAATAAAGAAACCATCTCCTGGCACAGTCCTGGGTCTCCTGTTCCATGGAAATTCACAAGCTGGTTTGGGGAGTAATTTGCTGGTCTCAGAGACTGTGTACAAAGGCTGCCAAAGAAGTCCTTCATCGTTAATGCTGTGTTATAGTTTTGAGGGTAACAGGGATTATCCACATTGGCACTGGTGTTTGATTTCTGGGGGAAAAAATAATCAAACAAAAACAAACAAGAAAACCCAAACAATAAATACTAGTCAAAAGCAAGAAACCCCTAATTTGGCATGAGCTACAGGACTCTTTTTAAATTGCAGATATATGTATTTTTGCTCACTGACATGACTGGTCAACACAGCACTATAATTCATAGAAACTCCTTTCTCCAGAAGTCGTTGGCAAGATCAGCAAAATATTTACAAGGCCTTTTTGTCAAATGGCACGGAACTCTCACTAATTTTTAACAAATATGAAGCTCTTTATATGAAACCTAAGTGTGTTTGGCCACACCAAAGCACAGCTGAGCTCTTACTGGGGTCTCCAGACTCCAGCAAAGAGAAGAGATCACAAGCCTAAGACTCTGCTCAGACAATTACTGAACACTTGCAAGAGCAACACAGCAAAGGGTCTTAAACAGACCTGGAGCAGCAATGCTAAAAGCCTTTTCTCAGCTTCATCTCTGCCATAGCACTGGTAGCTGTGAGTGTAGACATTGTAGTTGTAACCATACAACTTCACTTGCAAGGTGCTGTTGAGGTGCTCCTCGGGGTCCTCGGTGATAAATGAAATTTGGGTGGAAGCTCCTCCAAGGTCTAGTGCACCCATAGTCTCTTTTCCATAAGGATGGACCCATGTCCTCCAAAGGTTTCTCTACATGTGAAATTAAAAGCAAGGCAAATTAGAAATGTCATCTGCTTGTTCTCCCTGCAAGCTTTTCTATTCTTTACTTCTTGAAACTTCCTCCTCCCCCTTCTTTGTCCTACACTCTTTCAAAAAAAAAAAACAAACAAAAAAACCCACAAAAAACAAAGAAACAAACCTATGAGGAAAAGGTGCAGATGTTTTTATGTAAGACGGATCATTTCTCTCTTCTTCAGAGACTGAAATGATCTTGAAAGATGGGAGAATGAATGCAGCACAGTGTTCCACTCAATAGGACAGCACAATGACCAAAGAATAGGACTAGCCAGAGCAGTGTCTATCCTAGAATGTAGGGAACTGAAGTTCAGATACCCAGGAGAACTTGAACAAATCTGGATGGAAATGGTATCAAGATTTGCTTATTTCAAGGCGAGAAGAAACATTAAAGGAATAGAATACTAAGAGATCATAGAGAGTGAAAAGAGAGTGAAAATAGAGTAAAGAATGCAAAATAGTCAGATGAAAGCTCCACCAAAGTCAAAAGAACAAGGACTCTTAATCTGCACATTTCCTCCACTGAAACTGCAGTCTGATCCATTCAGATGGCATTTTTCCCTACTAACCAAAATATTTCCCAAATTCTCTATTTGATCTACAAAGTCACAGTGCCAAATATAGATTTTCCATTATTATCTATGTCAATATTTACCCAATGAGCATGATGAAATGAATGCATACACAAGAAGAGAAACTATGTGGTTTATGGGCTAGCAGATACACTCACAATAAAATTCTACAGTGAAAAATTCCCATAAACAATCCCTCACAGAATTTGACTCAGCCTGTTGCCACAAGAAAGGTCAGAATTTCTCTGTTCTACTTGTGATATTCCACATGTATTTCTTCACAGAACTCTCTAGATTAAACTGGTTTCACAGCATCTTTCATCCATTTTTATTAATTTTCCATATGGAATTTGATGTTTGGATGATTAAAATTCATGTGGTAGAAGACTAACACCGCCTTGAACTTCATGATGTCATTTTTGTTACATGAAATGCACACAACGAGAAAAACTCGTACAGAATGTGTGATTCCAATACTTGTTTTCTTAATGTTGTAAGTCAATAGCATATTCACCAGGAGCTAACAAGAAGTAATTCCTTCTTATTTAATGGCCATGATCTGATAGGAGCCATTCAGCTAGCAGTACTCAGCAGTACTGGTTGAAATTAATTTCCTTTCTGGTGAGACAATCTGGCAGAAGTGGGGTCAGTGGTGAGGGCAGCACACTCCTGCCATGAGTGCAGATGAGTGATTGCAGATCGTCTTGGTACAGCTTTTACTCTGAATGAAATCACACCAAGCACCTGTTCCTAAAAAGGGATCTTCCAACACATCTGACTCCCTCTCTGCTCCGAGGCTCCTGCCTGGCCCTATTCCAAGTTTGAGGACGGTGTGTTTATATTGGTGTCACTTGGTCTGCACGGGACAGTTGGTGTCACAGCCCGCTGCTCGTAGCCTGCAGCTTTCCAGCAGTCTTGGAAGGAGCTGTGTATGAATGATTGCTGGCTCAGCTGAGGCATGTCTGACCATCTTCCGTGCTTCAAGCAGTCTTGTCTGCTTAAGACAAGTGAGCCAACACTGCTAAACAATTTGGAGACCCCTAAGCCAGGCAGGGCAGCAGGGACAGCAAATAAGCAGAAGAAAAGATCTTTAGTTGGCACCACTGTCAAGACAATCAGCACCTGTCACATTAAATATACCAATGCCTTTAAGAGTGATCTAACCTTTTGGTTTTAGGTAAGACACCCAATGTCATTTAGAGAAGAGCTCTTTTTTGTGGATCAACAATTTTACCTTTGCCATATCCCATTCCCATAACAACATATTCTTTATGTTTGCCCTATGGCTGCCACAAAAAGACCCTGCTACAGACTTCTGGGGGAAACAGGGGCTGCAACTATGACTCTTTAACAGGCATGTCCTCTCAAACTTCTCATTTGTAAGAGGGAAACAGTGAAAAAAAAATCATGCAGGTTTTTCCACACACCTCTAAGAAATTGCCCATTAAATAGTTGGCCGTTATCCATCCATACACCCCTTCCTCTGGCCCAGTTATGATCTGCGCACCCCTAAATTCAAAAGGTTGTGCTCTGAAGTAGCTTTGAATGCTTGC
Organism: Passer montanus; assembly: GCF_014805655.1. NCBI lineage: Eukaryota > Metazoa > Chordata > Aves > Passeriformes > Passeridae > Passer > Passer montanus. The sequence continues at coordinate 2,242,354 of NW_024356505.1, read as the reverse complement.
AAGGACTTCATTGGCTGCCGATTCATTTTGCAACCTAAGCAATTCACAAAACATGAGACACTGAGCATCTGGAAAGGCAATTTCATGTTTATTGTTCACTGACTAGCAATTCAAGAAAACTACAATCACCTAATAAATGAAATACACATTATTTGCCTAAAGGAGAAGCCTATGAGAGGGAACAGCCAGTATCCAGCATTGTTTCAGCAGGCAAGTCCCTCAGTATGTACCAACTTCACTCTACATCATGCAAGTTCATGGGTGGGTTTTTTTCTCCTTGTATATACACCTTTATTTTTTGTGAACTGAGTTTTTATATGACAGCTTCTGGTTAAAACAGTCCTGGAATCTCTCTTCCAGCTCTGTTTAGCCACAGAACAAATATAATAAAACCAGTTTGTGCCAGGGCTAAAGCCACAGACAGACCCCAAAAGCTGCATCACATCAGATCACATCCACACTCAGAATGCAGTGGCTAGCTTCCATCTGCCTTTGCTGCCCATGGATGTGCACAAACATTATCTGTTTACATAACATTGTATTTTATGACAGATGTGAAAGAGAAAATTAAAATCTTGCCTTCTCCAAAATAAAGGAAGTTTCTTTTCAATGCACTATAACAGAGTGGTTTTATGCAGACACGCTTTCTCTCTCAGAAAAGTTTATTAAATTAAATTGGCTGGGCTCCATTTCCTTTTGAGATGGCCAATTTCCATTTGGGTAAAAATGCATCCAGTTCATTTTTCACGTTCTGTTTTCACAGACTGCTCTGTTAGTATGCATATAGAGTAGTTCAAGTTTCTGCCATACCTCAGCAGTCTCATGCCAGCTGTAGCCCCCAGATAAACAGAAGTGTTTTTATGCAGATGAACTGGTATTCTCTCCTTCACTTTATTCAGACAGTCATCAAGAGGCTTGGCAAGAGCTCCAGGGCTACTCTCATAGCTGGATATACCAGGGCCTAAAAGAGAACAAGGAGATAGATTTCATCCTGCTTTGCCAACTACAAATTAGCCCAATTAGCAAACAGGTGTTAAGAGAAAGACATTTCCCCCTTGTCCCCCACTGTAACTGCAAACAGGGGTAGGATGGCTGAAAACCAGGAGTGTTTATGGAATGAACAGTGTGGTGCCTCTGCATTTCATGATACACAGAAATGGCTCTTGAATTCATAGAGGTACAAGTCTGCTCTGGTGCATGAACCAGTAAACAGCTTTCCTAATTTCCAAAGCCTTCAAAGAGCAGGAATGAGAGTTACACCATGCTGCATAAGGCATAGCTATTTGAACAATTAACATCAAAGTCCTGCCTTGCTCAACACTCCAAAGACCATCAGGATCTTGACTTGTTCAGGCTCAAGTTTGGTGTAAATAAAACATTCCTTACTGAAATTCCCTAGCTGAGGAAGTTGCATGGAGAACAACTGCCAGAACTCCATCTGCCTCTGTAACAGCCATGTCTTGCACAACCTGGTCCCAAGCTAAGCTAAAGGTGGCTCTTAGCCACCTTTCTTAATTCTTAATTTAATTTTTTAATTGAAAGAGAAACCATTTAAGTTCAGTCACATTGCATTGACAGAAACAGAAGAAAAAAAAATATGTAAGCCTTTACAGACTCCACACTCCAAAACTCCTGTTTTGACTGTGTGAATTTCAACATAAACACTACCATGTCATCATTAGATGTTCACAGTCCTGGTTTTGAAATAAGACTTTCTGAAAGTCTTAAGTCTAGCTCAAACAGGCCTGAAACTGGAAGGAAAGCTGCTCCCAGAGGAAAACAGAGCAGCAACATCTTCAGCAGCTGCCATTGCCTCACACTTTGGTGGCTGCAACTTCCTATCTGCCAGTGTTCAGACAGAGCAGGTCACAAGGCAATGACCATGTTCTTCTGGACAACTGCCTGCTCTGCCAATGCTTAGAGCCTTACCAGGACAGATTAACTGCACTGTAAAGTAAGGATTTTGATTTGGGGCTGGTTCCTGTACACAAGGGCAGATGTACTTAATAAAGGCAGAAATGAAGTCATAAAACCACCACAAAACTCACAGAGCAGTTGATCACTTGACCTTCAAGTTCAGTAGGTATGTGAAAATCTGCCTTTTATTGTGCCCAGAGCTATCCCCCAGCTTAAGTGCTTAAGACTATGGTTGGAGGGTCACTGAAGAAACACTGACAGATGTGTTCACCACTGTCACCCACGGCTTAGCTGGGGGCATCTCCCATGAACCAGCCCTCTGTCTCCTCCAGTGCAGAGTTATCCAAGACTAGAAGACTGATCCCTGGAGAGTTTGTTAACTCAGGGATGTGGGAATACTTGGCTGGTCATGGCTAAGGCCATGAACCTAGAGAGTTCACAGCAATTTGGACTCCTCTGTTTTGTAATTTATTTGTATTCCCCAGAGGTAAAACAGAATCTAAACCAATTCAAGAAAATTCACATGGCACTGCTGTTTTGTTTTGGGTGGGTTTTTTGTTTTTGTTTTTTTTTTTTTGGAAGAAGAATAATGCAGTTTCTCTGTGCATTTTTCCCAAACCAGAATTCCTAAAGGCAAACATTCTTAATGAGTCCAGACATGAGTTAGCAGAGTGTACCCCTCCCCTCGGCAGGCTGGCCACCATTCCAGCAGTTTGTAATAACGTTTCATCATTAGAAACATGACAGTGCATTACTTCTGTTCATGTTACACTTGCTTTCCTTTCCTTGTTCTAGAATTCTGAGAATGTCCACACATATGTTTAACACTGAAGATAGAAATGCTGGTGCTGTAAAGAAACCATTGCCTTCTGCTCCCTGTTACTCATGGGCCTCTGTGGCTACATCTCCAGCATCATTTCCAGACACAAAGAGGGATGTAAGACTTTGCAAGATCATGACTGAGACAGAAGGAAACGATTCTCTTTGAACACTGCAGTTATTATCAGAGAACAGAAAACCTGATTTCCATCCCCTTCCTGGCCATCTGTCTTCACAAAATGCGTGGCGTTTCCATAACTTTGAAAGCTGAGTCAGACGTCCCTGAAGCTGACTAAGAGTTTCTATGAAGGAATCCACAACCCCCTAACCATACTGGAGCGTGATCAGAAGTCAGCCTAGTCTGTCTGTCTGTCTGTGAGGAATCAATTCAAAACCTCAGACAAAAGACAGGGCAAGTAGCCAGTGGTACCTGTGGGACATCTTCTAGCTGTGCACAGACACAGGTCTTCCTGAGACAGAGGCCACAGCTACGTATTTGACAAAACAATGACATCCTGTCAGAAATAGTTATGCCAATTTAGCTATTTTACTCATTAGTTTTATTACTACTTCCTAGTTTTGTAATGTGGAGAAGATTAATTAACAACTAACATCCAACAAGAGCTAGATCCCCATTCTTCCAAAACTCTTTTTATTCCAAGCTATTTTAAAATATATATAAGATTTTTATTCTGAAAGAAACACAAGCACTGAACATTTACAGGTCCTGACTGTCTTGAGATTGAATTCTGTCTGCACCAATCGTGCACTGCCATGGAGTAAATCAAATTTTGCTACAATTTCCTTTCTCTGGTGCAATGATTAGAGCAGCTTACTGTATCAGTAGGAAAAGAACTAATGCTGACAGATACAGACATAGTCTTGACAGTCTTCCAAGGAAAGGACAAGAAAGGAAAGGGAAAGGGAAATAAACAGTACAAGCAAGGCTAAAAACAACTAAGGAACTTTCCTTTGAGCTCACCTTTCACATTGCACTTGAAGGTTTGGCTCACTACTCCCGTGTTGTTTTCTTTTTCTGCCGGCCACTCATAGACATAGACTGTAGTCCGAGAGGATCCAGCATCAAGAACTATTCCATACTGGGGATTAAGAAAGATACACTAGATGAAGAAACAAACAATGACAGCTTAAATGCCCATGTGCAGCTGCACTGCACCACTAGACATTTAGAAAATGCATGCACAGTGTATTATTTACAAGAGAGATTAATTTGAGTGTTAGGCGCTTAGGCATGAATCCAACAGCCAAGCACAGAATGAACCTGGCTGCAAACCAAGGAACATGCTACATATCTTCAATAATTAATTCAGTGGGGATGGAGAATGCTCATCTCCTTTCAGCATCATGTTCAAAACCCACACTGACAAATAGATAACACTGTGTTAAGGCCTGATTTTGGAGCACGTTCATTTCCCTTTATCCCAGTCCATTCCCTGAACACAGAAGGGTTTGATATCTAAGCACAGGCTTTCGATTCAAGGATGCACAAGGGATCCATAAAGCTATGAGCAAAGAGGTAAAGTACCTAACAGTCGACAGTAAGAATGATGTAACAAGTCTGGTTCTTTCCTAATTGCCCCATAAACCTCTCCCTTGGAGTGGTTTACTCCACCTAAGAGCTTGTCTCTGAGAACATGCTGTGCCAGAGTATGAGACAACACAGAGGGAAAGCGAATCAATGTTACCCCATGATTATTTATAAAATAAATGAGAGCTATTTAAATTACTTGCCCCAGGTCCCTTGGACTCTGGGATTAAAGCACAGGTTTCTCCATCCCACCCCACTGCTCACCAGACCAGTCTTTCCCCCTTTCCCATATTTGATGGCAGGAGAAAACTGTAGTAACTGGGAAGGCAATCTCATAAAGGGAAGCAAAATGCAATTTTTGTATCCTCTTTATGATCCCTGCAAGTATGTTTAGCTCTTCCAAAGTCACCTAATTGGTAGGAGCCACACAGTAAAGGGTTCATTTTTCTGTCAGCTTTTTTCTTTTGAAACAGGCAGATGCCCAGGAGCCTGACAGTATGGAAAAATGAGAGCCTCCATCTGTCTGCAAAGGAGTAAGAGCCCCTGTAGCAAGCTGATAAATTTCATCCCACTGCCTCCCTGGGGAACCAGAAAGTCGACTGGGAAGGATCACTGCTTCAGGTGGCAAACCATTCAGCTTCCACACCTGATTATTCCCAGCTTCTACTGTAATCCTAAAAACTCCTGGCCCTCAAAAAATACCAGCAATACCAGTCTAGTCTGTTTCACAGAGGACTGTTAGATAATTAAAATTTCATTTATAGTTATGCAGAAAATATTTACCCTGATCCACTAAAAGATTAAAGGCTCCACAAATACTATCAAACCACTACATCATCAGATTCTGTTTCAGTAACTACTTTAGCAAAAATAATTTGAGTGTATTTCCTCTCCCTGGAAGACATGAGCACCCTGGAGGTACATAACACAGTAATGTTCAATCTGTTTAAGGACTACTAATTAAATATAGTCTCAGTCAACTTAAAGTGCCAAACATAAGCTTTTAACTTGGCTACTTTTAGAGCTAACTATGCCCAAGGAGAGCTGGAAGATAATGGAAGCATTTTTACCTCAGTTAACTGTGGGCTTTTTGAGCTACTTCCTCCTTCCCCTGCATTTCCCAGGCTCCTTCTGTAAGTAAGAGATTCCCATCCCAAAGAGTGGTGGTATACTGATCTGAATCAATGTGTGACTGACAATTTTTAAAATTTTCTTTCTACCTTTCCTCCTCCTCTGTGTTTCCTACACATCCTTAAAAGAGATGCTGATTTCTGAAAAGGTCTCTTGGGCCCATTTCAAGGTGACTCATGAAGCTCCTCAGGACTTGTGTGAGTTCCCTGTGTGCAAACTGGCTCATGCAGCCTCAAAAAGTGGTGATCAGTGACAACTCTGCCACATGTTAGGACCAAGATTAATCTTTAATTAAAAAACCAGAAATGACACAGGATGCTGCATCTTAGGAAGGTGAGAGAATTCTATAAGCCTTGTCTTAGCAGGTTGCCAAAGAAAAACTGCCTGGATTTAAATTTTCTAGAGATGTTAGATTTCTGTCCACGTTGCATGTTGGATCACCTTTGGCTGCCCTTTAAGGCCAAGCAATGCCTTCCTGCTTTGAAATGCACTGTGAGAGCATTGACAAACCCTTATTCCAGGCTAGCAGCTATTAAAGAACAGAACTACTTTTTCTCCCTTTTCTTCCTTTTTACTTCAACTGTCTGGCTGAGTATTTTCATCATCTCAAAGGCCTGGTGATTCTATAACATCCAAGAACTGCACCATCTACTCAATGGACTAGATTAGTCAGACAAGACAGGGAGACAACATTAACCCAGAAAAGTTTCAGAGTTCTGTTTTCTAGTCCAGAGGAAAAAAGAAAGAAGGGGGAAAAGAAAGGGGGGAAACAAAGTGACTTGAAGGAAAATATTTATTGTGGGAATATGGCTTTGTAGGTCCATCATGAGTAGTAATCCCAACAGATAACCAAGCACATGCCCCAGGATCAATCACCTTTTCAGCCTGAGTATCATTTCTATAGGAGGACGTAGAGATGCACAAACCCTTAAAGCAGGCACAGTTATGATGGATCACCTGCCTTCTAATCACTGGAAACTGCCAAGAGAAGCTAACAAGCTAAACCAGTTACAGGGAAGATGGAGGTCACAAAAGTGGATCTATGCTAGATGCATGCTTCAGTTCAGCTGCATAGGTTTGAACAATTTTAAATCAAGTACAACAGCCACAAACAATGCAAAACACTTCCTAAGAGCCAAAAGAAACATGAAAAATATAGGTGTTGAAAACTGTACCACCTGGAGGGGCAAATTAAAGAAATACAATAATGAAGTGGGGTTTTTATCTCTAGGGCTCACAAAACAGCAATGGACCAACAGATTTGATTTTTTTTTTTTTTGACTGATATAAAGGCTTATTTCGTTCGATGCTATCATCGTTTACAATTACAGACTTCTCCAGTGAGGACGTTTGTGTTTCCTTCATCCCTCTTGTCACTTCATGGTGTGTACCAGTGAGTCATGAGTCCTTTCAGTGTCCCAGCCTCATGCAATGGGCAGGCCCTTCCTTCACTAATCACTGCCTCAATCTTCACATAATCCAGCCATCAAGGATCCAAAATATTTGATTTTGCAACAACAGTTCAAAACACCAGTGGCATAGCATATAATTTATCTCTTGTGCCACAATGGATACTCTCAACATGCATCTTGGGAAAGAGCTTCTATGCCACAGGTAACACAAACAATAGTAATAGAAGAACAAGGCCATTTACAAAAAAAAATATCTGCTTTCATCATGTTGTCGCCATAATTAATTTTAATCAACCATTAAGTTCAGAACACTGTCATTTCCAGGCTCCATCATATCAGCCAGGCACTGGAGGACTTCACTGGCTTACCAAGGTCCTCCTTCTACCTGTGAATTTCTTGTGAATGTAAATTACTCACTGAGGACAACCCAGTGTCTCAGGAATCCAACTCAGGGCCCTCCATATCACCTGCATTAGCAGGCTTACAGCCCAAACTCAAATCCAAAGCCAAGGCACACCCACCAGAGGAAACAGCAGCCTTCCTACAGAAGCTGCTGTGATTCAGGAAGCAAACCTCCCCACTTAAACTGGCCCCAGATAGTCCAGGTGGTTCCAATGCTTCCTCAAGGAGGAAGGGAAACAGTTTTATCATTCTGGATGTGAAACTGAATTAATGGCAAACACAAGAGATGTGTAGGCTGTCTTTTAGATAGTGGCTTCAGCCTTGTCCAGACTTCAGTTGGGATACATGTCAGCCCAGTCTTGCCCTGCATGAAAATTGGTGGGATGTGAGGCTGCTGCAAGCAGCATTTGGGGCTCGACAGAGCACATACTTGAGGCACTGTGGCCCCATGCACAAGCCCGGCACACACCCCCTGCCACACCATACAAACACATAAAAGGGGCATCAGAATTACAGTTTTATCCCATTGTCTGACTCACACACCACCAAATGATTCAGACAAAGCCAAAGGTGTTTATAATCCCATGAAGTGCAACGAGGCATTAGCCTGGTTATCAGTGTGTGAACTATCCAATTAAATACACATGCAGATGGAAAGTAGAAGGGACTTCAAAGAAAAATCTGACAAAAGGATCGTGGGGAAATAACCAGAACTCTACATGCCAGGCTTCTCAGAGAAGTATTTTCTACAGCTTTTCCTCAGTTGTGCAATCTCTCATTGAAGAACCTGCACAAATGTTCCACAGCAGAAGGCAAAGCCTGACCTTCAGAGTATTTCAGTTTGTGTTTTGCAGTTTGCTCTGCCCCCCTTAAAGAAGTTCGTTTGCTTCCGTTAGTATCCAGCAAGTCCCAACGTGTGGTAAAGGATCAAGTGCATACTTAGAGCCCAAATGCTTTTGAGATACACAGGAGCAATTTGCAAAGATGTCAACATCAACTTCCCAGCTGTGCTTGGGGCCAGAATTTAAACTCTGGGTATTTCCCACTTCAAAATTATTTTAAAATTATTTCCAGTCTCTGGCAAAATGAGTGAGATATTCTCCCCATATGGCCTTTCAGTCCTGAAGAAGACATTGTGTGATAGCCACCACAGAGAGGGAATCAAGAAATACTTTTCCTGCTTTGCTACTGACCCTTGACCAATTCTTTTTCTCTCAGCTTCAGCTTTCCCATGATGATATGATTAAACATTAATTTATGGCTGTAAGCTCATTTGAATCACCCCATAAAAATGTGTTTAGAAAGGCACACTATTAAATATCAGTTCAAAACATTGTTCTCCTTCCTGAGGTTGCCTAAGACTTACCTTAAGACCTGGGGAGAGGATCTGTTGCTGATTTATCTGAATCACTGCAATAGCAATAACAAGGACTATGCTTAGAAGAAGGAACACTTGGGCAACAACACTTGGAGTTGTGGTGAGCATCCTGAAATGACAAAGTGGGAAGCACTTAGGGAATTTGAAAGGACTTGGCGATTCTGTCTTAAAGCCTGAAGCCCTTAATCGGTTGAAACTCATAAAATCTAATTTCATCAACTGGATCACGTAGTGGAAATTCTATCTCCTCCTCAAGAACTGCCTGCTGTTTTGCAACCACTAACTTTTTATTGTCTGGAAGGGCTGTGTCTGTATTGCCATGCTAACGATGCCAGATTTCACCCTCAGCCTGCCCGTTCTCCACGATAGTGCCTGCGTGTAGGTGCCTGCTCCCCACCTCCCACGCCTGAGGAAAGGCAAGCTGTGGGCACACGGGCTGGGGCTGGTGCTCACCCAACGCTGCCCTGGGCTCCTGCAACACAGACACAGCCACGGCCAGGCACAGACCTGAGCGAGGCTGCCCCACTGAGGGCAGCTGGGGGCTTCTGCCACAGATGCAAGGTCGGTGTCTACAAGAGATGCAGGCTTCTTCAGCAAGAAAAAAAAAATAAATAAAAAAGGAGGTTTTGAGAACATTAAATTAGGTGTATTTCTACTAACTGCTAATGAAATGTGTGTGTGTGTGTATTCCTATTATTATCACTCTGCACCGCACATAAAATATAAAATATACACTTTAACTCAGAGATTTGGCAATGAAAAGTTTCTAAATCTTAAGTAAATCTAACACGGTTATGTTGGACAAACCCCAAGGTGGCATGGAACATGCGTTCTAACAATAAGGCTATTTATATGTTCATATCCTCTAGAAAAGTTTCCTAGAATTCAAATGTGGTTTAGGTTTCCTGGAACTTTTCCATGTCCCTGACCAGACACCTCCTAACCCCAAGAGATCATTCAGTACCTCTGAATACTGACAATCCACATATCAAAATCCTTGTACTCCCCAGGGGTTGAGGAGGAAAGAGGCAACTGCAGGGATAGATCAAGCTTAGAAGTGTCAGAGGAACACAACAAGGAGAACTTGCCTGCCTTTGTTATTCCAGACACCATTGGCTTTGGCACAGAAAAATCAATGTAGACTTGATCGATCTATCCTCAGTCACATCTCCTTATTTTTCCATAGTGATTTTTGAACATACCAGTGCCTGCTCAGGACTGTCCTGCTATTTCAGCAGTCACCAGTGCCAACCTGTGCTGAGGGCAGGAGCTTGAAGGCGCTCTCCAGTCCATGGCCAGAGCACACTGGCTCAACCCCATTGTACCTGCAACACATGGTCTTGTCCTTGGCTCCAACCAGAGCCCGAGGGCTGAGGGAGAAGGCACAATGAATGCTTCACACAGCTTCCCTTTTCTAAACCCCATGGGCTCTGCGGCCTGGGCACCAACATCTATCTTCACATTCAAAGGAGAAGAAAGAAATTTAGTTTGTTCTGGGATTAGTTCACACTGAGCTTTGCCTATGGCTACTGCTTTCCTTCTTTTTCTTGCTCTTTCTGTTGTGAAAACTACCTCAGATTGGCTTTTGGAAATTCTTTTGACCCATCTTACTTCCAAAACATAATTTTTTACATCCATTAACTCCCATTTCTAAATCCATATGGGCTCCTTGTTTACTGCCTATCTACTCTCCCAATACTTTTTTTCTTAGTTTGGTAATAGCTTTATCATCTTAATCATCAGGCAGTTGAAAGAGAAAATTACCAGCTACGTTGGTGATCTATTTACTTCTCTTCATTGCTTTACTATCCTGAGGCATTGAAACATCATGTACACAATGCACAAATGATAAAATGAAATCTTTCTTTTACTATTACAAAATATGTTAACACCTGTACTGTAACCTTCAGGACATACTAATAAGAAGTATTTTAATGTCAGGACATACTAATTAGAAGTATTTATACAGATCAATTCCTTTTTGAATGGAGAGAGCAGATTCTTAACTACACATTTATGAATAACCATCTGGATAAAATACTTCAGGGGGACAAAAAGTCATTAGCTTTCAATTGTACATGGATACATCTATATAATATAAAGTGACTGAAGGAGAACTATCTGCTCACAACTTAATAAATACCAGTCACTCCTGGATCAAAGCACTGATGTTCAGTGTTGGAAAAAAAACAAGTCATCATCAAAGAAAAAATGTGCAGGGCAAATGACACTTAGAAAAATCAAAACATTACTAAAAACCAAGCAATAACGACTATTAGACCCTTAACACTTAAGTCTTGAATGATTAAATATTTTTCTGCTCCCATTTCTGGGAGAAAATGGGAAATCTTGGTTTGTTGAATTTCCCATGTGCTTCCCTGGTACTGGGATTTCTCTTCACCAGAGGTGATTTTTCTCTTTTCAGAAATCTTGTTTGAGAGGGAGCATGTAAGGTAAGAGCAGGTCACTTGAGACATTCCTCATTCAATCCTGGCCCATCGGCAATCAGGACAATTTCATCAGAGATAATCTGCAAATCCTGGTTTACACAATAGCCTCTGTATCAAAAGGGCACCTTACACTCTGTGACCCCTTGAAGTCACCACACAGCTGGGACCTTTGCTGCTTTGCCACATAACTGGTTCAGAAGCACAGGGCTGTGTTTACCTGTGGCTACACTCAGATCCAAGTCTCACACACCAGGCAACACAGTCACATTTGCCCATTCAGTGAAATCTGTAGATATACCAGAAAGGATTTCACTCACCCCACAGTTTAAACAGAGTTGTAAGGTAAGGAACTCTTGCTATCATTGTGCACTTGTTGGCAAAAAGACAAATAAAAGGTGTTAACTGAGTATCAAAACCCATTGCCTTCCATTATTAAAACAACATCATCCTGAAGCAAGAACAGCATAAATACGTATTTTCCACACCCAGTTAATTACACTGGGCCACACATGAGCACGCTGGAAGGATCACTTTCTTCACCTTACCTGCAAGCAAAAAGAATTCCTGCCTGCAAAGGAAAACACACTTCTTTATGCCACCAACATTTTAACTAAGTTAAATGAACCCCAGTAAAAATTACTGTTCTGAAATTCCTTTTCCCAAGTAACTTGAAACACCCAACCCACTTCTTTCAGGTACTGACCTGTTTGTTCACAGGGTGGGTAAGCATGCACCTTTCTTTACGCTGTAACCTGAGAGATGCGAACGCGTTACCACTTATTTCAGAGGAGGTCCACAGGTGAATGCTTCAAGTGCTGTGGGGGGTAAAAAACAACAACAACAACGAAAACAACCAAAACCAATAACAACAACAACAAAAGCCCTGAAACAAACAAACAAAAAAAACATAAAATAAATCCCATAGCACTAAACCCCAACCTCCACAGCACTTCAAACGCCATGGTGAAAACCCGCGAGGAGGTTTCACACGCCTCCCTTCGGAGGAGAAATTAAGTAAAAACAAGCACATGGACACAAAATTGCGGGTGAAGCTTTCCCTCATCTCACTGCCGTCCCGGATGAGAGAGCTTCACACCACGAGCGTGATTTGCGAGAAAACACCGAACTGTCTCCCCAAAATAACCTCGGAGAGGCAGAGCGACAGCCCCGCCGTGCTGCCGGGGCGGCAGCCGCCCAGCCCTCACCTCAGCCCGGCTCGGTGCGGGCATGCCGGCCCCCACCACACCCCAAGGTACCTCCGCAAGCCGGGCTGGCCCGCCCGCTCCGGGATGCGGAGCGCCGGGAGCCGGCGGCACCCTCGGAGCGCCTCTCTCCCGGCGGGAATTGTGGGGAGGCACCGGGCTGTGCTCCTGGATTTGCAAATAGACGGGAAACAAACAGACGAAAAACCAACTCGCAGGTTAAAAAGAAAATAAATAAATAAATAAATAAATAAATAAATGAAATCCGGGTGGACGGACTGAAGCGGAGGGAGGAGCTCTGCGGCGAGCGGGCGCAGCCGGGGCGTCCCCGCAGCGGGAGATGCGGCGGGGCTGGGAGGGCACGGAGATCGATTCCCCCGGGGCACGGAGATCGATCCCCCCGCCCCCGGGGCACGGAGATCGATCCCCCCGGGGCACGGAGATCCCCCCGGGGCACGGCCGTGCCTCCCTGCCCTCCCTCCTGCGGCGGATCCCCGCGGCAGGGTGTTGCTGGCCGCCCCTAAACCGCGCTCCTCAGTTCCCTCCCAGAGCGAGGGCAGAAAGGGGCTTGTCGAGAGCTGGGTGGAAGAATCCCTGCGTCTTCTAAAAGGAACAGGTGCTTTCTCGGGAGGGCGTTTCTCAGACCCCAGAAATCAGCAGTGCCTCCGCTTTTAGGGCTACCTTTCCATCCAGGCAGCACCTATTTTGTAGTTTTGCTGGAGTTCTTGCCAAACCCAGGCTGCTCGGTGGGCTTAGCACATTCCCAGAAGCAGCGTCACAGATCCTGCCCTGTCCAACCTGTGTGACCAACTACAGCCAAGGGTCATCCTGCAGCCTGCAGGATGGGTTTGCCAGGGGCACAAGCTCTGGAATCACAGTGAGACACTTCAGCTGCTTTGCCACCATTTGCTCTTTGTTCTAGGATTCAGAGTCACGTAATGTAAAAACCCAAATGCACCTCTTTGATTCTTTTTCTCACAAAGATCTTGAAGAACTGCAGCATCTTTGATTTTTGGATAAAGGAGAACAAGAAACCAGCTGCAGCCTTGTGAACCATCTGTGAGCATCTTTTTATAATCTACTCATTTTGGGAGTGGAGGCAATTTTCTCTTTTTGATGACAACACATTATTAAAGCTGATTTAATTATGATCTTGGGAGATCAGTTCAGTTATTTCTAGCACATGAAGACAAAGCCCTTCATCCCTCCTGATTGCCTGACTGTTGCATGTAATTTATTTCTTTTGTATTACTTCCATTCATGTGGCATATTTTTCTTCTCCCATCCAAATGTATTTAAGGCCCTTGGTCCAACTGACTGCATTGGTAAATCACCTGAGTCTGCTCAGGTGACCATTTAAAATGACAAGTGAGCTGGATTGCTTACCCCACAGAAAACTTTCTATTTTTATACCATCAAACATGAACATTTTGAAATAGAAAGTAAAATGTCAACCAGTCCTACACCAGTGACTAAAATTTAATGTTTGGAAAGACAGCAGACCCTCCCTTCTATGTCATCTACTTCTATAAAAACAGACACACAAGATTGTTTTCTTTCTGCACCATTTCCAAGAGCTGGGCTGTTGCACAAGCTGCTCTTCTTGTGACTACTATAGTCATGCTAAAATCACAATAGCAACATAAGTGATATGGGCTAAAAAACCCCACAGCAGGGTCCTGGTTCAAAGTCCAGGACCCTGCTCCAAAGTCAGACGGAGCTCACACAAGATTCCTCTCCAGGCACGCCCAGTGGCTGTGTTTCATTGGTTCTTCATCTTCAAACCTTAGATCCACAACTTTATCTTTTTGTTTTCCTAAGCCTTCTTCTTTGGCTTTTCTTCAGTTTCTTCCTCAGCCTGGTCCACCCTGATCCTCCATCCCTTCCTCACTCCCGAGGCATAGATTAAGCTGGGTGCCATCTCCCCAGCCTGCAGCACACTCATCTCTCCTTTCCATCATTTTCTTTGCTGCAGCACCTTTTCCTTCTCCCCCTTCAAATATCCTTGTTCAAATGCACTTAGTGTAACTAACTGTATTGATTTGTTTTGCTTGGACAGAATTTACCCCAGGTGTCCATTTAAAAATGACAAATGAGCTGGATTGCCAAGAGTCTCAAGAAAAAATTGATTGCTTTTGCTGCCATTGAGCATGAATATGTGGAGTAACAATACAATGACTGATATTGGCAGATTCTTATATGAATACCAGTGTCTATGATCAATAGCAAGTCTCTAGAAATTAAAACATTATGGATACGGATAAAGTATTTGTTACAGACACATTTCTGCGATGCATTTTTGGTATATCATGTTTACACAGGACCCACAGCAGATACTGCCCCATTTCCCTATGGAGTGACAGCAGGGCATGTCAGGAGAGGGCATGGATGACTACACATCGCAAGACACCATGGAACTGCATCTGTTCCTTGTGTAATGCTGGAATATCAAGAGGCCTCAAAATATCCTTTGATGAGACAGCAAAGGGTGAAATGGGGAGAAATCTTTACGTAAAATATGGAGGCAAGAATCCATTGGTGGCTGCAAGAAGAGAAGTTTGCTTTCTTGCATGGTAGTTTGCCAGTTCATGGGAATAAGACCCATCCCTCATTTCTGTGCATTCTTGGCAAGGTCCAGTAAACAAGGAAGGTTTCTCCTCTTCACCTTATGCTTTTTGCACCATTTGCATTTCTTTTTGTACAGCCTTTTCCACCATTTGCTTTGTCAGCAGGTTGGTGTGACGCCCTTCCACTCAGCTCATCACTTCCATCAATCTTCCTGGATACTTTCCTCCTGGGAGTTTTCCTCAGTGTTGACAAAGAGCCTTCATTCACAATTTCTGCTCCCAAAGATTTCCTACCTTCATGTTCACCTCTTCAGCTCAGGATCAACTGTGACAAATGGCAATGGAGGCAGAGCTGTCTAAAGAATTTGGAACCCTCTGGGCCAGCATGAGTCAGGACATTAAAATTAGGCCTTTTTTGTAACTAACATGTAATCCCAAGGCAAAAAGCACTTCTTTTACTTGCATATCATGCATCCAAAGCATTGCAACAAAGCTGGTGAAGGGTCTGGAGCAAGTCCTGTGAGGAGCAGCTGAGGGAGCTGGGTTGTTTAGCCTGGAGAAAAAGAGGGCGAGACCTTATCACTCTCTAGAACTACCTGAAAGGAGGGTGTAGCCAGGTGGGGGTTGGCCTCTTCTCCCAGGGAACAAGTGATAGGACAAGAGGAAATGATCTCAAGCTGTGCCAGGTTTAGATCCTAAGGAGTAGGGCAGGTTTAGATATGAGAGCAGGAAAAATTCCTTCACTGAAAGGGCTGTCAAGCATTGGAACAGGCTGCACAGGGAAGTGGTTGAGTCACCATCCCTGGAGGTATTTAAAAAACCTGTAGATGTGGTGCTTAGGGACATGGTTTAGTGGTGGATTTGGCAGTGCTGGGTTAACAGTAGGACTCGATATTAAAAGTGTTTCCAACCTGAGTGATTCTATGATTATAGCAGCATACTGTGTGAATTGTCAAATTTAGGAAGATAGCTCTCCAGGCTTTCAAGCAGGGCAGTCACAGAACACATGTGGGCTATACAATTAGAAAAATGTTAGATGTGATTCTTTTCAGAAACCATGAATGCAGGGTTTTTGGGTTTTTTGTTTTATGACATTGCAAAACTGGTTTTTAATAGTCTTAAAGCATCTGCTGTCCTATAGTTTTCTATCATTACAGACAAACACCACCACCACATCCCCATAAAGACCCCCATAAAGTAAATTCATAACTATGGCATGAAAAATTCAGTTTGTGTAGTGCTTCTACATTCTCATGCATTGCTCATGAGATATTCTCACTGGTTTGAGTAATGGCTGGATAGAGACATTGCCTTGTCTCTTTCAGCATTTCACTGATAGCTCCTTTGAAATACCTTAGACAGCTGTTTGTTGGTTTGTGCTTTTATTCCTTTACTGGAGCACTAAAGCTAATGATGCATCTTACATTTAGTTTCTGAATCTTCTGCCTCATACATATGACTCTGTACTGTGGTAACACTTTTCTGGTCCACATCATCTTGGGAGGCCTTGAAACAAAAATTACATTCTGAGGCTGAAGCAAAATATTTTCTAATTTATGTGTTTCCCTTTCTGAGGGCTTATACCTTTATACTCTTGCCTCTCTTGTCCTAAGAACCAAGAGCTGCTTCAATCAATCAAAAACCCTCAGGAACAGGCTTCATCACATGGTTATGAGCCAGCACAAGTTGTAGGCACGTAATTAGGGCAGCAGATTGCTGGGGCAGCAGAAAAAGGCCTTTTGTCTGTTTTGCTATGCCCGAGTTTCAGCAAGCCAAACAAGCTGAGAGGGTATGTGCCAGCCCTGCTGTGCTGCTGCTGAAAGGATTGGTGCTTTCCAGGAGTAACAGTGGCTGCTCCCATTCCTTTCCTCCCTGCCCCTCAGCTGCAAGCCAAGCTCATGGAGCTTTTCAGCAAACTCGTCCTGTTTCTTTTTAGCCATGCCTGCGAATTGATATGTTGTGTCCCGACTTATATGTCCCATTGTCATAAAACCAGACACAGGAATCTGACCAAGAAACACCATTCTCTTGCAAGAAATTCACTACTGGACTCAAAGACATGCACCACCTCCAGTGAATGGGGATAAATTACAGAAACTACTCCTTAGGATTTAATCCTTTAAAAATTGTTGCGTGAAAAGCTGCTCAAAATCACAGAAGATTTCTGAGCAGTTGACAACTCTAAATGAATGTTTCACTTTCCATGGCTCAGAAGTAACTGCTGACAAATTGCTGGTTCAGAAGAAAAGATTCTCACCCTATGTTTTCAAAAAGTATGAAGTAGTCCTTGCAGCAACATTTCTGTCACGTTTTTGTGCTCTTCCAGGAATGGATCAAATCAGCTGAATAATTCTAAAATTCCTACATAAAATCCTTTCCTTTGCAACTGCATACAGGTCAAGTTATCTGTGGATGAAAAGAAGTTCTATTACAGCTCTTTCCAAGTTCAGCTGCCAGTACTGTTATTCATTTGTTGCTTTGTTCCCCCAACTCTGAGCTAATATAACAAGTTATTTTTTCACTTTCTATTCACCAACATTAAACTGAAGTTGTCTGGGACCCTTCACAGGCTCAGGAATGCAACTGTAGCCATTAAAGTCAGGTGTACAGAACACGAAGCCCGTGGGAGAAAACAATCAGCACACGGAAGAGTAGAATGATCCCTATAATAGTGATTCTAGCAACCATTCCTAATTTGCAGACTCACCCTTGTGTAGTTCCTGCTCGAAAACAGCCTGCACTAAGCAGCTTGTTTGTTCAGCTCACTAGCTGAACAAATATAGAGACACTTAATTAAATGCCTGGTGTGATTCCAACAGATTGAAAAGCTTTTTCTTACCCAGTATGGGGGAAGAGAACATCTTGTTAAATGGAGTGCAAGGCTGGGTTTGGTGGAGGGCATGAAGTGCACATTGATTGGGATGTTCCTACAGCTTTGACTGTGTTTCAATATTCACTTTTGCAGCCACAAGTACAATATAATCTCTCGAGTTCATGGTAGTAATAGTAAATAATGCACCTGACATGAAAAATGCATCCAGTTTTTGGTATATCTGTGAATTTTCCTTTTTTTTTTCCCATTCTTTTTCTCTCCATTCTGGTGCCCTGGATGTTTATGACCTGCAGAAGGGCACATCCTACACACTATTTTAGCATTGACTGATGGCTTTGTGAAGCTTCCAGGGAGTGTCTCAGGCAGGTTTGTGCCTTGACTCAGCCCTGGGTGAAAGTGAATGCCAGAAACAATCTAACATCTACATGACAGAGGTCCTGCCTGCAACTCCAGTCTGTTATGGTGGTGCTGAGCAGTCAGCCCTGCCTGCCAGGGTTTGTTGTGCATGCACAGTAAAGCCAGACATGTTAAAGGCAGCTGCTGTGTTGGCCAGCCCTTCATGAGAGTCCTGTCTCTGTCAAACACTGTTACTTGCTTGGCCATATCAGTCCTATAAGCACAAAATAAGGAGGGTGATAATTTCATATGGATGCTTTGAAAGTTGGTGTTTGCTCAGGTGTTTTTTTTCTTTGCCTCCCCCAGTCAGGTTTCCTAATGGTATCCTGTCCCACCATTCTTCCTCCAAAGCCAAATACACTGTTTGGCCCCTCTGCATGGCAGCCATCCTGCACCCTCTTACCTGTCTTGCTTTGCTCCTAGCTCAAGCTTCTTTAGCTCTTCCCACTGGTTTTGCTGTTCTGGTTTTCCTTCTTGAACGACTCACACATGTAAACCTCTCTCCAAAGTGTTCCAAAGTGGTAGCAGATTCCTTTAAATAAATTCAGGACCTAAAAAATCCTCCTCTAAAAAAGCATATGCATACACTGAATAATCTGTGCCAACAGACAGGGCACCCTTCTCTGTTCTTCCCCTAGTCATGGTCTGTCCAGAGAGGTCTCTGAGGGAGGGATTATCTCCGAAGTGGCAGAGGCATGGTGCCAAGAATGGTGGAGCCCTCATTTGGCCATTGTACAGGATAGAATGGTGACAAAATGCATTAATCACCCTAAACCTGAAAAGGGGCTCCATGAAACCACACACGCCTTTAGTCCAGCGGGCTTTGATTAAGATCCACGAGCACAAAAGCTGACCTCCCTGGGGTCACTTCACATCACTGCAAACAATTATCACCCACAGGAAAACAAATCACTTCTCTACAGTTTCCAATCTATTTCATTTGCCAAGAACAGATTAGCTTCATTATATATACACTTTTTACACAAATCTGTATATGCAAGGTTTTACATGTTAGAGGCTGATGGACAGGCATTTTCATTCTGACTTCTATCTGCTGAGCAAGATTAGCTGTATTTTGGGAGTGTGTCTCTGCATACTTTAATACTGTATTTTTCAGTTTGCTTCTCTTTCGTCACACAGTAATTTAACCCCATTTTCCAAGAGTAATACAAAAGAGCCAACAGATGTTCAACACCAGACAGAAGGTGGATGTGCCTTCTTTTTAAGCCTCAGTAGGAGCAGATGTTGATGAACATCCTGTTGAGACAGGGCTACCACAAGTGGATAATCCTCTGAAATACCCTCTCAATTGCTGCTATCTCAGGCCTTAGAGACTCCTTGAGCCAGATGTTATAGCTGGTCTAATAGCACCTCATGGACCTCTCTGCCTTTGAATGTATTTGATGGCTTTTTGAGCAAATGCTCATGCAGCAGGAGAATCCACAAGGTGCCTGTCTGTTTCTTAAAGGTTCAAATGGAGCTTGAATGCCAGAAAGGATCTGGTTTAAACAGCTTAGCTTTCTCAGCAAGCTCTAGACTTGCATGGAGAAATATGTCCAAAAATTTCTTTTTTAAAATTATCTGAGACTTGCTTAATTCTTTCATAAATGTAGATGCTTATCCAGTTGTACAACTGTTGGGGCTTTTTTAGGGAATATTTATGTTTGCCTACTGCTTATGATAGGGTTATTACTTTTAGTGTAGAGATGAAAAATTAAACCATGAATTGCTGTAATGTCAGTGCTTTAAATTCTTAAGTTTGTTTGTGAAAGCCCAAGAAAGACTAGAAAAGTCTGTGCACTAATAATTTGATATTGAACTTTAAACCCCCCTCATGGATTATCTGAAGGAGCCTGGTCAGAGAACACTGGACTCCAACAACATCACAGAAAAAGTCTCAGTGTGCTTATGTGGCCTTTGCTGTGCATGAAATGTCTTTTTATGGGGTGTATACAGCAGCAAAAAGAGCTTAATTGGATTGTGATGGGCTACAGAGGATTTTTGCTGGCTCCCTGCACAAGCTGGATTTCATCAGGACTAAACTGTCTCATAATCAGCTTGATTACGTGGATCACTTTTACAGCCATACCCGGGCAGAGCTTTCTCATCCAAACATGAATTTCAAACTTCACATCTTTTTAGGAGTCTGACTGTCAGCACCGCCCTGGGCCTGATCTGTGACCAACATGCAGGTCCCAATCAGCTTGATTACGTGGATCACTTTTACAGCCATACCCGGGCAGAGCTTTCTCATCCAAACATGAATTTCAAACTTCACATCTTTTTAGGAGTCTGACTGTCAGCACTCGCCCTGGGCCTGATCTGTGACCCACATGCAGGTCCCTCTGACCACTCCTTCTAGCAGACTTTAATTCACACGAGGTATAACTTTGTGAGACTTTTGGTCAATAAAACACACGAGCAAACCGTGTAAGGGGCTCCTGGGGTCAGAATCTAACAACCAACAAGAGTCTCAGCCTGAGAAACATAACATAAGCCTGAGAAACACTCTGGGAAACATAAGACTCACTGGGGTCAGAATCTAACAACCAACAAGAGTTAAAGTCTCAGCCTATGCGCTCTGAGAAACATAAGACTCATGTTTGCATTAAATTATATACATTTGCATGACTCTGCACAGACTTTTAGAACAACCTGATCTTATGAGGAAATTGCATCTGTTCCTGAATACAGTTATAAGAAAAATCTAGCAAGAGAACTAGACTGTTAGTGCCACCTCATCCTAGTAACAAACCAAAAAATAAAGTGAAAGAAAGTTCAAACATTCAAGCAAACCCACAGTTTCCATTCTGGTCTCCTTCAGAAAAGCAGCTTGCTGCTGTCACCTGGGAAGGGTGAAATATTAAGAAACATGACACCTACTGCTGTCATGTGTGCCCACAGTGATCATCCACTTTTATGCCAGTATTCACCAAAGGTGACAGACTGGAAACTAAGGGGCTGCTCAAATGAGAAGTGCTCTCCTGAACTGCCAGATTCCCACTGAAATACATTGAGTCAGACTCAGAGGCAGCTTGCAGAAATGAGGCCAGTGGCAGCTCTCCATTGCTGACACAATCCACACGTTTATTGAAGAAGCAAGTGGGAATAGAAGTAGTACAGCATGCCCAGGGCAAAGAAAAGCATGTTTGTGCTCAGCACAGCAGACAGATCACCAAATAATTGTTCTGTGAAGATCTGACCTCTGTACTGCTGCCAAGGGCATGGAAACATGGTATTATGAGAAGCAGCTCTCATTAAGCACCTCATATTTCTATAAGATGAAAATGACAGAAAATACACAGCAAATTTGTTGCTCTCAGTTATTTCAGCTCTTTTCACTCCACTTCCCAACACCTATCTCATCCCTTTTACCTAGAGACATCCCAACACACTTTCCAAGTCACTAGCAATTTTGCCTCATTTCGATATGGGTAAATGAAACAGAAAACCCTGACATGAAGGAATGTAATATTTTCTAAAACTTCTGTTAGAGTTGTTTACAGTTACCCCAGTTTTCCAGAGCAAATGCAGTCAATTTCTAGGAACTGACAGCCCACTGACAAACTGGTCTGTTGAGTCCATGGGATATTAATTCTTTTGAAGCTGAATTCTCTATTGATTCAACTCCACTGATTTTATTGAATTCTGTAGTCACAGATTTTACAAAGCTCAACTTCACAGACAAAATTCTCCCATTCTTTGCAGATTTTTTTTCATACACAGAAGGTAACATTGTGAACTAATGAGCTTATGCAACAAATTCATATAACTCTTTTTCTCTACTGATAATTAAAGTTGCTTCTGGATACATTCTCTCCCTAAGGCTGGAAATGAGACACAAAAGAAGAGTCTCATGTATTCGCCTTTTCACTCATAGTAAAATGACATTGGGGTCGCTTCATAAAATGAAAATTTCATTACTGACTACTGACTCTGCTTTCTGCAGAGACTTTTAAAATCCTCATCACCTAAAAGTATTTTTAAAAATCAGTCTGCTGCTAGGAGGTGAAAATTTGTCAACAGGATTGGCATTTTTTCGTCAAAATTTTAATTCCAAATCAAAAATATCCTTTATAGCAAAAATGACATCAAATCAGCCCACAGACACAACGGTGAAAATGCAAGAATGGGCTGAGTTCAACAGGAAAGACCGAAAGTGCTCCCTCAGCCCTCCCCTCACAATGGTTAATTGCCTGTTGGTCCCAACATTGTTGTGGGAAATGGAAAGTGTCTATGTCAATCCTCACTGAAAGAGACAATAACTGGGTCTGGGTCTCTCCTGCCATGGAAGAGAGCTTTTAACAGGCATTATTTTTTGGCAAAAATTATAAAACATCTGCCAGCTGCTTAGCTTCAAAGGGTGATTTTCCTTTGCCTGTTCCCCAAAAATACCTTGATATCCATTTGGGGGAAAGGAGGACAAGCTGCCCATCCTGAGTGGAACAAGGTGGTTTTTAGTGACACAAAGTTAGCCTTTTCCCTCCTGCACACAAACAGGAACTCCTCTGTATTTTCCTCTCTGATTTCTGTGGCTGTCATTTCTGAGGAGGATGTCATGTAGTTGCCTGTTTGGAGGCACTTCTCAGTTTCCATGCACAATCTAGAGAGCCACAGGGACTATCTGATGGCTGTGCTCTTCATCACGAGTTAAATGTGTGGGAGATACCTATTTTCTCTCCTAGGTCTGGACTTCTACCCTTAACCATCGACTGAGTAAGGACAGCAAAGGTTCCACCACAGCATCTTGTCTCTGGATACAGGTAGCAAGGAAATAGCTATGGCAAAACCTCATTTCCTTCCCAGGGTTTGTGGTCAAGGCTCTTGGGTTAGACTGGTTTTGCCAGCTAATCCCACCCTGAAAGGCAATAAAACGTGGTCTGCGCAAAGAGGAAAAAACACCTATTTTAAAAAAAGTGAACAAGATTTTGTCTCCCGAAAAATACAAACATTTCTTCCCAGGGTCTCTTTATGAATGCATTAGCTTTATATCTAGACCTGCACTATGAGACTACATGCAGCCAAGACGGAGCTGTGCCTCTGTGAACACCTGGGGGACCAGTAATTTCACAGTCTTCATGATTCAGAAGAAGAGTTTTAAAATGGTAGCTCCAGCTTGCTTTGAATACAGTCAAGCTATGCACAACACTGCCTGCACGGTGACCTGCCAGGCTGGGGATGAAAATGGGGGGAGAAAAACACGTTAATTCATCCAAGGGGGGAAGAACAAACACAGGTAGGATGATGAGCTAAGATAAGAAGCAAATACAGTCAAGCTATGCACAACACTGCCTGCACGGTGACCTGCCAGGCTGGGGATGGAAATGGGGGGAGAAAAAAAGTTAATTCATCCAAGGGGGGAAGAACAAACACAGCCAGGATGATGAGCTAAGATAAGAAGCAACGATTTTGCTTTTTTCCAGGTAGTTTCCTTGCTGGTTTTAGAGTGTTATTTAGACTGAGGTGTTTGGATCAGTTTGAAAAAAAACTAAATTTCTTCATTTATTCCCAACAGGTGAAAGATCTGCCACATCTTGCATTGAACCACTGGTGGGCTCTAATTCACCTGGTGAAACCTGCTCTCAGATGCATGAATACTGAGAAACTCATGAGACCATATTCAGATACAAAAAGGATCCCAGAACATTTTCCCACAGCTCTTGGAAGCTTCTGTTAACTTCATGACAGTGGTACTTTAAAATATAAAACCTACCCCTTCTAGGAAGAAAGAGAAGATTTAAATCAGAGCAGGGCCTGCTATGCAATACAACATTGCATTAGCACAGAGACAACTACTTAAAGTTTGGCAGCTTGTGATTAATACCAAGCTTAGTCCACCTCCCAAGAAGATATTTTCCAATTGATTTCTATGGGTTTTGACTAAGGCCCACATGCTGTGGATTGTTACTCTCATCCTAGGCTCTCAGAAGCAGTAAACAAATAGGAATGAACTTAGAAGGGAAAGAAGGGTCACAGTTTTTCCCTATTTTGCATGGACCGATTCTATGGGACTAGGTAACTTCCTGATATCCTTTAATTTGATGGTTTTTTTACAGTTTTGAGTAGCACTGTGACACATTTGAAACATCCATTCTCTCATGCCCAACTGGCTTAATAACCATAATAACCTTGTTCCACTAAGGTGCAGTAAAAATATATAAAAGCTGCAATTTCTCTGATTGCACACCCCTACTGTGAAAATAGCAAAAAGACCAAAGTCTTCTGTGTGACACATTTGAAACATCCATTCTCTCATGCCCAACTGGCTTAATAACCATAATAACCTTGTTCCACTAAGGTGCAGTAAAAATATATAAAAGCTGCAATTTCTCTGATTGCACACCCCTACTGTGAAAATAGCGAAAAGACAAAGTCTTCTGTAGAAAAAGAAAACAAAAAAAAAGCAGCTAAATTTTAAATTTTCTGTATTGCTGCTGTTCACTGAAATTTCCTTCTGACAGCAGTTCAATGGTAACAGAATTGAGCAATGTGCTCCACAGGAAAAGATAACAAAGAATCGATGTCTAAACAATTTCAGGATCATCTCTGAATTTGATGTCCAGCAGATTAGTTTATATCATAATGGTTCCTCGGTCTTATTTTAAGCATCTTAGAGAAGGACACTTTGTAACACAGTCAAAATGTGTTCCTTATCAACAGAAATCAATATCCAACAGGGCAGCAATCACCTTTCCCAAATTTTGTTAATGCTCACTATGGGAGCACTCAAAATGTTAATCCCAGGGAACCTACTGCAAAATTGAGCAAGTTTTAAATAATCCAGCATGGTAACAATTCATTGAGAGAAAATAAGATTACCTCTTCCTGAGAAGAGCCTGGGAAAAGGAGATTGCTGGTTCTTCCTTCCTTCAGACAGGCTAACTAGTTCTGGGTAGCTGTGCCTGTTTGACTTGGTCTTGGGACAAGGCAACTCTCAACACCTCTTGGAAATATAAGAGAATGGTTCATATATATCTCATACATATATGCACACATACACACATATTTATTTATGTATATATACATATGTCTATTCTTCACAGACATGTATAAGTATTCCTGTGTGTATCGGGTTCCCTCACCTGTGTTTTTGGAGTAGGGCTCCTTGGACAGTGGTGTGCTTGATTCCACACATGGCACATAAATCTTCATTGTAGTGGCTGGACATATTGACATATTAAGAGTACAGCTACAGACACCTTAAATGATGGCCAATACTGAGAAGCAGATACTGACAAGTTGAGTATTGCACACAGCTCTCCTGGACTGAATCATCTTTGACTTGATTTCATCCTTCATTATACTCATTCTTCTTAACATTTTGCTAAAGTCCACTTTGCTTCCTTCTGCTTGAAACTTTCTGATCCTTACATTAGTGACCCTCATAAGCTGGTGGATTTTTTAATTGAGAGCAGCTCCAGCTACCTCTGTTATACTCTGCAAATCTAAATTCTAACTTACTCTATTCTCATGTCCCTGGAGTTCATTCAATGCACTCCTCTTGCCCAGATATCCTTAAGGGTAGCTGGACCTACAACACCTTAGTGCAGTTGTGTTCCTGCCTTCCAGGACCTTGAATCCCATACAGCAAAACACAATGTCTTTAGCTATTTGAGAAAACCCTTCCTCTCTCTTCCTGATGCACCTGAGTGGGGCACCAGCTGACTGTCAGACAGTTTCCCAGTCTCAGCAAAAGCCAATAGAGGAGAGAAAAATGAAGTAAACTGGAAAAGAGGGATCTGGTCTGAGCCAAGCATAAAGAAGCTCACAACAGCTTGAAGAAGAATGGAAGAAATTATCTGCTTTGTTGATGTAACAGAGCAGACACTATTCATCTTGCATGGCCTTTGCACAGCAAACTGCTCACAAGGGGAATGCCTCTCATCCCTTTCCCTCTCTAAACCAGAATGGATGGGGCATTCTCCTGCAAACATTGCAGGAATAAAAATG
The DNA here is from genome assembly GCF_014805655.1 of Passer montanus. Taxonomy (NCBI): domain Eukaryota; kingdom Metazoa; phylum Chordata; class Aves; order Passeriformes; family Passeridae; genus Passer; species Passer montanus. The sequence continues at coordinate 2,216,348 of NW_024356505.1, read as the reverse complement.
GGATTCTCCTGTCCTGATCAGCCAAGTACATTTTTATCTGTGGTGGCAGAAAAAAATTAAGTGCTGGAAAAAGTATTGCACAAACTGCAACTTAGGGGGCTTCATAATCACTCTTGTTTATTGCAGATTGTTTTAAAGGATCCTGTGGATCACTGGAATCACTGATGGAATGGGGAATAAAAGGGATGATTGTATCATATGCTTGAGGGATAAAAGGTATATAGATTTAACTACTTGATGTTGCAGGACAGGCACTGAGAAATTTTGTACTGCCTAATTTAGAAACAGACAGACTCCAGTCTTTTTTCTCAGTTGTAAGGGTGATTAAATTCTGAGCTAATTAAACTGCATAGTAATTACCTTGCTTGTTTTAATGTGTCCTCTAAAAATGTACCATTGTATTTGTCATACTGGTGAGTGCTTATAAAATGCTTCTCTTTTATTCTGCTGCTGCTCAGAGGGAATTCCTGGAGGTTCCAACACTTGCATCCTTTGCTGCTCAGACCCATTTCTGCTGGGAGCCACACGACCCTGGGCAGCAGAGAAGCTGCAAGTACCAGTCAGGAACAGAGAAACTCCCAGAAAACCTGAAGATAAGGAAGTTAGTGACTAAATAAAATTTTCCTGCTGAGTTGGTGAATCTGGAAACAGCAAGAGAAGAATATTGTGTCTGTGAGGAGACAGCTGTGTGTGTCCTGGTGGAAGGTCAGCTTGTGCCTTCGGCTGCCTGGCCCGTGCAGCTGCAGGGCTCATGTGAGGTGTTTGGATGGCTCCACTGGCTGTGCCTGGAGGAGGGCGTAGGAGCAAGGAGGACCATGGCTTGTCCCTGTCCTCCTCCTTGCCATCTTTGGCCCAGCTGATGACCACAGGGCTGGGAGGGCAGAGGGGAAGAATACCAGCCACTTCCAGTGGTCACCCCCTGTCTCCTCTCACAGGGAAGTGAGTAAGAGTGTTTTCACACTCTCCCCTGCTTATATCTTTGTTTGCATTTCCTTTGCGAGTCATCCCACACCAAACCAGCTCTTCCTCGGGCAACACCACCCTGCCTTCAGTGGGAGTTTGAGAGGAAATGGAGTAACAATCCACATTTGGGTTATAGTTGTGAGTAAACAGCTTCATCCTCACAAGAGTTTGGTTATAACCACATTTTCATATTGGCAAGCTATTTAAAGCATAAAAGAAAATGTCTCTCTTCTGCTCAGCTGTGGTATCTTAGGCTGTGTTCCAGCCAAGCAGTGCCTGATAAAAGACTCCGTATTTTTCCATTAATTAAGATGCTTTAATTAACTGGGACAGCTAATTTGAATTAGCTCTAGGAATAGGTATAGCCCTCAAGAGGGAAAAGAACAATGGCTGCAGTTAATTCAGAATAGATGAGGGAAAGCTCTGCTTTAGGAGAGGCATTCAACCCTATAGACCAAGGCATCAGTGGATGCACAGCTGGTCATTTAAATACACCCAGCTGGTTGGTGAGGGGGGTTTTTTGGGTTTTGGTTTGTTTGTTATGGTATGGTTTTTTTACAGGCAGTGCTTGTTTCTCCTTTCAGGAGTTACACTCACTGGACTTTTTTCCCCATGATTTGATCACAGCTAGGTTTTTGCGTGGACAAAAAAGATATTTTTGACAACCCGGTATTGCCTTCGTATGACACAAAAAACTAGAAAGAGCACCTGGGCTAGCATATTGCATTTCCCCCAACCCTGAGGCATGAGCAGTTTTTTCCATTAATGCCTTTCTTTCACCACACTGAGGGACCTTGTGTGAAAAACCAACACCCTTTTGGTACATACTGGGCTCACCCAGCTTGTTAAAGCAGGGAGCAGGAGAGGAAGATGAGATCAGAAGCCTCTGATGGAGCAGGAGATCCAGGGTTAATTCCACAGATGATTCCTGATTCAGAATGGGCAAAGAGCCTTTCCAAAGAGGCAAGCTGGACTAGGCATGCAGAAAACAATCAGAGGTATTTGTTTTCTTGCTTGCACAAGCACACTTCTCTTGGGAACAGAGATGAGAGGGAAAAACAAAGTGCAAATTTTGATCAGCCATTGTAATTATTCGAGCAATAGCTTTGCATTTTAAACCCTCCAGCATGTTTATCACTGCAGGAAGAACTTGTTCTGCAGAACAGGTAGGTCTGTCTGCAGGTGCAGACAAATCTGTAGATGAGCGTTCTGTACACTAAAACATGCCACTAGGCTGGCCTGTAGAAGGATTTTGATGCTAGATACTAAAAAGAAAGTGTTCACTCTAGAGTGAAATGTTCCAGCTAACCAAAAACTGCCACAGCCAGGACAGAGTCCTTATCAGTGGCACAGATGTGCAGATAACAGTGGCCTCCAAGCCCAATGGAAAAACACTATTTTAGAAATAGCAGCAACTTCTCCTCCTTGCACAAACAGCTGCAGTTGGACTTTGTTGAAAAGGCCGCAGCATACTTGCTTTTTCCCCACCCTGACATAAATCCTTCACATCAGATATGATGCAGGATCTCAAGCCAATGACTTGGATTTCTTGAGACTATGATTCTTTTTTTCCCTAGGAAATACCACTTTGAGCTCAACAAACCCATCACCCTGTCCTAACAGAAGCTTAGGTTCTGCAGGACACGCGTGTAAAACATAAGACAGCAGATTAAAATATTTTTTAAGGATTCTGCAGATCAGTTGATCCAGTTTTCTCCAGGGAGCACATCAGAACAAGAACATGAAAACATGTTTGCAAAAGTCTCCATGAGGATAACCACCCTAGATTCAAATTTTGCATTCCCCACTTTTCACCCTGTTCCTATTAACCCTAAATGAGGTACCTCACTCACTACCTGAAGGACCTTAAAGAGCTGGCCAGCACCAACATGAGACTGACAGTTTTCAACAGATTTTCCAGTTAATCATTTTCCCAGAAAACCTGGATTTGTTGAATATTTCTTTGATGATGGGGGTTGGCATTTTTAGCTCCTTTGTTTAAAAATAGTAATCTATTTAAAAAACGTGATTGCTACTAAATACACCAGGAAGGCTCCTTCAAGTAAACAATTAAACAATTACAATGGAAGATATTAAAATAAGGTTTCTGTGATATGATGGGATTGATTTAAGAGGGTTACAGGAAGCTGGAGCCTGCTGTTCTGTGACAAATGATTTCCCTGAGAAAACTCAGTAAGGGAAACATAATCACATAATGGAATTGATCTTGAAATATCACCAGCTCCTGGGTTTGGAAATCAGCAGCCCCCAATGACCTTGTATTTAACATCTTTATTCATGAACTAGGAAGAGAAAAGGTAAACACATAAAGGATAAACCAGTAGACAAGAAGGGCAATGTCAGGCTTGTTTAGCCCATGGGGAACTCAAATGGAAAGAGATCTGATTAGGGAAGTGAATTGGGATGTTACAGGCTACCTCAGAAAACAAGTCTAATGAGTCATTTAAAGGCAGGACAGAATGGAGACCTACAGAAAGATAGAAGCAAGACAAGCAGAAGGCAAAACAGGACTTATTGAAATGAACTGGTGTTACATCAGAAGTACACTTGGCACCCATCTGACCCTAAGAGTTCTAGAAGCCCTTTGCTTCTCAAACACCGCGGCACTCAAACATCTGCCCTGATCACCAAAACAGAAAAATCAAGAGTGAAAGTGCAAACTGTGTTTCCCCACCCCTTCATCTTGAAAAATGTTGCTGCTTATGGCACACCATCACAGGCTGTCCCCTGAAGGCACTGGTAACACCAGTTAGCCTTTGGAACAACTTTCATGGTGACAAGCAAGTAGGAAAATCTACTTCTCTCCATGAAAACCGGTGTACTTAGGGCCCAAGAGACTGGCTGGGGCTCCAGGAGGGATAGATTTCATTCAGGAGTGAACATGAGGACCAGGAAATGCCAGGACCCTGTTCCCTAGGACACAGAAAATTGTGCCCACAAGATGAGCAGAACCAGGAAGTCTACATGGTGGAAACCACAGGCTTGAAATCCATGGCCAAAACTGAAGGGGCAGCTCTTGCACTTCAAGCAACTACAAAATCTTTTACTCAGTGCTAAATAACACCACGGGGTGTTCATTAGGGTGTGGGCTGGAGGAAGCAACAACTTCTCCCATGTAAGGCAAAATGAGGAGATGGTCAAAGAGGCTGCAGCCTTCTCAAGCAGCAGCTTTTCAGCTTTCCATCTACATCCCTGCCTCCCTGTGCAAAAGCGCTGCTGGCAAACAAATGTAGACCAGATATAGTGGTACTCACGGTTTTCCAGCATCCTCCTCACTGGAGGATGGAGAGAAGCTGCTGTCCGAGCTACGTACAGCCGGTAGGAAAATCCAGAGGCGGACACAATGAGTGATGGCTGCCCGATTTGGCTTTTCCAGCCAACGATGCCCAGCCTTACAGCCTCCTCATATTCCCCGTGGAGCGAGAGTGGCACCTGGTGGTCACATCGCCCTCGCACTAGCCAGGCGGATATATATATATATATATATTTTTTGAATGCTTGGTAGAGTTAAAATGACAGAGGAGCACTTGGTATAAAGCAGTAGTGAGTAACTAGATCAGTGATAACCGCTGGCTGCAATTCTGCAATTAGTGCTGCAACTCATTATTTTCCAACACCCCTTGTCATTCAAATAGTGCCAATTCTCAACAGTTTTTGCAACACACCCACTGCACAAGCCTCCCTGCCCATTCATAATGCTCCTGTGAGTGGAAAGGAAGGAATGAGGACCTGTTCTAGCCTGCTGAAAACATGTTTTTCTCTTTTTTTTTCTGGCTTAAAAAAATTAAAATCAGGGCTTTCTATGCAGGCAGAAATAAAATAAGTCTGTTTCCAATCAGCTACCAAATGCACATCCCTAGAGATGCTCAGGGCCACATGTGCCTTGGAAGAAAATATTGTTATTCTCCTTCTGTCTGTCATTGAGACATTCTGTGCCTCGGCAGGACATGACTTCTGTATATCCCTGCACTCTGCAAACCCTGTGAATAATAGATGTGCTCTGAGGCAGAACTTCTGCCAAGGCTGCTCCTGACATCGTTAACTTGTCTGGAAAGCAGAATTTTTGGTGCAGAAGAGCTCTTTCTGAGAGATGAACAGAAAAACAAGCCCATACAAAGCACTGAACCTAAGACAACCGGTTTACATTGAATTCAGATCTTGTGGCTGAGTGATTTTTGTATGACTGAAGGGTGAGTGCTTCATTAGATATCAGATTCAGAGGGATTGTCTGTCTCTTTACTTCTGATCAAACAAACTCCTGCTGGAAGTTTTTATGTAGCTGCTCCTCTCTCTCTCTCCTGGGCAGTATCTTTGGTAAGACAAAGTAACAGCAGCTTACTCAAACTGCTGCCTCTCCCTGCTTGAGACTTATTTTTCCCCCAGCTGCACCTTTCCTAGAATTCACAGGGACACATGGTACTGGTCTGCAGGCTTGGTAGGAGTTGCCCAATGTGTTCAGCAGTCACCAGGCTGAGCAGTGAAGGATGCACACACTGGTGAGGGCACACAGTGTGACAGCATGAGCTGCACTTCCTTAGGAAAACGAACTACAAGGCCTGGGACAGCATGAAACAAAATCCATCTCTCCATAGCTGTTGTTCTGCAAAGGAATTATAACAGCAAAGATGAGGCAATTATACAGCAAGTGCCACAGCATGGAAGCTGCCAAGACTGGCTTTCCTTTGTGCCAGGGTCACCTTCCCAAGCACCATAACTACACTCAGACAGGGATGTCCACCTGTCTGGCACTGCTCCAGCACAGGCAGCAACCAGAAAAAGGTGACTTTATGTGAACACTGCTATCCATTTTAATGAAAAGTGGGACCTGCAGGTACAGCCTGAGGATGGTTTTTTTAACATGAAAGACACTCAAGGTAAGAGAAATGGTACATGATATATCTTGGATGTATCCCAGAAGGTTCTTCTGGTGAAGAAAACAACAGAGTGCCAGCACCCTTCCCACCAGCAAGTTTTTTCTCCTATTCTGCTCCAGAGGTTGAATCCCTGATGCAAGGGCAGAGGTTGTGGAAGAAAGAGCAAAATTAGAGGAGAAAGGTGGTAGGCAAAGTGCTCCATCACTGGGAACAAGTGCTAAGAACACAGTCATTAAAAGGCAACAATGTAGAAGTGCAACATGAAAAGAAAAACAGCTTTGAGACATAAAGGATTTACTCTTTCTTGTTTCTCCTTGAGATGTGCCCTTAGATGGCAGAGGAGCATTGATCTTCTTGCCTCAACATCTCCAGAGATACAGAGCTTGCTGCTCTCTTCCCCTCTTGGTTTTGCATTGTATCATCATCATCAAATCATAGAATGGTTTGGGATGGACAAGACCTAAAAGATCCTCTAATTTCAATCCCTTGCCATGAGTAGAGACACCTTCCTCCACACCAGGTTGCTCCAAGCCCCATCCAACCTGGCATTGAACAATCCTAGGGATGGGGCATCTACAACTTCTCTAAGCAACCTGCTCCAGTGGCTCACCACCCTGGTGGTAAAGAATTTCTTACAAATTTCTAATCTAACCAAATTTCTAACTCTAACCAAAATCCCCCTCTTCCTGTCACTACACGGCCTTGGTATAAAGTTTCTCTCCATCTTTCATGTCAACTCTCTTCAGGTACTGGCAGACCACAATAAGGTCACCCCAGACTGTTCTCATCTCCAGGCTGAACAATCCCAATTCTTTTAGCATTTTCTCATACAAGAGGTGCTCTGTTCCTCTAATCATCTTAGTGGTCCTTCTCTGGTCTTTCTCCAACAAGTAAGGAAGGGAGGAAAATACAGCCAACTCCCTAACCCCAGTCAAGTTCTGTGCAACTGAGCTGGACCAGGTCTTGTCACTGTTCAAAGATCTGCTTACACAGAGGAGCAGAGCAATGGCAAGCCACAGCGTGAGCTCAAACTGCTGTTGTCCCACCAATGCAATGCTCAGGGTCAACCTCTTTTTCTGACACACAGGGATTTTTCTGGTTTAGCTCATGTCATGCTAAACTGAGTTTAAAACAAATGAAAAAACAGTGCTGCCTTTATTCCACAACAAAAGCATCCACATAGGCCACCAGCCCAGTGGAAGGACTGAATTGGATTTACCAGTAATTGTTACATTTCTGCCCAGAATCACTCAGTGGGGATCTGTACTGTGTTTTGTGAGGTCTGTGCAGAACGAGGAGGAACAGTACAACCAGGGCCTGTGTTGACATTCATGTCACATGCTCCTGCAACTGTTCTAGCACTGCTCTTACAATCAGGGAAATACTACTGCCTTTCTCCATCCCAACACCTCATAGCTGCCCTCAGAGTTCAAGAAGTCCAGTGACGTTGCTTCTGGGAAAGGATGTGGCTATGAGGCACATTCTTGCATCATGGCTGGAGCCACATGATGTCTTCTGCAGGCTGAAGGTTTGCAGCACAGAAATGGTTGCAGACATGGCAGTACAAAAGCAGAACTATCAACTTTGTGTGAAATACACTTCAGGGTTCAACTGTAAAGCCATAGAGTTAATGCAGGACTGGAAAACAGCATCTGGAACTGGCTTTATTTGATAATTTTTCTGTGTTGGAAGAGAATAAAAGGAGAAATAAACAAGAGTGCCCTCAATCTACAGAAGGTAAAAGGATGGGAATAAAGCAAATAAACATTAACCTATAAATAATACTAAGTATTAAAGATAATTTTAAAAAACCAAAACCAGAAGCACATTGTAAAAATAACACTAAATAGCAAAGCTGCTAAAAGACAGCAGGATACAGCCTTTTTATCTGCTGGTTTGCATTTGATAGTCATAACTTTCATGCAAAAAAAGGCTCAAGTACTTGACAGACTTCAGAGAAAACCTGTTTGGTATTTGGTGAGAAACAAGTCCCTGCCAGAAGCAGATGGCAATGTGAACTGCTCCTCTGGAAGGAGCAATCACTTCTGTGGTGGGAGAAGATAATGCACCCTGAGACAACAGGACACAGAAACATAACACTGACAAATCCTCTTGACACAGCAAACTAAAAGATTTAATCATGAAGAGATTGAGAAAATCTCCTGTAACCATTTGTATTGTATCAGTAGAGAACTGCTACCATTCAGTAGAGCTTTACAATGAAGGAAGTTAAACACTAGGTCCTAGGGGAAAAAAGACAGATTTGGAATGTACATCCACAAAGGTGATCAGGGTCAACATCTTTTTCTGACACACAGGGATTTTTCTTTTTCCCACTTTTAAGTTGTTCCTACTGTACATTCATACACAAGATAAAAACACTGCATGCCAGGTACGGTCTCTGCAATACAATGCAGCATTTTTCCTTTGAAACCATGTATTTGGGAAGATTTATTAACCAGTTGCTGAAGTCACACATGAACCAGTTGATACAGTCTACACCTGTAGACCTCAGATAGCACTGACCACACAGTGACATCTCAGAACCACACAGAGTGTGCAGCAGCCAGGGAAAGCTCAGGGCTGCCCCAGGATGGGCCCAGAACTCACACTGGCATTGGGCAGGCAGATACATGCACAGACTCAGCAATTTTAATGGTTCCTTTCCTAAATGTCTGCATGATTTGTGGAAACATGTGAGAACAGAATTGCAAAATGAATGATGGATATTCCTCCTGGTTGACAGTGGGGCCAAGCCACAAGTGCCTTGGGTTAGTGGCTATTTTGTCAAGCAGGGAAGGGAAAGAGGCTGAGTTTCTGCAGGACAGCACGGTCCCCATATTGTAGGGAAGGAACAAGCACAGCAACATCATGACACCTTGTAAAATCATTTGCATTCATTTGCATGAACATGAAATCTCTGTAGACCCCCAGACCTTGCACACTGTATTAAGAAGCTACCACCAGCTGTAACCATCTCGCAGCAAAAAGCTATCATTTCGATGAAATACTAATTGCAGAGCACATCCTACTAGGGCTCCTCAGAGAGGAGTGAAAAGCTGTGGGGAGGACTGCACACGCAGCTCATTTGCATCAGTTGTCCTTATTATTCCTCCAGGTTCTCTTTTCTTTCTTCAATATCAATTATAGCTCATGCTGTGACAACCATGGGGTGTAAAGGGAGTGATGGGGAGGCATGTTGAGTGACTGGCAGACATTTCAGGAGGTTTAACTTACCCTACCGCATCCCATTTTTTTCCCTAATTCCTTTTTTTTTTCCTAATTTCCTTTTTCTCTCCCCTAAAACACAGGACATGCTCAGGAATATATTGCATCTAGGCAAAAGACCTGATGGAAACAAATTCCTGCTTTCTTTGCATAAACAACCCTGTTGATCTCCTCCACAGACAATGCACAAATAGCTGTGGATATCCAGAGCTTTCGCCCATGTTTGGGAAGGTCCCGAACGGGAGGCGTACTCCTGACTGCTTACTCTGCGCGGGTTTTGTAGCAACATGCAAGGGGAAACAATGCTTCCAAATTGTTTGGGGCTTCAAACAGGTCAACACAGGTCTCACGTCAGCTGCTTCGAGATCACCTAGAACTGACTTAACTCAAAAAAAAAACCCAAAAAACCCCAGGATTTCATCTAACACACTCCTCTCACGGAGAGTTAATTTTCACCTGAAAAGATCACGAAGCAGCAGAAGTGTGAAATCTGGTAATACCACCAAAGCCTGTCAGGTTTCTACTCAAATTCCTACAGAAAAGATCCTCCTCCCTGTTTTCTGGTTTCCAAGCAAGGTCTGCACATAGTGCCCAAGTATTTCCCTATGCACATACAGCCATTTGGTCATGATTTGGACATACATCAACAGAAAGACTTGCAAAGCCTTCACTCCAGAGCAAATTCACTTCCCTCCCATGCTGTCTTGCCATCAGACTGGCCAGCTGGGAAGAAATGGATTTCAGAAGTGCAAATTGATTGAATCTGTTTCAGAAAAAAATAATCACCATAGATCTAAAGTTTACCTAGGTAGTTCAAATAGCACCTGAGTTAGTATCATGTTATGTCTGGACACCATGCATACCAAAACCACGCTCCTGGAAATATTGGCTCATGTTTCTTGGTAAGAGAATAAGCTTGGTATTCAGTACAGACTGCAGAAAATGGAAACCTCAAAAGATTTTAATTTGAAAAGGCCTTTTTGAAGGATGGAATACTTGGAATTGCAAGTGGCAGTGTTTTACACTGATTATCTTTCCATAAATGTCAGGGTAATTTTTCTAGCTACCTTTGCTAGCAGAGGTTTTCTGGTGTACAAACCCAGCCATGAGATCAGGGGCTCCATCTCATTTGTCAATCATCTGACTTAGCTCATAACATTGAAGTCTTGATTTGAACAGCATGGAAAAGAACAAAAGCACTAGGTGAAAAGCTTCACCCTGTTCAAAATCTACATGCTTTTTGAATGAAAAATCATCACAATTGTTGTTGAAACTCTGAGAGTTGATAAAAAGAATGGCTTTTTCTGAGCAGAATGTCAAAAGTTTCAGTAACTTTAAGTGTTACAAAAGGCTGGTTGGGGTTTTTTTTAGAGTCATTTTGAGATTAAAGAGTAACAATTGATACATGCTTCACTGCAACTCCTATGTAAGCTTTTTTCTGCTTAGAAAGAAATGTCCACCTCAGCTCACAAGGGACAGCTCATGTAGAGCCCAAATGTGTAGTGCAGCAAGCACCCAGGCTGGAAAACCTGTTCACCAGCAGGCTTAGTCCCTTGGGATTTACAGGCTGCTCTGGAAGCTTCCCTTGTGGGATCCCTGCTGTCTCACAGCCATCCTCTTGACTCTTTCCTTGAGATCAGCAGAAACTTAGATATCTTTGAAACCCCTTGCTTTTTGGTTGAAATTAGGCAACAGTCCAGAAGCTGATGGAAGATGAGAGAGAAACAATTCTCATGGAGTTTGCATGTCCTTAGGGAAAAGGGACTAAAAGCATATACCAGAAGCAGGTTTTCAAAAGACAGTCTTGGCTACTGGTTGTTGTAAGGAGTGAGAGTGAGGGAGTTTTGCTTTATATTTGTGTGACCTGTGTAATCCCTCTCACTTTACAATACTTGGTTCCTACACAAGAAAAATAATCCCTAAAAATAAAAAGGCGCTAGTCAGGAAGGATCAGAATCACTTTTATCACTTTATGTGCTTCGTGATGGATCTGTCTTTCCCAATGCCTGTGTTGGGAAAACTAAAGCAGGGACTTGAATGGAGTACTGAACACATAATTGAAGGAAGGAGCTGCTTTCCTTCTACATTGCAGGATGGGGATGTTCCCAGAGAGGCCAGACACTGTGCTGCCAGGGATCCTGTGCTAAATCCTGCAGTAGCTGCCTCTGCTCAGGAAGCCAACTTGCTCTGAGGGCTACTTTACCTGCATTAATGAGTGGTATCTCACCATTAATGATTACACTATTGCTAATTACAGCTTTCCATGGCTGTGTTATACATATCTATATACTGCTTCAGCAGCCAGGAGAAAAGGGCTCCTCCTGTCCCATTCCAGCATTGCTTTTGTCAGGGAAGGAGAGGAGGTGCCTCCATGCATGGGTGTGCAGCTCTGTCTGCCCACACACCAGCATCTTCTCACCTTTTACCTTTGCACATTCCCATCTTACTCTGCTCTGAGCGCTCCCAGATGGGAAAGCTGCTCTACTTTGCTTCTCACGGAATGTATTCACAAATCGTCACTGTTTTTCTCAGAGGCGGCCAGGATGCTCTTTTCCCTTCCAGGGGCTGCAGGCCGTGCTCGCTGACAGCCCCACAGAGGACGCCCCTCAGGAGGCAGCTGAGATGCTGGAACAGGCAGGTTTTCCAGGCGTTAGTGCTGATCCGGCTCTCTCTGAGCTGCTCCTTGCGAGCTGAGGCGGACGTTTCCTTCTACACAGAAAAATCTTCGGTAGGGATTATAATGAAGCACGTAGCAATTTAGTGATACTCTTTTGTATCACAATTACATTCTTCTAAAAGAGAGCCAACCGGCTTTCAATAACACTTCTTAAAAAAAAAGTTTTCTCCTAAAACATTGAGTTCTTTTCCCTGCTGTTCAAACCGAGACTTCCATGTTACGAGCTAAGCCAGACGAACGAGGAGACTGAACGCCCGACCTCACGGCGTGTGCCCCTCAGCCCGGCAGCCCTGAGAGCCGCGGGGGCTCCGGCCCAGCGCCGCTCCCGGCTGGATGGACGGATGGACGGACGGATGGATGCCTGGAGGGGCGGAGCGCTGCCCCCGCGTCACGGCCCCGCCGGGAGCCCGCCTGAGGCCTTGCCGGGCTCTGCCTCCGCCGCTCTGCGTCACGGCCCTGCTCCGCGCCGGCTCCCGGGCGGCGGCGGAAGCAGCGGGGAAGGCGAGGCGGGAGGGCGGCGTTAAAGCGGGGCCGGGCCCTGCCGTGCCGTACCGGGCCGGTCTGATGGAGCCGGGCGGCGAGAGCGGCTGCTGGTTCCTGTACTTCGCGTACGGCAGCAACCTGCTGCGGGAGCGGCTGCTGCTGCGCAACCCCTCGGCCGCGCTCTGCGCCCTGGCGCGCCTGCAGGTGCGTGAGGGGCGGCTGGCGGGGCCGCGGGGGGCTGAGGGAGCCCGACATTCCTGCAGGGAGCCCCAGCGTCCCCCAGGAACCCCGTGTGGCCGCGGCTGCTGCCGTGCGGTGCTGCAGCGCGTCCGTCCCTCCCACGGGAGCGGCCCCTGCCCGGATCAGGCGGGGGTCCTGATCGAGACGATGGTGCCGGGCTCCGTACCGTGGTGCCCAGTGACAGGACAGGGAGCGATGGATGTAAACTAAAACAGAAGTTTCACCTCTGCATGAGGAGTAACTGCTTTGCGTCGAGGGAGGCAGAGCACTGAACAGGCTGCCCAGGGAGCTTGTGGAGTCTCCCTCTCTGGAGACATTCCAAACCCTCCTGGGTGCGTTTCTGTGCCACCTGCTCGAGGTGACCCTGCCTTGGCAGGAGGGGTTGCACAGATGATCTTGGGAGGTCTCTTCCAACCCTGGCTATCCTTCTTGATCCAGGGCCTGCTGCCGGCGCTGCCCACAGCAGGAGGAATGTTTGTGGTAGTCCCGCTGCTGCGGGGTTATCTGACAGGACTTAACCTTCCAGGATGCCAGCCATGACCCATGGCCCGTGTGTAAAGCACTACGGACTTTGAAATGTAAAGTAGCAGGAAATATTCTTTACTGTGAGGGTGGTGAGGCATTGGATCAGGTGGAAGCCCCATCCCAGGTAATGTTCGAGACCAGGTTGGATGGGGCTTTGAGCAAACCAGTCTAGTGGGAGGTGTCCCTGGTACAGGCGAGGAGCTCTGCCTGTGCTGTGTGATGGGCAGATGGGAGCTCTCACCCAGCTCTGCACACCTGCAGCTGACACCTTCAGGGCAGTTCTCTCCCTGCCTGGGTTATTAAAAACCATTGTATCACCTTGGCTTTAGTGTAGGCTTGGAAACACAAGCCTGTGGTCATTAAAGCTGTTGATGTACAGATCTGTGCAACTGGAAGGATGCTTGGAGGAGCAGAGCATCAATTGACACCACTTAAAGATGACTTGAAGGTTCTCTTGGGGTAACTGGCAGGAAATTATCTATGTTAGAGTGTATGAAGAAGTTCCAAAAACTTGTCATTAATAAATTCCCTATAATCAGATACTTGGTGTCTCTTGGGACTCTCAACCTGGCAGCTGAGGCCTGCTGCTCTAAAGCAGCTCCCCCTCCACTGAACGTGCTGAGAGCCCAGTGCCTTGCAGGATCAGACCTTGAAGGCAAGGAGAAAGGCACTAGTAGTGTGTGCTTATCTTTGAATAAAAGCAAGCTTCTTGAGATCGATTTCCAGGTTAGGCAGTAAGCTCGTCTTGCCCCACTGCAGGTTGGCTGCCTTCTCTAGCTGGCCTTTGACCGATTGCTATGTTCCCTGCCGACACCGGGTGGCTTCACTCCCTTGCTTCCAGCTGGAAAATCACTGATGCGAGGAAGTGAGGGACTGCAGGAAGGTTGGAGCTGATTCCGGTTAATTGCTCTATGTTAGTTCCACTTGGGCTTAAAAAAAGGAGAAACAGTCTGTAAACAGAGTGCTTGGGATCCTAAACAAAAGGCAAAACTTCAGTTGAATTTTAGCTAAACTTCCTTCTAATTTTAATTTTTAAAGCTTTGTTAATCTTCAGCCAAAAGCTATTAAGGAATGGGATGTGTAACAGAAAGGGTATTACACTGGTACTTAGAAGGACCAAAGACCAATTTCTTGACCCAAAAAAGTACCTATTGGGTTTTTTCCCATCTTCCCAGCAGTGCCTGATGCAGCTGGGTGTAACTTAGACGTGACTTAACATGATGCACATGGTGTAACTTAGAGTTTCCTGCTCCCAGAACCAGAGCGAGCTGTGCTGTTTCTGTGTGATCTCTGTTACTGTTTTTGGGTGATGCCTGATGATTTTTTAAGCTCCTTGCAGTATCCAGTGCAGGTCAGGTCCTGAAAGAAAATATAGCTGGAGGAATAAAGTAAAAATTGGTGCAATTTTTTCCCCCTTCTCTCTTTTTTTTTTTTTTTTTTCCAATGAAACTGCAGTGAGAGTAGTTGATTCTATCCAGGTATTTCCTTGGGGCTGCCCTACAAATACTTGTCCTCATCTGTAACTTCAGTCTGTGACTCGACTGGACTTTTGTGCAAACAACTTGGTGCATCTAAGTAAACCTTTTCTAGTGAAATTGGTTAAATAGGGGACATTTTATGAGGCAGGAAGATGACTCTTGCTAGAGTAAACAGTGTGGCTTTGCCAGACTGCTGTCATTTATGCACACACACACAAACTGATAGGTGTTCTCTGTGTATGCCTCCAACTGCTCTATTTTTTGCAACCTTTTTCCTGTATCTATCAGGACATATTACAAGAGAGTGATGTGTCTCAGAGGGGATATTAATGTGTACACATGTATGTTTCAAACCAAAATCATAGCTTCAAGAGAGTGGTTGTAAGAAATATACAAAGCTGTGGGGCTGCATAGGTTTGAGTTCTATTTTTGTTGTTGTTAAGCAGGTAGTCTTCCTTAAAGCTTGGTTTGGACTGGGGTGTGGTTCCCTTCTGTACTGCTAGGGAAGGATCCACAAATTGGTTAATAGGTAGGAGAGGATACTGAGTATATTGAGTCATGTGAGACATTACATTGATACCATTCAATAACCCATTGTTCTCTTTTCCATATATACTGATATTGCTTGTAAGAAAAAGTGATACTTGTTTTCTAAAAGAATGTTTCTACTTGTAAAAACCCGAATAAGCGCACTGAAGGAGACGTATGCCTTGACTTAAAAATACCCAAGAATGTTCCAGACGAGCGATGAGGTGGCACAAAACATTGTAAAATATAAGGGATGGTTTTTTATAATTGAGTATTCTTACTAGTGCATGAGGACAGGACCCAAAGCTCGCCATCTTGTAGACTTCTTTACCTTTACTATTTTCCTGGATCCTGCCATAGTAGCATTTAAGTCTTATCACAAAAACCTGCAAAGGATTTGGCACCAGGTAGGTGGCACCAGGTGGCACCTGTCCGTTCTTCCTTCTGTGTCTCCAACTGGCTACATGTACCACTATCCTTTGGCTGCTCCTTTCATGTCAAGAATAGCCAACGGCCCTAATTTCAAGTGGAAATTGATTCTCTGCATTGCTTTCATTTGCAGGATTTTAAGCTCGAGTTTGGCCATCATCAAGGCAGGACAAGTTCTGTCTGGCATGGAGGTACAGCTACCATTGCTCAGAGCCCTGGAGATGAAGTGTGGGGAATAGTGTGGAAAATGAACACTTGCAATCTAAGTTCGCTGGATAAGTAGGTGACTTCACTTTTGCTGTCTTCTACTACTTTCGAGAGCTACTGAAAATTGGCTAATTTTTGGTAAAGAGCTGTGTGGAAGCTATGGTGTTGGAATCAAGAAGATGCTTTTGATTTTAATGTGTGAATTCTATTTCACAGTATGTGTATTGACTTCTGACACTTCTGTGATTAAAACAGCTTTGTCTTCAAGCTAAAGCTACTTTTTCGGGGTATTTTAACAATCTGTGGACCTTGATTTGAAGTCAATAGGTCATGCTTCTTTTATTTTTTTTAACTCTTCTTCCCAATTTTCTGTCTCTCTTAAGATTCTAAAATCTGTATTTGTCCTGTGGTGTTTTTCCTGTTACCTTAGGGACAATTTCCTTTGAGACTGACATCAGTGTCTGTCTGTATACATCTGTAGACTCCAGCTGTAGCAGAAAAGGAAGGGATAAGGACAAGACAGCAGAAGAGAGATCTTTAATGCAGGCAAAGGGACCTTTTGAGGAAGTATTTGACATGTCTTCTCTTCTAAGGATGTACACTTTTGTGAGCTTGGGGAACACCCAAGCAGGGAGCTGGGGTTATAGTTTCCCCCTTTGATTGGGAAAGTCTGCCTGCACCTTTACAATGCATGATGTAGAATGTTCTACCTGTGCCTGGTAATTAAGAGCCATTCAAGGAACCCTGAGCAAGCTGCTCCCAGGCTGAAGTCTAAAAGACCACCTGGTTAAACAAAGCAAGGAATAGCATGACTTCTTGCAGGGTCTAAGACAGGGCTTAGAATGGAATCTCCAAAACTTTGCCTGCTGCCACGTGCTTGTTGCAGCTTTTGAGATGTGCCTGCACAGCATGGTGCTTCTGGTGCACAAGGATTGTTTGTTCAGAGTAGTTCATCACTGACAATTTCAGTAGAAATCTGGGCTAGTGAAAACAAGGGAGCAGGGCATAATAAATCCAGTGAAAGCACTACTTCAGTACTGTTCTCTTGCCTCTGGTACTGCTGCAATTCCAGTGTGTAAACATATCCTTAAAATCCTGGCAGTGAAACTTGGTTCTAATGTGCTTTTTGGTGCCCGTGGAAGCTGAAATACAAGAAAGTGTTGCCCAAGTTCTGTTAGCACCTTATGGTAATGGCCACTCTTGAGCACTCTTGTCCTGGCTGGGAATGAAGAGCAAGAGGGCATGGGCATCTACTTGGCATGCTTGTGCTTGGGGACTGCTTCACATGTCCCTGTTTTATTATCTCCTGACTTGCTTACAGTAGCACTTAAACATCCTGCCCCCCTTCTGTTGACCTTAAACTCCTGATTGACCATGCTTTCCTGAAGCATAAACTTCCCAAGTATGATGATCCTGTCTGACAGCATCTGCTTTTGTGTTTCCCCTCCATGGGGACAGTATTTTGTCCTTTGACTTCAGTAAGTGTTTACACACTGTTTACAGTTGACATACTGTAGGATTCCAGATCCCTGGTATTTGTGAGGCAGGGAATAAATTTCAATGCTTGATAAGGTACTAGAGACTCAAGTGCTGTAACACAACCAAAATCTACAGCATGGACACCAAATTACTTTTTCCCAGTTGCCTCATTGATGCCATGGAGGCAAACTGGAAATGGGATGTGTTCTTGGCTTTCATAGTCATAGTCAACAGCACTCTTCTAAGAATCATTCCTGACCCATTCAGATGAGCTTGCAGTTGCTCCTACTGAAGGTCTTGGGATCCTTTGGCTGTGTGCAAGCTGATATATTTGTAGGCTCTCCACCAGGTTATTTCCTGAAATTACCCCGTATCCAAAAATAAAATGCCCACCTTTTTTTTTTACCCCTCCTAATCTGGTAGTCTCTGCTTTGTTATCCAGAAGCAGAGGAGGGAATGTGTAATTGAGGCTGCATGTAATTAGTTGAAATACTAACAAAATAATGTAATATATAGGAAACAAATATTTTGTATTTATTTTACTTAGATAACAGTATTTATTTTACTTAGATAGCAGAACTCTTTGGCTTCAAATTAATGGGTTTTGCTGTCTCAGTCACTTCTTTGGGGGCTTTTGTCCTCTGTACTTCACAAATCTGTAAATTACAGACTAAATCATGACTTTGCCTCATAGAGTCTAGCAGTGGATGTTACTAAGCAGTTTTCTTGCTCTCACACAGCCACGTGACTTATTTTGTATTCTGCTGGCCTTGTATCTGCAGTTAGCTTCCAGTCTGTACTTGCACTTAACCTAGTTACTTGCCTAGCATGGCCCACATTCTGTACGTTAAATAACTTGAAGTGGTAGCAAGTCTTTGAGAAAAAGATGAGTTGTCAAATTTATATTGGACAAGAAGTGTTAAAACCATGTTATGACTTGTAGCTAAAGTACATCCAAAGTTAATTGTGCTATACAGTCTCTTGTATTGCTTAAGCTTTTCGTTTACTTCTTACTGTTTCCTCAGATTTTTATTGGTGGCTAAATGCCAGTGGTTGAGGACAATAGGTAGTCTTGGTTTTGAGTCTTTGTTTTTTGAAACATAATTTTGCTAATACAAAAAAAACCAACCCAATCTTTTTTTTTTTTTTTTGCCAACCTAGCTCATTACTGCTCTGTATGTCTTGTCCAAGTTAAAAGGTGTCTTGGATTATTCATTGGAAAGTGCATTGCACAAGTTGTGCAGGTTTCCCCTTATTAAAATGTAACACAATGGACAAGCTAAAACTTTGCAATTGCTTCTTTATCTGAGTGGCAGCTAAGGAACATGTGTCTGCCTCATTAATTCTTATAATCTTGCTTGTGTTTCTCTTTCAGACTACCTGTCTTCCACAATAATTAGTTTAGGAGTATTCTCTTTCTGACTTTGCAGGTTAATCACAAGTCATCATTTCTTACAGAGCTGAAATGATAAAAGTGGATGCTGCCTCTTCTCTAAAAACCTATTTTCTTATATGAAACAAGTTGGCACAAAAAGTACTGAAACATGTTTTGCTTCATTTGTTTTTCTTTTGAGAATATTAAAGCATAGACCAGTGGCCTGCCTTGAATTCTGTTATAATAAATCCATATGTTTAATTGCATGGTTGGTTTGAAAGATGGATTGGTTAATTGACATGAAAGGAATATATGTCTTTTACAGGCAAGAGGGAGTTGAGGATGGCATTTATGTCCCAATAGAAGTTAATGTCCACACACAAGCAGGAAAGGTACTGACCTGTCGAAGCTACCAGATGAAGGACTATGTCTCTGGTCCCCCTTCTCCACAGTACAAAAAGGTAGGTGTTGCAGCACTTTAATTTTGGAAGAGTGTATAGAAGTTTATAATGCAGTCCTTCTGTGCTATTTAATAAGTACTTTAATTACAGTGGATGGAAGGCATGACTACTGTAAAGGTATAACAGTCCTTGTGCAATGTACTGCTGTAATGGTGCTCACAGGAGATTGCTAGCTCTTACAGGTCTATTCAATCAGCTTGGGGTTTTTGGTGTAGTTATACCTTACAGGAAGCTCCTATTTAACTTGGGAATTAGCTGTGATTGGCACAAGGATTTCTGGAGGATGCTGTTCACATATATGTGGCAATTCTCTGTTTGAAAAATTAATGTACTCCACTGAAAGGACAGAGGGAAGCTTCTGTGGGGAAAATACAGCACCTGGCTTGTAGTTTCCAGGACGTGGATTTTCCTTACTGTCTCAGGAAGTACTTGCTATCAGGACAGGATGCAGACACATCACCAGTATACCACAGGGTGCAGCAGCATTGCAGAGCACTGCAGGGTTCCCCCTTGATGGCTGGTGAGGCAGAAGTGTTTCAACACTCTTGTGCAACACGGACTCTGCAGAGACACATGATCCAGTCACGCAGCAGGCCTGACCTGCTTAGCCTGTGAGATCTGGGCAGGCCCAGGCTGGGGTGGTGTGGCTGTGTCTGAGTGCTGCAGCTTCAGTGCTGCTACACAGACATCACTGCAGCTGGCTTCTCCTAGCTGAAGTGCAGAAACCAGAGTGAGCCTGTTAAATCCCAAGTGTGCCACCTTCTCCAAACTGAGGAACTCACTCCTATGAGTTGACTTCCAGGAGCACAGCTAAGGCCAACTCCTGTGGGATTGCTGAAGAGAGGGCTTGCTATGAAAGGCCCTGCTTTTCCACAAACCTCTTCCTGGCCAACTCACCTCGTGGCAAGGCAAATCTTCAGGGGTTTTCAGGGAATTAATACATAGTTTGCTGCTGTGTGTCAGCTCTCATTGGTATGCTGAAAGTGCAGACCTCCACTACTGGCAACTTTATCATTCCCTCCTGGTCCTGTCAGGAGCAGTTGTTAGTTCTGTTCTTCTCCTGTGCCCCCAGGTTTTTTTGGGTATTTTTTTGTGGTTTTTTTTTTTTTTTGCTTTAAGTTAACTAGGCAGAAGAGCTAAAAAGTTAAAAGATGACTGCATTAGCACACAGTGATTGAACTACATCCATCTACTGTGATGTACTTTTTGTGGCAAAATTCATTCTCTCTAGACACCTCATCCTTGAAATGCATGCTGTTAAATGCATGAAAGCATATTTAGAATGTTCATTTCTATATGCAACCTTGCTGGTGTCTCCTTCAAGCTGTGTTCCTACAACTTCCCCTTCTCCTCTCACTGTCACATCTTTTCTTCTTTCAGTTTATTTTGTGTATGGAAGGAAAGCTGCAGTAGCAAACTAAGGAATCTGTGCTTTTTCACCGAGTTGTCTGTTTCTGTTATTCCTGTACCCTGTCTAGGTGCTTGTTGTTGTCCTTTGGACAGCTTAGTTTTAAAAACAACTACTTTTAAAATTTTTAGCCAACTTTAGTGTCACACCTGAGTGAGAAGCACCATATATTACTGATCCTGTTTGAAAGAAAGAACGGAATAACTGAATAACAGCTTAATTGGAGAGTCTTGTGTACTTCAGTACCACATCAGAATCTCAGGGGTAGTTAAAAGCCTTTTCAGAGTAATTTTGTTCATGCTGTTCTGGTCTCCCAGAAGCCTTTGGCTAACCTTAGGTGCAAATAGCACTATTTGAAATAAATTCTCTGGGTAACTTAAATGGTTCTTCCTACTCGAGTGATTGTTTGGAGGAGTCTGTCCTTTCTATTACTGAAGGCTTTTTTTTTCCCGTTTTAATTATAGGTTATCTGCATGGGTGCAAAACAGAATGGCTTGCCAGCTGATTATCAGGAGAAATTAGAAGCTATTGAAACTAATAACTATGCAGGACCGGTGCCAATCATGGAAGAGATTGAAGCTGCTATTAAAGCAGAGAAAATAAATTCTGCATAGAATGCCTCTGCATTTGCTTGGCCATTCACCTTGATTTAGATACCTCTCCTCACTGTGCTGATCAGCAGTTGCTTTATTTATCAAGAAAAGATGAGTTTGCTGTGCATCTACAGTAAACCATTAGACATAACTTGCAGTCTGAAGACACATTGACATTGGTAACTTCCTTTTGTATGTATATCTTGACTACATGCTGAAGTACATGCTTTAAGTACATTGCAGATTTAGAAATTATCTTTCTGTAACTGTCATGCAGTGCTGCATGTAAATTTGTGCTTCATGTCCAGTTTACTCACCTTTTAAAAAGAAAAGGCCATCTTCATGAGTTTTGGCACCTGTTGCCTTCTGAGGAAAAAGGGCTGCAGGATAAGGTCATGTGTTTATTAAAGTTTTATGTATACATAACTACTTTTGTTAGATGCAAAGTAAACTCAAACCTCTAAGTCTAAACATTTTTCTCTGCTACTTCTCTTAGTGGTTTAAAGCCCAACCTATCTGATGCTGTGGAGTTCCTGTTCCTGTTTTATAGTTAACAAAAAAGTAGCATTTTTTAAACTCCTTCCATGTTTTAAAGCTAAGTCCAAAAGGCAGCCTGAGCCTGAAGACAATATTCAGCAAAGCATCTCATTCAAACTATCATAGCTTCCTTCCTTTCCATGTCTCGTGACAGTCATAGGTGAACTGGTTAGCTATAACCAAGGCATTTTTAAAGAATTCATTTTAGTTTGATATTTCCAAGGGGTTTTTTAATTACCTTTTTGACTGGCTTGTTTGCCTATCTAGGCCTTGGTCCAGTGAAATCAGAGTCTCCTTTGAGCCCTAGAATATTTATTCTGTGGGGGTTTTTTTGTCTCTTAAACCCTAAATGAACAGACTTGGCCTCTTGGGGGTTTTTTGTTTGTTTATTTGTTTTGGTTTTTTTCCTCCCCACAGTTTGACAATCCAATGCAAAACTGGAAGCTTTTGTAACATATGGAGTATTTATTTTCATGGTACTTTGCAACCCCTGCAGTTCGTCTGTGGGGGATGAGAAAAAATTGACAACCTGGAAGATGTCAAATCACTGAGATTTGGCTTATCTTCTCTACAGTGTATTTTTTTTTCTCTTGATGTACAGAGAAGTGTAAGATATAACTGATGTCACTGTGTGACTGCTTAGATAAATTATAAAATAACAGACTGACCATGTCTTCTCTGTATAAAATGTTTTCTATAAACTTCTGCCAGGTATGTGTAGCTGCTGTCCTGATGTAACATGCTTGTTTCCAGAGTTGGGCACGGTGACTGCTGTAAAACATGGTACTTTCCATATTAGCACTGTCTAGTTTGAGTAAATAAAATTGTGATTACCAAACCTCTGCCATGCCTGTTCAGTGTGCACCCCTCAAGAATATCACAGAACCACAGACTGTTAATGTTGGAAGGGACCTCTGGAGCTCATCCAGTCCACCACCCTGTCAAGGCAGGGTCACTTCAAACAGATGACACAGGAACATGTCCGGGTGGGTTTGGAATGTCTCTGGAGGGGAAGACTCCACAACCTCCCTGTGCAGAATGCGTTACTGATGTAAATAAAAACTGGTGATGTGGGAATGCAGCTGAAGGCTCCATTGACTGTTTGTGTTTTTTAATGGATGTAAAGTCAGTAGGGAGTACAAAACTATGCATGAAGCACTCCTCTGCATCAGCACCACTTCTTTTGCTTTATCCTTAACTTGCACCTTGGGCTTTTCGACCTTTAATGGGTGAAGAAAACAGAAATAATACTCTGGCAGTATCCTTGCGCGGGGGAAGCCTGACCGAGGGCAATGATCACTGCCGAGGGACACCCTGGCACCTCTCGGCGGAGGAGGGGTGGGTGCGCAGGGGAATGCGGTGCTGGGGAAACGCAAGCCTGGGGCCATTCCTGCGCGGGGAGGAGCCGCTTCCCGCTGGGGAGGAGAGTCCGTGTGTGGGGCGGGAGGGGTGAGGGAAGCGCCCGTGGGCTCCTCCCCTGCCCTCCGTCCCTTCGCCGCCGCGGTGAGTGCCGGGGAAGGGCCGGGGCGCAGGGCTGGCGGGTTCCAGTGTCTGCTTTCTGTAAAGCAGAGTTTCTGTGGTGCCGCGTGAAAGGCTCGCAAGGTGGGAGGGGAAGGGCTGCGCCGCTCCCGAGCTGGAAACTTCGGGGCTCCGTGGTGTTTCCTCAGCAGGGTCCCTCCCGGGAGCGGGGAGCGGGGACGGGCAGCAGCGCCCGCAGCTCCGCGGCGCCTTCGTACGAAGCACAGCAGCGCTGCCCGGCGTCAGTGCTGCTCCGGATGCTGGCGAGGACGTGGTGTTCCTGAGGGCTGTTGGGGAAGGGTGGCGAGGTCCCAGGGACCGGGGAGGTGGGAGGGATGCGTGGCTCCGCTCCCGCCCTGGCGGCCGCCTCGCTCGGGCCATTTGCTTCCCCGAAGGCCGCAGCGGAGATCCCAGTCACGCGGCACTCGCTCAGGCCCCGGTGCTGTGCCCACCTCAGGCGAAAGAAGCTGGAAGAGAAGGAGGCGGGAGCGGTTCGCAGGGCAGGATGGTGCCCCGTGGCCTGGCCGTGATTCCATCAGTTCCGTGATTCCATCCGCTGCGCTTTCCGTGTAGGAGTCACTGCTGGGTGAATGTGAAAATAGTAAATGGCAGTAGAAGAGCAGTTCCATGTTTATAGACAACAGTGAATTGCCCCCTCCTCCTCTGTCTCTTAACAAAACAAAACAAAACAAAATCCCCAAGGTTTCTCTAGTTGGAGGAAGTTTCTTTGCTTTCTAGTAGTGGCTCCTTATTATTTATTGATCTTTTCCCACCGGGAAGTAGTTACAAGGAAGCCACATAAAGTCTTCCTGACAGGGGCTTCTTAATGCGTCCAAACACTGTATATAAAGTTATATTTCTATACAGAGGAATCTGTTATCATATGTAGGAACAAAACCTGTGAGGGATGTGAATATTTCTGTCAAAGCCTGTGCCTTTTAAAGAAAAGCTTGTCATTTTACCAGATGGAGGCAGAAATAATTTCTTCTGTGTTCTTTTATATCTGTTGCTTTTCAAATAACTAGGGATGCTTACAAAATCTTATGATACAATCAAAAGAGAGGGAGAGAGGGCAGGGAGGGAAAAGCACTGAAAGAAGCTGATCTCTGGGAGCCCAGAGCGATGCAAGAGCGCGAGTTGTAATGGATTTACAGGAACGTGATGTTAACATATGGCTCCCTGGGCATTTATTGACATGGGTAGCATCACTGATGATAGTTAGACATTGTGAAGTGGGGCGTGATGAGTGTGCTTTAATTCACACAAACAGAATAATTTAAGATCTGCACAGGGACTCTGTAGAAGCTCTACCACTGCACCATTTTTGCTATAATAATAAAAGGCTATTTTTTAGTACCTTTGGGAATACATTGCATTGTTTCTCATCAAACATGCAGACTTTTTGTGTAGCACATGTGCCCATTTGCCTCTGATCTCTGCATGTTTTTTACTGTTCTTGAACTAAGTAAAATAGCTGAAGTTCTTTTAAATGTGAGAGCTGCTGTGTGGAAATAGGTGTTTTATTCACTTATTATAGTCAAAGACTGCCGCAGCAGAACACAAAATAAACGCCGCTCACACGCCGAGATGGCCAAGGCAAAAAAGGCTCATTTATTTCTCGATATTTATAGAATTCCAAAAGTGACCATGGATTGGAGGATAAAATTGCCACTTCTCCAACCACACTGGTCAAACCAACAGTCCATCAATTCTCTCCTCCTCCAGAAAGGAATGCAAAACAGTCATTATTTACATGAAAAGTGTGTGAGAAACTGCATTACAAAAATGTAAACATTGGAAGGCTTAGAAGAACTTTAGAAGAACAGGGTGACAAAAAACTGACTGCTGTTGCATGCATCACATAAGCTGTGGAAAATCAGTCCCTTTTCTGTCTCTCCCAATGATAGCAAAAACTGGTATTTATGCTGGCCTGATAGAGTCCAGATTACCAAGCACACCAAAATGTCCAGTTCTCCTCTTGCTGTAATGACTCTGTAGTAAGTAACTGGCACTGTAAAATAGCTTTTCTCAGGAAACGAATCTGACTTGGAGACACAAAGGGCGTATTTCATGTGAAATGTTTTCATGCAGCCACCTCTGGAAGAGTGATCATGTTTTGAATGCTACGGACAGAAGGCTGTGCTAGTGGGGACTCCACTAGCCCTGGGCTGGCACTCAGGGTTGTGTGCTTCTCTGTGGTCCTGCCACAGCTGGCTACTAGGTCCTGTGTAAATCCTGAAGATAATCCAGCTGCTGGCTGTAGGTAACTAGGTAACAGCAGAGGACTTTATTTCACAGGCAATTTAGAGGAACAGTTCTTGTCAGGATAGCAAGACTGCAGAAGAAGTAGTATTGACTGAGTTTGCAGCTCTTCAGAAATATTCTAGATTGGTCTCAAATTAGTTGCTTTAAGGGACAGTTGTTAATTAATTTGCTCCTTGTATTGTCTTTACTGCATCATTCTACACAGTCTCCTTGGGAGCAGCTGACTCAATAAGGACTCAATTCCCTAGCTGACCCAGAAGTTGAAATGTGTTTTGCTGTTCTGTAAGATCCTTCAGCCACTTTATCTACAACATTTGCCTTTGACAAGACATTGTTGCAATAAACCAGCACATTTTTTGCTGCCAGGGGTCTTGCAGCACTGGAACAGGCATCACAGTTTAGTTAGAAGAAAAGAGCTAGGAGATCTGAGTAAAAAGAGGATGTGAGGAGGGCAGGGCCAGGGAAAGTAGAAATGAATATATGCTTGCACAATGCTGAAAGTAGAGGGAACTCAGAGGAAACACGAGATAGAAGTGCCAGTGCCTTCGTGCAGAAGGCATCGGTGCCACTGCAGTTTATTGACATGGGTTGTACAAAACCTTGCTGGAAGTACGATGCTTTTACTGTACCTCTTACTATGACAAATTTCATTTCCTTGTTTCATTTCCCTCCTTATTCCTGGCCTGATCCCCATCTTGCTTCCTCTTTTTATTCTCAGTGGCACAGGTTTATGATTGCATTGATTGCCACGCTTGCTGTTGCTTCTCATATTGCTTCAATCCCCATCAACATTTCATTTGGCCAAGACCCTGTCTTCCCTTTCTTGGCTTTTACAGCTGATGGGTAGGTATTCTGGGTTCTTTTTAATTCCTTCTAGTCTGTTTCCTGCCTTCTTCACCTGATGGACTTTGCTGACTTCAAAATGGCTAACTGCATTTCCTCTCCAACATCATTGGCAGCCTCTTTAGTAAGTAATTGGGTTTTTAATACTTTTCCTCTTAGGAACAAGAAGTCCATTCTGCTCCCAGAAAGGAAGCTTTTCTCCATAAGTCTTTCTCCTGTTGTCTCCCCATACCAGACTCCTGCTTCATTTAGGCATCATCTGTCTTGTCTGTCTCCATTCCTCCCCAGGTGTTCTGCTGTTTCGGCTACTCTGTCAAGCTTGCAAGTCTTTCCCTTTTTCTTGCTCATTTCTCCAAATAGATGTGTTCACAAGCTGTTGCTGTTAGAACAGGTGATCTGTTTTGACTGTAACTTGTAGGAGCCTTGAGGTGTCTTTCAGAAAAATGATTTTATTCACTTTTTCCCTTTCAGAAGTGGAAGGCAGTACACTGAGGTGTCTCACATTAATGTGTGTCTCAGTCTTTCCTACCAGATCCCCATGACTGATGCAACATCAGTCACACAAATTGCACTGGAATTGAATCCAGCATCTGGAGGGCCCAAGATAAGGCAAAGAACACTGTATGCACTCTAGTAAGGAAGTGCTTTCAATGCCTGTTTATAAGCTGCATGAGCTTTTACCTTTAAACATACCAGATGTTTAACCTAGCATTGTAAAACTGACAGATCCTTCCACTTTGCAACCTTGTGTTCCCTCACTGAAAAACTCATGTTGAAGCACTATGGAAGCTGGGACTCTGCAGAAAGAGAGGTGATGGGCTTGCAGATAACCTGGAGACCTCATGTTGTCACACACGGGCCTCACGTTTTTAAAAATGCCACTAAACCCACCCCAACTGCAAAAAAAAAAAACCCACCCCAACAACACAAAGAAAGCCCTAGTGAAACATAATCATATATGTCAAATTTCTTCATACAGCTGATACACTTTGCTATGAATATATGTAGCAGGAAGTCTTTCTGTTCCAGCACCATTTAAAGTGTTCAGCTCTTCATCTGGTGTGGATTTTCTTAATCTGTGAATGGT
The DNA here is from genome assembly GCF_014805655.1 of Passer montanus. NCBI lineage: Eukaryota > Metazoa > Chordata > Aves > Passeriformes > Passeridae > Passer > Passer montanus. The sequence continues at coordinate 2,189,129 of NW_024356505.1, read as the reverse complement.
GGAAATTTCCATTTTTTTCTTACTAAAAAGGGCTGATGAAAAATACTAAGTACTCCAGTACTAGATGGTGTGGGGTTTTGCATTAAATTTAGTCTTTTCATTGAAAATATCACTGAGTACATCATCATGCACAGAATTCATATTGCCAGTGCTGATTTTCCTGCTTGGCATTTTTGTTCTTTCTCCTTTCCTCCCTGATGTTTCGCCTCACTTTATATTCCTTTTTGCTTGGTTTCTTGTTTCTCCATTCTCCTGCAGATCACCCTGTGTGAAAGGGAGCATGCTTTGTCCTGCAGCATTTGTATGCACACCTCTTCCAGTTGCAGCCATGGTTTGTACTGACTTGGACGTAGTCAGATGCAGGGCAGACATCTTTGGGACCTTCTGGTCATTCCATATCATGTTCTGTCCTGCTGCTGTTATTTCTTCTTTCTTTTCCTATGATCTTTCTAGATGGAACTGAAGTAGTAAAGAAAATACTTCTATTTGCTTTGTGCACTTGACAACATGTTGGGTCATTCTTATGGTTTTCTGAATATTTGTCTCAGTTCTTCACACAAATTAGGAAGAAAGAAAATGCATTAGAATAATGTGGTCCTGGAATAACCAAAGCAAGCAAGGAATGTTGGGTGGATGCTGTATCTTGAAAGAATAGGTTTAATATTTTAATTGCGTGTTTTAAGATGATGCTGTCCCTTTAAATAAAGCCTACAGATATTTGAGGCTAAATTATGTTTTCAGCATGCTTGGTCTTTATTCACGGAATGAACTTTCTTGAACAAAGAGATGTGCCAGTGTGGCTTCTGGAAAGCTGGGTGACTCAGAAATCAGCCACTTCCTCGGGTGGGTCATCTGAATGGGGTAATGAAAGCGTGATTTGTCCTGAGTAGATGCAGTCAGTGAGTGGTGTGGTAAGAAATTCAGATCACTTGGTTACATTCCATTTGTTGGAAACAGTTTTGCCATTTTGGGAGTTGGCTGTGAGCCGCACAGTTGTGCTGGGGATTTATCAGGTCTCAGCCCTTGGAGAGCCCAGCTCTTAATGCAGTTATCTGCATGCATGCAGGTCAGCAACCGTAAATTGGGACCTACTGGGAAATCTGAGGGGCTGAGCTGGTTTGCCTTGCTGGTTTGAGTGTAGATAGTTAGTATCACTAAAATGCAGTACCATAAACTGGGTCCTTCTCCAGCATCAAGCAGGAGAAGCTTCACTGATGCAGACAGCAGCTTCTGATATAGAAAACCCACAGAAGTGAGATTGTTCCAGTAGCAGGTCACTTAGAATAATCTGTGAGCTGGCAGGGCTCAGTTACAGCTCGACAGGGGAGCACTGGGGAGCATTTGAAGAAGTTTGCCATCACTGCAAATGTCTTGGGAAATTGTGAGAATTTTGTAGCAGCAGAGTTGGCACATTTACAGAATTGTTGAAGGGTTTTGTCTTTTGGTTTTGTTAATATGACTATAATCAGAATCTAAGAACATTCTTCCAGATATCCCCTGACCTGCTGAAACAACAGTATGTTTTAACTATTACAGGGCGTTGTCAGTCATTTGTGTTGATCGTGCAGATTCTCACTGTCTGTGTGAAGGTGATTCATTTGTGATCTTGGAAAAAAATTAGCTTCTTGCATGGGAAATCGTGTGTGCAAGTTTGTACCTAAATAGTACCTAAATGAACTTACTGTTGAATTGTAACTACAATATAACTTCATGCCTACTGTATGGTGGGCAAATTAACTACAATTACAAGAAGCCCTGCTTTAGTAATACAATAGAGAGCAGTCTGACCCTCATTCCTCTTGCTTTATGCCTTGTAGAGAAAAATAGGAATAAATGAACATCTAAAAAGAGCTCCCAAGAGGTGGTTTGGAGAACAAGGGCATACACTGTGTATATATTTGCCAACAAGGAGAGAGCATTCGTGCTAAAGAGTATGGTTTCAAAATAACCTCCCTCCTGGTGTTCGTGAACCTTGTATCCTTAGAAGTTAAACTCTTTTTCCTAGTTTAGCTAAAACTGCCTCAGAGTTCACAAGGCCTTGCTTTCAGGAACACGTATTATATTTGCAGCACTTCTTACAGTCTCTTGTTGTAACAATGAAAAAGCAGAGTGAATTGCTACTGTAAATTAATTCCTCCTACAAAATTAATTGTTATGAAGTATAATTTCATTCTGTTCATTTCGTTGTCCAGATTATGTTTGGACAGATGCCCTGCTTTGTCTACTGAAACATGAAAAACTAATAAAAAAAATTAAATTATGCATTAGGAATAGGCAGTTAATAAAGCAGATGCAAGTGCTGGTGTTTGAGGCAAGCTAGCTCACTGGTACAGGAGGGACACTGCCTATTGTAAATATTTTATTTTTCAAAACCTGAACAAATAAATTAAAGTACCTAAGGAAGAAATGTTATTAAGAAGTTGGCCATGGTGCTTCACAGAGTTTGGGAGTATTCTGTGATGTCTAATTGAAGGATGTATGTGCATAGAATAAGGTTTAAACTGAGGTTCTGTACAATTACTTTTTGCAGGCTCAGGGATGTGAAGGACACATTTCCCGTTTGCCTGAAGTTAAATCCAAGCTGACCTGTCACTACAAATGGACAGTTTTTCAAAGATGAGGCTTGGTGGAGCAGCTTCTTGGTATCTCAACTATGGAAGGCCAACTTTGTGCTAATGTGGACATTTCTGTGAACAAACCTCCAGGAGCAAGGCCTCAGTCCTTCATTGCTTTGCTGAAGGTTCACCGAGAGCTTCTGGTCGGCAGGATCCGAAACACGCAGTGCTTGATTGATAACTTGATTAAGAACGACTACTTCTCCACTGAGGATGCAGAGATTGTTGTCCAGTTTCCTACTCAAGCAGATAAGGTATAATTGTTTTTTCTCTAGCCAGTGAAGCTTTTGGTTACTTTCAGTTTATCACCAGATTTTAAGAGTTCATCCGACAATTTTACATCTAGTGTGTTTTCTAATCTTTGTTGTTTTGGAGTTTTACCACCCCATTCTTCCTGGATGAGTGTCTCCAGCACATCCCTTTCCAGCTCAGCTGGCACTGCTGGTTATGCCCGTTGGCAGCTGTAAGAATTTAGCAGGGTGATAATTGCTGTTCTGTCCCTCCCAGCTGCAGCTTTGTCCTCTGATAAAGATGTGGCCACATAGTTGTTAGAGTATAGTAAGGAAAATCTGCTTAGGATGCTGTGGGATAGATCATCCTACTTTAGGAGAGGCAGAAATGGAATGTTGTTTTAGAAGTCAGTGATTGTTTGTTGTCTGTATAAACACCTTCCTTTCTCTTTAAAGACCTATGTACATTGTAAATGTTTCTGTGGAAAATTGATGTATCCTGGCATATTTGGGGTTTTAATTCATCTTTGGACATCAGTAGCAAGAATTATTTCCTTTCATTAGGAGAAAATTACAGTTTACACAGTTGGTCTTTGCATCCTAGCTTGAAACAGCTGAGGAAATTGTTTCCCAGTCCAACCAATCAGGCAGCTTCAGAGCCCTGTCACAGTTAGGGGCAGGCAAACCATAAAAAATTCAAAGACCTTGGACTTCACCAACAGTGCAGATTTTCATAAAATAATCATTCTTGCTGGCATGTTGAAATGGTAACACAGTGCTCACACTGTGTGTAGGGTCAAAGCTGAATAAATGCACACTGTATGATTATCTCAATTTCTTATTGTTCACCATAATGTGCATAGTTGTTGTACCAAAGCTGAGGGGGAGGCCATGCATCAGGAGTCTATGCAGAGACAGAGAGCAGGCCACAGTAGTGTAAGTGAAGTAGACTCTGTGGGAGCTTCTCTGGAAGGCATAAAACTGCTTTTTAGAGCATACAAATTGTCAGAAAATGCTCCATGTTTGCTGTGCTGCATGTACATCACCCTCATTTAAGTTCACAAGAGACCACAGTCTCTGGAAACTCTTTGTCTGGTTTAGAACTGCATTCTTCATTCATTTCTAGCAAGGGGATCCTGACATTCAAAGTGTGCTTCCAGATGACTGCTCTGTCTTGCAGAGGGTTTTATACTAGCACTGCCTTGTACTGGTGTAGAGATCACCCTCTGCCTTGCCTGTGGAGGTGACACTTTGTGCTGAACTGCTCCAGCCACTGCCTGGTAGCCATTAGTTTTGGTAATGACTGCAGGCAGAGGGGCCATTGTACAAGAGAGCCTGGAGAATTGAGTTGCTGTGTTGGAAGGACAAGTTGTAGGGTTCTGGCTCAGCGTCAAGATCCAGGGAGGGATTCAGCCTCTGGACCTGGCTGGACCCTGAAGTAAATTCAAATGTGACTAGAGTATTTACAAATCAGAGGGTGAATTTAGGGCACTGAGAAACCACCTCTATTTTCATTTTGAACAGCACAGGATTTAAAATACATTATGTAGCCAAACTGAGGAAATCCTTTGGGTTCCCTGTTGAAGAGTGGTATTTATCCATTTTGTTTCTGGTTAGTGTGATTGAGCTACAAGTTCAGTCCTTAACTTGCAGAACCAACTCTCTCACAGCATTCAAACACAAACGGCAGTTGGGTTTTGTGGTGGTTCCAGTTCTGAGCTGGATTTTGATTTCACCTTTTTGAAGCACCAGTTTTGATTCTGGCCCCCTGCTCCACTCCAGAAAGAATCCTAAAGCAGTTGACAAGTATTACTGTGATAAAATGCTGTGTATCAATGATCTTTCCCGCGGTGTTTCTTCAGGTTCGCAAAATTCTAGACTTGGTTCAAAGCAAGGGAGAAGAAGTTTCGGAATATTTCGTCTATGTCCTGCAGAAAGTCACTGATGCTTACTATGAGCTTCAGCCCTGGCTGGATGAAATAGGTTACAAGCCTTCAGAAAATATTTGTAGTAAACCTGTGGAAAATACAGATCCAGGTAAGGTCATGCATCTCTATCCCTTCCCTGAAGTGCCCTGCTGTGTAGGAAGCTCCAACCAAGTGACAGAGAAGAAAAGTTTAGGCAGGCACAGCCAGGGAAAATTAAAAGGCAAAATTAATTAGCCAAATTATAAGGCACACTGTATAACACAAGGGTGATGTTGATAAATGACATCCTGTTTTGTTAAACTCATGCTCTTTCTGCATTTGGTTGTGGGTATGTAACACAATGGCAGAACCACCTTGTGTCATCTGCAGTATTTTCTAGGCCTCTACTACAATTTATTAGCAGCACTGTGATGTTTTGGCCATGGGCTAGCCAATATTTCATGATGAGAACAGTCAAGCAATGAGGCAGGTGGCCCAGGGAGGCTGTGCAGTCTCCATGGGGGTTTTCAAAATCCAGCTAGACAAAGCCCTGAGTAAGCTCATCTGATGTCAGAAATGATCCCGTTCTCAGCAGGAGGTAGGACTAGACCTGAAGTCCCTTCCAACCAGAATTGTTGTCATCCTAAATGATGACTTTTAGCAGCCCTAAAAATCAGAGTTTAAGTATTGCAGAAATTATTTCCTCTGGAGAGGTTTTTCCATACTACATAAATATAAGAATTACTTTGTCCCCATCTAAAGCAAAGTTTCTGTTGAAAACCACAGGCCAACGTTGTGCAATAACTGAGATTCTCTTGTGGGTTTTTTGTCCTCTTAAAAATATCTTTTGAGGTGCCTGGTACTAGGTTTCTAAAATGCATGGCTTCTGTTTGCAATAATATAAATTACTAAAGAAGTTAGGAAAGAATAACCACCTACCTGATAGAACTGCAGTTAGAATACAAGTACAGTGAAATCAATGACCAACAAGTCCAACAAGCCTTTGCAGAGAGTTAAGCAGCCTTTGACAAAGGGTCACGGCCTTGGCTTTGAGTCTCAGCTGAAGGATAGCAACCCCTTAAACCAATGCAGTGTCAGTACTGGCTTTCAGAGAGTGGTGGCTCACATGTGACCTTTCTTTAGCACCTGAATTTCCCAAGTGAGTGATGATGGCAGCACAAATAGAATTAATCTTCCAAAGAACCCTTTCCACATTAGAATTACTTTAGTTTATTGCCCCCTCTGAGTTTCCAAAGAGGTGGGTCATTGTATATATAGGTTTTTAAATAATAGTCTCTTTAATAATAGTTCACTGTCTTTTTAGTTAGCAGGTATTGCCAGAAACTCAGACATGAACTGGGGCGCGACTCCAAGTTTTTTATGTTGTACGCTCAGAAGGAGGAGATGCTGCTTGAAGAAATCTATTCCAACAGTATTATGGAGCTGGTCAGTTTTACCAATGAGAGTCTTGGCCAGGTGGGTCAATTAGAAGCCCTTTTTGATGATGCAGTTGGGCTAATTAATGAAGATGGAGAGACTGTTTATGTCTACGGTGATGCAGGAATCGGAAAATCCATCTTGCTGCAAAAGATACAAAGCCTTTGGGCCAGGAAGGAATTGGACATAGGGGCCAAGTTTTTCTTCCGTTTTCGGTGTAGGATGTTTAGCTGCTTCAAGGAAGATGAAGCCATATGTTTGAAAGACCTGCTCTTCAAATATAATTGCTACCCAGACCAGGACCCCGCAGAAGTGTTCCATCACATCTTGCAGTTCCCTCATACAGTTCTTTTCACTTTTGATGGCTTTGATGAGATCTATTCCAACTTTGATCTCAGCAGCCTACCTGAGGTATGCTCACCCAATGAACCCATCCACCCCCTGGCACTGCTCGTAAGCCTTCTCAGAGGAAAGCTTCTTAAGGGATCCAAGAAAATTCTTACTGCCAGGACAGGAACTGAAATCCAAAAAAACATCATTAGGAAGAAAGTGTTGCTCCGCGGTTTCTCCAGGAATAACCTGAAGGAATACACAGGTATGTTTTTCAAAGATGAGCAGCAACGAGCACTGGTATCAAACCAGTTGGAAGCTAACCCAAATCTCTGCAGTTTGTGTTCAGTGCCTTTATTTTGCTGGATTATCTTTAAATGCTTTGAGCACTTCCACTCCATGTTTGACAGCCATGAACTTCCAGACAGTTCTGTTACATTAACAGATGTATTTTTGCTCATGATTGAAGTCCACCTGAACCGATCTGTGAAAACAAGTTTGCTGAAGAGCAATATCAGGAGCCAAGCAGAGATGTTCAAATCAAGAAAGGAAAGTCTTCTAGCTTTGGGTAAAATGGCATACAGAGGGATGGAGAACTCTTCCTTTATCTTTGAGCAGGAGGAAGTCTCATCGGCAAACATCTCTGAAGAAGATTTGCAATTGGGCTTTCTCAGGACAGTTAAAGGTTACAGTGGCTGTGACAGTCAGGCCACTTACGAGTTCTTGCACTTAACCCTTCAGTCTTTTTTCACAGCTTTGTTTTTGGTTATGGAGGAGAAGGTGGGTACCAAGGAGTTACTTGCGTTTTTCAATGAATGTTCTTCCATGGAGACTGCTCAGACTACTTGCCTTCATATCCCCTGGTTGAAGAAACAGCTAGCAGGGGAGGATCCTTTCCAAAATAAAGAGCACTTTAATTTTACCAACATGTTCCTTTGTGGCCTGCTTTCTGGATCCAGGCAGAAGCTCTTCAGACATTTAGTTTCGCCTGCGGTCATTAAGAGGAAGAGAAAAACACTCATCACCTACCTTGGGGAGAACATGAAATCCCGCCTGAAAGGCTACACTCGGTCCAGGCTTAAAAGCTACAATCAGGTGCAGGTGCAGCCCAACTTTGTGTGGATGCTGCGGTGCCTGTACGAGACGCAGAGTGAGAAGGTGGGGAGGATGGCCGCCCGCCGCATGCACGCCAACTACATCAAGCTGGCCTACTGCAACGCCTGCTCTGCCGACTGCAGCGCCATTGCCTTTGTTCTGCACCACTTCCAAAAGCACCTGGCTCTGGATTTGGACAACAACAACATCAATGACTATGGAATAAAGCAGCTGCAGCCTTGTTTCAGCAAGCTGGCAGTGATCAGGTAGGGGTCTCTGAATGTAAGCAGGTCCTTGCGTATTCTTCGTTTATTCCACAAACTGGTGGGCTGAAGGAGTTGATCTTGCAAGTGGAGGAAGATGAGGATTAGTGCTGCTGCAAACTAATGTTTCAGATCTTCTGAAGTCTTTGTTCATTTAGTCACAGGAGCAGAGATAAGCTGTGAATTTGGAAACCAAAGTGGAAAGAGTGGAAACTTGTCCCTAGAAGAACAGACTGTTCAAACCTGTAGGTTTAGCTCCATCTCAAATTGTTTTGTCTCAGAAGAGTATTTTTATGAGAGAAGGTGCTTAAGGGAAAAAGGAAACATAAGGGCATCCTCCATTGTCTGAAGATTGCCTGAGGCATCTCTGCCCTTGGTCATAGGGGATAAGGGAGGTTCTCCTATTCACAATAACTCTTTATCAGAAGCTTTGAATTTCTTGCTTTTGCATCCTGTCAAAATGTCTGGCTTTCATAGGACAAACACTATCATGTACATCCATGAAAGAATGTAGTTGACGCCTTCAGATGTGGTGTTTCCCCTGAGGTATTTTGCAGGGAAGAGATGGCTTTGTGTGAACAGGGAGAACTAACTCTACCTCTGACATCACAGGCCAGATGGTTTCACCTCCAGCCCTTTGAGCTTGTACCATGTAGCTCTATCTTATTTGTCCAAACATTTAGGTGCAGAAAATCAGGAACTTCATATATATTTTTTTTTAAACTCCTTCAGCCTCATGAGAATTTTTTTTAACAACTGGATTTATTCCTCCTGTTTGGCTATGCCTTGCCTTATTTTCCTCCAGGAATAAATCAAACACAGTGACTTGGTTTTTTTTCCCCAGTTATTTGCAAATTGACTGACCTCCCAGGAGAAAGCAATAAGGAAACTCCTGGGAAAAATGCATAAGTACGTAAGACAAAGAAGAAAAGGCCAGCCTTTCATTCTTCATGCCTATCATGTGATCATGCCATACACAGTGTGATTGATTAATCCTAACATCATCCCCAGCACCAAAACAGTCTTTTAGGTTGCTCTTTTAGGATCCCTTTATGGGTCTTCAGATGTTGAAACTTATTTCTAATGAGCAGTTTCTGCAGGTCAGGAAGTGTTGTTTCCAATGACTTAACTATCCCTTTCAAAGAAGCAGGCTGTCCTGATCTGTAGAAATTGGCTGATCTCTCCTGTGTGCTGGTGCATTCCAAAGGGACCAGGCTGCTAACTAGCAAAGGCTGGGGAGCCTTTTGGTGATAAGGAAGTCTCAGCAGGAAATCTTCAGCTACTGAGTTTGTCTGCAAACTAAATGTAGCCAAAATGTTTTCATAGGGACAGCTTTACCCAGAAAATGTGATTCATGGCAATCGGAATGCTTCACTTGAACCTGTCCATAAGGGGAAAAAGCTTGAGAAGTTACAAAAAAAACCCCCCAAAACAACAACAACAAAAACCCCACCCCAAACAACTGTAAGAAGCATTTTTATTCTGTGAATGACTGACATTGATTTGTTTCGTGTCTGGCTGGGACAATAAAATTAGAAACATCTAGCAGACCCATGGGAGTGCAGTTCTGTTTTCTGGCCAGGGCTTTTCACAACCTTTATTTGGTGAAGCCTGAATGTGTTGTGACTTTCAAGATGCCTGGCTTTCACTGTGTACTCAGAGAGAAGATTGCAAGACTAGTAGTTTGGACAGCTTGCTTTTGCTAGGGTGTTAAGCAGACTTTCTTCCTGGAATCACAGTAAGCACAGGAGGAGGGTGAGATGTTTATCTGGAGTCTGACTTCCTACATTTCATTGTTCTCGGTTCTGTGGACAGCTTCCAGAGCATTACCTAGGAGATCTGGGGCTTTCTGATTTTTATCAGTTTTGGAATGAGCCACATGAACGTGAGCTCACATTTCCCTTAACAGCTTTTAATATGTGGCATAAGGACCTGTTAAAATATCATAGGAAAATGCATAGGCCTCCAGTCATTTGTTAACTCACAGGTTATGAATATTTCTAGTATGTATTGATTCAGACTTTTCATTCTCTTCTTTCCAGGCTCAGTGTAAATCAGGTCACAGATCACGGCGTGAGGATCTTGTATGAAGAACTCTCCAAGTACCAAATTGTGTCTTTTTTGGGGTATGTACCCAGCTGTGAGCAAAACACAGCAGTGATACTAGAAAATAAAACTCTAATGTTGTCAGTACTGACACAGCAGAGGTGGGGTGGAAACTACAGTTTAAGAAAGCAGCTTTTTGTGTCAGAAATGATTCTGTGACAGTTCACTGGGACAAGGACCACAGTTTCCTCTCCCATCACACTCTCTCACAGCCTCCTGCTGGCATCAAACCCTTCTGTGGCACAGTGTGGACAGTTACTGAGCTGTGTGAGCTTGCTAATTTTTATACCGAAAGCCTTCTGCTGTGGAAGGGATAGACTGCAAGCATGAGAGCATGTGTAGTTATAGCTTGCTGTTTTCTCCACTGTAAACTGATTTATTTCAACTATGCAAAGCAGATACAGCTTGGTAGAGACTGCTGTCAGGAACATGCAGTTTCAAGTGTCATGTTCATGATACCAATTTCTTTCAAGAGCTTAATTAGTTCTTAATGAAGTTGAAGCTGGAAGGCACCTTAGCTCTGACTTCCTGCTCTTGGTTAAGTAGCTACATAAAAATGACTTTTTGAAAGGTGAACATGAATACCAAGAATAGCTTTTTTCCTCCAGTGCCCTGATGTAAGTACAACTGCTCAGGTATCTGCTCTTCAGTAATATTTGCAAGGGGATTTTATGACTTTTAAAAGACCAAAAGTACATTATGGTGTTTTGTCTCCTGACTTATCTTCTGGCAATATTATTTCTGTACTAGCACAGGAATAAAGGGAAGCTTTGTTTGCTTGTGGAGACCATTTATTTTTAAAAAATTATATAAATATTCATGATTTGCAGTCTGGTCTCCTTATGTTTTATATCTAGCCCATCACAATATGAATTATATATCAAAATAGAAATACAAGCAACTGTGAATATGTACAAAGCTGCACAGAAAAGATAGATTCTATGTGTGAATCATAAAACATTCAGGTTGTAAATATTTAACAGCAGTAATAACCTATTTTTACCAATGTGATTTTTCTTTAAGCTTATACAACAACCAAATAACTGATGTTGGAGCCAAATATGTTGCAAAATTAATTGAAGAGTGTTCAAGCCTGGAATATGTTAAGTATGTTGGACTGTTTTTCCTTTCTACACTATCCTAATTAAGGTTAAGCAGCTTGAATGGGGAGGAAGAGTAGAAAAAAAGACCAAAATTGTATTTGAAATAAAATATAATTTAAGTTGCAGTTGTGTATTTGTTTTGCAGTAGTCTAGCAGTGGATGGCAGCAGGTGAAACTCTTGAATCCGTAGTCTTTTCTGGAATACAGTAGTGAGTTAAAGGAGTGCATGAGATCTGTTCTTTACCTAAATCCAGTCTGAGCACCTGAGCGAGGCTTAAGCAGTGCATGGACCTTGTTGCTGCTTCCAGCAGGCAAATTCCCTTGGATTTAGTACTGAGTGTTTTAGTGTCTGATCTTTTATGGGCCACTGGGGTCAGGCTATGCTGGTGTCCTTCCTCAACTCTGGAATTCCCCAAATTCACTTGGTGAGTTGTTCCCTTTAATTCCTGGAACTTCCCCAGATAAGAGTGTCTGGCCATGCACATTGGTTGGACATAAAGGTAGATCATTAACCAACGGTTTAATTGTGACCACAGCAGAAACCAGAGGTAGCTGCAGCAATGTCAGCTTTTGGAGGGAATGCAGGAACAGGCAGCCAGGGACTCTTGAGTTCTAGTCCTTGTTCTACCACTGACTTGGTCTGAAACCCCACTCTGGCCATATCCTTCCTACTTGAAATTTTGCAGAATTTTGAAACCCAGGAGCACTTAGTTCTTTCAGTGCTTTAACAGTGCTTTGCTTATTCAATGTAGCTTTCACAAAAAAGGCCTGTTGAAAGATGGTTGCTTTCAGGCTACATAGTAACCCTAGAGACTGTTTTGAGATAGAGTGCACATTCATGTGTCCAAAGTCAGCCAAACAAGACAGTTTTATGTAAATGCAGTGGCTTGGGGGTTGCGGGGTAGGGCTGGGGGTTTGGTCTGTTCTTTAAATCAATCTATATGCAATTATCTCTCCCTTGAACTCCAGCCATTTGATATCCACATAGGCCAAAAATAGAAGAGGTCTTGTGTAAAATTCCAGCCGGAGACTGACTGCTGCACTGACCTATGCCACTGCCTAGAGCCTGTGTTTACAACAGAAAGACTTGAAATTATTGCAGTCTGTGCCTGTCAGCTGCAGTCTCCTCTGGAAACACACAGTCAAGAAATACTCTGTTCCCTGTGGCATCATGAAACATGCTGCATGTAATTCATGAGCTCTGTAGCAATTGCTGAGACTATGAATTATATTAAAAACAAGGGGCCGGGGTCCTTGCCCTGAAGATCAGTTCCTAAAGCTCATTTCTAACATACTGAGCACCAAACCCAAGACTCTACTGCAATACTTCTGATTTGGAGGGCTGACATGTAAAATATGCAAAAGACAACATAAAATTATGTCTTTTAGCCAAAGGTCAAGTGCCTGCAGTGTTTTTCACTCTGGGTTGATCTTTGATAACTGCAGGTAACCTGCAGAGTTAATTAGCCTTAAATACTTGTGTGGCTTTCTGAACTGGTGTTCTGATAGCTGCACAGTTGTCAATGATGCCCCTCATCAATTTCTGTACTTTGTGCAGAATAGGAGCAAACAAAATAACGAGCGAAGGAGGGAAGTGCCTTGCCCAGGCCATCCAGAAGAGCCAGACAATGTTTGAAATTGGGTAAGTTCAGTGCTAAAAAGCAGAAGTTAGGGCTTGATCTTGGCCAGGCACCTGTAAATCCTTAGGATTCCTTTTTTTCATGCTTACCTTCTCTCCTCCTTCTATTCCTTCCTTCCTCAGCAGCTGCATTAGAACAAACAAGTGTAGAGGCATAGGCACATTTTCCATGGAAAATGAGGGCTGCTTTGTTGTTCCTCAGTTCACACAGTGTTTGGTTTGGGTTTTGGCATCTGTTTTTTTCTTTTTCACTGTTAAAGAACCTTAAAGCAGAAACAAACAAACAAGAGGACTGTATATACAGCTAGCCACTTTCTTTATGGCAGCACAACTCCTCTAGAGATACTTGGTTATTTTTAAGTCTGTGGTTTTATGACAATTGGCACTGCATCCAGTTATTGAGTGTCATTGTTACACCTGTCAAACCTTCTGCATCACATGCTGATAAAGTTGTGAGCTGGGAGGATAAAAGGGTGTTCACATCGTCCTTTTCTCTCAGGCTGTCCCTAACTGCAAAGTGCTATTATTGGAGAGAGGTCTTTAGTTACTGCTCTATTTCTCAGGAAAGGTGCTAGGTTTCATTTATTTTATTTATTTTTATCCCTTCTGGCAAATCCCAGTTTCTCCTTTCACTCTACAGGAGAACACATTTCTTAAAATTTAGTACTTGAATACATGGAATTAAAACCTCTGCTTGGCCATTGTGAAAATCACTGTAGCCGTGAAACACAGAGATTGTATTTGTACAATCAGATTTTTGGCCTTTAATTTTGTTGTTCTACAACATTTCACAAATGCAGTGAGCAACCTGCACACTTCCATATAGCTGGGTCTGCTGTGCTGTACTTGCTGTAATTTCAGTGAAAGACTCCTATTTTCTCCCGTGGAGGAAATGATCATTCCAAATGGACTTAGGCTAGCTCGGACAGAAATGTTGAAATAGCAAACTGCCCTGGCTCTGAAGGACAAGGAAATTCTGGGGTATTTACTGGAAGTCCATATGTTTAGATACCACAGAGTGCAATTGATTTTAAAAGAGCTGCCAACTGATTACCCATAAGCTGAGTGTGGCTCTGAGTCATCAAGCCAGGATCCCTGTAAAAAACCCAGCAACGCAGACTTCAGCAGAGGTGTTTCCAAGCCTCGTAATGCAGGGTGAATTTTCAAAGTGGTTACTCTGCATAGAAAGGATTTGACCAGGTACTCCTAGTTTCTGATCAAATCTCTCCAGCTTGTACCATGTTATGTTCTCTCACAAAATAACCCCTTGTGTAATCAAGGATTGTTTTGCCTTTGGAAATATTATTTCTTACCAGTGTGCAGCAAGGTGATCCTGAAAGCACTCCTGCTGCAGCAGGCTGTCTCTAGAGCTGCCTCTGTGCTGTGGCCTGAGGGTGCTGGTGTGTCAGCAGAGGTTACTGGTGCCATGTGCAGGCAGTGGAACATACCTGCCTCAGTGGGGAGGGTACCTGCCAGGTTCCTCACAAGCCTGAAAGACTGTGAAGTAATCAGGAAAGAGGGGAGGGGAGAGAAACAGGGAGAGTGCATTGCCAAGAGTCAGTAGGGCAGCACGACTGATATCTCATGTTCTCCTCTCTTCACTAGGATGTGGGGTAATCAAGTTGGAGATGAAGGAGCAAAGGCATTTGCAGAGGCCCTGAGGAACCACCCCACGTTAACAAACGTGAGGTAAAACACCGGCAGAGCCAGGCAGCTCGGTGCAGTGCTGGCTTTTCCATGCTGCTGTGAAGCAATGACTCTTCCCACCAAAGGCTGGCTTGGAATGCCATCTGGTATGGCAGCCTTTGCTGTGCAGCCAAGAGGTCCCTGGTGCAATTGAGAGGCCAGACTCTGTCAAAAAGCCCTGTGCAGCCTTTAGGCAAGTTAAAAATACCACATGACTGGCATCCTTTCCTCTGTGTGCACCTCCTCCCCTAATGCTGCACAGAGTTCTGGCATTTGTGAAGGCACATGGTCAGTGGGTGCCATTTTGATCTGGGAGCATTAGCAGGAGGAGGCACCAGCTGTCACAGAATCAGGTTCCCAGTGAGTTCAGTATTAACAGCGTCTTTTGAGAAAGAACAGCAGCTTGTACCAAAGTATTTTTCAGGCCATTATGTGAGGGGCTGGGACACTCTTACATTTGGGCTCATCCTGTGCTCCAGTGGAGCTACACCACCACACATTCAGGGCTAGTGAAGTGTCATCCTCATTGGAGTTGAGGGATGGATCTAAACCAGCCTTCTGGAAGCCATAACACAGGTGAGATTGGAAGCACAGCAGAAACCAGCATGTTAAACAGCCCATTCCCTGCTAAGCTTTCAAATGCTGGCTGGGAATTTAAGGATTTAAAGATGTTTTGGGAGTCCCTCCACACAGCTGGAGCGCTGGGTTCATGGTGACTCTCTCTATTTGTCTCCCAGTTCCACTGGCCTCCACGGTGAGGGGAGCAGGCAAGGCTCCTTAGTTTCCCCACAAGGTGGCACATGGCACTAGTTTCTTCAGAAATACTCTGGGAGTTTGGGGATCTCTGGAGAGTTTATTGCTGCCACTTCAGATCCAGGGATTTCAGAGCTGGTGCCTTGTCCTCTTTTCTGCAAGCATGTAGTCAAGCTTAAAAATTAAAAGCTGAACAGGTGCAGTGACCTAGATATTTTTAAACTTAAAAGCCATCTGAAATAGCCATCTTCCCATAATTGCACAATCCATCCAGACGCATCAGACTTGAAAGAAAACATTTTGAACTTGAATCAGAGCTCAGGGATTCTCAGACAAGAGCAAATATGCTGATGAATGTGTTTGCAGAAATAAAGAGGAGTAACTGTGCTGTCTCGAGCTTGGGTTTGCTGGCACTTGTGCAAGGTGAATCCTCTGCTCTGCAGTGTACTTGCTCTTGGCTTCATTTCTTACCTCCCACTGGCTAACCTTGCTCCATGATTAGAATTCATAGTAAGTACCTGTGGTAGCTTTATGTGAAGACAAGGGAAGTAAATCCCTACTACATCAGTTTACTTTACTTGCCTTTGTTAGGCCCAGTCATGATGGACTGAGAATATCCAGTTTAAGCTGAAGCTAGGAGGGACTCATGCCAATACATACTGTGCTATTGCTCTACTTGGTTCCCCTTTCTACCTTTTTTGAGGCCTTGCATTATTTTGAGAGGGGAGATGCACTTTGAACTCTGAAAGCCCAGAGCATAATTTTGACTGGATGATTTTGCCAATGTCTGTTCAAAAAATGAAGGGCAGACTAAGAAATATTTATGGTTTGTAGTGAAAAGCATTACAAGCTCATCTCTCCATACATAACAGAAAGTGTTGTATTTGGAGGAAGAATTAAGTATTTGGATGCCTGAAGGACTTAAAGGACAAAGTGCCCAATTTGTACAGGGATGACAAACACGTGCAAAAACCTGTGTACTGCTAAGCACAGCTCTTTGTCCTTGTTAAGAGCCTCAACTCTGAAAATTACTGAGTGTAACTCTGCTGTCAGTCCCAAGAGCACAACTCACTGACAGCAGAACTTTTGGACTGTTTGATAGACCTGCGCTCAGGCTGCAGACTGTGAACTGCTCTCACTTGTAAAAGTTGTAAAGGGCTCAGTGGTTTGTGAAGTATGTGAGTCTTTGAAACGCACAAATGCTGAGCGGTACATCTGGGAAGCAGATCACCCAGGATATTCCCTTGTATTTGGCAGTGGGAGAGCCAAGTGGTGCTGCGTGTCAGACATTTGTATCTTTACTTCACAGTCTCGCATTCAATGGCATCACGACAGAGGGAGGCAAAAGTATTGCTGAAGCCATGCAGCACAACAACTCCGTGAGGATATTCTGGTAATTGACAGTGTGGTCTCTTTCTCCTCTGCTTCCTTTTCCAGAGCTAAATGCTGGTTTATTTCCTCCAATCCCATCACCCTTCCTACTCTCCTTCTCTCCCTGCCCTCATCCCCTCTGCTTTCCCTATCAGCAAGCTATAATATATCCCTTTGGAAGAATGTGGGCATGAGTAATGGATCAGCAGCATGTGTCCTTTGGGATACATTCCAGTGACCAGTGTCATGCCTCACTCTGCTCCTTCCATCTTGCTTTCCCATCTTCTCTCCTTTCCTCGAAGTCAAGTTCTTTGTCCTCAGTTTTTGCACCTCTTCAGTGTCGTCTGTACCTTTTCCCACTACACCTCATTCACCTTTTAGACACTAAAGCATCATGAGAAAGTATCGCTAGAACATTGCTCAGAGAAATAAAGATCTGATACTCTTGTCTCTTTTACCTCCAGGGCTCCTCTTCAATATCTCTTTGTGTCCAGCCTTTACAAATTGCTCAGGGCAGGAACAGCACATCCCCCTTTGGCTGTCTAAAGCTAAGTCACAGACAAGCTGCAAAAACAGGGGGCTGGAAAATAATATCAATGTACTAAGTGAACATTTTCCCTCCCACTTAGGTTGACTAAAAACGAGTTGGATGATGAGGCAGCAATGAGTTTTGCAGAGATGCTGAAGGTCAACAAGAAACTGGTGCATTTATGGTGAGTTACATTCCACAGTGGCACAGGCTCTTTGGCAGTCACTACATTAAAGCTTCACCTTCCAAGTCTATGTAGGTCACAGTAACAGCTTCTGTGCATGGTCTGGATGCAGCTGACTGCTTGTAGACAGTTCTAACGGGAAGTTAATAAAGCTGCTGTCTAGCATTTGGAACCTGCTTCCATACAGGGAAAAGTTCAAGCTGTTTCTGGTAACTTTCAAACTAATGATTGATTTAATCTCTCGTTAGGGGAACAGTACTGGCCTCAAAATCAAAAGCTTAAAAAAAAAACCAAACCAAAACCCCAAGCAGACAGCTAGAATAGAATAAGGTTATTACAATTCTTTCTGTTTATTATCATGCTATGAAAGTAAATCTTCAACCAAGAACCTAGGAGACAGAGATTTAGATACATGGCACATTTGCCTGATGCTTTCTTTTCTGATGCAAGACACTCATCTCCAAGACATCAATCCCCAGGAAACCAGGAAACTATTTCTAGCAATCACAGTAAGACTTTTTACACTTCTAAGAAAATGCAGCATTGGCTTTTCTAATCCAGAAGTTGCCATTGGATGGGGTTGAGCAGATGTGAGTTGTAAAAAAATAGCCATCCATTAATTTCAAGTGATCCAGGGGAACATCAGACATGGAGTCCCTTTGTATGCTTTACAAAGACTTGCTGACCACACTCTAGCACACTCCCTGTATTAATCGCAGTTCCAGCCCCTTAGGCACCCATGCTGGCTGTCATGGGTGCCAAGTACTCGTAGCCTCTTCTGAAAGCAGCAGAAGCTGTGGTGCCCATCACCCTGAAAATGAAAAGACAGTGGGGGAAGTGCTTGATTTCTTTGTGCACAGCTGCAGATATAATTCACTCATCAGTTTGTGTTGAATTCATAATAAAACTTAACCCAGCCAAAGCAGACGTAGTAATCGAGATAAATGTCTTTGTCATGGCTCAGTGTTGTCCAAGGATGTCTTCCAGTGGACAAATTCATATCCTGCTTTGTTGATTGCCCAGTGGATACCTCCAAAAGGTGGTGACCTGTATAGATAGTTGAACTTGAGGCCGAGTTAAATTTTTTTTCCAGTAGCTGAAAGATTCTAGTGGATCCCTTTGCATTTTGATTCCAAGTGCAGAAACTCCTTTAATGGGAATGCCTCCCTCCCTCCCTCCCTCCCTCAGAGATTGTTCAATACACTCCAGTTTTCAGCCTCATACTGAATCCTGAAGGATTCATGCAACCAGTCACATGGAATGGTGTAGCTGTGGGGCTCACCATGATAGACTGAAAGGTGAGTATTGAATTAAGCTAGGCTGATGAGTATTTTTATACTCATGCAGATGAGTGGCCTTTGTTCATCTTTAGTGAGTGAGATGGTCTAGTTAAAAGTTACCTACTGCTTCATCAGTTTCACCACTTGAGGATCTTATGTATGGTTTTTTTCCTTCCCTAATCTCAGATGAGACATAAGTTTTAGCTGGTAAATTGACTTCACTGGAACTTGCACCTGCTCATACCAGAGTCAAAATCATTGCTTTATCTTCAAAGATCTTGTTGGTCTGATAAGCAAGACTGGAGCATTTGGCAGCTTCTAGATCATAACTGCTAAAACACTAGGCCTACACACAGGGTCTGTATTCAGAATTTTCTGTACATCACTTAAAAATGTCTCACAGTCTTCTTAGTAAGAAAACAGAGCTGAGAGGTTTGTCTGTCTCAATCTAAATACCACAGTCCCATACCACTAGAGAACAGTTCATAGCAGAAATTTGTCAGCTGTGTAATTAAAATTGCTCAGTATCTCCAGAATGCAACCACATGCAAGATTAAAAGGAAAATATTAATACTCTGAGCTCTGTTTCTGAAAGTGCACAAGGGGCATTTGACCAATACTGTGTACCATTCTCACAGATAAAATCACAGTCATTTTCTTGTGGCAGACAGCTTTGCTCCTTGATGTCAGGCTGAGCATAGGTTGTGTATGTGCTGCAAATTAGTTTGCATGTTAGATTGACATGAAATGCTTTTTTTTAGGCTTATCCAGAATCAAATTACAGCCAAAGGGGTGAAGTGCCTCAGCGAAGCTCTCAAGGAGAACACGACTATTCAAGAAATCTGGTAAAGGTCCCTTTCTCTAAGGGTCACTTTGTAAACTTCCTTTCCCTTTAAAACCCTACTGGCCTTACTACTTTCCAGCCTAAAAAATTAAGAGCAAGTTTATGTGAGGCAGGGGTTGTAGTTCCAGCTGTGGATTTCAGACAGGTAAAAAGCCACTGTCATTGAAACATTTCCATGTGTGTGTGTTATGAATGTCAGATGGTTTTCTTGGTTCACATATGTCTGTACCACTGATTTGCAGAATCAGGGCCTGAATTTATAGACCCAGCTTTGCTTGTTGTTTTTATTTTTAAACTTCTGAACATGTTCATGCTTTTCACGACCTAAATGCTAAGCAAGCAGGAGATAGTCACCTTTAATCAGCATTGCTAGTCTGGTTTGCTGAATTTGTGCTTGGACTTTTTTGGGTGGTGCACCAAACATACTGAAAGTGCTAAGCTACAAGGAGATTAACTTTTTGTAGGATTTGTTTGTTTTAGATTAGGTGGGCATCACACAGTCACACGTGTACATTTAAGGCAGAAAGCCAAATACCACATTCCTTCCCTCACCTCAGGGAGCTCAGGAGTCAATAGAACTGAGCTGGTTTTAGCACTGCTGCTTTATTATTGAACATGAAATTTATTTTTAAATATATGTATTTGTTTTAGTGAAAGGACACTGAATTCTTGCTTAGAAAGACAATGACTCACTGTCTGACTGGTGTGTTCCCTGGAGATGTGGAAGTGGTACTTTTTCCAAAAGCCATTGTCAGCTTTCGTCTACAGAAGAGGCATCAATTCCCCCTCAGATCATTCTGAATCTTCAGACTGAAATCTGTCTTTTGATTCTGGCCTGAATGTTCAGAGGCATTCATTAACCCAAGTAATTTCATAAATCTGCATGGTTTAATGGATTTTAACATATCTGAGAGCAGCACTTAACCAGGCTGCTCATTTTCAGGGGTGTCGATATCAATGTAGATTATCTTTATGTAGCCAGAATTGAAAATTTTGCTATTGGTCATTTCATGTTAATAATCCCTGAGTACTTCACAGAATTTTCATTCCATGTTGTCATGGAAGACACAAAATACTCTAGAGACTTAAAATATCTTTAAACCAGCCCACTGCACAGTAAGCACTTTTTTCAACTCTGTGCTGCTTGCTGAAATGCAGACAGCTGGGTTTCTAGTGCCGAGTTCAGTTACTGGAGCTTAGGTGTGTGTTCAGGTTTTGTTTCTGAGGGAGAAGCCGTGTTCCTTGGATGTGCAGTGGGAACAGCAGTGCTGTATCCAGCCTGACACCCATTCCCAGCTGAGAAGCATGCAGCCCACGTGACACTGCAAACCTCTGCACCAAAAATGGTGCACACAGATGATGGGAAACGGTCACTACCTCACTTTCACTCACATCCCTTTTGTTGTACTCTTCCAGCTTGAATGGGAACCTGATAAGCCAAGAAGAGGCCAAAGCTTTTGAAAATGAACAGCGGATCATTTGCTTTTGAATGAGGACTTTTCCATTTTGCCAAGTTGGTGTTAACAAAGGCTACTCCTACACTTGGACTGCAGAGTTTATAAAGGCATCAATCTACAGTGCTCGTGGCAGGAGAGAGATACACAATAAGCTGCCTTTTTATGAACACACTGCACTCCCTCAGTTCCATCCCTTACCCTGCCTGTTATTTTTAATCCTTTTGGTGAGTGGGAAGTTGCCTGGGTAAATAATTAATGTTTGTTTGGTGCTTTGAAGATGAAATGCAAAGTGTTAACAGACTAAATCCACTGGCAGGTGTATGCATTTTGATAACTGAATTTAGATCTATTCTGTACAGTGATGTAAATAATCTCTTAACTTATTTATATACATAAATAAAGACACACACATATTCAAGAAAAGGTGCAAGATGCACAAACTCCACCAGTTCTGAGTATTACCTGCCTCAGAACTGAAAATGAAAACATACACAGCTTTACCAGAAACGGTATCTCTAGTAGTTGCTTGGTGTGCATGTTTTGAACATGAATTCCTTCTTCCTGCCTAGAAATTAGGTCCCTCTTTCTCCACTGACTACAGGCAGCATTATAGACAGTGCTTTTTTTTGTTGTTGGGTTTTTCTGGATAGGTAGGAAGAGATGCATCAGGCTCAGATTACTTTCAGTAATCTTTTTTTCCCATATCGAAGCCAATCCATTTCCTTTCATGCAACCAGAAGCCCTTAGTGCCATCACTGTAAAACCATAACACGGGCAGTAAACCACTTCTGCTCCAAATTTCCAGAGGGCTGCACAGAAACAGCTGCCTCCTGTTTCCACAGTGTTTGTTCTGGGGAGGGGGTCTGGAGAGAAATGTGAACAATTAATTAGCAGGCTGTTCATTGCCTTGGCTCCTGGCCTGGGCTCCGTGCTGGTGGCACTACACCAATATCACGTTGCCCAGCATCGGTGGGGAGAAAGGACGACTGAAAATCAACTGCGTCAAGGAGAAATCCCTTCTCCCAGCAACAGGCAAGCACACAGGAGGGTTGAGATTGGCCTGGAAAGCTTTTAGTCTGTGCTTGAATCAGTGGACAGAGCAAGGCAAGGGGATGCAGTAATAATGAGGACCAGCAAGAAAACATTCTCCTCCCACAAATGATTATTATTTAGGGATTGTAACTGTAGAGGCTTTAAAAGAAATCAGTTAGCAAAGGAGTGGGGTATTTGATTTTTTTTTTGTGGGAGCTTTATAAACTCAAACTCTACCCCACAGTGTAAGGGGTAGAGTTTGAGTTTATAAACCTAAAATGGGAAAGTGTGAGCCATTTTCCTTCCTTCTCCCATGTTACCCACCCCCCCCCCCAGACTTTGAGAAACAGTTCTCCAGTTGCTGACTAACCCACAAAACCTTGGTAGGCTGGAAAAGAATCTCCAGTTAAAATGCCAGACCAATGAACCCTCACATCCCCATCTCCCAGATCTGCCCCACGAAGCAAAGAAAATGCTTGCTTTGTAAGTCAGAGCTTCTCCATTTCCAATGTGGTACCAAACCTTCCCCAGCCCTTAATTCTGTCTACTCCCTTCAGCTCCCTAACACATTTTAAAATACTCACTGGGCTTCTCACAAAACCTACAGTTATAAAGGAAAAAAGGGAAGAAAACCAACTTAGTTATTTTTTGGTGGATTTTCCTCCATGCCTGTGGTATCAACACTGATTTTTCACAGGGAGACAGATGAGGTTTTTCAGCCATGCCAGAGGGAACTCAGCTAACTTGAATGATTTCTGCACCTGAGCCATTTGTTTACTGAAGCAAAAGGGCACACAGTTACAGATGAGCTGGATTTCAATTGCCAAAACATCTGCCAAAGCAAAGCCTTTAAAGACTTCTCAGTGACTTTAACAAATCAGAGACTCATGCACCTTGTCAAAGTGTGTTTTGCCAGCCTACTCTGGTGGAACAGAGAAGATACTGGTGCAAGGCAGGGCCTTCAGCAGAGGTGTAATTTGCCTGTGTTTCAGGAAGCGTGCTCCTACTTTGCTCTAATCACAGAATTATTTGCTCATTTACCAGGTAGAAAATACATTTAAAACTACAATTCCTGTCATTGTTTCACTAACTAAAATAGCTTCCCCCAAACTTTCCAGTACAATCACATCTGCCCTTTTTTGGGCTAGAGCAGCCTTTGGCATTATTTGTAGCGACAGTCAGCCCCTCTTGCAAATCTTGTTCCATACCTGGCTGTTACAAGCTGGGCATCCTGGGGGTGTTTTCAGGGACAGCAGCATTTATGAGTCTGCAGCAGCTAAATGCAGCCTCAGGCTAAGTGGTGGCTGGATCAAGCCCTGCTCCATGTAGGACAGAGTTTGGCACTGAACAAGATTACAGTGCCAGAGACAGAGCCAGTCACAGCCACTCCTTCCAGAGATGATTTTGGGCAGCAAATGCTTGTTTGGACTGGGCTGAAGGTCTGAGCACAGCTCACTCTGGGTCTAACAAAACCAAGGGGTTTCACAGCATCCCGCTCCCAGAGCAGGGGATCTGCTTCCCAGAGCACATCCCAGCTCTGAGAGTCATACTGGGCAAACTGGTTGCTGCTCTGGGAGCAGCCAGACATCCCTTGTTTATCTGCACAGCATTTCTGGCTAAGGCTCTTCCTGGTCTTACCAGCTTGTTTGTCAGGGCCATTGGAGCAACACTCCTGCAGCTTGCAGGGAGAGCCTTGTTTACTCAGAGACAAGTGTAACTTTTTTCAGACTTGTTTGTAATTTGCTGAAGCCTTCTCTGCACACTGCGTCATGTTTTTCCACTCGTCCACTGTGATAATAAACAGCTTTTTAAAGAACAAGCTGCTGCAAGTGCTCGGGCTTTGCTGAAGCCCCATCAAGCAGATGCTTGGCTGCATCAAGATGGGACAGTGAGACCCCAACTAATTCTGGCTGCAGACAAGAGAGAGGAGCTGCCACAGCTGGAGAAGGCCTTTCCCAGCTGCCACTGCTCATGAGGGGCCCTTCCAGCAGCAGGTGCCAACCCGGTGAGGGGCAGCGAGGGAAAGCACAGTGGTGCCTCAGGGATGTGCTGCAGCCGTGCTGCACCCCTGGAGTCCTCCTGCCACACTGACTGCAAGGAGCTCTTCTGCTCTTCCACCTCCTGCTGCTGGGGGCAGAGACTTTCTGGCTTGAGGTGTCACCACTTGTATTAGGCTGGTGCAAGCTGTGTGTGTTTCCTGTGCCAGATGACACTGCAGCCCTCAAGGAAGCCCTGCTGTGACACAGCGCAGTCCTGCTCCAGTTGAACACTGCCAGGTCCTCAGGAAAGGGTGTTTGTCTGAGCCTGGTGTGGCTCACTCGATGTCACACGTGTTCCAGGTGCCAGACTGCAGTTTATGACTTGCAGGGTGGTGCCAGGCCATGCATGCTCTTCAGCCACAGCCAGGGCAGGATCCCAATCCCACCGTTCCATGTTGAGGGAGTGGTACTGATGCAGAAAATACAGCAAGACACCTGTCACTGTTGACCGCATTTCAGAGAGATGAGACACACTCTTTTCAGGAGTGAAAAAAGCTTTATTTTTCACATCCCTTTATGTAAAGTTTTACAAACCCTCTTGTGTCTATCTCCTGTTGGTCAGTAACAAGCTGTTACCCCATGGCAATTGGTCAGTCTTGGACAAGGTGTCTACGTGCAAGAAAGTGTTGTTTGTGAGATACTGTTTTCATTATTAAAGCTGAGATGGTTGGGATTGTTGAAACAGGAGCAGGAAAACAGACTAGAATTCTTTTGCAGGGAAAGAAGTTTTTCACTGCTGCGGGCTTCTGTTTTCATGAAGAGATGTTCGCTTTCTCAAGGCTGTGTCGGGCCAAGTCAGGATGCAGTCTGCGAGGCCTGCTGTTTGTCACCACAGACACCCATGCCTGCTTTTCTGGAGCTTCATTCTACTCCCTTACCTTGTGTCAGCAGACAAAAACAGGAGCCCACAGCAGAGCTGTACAAATGGCCACAGTCAGGCTGCATCAGAGCCAGGTGAACAACAGCAAGGGATGGGTTTGCTGTGAGGAAGGAGAGGTCCCTGCAGAAACCACTCGGTTTTCAACTGATGGAACAGTAATCTCAGCACGAAAAAGCTGCAGCTGTACAAAGGCCTCAACTGCTGCTTTGGTAGGGTCAGGCTGCATCAGAGCCAGGTGAACAACAGCAAGGGATGGGTTTGCTGTGAGGAAGGAGAGGTCCCTGCAGAAACCATTTGGTTTTCAACTGATGGAATGAGTAATCTCAGCAGGAAAAAGCTGCAGCTGTACAAAGACCTCAACTGCTGCTTTGGTAGATAGAAACAAACCAGCAGGATTGTGCAAGATGGAAATGGAGGCCAGGCTGGGAGCTGCCAGCTGCACTTGGACTCCAGATTTACTCACAGGAGGAGGTTTCTCCTTGCTTGCTGGAGGCTCTCAGCTGCTCTGTGGGATAGGTCAGCCTTCTAAAACATAACGGAGCTACTGGGGCAAGTCCTTCCTCACTTGCCGGAGTGGGAACAAAAAGTGAGAGGATGCAGGAAATGCCACAGGTGCTGGGGGAGTTCCTCTTCCATCCTGGGAAATTGCTGATGGAATCCCCTGTGAATCTCGACAGGGCTGAGGTCAGCCAGTATTCATTCTTAGTTCCAGAGGTAAATGAGAGCTGATGACACAAGCTGCAGAGTTTGAAATAGCTGCCTTCAGGTACCACAGGGGGACGTGAAAACAGGGATGATGCTTCAGAGAAAACAGCAGCTTCATCTTCAGGAGCATCAAGGCATGAGAGGTCACAGCAGATGGGTTAAGGAATAAAAACTGGCCTTACTCAGCCAGGGGCAAAAACTACAGTCATTGCTTTATACTGGGAAAGCAGGAAATGTCCTGTGCCTTTTGCAGACAGGGAGTCTCTGGGTGATGCACTGGAAAACAGCAGGTTTCAGGCAGTGCTGATGCCACCTCACCCACTCGAGGCCAGCACCTGCAGGGCTCAAGCAACCCTTTAGAGTGGCAGTATATAAATTCCTGCCACACGCAGGGCCTGCAGCTGCTGCTGGCAGGGGGGCTCCCAAGAGCCCCAGGAGGCTGCCCATTGTGCCATGCTGGTGTGAGAAAGGTGCCATGCTAGCCCATCCCAGCCCCACGCAGGCAGCTGGCCCAGGAGGTGGCTGCTGGTGGCACGGCTGAAGGGCCACTGCCATGGCTGCAGCCCGGGTGCAGAAGTGTCCCCCTTGCTCCCGCGGGGCAGGGAGCCAGGGCTCCAGCTGCAGCCAAGCCCTTGCAAACAACTGGATTATGCCCAGCCTCTCCTGTCTGGGGATTCCCCTTGTACACTGAAGGCAGCAGCTTCATCAGCTGCTGAAGCCTCGCAAGCTGGGAGACTTGGACCTCACGGACTGGAGCGAATGAAGCTGTCACGCTTTCATGCTCCCATTACCTGCCAGACACTTTAATCCTGAGTTTAGCAGATGTTAATCCCGGCCCGGGTGACTTGTGAGGAGGAAAAAGCTGCTCCCTTGGGAATTCACTTACTTGCCAGACACTTTAATCCTGAGTTTAGCAGATGTTAATCCCGGCCCGGGTGACTTGTGAGGAGGAAAGCTGCTCCCTTGGGAAGGCAGCCGGGTCCGCAGGGGAAGGGAGCAGGGTGGGAGCAGCCGCACGGTGCCCATTCCCCTCAGCGCCAGAGCCCGGTGGCGCTCGGGGAGAGGCCTGGCAGCTTCCTCTTCCTTCTGTTTGAAGCCGGCTTAAAGAAGCAACTAGGAGGGAAGGGAGGGGGGAGGTTTTGTTAAAATGTAAACGCGTGTTCAAACAAAGCAATCCGTAAACAGGAAGAAAGGAAAGCAGGGCAGAAGCTCGACACAAAGCATGACTCCGAAGCCAGCGGGCCGAATGCGGAGGCGCGCAGCACCTGCCATTTCCAGCGGCCTCTGATCGGCCTCCTCCTTTCCGAGGAGTGAGTCATCTTGTGTCAGCTGAGGATGGGCTTTATGCAATTATTTATTTATGTCCAACCCTCCTCCCTGCCACCATGCATCCCTGATCTCATCCCCCTCAGAAAACAGATGCTTTATTACATGAGGGCTGGAAAACTCCATCTCACTTGGCTTTTGCTGAGGCTCCTTGTTTCCCAGTGGCTGGCTGGCAAGGAGACAGCAGGAATGAGCTGCACCGCACCTCACAGGCAGCATGCTCTGCTTGTTTTGCTTTTTGGACAGCAGCACTCCTCTCCCTGCAGGGTGGGATGGAGCTGGGGGCCTCCTCTAGTGAACAAACATGCCGGGGGATGTTTGCAGACACCAGCAGGCTCCAGCCTGCACGCCCCCAGGCACAGACATTGCTCAGGTGTCATAGCCTCAGAAGGAGAATGAGGCCTTCCAGAACAAGGCACTCAAAAGCCAGGGGAGGAATTTCCCTGCCTAGCTCCTGCTGCTGCAGGGGACTCTTCCCTCCTTTCTGCTCTCTTTGCTGCCAGGTGTGTGTTGTTCCCTCCTTTCTGCTAAAAACAACACAGCATCCAGAAGTGGACATGGACCACTGGCTGTACCAAACAACAGTGTGCGGTAGCAGCGCCAGACACACACACATGTACAGCATCACCATCTATTGCTGGCAGTTCCCAGGAACACCCTGGGGCCAGCACAGCATCCCAGTTCACCCTACAGGACAAGCAACTTGGGGCAGAGGTGGCACATCCCATGTCCCAGCCATAGGAAGGAAAGTAGGATGTGATACCAACAGATGCCACTAATTTATATTTCACACATTAAATCCTGTACCTACTGAACTGGAATGGTTTTCAGCAGATTTTTCTGATGCAAAGCCAAACTCTGCTCTAACTAGTTATCAATTGCTTCCATAACACAGCTCAGGACTGAGGAGGAAAACACAGCAATGACTGGCAGTTAAGGAATTCAGGCTTTCCAGAAGGCGACTGGGAGGAGTCGCTGGGGAAGTGGGGAGGGGTGGTGGAAAGAGAGTTACTCTAACAAATGATGGGAACATGTTCCTCACTTATTGCATCCAACTGTTTTTGGGTACAGACTTGAATAATTCATGCATTAGAACTATCATCTCCCACAGAGAGAATTGTGATAGTCCAATTGTCACTGTGCTTCAGCAATGGGTTCAGCTGCTCCCAGCCACACCAAAAGGCTTATTGCAAAAGTGGAGCAAGGATGTGAGCACAGCCATGGGCGAATCTGTGCCATAAATCTGTGGATCGCATTCCATCAGCCTGCACAAAACACCCTGGCTGGGAGCAGCACCCAAGAAGCATCTCCTGCCTGGAGAGTGAACGCCTTTCGTTTTCCCCTACATCCTCCACATAACCTTGGTGAAATGCACTTGGTTTTACTCAGAGCACCCACAGCTCCACTCCCAACTGGTGTAGGGGGAGAGGTGTAAAATCACACCTTCCCCGCAGCAGACTTACCCTGTACACTATCCAAAACCACACGGCTCATCTGCGCTCCTGTCCTCATCTCACTTTACATTCAACACAAGGGCTACAGCTCCCCAGCTGCTGCCAGGCCAGGCAGGAAGTTTTGGAGAGGTAACACAGCCAGCCAGGTCTCTCACATGCACAGCTACCTGCTGCAGGTGACCTGCCTTGCAGAGCTGCAGCCACTGCCCCAGGAGAAAGTTTCCAGGCAGCCAGCATCACAGTGCTCTGTCCTTGTCAGGATGCTCCACTGGAGAACAATTTAGTGGCTCTGGGCAGAAATTCCCTCCTCCAGCAACATGTCTCTGCAGGAGCCTGTTACAGTAGCCTCCTTCCAGCTGTTTAGGGACAGACCAGAGGGGCTGGGAACAATCCGGGACAAAGAAATCCATGCACTGCCCAGCCACAGGTATGCTGTCAGGGAATCAGTTTTAAAGAGGCAACCATGAAGTGTTTTGGAAGGAAGCTAAAGTGGTATTTGCGTTTGAGGAGACTGAAGGAAAGAACAGCTATTAAGTTACCTTGATCATCTGATGGGGGTTTCCAGACTCCAAGTGATGAGAAAGGACTGTTTGCTACCATCTTGGCCCCATATTCCTTTTTTTTTCCTTTGGAAACCCCCTATGGGTTTCCCTACCTGCTGACCTGGCAGCTCTAATTTATGCTAACCTTGAAGACCATCATGTCTGCTGAAGTTCTACAGAGGATGCATTAACCAGAGACATCTTACCTCCAGCTTCCAGCCACCCCCACAAAAGAGCAGCTGCATCAGCTCTTGTCTGCCGAGACCTTCCCTGGCCAGAGGGATACAAGCTTGTCACATCACTGCTTGTGGGACAGGTGAGGAGTGAGAGGGACTCAGAGGGGCCAGAGGCTGGCCCGGAGGGTTGCACTCCCACCTGCGGACTGCAGACAGGTGAGATGCCAAGCTGCTTTTCTGGCTGTGACTAAACCATGCACTGCTTTTCCTTCCTCTGCTCCAGCTCAGACTGCAGCACAGACACACAGAAGTTCTGTCCCACAGTAATGCCTCTTTCACCAATACTTAAAGAAAAAAAAAAAGCACCTGGAAATGTGAGGAAAACTGTGCTTCAAAAGATTTATTACATATATTTGTACATATTTTACATGAATGGAATGTTAAACATACAACCTAAAAATCAATAAAAAAATATTTTCATTCGTGATTATGTACTGGCAAACCACTGAAAAGAGTACCTTAGAACAACTTAAGTCAACTTGCAATCATACTGCTCAATTAAAAAAAAACAAACAAAACAACAAACCAAACAAATATATTTTACATTTACATTAGACATTGCAAATTACATTCCGATTTCTGCTCCGGGTAATGAAGGAAGGTATTGTGTCCATTACCACTGCACATACAGGTGGCATTTCAGAAGCTAGCATGGACCTCCCTCTAACTCACTGTGGGCAAGGTTGGCTCTGTAGGAAGAGGCATATAAAAAAAAGAGAGCACACACTCTGCTCCCTACCAGCAGGTATCTGCCAAAGGATGGGAAGAGCCAGAATGAGATTTGTAATCAAGGGATAAAGGTTAACGCTGGATCACCACTCATTCAGTGCCACACTGCAGCTCTTAAAATTTGTTACAAGTAGTTTTTAAGTAATTCACTAAAGCATCCCCTCTACAGCTAAGCCACCTCCCTTCTTCCTTGAAAGTTATAGTGCTTTGGCAATATCAGCTAGGGGAGAATTCTTCACTGTATGGTAACGAATATTCCAGCTCCATCTTAATATATACAAGAGCATAGAATCAAGCTTTGATGTCTCTTCCTCTTAGAATTTCACACCTTGAGAGCTTGTGACCAGTCGTGCTGAGAAGTGTTTACTATGAAATATAACATATCACCATTAAAAGGGACAGATTTGAGGGAAAACAAGAGGAACAGGATTCAGCAACAGATTATGTTCTTGCAACGTCGGGTTACACTTGAAACTCTGCCAAAATCGAGCAAATCCTATTTATCATTGCAAAATCTTTGCCAAAGCACACCCAAGGGCAAAAGTCTCTCAAACAAACACGCATAGATTAAAAGCTGCCAGAAAGATCCGTGAGTGGGCTGGCTGCCTTCTAATTCTTGTACACTGGCAACTTATTAGATCCAAGACAAAACCAAGTCCACCCTTTTTCAGGTGCAGGATATTCCTATGGTGCAGGATATTCCTTTTTCAGGTGCAGGATATTCCTATGATGGTTTACCTGAGCAAGTCTTCAACAACTAATAATGCCCCACAGTGAGGTCATTTTACAGCTTATTCCATCATCAGCTCTGATGTAAAAATTGAAACATGACTTTACAGAACACAAGCAGCTTGGAAAGCCAGCCTGTAGTTGTGGAGTAAGATAACCAAATGTAATTTGAGAGTATGGACTGGGTTGGTTTTTCTGACCCCCATCAGGTTAAACCATCTCCAACCTGATTTTTACAAGCAGGTTACTTATGTGGAGAAACAGAAACATGATAGATTTTTCCTTCAGGAAACAAATCCTGGACATAGTTCTGTTATGAATTTCTCACACAGAGCATTTTGAATGACAAAAATTTAAGTGGAAGGAGCTGCATGAAAAAACCCCACATTTGGCTGGATTGTAGGAAATCCATAAGAAGCCTTCTCTTACAGTTACAACCTCTTACATCACTTCTGCTGATGCCAATAGAAAGCCTATTGATATGGGAATATGGCCTAACATATCTCGTCTTCAGCTAGGCAGAGAAGAAATTGATACTAAAAGGACTTGTAAGCTTGGAAGGGTGGAAAGTGAATCATCAAATATAGCACTCATCAAAAAAAGAGATAATCCTCCACTAGTAAAGGTGAGCTGGAAGATCCCATAGTAGCACTTCTGCACTCCCAGGCGTGTGGTAGTCTCTCAGCAGGAAAATCCCAACTGCACAGCAGAATTAGTACCAAATTTGCACACAAATACTCCTTCAATACAGGAAAGCGGCTAAAAGCCACAAGAAACTCAGAGGGATCACTGCCTGTATCAAAACCAACATGTTTTGCCACCATTTACAAAGAGAGAATAGTAACATTCAAGTGCCAAGTTCCTTGCTTTTGGTGGAACACAGAAGAAATGGAGCAAGTTTCTAAAGCCCTCACGCAGAAAAGGCAGCGCACTAAAGGCGTTCTTAAGCACATCTCGCATATTAGACATATCCCTCCAGAAACACCAAGGATCCACATTTCTGAATAGAAATTATCTTTCCCATATTTACTGAGATTTTAGTGTCCTGGGAGTCTCTTCTACCAGCTCTCTAGTCTTTCAGCAAGGCTTAATTAAAAACCCAGTGCTCCTAAAATTAAGAAGTAGGATAAATGTATAAATCTTGAGATTCAGTCGTAAATCCCCTAGTGGAGATGCAGGAAAAAAACCAAGGTCACAAGTATCCACCTACATTTTTGTACATTGCCTACACATTTTCCATTCCAAAATACCCCAGTACATTTACCCTTGATTATGATAGCTAACCTGACTACAAATAAGACCATCTGGTTTTGGCTTTATCCCTCCCAAAAATAAAATACCAATAATTTGTGGTGTGCTTGGTATTTTTGCTTTTACATCCCACTCAATTAATTGCTGAATGTACACACTGAAAGAAAATGAGCTACCTCCTTCCAAAGGGAAGCATTATTATAGATATACTGACTTGTAAGAGCCAGAACAAAGGGTGTCCTGTGCTGACAGCAATCTTGACTCCCTTGTTATAGTACGGGGTGTGGTTAAACACAAACCAACTCACAGCCACCTCCACTATGAACTCCAAAACACGAGCTGCTACTGAAGAGACATGGGTATGTTACAAGTTCAGAAAAATCGCACATTTCAAGACAGTGTCAAATCTACTCTTCCCCTGCTGGCAAGCAGCATGTTTATGGCAGACCTGAGTATGGGAATTATTTCACACCCTTACATATTTAGGGAAGATACAGGCCAGATGACAGAAAATACTCTGAAACAGCACAGAATTGGCAATCTCAAGATATTTACAAATAGGCAAAGAAGCATATCGCACCGAAATTGAAGTTATTGCTTCTTGTGGACAAGTGTGGTGTTCCTTGTTTGAGACACAGGACTTGTTTGGTGTTTATTTTTCCCTTCTGAAGCACAATGAGTTGACACCCCTGTGAGGACATTTTCAAAATGAAGGTGTTGTCTGTGACTAAAGCTGTGCATACTGCATGGTCATCACCAGCTGATGGTGACAGAAAGCTTATCTAGGTGAGTTTCCACTGGTGTTTTCAAACCCAAGCATCACTCTCATGCTTCCAGGGTCATTCCAGGCTTGGTCTATGTTACAGGCTTTGATTCAAGAAAACCTCCCATTGTCTTTCAGAAGAGATTTGTGGATGCCAAGAACATCAAACTAAAGCTTGTATCAGTTCCTCAAATAATCCAAGGAATTGCTCCTCTACTGTGCTGATAGAAGCAGCAATGGATCTTGCCTGCAAAAGCATCGCCAGTGCGATGGCTGGTGACCTCATTTTCCAACACTGTTCCTAAACATGGGACAATAGCCCTAACTGCTGGGTCTTTAAATCAGCTACTTCCATCTGAATACAGAAGATGAAAGGTTTTGAGGAAACAGTAAGTGAACTACAAGTATGAACTACAAACTCAAGTTGTACACAGATTTATGTTTCTTGTATTTTTGTACTTAACCCTCAAGCCAAAGACTATCTATGACCTCAGAGCACAGGACATCAAAACACTGACCTACCCCCTTTACATGACTACAGGTGAGTTTCTGCAGGCATGAAGCCGACAGTAAACATTAAATCAACGCAAATGGAAAAGTTTTACTTTCAGGAGATATCAGGAGTTTAAAACATTGGGAAAATGGGCCTGCAGGCAACACCACTATTTGAGTATCACAGGTGCTGTAACTCCTCATCCCCTCCCTCCCTCCCCCAAGATAATACAAGGCAACACAAATATTCTCATTGAAAAAGGACTCTGTACAGGAAATGACTGTACATTTGATGTGACTACAGAATTGAGCGTGTGACAAAATGATTCTGCTCCCACTGAAAAAGAGAACTCAACAGGGCCCCATAGCTTACAGGTTCAGCTGAAACCAGTGATGCAAGCCCAAAAGTATAGAAACTGCACTGTCAGTTGTGACAATTATCTCATTTGGACTCCTTTAGATTTGCAGCGTAATAAAGGCATTTTACAGAGCAACATTCAGGAGAAAATGTTATCCAGGGAAGAACTGCTCTTCAAGCATGATGGGAGAGTTTAGGAACATGAAGTGCACTTCTTCTCCAGATAGCAGTAGTTGCTCCTATTCTTTGCCCTTTTTGATATAAATCACAGCAGCAACAGAGAGAAATGTGTACTTAAACAGAAGAAACAAACAGAACAAAGAAAAAACCCAAAAACCCAACCAGAATTATTTATGTACAAGAAAAAAAGTCTGACGTGTTGTGCAACTTATTTTAACTATCGAAACTCACTAAGAATACTGTTGCTAATAAATATTCATAAACTCTTCCCTGTGTTGTGAAATTCAGAAACTACTACAATTAATTCTCGATATAAAAAGTATGCTTCTAAACCCTGATATCTGTTCCAGTTCATTGTCTTTAAAAAAAAAATCATTTATTTTAACTGTGATACTTTGTGGGAACTAATACATATCCACAGTTTTACTCAGTGTACCCACCCAGAGACATCCTATATTATGTGGAGCTCTGAAATACCAATATAATACAGTAAAATAATAATAAATTAAACAAATGCAGATGAATTTAAAAAAAAAGAAAGAAAGAAAGAAAGAAAAAACCCAAACTAAATAAAAAACCACACTGTCAAATGCTGGTCTCCACATGAAGACACCAAGGGTTTAGATGCAATGTACTACAGATCCTGCGACCAAAAAACACATTCAAACAAGGAAACGTGAACTTGCGCATGTTCGAAAAATAAACACAAATCCCACCTCGATGTAATCTCGCCCATGCCTATAAAAACCTCTCCCTATGCCCACACTTGCAGTTATTCATTTACACCTCAGGAGGCAGCCTGGAGATGAGAGTAGTACAATAAAATAATTACCTGAAACATCTTTAAAAAAATACCCGTTAAACAAATTACCTTAACTGGCAGCACTTAAAATTGGTAATTCTTTTCTTTTTCCTATTTTAAAAAAAGTTGCATAGCTGTAAGATTTTGCTTTGCTGCATTTCTTTCTGTAGTTTTGACTCATGAGCAATAAAAGAGACGTTTTAGTTACTTAAATAGCAATACAATGTGCAGATTTCAACAATCTCTATAGCTTGATCAATATAAATTAGTTACCTGTCTTGGTTTTACTCTTTGGACTGCATTGTGACAAAGGTTTAGTTACAAAACGTTGAAATACAGTATTCCTACACAGAGCGGGTTATGTTTTCTGTTCTTGAAAAAAGTGAAGAACGTAAAACAGGGTGTGAATTCAGTAAATTAAGGTCACACTGTTAGATTTTATTTAGTTTGCCATTCACTGTCCTTCAGCCAATGAGAAGGTGACAACGTTCCCACTTCAATCTGGGGCCGTCCCCCTGCAAGGGTCTCAGATAGCACGTATCGAACCGTCTCCGCTTCCACTGGAGGCAGTAGGAAACATGTCCAATAACTCGCTTCTTCACAGAACCAGAAGTTAGGCTGAAGTTTGGAACTTTGGCCTTCGATACAAAACAGTGTCAGTAATGTCTCTGGGGAGTCGATTGTTACAGGATGTGCAGCATTTTCAAAATCCCTGTGTGTCCTTTGCATGAGTGTTTGGTATACTGAGCACTACTGTCAAGTAACGGTGTCTGCAATGCTTTCTCCATGTCACTGTCCATCTTTGCCTTTTTCAGCCACAAAGAACTAAGTCTCAAGCCAGGCACGCTGTGTTCAGCAAGAGAACCTCACATCTCCTATGTTTTCTGATCAGTGGAAGCAGCTGTTGGAAAAGCAGAGCACAAAATACCATTATTTCAGTACAGAAACCATTCAAACAGCATCAGCACAACTGAGTTTTCCTTCCTCTTTTTTTCCTAAGTCCCCAGTTATCACCATCCCTGCTGTGGAAAAAGCAAATAGAATTTAACATGAGGCTGGACAGCCATGAGCATCATGTACAAAGACAGAGGTCTTCACAAACAGCATGCAGCCTTCTGCCACAACCAGAGACTGGGGGCAATATAGGAAATGTGTTTGGTTATTAATTTTGGCTAACACTGCCCTGAGATTAAAACAATTATCTCAGTAGGAGGAGCTCTTCCTTGAGGTTTTCTTTGCTACCCCTACAACACAGACACATGAAGCAACATGAAACAAATGCACAAATAAATGCTAGTCATGAATATTTCAGTTGTTTTTTTAAACTTCCATCAGAACAACAAAACCAAACTCTCAGCTACCAGACAGAATTTCAGATATCTCTGTTTCTCTAAGAATTATGATTGTTGGTGTGCTTCGCAATGCATAGGGGCAATTATTTAATGTAAGATAAAATTTCCGAGTCAGTCAACTAAAGAATAAAACTATCCTTTAAACTTTTAACACAGATTGCAGATCTGCAACCATTAACACAAAACATAATCTGGAAAAATGTGAACTTCTGTGAGATGGGATAGAAACATGTCCACATTTTTTATTTATTTGTATGCTTTAAACATTCTGGAATGCATTAACATTAAGATAGTTTTGAAAATACCTAGCTTCAATCTTTTCATATGATTCCAGAAGCCTTCTGTCAGAAATACATGCCAGTACTCATGGAACAATCCAAAATGACACAATTGTATTATTTTGTTTCATTTCTATAGAAAA
Source organism: Passer montanus (assembly GCF_014805655.1). NCBI lineage: Eukaryota > Metazoa > Chordata > Aves > Passeriformes > Passeridae > Passer > Passer montanus. The sequence goes on along the minus strand of NW_024356505.1, from coordinate 2,153,009 downwards.
ATACTCTTAGAAAGGTAATGCTAAAGGTTTCTTGACACTGACTTGTCACTTTGCAGTACTAAACCTGGAAAGAGCACGCCATGCAAGGATGTAGAATCCTTAAGCTTTTATACTGCAATATACATCAATCCTTACTGATTAATATTGTAGTTCTGAGACACAGTAGTAAATTCACAATTAAAAAGAAATAGTACAGTTATTTCAGGTAATCAAGATATTTATTGTTGGAACATAAATAAACATTACCTAAAAATATGAATCTTGTCTTAATCTGATGGATGTTCAGGGCAAGATCTATTTACTTCAAACCATTCATCTATGCAGCTGTTGGATGCAAGACAAAAAATGGGAACAATTGACATGAATACCAGTAATATTTAGCAGTAGGATATGAATATAAATTGGTTTCTCCATTTCAATGACTAGTAGAATTTTATATTATACAAAGAAGTATATGCATATACACACATCACTGGAAAAATTAGTAACCCCAAACCACAGTAATATTTGGGCATTAAGCACTGTTGAAAACCTAAATTTCTTAAGTGTTACAATTTTCTAAGGAAGCATTTTACAAATTACAGATTTTATATGCAGGTTAATTAGCTACTAACATTATCATCTTGCTTATGTCATTCACTGACATTTTACTTTCTGTAAAGTACAGACACTTATGAAAAAAAATGAAACAGGTTAAAAAACCATTCCCTCCTCTCCCTGCCCAACCCTATTAGCATTTGACAAAACTTAAGCCCACATGACCTAAGATCCTCAGCCATCATACACATTCCTTCCCCATCCAGATGATTTTACAAGAATGAGAAGCCTGTAGCAGGGAAAATTAACTTCAAATACACTTGGTAGAGATGGAGAAAGATGTCATTTGAAAAATATCTTTAAGACTGCTACTGCTGTTTCTTTGTTACTTTTAAATGCAAAAAAAGCAACTAAGTTTAAGCACTTCTTTAAGCACCCTTTAAGAAGAGTTACCCCATAAATGCAACCTTGTGGAATTCTACATCCATCCTAAGGAATACTTGCCCTTTATGATATATGCAGAGGCAAGGCAGCCGTGCTATAGTATCTCCTTGCTGCAGCTCTTCCAGGCATATTGCACACTCCCCAGCGTCTTTACTCAGCACATCCTCTGAGGAAAGAGCACAAAGTGAAATGGTTAAGAACCAGAATACTACAAGCAAAATGTTCTTTATTCAGAACATCAAGGACAGCTCTGGAAGAAGGTATTTTGTCCTGCAGAAAGGTAAGGATCAGTGATACACCAGCTGACTGAAGATTCACGATGAAAACCCATGCTCAGTTTTCAACGTGGAAGTCAAGTTCAAGCCTGAATGTAACATTTCTCTGACAAGGCACTGTAGGTAAAAAACTAGGTGAAGTTCTTCCTAGCTTCTAAACACTTAGCCTGTCATTTGATTTGTCTACTCTCCTACTCATCTCTCTTCTATACATCTGGCTTTCTTCCACCAGCCTTGCTAGTAACTCATATTTCACACCTTCAACTTCTCACCACACTAGCATGTTCTACATCCCATCCACCTTTTTCTCAGTGTAAAGTATGAAACTGCCAACTGTAGGAATGTGAGATTTCCATGAAGGAAAGGTCATTGCTGTATAGCTCCAATGAGTCCTGGAGACACTAAATTTTTTGCAGCATTACCAAGTCCGAGAACAAAGCAGGAAAAAGTAAATTACTAGGAATGCAAAAGAGTTGGGTTTCACTAAGAAGTTTCTGGGAAAACATATTATTTTTAATAAAAACCTTCTCTCTTGGACACTTCTATTAGCCAGAATGTGGAATGCAGAATTCAGTCAGCACAAACAGAAGATCACACAAGGCCTTCTTTGCAGATTAGAAGTCCCTGTTAGACACAACCTCACACTCCACAGGGCACTCCCAGCTAGAGACCACGCAGCAAACCAACCGGCAGATCAGAAAGGTGCACTCTTGGCAAAGTAAGTCCACATGTTCAAGTTTCCATGGTTTCATGGGAAAAGCTTCCTTTTCATTGCCAAAAAGCACCTCAAGTGATTGCTTATGGAGAGTACTTTTTGCAGCTATGACTGAGAAACCAGCAGCTCTATACTGTTCTCTCCTGTGGCTCCATCACCACTGGCGTTCCGAACACAAAGAATGACAGACTACTAGAAAGCTATCATGGCAGCAAGAAAGTAAAAGGAAATTAGGTCTACATTGTTTCCATTAAATGACAGTCAGCTGTCTTGCAAGGGCTTGGGTTTCTAAAGCAGTGGTTATTTCAGTCTCCACTACATTCACTGGATATGCTAAAAATCCTGTATAATGCCACGTGTGTAGCACCTTCATGGAGATGTGCAAAATATCTAGCATGCAGTGAACTATTATAAAGAAAAATATTAAAAACAAAAATATAAAAATATACATCCACAACAACAAAGAAAATTTTAAAATGTTTTAAAACATTTTATGCACAGAAAAACTTCTGTTGTTCAATCAGAAACTGTAAACTTCTCAGAACATTAGAGATACTAGGGAGACAAGGTAATTTAAAACAATAGAAAATATTTTAAGAACTCTTACCTGTCAACTTGCCCAGAAGAGGGTGCTAAGGATAAATACTTCCTTGAGGTTGGATTTTGGTATTTGGTTGTTTGGGGTTTTTTTAATACAAAGGTATTCTAATATCTGACCAGGAGGCAAAGACTCTCCAGACACTGTCTGGATAGAAAGATATCAATCTTTTTCTGATGCTGTCAGACTTCATCCTCCTAGACCACCTCTTTGCACAACTTCACAAGAACTCCTGTGAGCAGTTCTCTTCTCACAGTTAGGTGGTAGGAAGCAGCACCATTAATAATTCAAGCATGTATCATACATAGAGAGCATATTTTAAAAAGTAACTTTTTTCACAGAGTCCCTTTATCAGATCAGCAGCTGCTACCCAAACCAAAATGGGACTAAGATACCTCTAGTGAATTAAATCCCAGCCTCACTCCCTCAAGCACTCTCAAGAGGGAAGCATTTAGTCAAGCTTTGATAAGAGAAATTGAAAAGCTGTCCGATAAAAACACAGTTCATAAAAGAAAGCATTCCTGTGAACAGCTTTTCCATCGTTCTCTATTGTACATGTCTGGCTTATCCTGCGCTCCCCAGACTGCTCAATGCTTGGGTCTGAACTCCCACTGAGCAATTTAACAAGGTTCTGCACCTTTTGGCTAACGTTAGGGCATGATGCCAATTCAAACATTTGTACCTCCCACTAGCCCTGGCGTAAGTGTCTGACACTCCTTTTATTTTCCCTCTAGTATTCCTGTACTCTCCCTCTTGCCAGTACTGGCCCTACTGCACAAGTCCCTGGCAAACAGATTGCTGCCCTGCCTGGCTTCACCCCAGGCTTTCCAGCTGGGATGAGGCACCAGGCACACACTGGGCTTTGCCCAGTCATGCCAGAGGGAGCTGGTGTGAATGACAGCTGGCACAGACTGGACCTCAGAAACATGGAACAGCTCTGCCATCCCTGCAGGAGAGGTTATGTTAACAAGTCTCAATGCTCCTCTTCCTCTGGAATAATGAGGAATCAGCATTCCCTGCTTGTCTAAACCTCATGAATCCTACCTAATGCTCTTGTGCATAAATACTGAAGGTATGAGTGCAAAAAACCAACTGCTGTAAATGCGCATGTGTAACTTGCACGTTACCATACTCCAAACCCATATAATTACCTTATTACTAATTGCACACATAGAGTGATGACAGCAAAACCAATCCTTCACAGAATTATGACACCTTAGATATGACTACCTTTAGACCATTTTAGGTGATTCAGGTCATCAATCTCAGACAAAGAAAAAGGAGGGAATAATCTGGGCCTTTAGACCATTTTAGGTGATTCAGGTCATCAATCAAAGAAAAAGGAGGGAATAATCTGGTTAGACCTGCATCTGGTCAGAATTTGTTCTGTGCTTGTTTTACACAGCATTCTCCTACACCAACACTGGCTTGTATCAGATAGAAGTCAGTTTAAGGGCCATTTAACAATGACTTTTAAACATATCTGTTACAGAAAATCTGTATATCATTTTGCACAGAACCACTGCAGTCTGAAGAGGTTTTTTGTTTTGATCTTTTCTTGCAGCAGAGTGATTCAGCAGATACATTTTATTTTCAAATTTTTCCCTTAAAAAACCTAAACCAACAACAAAACACACAAACTAAAAGAAGGAGCAAAGCAGCTTAAAACTTCATCAATGTTATGATTAAAACATTTATATCAGTGTATTACCTAAACGGAAGTGGGAAGAGGAAATAAGCCACATTTTTCCATTTCACCCACATGTGGGCACATACACAAATACCTCACCCCCACATCCAAGTGCACTGCCCCCAACAGGAGGTAAACAGTCCTCCACCTTCCCAGCTACTTGAACAAGTACTCACTAGCCAAAGACTGGTGTCAAAGATGAAATCCTGCAAAAGAGCTTAGTATTTCCCTCCTGAGTCTGCTTTAATGCTTCTTCCTCTTCTCCTGTATCCCTGGTTACTACTATTTTAACTCTGGATTGTCAGAAATTTTTCCTCCTAAACTTCTGCTTTTATCTTTACTGGATAATAAATTCTATAGCATTTCTGCATTTATAGCAAAATAAGTAGTAGAGGATTAAAAAACAGGCATTCTGGCAATTTTGCACATACTTTACTAATTAATAACTTTTCTTAGAACTTTTGAAAAGACATCTAATAATTATGAAAGCCACTAACTCAGCCATGATTAGGATTATAGGCAATATCTGTGATTAAAGTGTCTTTAAACTGAGGACTGCAAAACCGTATGCATGCATACCTTCTGGATAAGGTAATTAAAATCTGTGCTGATGCGTTTGGCTTTGCCTTTTAAAACACAGGCAGATATAGCCCCAGGCTCAAGAAACTTGAAGTCACAAATCATGGAGATGTCAATATATTTTGGGAGCTATCAATTTATAGCTGCATTATTTTACTTCTCTCTGGGCATTCACTTGAAACAGAACACTAAGTTAGAAACACCTTGACCCAATTCAGATTGACAACATTTCAAAATGTCTGTATTTTTTCTAAAATTTAAAACCTTAAATGTCCATGGAAGCTGCCATCACAGATAGCTTACTAGTGTAGGACACCACAAAGGTCAACCCTTTCAGGAACACAGCTGAAACTTAATTGAAACACATCTTTTGGACAGTATTTGAACTAAAATTGGTAAAACAACAGCCATTAAAAAATACTGATGAAACTTTATTAAATAGTACATATTACCATGTATTTGTTTTGAAGCTGATGACTAAAAATTGTCTTAGTAAAGTACTAGAGACTGTCGCTGCTTGTTTTTAAATGGAGTATGCAGAGCTCTATACATCTAGAAACCAATATATTTATTCACATGTAGAGCATAAATTCATCCATATTGCAGAATTTACATTTTTACTGCTATCACCTTCGCTGATACCACAAAGAGTCAAGGAGGGCCTACATGTTTCCACACGTACCTTACTATTCAGCAGCCAGGAAGCATGCATGTATGTGATTACACACTTATTTAATGTTACTGACTTCATTTACTAAATCTTTATGGCTTCTGTCACATCTGGTTTTCTCCCTCTCTGTTTCTTTCTGGCCATTTCTTACTATGCTTTCCTCCTCTTCACACTCCTTTTCCCTAAAATGTGTTCTTTCTAGACCTGGATTTTCTACCACTCCTTCTGCCCTCCATCATCTCATTTCATTTTCTCCTGCACAGCAGGCACTGGATGAAGGAGGAAGAGAGAAATATTTTTAACTATCTGATAAAAATAATATGGACAGCCTTTTTATATGGGGTTAATGTCCTTGGGTGAAGTGGACACTAGAATGGAAATAAAACCATCATGCACAGGAAGTGGTTCTCTCATGTAGCTCAGTGACTGAGCTTTGCAAACTGGTATTGGCTGCAAGCAAAACCTGTCTTTCCCAGTCCATCCTAAGCACTAGGAGAGCCAGCAGATCCTTTGACATTACAGCTGGTTTTCAGTATTCTGGCTGCCACAAGAGAAATACACTTGATTCTCTAGGGATCATTCTTGGATGACCAGGTCAGCCATCCACTGCTGCTCAAAAGTTGAGGCAGAAAGACACTCTGAGGGAAAGATGATTCTTAAGTGCTCAGAGCTCCCAACAGAAGGAGGAACATCATCAGTCATCACTGCAGATGCTTATTTTGCCACTCAGCTTTCACAGCTACAGGGTCAGTCAGCAGACTGAGCAAGGCAGAGCTGGAGCCATTAGCTTAGTTCACCTATGAAGATTGTGCCTTCACAGCCAGAAGTGGAACTTCACTACCCTCAACAGTGTAGTGGAGAAGCAGTGAGATCCTAACTAGAAAGATTTCTTTTTGTGCTAGTATAAGCCACCTCCTCTGGATCAAATTTAAAATGGAAGATACTTAACATAGAATATTTTAACTTGTACCACAGCTAAGCAGTTTTCAGGATTCACAACACCACAAAGTTGAGCATGTGAATAACTTAAATCCAAATTCCCTTCTATGCTGCTGAAAAAACCCAATACCCTTGTGCTAATCAAACAAGCACAGGTGGTAACCCTTTGTGCATGTGGTAATACCTAGAACTTAAGCAAGCCACAAATACCTTCCCAGCCACAATATACAAAAACTAAACCTCTCCAAAGCAAGCTAGCAAGCTACAACAAATGTGACACTTCATCAGATACTGACAAAGTGCTTGATGAATTGCTGGGTTGGGTGGTGTGGTGATATTTTTCAGCATCTCACTCTTCAGCCCTTGCAATATGGCAGCCCATTACAATTTCCTACTCAAAGTCCAGGTGTTATCTTTGCTTTCCCCATCCCTCTCACATTGCTCAGTGTTGGTCCAGGACTGAGATAGTTATGTACAAACAGATATCCATCATGAAAGACTTCCTGTATACACATTGTCTACGATCTTTGGTGCTCCCTCTTCTTAAAACACAAAAGTAAAGGGGAGAGAGCTTGCAAAACAAAGGGAAAGTCAATCAAGAAAAATATTTGCAGAATCAGCCTAAGTGGCAATACTTGTGTAGCAACACAGGCTGAGATGGAAGGAGATGGCTGCAGAAGTTTCATTGGTTCTTAGTTAACCCACATTTGAAGAACTGGATTTAAATTTTTGTGGGACGTTCTGAGCTTAGTAAATTCTGAGAAATAGCTAGATGCTTCCTGTTCAGACAGATAATCATCGGGTCTATGGTAGAGAAAAAATACTTCTGGTGAGATAAAGACAAAAACTGAAACAGTAGTGATAGAAATACATTTAAGTGAGCAGGAGTAAAAAAGTCTGTGTTGTGTAGTCATAAGTTTACCTAAATAGAATTGTATCCAGGTAGCTAATTAATAGAGAAGGCAGAAGGATTTGCACACAGAAGAAAACTGAGCTCTTTTGTAGAGAGATTTAGCTTCAGTGACCACAGGGGAAACCTAGCTGGAGCTATATGACACAGGGTGCCAATACAAGTTATGGTTCTGAAAAAAACCCAAAAATTAAATCCCAAGTATAAATAACACAGGTTTGATACAATGTGCAATTAAGGTATCTTGCTTGCAGACAAAGTCAAGTTTGCACCTCAGGGCTCTCAGTGAAAAGCTACGCATTGCAAAAAAGGCCAAGTAGTCAGAGAAATAAAGCTCCTCACTTCCAAGCATCCACATCCACGGCCATTCCTGTGCTATATCAGTGTACCAGCTTTCTCAGTCTATATTTACATTGCTGACAGAAAGTGTTGGGGTGAAATAGGTATTCATACTAGACCAATTCCATTAGCCCAACTGGCCATGAAATGTCTTGTCCTCCCATCATAAGATTAATTGCTAGTGACTATGCCTTTCCACAGTAATTCAAGATTTGCTCTCAATACAATTATCTGATTTTGACTCTAAAATTTATGCTTAAGTCTTTCCAATGTCTGTCCACTGTTTAATCAGTCTGCTTGCAGTTTAAGATGCCTTTGGACATTAAGTAATCTCAAGATAGTTAAATTCTCCTGTTGCACTGACTACAAAGATAAGTTCCATTCATCACATTTGTAAGTACCATGAAATTTTAGTCTAGGTTTGGGCCAAAGAGCTGCACCTGTTCACAAATGAACCACAAATAAACAGTTGTGTCCTCCAGAACATAATGTAGAAAGACTTTTTGCCAGCCTCACCCATCTTGTACTAAGTCTCCACTTCAAGTAAACTGACATATATTTGTTTTTTGAATGACCCAAGGGGTACCTTGTTTTTGAAGAGTCTTCTGTAGCATGATGTATTTTATCCTGAGGCTTACCCGCTCCTGTCAGAAACATTTGCTTCTGGGAGACAATACTTCTAAATATTGTCTTCTCAGAAGGTGATTGGGTAAAAAAGTCTTGAATGCAGCCATAGCAAACTTGTGCCCCGTGTGAAATCCCACCACGAATGGTGTACCCTAGCACATGCTGGCTGAAACAAAGCTGCTCCTTGCAGCACATGAAATAAGGAAGCTGCCTTCAGGCTGTTTTCTTGGGTTTTCACCAGCATTACATGACCTCTCAGGTTATCGAGTGTTAATCTTGAATGTCAGGAGTTAAAAGCAGCATGTAAAGGGGCAAACCCACAAGAAACAAAACTGCAGCAAAACAAGATACCTTAGGAAACAGCATAAAGAAAGGATCACTTGGGGAACACATCCTCCTCGGCTCCATCAGGGAAGAATGATTTACACTTCTCAAGGCTGAGTTTACCATCAAAAAGGATCTTACACCACAAGTATGCTACAAAAGGAGGAGTGGTTGATTAAATGGCCAGAGGCAACCAGATTGTATTGCTGACAGAGTCTGCTGCATTTAGAGAGGATCCTTTTTTACGGGGAGCTGGAGATAGAATAGAGCTGGGATGAAAGTAACTTGAAAGAAGCAGGCAAGAAAGAACTGAAGTGTGGGATCCACATATGCAGATATTTTATCATTTTTGTTTGTTCAGGAGTAAAACAAAGCAAAATATTAAGTGCTGCTTATGCATATCCACCAATTTATACCAGTACTAAGAAACTGCTATGACAGACAAAAAAATCAGCTTAGGTCTATTGAAAACTTGGGACTGCAGTCCAGAAACCCAGTTCAAAGGTGGGTGAACCATACAGTTTCTGCTTAAGAAACAGACAGGGTTACCATGCAAGGTACACTCAAGAAAAATGAGAGACCTGAATTCCAGCTTGCTTTGCATAGCAGATAACTTCTTTACCAAAGATAAAAAACCACCAAAACCCAAAACCAAACGTATGTAAACCCAAACACACAAAAAAACCCCAACCACTCTACCAACTAACCCAAACAACAAAAAAACCCCAACCCCACCAAGGCATATAACCCCAAGAATATTTATCTATAAAAGCTTCTTCTCGTAGTAAATCACTTGGGTATCTGAGTTAATGATTTCATGAAGAAAAGCTACCACTGTGGTCAGGGGAAGAGTGAAGAACTCCTTCAAAATACTGTGTAGAAACAGTCTCTTCCCATAACTTCACAGTCAGAAGGAAGATTTCACTCAGATGCAGTAAGTCTGTTAAAATGAGCAACTTTTGCAAATTGAGACTGGATGCTATCACCAACAATGTTCTTAAAAACTTAGCAGGTAAGGCAGAGCACGGATGTGGCAGAGGAAACAACAGAAGATGTCTGTCTGATCGAGCTGAAGGAAAGATCTAAGTTGGATAAGATCTCACAAGTGCAGGATGTTGATGTGGCCATTCAAAAAGATCCCCACTGAGTTTAGGAAATCCCTTTTGCTTTGTCAGCTTTTTTAAGTGACTAAATTTCTTTTCTCCCCAATGCAACAGAAGACCTAAAAGATTGCAGAGAAGAGTTTTCCAAATGGCGAGTCTTCAACCGTTCACCACCACTGAAACTACAGCCAGAAGCCAGAGAAATGGCTTTGCAAAGATTTTCAAACAAGATGTTTCATTCTTTGTGGTCTGCAATGAACTAGGAGTGTGACGGGGACACACTGACCTAATGAAATGTGTGAGAGAACTCTCACATGACAGAAGGCAGACAAAACAAGCACATTAGAACACTTCACAGAAGGAAAGGGTAGGGCAGTAAGTGTCCCTGAACAACAGAAGCAGAGAGAGGGAATGAAGAGAAGCAGCTTAGATGAAGTTATCTATCCTATTAGTCTGGGCAATATGGGTTACTTTCATGGTGACTTGTTTTGAAGTTGGATGAAGGATTTGATTCCATGTTTTGTTCACTTTGTGCTTTTTCAGGTTCCTATTCCAGGCTTCCTATAGGTGCCCGAAGCACAATGAGTTTTGCCAAATCTTTTTTCCAGTCTTTTAACATTGGCCAAGTAACTGACTCATTGCAAGCAGAGGAGTTTGGTTTGATCTGATGCAAAATGAGCGCACAGGGAGATGGCATGAAAGATGAAATTATGAGCCTAAGGTAAAACAGGATGGGGGGAGAAAAAGCAGGTGTGTGTGACTAAGACACTATTCTTAGGGAAGATAGGATGCATTACCAAGCAACACACAATGAAGGCACTGGTGCCAAAACCCAGGGTGCATGAAGTCTGGCTTATTAACCCCAGTGCCAGGTGCTAGGCCTAGAAGGTACTTTTCACAGCAGGCTCCAGATCAGCCTTCTCCAGATGAACACAATGTCTGGTGTTAATATGCATACACAGGATAAGGATATAAATCACTGCATAATTTTTACTTGTCTGTCTTTTCTGTTTGCAGCAGACTGCTTTTTACAAGCTATTCCTATTTTAAATGCAATTATCTTTGTGATATAGATGGAATGCAAAACATGTCTGAATGCAAACGTTCTGATAACATCAGATATTGAGTCAGAGTTTTCAAAGTTATCTCAGTTTTTCTACTCTACACTAACCCATTAACCAGTATTATAATTTATTGCAGCAAGCATAGAGATACAGTATTTCTGGTGCTAACAGGTACCTACAGGTTTTTACTATCCCAGAGAGATACTGAGTATGTATTGAATTGCAAGAGGATTAAAAAACCAAAACAAAACAAAAACCGAAACAACAAAAAAACAAACCATCAATAAACCTTCCTTTAAATTTTAAAGTAAGTGAAATAAAAACCAAGCAAAATTCCAACAGTACTCAGCAACCATGATCATTCATGAACAATAACACAAAAAGATTAACGTGGAAGATGTGTTTAAAAAACCAAATGTCCCCAAAGACACTTCTCCAGTATTTGTTCCAAGTTATATGCCCATAATCTGGCAGTATATTTCTTCAGTCATTTAAAGTTTTATTTTTCTCCTTGTTTTTTTCAATTTAGAGGCTACCAAAACTACTGAACACAATTATGACATAATTTCAGCTAATAAAGCCATATATTAAAAGAGACTTCCTTGGAACTGGGAGAAGAAAAAGGTAAGTGTTAACCAAACAATTCCTTCCTCTACGTCTTCATTCCAAACAAATAAACATTATTTATGGGCTAAAAATTAACAGTGAATACTACACTCTTGCTTAGCTACACAGGGGCTATCAAATACCTAACAATACACATTAATAGTACCTAATTAAACTTCACACATGGAAGGAGGGCATGAGGAACATGGTCAAAATTATGGAAATCTGGTAAGGCTTCAAATTACAGATAGCTGGTAGTGCAGGGTTAAAATGGAAGTTGAGGTTTTTATGAGGAAGTTTTAACAAGGTTTCATGAGTGTTAATAGAATTAATCACTAAACACCAGTGAAGTTTCTCATGTTTGAGTTGTGTGTTAGAACTTGACCTTATTTCTGAAGCTGAGCAAAGTTACACAAACTTTGGGGAGCAAAGAGGTTCCCCAGGGAGGATAGAAGAGGCAAGTCTAGTATTTTGTCCTTATGTCAGTAGGTGTTTTACATCCTGTTCTAGAATCACTGGATTTTGTTAAAAATACTAGAAACTGGTAATCTTTCCCCTGTGTAAGCAGTGATAAGAATCCCCAGTTTAGAAGTGAAAGTACTCTATCACACTAGCAGTGTTCTCACCCAGCTTGTTTCTGAAGACGGTAATCTTTCCCCTGTGTAAGCAGTGATAAGAATCTCCAGTTTAGAAGTGAGAGTACTCTTATCACACTAGCAGTGTTTTCACCCAGCTTGTTTCTGAAGAGTTTGGCTTGTTTTACCACTGGAATCCCCTACAAAAGCTGGACTGACTTCTTTTGTGCATTGAAGGGCTGAGTCTGCAGCTCAGAAGCAACAGACTAAGTAATCAAAGGGCAGCAGATTTTAAAGTAAGATTTTAATCTGAAGAAAAAAAATAAATTACAAATGACATTTCAGGCAATAGTTTCAAATTGATCTGCCCTTGGGTCAGTTTCTGAGTCAGAAGGAGTAGCTCTTATTTCATACTGCTTTAGAGAGAAAAGAAAAAAAAAAAAAATTACAAATGACATTTCAGGCAATAGTTTCAAATTGATCTGTCCTTGGGTCAGTTTCTGAGCCAGAAGGAGTAGCTCTTATTCTTTCATACTTCTTTAGAGAGAAAAGAAAAAGAAAAAGAAAAAAAAGGGAGAAAGTCCTGATCTGCAAATAATCTGTATTAGATCAAAACAGTGAGAAATTCAGGGAGGGAAATACCATGAAATTCCTACACAGATCACTCAATCTCAGCAAGACGTACTCCGGTATTTATTTTTTAAGACTGAATAATTTCAAGTAGTATTATTTCAAAATCCAGCAAATGAAATCCATTTTCTATGATTAGAAAAGGGATATTTGCAAGGTTTTGTCTCCACAGGGCAGGCAACTAAGGAGAGAAAAAAAAAAAAAAAAAAAAAAGGCAGACTGCTGCTAGCAAATGAGTGAAATCTTAAGGTTTTAGAGGTATCAGCTTTAAAGACTGCGGAATTACCACAGAAAACTAGCAAAACTAGGAACATTATTTCCCCCTGGAGCGAAGTTCCCAGCAGTCACAAGACTGCAGCAGTTGCAGACGCGATTTATGACATCCTCTGAATGACCTCTGGGAGCTAAAGACTGATTAAGTGCAAGGCAGGGAAGGTAGCTCCTGTCTGCCGGCATCACATGGCGCGGAGTCACAGCGCGGCAGCAGCGGGCAGAGCTGTCCCGGGCGCTGCTGCCCGCAGCCCCATTATGTAAGCGGGGCACGGCGACACACGGCAGCGCAGCCCGCGGGTCCCCTCCCGCGGCACCCGCCGCTGCTCCTTGCGGCACCGGCTCGCAGGTGTGTCCCACAGCGCGGCAGCAGCGGGCAGAGCTGTCCCGGGCGCTGCTGCCCGCAGCCCCGCGCTGCCCTTATGTAAGCGGGGCACCGCGACACACGGCAGCGCAGCCCGCGGGGCCCCTCCCGCGGCACCCGCCGGTGCTCCCTGCGGCACCGGCTCGCAGGTGTGTCTGTCCTTTTCTAGGACAAGAACTGTCATTTGATTTCAGCAGCGCTGCCAGTGCAACAGCGAGGCAACAGAGGTGTCTGAGGTTAAGGAGTGGCATGTAAGCAAAAGAAATCACTCGAGCTATTCAGCACATGAATGATCCCATTTTCTCTGTTTCTTCCAGAAACAAGCAGGCTTGTTCTATAGCTGTCAAAAGCTTTACTGTATTTATCCACTGCCGCATATAAAATATTCCCATGGCACAGGTATGCATTTAAAGAAAGGCAATTCCACTGTATCGAGAAAAAAATGTTGTCCTGCTCTCAAGAACTGAATTAAGTATGAGGTGACATTGAAGCTATTTTGCCATGGCTTTGTCACAGGAAGTTCAGTCTAGCAAATGTAGGTCTGGCTGAAGGGAAAGTATGCAGAAAATACTTCTCCCCAAAGGTATGTTAAAAGAGTAAGTCACATGCACAACAAATTAAGATATTAATAGGCGTGATCTCTGCAGTATGTCCTTCTCAGCAGGATCCAAGCATGTCCACTTTAGTTCATTACAGTAGAAAGAAAATCCAGCATCATCTATTGAGCATCTCCAACCTGAACCACGAAAGTGAGCTTTACAAATCTATATCCCACATTTCTCTTGCATGAAAAGTAAAACAGTAAGCAATATTGATACTTCAACCACCGCCACTACCTCTCCATGAGTATATCTTGCAGAGATAAATGGGGCAATGTGCAGTTCTGGGAATTGTTGCTCCAGACATTCAAAGTACTTCCCTGTCAGTTACACTGTGTTCCCATTTGATGAGCTTTCTTCACAGCCACACCAATACAAACACACAGCTTACTTTTCTGGCTCCATGGCAAAGGGTTGACAGTTTGTGGGTGTGGAGGAAAGATAAGAGACTGCAGCTTCTAAAAGTGCTGCAACTCCACACTGTAAGAGACTGACCCAGTTCATCCAGTGACTGAGTCTGGAATGGAGTCACTGAAGCAGGTCCCACCTCCTCCCTTTAGAGGCAGGCACAGGTTGCACAAGTTGAACTAGAGTGTGGTCTTATTTAGTGATATTTATCAGCATTACTCTTCAAGATGAACAACCTCCCTTCCCAACAAACTCGAAATGTAACAGGCTCTTTTGCAGTGATGCTCTTCCGTGAGGTACCAAAAACTGTTGAAGGAGAGGTTTGGGACAGTGGGAAGGAAATACAGCTTTATTGAACAAAGGGAGGAAGAAATTAAGTTTGTTGTGTTCCTCTTGGCACTCTGGTTTGAACAAGTAGCTATCTTTGGCCTACACTGGTGAACATCAGTAAAAGTCTGCTCTTGTTCAAACATTATCAGCAATTCTTAAAGGCAGAAAGTACAAACCAGTCAATATATTTTAATCAAACACTACTTAATACACAATTTCTCTGCCCTCCTCAAATTTAACAATGATTTGAAAGACAAGTTATGAGAAGTCTGGGCCAGCATTATATTAATTCTCAGAAGAACATCTGTGCAAATGTCTGAGATGAAAATTTTATTTACTATAATAATGTTCTACTGTCACCACATTAAAAAAATCTTGACGTTAAACAGTTCTTTATATTTTCAAGAACTGCTGAAGAAAACAGTTTTAAAGCATTGGGGAAACTGAATGAACCTCCTACATACTCTGGAGGATGTTCATGAGAACACAAGATCAAAAGGAAGAGTAAATACCACTATTTTAACTGCAAGCAGGGGATAAGTGTCTTTTTACACGTTCTGTTAAATTACCTTTTAAAGTATGCTCTTCTGCCTCCCCAGCATCCCTGAGGACAGAGCACAGAACCACCTAGGGCAGAGTAAGAAACTAGAAACCTTTAGCCAGGAATCTTGTTAAACTTTAAAAATTACAGAATCAAGAAATTCTATGGAGAATTTTACACCTTGGATAAAGTGGAATGAAATAACTGATCTGCCTTAGCATTATTTTGTACTGCTCTGCTAGAAGTCTAGTCCTATTAAAGGATGAGGACAAGGAGGAAGGCTTAAGCTTTTCCAGGCAGACTGGCAAGATGCCCTTTTGCAAGGTCTTTCAAGGTATGATCTCAGGAACTCTGGCAGAGAAATTAACTTGAAGTTAATAATCCTTTTCATTCCTGAAGTTTTGAGTGCATCAGTCAAAATAGTTGAGAGCATCAGCCCTGCTGAATCCTCTCCCTTGGTGCACAGAAGTGACCACGCAAATCAAGTCACTGCAGTGTCAAAATAGTTGAGAGCATCAGCCCTGCTGAATCCTCTCCCTTGGTGCACAAATCAAGTCACTGCAACGGGCAGGACTACCAGAATCATGCATTTTGGTGCTTCAAACATTAGGTTAAGGTGCACTGCTTTTCTTTTCTTCTACTGAGCAATATGAACTCAACAAGTTCTGGCATAAGTATCTTGCTCCAAAGACACTGAAACAGGCAGCAATCAACAAAGTTAGTAACTAATTTAATAATTTAATTGACCTAAAAATTAAGTCAAACCCATTTACAAAGAACGTTTCCAAAATATTTTTATTTAATCCTTTAGGTGACTCATGCCAGTATTAAAGTCTCTGCTCTTGATCAAAATGCATGTTATGGCCATCATTTCAATGCTGACAACTCCTCTAGAAGGATTATTGCTTACACAGATTCCAGCTCAAGATTCTGCTCGCCTGCAGACCTCAGCATACGACAGTCCCAGCAAGAAATGCTTTCCTCTCAAGACAAAACTTAACACAACACCTCAAACCAATTTAGAACAAAAATCAGTGTGTTTAAATCACAACAAAACCCTGCTTTGCATCCTTGCCCATCTGAATCAATTGCAGTGTTGTGGCCCAAGTCAGTTTGAGATCAGCTCAGCTGGTCAGAGCATGGTGCTAATAGCACCAAGGTTGTGGCTTCTATCCCTGTGTGATTCATGCACTTAGGAGCTGGACTCAATGATCCTTGTGTGTGCCTTCCAACTCAGAATATCCTGTGATTCTGTGAATTTGGTTAGACGGCATGGGAACATTCCACTATTTGTGCCTGGTGATGCAAACACCCCAGAAAACAAAGTACATTGCCAGAGAGGACGAGCACATTGAGTTCCACTCCTGTTTTTCCTTCTGGTACACATACCTTCATTTTTAATATTCTGTCTATAACAGTTTTCCACATAGTAATTCTCCATTTCAAAGAAATTGGATAAACTCTTAATATAAAACCATATCTGTAATCCCTGCTATCTGTGATATCGGATCTCCTGCTGTTTTTTAATATAATAAGTCTAAAAAATTCACTTATTGTAACTTAATAGAAAAATTACTAAGTCCTTATTTCAAATAAGGAAAAAAACTTCAGCAGTTCATGCACGGGATGTCTCAACATTGTTCCTGTCTGAATTACACTAGTGCAAACTTTTCCCCTTAAAATGAACCTGAGTAAATACGTTGGCCAACAGTCAGACCCGCTGCCACATGTGAATTAAATGCAGAGTAGTCAGAGCAAGAGCAGCACTGATGTCAAAGCAGAACCACCCCTGAGCGAGCGGCTTTGAGGAGATGGGCTTAGAAAGTTTCCAGTAGAACACCATTCCAACAGAAAGTGCTGACTTGATGAAACCCAAAATATTCCACAGGAATGTGCTAATTCAATCAAAACTTTTGAAAGAGGACAGGCCGGCTCGCCAGGCCAGCCAACCAGTCTAGTGAGCTGACTGGCTCTCCCCAGCCCTCCAGGGTCACTGGCTGCCCCAGCTGGCCATGTGCCAGCCTGCTCTCCCTGCCCTCTGAGGGGCCCTCTAATGATAATAAAACTAATGGAGTCTTACAAAGTGTGCTGAGAAACAAACAAAAGAATTTAAAAATGAGAACCAGAATTATTTCAGAACCAACTGCAGGGTTTCATCAGAGGATATTGGGTATGTTTATTGCAAAGGATCTAAAGTCACGAGTCTCTCTTGAGTCTCCTCAATTTTTTATAAAATATCTTCCAGTGAAAAAAGCTGTGTCAATAATGCAAAAACAGAAGCAATAATTGTATTCAAGATCTAAACTTTACCAGGCACCTGTAATCATCAGCAAGGAGTTTAAGGTAAGTTGCTTCCAAAGCACTGAGGAAATTGACATAAATGCCTGTACCTGACCAAAACACAGGGCTACAATTTAAGCAACACCTTTCACAGAGCAGTTCCTAAGTGGGCTCCCTGCTTGTCACTATGACAAATTTGAACAAGATGGTGCAAGGGGCCTCATTTAACACTCTGGAGAAGCTCAAAGGAATCAGTAGGGCTACACAACATTTTAGCAGTCTTTAAAAAAAAATAAAAATAAAAAGACCCTGTCAACTAACAAGTAACCCACTTTCTTCAAAAACTGGCTTTTGGCAACCTGTGGTTAACCAGTGCATGGGACCTACTCTGCCTCCTCAGCAACTCAGCAAGAAACAGCATT
This sequence comes from Passer montanus, assembly GCF_014805655.1. Lineage (NCBI taxonomy): Eukaryota > Metazoa > Chordata > Aves > Passeriformes > Passeridae > Passer > Passer montanus. The sequence goes on along the minus strand of NW_024356505.1, from coordinate 2,135,170 downwards.
TGCTAATTGCTAGGAAAGGTTTTTAAAGACAACATCACCAAACACCACGATGTTTTCTGCACAATACCATTCATTTAACCAGCTTTTGTATAAAAATGCCTAGATATTGGTTCATGTGTGAACACCACAAGTAGTTGAAGGAATGTGGAACAAAGTTCCACAGAAAAAAAGAAAGAGCTCTTTTAAAATGCCTAATTCAGTCAGCAATGAGATCTCTGTTGCAGGCAAGTCACATGATTTTGAAAGAATAAGGCTAATAAAATGTACTGATATATTTATATGAAAATCAGCACAACTTCCAGCATAGAACTGAGACAATTTTGTGACCACTCTTTCAGAAAACACATGTAAATCAGACAGCTGCCCAAGTTTGCAGTTCACTGACCCTTTCAACTGCCAAATGCAATGCACAAAGGTAGCTCAGAGAGCAATTAGAGATTGGCTGGGAGGACTCATTAATTTATTTAAACTTCAAATCACAGCTAAGCAGTCTTGTAACATTTTTCTGGGGGAGACTCTATGCCTCAGATTCATATTTAAAAAGAAAGGTTTGTCTTCTCAGAATGACAAAATACAATACATACAATTTGCTCCCTGGTGTTTCTTAGAAAGAACAGCTAATACATTTACAGTACCACGAGGAAAGACATCTAGAACAGAACTAGACAGTTCAATCCAACTGCTCAGCCTCTAAATATTTCTGCACCTGCAAAGTCTAAGGCTCCCTTTCAACTACTTGCAACACAAAACTCAGAGACAAAAGAATGTGAGTAGAAAAAAAGGAAGAAACAAAAAAAGATATTTTCCCTTCTATTGATTTTAAGACTGGGAAATATCAGTGACCAGCAAGCAAATGATGCCTGGTTGGCTCTATACTAGTATATATAGCATGAGAAAGTAAAGCATAAAGAGATGCCTTCCATTTTGGAAGCAGGTATCAAAAGTTGACAGCATCTTTTCTTCTCTCAAACAAAACTTGAGATGCCCTTGGCATGTGGCAAAAAGACCAATTCATCACTGATCTCATGATGACAAATAGCAAAACAGACAAGAAAAAAATGCATGCATATAGACATTCATATGCAAGTCTGGGCCTGAAATCATGGCAGCATTAAGTTACCAAACTGTTAGCGGCAAAAAGACCAATTCATCACTGATCTCATGATGACAAATAGCAAAACAGACAAGAAAAAAATGCATACATATAGACATTTATATGCAAGTCTGGGCCTGAAATCATGGCGGCAGCATTAAGTTATCAATCTGTTAGTTAATTTTTTTCATTAGCCTCATTAAAGGGACCACAATTATAACACAAAGTAACAACTGAGCACTGCACAACTCAGAAGCCATATCCTCAATTTCTTCATGCTGCAGTAATTTAAATAACCAGCTACAGGCTATAATTTCAGACTTAGTCTGTGACTCCAGGAGCTAACCAACTGGAGCCACAAGGATCAATGCACGCTTCTCTGAACGGTTTATGAAAATGAGACCATACTTCTAAGTATCTCTCCCAAACCAGCCTACCTAATTTGATAGTTTCCTTATTTCACACTTGCATAACCATTTCCTAGAATCAGTTTCTGAGGCTCACTGTACAGCAGACACACTCCAAAGCCAAGAGGTGACATGCTGCTGTTAACTCATGTTGCATTGCCCACAACCGTTTTTGTCATACTGCAGATTATCCAGAGGGGCTTCAGGTGCCACTCACAGGTTTTACTTCTGCTCATTTGCTGACTTAAAAAACTGTACAAAGGTAACAAGATGGCCCAAAGGAGCTCCAGCCAGCAGTGTGTAAGCTGAAACAATGCAAGAAGGAAAAAGGAGTCTGAATATGTCACCACTGTGATTCAAACGTCATAAATGATACTGAGATGTTACAGTATGTAATTGCCATATCTTCAAACAAAAGTTGGTCAGCTGAGTGCACTCATATGTACATGTAGGAAGCAGCTGGGGAAAAGGATGTCAGTCAAATTTGTGCACACCCCATCAGATGGATTAGTGCCAGAGCTTGTTCTCTTGTCAGTCTGCCTCCCCTGCTCCACCCTAACTGATCCCAAGTGCATTTTCCTGCCCTGACTGGGGTGACTAGCGTGCTTCTCTTCTCTCCAATGCCCAACATCCCTCAGTACACACCTGATCTTGGAAAATGCTCAGACCTGAATTTAAGAAGGAAAAATAAAGAGAAAAAAAGCCCTTTTTGTTAGATGAAGTCAACCTTCTCAAATATATGTGTGGTAACACCAGGAAGAAAAAAGAAATATTTACTTTTCCTAAGTACTGTGCTTTCCAATGGATTTCACAACTCTAAGCATATGATTTCAAATTATTTTTGCAATTAAGGGCCAGTAATATTGGATAGCATTATGCTACCCAAAAAATAAGATGGGCCCAACCATTCTTCAATACTTGTTTCAATAAAATGGTCCTGTAGAATACCCTAACAGCAAGGTACCTGGAGGGTCAAAGGGCCCATGACATTGCAGGTTATTCATGTAGTAAATAACCTATGTTGGAAAGGACCTTTGGCGGTCTTCTGGTCCAGCCCCTCATTCAAAGCATGACCAAGTTAGACTAAATTGTTCAAGGATGGAGGTTGCACAACCTCTTCAAGTGCTTTGACTCCCCCCCATTATGTTACACTTCTACTTAACACTGAATCAGATTTTTCCCCGATGTAACTTGTGAGCACCAGCTTTCAGCCTGCTGTTCACCTGCAAAAAATGTCCAGCTCCCTCTCCTCTCTACAATTTCTTTCTAACTGCATTCTATTCTGACATGTGTTGACTGGTGAACAATAATCTCATTGAAGATGCATTGTAAGAATTTCTGCCAAAGCAGGCACTAAAATTTCAGTAAGACTTTCTAATTCCTTGTTTCCTCAAGCCTTTTTGTGTGCTCACCATAGATCTGTCAGCCTAAGTCACAGTGATAGAAAGGTTTGATCTCAGAGGCAAAAGTCCTGTTTGCCTTGCATTAAAGCTTGCCTAGAAGGAGAGGTCAGTAGTAGGGGGAAAAAACGAGTGCTACTACAGGTGATTCATTTAATATTAGCCAGTTTGATTAAAGTAACAAAAACATAACCAGCCTTTATGAAGTATCACATATGGAATCAAGTGAAAAAGTTCCTACGCTTTAGTTCCTACCAGAAAATGTAATTTTCTTGAATAACGTGCAAATGCACAGCATATCAAGTAACAGTCTTTATTAAAGTCCTCAGGAGACTCGATCAACCCACCTCACTACTTGATATCATTAGATGAAAGGATGTGTAAGCTACACATATCTCAACTGGACAATGAACACACACTGACCAGTGGCCAAAAAATTGAATAAAGACATTCAAATAAGAATAATTTTATGTTTGCAGGACACAGGGAAAATTATATTGGCATGCAGTATATAAAGATATAAAAAGATCAAGTTCTTAGGAATTAGTTAGAAAACAAACTGTAAGCAAAGAAAAAAAACCAAACAGTTTATGAGTCTGCCAAACTAGTCACCAGAATATCCTATTAAGTAAAGAACTATTATCACACCAATGTTTAAAATGAATAAATAATTATCACTAAAGATATAAAAAGACCAAGTTCTTAGGAATTAGTTAGAAAACAAACCGCAAGAAAAAAAAACAAAAAACAAAAACATAATTTATGAGTCCGCCAAACTAGTCACCAGAACATCCTATTAAGTAAAGGACTATTATCACATCAATGTTGAAAATGAATAAATAATTATCAGCTTACTTCTTTCTTACCATTGTAGGTTATCCTTGGTTTTGTCAAGCACATCACAAGATGTAAATCCATTTCGTCAGAAGATACAAATTTTGAACATACAGGGCACTTGAATCCTATGGAAAATAAAAATATGTAAGTGTGAGCATACTTAACTATGCAGCAAATATAGATACTCAAGCCAAAAAGCTATTCTGCACATATAAAGAAAAAAGAAATCCTGGAGGCTTTTCAGTCTTGACCTGACATTTCTTAAATAAGATTCCCTTGATTTCAAAATGGACCATTGTTTCTGGAAATCATTCTATTAACAATTGCAAACATTGTCAGCACCTCTGGAACACAAGCTTCTCAACAACTTAAGAACAGTTTAGGGCAGGAGCAAGAGGATCATATGACTCTACTAAAACAGAAATTACAAATGTGTAGATGAGAGAGCCGTTAAAATTTGAACTTGAGCAGAAATCCTGAATTAACATGTTCATTTTTACTGGGAATTGTACTGAAACTTTAACCAAGGATCTTGATTTTACATCTCGTCATACAAACTGCAGCATCTTCTACCAGTCTGGGGCCCTGGGAAAATATTAACTCAGGGGTGTTGCCTCACCTACTGAATCACTAATACTTCCTGTAGCACTGAATTTGTTTGACTGCTCTCATCCCAGCCAAACACGACCTTGTTTAGCTTTTGAGGTCACTGCCTCAGGCAACATGGGGTAAAGAATAATTAAGACAGTCTGGATTGTGATGCAACTGCATCACAGCCTATGACAAAAGTGCTTAATACCTTAATTTATATCACTGCCAAAGACAGCAATCTTCCAGTTAAAGGACAAGATCAGCTGGACAACTATAACAATCCACAGAAGAGCCTGATTGATTTTGGTCTGCTAAATAATTAACACACAAGTGAGAGACAAAAAAAAACCACCGACATGGATCCTGATGCATAGTAGCTGTTAAAGGGTACACCTGCAGGCAGATTGTCCAACAGGACAACATCCAGCAAAAATACCTAATCTACATCCACTCTCAGCACAAAGGCACAACTTTTTCTCTGATGCTGTGAAGAGTAATGATGCAGGCCTGTATAAAAGGTCACTGCACCTTCCACCAGCATTCCCATCTGGGCCTGCTCCCACATGTTTTAAGTTATTGCCTCTTGCTTTTGTACTTCTAACCTTGGGAGTCCACAATAAACCGAGTCAGTCAAGGATGACAAGCAACTTGATGCTGCACTTTCAAATAACTGATGCCTGACAATTTTCATCTTTACTGTTAATTATTATCCAGATGTAGATCAAGCAACTAACCTGAAGCATTAGCACTTGATACAAGTACTGCACTTTTCTTATCAAGAAAATAATGTATTTCTTATGGAATGCTCATAGGAAGCAAGTCAAAGAGGACAGCAAGTAACAGCCATAAGGAACTCAGGGCAGCAGCTGAACATGTGCTAGAAACCACTTCCTGAGATAAAGTACAGTTCTGCTTCTTCCAATTTTCAATTTTAGTCATATCTATTTCTTCTTTGCGTCAATCTTACACTTCAGTTTAAACATTGCTCTTCTCTCCTTGATTTTATTCCTCCTCCCCCAACCCACATTTTTACAAACAACAGCTCACTAAGCACAGCAAAGCCAAACATGTCTTTTGCAAAAAACTAGCTGAAAGCATTAATTTACTTGTTGAAAGCTTTATCAGTGACCTTTCAGCCACTGCGTGTACCCTCCTTCACACAGTTGTCCTGGGCTGACTTTATGATGCTGAATTGTATACCCATTTGTCTGTTTAGCCCAGAAATAAGTTTTGCATATTTAAGACTGGTTCTGAGAGCAAAGGTGGTGAGAGAAGAAGCGCAGAGCTTGTTTTCAGAAACTTCATTCACTCCTCCACATTCCTGCTCCTGGACTGTGCTGTCTACACAACAGACAGCAAGAGAGAGCTCTCCTTTGCTTTTATTTAGTTTTTGGCTAGCTGAAGCAGTGAAGTTCCCCGGACTGTGTTTTTTCTTGGAACTGTTCAAATCTCCTCTGGACTGAAGAACCAGAAAAACACCAGGAACTCACTCACACCTGTGTCCCACAAGGCCCAGGGTGCTACATTCCAGCACCAGAAGGACTGATAACAGACTGAGTGAGCTGAGCTATAGCCCACAAAGAGGACATTCTGAATTTATCATCTCTTCAGAGCAGCAAGACGTTTAGTTGTTTAGTATTGTTCAATTTTTTGTGTTGGTGAATGCTTTGCCTGTTAAATAAACAGGTTTTTTTCCACTTTTCTCCAAGTAAATATTCTCCCAAACCAGCTGGGAGAGAGGCCGCTTGAATCTGCTTTCTACAGGAACCCCCTTAGAGGTTTTCTCCCAAATGTGCCCTAAACCAGGACAGTAGGCTACACCTCAACATGACTAAAACCAAATTAGTATCTCAGTCTTCCCAACACCCAAACCCACCACCCATTACTGTTCTGTTACAAGTTTCTTCAAAAACTGAGGGTAAATTTTCTCTCAATCTTTATCACCCTACTGCTGCTGATTACTAGGTTTTGACTAGACTTAGGACCCACGCATTATTCTCATTTATATGCTTCTATAAGGCATAATTGACAACACAGTTTGATGTGAAAAAGCCTCTAACTTCCTTATGTGCTTCAGACTGAGTCCTACTGTGACAGAAGGGGGTGTTTGCATGACAGCAAGTTAACTTTTATATTCATGGCTAGTTAAGCACTGAGACAGTCATTAACAAGTTCTCTCTGCTTTCTGGACAGAACTCTTCTAGCTTATTCCCTAGAGTCATGAGCACAAGAATTGGGAGTGACAGGGAGCAGAGACAACCACCAACAGGCCCTTAGAACTATTGTTAAAGTTAACAGTGTTAAGAAGGTATGTATCCCAGGAATTCTTGAAAGAAATATTTCAATCCAAATAAAATATTGGGGAGAACCTGAGTGAACAATAATGATAATTTAATAATAATACTATTTTTACTTAAAACCATGCTTGAAGACAGACAGCTGTGAAAAATCTTTCGGGTTACCCACCTAGAGTATTCAGATGAATATGCTTTTAACACCATGCACCTGCCCTTAAAACTAGTAAATAATCTGTGTTCTAGCAATATACTAAGTACTTTAGCAATACATTTTATTGTGGCTTGTCCTGTGTCAGAGGGGATGTGAAGGTAATGGTTAAACAACTACAAACATCCTCCTGACACAGCAAGTCTGCGATACCTGACTGCTGTAGCTCTGCTCCGTGTGCAGAACTGAAGAACCCAAAGAAGAGAGGACAACACACTTAACTAAGATCTAAGAAACAACTCAGCTGACTGGAGTAAAAGGTGTGTTTGTGGAAAATAAGGTTTTCCAGTGACCACAGTCAGCTGTATGCCAGACTAGCATAACAGCAGAAAAAGAGCCTTGGGCTCACAACACTTGCTGAAACATTCTTTAAATACAAGTGAAATCAGATTTCTCATTCCTTCACAATGTTCTGCTGCAATCCAGCTCCTGGATTTAGCCATCTTCCCCAAGAGATGCAAAGTGTAAATTTTGTGTGAAGGAAATTACCATTTCTAAATTCTTTTAGCAACCGCAAAGAACAATTGACTACAGACAAAATATTTACTTTATTCTAACTGTATTTGAAAAATATAAATAAGCAAACAATCTACACTGTCCACAAGCCAGTTGAAGGTCCTTAAAAAAGCTCATATTTTCCTATCTTTCCTCAAATCAGAAGGCAATAGTTTCATGACCCAATTTACAATTAAGTACTGGGAAAGTACAAAGACTCTATTGTACCCTTGCCCAGCAGGCTAACAACATTTATAGCCTATGTTTGTTTTTACCATCTTCTCAAGGAACAACTCCAATAACTTAAAGAAAATTTCACATGGCTTTAACAATCAGCAACAGGTCATAAATAACTTCCTCTCTACATGACTTGTTTTACTAGGTTTTGTAGATAATTCACAGACATTTGGACAAAAAGGTGGAAGCAGTTATCAGATGAGGTAACATCACATGAAGTGTCTTCCAAAAACCTATGAAACTCAATCAACTACTTTCTCACTCTCTTTACAAGGGGAGCACAACAGATAACATATGGTTCTAGGTAAAAACCCAGCTCTTAGGAAGGCGTTGATTTCACAGTATCCCTTATTTTTGTCCCAGATAACAACTATCAGCTTTGTATTAGCGTTGTCACTGTCAGCACATGACTGCAAAGTCCTTCCTTCTCCCATAGCAGAGAACTCAGGCTGTGACACACCCTAAATCAACTGAAGGACCACCTCTCACCCCATTTCCTACATACAGAAGCACAGCACTAAAGAACTGAGCACCAAAACCAAGCAAGCACACACCTCTAGCTGACTTTTGCAACTGCATCCTTAGGAGGGCAGGGAGCCAAATTCTTACAAGCTCCCACCATCTAGTTTCACAACCCTGACTACAATACTGAAAGTAACACATTACTTAAAACAAAACCAAAATCCTGGGAAAAAAAACACAATTACAAGAAACGGAGACAGAACAGAAAGTTGCAGTACAGCTACTAGAAAATCCCAAGGTGACAGAGAAAATCTGAAATAACTAAACCTGTTTAAGTATCAGGACTTATATCAGAGGTGAATTCTGTCTCATTCTCTCTTGAATGTATCACTTTCTTCAAGCTCTGCCATCTTTTGCAAGTGAACTCCAGTTAGCCAAGAAATCCCATCTTCTCTCACATCCATCTACCAAACTCACACTTTTTCTCTCTGGCAGACTTGGGAACTACCCACAGGGACAGGTTGATGGGCGGCCACTCATTCTATTGGCACCAATTTCAACCTCTAAGTGATGCCTACTTGTGTTTGCCTTGCTTTGCAAACATCAGACTGCTTATGCTTGCATTTCAGTGCACAGCAGAGCAAACATAAACATCCAACGAAAAACAAACTCCTGGATTGCTAAGATTTTTTACAAAATCTTAGCCGTCATTTATTCTGGAATATCTACTTTGTGGTACAAAAGGAAAAAAAACTGCTAAGAGCTTCCAGACAACACAGTGAAGAGTGTCACAGAATTGCACGTCAAGAAACATGTTAGACTTGCACAGAAGGCTGGGTGATCCTTTCAGTCAATATTAAACAGTTGTAGAAAGAAGTAAGCACAAATAAAACCTGCACCAACACAAAAGACCAAATCAGCCTGATCAGAGTAACTTCTCAGCAGAAAACATCAACTGGAACACTGCCAAAGACAAACTAAAAGTAGAATGGGAGCAGCTGCTCTTTTAAAGTATGCAGCATATTACTATTTTAAGTCTTTGTATGCTTTTGTTTTCAAATAAGATGGATAAATCTACCTTATTTTGCAGCTAAAGAAGTCGTAAAAGAAATCCTTGCACCCACACACTTTTTCTAAGGTGTATTTGAGAATAAGAAACCGGACAAATGTTACTTACATATTCACACATAAGTCCTTTGGTACTTCAAAAAAGAAGTACAGACAATCTGGAAACACAGCATACAGTAAATGTGATGGTAGGAGGGTGGTATGCAAAATCACTATCACACAAAGAAAGCCTAATAATGCATCATTATGCTAAAAAGGAAACAATACAACACAAAAAAAGAGTTGGTTACTTCTTATGTGTTCAGTAGACATGGAGAACAGTCAGTAACTCTGCTCAGTATAAAACGCATGTAGACACTGGCAAGTGTGCACACTTTATCTTTTTCCCCTAGTCTGAAAACAAACAGGTTACTCTAATGTTTCCTCACAGGCCCTGATGCCTAAACCTTTTATTGCTCTTCTTGTCCTCTGGCCTCTCTCCAATCTTACCATGGTGCACTGCCAAGAACTGGGCAGAGATTTCAGGCTAAGACTTCATAAGTTCTAAGCAGAAATTAATACTTACCTATTACATTGTTCCATTACGCTAGGTGTTAGTATATATAGATCTATCTAAGCACAGTGAGATCTCTTTTATGGGTGTATATATAGGTAGCTATATTTTAAACAAATCAAGATATGATTGGCTCATTCCTCTCATATCTCACAACAACCCCTAAATCTTCAGCAGAACTGTAGCTAGCCAGGTCCATTTTTAGTGTTATATTTCTGCTCACATTCATTAACTCTTATCTGTCTTTTTTTAATCCATTATTGGCACTTTTTAAACTTGTTAAAAAATTATGAATGCAAATTTTGCATAGTGCTTTTAAGTTTAGCATTTTATTTAGTTTTTTCAAATGCCCAGCCTCCAAAAAAGAAGCTGACTGAAAACAAACCCAAAGCAGACGACTGTGGTATTTGATTTGAATTGCTTTCCTAAAACAGATGTAGCATCTTTTTTCCCCAACTACTTCAGCATCCACCTAGTTTTTCACCTAGACCAAATTCTCGAAGTTGGCTTATAAGAATATACATCAAAACAGCGTAAGTATTTTAAAGCATAATGCCTCTGCTTATTCCACTTCTTCCTTTTCAGTTCAATTGTGGAGAAAATGATGACATAAAATTTTAAGGACAGCAGAAAAATAAATGGAAATAATTCAGCTTCTCAGTGAAGTAACAGTCCTGGTCAGGATAAAATTCTATTACTCCCTTCCTCTGTAAACTAATTTGTAAAACTTGAAGAAGTTTAAAAAAAAAAAAAAAAGAAGCTGTCCAGTAAAGGCATAAAGGCCACAAGGTCTATCAGAACTATATGGTCACAATTCTCTCTTCTCCTCAGACAGCTGAAATGGAAAAAGAGAATGAGTAATTCTGTAAGCTCAAAATCACAAAGCTTTGTACACTAAAGCATATTGCTTTAACACAGCTAAGATCTTGCCTGGCAAGTTTAGCCTAGCCATCAAAGAGAATATGAAAATTATTTCACACTAAATTCAAGAACAAAGAATGAACATTTTTAAAGTCTTTAATTTAGAAAGCGAAAGAAAAAAGAGCATTACCAATTCCCAGGGTGCCTTCTACAGGAAAATTTCTAGGTGCTGTAGCTGGCAATAGAAATGGCTACTCAGAGATAGTTTGCCATTTTATGGACATAAGTTTTTTAAGGAAGAAAATGTCTCAGTGAAAAATGACATCTAGTTCTCTACCTTTCATCCTTCCTTCTGTTGTCAATTGTCTAAGCCAGAAGAACACAGCACCATCTGGAAAGACTTCTAGAGATGAAAATAAATAAATAAATACTCCCCCCACTTTGGGAGAGAATATGAAATCAAACAGAAATAAGGAATACCGTACAAACATTCTAAGCTCTGTCTTTTCCAGAAAACTGAGCCACAGTAAGAACAAATAAGCACTTGCTGATTTCAGGTGCATAATCTAGGGGGGTTTTCTTCCCCACTTTAGTGCCATAACACTGAAGTAAACAAATCTGTGAATTCCTTAAGGGAAACAAGGGATTTTCTCTTGTGTTTTCTGATTTAAATGTCCCACAGAACTCAGTGGGAAAGGTGATATATAAAGTGAGGAATAAAAACAAATCTGAACTATTTTAGTTTAGGAGTCCACAGAATAATAAGAAAATATATGTTTGGATAATACTCCATCTCCTAAGCAAAAAGTTATGAAAGACAGAATCTTATTACATAACTTCTTCAGCTCCCTTCATCTTGGTAAGTGGGATAGTTAGATCTTCAGTAGCAATCACTGAAAAATAATGCAGTACAGAATGAAGAAGATAAATAGAATAAGACACTTTCTGGCTCATAAACAAAGCCTTTATCAACTACACAATTTCAGGTGTCTAATATCAGTGTAAAAGTATCATGTGATGATTATTATAATTGACAGCTGTACAGTTTTAGAAACTGAATGAACACAACCATTAAGAGAGAGGAAAAAAGTCCAATTTTAATCTATCTTGCAAACCAGAAGATGAATTTACAGGCAGGAAAGACCTGTGGAAAGATTGATATTAACTTTAAATAGACATAAGAACAGCTGCTATTAGAGGAACAGCCTTTTAAGAGTGACATTTCAGATTGATGCGAGCACCCAACAAAGGGAGAAGGAAAGACCTTTTTGGCTCCACCTGTTTTGCAGGGTGAATGTTATCCCCCCAGTCCCATCATCGATAGGGATCTGTGGTCAAGCTAAATGAGAGATTGCTCAAGTCTCTGTTATCCAAAGTCCCACAGTACCTGCACTTTCAAACTGACAAGCACATAAACAGGAACAGTTCTTCAAGTGACTTGTAAGCCATTAATTCAGTCTTTAACTTACTACTTCATTACCCTGCATTTGAAACACATCACACCCTTCCCATCACAGATCCACACCACAAGTCTCTCAATGGAGCTGAAGTAGCTGAAGACTGACAAGTGTGAATGTAAACTTTGGTTGGGAGCAAGCCTTGGTTTTCATATAAAAAAGGCTCCACCAACACGCTAAACCCAGAAGACTTTAGCTTTTGGCTTACAGTGCTTGAGAAGCATTTTCATCTAGCAACCAAAAACTCTCCTTAATAATGAGACTTTGCCCAGAAGAATGTCTTTCACTTCCATTGTATTTCCCCAAGGGAAGGGGAAGGGGAGAGAACCCAAGGAAGCACACTTCTCTTTTTCATGTAGGTGTGATGACTCCCTTCCAAAATCTGACTGAAGAACCAGACAGGAAAGACTCTTCTCTCTTTTGTCTCTCCATCATCAGATCTTTAGCAACAGAGACAAGAGCAAGGTCCCACTCTAGCCTCAACAGCAGGGTAGCATAAGGAGTATGGGAAGAAACTAACCTTATCACCATTTCAGAGGCTTCTGTACACAAGTGGGGCCACTTGCTAGTCAGGTGAAACCTTGTGGAGCTGAGCTGTTGTCTGAGTATGAAGTTCAGCCAGGGTGGACACATTTTTGAGCCCAGCTGACTACCTTCTTCAGAAAGCAAGTAGCCAGAAAGCACAGTCAATGGTTCAGAGCACAAATGTATTTTTTTGACACTCAGCAGGAAAGATCATCCTGGCGATGTTCATCTAGCTCAGTTATGATGACAAAAAACTCACTGCAGGCCAGCTTGGAAGTCTGAAAACTTTTAAGCAAATGAAATGCCTGAAAACTCTTACTTCAGAGATACCCCATATTCCCATTGCTTTTTTCTTCTTAACTCGTCAACATCAGTTCAAAGAGGAAGAATTCTCTCTCATTCCCAGTCTCTCCTGAACCTATACATTTGGTTTTTTCTTTCTTCTTGAATTTTGCTACTCTCAATTTTCTCTTACTGCCTGGAGCAACATTTTTCTCAAACACCCAAAAAAAGTTCTTTCCACTCATAATTTCGCAATACAAGTGGAGGAAGACAGACAGGACAACTGTGTTGTGCTATCAGAAGGCATTTCTTCGACAACTGAGTAATTTGGCAGGACAACTGCAAATTTTTAAGTGCAGGGAACCAGTTTTTCTACACTCCCCTGCCCTACTTCACACTGTCAATAAAGTCACTACATTCAAAAACATACCAGGATTAAAGAAAATTTTCCATTAGAAATCACATCATTGGAAAGAGAGTGTAGGAAGAGCTGCTCCAAGATCAGAAGAATCAAGCCCTAGTTTTCCAAAATGCACAGATGTAAATATCTTCCAAACTTGTACTGTACAGCACAACAAATCTGATCAAACTACATGAAGCACGATAACAAGAGAGGAGAGGGTGGCTACACCATGCTGAGAATATATTTAATGATAGCTAAAAGGGAAGAGGTATGATGTGAAAATGGCTGAATAATGGTTGACAAGGATGACTAAACCGAACACGTGAAACAGAGCATCTTGTTGGATGCAGAGAAGTCTTCTGAGCAAACTGGCCAAAATGCATACGAGGTCTTACGAAAAAAGAAATGGGAGAGACAAAGTAAACACTGCACTTGAAACGCAGCAGACAGGAACAAAGGAGCAAGCCCCAGGAGAAGGCAGCATCTTGGAAGACAGCACAGATAATGATGCTGCTTGAAAGCATGCAGAAGACAAAGTCTCTCGGAGAATCTGAGAACTATTATTCTACTACACAAACAAGGCGATAATGGAGACCTGAGAAAGCACAGCATTTACAGACAATTAGTCTGTTGTCTACAAAGTTTTTACCAAAGTAAGTGAGGGTAAAAAAAAAAAAAAGAGGTCCTCACTAAGGCAAAACTTTGTAAAGTCTGATTTAGTCGAAATACTTACCAATAACCTACTTGTTCCTGCAGAAATAGAGGTAGCAGTGACAAAAACAAAAAAAAAGGGGAAAACCAATCAATGACAAAAAAGTCAGAGTACAAAATAAAAAGATTACATCTGGGAAGAATATACGTAAGTAAAATGTTACATTATTATGTGGGATGTTCCCAGGAGTTTATATATTAATTCTAAACAGAATAATGATTCATTTTTTGACAGCAACATTAAATTATATACGCAAAGTACTTATTATTACATTTATTACTCAGTATAACAGGAAAATTTTACCCATTACAGTTTCAAGAAAGTCAGGAACCAAGGTTTCAAAGCATACTTGTATTCTTGTGCTTTTCATCTATTTTTTCATCACACAACAATAATTTTTATTACTTAAGCACAACAGCAGATTTTCCTGTATTATTATAGTCTGTATTTTCCCCCCTTATCTCTCCACAATAGCACTCCTCCATAGATGACATAATTTATCAATTCAGCAGGGAAATATCTAACCATTGTGCTCATTTACTTTCATTCACTTGAAACTGGTGAGAGTTGAGTAAGAAGGGCTGGTTGGTTGGTTATTTGAATTTGTTAGGGGGAGGTTGTTTTGGGTTTTGAGGATGGTCTTTTGTTTGTTTGGCTTGATTTTTTTCCAGAGTAGAAGCATGGCTTATGAATAAGAACAGAACTTATTAGGAAAGTCTGGCTTAAAAATGCTATTAATTGTCAGAACAAAGGAATTTTCTTTAAGGATTGACTTTTTATTTAAAAGTATGGACATTCACTGCTTATCATAAAACAGCCTTTTATTTTTAAATGGAAAATTCAGCTAAGAGAAATTCACTCTACCTTGACCCATCTATTCTTCCAACTTGGAGAATATTTACCTTAATGTATGGACTATTGACCAGACTGGGGTGTTGGATCATAAGAAGCCATGCATTTAAAATAATTAAAGAGAATATTACAAAAGACAGAGATGTCCAAGGGTTGGTTACAAAACACGTTAATTTCAAAAGTGTACACTGGAATGAGACCATTAAATTCCTCAGTACTAACATAATTTAAGTGTTTAACATGAGCAGCATACAAATTTTGGGAAAATGTGTTGCATTACACCTAGTTTTGCAAAAGTTCCTATGTCTAAGACAGAACATTTTAAGAGCATTTGAGGATGTACCATTGTGAAGAAAGCATCCAAAATGCCTAGTAAGAGGAACAGTAAAGAAGATGCATTATTAGTTCAGAAAAAGACAGAGCTGAAGTCAAAAAGATATAACCCCCCAAGTATTTATTGTCAGTAAAAAGTAAAGAAAAGCTATTGAGTTCCATGCTTTAAATATCTCAATGAGAGATTTGTCTATATTTAGTCTTGCACCTCTATTATGAGAGTACACAGCACCCATAGCATATTCTACAAAATCTGTAAGAACATCCATAAATCCCAAACCAACAAAGCTTCCAAATCATGTTATACCACTGCTATCACAGTAACTAAGACAGAAAATGTAATTCTTGCTTCTTCACGGCTAAGACAACACCATTTGAACAAACTGTTCATATTTTTTGTATCACTCATATTTTAAATATCCCTAGTAAGGAATGCTACTGAGCATTTCCTATTTTTTTTTTTTTTTGCTGTTTACAACTGCTGCATTGGTCTGTCAGTCAAACTGTTGAGAAAGTTGATTAGTTACACATTTTAAACATCTGCGAGTGGAAGAGAAACATCTTGTTTACATTAACCAGATCATGCTAATAAGATGCACATATGCATGCATACACACACACAGAGCACAGACTCTAAATAAATTTTAACAGGGATCTGCAGTTGGATAAAAATAGATTGAATGATAGTTTGACTTCTCAGCAGTTTGAAAAAATGACACAATAACTCAAATGTTTTTACTTATCTAATTACGCCTTTCACATGGGGTGTTACATGTTTTCATTGCTTTACTCATCCATAAGGCTGCTGAAGGTAAAAGAACCTACACCTACTTAAGAGATACAAGTTTTTTTTCTTCACTGTTCAAAGCAAATCATGACTTGTCCTCTGATATACTCAGATATATCAGAAATACTCATTAAAAAAAAAGAGACACTGTCTTGAGTTTGAAAACTCAACTGCAACATGCTAATGAATTATACTTTAATAAGAAAGGTTGTTGAGGTTTGTGTTCTTTGTTTTGTTGGTTTTGTTTTTTCTTACAAGAGGTTAAGGAGCAATCGTAGCTAGTATTCCTGTTTCAGGAGTGTCTGTATTAGATCAGAATCACAGCACGCCAAGTGTTAAAAATATATTTGTTCACATATATGTATTAGTCCCTCCTCTAAAGAGCTTACACTCCAAAATAGACAAGAACAAGCAGTGGTTACAGTGGGAGCAATGTCTCCATTTTACACTTGAGAAAGGCAGTAAGGAACTAGCCCTACCTTACACAGAAAGTCAAACAAATCCCCTAAGTCTCTAGTTGTCACCTTATATAAAAATGCCTATTTGCCCACAATGACATTGAGACAAGGGTCACAAAAAAAGTAAATCAGTGACATAAATTTGCTCTGCCTTTCTATATAGCAATGCCTTCTTAACCAGCATCTTACCTAATGAGTTAGCAAGCCTTTACCACAGATCCCTAAATCTGCGTAGTGACTGCGTAGTTTAAACATAAATAATAAAGTGTTCATTGAAAAACATTTCATGCTTTGAAAGAATTAAAAAACCCTTTAGAACAGTTGTTGATGGCAGCATAAAAAATGCTGAGTTTTTTATGCCTGAGCTTGAGCCTGCACTCCTCCCAACTTATTTACACGTTCATCCCTTCACCTTCCTTCTCTGTATTAGCCAAGACTGAGAAGATCAAAAGAGAAGCTAGAGGGCAAAGACCAATAAGGGGCCTCCAAAGAAACCCTTGCATGACATAACTCCAAAGAAACAGTTAAAAAAAAACCCCATGCTACAAGAGACAAGCTAATGAAAGAAGTGCCCAAAATGTGTACTGTACACATACTTTACCAGCAAACAACTTACTTACAGAATAAAAACCTTCCATAATACACACCAAATAACCTAACACCTGGGATGTAATTCTCTTCAGAGAGGCACTCATAAATTATTTTTTAGTGCCTCTCACACAATAGACATCTAAAGTCCTGAGGTAGACTATTTAGGACAACTACTACCCCAATGTCAAAACAATTAGAGACACAGATTTACATCTGTTTTCCCATAGTAGCCTTTCATTCTAGGTTGAAATTTGCAACTTTCCAAAATAGTCTGTGAAAGAAACAATAGTTCTCAAAAGGCACTTTTACCTAATCAAACCATTGCCCAAGCAAGAAAGATTTCACACTGTTAAGTGTTCAGGCACTGATTTGTCACATTGTTAATTCTAACACTTAACATAATTTATAGGCACTTTTCTCTTTCAAATTAAATCTTCTCCTTTATCTAAGAGGAGCATTAGTACCTCAAAAATACTTCTGTTTCAGTAGACAGGAGATGTCTTATGAAATAAAATCCCCATGATAATCTTGAAGTATGAATTTCTGAAACTATTACCACAGTTTTATAAAAGGCTTTCTTATTCTGGATTTTAGGAGAGGTCAAAAGAGCTGTTTCCCACATGGATGCAAGTTTAAATCCACTCCTTTCATTATGGAAGAAGCCCTCAGAAGGCAAGGAAGTCCACTGCACACAGGTGAGTGTAAGAGCAGCTGTGATAAATTTCACAGTACAGCCACACACAGAATAGTGAGATTAAGCTAGGTGTAAGTCATGAGCTCTGGTGAAAAGACAGACTTGTTCCAGTTCTTCCATAGCAAATTCTATCTGTATTTAAGAGTTCTGAGAAATAAGTCATAGGCACGTAAAGGACAGTCTCTGCCTCCAGGCTTTGTGGGTTATCAAGTAACTTTGTTTAAAATGTCACTTTAACTGCCATTTTTGGGAACACTTACTAAAAGCTCCTAAGGGAAGCTTGGCATTCCTGCCAGTCACCATAAAAACATACTCTTCTCTCTAGAGAAGGTCTTGCCATACCTGTCTTTTACAGCATTTGTATCAAATCAGAGATCAGTAAACCAAGAGATGTGCCACTAAGAGAAACCTATTTTTATTGGATTTGTCCCTTGAAATGAAGCAATACTCAATATGATTCCTGGCTTTGGGCAGTGCAAATGCCACTTAAACCACTGAAATTATGATTCTTCTTTCCAGAACTGTGCAGACACTATACCATTTATTCTATTAATCCTGCAGCCTACAACAGCAGTTTCTGGTCTGGAAGAGATCTCTGCAGGGCAGTGGGCATGCCACAGAAAACTAACATCTCTCTAATCCTTCGGGGAGTTTCTCCAGCTCCAGGTTACAAAATGAGTGAATGCTGAACTTGTTCTGTGAACAGAAGACCTCAGCCTGGTACACTCTCTGTCAGGTACTTTGCGAGAACACGGTAGGACGGACTGAAATTCTGCTCCTGGTATAAAACTGGTGCTTAGTTAAAACTGCATCAGAATTGTCCAGAAACTGGCCTTAGAGGAAAAAATAGATGCAGCTGGCAGGGTTATGTCATATATATGGGAATAGAATTCTTTTATACATGAGAATACATTTTTGAGTAGAAGTCAAAACCAAGAAAATTGCCCTACTTCAGTATTGTGTAAATAGGACTATTTTTTGATATCAGAGATATTCAAAACAACATTGCAAATTAAAATCTTAATTAAGGAAGGATGTTCACAGCACTTAACATCTACACAATAACTTCCAGAAGAAAAATAAAAACTCATTTACCAGGTGTCTACCTGCAATAAAATTCATATGGGTTGCACTAAATCTTGAGACAGACTGATCTTGTTACACTGTCACCTAGTTACTCTAGAGCTTCAGTGACAGCTTCAAGGGGAAACAGATGATCTAGGCTCAGAAAAACAAAATCAAACGTGTGTCAATTCACCATGTTACTAACCTACAACACAAGTGGGATTGCAACTCCTGCAGTACCTCATTGTTTTTCTTGGCCTGGTCTGGTTTGTCATCAAGTTGAGGGCAGTGCTATCCACAAAATAACACAGCAAGCCTTCTGGAATCAGTTCCAAATATTAAAAGAATAATACAGTATTGTAATCTATTAGCATTCTGGCAAGAACACACATACACAAATCAGAGTCTTTAAAAACCAATTTAGACAAAAATCCTGATCTCAGATGTATTAATATGGACAGCTACAAAGCTGCCTGATTTTTCATAGGCAAATGGCTTGTACACAAGCAATTTACAAGATACAGGAACATCTTCTAAAGTGCCAGTTATGACAACTTGTATTATCAACTCCTATTCCCTCAGGGACAGTTTTATAGAAAGAAACTGAAACTTAATCAAGGAAAGAAAAACCCTTATAAAACTACTAGTTTTTGTCTTGCACAGGCTATCTGTTAAAAAAGGTTTGAAATTTATTTAATGTATATGTACATGGTGGGTTCCATCCCCAACCAAGAAAATACAAATAGCATTTCATTCATTGTCCAATCTCTGTATGTTCCTGTAACTATACACAAAATAAAACCTGTTCTCATGCCAAACCTAAGAAATTAGAATACCAGGGAAATAAATTCCAGAGTGCGACTTCAATAAAACCCCAGGACTTATAAATAAAATCATGTTCTATATCATGTCTCAAATGAAGCAGGATTAAAAGGAGGGGGAAAAAATAACATTGAAAGTTAGAATGCAGCCCTGGAAATAACGCAAAAACTTGCCACAGTTCCCAGATATATGGCAGGGGTCCAACCTAAACAACCTAACCCTGACCCAACCTAAACAAAGCTAAGTTACCCATAACTTAGGGACAAGTGATTTGGAAATACATCTTTTCCAAGGCACTAATAAAACTCTAGTATTCATTTTGTTTAGTGATGGATTTCCATTTTTCAGTTAGAAAATACACTCCAACAACTGAAATAGCAAAACCAGTTGATTTTCTTTTCTTCCTGAAATTCACCTTATCTCTTCCAGTAGGGAGCACAAGAAATGCATGTGCGTTCCTTTTTTATTTGTTTAGTAGCAAACTGAATAAAGCTGCCAATGTTCTTATAGAACCTGGTGTAATGATATAGCAGTATACCAATAGGTCTTCAGCATAAAAAGAAATTCATATTTACTTAAGATTTCCACCCCTAAGGTAAATCCTGCAAGACACTGCTAAAAAGATGACAGCAAGTAGGAGAAAAAAGCACATACTGTCTTAAATAAACTGCACTTAATATTTTTAAAAATATTCAAACCACACAGCTCTCTTCAGAGGGGTCGTAAAAAGAACGAAGAAAGGTCACTAAAGTATTTACAAAACTTGTTTTCACACAGGAATCAAAGTATTACTGTGTTTTCCATCTGGGCTTTGAAAGCCATTAAGTGAAATTAATTATTCACATTTTGTTCTTTTTCTTCCAAACACAAGATAGATCTTGTCTTGTTACCTCAGCAATACTGAATACAAAGCTATCCCTTTTCAAAAGTAAACATTTCATAATACCACCTTGTAGATTTTATCTTCTTGTCAAGAAGAACTAATATTATTTCTAAAGGTTAATCTTTCAGTGAGCCTCCTACTGCTCAAGGCACTAACTCAAAACATATCAGAGGTTTCTCCAGGTTTTTAAATGTTTAAGTTCAAATACTTTAATTCTCTCTTTTTAAAACATTGTTGTCACAGAGCGTCAAACAATGTGAGAACAGCAAGGATCTGCATAATTTGCTTTTTCTTTTTTACTTCCACATACTGTGAGGAACCAAGCAGGGAAGTCCAGTTGAAACCACAAGCCTAACAAAACTTTCAGCAGAAAATGAGAACTGGGTCCAGAAAGCCCTTAAACCACGTGAAAAACAAGCAACAGAGATGAAACTAAGAACAAGGAAGCTGCTGGTTTAGCAATGTTTTGGAAAGCTGTGACAAGAAACCTATTTTCTAAAATAAAAGTGAACAAGTAGATAAACTTCTGATTAAAAAAAAAATAAGAAAAAAAAAAAAAGAAAGAAAATAACTGCAGGCTGTGAGCCAAACTTGGAAAGAATGACTAAGAGCCTTCCAGGGAAGTGTACCCGGGGTACACGAGGGTTCCTGCTCTACCCTCGAGGCTGTCAAGGCTGCTTTCTGCAGCACAGGGCAACTGGGGCAAATGAGAGCCTGTCACCAACTCCTGCTCTTTTCGGCAGGATTCAGTGTCCCAGCCCGGGCTCTCTGTGCCGGGGGGCAGGAGCAGTCCCTGCGGTGAGCTCCGGCTCCCCTGCGGGCCGCACACGGCCCCGGCTCGCCCTGAGCTGTCCAGGGCGCGGGTGCTGAACGGGCCCGGCCCGGCCGCGACTCGCCTGGGCCGCCGCCTCCTCCTCCTCTCCTCGGCCTCCACACGGCGGCTATTAACCCCACACGATTTATCCCCGATGACCAGTCTTTTGTTAATCCTGTTATTAAGTGCAGTTAGCCAAATACCACAAGAATGACACGAACATATTCATACATGAGGTCTGCCTTCTGCAGCCAGGCCACGGTCAAGCCCTTTAAGTTTTTACTCTCAGCCTTAGGCCGAGATTCATGGCTTAAAGCACAAAGATAAAAACTTCTTTTTTTTTTTTTTTTTTTTTTTTTTTAACCAGGATGATGAGGTTACTTACTTACATGCAAGTGTAAGAAAAACCCCTGAAATCCTCCTCTATTTATACAGCACGAGTGCCAATTTGTATAAACAGTCACAATGGTAACTTTCATCTGTGTTATGGAAACAGCTCTTTTACAGCCCAAACAGCTGCTTTTAGTTTTAAAGAATAATTGCTGCTGGCTTTCTTGTTTACACAAGAAGCAGCAGCTTCAAGTTTACTAGCTAACACAAACAGTAACACCAGATAACTCTATACACAAGCCTGTTTTCAATGAATTCCCTTATCAGTCTATCCTCCTGAATCTCACTAGGCAGGCAGCCACTGACAGAAACAAACAACGTATATTTTTAAAGACAGTTACTTTATCTTCATTACCACCCTGGTCTTTTTTTGTCAGACACCTAGCAAATTAGAGCTTTCTACAAGCCAAATTCAATGTAAGAGGCTATAAAAATCGAGAGGTACTTAGTGCAATAAATGTCCTTTCAGTTACATTTCAAGGCCATATGCATCATTGAAATTGTAGCTAATAGCTAGCAAGAGTCAAGTACAATTAGAAAGGAAAAAAAGATCTCTTCATGACTGTAATGAGAAAAGAACTATCTGTTAGAAAAAATGCAACAATTGCAAATTTTTGCATTCAAAATGGGAAATCAGTTGCAAAACAGTAAGAGTAATTTTCTTATTAGGAATTTTTCCAACGGTAAAATTAGTTGTCAAAATAAAATACCAAAGAAATGAGATGGTTTTCCACTAAGAAATTAAGAAAGAATAAACATCATCTGCTCAGCATGGACTAAACCCAGCTGATCCCATATTCCAGTGCTGGTAGGAACCCCAAGGTCTCTTCATGTGCTATGAACATGAGAGAGACTTTAGCCCACACATCACACATTAAAATTAAATCTGTCCTTACAAGCCCTTTTGCATAAAGTTTTTGGAGAAAAGTCATTGTATGTATAATAATCTAAATATAATAATGATTTTTTAAATGATGAATTATTTTCCAAAACACACTGTGAAAAAGGAAAAAGCAATGTTTAATTATTGCTTACAACTACAACTGACTGAAACAGCTGGCAAAGTATCTTTCCTCTATACTTACTTCTCTGTGTACAAGTACTTGTGATATTTGTAATCCTCAGTCAGAGGGGTCAATTGCCATAGTATTCACTGACTTCCAGGGTTAGGAAAGCACCATTAAAATTTACTTACAATTTATGAGTTTCTGCAGAGGCCTACAAATCTAACAATTTAAGAACACGAATACTGAGACTGCAGAAAGAACTCCTTCCCCTTCAGCAGAGGAAGAAATCCTTGTCAGTTATAGACGACAATTCCTGACAAATGGGATTATGCCCTTCAAGGTAGATTTGTGAGCAAACAAGAAGTTCTGCAGCAGCAAGACTCACTGACTGAAGTAAAGCTGTCCTCAAAGTGTTTTAGCTGTACCAATAGCTTAAACACATTGTACCTAGTACATTTATCATCATTGCCTGAAGGAGCATGAGGCTTAGTGTGTCAGAGAGAAACTACAGGAGGGAAAATAAAAGAAAAATAAGGTCCTGTCTTGAGGCTTTTCTTCCTTTCCTGTTTCTATCTGAAATTTCACATGTCTGAAATCAAATCACAAGTGTGTAATTTCATAAATTTACAAATCCTTAAGGCATAAACAGAAAACCAATAGGATTAGAATTCAATATGTTGACATTTAAATTCCAGGCTATAGTGCCTTGTGCTAGCTCTACAACCTATTTACATGGTTAGCTCTTTGAGGGAGCAAGTTTAATCAGTTTTAACTCATATGTGGTTCAAAACACTGCTAACAAAAAGCAAAATTTACATCACAATTTTCAAGTTTGGGGAAACGCAAATTAGAAAAATTTGAATTCAAGAAAATACCTATTAATAGATACCCTAAAACAAATAATATAATCAAAATGGCCTCTTCTCTTTGATACAGAACTAATTATCTATTTCAGAAGGTTTCTCTTCAGGGTTATTCCTCCCTTAATAATACTGAGATACAATTGCTAGATAAACGTAGGATATGATAGTTAAAATCCAAATTATACATAATACCCTAAATTATGTCTTTTAAGAAAAGCAAATAAACAAGTCCTAAACTCAAACACTGATCTTTTTAAATGTGAGAATTTTTAGGATCCAGCTAAGTTAGTATTTCTGCATATTTATTTTTGTTTTCAATAGCACTACAGTTATTAATAAAGGTATTGCAAGTAAGATGACTCATCCACACACACAGAAAACAGCAAAAGGGCAGGGAAAAGGAAGGAAAAAGGAGAGACTCTCAATAATGACCCAGAGCTTTAGTGTCACAGGACCATAGTGTAAGAGAATAGAAAACAACTGTATCAGTATCCATATCCCCGCATCCCAATTCCCTCTAAGTAAGAATGCAACAAACACCACCATTCCATACAGACCTTTCCTTCTCTCTTGCTTACAAGTTTGGCATCCTTGCCAGATGATTTCTTTTGAGGTTAACATTTCCTGAGGTGCTTACATTTTTCACTTGTTTTAATTCTGCATATTTGTGAATAGTGCTGGGCCAGGAACATGTTGAATACAAACATTTGTTTATAAACATATTTCAAAGAATGCTTGCATGCTACAGCTAACACACTTTTAGGCTGCCATGGGACACAGCTATTTAACAGCCCAGAGATAGTGCAAATCCATGATAGAACAATGATGACAAACAGGAGTCCCTAGAGGTGCATCTTATAACCAGTATTTTCCAGCACTTTGGAAAATACAAGGGTATTGGCAAACTGTAGTTTTGACCACTGGCTAAATAATTCTTTTAAAAACTTGTTAAATATTTGCCCTTTTAACTTGTTTGTTTAAGCACCAGAGCAAAAGATTTCAAGGATCTTTGTTGTGGTCCTTGCTTTTAGAATAATTAACATTAATTTCTGCTATTTCTTACAACTCCTGGCAAAAATTATACTCTGAATAATTTTATCAATGCTAAGTATGCCTTGCCTTGTATTTGTTGTAACATGGCAGCCTTTCCCTGCAACTCGTTCCTTGGCTAGTCAATCCCTAAAACCGAATCAACAATGGACAGAAATTAAAAATTAGAATGCTTTTGACAACCCTCCATGACCTCAGATTCCATGACCACATAAATCTGTGTGGATAGGAACAATCTCAACATTGCTGTCATCCAAACTCTCTTCAGAGAGGCTAATTCCAGCTCACTTTTCACAAATCAATGGATTTCTCCAACACATTAAATGGTTTAATGTCAATAAATTACATCATCTAAGCTTACAATGCTTTCAAACATTTCTTCTAAACAAAGCTTTAAAGCAAAACATACAATCATTAAATATATGTAAAAGGTTGGTTGCCTGCACACCTCTAGAGCAGTCACATGTACCAGCCCAACCCACTAGGAGGAACTTTTGCCCTCCAGCTCCAAATGTGTTCATCATTAGAACTTCATCAAATGAATTTGCTCTGACTTCATCAGCTGAACACAATTGTGTGCTTTATGACTGGAGAGGCCAAGCGGAGACACAAAGGGAATAACCTGGGCTGAACACGTCATCCACTCCCGCCCTTGCACAATGTAAAACACATTATTTGCATTAGCTTTCTTATCCCTTTGTTTGCAGCAAAACTAGTCCCACATTTCCAAGGAACATTTCCTCCACTCCCTAGTTCTGTGCTGTCACTGGATCTTGATCTTATCAAGTGCATGAAAACCAGTTTATTTTGGTACATGGTTTATTATTCTAGCAATGGCATTTGTATTTCCTCCAAACCAGAAGCTATTTCAGTACTGTATTTTATGTCAATAATATTTTCAACACTTCATTTTTTTACATCCATGATTATGAAGAAGCTCAGTATCCTGTGTCTTTGAAAACGTTATCACTTACAAAACACACAAATTCACAGATCTGGCACATTGGGATATAAACTAATCCACCAGCCAAGCTATAGCAAATATGCATTACTCTTCAATTAATTTTAACTGTATTTCAGTCTTTAAAAAGCAAGGCAATGCCTTTACACTTGTCGTCTGGTATTTTAATATTAGATATCTAGTAAGCAAATGTTAGGACAGCTGAATTAGATATTCAAAGGGTGTTTCTTTGATAGCATGCAGCCCTTTTCCATATGCAAATTTCATGCTGTTTTCATTCATGTGCTGTTTTAGTAGATCATTTCTCTTCAGCCAGCAACAGCTTTATGGCACTACTGCAGGGGCAAAACAGGTATTTTATTTCTCTACACAGCGCTTTAAAATTATATACATAGTTTTACAATTTTGCTTTATTATTTTGGAATTGTAATTTGTTAACAGATTGCTAGAGGTTTGATAAAAAAAAACAGGTCATCTTTACTCTCCTTTGTACTCAGGCAACCAATCTACTTGCCATTCATTGAGTAATACTCCCAATATAAAAATAAAACGGGTTTCTTTCCAAACTGATCTGACCGCCTCTAACAACTCTGCCTCTAACAACTACACCCACATGCTAAGAGAGTGAAAAAAACCCTAAAACTCAAACACTTAAACCAGCTCTAATCTACAACTGAGTTTGAAAAAAATCACAGCATTGAAAAAATCAGAAGGAAAGTTGCGTAGCTAACCCTGTATTTGGGCACTTCATGCCTGAATTCAGCCATACCACCTTTTAGAAAACTTCATCACAATCAGCTCTGAAGATGAACCATCATTATCCAATCTAAGATATTATAGGAGCCCTGAGCCACTCATACACATGCAAAGTAAGCCTTCCAATATTCAGAACACAGGTGTGTGATTTTAAACTCATTCTTCCCAAAGGACACACACAAGAAAATGGACGGCAAATTCTCAAGTCTGGCCTCTTAGGCTACTTCAGTCATCCTTGCTATGTCGCAAAGACACCGAGAAGGAAGAGAACTGCCTCATAGAGAGAGCAAAGCAGTTAAATGAGCACAGAGTACTACATTTTACTACTGTCATTGTTCTTTACGATCTGAAGATTGTCCGCCATTATCTCTCTGACATTTGCTTAATTGATGATGCTCTGATCTATTTGGTAGTAGCCACAGCATTTTCTTAAGGAAAGCAAGATTCTTTTTTCCCAAACTGGAACTTTTATCCATATTCACACTGAAGAATAAAGGAGTGATACTCTTCATTTCACAATAAGTAAAACTTCTGAGAGCTGCAGGAAATCGGGACTCAAAGTAACATGATTTTCAGGGAACTATCTAAGATTCTTGACAGCATGACAATCTAGTTTGTAAGTTTTCTGAAAGACTATTGCCAGATTGGTCCAGATTTCATTTAAAAAAAAAAAAAAGATTCTCAAAGCACTGCTTATGTGTTCAAGCAATCTGCAGAAAGCACCTCTGAGCAGACTTTTCTTTTGCTGCATATGGAAAAATGCACATCTGTTAGTGCATGCTGTGACAGTTTTTATTTTAGCAATATAGAACAACTGCATTTAGGTTATACTCGGTACAACTCAGGAAGAACACATCCTTCAATTTTGTGTCAAATTCAACACTCAAAGACAAATGCATCTATTTTAATAAGACATGGGATCCTCCCGTTTTTACATTGAGTCCTATAAGCGTCTTAACTATATTTCAACTCTAGAAATTGTATATATACCTATACTTCAAGGAAAAAAAAATTGAAGAGAGTCATAACTGAGCTTCATTTTTTTACCAGAGAACAGCCCTTATTATTAACCTTATGGAATATGCTCTCATTGGTATAAAAAATACTGTACTTGACTAGTATTGACAGTCTTCCAGATGCTCAAGAAACCTCCCATATCTAAAAACTCCAACTTTTAAAACCATAATGAAAATGCAGTACAATCTGACATAAAGACTAATTATGGGAGCCTGACTAGGAAGTGTTTGGGAATACCACTAGTTTTAAAAGCCATTTACAGTTAAAATGTTACTAAAAATTGTTTTATATAAATGACACTTTGTATGGAAAGCCAAACAAATTGTAACAGCTTGCTTCTCCTTGCCATTATTCTTAGGTGAATTTATTCTAAGTTACTAGAAGACACGCAAAGTGCATGCCAGATGAGAACTCTGTATTTATAGCACACTAAGTCAGTCAGCAAACAGAATGTACTAAAAATATCCCCGATGGTATGCAGCACACCCACCCTTTGGGGACTGTGCACAGGCTGTGGTGGTCTGATTTTGAGACAGAGCAGACGAGCAAGAAAACAGCCAGCTAGGTCAGCTCCTGAAGACAACAGAGTGGTAACAGTCAAATCCCACACAACACTCTCGTGTGTTCTGTTTGGCAGGCAGACAGACACCTCGAGCCCTATGAGATTTTCCTGCATGCTTCCTGATCTCTCCAGGTCAATACTATTCAATTTCCATGCAGAAAATAGAAGCGTGTCCTGAGTGAAAGAGAGAACCAGCCTCATTTGTCCTATGGCTTACCCTCCCGTTTTTGAAAGCACCAGGGATCTGAAGCCTACCAAACAACAGAGGTCAAAAGCCTCTGGATGCACAATGAGATATCCTCCTCATGAAAGTCACAAGGATCATTTACAAAGGAAAGATGGTCTTGGGAACACAGGCACTTGTTTAGGAAATATCTATCTAGATAGACAACAAAACCCACTCTCCTAGATGCTTAAGATAAGCACTTCTGGTTTTACTCAGGTAGTTGTGGTTTTATACAAATAGTATACTTTTGATTGAAAAGATGCATGTCTTTAAAGATGCTCCAAAATAGAAACTCAGAGCACCCAAGGATTTCTCACTTTCTTTTCACGGGTTAAACATCTGCAAGAACAACATGCTCCATTACCACAGTAAATGAACACAATCTGTTGGAATGACCATACACCTCTCCTGAAACTAATTAAGCCATTAATGAGCAGTAGACACACTGCAGAAAAATCTTGAAAGTCATTTCAAATTGGTTGCATGCAAATAGCAAGGAAA
This sequence comes from Passer montanus, assembly GCF_014805655.1. Classification (NCBI taxonomy): domain Eukaryota; kingdom Metazoa; phylum Chordata; class Aves; order Passeriformes; family Passeridae; genus Passer; species Passer montanus. The sequence goes on along the minus strand of NW_024356505.1, from coordinate 2,106,650 downwards.
ACCTACCCCAAAAATTTCACAGCTTTATTCAAAACTTAAAAGTTTCCTGCAAGGCTAAGAGAGCAATTCAAGAATGTTTGCATGATGAAGTTTTCCATGAGCAGCTGGCAAGGACGGGAGGAGAGCTTACCCAAACAGATGCATAGGCAATGTGTTTTAAAAATAGTTTAGAATGTCCAGCAGTGACAAAAGGCTTTCTTTATGAGACAAAGAAATTACTTGGGAGGTTGTTGGAGACTAGCCTGCAATTATATGACAGACCATGAGGAGAGACACTGTCAGAATATCAGGGTTGCATAGGTATTCAGAAGACATTAAATAAGAGGAAGGCCTTTGTTTGAACTGGCACTACAAAGGTTCAATCAGGCATTATCACTACCTTGATAGCCAAAAGAAATATTTATATATGCCATTACATTAGGCTGTTTCCTTTCCTTCAGATGGTTAACTATTTACATTTCTCCCACAAATGCAGTGCTGCCATTTTTTATTATTTAGCTTCTCCTAAACCCTTTTGTTGACCAAGCAGGAAGAGGGGAACAACGCAGGGGGGACGACACTTGGGGAAAAAAAAGAGCCTTTCAAAGATCCCCTATCACTCACCTCAGCCTTTACTTCACTGCCCCAAGCTACTCATCATCAGAGAGACCTGTTTCCAATTGAAGGAAATGAAAGATGACTCCCAGGGGACTTTGTGAGTGCCATCAGAAGACTCAAACAGTTCTTCTTTTAGCTCATTTTGTCAAAACACTTAACATTTGAGACTACAAGCACTCTCTTGACTGAGCTGGAGCAGGCGGCTGGTGGTGTTGGACTTTTTGCTACTTTTTCTTGTCCCTGACTCAGGAGGGTTTACACCTTTGCTGCCAAACCAGGAACTGTGTATTGCCCACTGAATGTACACAGGAACAGAGCAACTCAACTAAACACTGGAACAGTGACATTCTGCAAAGGGACTGGATTCCTCAAACTCATCAGTCAGAACAGACCTTCTAAAGCTCATTATCAATAGACTTATCCTTGGACTGCTCTCCTAGCACAATGGATTTTTCAACCTGTGTTTTATTGAAGGGGATGCTAATGTATTTACAAGTCCCCCATATCTTCAGAGACTGCAAATGTGGCTGTTCTCTCTCTCACTTTGGTGTCAACTCAATGATCTAGCTGAACATATCTATTCCCAGCCCCCACCAGCCCTGTAACAAGGCACACTTCCCAACCTTTCTCCCAGTTCAGGGGACAAAGACCTCAGAATGCCCCTTTAGCTTACAAAATGGGAGCAGCATGAAGTCTGAAGTGTTTCAGAGTTTCATAATTTCTCAAAGCAATAGTACTTGTGTCATACTGGAAGAGAAGGGCAAGGAAGTGACCAAAAGACAGTTGAACCTCAAAAATATATCCAAATGTATCACACAACTAAACAGATCTGATGGGAAACAAAACAAGATGTGGCCTTCTAGGCAGTTTGAGAGACATCTAAAAAACTCTTCTGAGAATTCACATCAGTGTTCTACTGTTATCTGCTTCCCACAATCCAACTAGGAATTCAGGTTATAACCTGGGGCTGTCATAAACTTTCATTTATAGAATGAAGAATTCATTCATTACTTGTACTATTAGCACAAACAGATGCTACTACAATATACCTACAAGGTTCTACCCATACTGTGTTATGTACATTCAGTAGCTGGTGACAAATCCTGCACTGTAAAGCATTTAAAAAAGGAAGTCAGGTCATTATTTGGCTTAAAAAGAACCTAACAAACTTCCTTCTCCTAATAAAGTTGAACAGATGCAACCTTATCTCCAAATCATTACTCCCAATCTTGGCATAGGTATGAAGGCTGTTAACAGATTTAAAAAAAATATAGTGTTGTCAGATACAGCTATCTGTAAAAACATCATATAAAATGGTATATGGCCATATACAACAAACTGAGATTCTGTATAATATTTGTACAGTCTCTGCTCAGTCATCTTGAAAGAAGAACTGATGCGAAAATTTTAAAAACTCAGTATGTTTGAGTTTCTGCTACCTTCAGCTGAATTTTTATATATTACTCACTAATAGAATCTTAATGACAAAACAAAACAAAATAGAACAAAAGAAAAAACAGTTTAAAGACATTGTTGTCTTACAATTCCCAAATTTGAACACCAGGACACTTACACTAGGTGTTTTTGCCAAGAATTCTCCCAGTTATGACCACCCAGAAACAGGAACATAAACATGAAGAGGGTTCTAAGGAGCTGTCAACACTTTAAGTGATGGAAGTAACACATCAGCAGTTATCCAAAGCAAAGGCCGTCCCAAAAGTCCATTTTTAGCCGAACCAATTGCATCACTGACAAAAACAAGCTACATTGTAACTACAGTGGTAGCTTTGCTGCAGGGCTGATGAGTATGTAATCTCTAAAAACACAGTGGAAAAAACTAATGTCAATCTGGCCCCATGGTACTCAAGGCCAACTCTTCTTCACATAACAGAAGGTAAGAATATTTACTTTGGGGCTGCAGGAGAGGGGGAAGTCCCATTCACTGAGGAACAGAGCAGGGAAACTACTGGTCAAAATTCCCGATAAGTGTTATCACCTTAAAGGAAGCTGGAACTTGGCACTGTGTTGCAAGAAAGCTCTTGAATGTCACACACAGGTTTGGCCTCTCTGGGAGTGCCGTAAGATCTTATGGAATTTGGGTCTCACTCTACTTAACGCCCTAAGCCTACTGCAGGCGTGCTCACAGCACAAAGTTAAACACACATATACATATATATATATATGTATTTCTGTGAGATCAAGGCCCTGATTATTGAGTGAACTCAACTCCCCCCGAGATGAGACCAAGCTACACAGCAGTATTTACTGCACTGCATGCTGTTCATAAAAGTGCCTTAGCCTGAGGTCAGATGGGAACACGAGACCTTCACAGCCAGGAAAGGCTGTCACTACTACAGCTCCTACTGAAGGAACACAGGCAGTAACTGAACAAACTTGCCAATATATTAACATAAGTTTTATATTCTCATTCAAATGGTGCCTCAACAAGCTTAGTATAGATTTAAGCATGTTACATCTGAGGGTTAATATTTATACATTACTTCAGCATGCAAAACAGCTCAGTAAAAGTGACAATAGAATGTAATTCACTGATGGCAAATTAATTACAGTAATTTAACAAATGCAACACCCACGTGGCACTGACTGATGAAGCCAAGCAGTATACCTAAAACATAAATAGCTGGAGATTTGGTTCAACTTACAGAAAGTATCCTTGTTCTTCTTTTTTTTAATTTTAATTTTCACAGAATTGCTATGCTAATTTTCACTATTAATTTTGGCAGTTTTCAGGATAAAATGAAATAATTCAGCTAATTTGCAAGTTACAAAACAAGGGAGGGGACTTCAAGCATGCTCAAGATACACAAGATAAATGCCAGATACCACACCTAGACATGCTTGAGCTAGTTACCATCAGGACAAAAACAATGCTTCAAGTTATTTTTCAGAATGCTGATGCTATTAATGTATGATCTCCAGTTGGGCTACTTTTTCCAACCATGTAGTTATTACAAGGAATCAAGAAAACACAAAGCATGCAACTAGAAAAAGATGGCAACACAGAGTGGGATGTGCAGTAATGTATCATCAACATCACAAAATATTTAAATTGAAAGCAAGAATAATGCTTCCAAGTGAGGCCTTCTTCACAGGTGTTGCAGTATTATGATTAAGCAGTTATTCATCCCACTAAGATAGACTGTCTTTATGTGGTCACAAGATAGCCATGGATCTATTTGCTTCCTCACTAAAAATCTTACTGTATCTTGAAACTTGCCAGTTTTACTCCTAACATATGGCAGTCCTTACTTATTAGTGAGTAGATGAAGACAGTGTATCCCTGCTGGCACTCCTCCTGCACTGGTAAATGCAACAAGCTCTGCATCACTCCAAGGACAAAATACAGTGTAGTACAGCAATTTAAAAATTATTACATGCCATTGAAAAGTAAGATCAAATTCAGAGTTATTCTGAAGAGATCTCCCTGCACCTGAATACAGCTTCCTAGGTTATTAATCCTCATCACTTCATTTACATTTAATCCACTCCCTCCTGGCACCAAGGCAAGTTGCAGTACAGTGTTTAAGCACAGAGGGGGGGAAAAAAGTTTCACTTTTGAGCAACAATTGGCTACACATTCTAATGATTCCCCTGTGCTTAGCACAAGCTGTGCAATACTCCATGAGAGCACATCCTTTCATCACTAGAAGAAACACATGCACCTTCTTCCCTCTCAAGGTACTCTCATGGTGTAATGAGCATCCTTGAAACAAAGCACTCCTGTCCACCAGCTGGGTACTATGAGAATAGTTATGTTTTCTTTCTTAGAGGAAAATATTTTATTATAAAAGGGTTTGACAGCTTTCTGTTGAGGTTCAACCGCTGGGACAAGACAGTTTTAGAAATAGGAAGTAACAGCTATGCTGTCTTGAGGTCACCACGGCAGAAGCAGCAGGCCATGTGACAGAAACCTCGTGTAGCCTGCGAGGGTCAGGCTGCACACACTCTGCTTTGGCTAAAAAACGGGGAATTACAGAAAACGAGAAAGCCAATCTACTACAAATGGTATTCACAAATGGATTAATAAGAATAAAGAAACGTAGAAATTTTACATTAGCCTCTTGTTTTCCCCCCTAAAAAAAAAAAACCAAACAAACAAACTTTGGGGTATTAAGTTTATGTAGGTATATATATTTTTTTATATATATATGTGTGTGTGTGTGTGTGTGTGTATTAAAAATGTCAGTTGAAAAATATAACCATTAAACAATAAAATTTGTGCATTGTTTGACCTATATGTACAGCCTTTAGAATGAACAGTACTTAAAGGAGCCAGCAACTCTGAACGCAGCTGGCAACTAACAAGATGATTTCCTTCAAGGTAAACTTCAAGGTAAAAAACACAGGCAGTAAAACGCTCGTCACAGCCCAATTAATCTCGGTAGCGCAAGACAGACAAAAAAAAAAAAAAGAAAAAAAAAAAGACAACGTGCTCCACCGTTTAATGTGCTTCTGGAAGGGCCTCAGCTTCCTGGTTATTTCAGAGTCTAGCCGAGTGTTCCTCCTACCTCAAAGCAAATGTGCCCATCCTCACGGCTACAGGGTGCTGCAAGCCCGTACTCCAGCGCACGGACAGCTATCCGGCTCTGCTCATCCCTTAGAGGGTGCATCAACAAAGAAACTTACTTGAACTTCTGTTTTTCCGTACCGACTTTCTGTACAGAGAACCCGAGAACTTAGAAAGAGGAACAAGCCATCAGCCACACAATGATCAGCGCCTAAAGAGGGGTTTGGTCCGATTTTAGAATAAACGGCGGAGACACATGATCCAATTAAATTCTAATTATGTAAGTAGTAGGCAAGAGTATTTACACAGGCACTGATTACAGCTATTAGAGTCTAAAGTCGCCGGCCGAAGAGGCTCCGCTTCCTCCCCGCCGCCGGGCTCGTTTCATTTTTAACCTCCCCGTTCACAGCTCTCCTCACGCACAATAGGAGACGCCGGCCCCAGAGCCCCTGGAGGGGGCTCACACAAACCCGGACGCCAGCCTGGAGGAGCCGCAGCTCTCGCCGGAGTGATGATTCATTACCCGTCCCACCTCGGAGCCGGGGAAAGACCCTCCACACCCCATCCCACCGCCCGCAACCCCGGCCCCGCAGCACCGGCACAGGCGGACAATGCCTCCCACCCTGCCAGTGCCCTTACCTCCGAACAGGTGCGGCGAGAGGTGCGCGGGCAGCGAGCCGATCACCAGCCGGGGCCCGCCGGAGGAGCCGCCGCCGCCGCCGCCCCCCGCGGGCCGCTCCCGGCCGCCCTCCTCCGGGGTGCTGCTGACCGAGTCCTGCGAGCCGTAGGGGCCGCTGCTGTGGGGGATGTTGAAGGCGGACTGCGCCGCCCGGGCCCCGGAGGCCGTGGCTCCCCCTAAGGACCTGCTCCGGGGTGCCGACCCCGCGGCGCTCCCCGCCGCCGCCGCCAGGTGCGCGTAGCGCCCGCCGCCGCCCGCCGAGCGCCCGCCGGTCCCGTTAGCGCCGCCGCCGCCGCTGCTGCTGCTGCTCGAGGAAGGCAGATCCCCGCCCGAGTACGCCCGGGTGCGGCCATTGGCGGCGGTGGGGCTGCTCTGCTTCGCGCCCATGGTCCCGCCGCCGCCTGGCGCTGCCCGGTGCCCTTCGCCGCCGCCGCCTTCCCCGCGGCGCCCGGGGGTGGTGGCAGTCCGGCCCCGGCGGGGGCGATCCGAGGCGCGGGTCGCGCCGGGGAGTGGGGAGAGGGAGCTTCGGGGGAGGGGGACGGGTCGCTCGGTGGGTCGGTGCGGAGAGGGGAGAGCCGCCCGCCGGGATCCGGCTCAGCTGGCGGCCCCGGCGCGGCCGCTGCCGGCGGGTCTGGGGCGCCACCATGAGCTGCTCGGGACGGTGCGGGCTCCCGCCGCGCGGCCGCTCGGCCGCGACCGCCAGCGCCATCCTCCTGCTCGTCCGCCGCCGCTGAGCCCTGTGCGGGGCACCGGCGGCAGCAGCGCCGCCGAGGCCGCTCGCTCACCCGCGGCGCGCCGTGCCCGTGCCGAGGAGGCGGGAGGGGGCGGTCGCCCCGGCGCAGCCGCTCCTCTACCGTGTCGCCATGCTGGGGGCGGCACCAGCGGGCGGGATGGGGAGCGGTTACGGCGGGCGGGGGCCGCCGCCTCGGCTGCCCCCCCGCGCCCAGGCTCGCCCCGCCTCCCGCGCCGCTCCTCCCGCAAGGTGCGGGACAGCGCCAGGTGAGGCCCGCGTGGCCCCGGCCGCGCTCGCCCGGCAGCAGGGAGAGCTCCCGCGACGGGGCCGCCGGCGGGACAGAGCACGCACAGCACACGAGGGCAGCTCGCTGTCCCCTCGCCCGCGTCCCGCGGGCTGCCCGCCCGCCCGGGCGGCAGAGGAGAGGCAGACCGCCGCCGGCGGAAGGCGAGCGGCCGTGCCCCCGTGTCCGCGCTCCGTCCGAGCCCCGGCAGGTGGAGGAGAGGAGCGGCGGTGCCCTCCCGTGCCCTCCCGCCGCGCCGCCGCTCGGTTCTCCGCCACTGCGGCTCCAGCAAACGCCCGGATGCCCAAGCTCGGCGCCTGGGCCGCGGCTCGGCGGGACAGTGGGGGAAAGGGCCGCTTGCACCCCTGGGGATCTCTCCCGGCTTCTTGGGAATTCAGTTCACTCTCTCCCGGCCGCTTGCACCCCTTGGGATCTCTTCCATCCCTGACGGTTTGCTGCGAGTCTCTGTTCTCCGAGAACCTGGATGTACCAGGAGACGTGTGGACATATCGGGAAGCAGGACTAGAAGGACAAACATCTCTGACATCTTTGGTTCACAGGTGATACAGGAAAATCCCTGTATACCTCAGTCTCTCACTCAAAGTCACATTCTTTTACAGGAGGATTAACTAAACTGTAAATTTCATCCCAGTGAATAATACCCCTGTGGATAGCAGGCTCAGTTGCTACACAGTATCATAACAAAACATTCAAGGACATACAAGTGTTTTGTGCCTTGCTTGATACTGAGTGTCACACACATTGAATTTATACAAACGTGATTCCTACAGTCGGTCGTCTGAGGAAACTGCTTGTTTTATGGGTTTTTGTCTGCTCTAAAATAGACTAGGTCACCATGAAGCAGTGCATCAGGGCTCTGCATCGTAGTCTCTCAGTAGGGATTCCAGCTACATTCCTTCCTATGTCACAGTAGCACAGTATCCAAGCTATGCTATAATTAATACCATAAAACTGATCCAAACTTTAATTAAAGTACAAAGCATTATGGAGCATTACATTTACACTTGTGGCATCTTTGATGCTCCTTCTCAGATGTGAAAGGCCTCCTGTTTCACCTCCTTTTGCCATGACTCTTACAACTCCAAGTGGCATCAGATTCTGGCATCGCTGCAGCTCACAGCTGGGTCTGCAAGAAGAGGTGCCATGGCTGGGGGTGGCACAGGAGGGTACTAGCCCTAACTCTTCCTTCCAACACCACTTTTCTGGATAGCTGAGACTCTGTGAATACTCTGAACCCCATTTAGAGAATGCTGGTGTAAACTGTTTGCCCGTTTCAGCAAGAGGCAGTGATTCCACAGCTGTCTCATGAAGAGTCTTTTGTGTGCTGGGTGCTGGGCAGACAGCTGGGGTCGATAATCTGCCGTCCCAAGCTATGTCATCCCCACTTGTGAATTATAAGCTGCAGTCTCTGCTGGCAGTGGTAGATACTCCAAAGTAGATCAATCATGAGCACTTTCTAGTTCAATTCCCTGCAGGAAGAAAATCAGTGTGGATATGCTGTCTGCTCTGCCACCACTGGTTACTTTTTAAATCCTTGTCCAGCTTCAGCCAAATCTCTCAGAGACATGAACATAGAAAATAAGTGGTTGTGTAGGAGACAGAGATTCTAATGTTCCCACAGAAAGGAAAGCTACTGTAGGAATTCCTATCCTGCTAGATTCCAGGAATCTGCTTGGGCAAAGGATGTTGCAAACATGACTCATAATTTCTGCTGCTCACAGAATGCCTGTGGCATGTTGAGCCCTATTGGAGCAGGGTTACAGGGAGCATGCTCAGAGTTTTATGGAGTTTTTAAAATTTCCACTACTGAGTGTTAGTAGAGCTGTTCAGCTGCTAGAATAAACAGCATTTTGAAAATAGTACATTGCTACACAGTATCACAGCACTTTCTACATTTTTTTTACAGTGGATTTAGGAATTGAGCAGGTATTAAATGCAGATCATATTTGACTGTGAATAATATTTTATTCAATTTAGAATTAAATTATGAAGTGTGTGGTGGAAAAAAAAACGCCCTACAAAAAGACATCCAGTTATTCTGTCTTACAGCCAGAAAGTTACATTTAACAGCATATGATATTTAACAGAAAAAAAAAAATCACAACAGGACAGCCTGGGTTCCCTTCTCAGAGAGCATGACTGCTCCCTGTGCAATTTGATTTTCTTTTTTTCTTTTTTGTTTTTTTTTTTCTTTTTTTTTTTTTGTTTTGCATCTAGGACATATTTGCAGCTCTCTCACTATCAAGTGTGAATCTAAACAAGGCACATCTCTCAAATAGCACCTACATCTTCAGGAAAAAAGCATGCCACGCCTCTGAGCCAGCTTTCTCCCCTCACTTCTTTCTGGTCTCTCTTAAAAATGAATGGAAATTTTTCTAGTCATGAAAATTTGCTTTATGTAAGCAACAGTACAGTTAGGTTTTCAAGCTAACATTTCTTCTAACAATGTCTAATGTCTAAATGTCTATTAGCTGTCTAGTCTTGTAGAGGCAAGTATCTGGCACTGTAACCTCCACCCATTGTTCATTACTACACTCCAGAAGTAGCTTGCCTAAAAACTTTGTAAGTTACAAAAGAAAGTCGCTAGTGATGAGAGGAAGCATTGCAGAGAGAAAGTAGAATATCTTGCTACTGACCATACTTCTACAGATTTCAAGAACTCAGTGGAAAAGGAGATAGTTATATAAAAATTAACTTCTATAGGTCTATATGGGTGAATGCTGCTTTTGTTCCTGCAGAAACGTATCTAGGGAATCGTAGTCATACTTAAATAAGCACCACTTCTTCCTTGTCCAGGATAGTGGGAAAAAACTGGTTCAGACAGGCAAATATACTCGCTGTTCTTTGTTATAAGCTGCATACCTCCACTTCAGTTCTGGTTGCACCACTTTGTCTATCAGCACGTGAAAATAATGAACTTGATTCTTGACCAGTTTCCTTGAACATACCAGGTGACAGGTGTGCCCTAAGCATACCAAATTAGGTGTAAATTTATAATGTTGCACATTTTGGAAAATGTTTGTTGATAAATGGAACAGGGGCCTGCATTTTTCTTGACAGTGAGCTATGCAGACAGATAATTTCCCCTCTCCTCTCCTGCCCCCTTCTTTGATGCCTTTTAAAGGGACACTGAAACAAGGATTTAAGCAAGGTTTCATTACTGACAGAAGCATCTGACCCTGAACTAATAAAGCCAGCCAGGGTTTCATTCTGTTCAGAACCAATCAGATGCTCTGTTCTAAAGGAGAAAGCTTTGCAAAGTAATGGCATACCCTCATAACATACAGCTTAATTTTATAATAACTAGTGTGGGCTTCTAAAACCTTCTAAAAAGGTCCAGCCAGCTAGATTTTCTGAGCAGGTACCAGGCTAGAACTGCACATTGTTGTTGGAAGAGGTCAGTACAGTTTTTACATTACTGTGTGTTTCACCTGTTTGAAAGAAATAACTCTGCACACCACTTCTGCACAGATAACTGAAAATAAAGGCTTCTGATGTGTTTAGTTGCTCACAGGGAAGGCAAAACAGAGCTGTTTTATCTCCCTGAAATAAGACATGTAAAATGCACGTGCCTTAGATCTGTAGCTAGAGTAAGCCATCCAGCAGATGAGGCTGTTTTATGTTCACATCTGTACACTGAGGGAAATGGGTCCCATATAATCCCTCATAATGTGACTACAAACAATACATAAAGCTATTGTAGGAATCCCTTTAGATAGATTCTGGTGTCAGTGATGCTCCAGCTGGTGTCTGGTGTTTTTATAGATGCAGGGGACCCCATTATCCAGATTTAGATTTTTATTTGCATTAAATAACTCTTTAGACATATTAATATTAATCATATGAAGATTTGGGCACATGCTTGCACTGACACATGAAAAACAATTCTGCAACATGTTGAGATCAATCTCCATGGAATAAAAAACACAAGCTGCTTGTCAAACTCAAGGTTTGATTTCTAAAATTGTTTTGTAAATGTGTGGTCATGCTCACAAGGGTAAGCTGGTTCACCCTTGCTTCATAAAAATTCCTTTGAAAGCCTTCTATCTTTTGTTTGATGTTTATGGTTTTCTGAAGTTTCTATCACACTGCAAACAATATGCTGTATTTTGTACTCTAGAGTTGCCCGTAGAGAAAACTGATGTTCACAAAGAAGATAACTTAATCTTGAAAATAAACTGACATTTTGACTGGACTTATTGATTGACCATTGTGTACAGGAAGAAATACTTGGAAATAACATACCTGACAAAATGGCAATTTGTGCTGTGCACTTCATTACCACATGCTGTAAAGTAGTACTTTAGGAAATACACCTCAGTCCAAGATTTCTCATAGGAAAGGGCACTCACCCTAATAATCACTATGCTGTCCTACACTCCAGTTGTATTATCATAGCCACTGGGTACCTATGTAGGTAACCAGAGGCAATACCAAATGCTGTCCATATGAATTTACCTTTTTGCTATGTGATCAGGCCAGTACTGTTCTGGTTCTGCCATAAACTGTATTAGTTTTACTTGTTGGTGGGGTTTTTGTTGTTATCAGCTTTGCATTAATCACCTCCCTGTGTAGTTTCCTGATCTTTCATGCAGTCACAACCCCACCCCCAACCCTCATTTTTTAACATGCTTAAGAAACAAGAGAAGACAAATAGCTGCTTAGGCTGTGCCCATTTCTACACTGGAGGAATCTGCACCATTTCATCAATGAAGTGACGTCGATGTTTATCTGGGCAAGGCATGACACACACATCTGTGGCATGCCAGGCCGGGGGATAAAGCTGGCATGTAAAGGTGCCATCTAGCTCGTTTTGCTGTTTCTGTGACTTCCGAGAGGGGGTGGAGGACGAACTAACAGATGGGAAGAAGCATATTTACTCTCTCTTGTCTCGTGTCAGTACCCAGCAATGCCAGCTGAGTGTGGATTTGGGAGCTGGGGGAGGACAATTGGATTGATCACCTTAAGCTCCCTTTACTCGGGCAGGGGGAAATAATGGTAGTCTTTCGTAATGGTAGTCTTTTGAGGTATATCCCTGAATTACACTAATTTGTTTTTCAGTGCAGGGTGGGACCACAAAACCCTTCTGCACCTAAAGAGGCAGCTGGCTTAACAGAGAGCTCTATCTAGAGCAGTTCATGATAGTTAATAATAAGGAAGACACTTCCAAGTCGTGACACAGTGAGAATTACACAGGTAAATCAGTTCTCAGAAGCTGATTGCAGGCAAAGCTCTTTTACAGGATACATCTTGCATTATTGATACAAATTCTTTGAATGCCAGACATCTATAGAAAGAGGGAAGTATATGGAAAACGGTATTACAGAAAAATAACAGTGAAAAATGTAGGAATGAGAGCAGGTGGTAGAGTCATGTGATATTAGACTTGCCAAGTACAATCTGTATTCTCTCAGGTTCTCTATTACCTACCAAATATTTCCTTAACTTCTCAGAGCCCAGAGGAAAAATGTCTCTGTCCTTATTTTTGCACAGTATTTGCTAATATTTTGTATTAATTATTAATTGATATTCTACACCCCCCCCCTACTTGCAGTCTGCTGATAAGCCTAATAATGAGAAACAAAAACACATAGGAATGTTAAGCACAGCTGCTTGGGCAGTCACATGTGTCACAGTGACTTTGTGCAGCAGGAGTCAAAGGGACAGCAACAACCACAAAGTGCAGTAAAAGCTAGGCACGCTCAGCATGTATCAGGATAATACTTCATTAGCTGATGCTTAGTGAAGAACACAAAGGCATGTAAGTGGATTTTTCTGAAGGCCTAGATCACAGCTACAGCAGTACGGGGTCAGGAGGGTGTCAGAGAGCCCTGTGCTCTCTGCCAGAAACGTTTTCTGCCCCGGCTTCTGTGCAGCACGCCTGCTGGAAACCAAGCATGAGGGTGCTGTAAAAGGCTCCATCTGTCGTGTTGGCTCACAGCCACTCGACAGAAGCCAAAACTCATGAACGCAAGAGATGAGAAATCAGAATTGTGAACCCACTTCCTCCTCTCTCTGCTTTCCCTTTCCCCAGTTTGTACTTCTCCAGGAGCAAGAGGAGCTGTGTCTTGTTCTAGATTGCAGCTTGCAAAATGAGGGGAGACAGGGTTCATCCATGTTCCTCAGCCTTCCCATAGCAAAATAGAGAATGAGGGACTTAAATTTCTTAAAGAAGCAAAATGCTTTCTGAAGAGTGGTAGAAACCAGTCATTTCATCACTTCAGAAAGCCAACATACACTTCCTGGCTGGTTGTTCTGCCCCAAGCTGGTCAGTTCAATATTCAGAAAATGCCAGGCAAATAGTAAATAAAGTTCACCTTAGAACAGCCCTTGTAACTGCCTGGTGTAGCAAAACACTTCCAGATGATGCAGGATCTTTCTAGGCAGTAGGAAAGCAAAGACTCAGCCTTGTCAGTAGGTTCTTGTTGAGATGAGTACACTTAGTTGCAGGATTAACCATCCCCATGGACCACTTGTGCAATGCTTTCTTAGCAGGGTCACAAATTATACAGGTAATTCAGAACCATTTCTTTTTCTTTATTATGTTCTAAACAAATCTTTTCCTTTGGACTCATGATAACTCCTGTTTAACTCAGTCATGGTATGATCATAATTTAGATAAGGTGCTTTTACAGCCATATTAATCCCAATCAAGGACAGAAAGCGGTTCTACAATTTCCACATGGAGTTTAAACAGCAAAAAAAGACCTGTTTTGTAGAAAGCATATCATGAGGCTGGAGAGGCTTGGATTCATTCTGGATAGCATTTCTTTGTTGCTAAAGAAAACTTACAGAGCAGTCTGGTATTGCAAGTCCACACTGACATCTAGTGCTGAAAAAATTGCACTAGCCAGTGAGGAAACAAAGAAGGAAAAAGGTGTTGGGTTAGGAATGAAAAATCTAAAAATATAGCAAAGCATCCCTCCTGCTTTATGAAAATGCCTGGCTGTGTGGGTCTGTTCTGTGGGCAGGAGCTGCTCTGACTCCATTAACTTGGGTGCTGAGGGGGGATCCCTTGGGGAAATGCATGGGATACTGGGTCTGACAGAAAACATAGCTGCCCTGGCTGCACTAGAAAACTGCTCTTGAGGTCATGAGGAATCTTGAGCTGTGACTTACTTTAAGTTTGTTTTGTAGCCACTGCTACTGTAGGACTTGGTGCAGATCAGCATACCTGATAGAGAACTGCTGCCAGTGGCCCAGTAATCTTGATGCTATAAACAAAGACTTCACAAGATTGAAATGTTCTTACCTTCCAACCTGAGAAGAAAATTTCCTGGCACTTTGGAAAGATTCCCTCTCTAAGCTGTTACTAGGGCTTTTAAAAAATTTATTTTCCAGTGGCTTTTAATTCTTGATGTTCTCTTACCTCCCACTTCAATACAAAACATTCTCATCATTTTTATGCACACACAAAAATTTGCACTTTACAGATTTTTTTAACTTTACAATAAAGACTGTGTCTTTAAGGGCAAACAAAGATTGTAAAACAAAATATTTGTGATTTTTTTTTTATTGTCATTTCTACCTTCTGTGGGGAAGTAAAAAGTAATAATAATATACAGAATAATGAATGTTTTTCAGTGTCTTAGCTGCCAACACAGTTCCTTCCCTGTCACCAGGGAAATGGTGAGATTAAAACCATGTGCTCTGTGTGCTTCAGAAGTGAAATATGCATGTCAGTGTTGTATAAATCATCAAAGGAGACGAGCAAAAGGACAGATCCAAAGCCACCAAGATCAATGGACTTTTTTTCCCCCATTAAATCCCATGAGCTTTGGATCAGGTCCTGGCGGATGTCAGAGCTCTGCCAACCCCACAGAGAAACTGTAGCCCAAATGCTGGTGTGCTGTTTGGCGAGCCGCAGCTGTGAGGTTGGCAGATGTATCCTTCCTGGAGAGAATCCTGGTGCTGATGAGCAGGATTTCACAGTGGGACCCAGCACAGGGGAGTTCTTGTTTCTCTGCATGGAGGCAAAGCAGGGCCTTCCCTACCAGGGGTTGCTGTGTGTGAGAGCATCCTGTTCCTTCAGACACACACTGAGGCACCCCAGCAGGCTGCATCTCCTGGCACTGCCTGGGGAGCAGCTCTTTCCTCCTCCTTCACAGCACAGCAAGAAGCAACTGGCAGGATTTAGCCCTTACTGCCTTGCTAGTGTGAAACCTCAGAAGAAAATGTGACTTTTGTCCTGTGCATAGTACCCTTCCTCCCCTTTTACATAAGTACCCTTCCTCTCCTTATAATCAGAATCAGCCCAGGTGCTCAAACAGAATTTCTTCTGTCAGTTTTTGCAATTACTTTTTTTTTTCCTGGGGAATCATGATACAGAAGTAAGCATGTTGTCACATCTAGGCTGCATTTTTTTGCCCCCGTATCTTGTAATCAACAACAGTATGCAGATTTTAGAAGGGTTTTCAGACTTTTGTGTCTGGGCTGGACAGATTGGGATGTGCATGGAGGACTGGCAGACCCAATTAGACAGTAAATAGTGTAAGTATCTGTCAAAAAATAAGGCTAAAGCAGGAGAAAGCATGTGGCATCTCTCACTAGATAAGCGAGAATGATTGGCATATTCAGTCAGAAACAGTCATTTTCTGATTTAATGGGGGCTTAAGACAAATTGTCTTGCAGCTGAGACCATGCAAATCAATCATTAAAATGTCAGGCTAGAGTCTGATGTCAGCTAAAATTAATATCAGTAGAATTGCACCAAATTTATCCATCCAAATTTATAGGATGTGAAAATTGACCCATAATTATTATAAGGAGCAAAAGCATACAAAACTGTATTACATGTCTAGAATTTTCTTGAAATAAAAATAGAATAGTAAAGCCAAGAATGTATAATAGACTAGAGTAGAAAAGAAAAACAAGGAAAAAAAACAGGAACAGGAAGACGTAAAGAAAAAGGAAAAGGAGAGGAAGGGAACATGGAAAGAGGAAAGAAAAAAGGGAAAGAGAATGAAAGACTGAAAGAAATGCCAGGAAAGGAATGCAGTAAATGTCCCTGAGGAAATTTAGAAATGTGGGAAAAATTCCAAATGTATATTAATAACATTGAATTAAATCGCTTCAACATTACTGTCATCATGTCATGTTCATATTCATCCTTTCCCTTTTTGCTCCTGAGAAAACCCAAAAGAAACCCATGAAATCTGGTGGCAGCAATTCATCCAAGAAGGTGCCACTATCATTTTAAAGGTGACTAGTTTGCAGAGCATATTTGGTGCAGTGATTGAGCATCCAGTACAAACACAGTCAGCTGACATTCATTCCTAAGCCTTTAGGAACATTCAGAGTGTGTGGAAATCAATGCTTTTTCAGCGTGGTGCTAGGCAATAACAGATCCATTCCCAGCTAAGAGCACTGGCTTGCTTTGTGCAGAGCATGATCTCGTTGAATTTCAAATATTTGCAGGGAGGCAGCAGTTAGGTTGAATTGTATTAATTTAGTATTTGGTGCTTAACATTACATCTCCTGCTTTGTCCTTTTCCTCCTGCTCAGGAGTGGGGTTCAGTGAAGGGAACGCTCCTGTTCATACAGACAGGGTGAGCTGGGGCTACCCCACACCCCAGCTCAGAGAGCCTCCATGGGGCCTCCCAGTGACTCAGGACTTCGACCAGTCCCCAGTCTGGGGTGGAGGAATAACTTTTGTAAAGTAGTAGGTTGGTTTCACAAGCAGCAGCTGCCCAGAAGACAGGCATGACAGAGTTTTGGCAGTGTGCAGACCCATGCAGCAGCAGATCAAGCTGGGGTGGCTGACACGAGTACCAAGCTTGCCTCACCATGCTGCCCTTATCTCAGAGGCTGCCATCCCTGCCTGGAGCTGACAGAAGGACACAGACAGCTTGACGTGTTAGAGTAAAGCAAAAAATATGTCAGTCAGGAACAGTGGCAGCTCAGGAGCAGCTGTGTGACCCATCAACACCCTCCCTGCGAGGCTGGAGAAGGGGTGGGACAGCCCTGCTTTAATCCATTGCCACATACAAGTTAATATCCCAGTGCTTTGGAATTTGGCTGTGAACGGCTTCTAACTCAAGCTGGCTGTCCTCAGCAACAAAGAAAAATGTAAATGCACAGTGACACTTATGCAGTGTGCTATGTTAGACAGGGACAGCACAGGAAAAGAATGCCTTAGAAAATACACCAATACACAGTAAAACCCCTAGAACTGAGGAAGCTCAGGAGTATTTTTTTTAGCTCCTTCATTATAATTGGAGTAATTCTCCTTGCCTTCATCTGAAAATGGTTCTTTCCAGAATCCTTTTATACTTCAGACTTCATTTAAATCATATTTGATGATCTGATAGTTTGCTCTGTCTGGCAGTATTACAGAGCACTTTTCAACAGCTGTAACTCACCTGAACTGATGTGCCTCTACTAATAGTGTTCAAACCAGGACTTTGGTTCAGGTCCCTATTTGCAGTGGAGGCTGAAGGAGAAATGTTAATGCAATTCAATTATTATGAAGGGTATTTTGCAAAGGGAAGAGAAAAAGTCAAACTGAATAAGGATGAGCTAAAGGATAAGGATGCTAAAAATTATTTAAAATACATTGTTAAATCAAAAATTATTTACATGAAGGATGTCTTCCCGGTGAAAGAAAACTGGAAAGACAGTATATTTTCCCAGAAGAAAAGGAACAAAACGATAGAGGGTACAATGCTTGAAGAGCAGCAGCATAGGTCAGGAGAAAACTTGTCCTTGTTTTTCAGCTATCTGGCTTAATTATTTGGGCAACTTATAAGTCAGTCTAGTCTCTAGCTGATTCTGTTCCTCCCTTTCTACTCCATACCTCTTTGTCATTTTGTCAGGATAAAACACATTACAAATTGCAAGAAGCTCAAACAGTAAGTAAAAATATGTTAATAAGCACACAAGGTCAATACATTTTGTAGTATATCCTTATGATAACAAGAGCTTTGGAAACACAGAACTTTTAGGGAACTCATAGTATCCAAGTTATGCAAATGCCAGTCACAAAAAACCCATGTCAGTAATGCTAAGGAGAGCCATGGAGCACAGAACATGCAATAAATATTTCTGCAAAAAATACTTTGTAAGTTCATATACAGGAGGATATCTCTGAAGAACTTAGTCAGAGAAATACATTGTCATGTAGGGATTGTAACAGCCTGAGAAGCCACTTTTGAATTCACCTGGTGATTTATAGATATGACCTGTACTAGAGGAAAATAGATTCATTTTTTTTTCTGATCAGCAGCTCACATAAACCAAATGTATTTACTGTCAGTGCTGAAAAATTAATCACAAAATCCCAGAAATCAGATGCTACAGAACCTACTGGGTTCTGCTAATATTGCTGTATGGTACATATTAGGGCTTTCTCAGTTAAGAAATTAATTCTTATTAAAAAGTCTTGTGGGTGTCAAAACAGAAGTAATGAGACAAGAATTAGCTGGGAGTCCAGAGGCAAATGGGGAGGTCTATATAGAACAGCTCCTCAATAAACAGTAGGTGAAAACTCATGAGAAAGCAGGAGGATGCCAAAAGGGAGCAGCTTTGCCTGTGGCCTGAATGGTCTTTCACCCCATTTTAGAGAGGCAGGGTGAAACATTGTCAAGGCTGATCTGTCCCACAGGCAGGCAGTAAAGGATTTGGTCTGTCTCTTTATTAGTTCACTGACTGAGCTGACTGCCAATTCAGACCACGGGTGGAAGTTTAATTATCATCCCTGTTGTTTTCATTAAAATCTGCTGTTCCTTGGTGGTTTATCACTTCAGTTTTTAAGGCCTTTCTGTGTGTGGTTTGGTCACAGAGGTAGCAGAGCTAGATTGATTTAGAAACAGATTTAACCAGACTGGTGCTGAAACTGTGGTTAAACTAACCTGACATACTTATTCACCTCTTTCTGTAACACACCTGCTAAAAAAACTGCCCTTGTATTTACCAGAATTAAACATAACTGGAATTACATCAATAGTCTTCGCAGAAAAATCTCACTAAAACACCTATTTGACAGGCATATGATTAATCTGGAATCTCTTAATGAGACTACAGCCTGGCTCACGTCCCAGGTGCAGGTCAATTGATCAACATTTGCAAGAAATCCTGAATTAGATTCCAAATTTCGTTTTTCACGGAGCTCAGAAGATCTTTTCCCTATCCTCCTCTTCCAGACTGGGGATATGCCAGTCTCCCATTCTATTGGTTAATAAAGATCTGAAAGCATGGTTGTTACTGAGAGGCTCATATGTGTTTCACATACCAGCAAATATGCTTGAAAAGTGAGAACCTGAAAGGACGTAAAGCAGATTTCTGTAGACAGTATTGCCTTATGCTGGTTTTCAAAGAAACATGGTGGATTTTAAGGGGTTTTTCCCCTTCCATAAATCAAAGAGGTTATAGAAAGGGTGATTCATTCCTGTTCTTCTCCACAGCAGACTGTGCTTTTGAAGGCCTTTCAGAGTACTTGCTAAAAAAAAGTGCTTATTACCTACCTGTTCAGGTCTTTAGAGGGCAAGAATATATTATTTTGGAAGATGTAATTATATGGTTACAAATCCAGCATGCTGTGTGGCTGTTGCTGTAGGTAGACATTATAAAATGCTTCCAGAAAACCTTTTGGTAGTGGCAAGAAAAGAGCTAGAATTGATGAACCAGGTTTTCCCAGGTCCCATTGTTCAGCTCCAGCCCCTCAGGACCTGTCTCCACTCTAGGTGTAATTCAAGTGAGCAGCAGACCCAGCCAGAGCCTGTGCAGGGCTGCACTCACATGCCATCACCCATCTCCATCCTAGTGCTTAGTAAGAGAGGAGGGCAGGAAAACAGAGGTGGAAGACCTGCACAAGCACTTTGGTTATCATTTGTGTTTGGTGTCAGAGCTGCTGTGGGTGTGTCCCACAGTTCTCAGCCTTATACTAACCCAAGCTATTCTGTCATTTTTTTCCAATGAATCTCAGGCCATGACTGGAAAACCCTCATTTTAAATGGTTTTCTTGCAAAATGGCACTCCCCATGTTGCCACTGTGACTGTTGACAGCAGAGGGATTTAGGGTTCTAACCCAGCCTAGTGCAGTGCAAAGGAAAACTTGGATGAGCTGGTGTGTATTTGTCGTCACATTTGGGTGTAGCATCCAGCTAGGGCCCTGAGTGGATCCTCAGGGATCGCAGAATCACAGAATATACAGAGTTGGAAGGGACCCACAAGGATCATCAAGTCCAGCTCCTGTCCCCGTTCAGGACACCCTAGCAATCCCACCATGTCCCTGAGAGCGTTGTCCAAACACTCCTTGATCTCTGGCAGGCTTGGGGACATGACTGCTGCTCTGGGGAGTCTGTTCCAGTGTCCAACCACCCTCTGGAATGGTTGGTCCCTCAGTACTGGCAGGATTTCTCCTGGCAATACTAATTTATCAACATCTGGCTGTGATGGTCCTTTAGCTGTATGAGGGGTTTGACCCCAAAGGCACATGTGGCTCTTCCCATTTTGATCTGTTTTCTGCAAACCTGTAAGGGCATTTGGAGAGTTACAGACTTTGCCTCAATATCTTCTATCTCCTGAAAGCCCCTGTCCAGAAATGCTGGATTTAAACAGCCCAGTCAAGGAGCTCCCCAGTTTCTGGAGTATGGACAGCTCTTGAATTAATCCCATTTGTGGCCTGACCTCTCTTTGCTGTCAGATCTGTTTTCACTTTTTATTTTGCCCCAAACATGACCCTGATATTTACAACTTCAGAAGTGTAAGTTCAAGTAACTTCAGGAAATTTAGAGATTAGCAGTCTTGATGGAGAAGTGTGTAACTTCCAGCAGAGAGGGAACATATCCCAAATGGCCTGAGGAAATCAATCTCTTTCTTCCTTACAATTCCTTGTCTTGAACGTGTGATGTCCCATCTCATGTTCATCCAGGAGTGTGTTCTCACCAGGCAATACTTTTTTTTTCTATATGCTGTTGCCATTCACATATCAATAAAGCTACAGAATTAATATATTCATATAAAATGGACTTTCCACAGTGTTTCTTATATACTATTTTCACTAAGCACGAGGTCAGATTACATTTCACCAAAAGCACTTTAAAACCAGGCTTGGTTTTCAGCTCTTGAACACATGAGTTACCCAGCATTTTCCTCTCCTACCTAAAGCAAACTTTGATAATTGAGAGTCTTCTTGCTCGACACAAACCTCCAAATACCATTTATGTGGGATGACTGGACTCTGAGCCACACATACAAGATGTCTCAGAAATATCACAGAATAATCACAGAATAATGAGGTTGGAAGAGACCTCTGAGATCATTGAGTCCAACCTATGTCTTAAACCTCAAATCAGAATCTAGACTATAGCACCAAGTGCCATGTCCAGCCTTTTTTTAAATACATCCAGAGATGCTGATTCTACCACCTCTCTGGGAAGAGCATTCCAGTACTTTATTATTCTTTCAGTGAATTTTTTTTTCCCAGTATCCAACCTATACCTTCCCTGACATAGCTTGAGACTGTGTCCTCTGGTTCTATCAGCTGCTGCCCAGTGGAAGAGGCTGACCTCCACCTGTCTACAACCTCCCTTCAAGAGGTTGTAGAGAGCAATAAAGTCATCTCTGAGCCTCCTGTTCTCCAGGCTAAACAACCCCAGCTCCTTCAAATGTTCCTCACAGGGCTTGTGTTCCAAGCCCCTCACCAGCGTTCAAGCATCTCAACATCCTTCCCAAACTGAGGGCTCAGAACTGGACACAGCACTCAAGGTGTGGTCTCACCAGCACCGAGTACAGGGGGAGAATGACCTCCCTGCTCCTGCTGGCCACACAATTCCTAATGCAGGCCGGGATGCCATTGGCCCTCTTGGCCACCAAGGCCACTGCTGGCCCATATTCAACCAGCTGCTACCAGCACTGCCAGGTCCCTTTCCGCCTGGGCACTATCCAGCCACGCTGTCCCCAGCTTGTGACGTTGTAGGGATCTGTCTCGTACACAGATGTCTCATCCTTCAACATTTAGCCTGAACCAGACACAGCGGGGATCAATCATCTCCTCTCCTCATCTGTCTCCTTGTCATGGCTTGCTGCCCTGCTGGTGGGTCACTAGCCAGACACGTCCACCATGCCCCAGGCAGCGCCCCTATCTCAAGAGACATCTATGAGCCATTTGCAGATCCAAAGCGAACCCCTTTTATCCTATATGGATATGCCTTATCCAGCCTACCCAGGGTGAATTTTAACTGGAGCATAAGCGCTGTGTAATCATTGTTTTGTGTGCTATTTACGCATGCTTTAGAGAGATACCGCCCTCTGCATGGCCGGGGTGTTCCTCCATTTGTATGGTAATGAATCAGGGTGAAGGGAGCCTTTCTGCTCCGCTCCTTGCCCGGCCCTGGTGCCTGTGATAGCAGAGCCCGGCCCCAGCAGCAGCAGGGCCGCTAATGGAGGTGGGGGACAGGAGGACAAAGAGCCCCGCCGTACCTATTCAGGGAGGAATCTGCATCTGAAAGTGCCTGCTGCAGTGGGCGCGGTGCCAGACAGCAGGGACGAGGGGGACGCTCTGGAATATAAAGGAGGGCATACTGTTATCTTTCTCAGTCTTTAAGTCACCGGTTATTAGTTAAAAAAAAAAAAATGAAAGAAAACAAAAAGAAAACAAACACAGGGAACGGTTTGATTTGGCAGCTGTGCGATTTATATCCATATCCCAGCAAATGCAACACCTTCCCTCCCACCAACCTGCCTGCTGCTATTCCTCTATTACTGCAAGCATTCTACTCTTCCACATCTCCACCACCATTCTCCCGTAAAAGTCTCTACCAACAGCTGATGAATGCGCTGGACCTACAGCTGCCCAGGATGCAGCAGCCCAGGCTGTGCCTTCTGAGCACACAGGTGGCTTAAGCACTCATTTTCGGGGATCACTTTCTCCTGGGGGGTGTGAGCTATGCAGCTGAGCACGATGCCCACAGCTCAGGTCCCAGCAGCCACCGTTGCTCAGCAGCCTTTGCTATTCCAGTTGAATGGGTTTTGTTTTGCAGCTCTGCCTTGGCCCATTCCTACTCCCCTCCTGTGGAGAAAGCACACAGGTGGCTTAAGCACTCATTTTCGGGGATCACTTTCTCCTGGGGGGTGTGAGCTATGCAGCTGAGCACGATGCCCACAGCTCAGGTCCCAGCAGCCACCGTTGCTCAGCAGCCTTTGCTATTCCAGTTGAATGGGTTTTGTTTTGCATTTTGCCCATTCCTACTCCCCTCCCGTGGAGAGGGTGCCACATCCTTTCCCACTATGGTCCCTCTAGAAAGTTTCCTCCAAGAGACTTCGGGTCCCGATGTGTAATGGCATCCCCTGCTGAACACAGGTCAAAACATGCAGCTTACATCACAAAAGAGAGGGGAAGCAGATCAGCAGCAGCAGAAGGTTCATCAGTACTCACATTGAAAGGGGACAAAGAGCAGCAGGAGCCCCTATGGCAGGTAGGAATGGCACATCCAGCCAGCACCAGTGGATAGCATAATGCTGCAGCAAAAGCCTGTGGTCTCCCCCCTACTCCCCTTTTGGTGGCTAGGCTGGTTAATAGGCAACAGCCTAGGAAAAAAAGGATTATATGTGGGCCTAGAGTGAAAGAATTCAACTGGGAAGGACCATCTTCCCCCAGCAACCCATAAATTATGCTGAGCTCTAAACTCGGTGTTCAGCATGGTGGGAGGAGACCTTCAGGCCCCCCAGAGCAAGTATGATAGCAGTGTGTGAGTGTCATGCCAGGGGACCTGGGCTGAGAACCTGCAACCTGAATCTCAGCTTGCCCAGTGCCAGAATCACCCCAGCTGAGCCTCATCCAAGATTCATCTGCAAAGACTAAGAAAGAGAAGGAGCAGTGATTGACGTGGTAATACAGCATCTCCCATGCAAAACTGCCCTCAACCCCCTCTAGCATTTTCATAACCAAACACACACCTTGTTTTGCACTGCAAAGAGCATGGGAATGAAATGTGATAATGAGACGTAATGAGATGCATGTGTGAGACAAGCTGTGGACAGGCAGTGAACATAACAAGAGACATGTGCATGTGCACATACGGGAGAAGTGGCAGATTTCTTATAATCTGGCAACAATAACCATGACAATAACTGAATTCTTTTTTATTTTCCATCCTCCATGCACTTTTGTGTATCTCGAGAAAAGAAGCAAATGACCAAATTGCAAATGGTCATTTGCAATGAGCAAATGACCAAGAGAAAATGAGGCTTTCTATTCAGATTCTTATAACTAAGGTTCAGTGAGCCCTATCAAAAATGTCCACTAATATCCACTTGTAATATCAGGCAAATTTATTTCATCTGTCTTCCTGCCCCTTGTAGTCTGTATTTTTTTCTTTATTAAAAAGAAGAATGCTGCATGGAAAGTCTACAAGAATGCATTTTTCAGAGAACATTGGAAAAATATCAATTCAGAATTCCCTTTTCATAATCTATGGCACACCCAGTGCTAAAAGCTGCTTCCACTTTATCAGGAATCAGAACAAATGTTAGACCTGCCTCTGTTTTTTACACTTGCAAAATTAATACCAGTAAGCTTCATCTCAGAATGGACTTTGAGAGATTGGCAGATATTTTCAAATGATAAATAATAGGGGGGAAACAATGCTGTCTGGACAGTGTACCAGCTGAAAAAGAGGCAATATTGGTTCACAAAACTCTTTTCTAACTATTGACATACTGCAACTACTCAGCATGATAGGCAAAATAAAAGTTACAATCTATCCACATCCTCCTCTTTTTGGATTGCCCCAGTACTAATTTCAGCAGAGGAGCCTTCTGGACTGAAATCCTCTGGCCTTTCTACTTAAAGGGACTCACAGGCTGCACAAAATGTTGCAGGTTTTCTGATTTTTTTGCAGTAATACTTCTGTCCTTCTGCCTTTTTGTGAGGCCAGGGATCCACAGCAACAGCCCTTTAGCTGAAAGCCTGTTGAAAACTGAACCAACAGTAGCAGATGCAGAAACAGATTTCCCTTGGGGAATAATGTCAAGTCAGTCTGACAGCTGTAGTGGCAAGTACTAGCAATGCTCATTGCCCTTGTAAATCTTGGGGATAAACACCCCTAACATAACTGATGGTGGAGCCTGAGTGGGGGGCTGGTGTTGTAGTACACAGTGTACATTCCTGCGCTCTCATCGTGCGAAAATGGCAATGAATGATCATTTCTGTTGGGCAGGGTGTAGCTGCCTGTGCTGTGCCACGGAGCTCAAGGGCAGGCAGTGCTGGGCTGGGTGCGGAGGCTTCTACGTGAACGTGTCATGATGGTCTGCATTCACTGATGCTTTTACTCCCTTGTATTTGTTGCTATTCAGGTGAATGCTTCCTCTTATTGAAGCAGAAATTGTTTATGCATAGCACAGTGCCAAGAGCTGTGCAAACATTAAAATGTGGATATGATTAATTCCTGCTGATGGAAGCAAACCCATGGCATAAGAGAAGGAAATGATTCTGATTCTTTCCACCATGGCTTAGATGTCTTTATAACAGGCTTGAGGGATTTCTAGTCTGGCTTTGCTCCCTATTGGAAAGAACATTCCCCTGCTGCAGCCTTGCAGGAGAAGTTGGGCTGGCTGCACACCCTCTTCTGGGCTGAGACGTGCTTGTCTCAGGACAATGAAGACTATCTCAAGACAAATTTTTTTCTTTCAGCCAATCTCCTGGATACCATCTTTTTGCCCTTTTTGCCTTAGAGGACAAGGAAATTACTGATGGGACATCAACAACGAAGGAAAATTCATTGGTGAAACCAGCAACCTGCTTTTCATTGTTACTTTTTACTCATGCCTGGATCATCTTGCAGTGGTTTCTATGACAACAGAAAAATTATTTCCTAACATAAATCAAGTTTGTCAGACTTTTATTTGTGCATTGCACTTGCTGATGGCTAGAAAAGCAATTCTGAGACCGAAAGCAGACAAAGTGATTGGCTCTGAAAATGGAGCTACCAAGGATCTAAAATAGAAAAGATTCCTTGTTTTCCTAGGGAAATTTCCTCTTATTAATGCATTGTTGTTGTTGTTCTTTTAGATTTTGAGAAAGAAAAGCATGGGAATAGTGAATATCAGAAGTAATACACGTATATTTTAAATGCAGACACTTTGGGACAAATCAACAGTCTTTCTAAGAAAAGAAGTGTGAATATTCAGTACAGAAACAACATAGGAAAAAGAAGAAAAGAGAAGGTTCATAGAGATCCTTTTTAGAAAATGTAAAGGGGTTTCTGAAAATCACATTCTGTGCTTACTTGATGCACAGGTATTGATAATAGTTATTGCTAACCTGGTCCCCAGAATGCAAGACCATAATTTTACCTTTTACTTTCACCTTGTTTCTCATCTTGTCCTCTGGCATCTTTTTGTTAACCCCTAAAAGCATAGTTACCATTGGTAGATTGCAGTGACTGTTTTACAGGCAGTTCATCCCTATGCCATGTGTTTCTGCTGCACAGCAATTAGCCTTTTAAAATAGTTTGAATTTTTTTACAGACTGAGTGATGAATGGTAGCACTCCATATCTGTTTAATCTAGAATGATCATTATTTTTAGTTATAGCAAAACCCTTCCAGAAGCTTAGTGCAGTTTGTAGTATTGATATAAGCTGTTGGTTCTAGGCAGTGGGTTACTCTGATAATCTAAAATTGGTGGTTAACAGGCTGCTTCAGTTGAGCTGTCTCTGACCAAGAGGGTACCCTGTTCATCCTGGGAAGAGAGCAAACTCCACCCCTGGATACAGAGAATGGGCTACAGTATGAGTATGGACAAGCATATTGCCTTCTGTCCATAGCACAGCTCCTGTGTGTCTCAAAGAGAGCTTTGAGAATGAGAAAAGGCAAAGCCTCACCTTTTGCTGCAGAAGGTAGTGGATTGTTTATTATCCCTTCCCTCTTTTAGTATTTGATTCAGCAAAACTCAGTAGGAGGGATTTCTCTTCCCTTCCTTCCCATCATCCTTTCTCTCTTTCTGCTCTACTTCCTTCTTGGCATCTCTCCTTTCTTTATCCTTCTTCTTCCAGCAATTCCAAACCCAGCCTCAACCGCATCTTGGCTTCATTTCTATTCCTCTCCATCTGCTAAAATGTATTCATGTATTATGTATCAAATGTTGACATTTATAATGTTGTCAATAAGGTTTTGAGTCAAAGCCTGAATAGAAACAAGCAAATTGGGCAGCATTTATACCTCATCAGTATAATTTCAGACTATTTTTGGACTGAAGAAAGGAAACACTGCACAGTTTCGACCTACTAGGAAGATTTCCTGAACAACCCTGATAGATAAGAGCAATTTTTGTACTTTAGTGGAAGCATAAATGCCAAACAATATGGTGGTCCCCTATGGTTAACTCATGAATCAAGGTGACCCAGCGTCTCAAGAATCCTGTATCAAAGTAAATATATGCCCAAGCAGTAAAGTGAATGTGCAGTCCTTTTGGAACATCCACATCCACACATGTGCATGACTGGGAGTGGGGCAGTGTTCTTAAAGCTGCAATTCCACAGCACTTTAGTATATGACCTAAAGTGGAATTGCCCTCCTCCTTTTCTTACATGTTCTCTCTTCTCTTCTCTTCTTTTTTTCTTCTCTCCTCTCACTCTCCCAGTCAAGGGGGAAAAAGGAACAAATAATTACATGAGGTGTGCAGAGGGGAAAAGAAGCATTTTCTTCCAGTTTAGCTCTCCACCTCACTGCAGGATTAGGTACAGGTTTTGCCAGTGTGAGGGAGAGGTGAAAAATCCAATCAGTGTGACGGGGCAGAGGGGCAGGTAGTCAAGAAGTAACAGCAACCTTGGTCAGCTTAGACTCTGACAGAACTGCAGATTCAAGTGGGGATTTTGAAAATCTCAGGCATGACTTAGCTGTATCTCATGTAAAAGCACAAGAGGTGTGTAAAACTTGCTTCAGAAGCATTGTGGCATTAGGAATGCTTAAATTTACAGCCCTGTTTTCCATCTCTTGTCTGTTTCTGATGTATTGATTGCTACTCTTCCTCCAAGCTGTTTGCTATGCATCGCACTTTGATTTTAGGAGAGATTTCAGACAGCTCTGGATATCTTGATAAGACAAATTTCTCCTGTTCTATAGATTTATTTGATTTATGTTTACGGGATGCCCGTATCTGACTGTTTGGATATGAACTCCATATACACCAGAATAATTTGATTGCAAGTTCCAGAGGTCTTACAATTACAAGATGCTACAATCAGATGGAGGCAAAATATGAAATAGGACCAGGCACAGCACCAGTCAATGCTTATTTTTTCCAATATGAGATTTTTTTTTTCTATTTCACCCAATAAAAGGTTTAGCACTTGGAAGAAATGGAACAAAATATGATAGAAATCCTTAGGTGAGATTTCCTCTTGGCAAAAAACAACTGAAACAAACCAAAATTCAGCTTCTCCATTAAAATGATTAAACAAAGTAAGAACTGGGCAAGGTAGACTAACAAGTACATGGCTGAATCTGGAAGGAACAGAGGTGAAAAGAGGTTATAAGTGAGAATAGAAAAAATAATTATTTTGTGTATGCTTCACTTAGTCAAAGCCTGCACAAATGCCCAGCTAAGTGGACTGTGTCCCCTTTACTCTCTGATCTTGGTCTGCAAATGATTCATGGCATTCACTGATCCACTACACCAGCTTGCCAGTCAGTTATTAGGGAATCACAGTTTCTTTTTTACATTCCATCCTTGCTTTTACTTAATTCAGTTAATCTCTCAGTGGTGTATTTGCAAGAAAGAAGCAGCAATGAAATGCAGAAGAGCTCTCTCTCTCTGTGCATGGCCCTTCTGCCACCCTGCCTTTGTGTTTAAATGTTTTTTCTTGTGTTTGGTTCTTGCTGCTCCTGTTTTTTTTAAATATAACTAATTTTCTATAATCATTTCACAAACACAGACTCAACCAAAGGACACCCTCCAGGGCAGAAAAAGTTCTGCTTTATTTGCCCTTAGAGGTCACCTCCCTGAATATTATATTCACAATTTATTTTAAAATTGCTGTTTATCCATTCTAAGTGCTTCAACCCATACATAATGTCCTAAAAAAAAAGACCTAGCCTTGAAACATTCTGAGGACCACCCAAGAATTGCTGAGTACTTCCCACTTCCATGAGAACTGAGGGCTCAAAGTAACCCCCTGTGCTGTGCCTTGACTCTTCTGTCAGAACAGGACTGTGAGGCTTCACCCTGATGCTTCTGCTTCCCACCTTTCCTGTCTGCTAAGCATCAGCTGGCAGGTACCAACCAGTACCTGTGGTTGCATTTCTTCAGGTGTGTCTCAAAGAGAAAAGAGTTCAGCAGCACTTTTTCATACCTAGAACAACCTCTTGTAGCTATCCAGTCAAAGGAAATTAAATGTGGGAATACTTGCAGGAAAATTCCAAATCCCACCCCTCAGTAGGTGAGCACAAGCCTTTTTGGGAGAACATGCTCTGTATCAATCACAGAGTTTACAGTTTAAATTTGTCATTCTGGAGTATGTGATATCCATGACTTTTCATTCAGGAGCCCCTATGGCAGGTCCATCACAGGATGATCCTGTGCCATCACAGGACGACATCTGTCTGTCCTAAATAGAGGCAAACCTTCTTCTCTCAGGAGGTGAATTCCAAAATGGAGCCAGCCTACTTGTGATTTACAAGAAGTAGTGTATTATTTAGTTTCCCTTTATTATTTATTGTCACCAGGACCCATTAAAGCTGTGAAGCTGCACAAATATTTGCCAAACTGGAGCTGTATTCTTTTTTAACTCATAGTGCACCCAGCAACACAATCCAGTATCTCATAATAGACACCTGAGGGTATTGTCAGGGGAAAAACCTGATGTTGTGGAGTGATTTCAAATGGAACCAAAGTGTTCAGTCATGAAGTTAATATTTGGCAAAGGAAAAGTGATGGTTTGTAGAGAACACAAAATATATTTTCAGAGGATAGTGAATGGAGAAGGATGTAAGAAAGCCATGCCAGATGGCAGAACCAACAAATGAGAAAATAAACTGTACCACTCACTGGAATTTTACATGCCAATACATCATCTAATGGGCTGTAATCTCAGCTAGGTAGGCTGGAATAACTCCATTAAAATCAATGAACTCAGCAAGTCCAGCTGGGGACATGAAATAAGACATGTCTTTAGCAAATCTTTTTGTTCAAGCCACACTTTGGTGCTTTCTATACTGTTTGTTTTCCTCTTGTAACACACTCAGGGCCAAATTCATTTTCCAAGCTTGTACAGCACCCCACCCTATCAGCATCCTTGCTGCTCCTGTCAGAACCAGCACATGAAGAAGTGCAGCAGATTGGAGCAAGATGCCCGTGTGGGCAATGGTAACAAATGGTAGCCAGACAGGAGCAGGCTGGAGCCCCAGAGCAGCCCTTGGAGCTGGCCTGTCCTCGCCAGGGCTGGCAGGGCCAGGGGTGCTTGGGCAGGCAGCGCTCCCAGGGAGATGTTACGCCTCATCTCCTCTGCAGACCAGCTGCTTCTGCTCCTCCATTGTTTCCAGAGGAGCCAGGAACAGGCAATTACAGACCTGCACACACGCTGGCCAATCTGTTGTCCCATTATGTCCCTTGATCTGCCCTCTCTGTGTCTAATGGAGTAGTGAAGTCAGACACGGGGCACTTTGCATTCAAAGTACGTGAGCAATTTTAAAGGAAGCAAAGCTTTTGACAAGGAAAAACTTTGAGGGAGCTAAGAATTTTATTTTATGGCTTGTAAAACAAATACTTCTGATGAAATGACCTACTCACATGCAACAGACAACTTGCAGAAAAACACCAACGCTAAGCACAAAGCAGTTTGAAGGGAAACACGTCTCCTGAGAGTTTTTGCAGGTTTTGTTTATCTTTTCCTTTGGCAGCATGGGTGCAGGAGAGGAAAACCACCTGATTTGTTTTTCCCTCCAACTTTCTTTCCCAGACCTCTGCAAGTCAGAACCCACCATAGACAAAATTCTGGAGCAAAGATGAGCTACATCAGACCTCCAGGTAAATGGATACCTTGGCTCAGAAAGCTCAGTGTTCTCAAAATGAGTCACTCTTGTTATTCCCTCCCTCAGATTGCAAATGACATTTATTGAGATTTTCTCTCTA
Organism: Passer montanus; assembly: GCF_014805655.1. Lineage (NCBI taxonomy): Eukaryota > Metazoa > Chordata > Aves > Passeriformes > Passeridae > Passer > Passer montanus. The sequence continues at coordinate 2,075,740 of NW_024356505.1, read as the reverse complement.
TCTTTTACCCATCAACAAATGACCTTTAGCTGTGTGAGCAACACCAAATAAATATGACCCTGTCATATTATGGGTTAAGAGGAAAAGCCTAGAAAAAAAGCCAGGATTGACGTAAGTACACTGCCAAGCAGCCCATGTATCCATCAATTAATCTCAGGTAGGCCTCCTGAGATGTTTATCAAGTTAAATACACAGTTATTTTCCCTTTTTTCCCATTTTTCCTGTTGCCTCTGGATTGGCTCCCTATTCAGAATAGTTGTGTTGGTAATTAGGAGTACTTTGGAACCACATGCTGGCTCCTCTGGCTGACTTTTCCAGAGCTGTTCCATTCCTGACCACAGCAATACAGGAGCAAAGCATTGTGAATTGAAGCTTAATGAGTCCATTATTCAACTCCTCTCTAGATGCAAGATGTCCTAATTTATGAACAATGTGGAACAGTTGCTGAGTTTTTTTGGCATAGTGAGGGCCTCTCTCTGGTCCTCCTCACTATGATTATAACTGTAAGAACACAAATATTAAGGACCTGTTAGTTTTCCAACACTTTTCTGCAACACCCTCAGAAGTCACCAGGGGCATCTATTTTCCAATGAGAAGTCACTTATTGCTGTCAGTAGGGAACCAATGAATTGTCTCTCTGACTTGGCAGTGAAAAGAGACAGAGAAATAATTTCAAATGCAATTTTAGGTATTTTTCCTTTACTTTTTAGGGCAGTATAGATGTATGTCCTAAATGTTCTCTTCAGGTTAGCTGTGCCTGTTTGTGCTGGAATGGCTAAAGCAGTACAGCTGGTGGGCACAAAGAGTTATTAACCTTGGAGAGAACCCAGAAGAGCCTCTGATGGCAAGCTGTATCCTGAACCTCCTGCCACCTGCCTGTGCCTGCTGCACCAGAAGGAACCTCGAGAGAAGGATGGAAAGCATCTGGGTTTCAGTAAGTCCTTTTTCAGTCACTGTGGGAGTCCTTTTTCAGAGTCTGTAGGGAAGAATAGTCTTGAGCTAGCTGCTCCTTCCTCACTCCAGAGGTACCTGGGGACCTCACCAAAACTGGGAAGTTTGAGGGGAAACTGTGGTTCAAGTGATTTTGAAAAGCTCTGGGCAAGGAAGCCTCTTTTGCAATGTACTCTTTTTTCTCTACATGTGCATTTATTTTGTGGTACAGACTGGAATTATAAATCTTAGTCAGAAAGGTAGTCTTCTGAATGAAAATCAGTCCTGAGACTAAGGAGGAAAAGGCTGGCATCCTCCGCTTAGTCAATGGTTATCTTCCAAAAGCCTTTCAGGCAACCAAGCTTACACTCCTTTTTTAGGATGTGGTAATTGCCCCCAGTGGTGGGTAGGGCTCCACAGGCTATAGAAATAAACTCTGTCAAGGTTTGTGTAGATGCTTGGTATCTAGAAGACTAAATTTGGGTAAAATGTTCTCCTACATGATAAGATTTTATTAGTACTTTGGACTTGATAACCACGGATTGCACCCAGCTTGGTCACTGTAACCCCTCATTTGGTATTACAGCCTCCCTTTCTTGGGCATTGCCTTTCTCCAGTTACATTGTAAGACACCTAACGTTGGCCATTTTGGATTCCAGGAGTCAAAATCTGTCTTTCCTTTCTCTCTTTCAAACGACCAGGGCTGTCAAACCTTCTGCTGGAGATAGCATTTTAACCCCAGAATAGTTTTCATTTCTTATTTAAACATATATTTCTTTGCCTCTGCTCAAGCTGCCAGTATGTTAGCTTTTGGCAACCATGACAGGAAAAGAACTGTGTGGGACTAGAAGAGGTTGCTGTGCCACAAGAGAAGTCATGAGTGTCTCAGGGACAAGTCAAGCTCCTTGGAGGTAACTGGATTCACCAATTCTGCTGGAACATGGTAAGACAGGGATGGGTGTTTCCAGCATTTACAGCCAGATTTGCAATATATATTTAGTTGCATGACACCCAGGCTTCATTTGCCACTGAGAGATACCCTGTCCATGTCAATATTATTTGTGAGTTTAATCTTTATAGCCTATTTTTCAAAGCATAGCTGTCTCCTCCAGCCCCAGTGACTAAAATTGTACTTTGGGGGATTTCCTTCCTGTGAATTCTTAAATAATTGCTCTATTGATTACACAAGGGGGAAATATGGCTGCTGCATATAAGAGCTGTGGAATTGGACTCCTGAGGGTTAAGATTCTCCTGGCTATGATCATCTTCCCTGTTTGGTCAGCTCCAACAAATTGAAGGCAAGCACAACATCAGGACACAGTACACATTACGTTTCTGACACGCTGCATCTTGCTGTACTATCTCTTCTTAAATCAGAACCTGCTTTCACTCTTATAATTTAATAGAGCATGATATGAAGCCTTGAACAGAATGCATTTCTTTAAAACTTGACTAAAAATAGCTTTCCTTCCACAGTGAGCTCATGTTTTTTTGCTTTGTTTTATGGTCAGTTGACTTCCATTTCACACATGCACATATTTTATGAAGTGGATTCATACAAATGAGATCTCTGAATTATTAATTTACTTTGTGATTTATTTTAGTAGTTTCCTTATATGAGTTCTCAGAAAAAGAGTTGGTTGTTATGTAAATGGACATTTTGCAGACATAGGACCTCTTCTTGTACATAAACATAGTCAAGTATATACTTTTAAACATTTCATTTGGAAAGCAGTAGAGTTAGTGGCTGCTGAGGAAAAGTTTAATTTAAATACTTTTGTCACTTTGGGCTTTGTTAATCTCCATAACTGTAGGTTTGCAAAATAAAATGTATAAATTTGTTTACCAGACATAACATAAGGGCCTGCACTAAGAAAAACTGGGTTCTGTTCCTACTGATTTAGGTACCTGGACTGAAGCTGTGGGAAAAACTCCTTTTTGTTTTTTCCAGCCATCTAAGACAAGAGGGCTTCAAGGCCTAACTACATTATCTTCTGCTTCCCAAGGTTTTCTGTTAACTCTGGGAAATGTACATCTGCTGGGAACTCTCTGTATAATTCCTGGTCAGATGGTTGGCCCCTTCATGCTCCACTTATGTCTTAAATCCCTTTTCTGTGTACAGTGCAACTGGGTTTCTTGTCCCAGCATGGATTGTCCATTTTATCACTGACACTTTGCAGCACAAAACCTGGGCATTCTTGGGCAAATGGTCATGATAAAGTAAAAGTACTGCTTTAAAGAGAGCTGTATCTCTCCAGAGTTCCTCTGCCACATTTGTCAAAAACCAAGTTGCTTAAGGAGGCTGAGAAGGGAATTTGCATTCCCAAAGTTCAATCAAAGAAAAAAAGCCCTGCTCATGCTGCCTCGTTAGCCTAGCATTGGTTTGTGGACCAAGTAACAGCAGGGCCCATGCTTGTTCAGGGGAGCTGTGACTGATTATCAATAATGATGGGCCTGATTACTCCTAAAACCTGGAGACCTCCAAGGGGATTAACACTGGAGGACAGAAAATACTCTTGGCACAAATTATCTCATTAGAATATTTATTGGTGTAAAGAAGACAAATTTGAAGATGTCAGTTATATTCCAAGGAAAACCCCTTTGTGACAGGATGCTTCAAGAGCACAAGACTTTTAACATATTTACTCTGTTAAGGATATTCAGGACATTCAATGCTTTAAATGTGGTGGTGAAAACAAATAAGGAGATTTGGAAAAAAAGAAAAGAAAAGGAGAAGTAGGAGCCAAGCTTAGATTTCATGTATGTTAGAAGCTGTGCCTATTGACTCAGAAACCTGTAACATCAGTTAAAGGGATTCTGAGCTTGTTTGCAGAAGGATACATTTTCAACATACTTGCAAAAATCTGAAATATTAGAGTGACATTAAGATCACTTTATTACACCTCACCATGGAAGGAAATAAAAAGGAAAAGAAAAAAAAAAGAGGAACTAAATCAAATCATGGTGTTCTGTATAATTTAGCAGGGTAACCAAAAGGACATCTGACAAGTGGCAGAAGTTCAGCCATGGATTTCTTTGTCTCTTAATCAATGGGAGAACAATGGGAAGAGATGTTGTCTTACACTGATGCACAGTAGCTCATTTTTTGTACTTTGCACTTGAAAGGAGACCTGATACTGGTGAACCTGATCTCCAAAGAGACCTACACAGAGGGTAAAAGCACAGAGAACTTAAAAACTCGAACTCCTGCAAGACAATTGAGATGCCTGATTTCATCTCACGGTGATGAGCCAGTCTGTCAGCACTATAATCAGCAGTATGAAAGTGCCAAAACAAGTGTCTCTGGGAAGCCATCCCTCATCATGGACATAGTCAGAGATACCTCAGCAAGTAGGAACATTCCAGCTGACTCAACAGCTTGAAGCTTCCTTGAAGTTCCAGCAGGGACGTCAGAAGGTAAAGTCCTGGGTATGCTGAATTTCTGCTAAAAGCATGCTTCTACTTTAAAGGAAAACTCTATGGAAAACTAACACAAGAGCTGGGTTTCATAGGAGCATCCCACTAAACACTGAGAAAATGGTATGGAGCACCATGACTGAACACTAGAATTGTCAGTGTTACAACCCTGTCCCTTGGTCCATCAAAGTACCAGTCTGGCAGGGCATACTTTAGGCAGCCTAAAAGGAAACTTCAAACAGCCTGTAGCTTCCATTAATGTGTATTTTAACCTATTTCTCCCAGCATCTCTGAAGTCTCTCCCAAGCCAGTGGTCTTTCGTGTGTCCCATCCCATCATTGTTCTCCCCTCGCTCCCAGCTGCCTAAAGTAATGCTCTTTCTTTTCTGACACCTCTTTCCTGTGGAGTCTGAGGGATGGGAAATTCTGCTCCTTCTCTGTAAATCCCCCATTTACTGTGAGAAAGACATTATCAAATTTACTATCAGCTAAGCATTGCCTGGTTCAGGTGATTCCTGAAGACTATGGGAGGTGACAGTTTAGAGAACAGCCATAGCTCTATTACCATACCTGGATTATATCTTTTTTCTGCTCCAACAGGCAGCAGGAATGTGACACAAATGTTCTCCTTTCAGTGTCGTTAAATTGTGGCCAAGAATGCTACAACTGCAAGTTCATCAGCTTAATCAATATTAACAGTAATCATAATTAAATTTCTTCAGGTTAAATGGGAAATGTTTTCATTTCAGATGAAGACTTTCAACCAGCACTTCAACCATGAAGCGTTTTCATTTCAGATGAAGACTTTCAACCATGAAGGAGGTGTCTGCTGGTTGCTCATCATTTTGTCATGTTTTAATTCTCCTTTATAACTGGATTGTATTTTTTTTGAAAAGAAAAAGCCTCAGAATATAATGTGAGGTATAATATAATATATACCACCACCTCTTGGTGGTGAATATTTTGTTGTATGGCTCATGATATTGGAATGTACCTATATCCTACCTGAACAGAAAAACTATTTCCAGTTCCTCATCAACCATTAATAATGTTGTTAACCAACACCCAAGTACTGTATCATAAACTGTGCTGATTTTTACTTCTTGCAGACTGCAGATCCCCATTACTTGGGGGAAAAAGGGGGTTATGTAGGTGACTGTCTCCATTAATTAAGCTATTCAAATCCAATTAGCTTTTCCTAGAGGGTACTTTATCTCATTACAGTTCTCTTAACTTAAACAATAAAACAAACAAGCAGAAACTACAAACCCAATCTCGCTGTTCCCCATGTCACGATCAGTTAATGTCCTGCTCGCCAGAAAGTGAACAGTGATGCTAACACGTCTAGTCAGGCCTGCTGTTGCCTTCATCTGAGATGGGGAACAACTCTGATGTTCATTAGAGACACTTATCACTGTCACAAGAGAATGGCAAGTCATACCACAGCAGCAGTGGCCCACCATGGTCCTCATATTCCAGCAGCAAGACGCTTTTGGATGTAATTTGCCTTTGTAGGCAATCTCAAGCCTGGCTGCTGCATTTAAAGGTGAGGCCAAAGTTCTGTCCTTGACTCAAAAGGCACTGCCTCTATGGTGAGAGCGTAGCGCGTGTGAGGATTCCCAGGACTAAGGCTCAACATCGTTGTTTCTCACACAGGATTTCACCCAGTCATACGGAAGTGAAATGCTACCACACACCAAGTTGTTTTGCCATCTGGACACTGCAGGAAGCATTTTGCTTCTCGTAAACAGAGTGAGATCATCTTTCCCCATTAGCTAGGTCACTGAATGGCTAGCTATCATGCCGTGTTATAACATGCACACTCCAATGCCTAATCACTTCAGACCAACAGCCTCCAAAATACAAAAATAAGGACAGATCCATAATTTCACATTTCCTTGCTGAAAGATGCCCCAAACTCATATTCAGTGCTACTTGGCAGTGTGAATGAGCACTATTCAGGTCATTTACTCAGCAGTGACAGTGATTGGCAGCTCTAAGAGAAATACCCAGATGTTCCTGTTCATTTCTTGCCACCTTGCAGGAGTCTGGCAGCTGATTGTAATCCAAGAGAGGACTCATAAAACCAGAAGGAGAGGGTAATAAAGGCCAGATATGCTGGGAAGCCCATGAGAACAGGGAACGAGCTGCTCTGTCAGTGACTCAGAAGCAACCTCCTCCCTTAAGAGTAATTTTATGTTTTTTTTGTTAGAGGGCAGAATTTGAATTAGTGAGAGACTTGATGGATATAAGTAATAATATTTCTACTTGGGAACTTGCATAGTCAAGAAAAACAATCTAAACAATCTGTGAGTGCTCATAAAAATAGATAGTCCCTGAACTAAAACAATTAAGGACTTGGCAAGTTGGATCTCTAAACCCTTTCACCCACAGTAGGTGCAATTGCTGGCATGCAGGTGGAACACAGAAGTTGCCAGGGATGGAGCAAACTGTGAGTTGGTTTCAAGATTGAACATCATCAACAAGCCTGAGAGCGAGAAAATAAATATGCCAAAGTAGTTTTAAATTAGAGGATTTCAAAACACTTGTCATTGATATCAAAAAGGACAATTCCTCTGGTCTTTGAGGCAAAGCCTTTGTGTCTGCAGTGTTGTTTTGTACCATATCAGATTCTGCAGTAGTGCAAAACTGCATGTGTTGACCCTTTCTTTTGGCCAGCCCTTCTTCCACAAGTGGTGAAATTGCAAACTATATGGATAAACAGCAACTTGCTCTCTGTAATCCTAGTTTCCTTCAGTGCATGGACTCAGAAGGAATGGCATCACAGAACTTGTTACTTTATCAGATGACCTGGGTGGAAGCTGGGAGTGCTGTGAAGGGCATAGCTGGAGGCAAATGAGGGGAAACAGGACAAAAATCTGTAGGAATTCAATATCTATTTGTTCTGCTTCTGACAGAGCAATGTGTTTGCACAAGACAACACTTGCAGCAAACTTCAGGACCAGGGTCTGCTTTGTAATGCTGGTGAGCCCTAACAGCAGAATGTCCCTGTGATGTTTGAATGCTTAAAAAGGTTTTGTTTCAGAAACTAGAGGAGGTATTACAAGCATTATTATGATTAATGGATGTCATTATACTGCCCATTTCCTAGATGTGTTGTAGCTAATTTTAGCCAACATGCATCAACCCTTTGTGCATTCACAGAATCATTGGATGTGGGAACACACCAGTCTAAGGAATGTGCAGAGCTACAAGATGGGGGCATGAATTTTAGATGCCTGAGACAGTCTCAGTGTCAATGACATGTCCATGCAACACATACCCAGAAACCCAGTACGGGCAGCATTTGGGGCAACTGTACAGAGCCCAAAATAACCACCCAAAATAACCATCCGGGGAGGAGAGCAGAAATAACATGCATCAGACATGCAGTCATTTTTGGCTGAGCCCTGAATCCTTCATCCATTCCAAAGACAACTTTGTAGATGACTAAATGACAGGTTTGCTTTTGGAATGCAGCATGATCTGCTGATTTGAAGGGATGGTGCCACAATTGATAAACTTGACAACCCCTATTTAGCTGGCCCCTCAGGGAGATTGTGACCCTGGGGGAAGGTGGTCTTTGTCCATACTTAAGATTAGCTTGAGCTCCTGGGTGATGCTACAGAGGTTGCCTCCTAAGCATGTGATGGTGTTACAGTCACCAACAAACAGGAGTTTCTGGATGATCTCTTCAGTGACCCTTGCAGTTGGGTCTCAGCTGCTGTGAATGAACCACTGACCACTGTCACCCTTTTTTCACAGTCTGAGGAGAACAAGAAGCTGCTGTGAATGAACCACTGACCACTGTCACTGTTTGTCACAGTCTGAGGAGAACAAGGCCTGCTGACTGAAGACAAGGGGTTGAAAAAGGGAAAAGCTACTTGGTCCTGTCTTAATTCTGAAAACCTGCTGCCTTGCTGACATTTGTGTTCCTACACCATACTCGTGTGTCTGCTGGCATGGTTCTTGCAGATCCTCAGACTAAAATTAACCACTACAGCCACCGACTGTTATGCCTCTGTGTGGGAATTCAGCATATCACTCCGGACGTCCAGAGCTACCGAGACAACCCTTGGGGGGCTTGGAAGTCTGGAATGTTGCCAAAAGTGTCTGGTGGCTTGACTTTGACCCTTCTAAAGAAGTGTCACCTGTGTGTGAGGAGATGAGAGAATTTCAAGTTTGAATGGTGAAGGGATGATATTCACTGGGTGAAACATAGATTTTAAAGCACTGTACAGGGGGGTTTTGAGCATTGTACAGGGGGGTTTGGAATCCTATACATGGGGGTCAGGGGCTCTAAGATGGAAGGATTTGGGCGTGCCCTGTCCTTCTTCTTTCTTCTCCTTGGCATCCATGTTCGGGATGATGTTGGCACGTGTGGATTGGTTCATGGTGAGGGTGCACTTGTTAACAAGGGTGAAAAGTATTGGAAATTAAAGGTAAATATCATATACATAGTTTTCACTATAAAAGACACAAGTGCCCCGTAGGCGGGAGAAAGTGCCTTTGGCTGTCTTGCTGATCAGACCTCGGCTGGGCAGACAAAAAAACTTTGTTGATAAGAAATATTAAACACAACTGAAGACCGAAAACTCAAGAGTCCAGACTCATTCTTCAAAGCGCGGCCTGCCCAGAACCACCTTTTCCCGTGTCGGAGCAGATACAAGGAACAGCGGACCCCGACACCTCTGAATGATTGCATAATGCAAGCCACAGGGTGAATGAGGGTGAACCCACAACCTTGCCTCTGCTAAACTGATCCAGGTGGTCATTCCTGTAAGGTAGAAGCATAGCAGGAGAGATCTGAGTGTATGGCGACTTTCTTCTCTAGCTGGTGTACACTGATGTGAGAAAGCAATCAGACGCAAGATTCCTCATCAAGTCCCCAGTTAGGGTCACGTACCATAAGGTACTGAGCAGTCTGTGTCTTGTTCTTTATCTAACTCCAGGTTTTGCATCAGTAATGTTCCCAAGTCAAGGTGGGAGTCATCTCATCTGACATCAGGAGTCTCCATCTGAGCTGGCCTTTCTCATGGGTGAAGTAGGTGCTTGTAGGCATGAGTCATCTGCCCTCTGAAATGTCTGCATTGGGGTGAAATGACTCACACTCTTCCCATTTACTACAAAGGAAGCTCAAACCCCAAGCTCAGTTAACACCTCAAGATATTGACTAGCAGAGCACTATTCTTAATATCTTGAGGTATGTCAGTGGCCCAGTCACGGCCTGTCCTTTCTAAATAACACAAAGTATTTGCCCTGACAATGATGTATCAAATTCACGCCTACTTAAGTGGGTTCTCTCAAACTAGAAATAGCCCAGTTTCAAATAAAGTGTAAATATAGTGGAAATACCTCCTGTCCCTGGCTTCAATATAGCCAGCTGATAGCCAGCTATATTTTGCTGAAGTTTTACAGTCACATCTTCCTGTTATCTTTTAAATTATATTTCTCCAGCCACCTTCTACTCCCTACGAGCTACTACTAAGAGACCAAACAAAACACGCAAAGAGTGGACACAGCAAAGAGAGAAGCTAAGACATACAACTAATTCTGCCAGCTGTGTGAAAAGAAGTGATTCTCCAAAGGGTTTTTCACTCCTGTCTCTTTTCTTAAAAAAAAAAAATATAGTAGTTATGACAGCAATAGAGACTTCTCCAATAGAGTGATCTTAGTGGGCAGTGTCTATTTAAATTAAATTTTTCTAATCAAATAGCTAACTTCATCAAGCCGCCAAAATCAATGCTTTGTATTAGACACGGACCCAAACTCATTAAGGCTTTATTATTCAAGCATGCACCTCCCTTCAGCTTTTATCTCCCCTCAAGGGTTTTCATAGTAAAGCAGGCTTTTTTTTTTTTTAATTAGCCCTTCTGCCCTGGAGTCTTCTATTTGATTTTCCAGTATCCAGGGAAGTATTGTTTTTTTTAACTACTCAATCCTTGAATAGAAAATTTTGCCTCTTAGTTCTACGTTATCAGTGATAATAAAGCTTCGTGGAAGACATTTTGATAATGCAGAGACAGAAGTGCACAAAGGCAAAGCGACACTTCAAAGGAGCATTAGCTCTGATATTGCAATCTCATTTATCTGCCTCGCTCCTAAAGGACAAGTTAGCAATTCGCGAGGGTGCAGTTCGCACGCACACATGAAGTGGCATGAAAGGCCTTTTGCTTCAGCAGAGCTGCCTGATCCCAGTGCCCTTGAGCGTGTGGAGCTTTATGAATGCTGTTGTTGTATTTTTATTTTTCCTCGACTTTCTTTATTGTTATATGGAGAACAAACTGCTTGCTTAGCTGTTTCTGCATGCCTTGTGTGGGACCCAGAAATGGTTGTATAAGGATTGTGGTTGTTGTACAAGGTGTAAGCTGAAGGTTTGCTGCTTTCCCATGTATGCTGAACAGCCTGTGGCTGCTCACCAGCCCACAACTATCCACCCAGGTACAGGCCCCAGTGTCAAGCATGCTGTCCCTTTGCTGCTTAACCGTGGTGTATCTCATTGACAGGATAACCAATGCACACATAGCAGGGCATTATTAGTCAATGTTTGTGTATTAATGGGGATAAGTATATGCCTTATCCACTGGAAATACCACATACACCTATTCAGGAACTATAATTTTATTAATAAGGGCATTAGAGCATGTTGTCCAAGGGAATCCTCAAAGCTCAATCCACATACTGGACCAGATTGCTGTCAGTGGCAGGTGAATCTGTAGGGTGGGTACCGCCCTGTAGGAGCACCAGTGAACCTGCAGCTGCTCACAGGGGCTTATCCCAGCGTGCTGTCATCAAGACAAAAGGGCTCATCTGCTGTAGCAGCCAGGACTCCCAGAAGACAAAGAGGTCTAAAACTGCCGTCACCTTTTCTATTATTTCGATTCTTTACACAATAACTCACTGTGTGCCAGCCTTGAGTGCCAAGGCAGACATTGCACATCTGTGGCACAAAACAACCTGGTGCTGAGCTGGGTCAGACAGACACACCCCTGGTAAATTTCCATTCTGGCAGGTAGCTAATGCATCTGTCTCCTTCCCTTTACCAAAGGCTTAAACTTCTTTACTACCTTACTTCTGTTCCTAACAACTGCCAAAGTCTCTATACCCTGCTGAAAAACTGGGATGTCAAAACTGAGAACAAGAAGCAAAACCTTTCAGCAAGAGACAAGCTCAGGAGCTAGTGTGCCTAGGAACAAGGTATTTGGTGAAGTTTTAGCTCAATTATTTTCAAACTAACCATCTTCACATGAAGAAAACTCCATGTGAACTGGTGGCAAATTATTTTCCAAAGCATGAGACAGTAACTTCAAAAGGAAACTGTTCTACTCCTATAGTGAAAGAAATGTCTGCAAGCAGCCATTTAAATGTCCATGCAAATTAATTCATTCAGTGATCATTTTGCTCCTGCAAATGAGTTTATCCATATTGTCCCAAAATCCCCAAGGCCTGGGGAATTTAAAGTTGTGCACTGTTTTTGGGAAAACCACAATAATAGCAGATGAAAAATGGAATTTATTGAAATAGTGTCAAAGAACTGAAATTGGCCTGAAATGGCTGTCAGGCTGAAAATGTTTGCCTCACTTTCTTGGCCCAATCAGCTCATTTTCAAAGCTAATTGCTTCTTAGTGTAAGCTTGTCAGAAGCAATCCCCAGCCCAGCACAGAGGGCTCTGAATTGTGCATTAATTTTCATACGTTCTCTGTATGTTTTCATATTTAAATTGGATTGCCACAGAATTCCCGATCCATCCTGCCAGGACTTTCCCAACAAAAGAAGACTTAAGGCAGAGCTGAGCACCACTCTATTCCCCACATGGGTTTGGAGATAGAGTTTTCTTCATTCTGCATCACCAGCACGTGAGATAATTTCCCCTATGGTTGTGCACACTTCTCTGCCTTGCATTCCTGCAGGATCCACACATGAAGGGAGAGGGCTGGCAGCACAAGCAGGTGGCTGCCTTTGCAGTGCCTCATGTGTACTTATTTCTCTTTGTTCTTCTATATTTTTGTTCTCAATTTTTCTGTGGGTGTCACTTTAGCAGTGGATTTTGGCATGTTGCCTCATCTGAACAGGTGTGATTTTGGTGAGCACGGTGAGGCAAGCCAGGTTAGCTCATGCTCTTCTGGAAAGTTCTGTACTGTCCTGGGCAGTAACTGGAAGTCTCCAGAGTGGAGTGTCCCCGATGCTTGTTCCAGCCTGTGATGGGGATTCCCAGGCCCTCTGACTTGACACCTTACCTGCATGTAAAAGCACTTTTAACCCTGGTCAAAGCCAGACAAAGCTACTTCTTGTCATAAAGCACAGATCCTTGGTAACTTAAGGAGCCCATGGGGACACAGGTTTCATCAATGTGTGACCCAAGGATTTCATGTGCTCTGTGTTCAGGAGGTGGCTGGCTGGAAAACTGAAGAAATATGAAGAATATTTTAAAATATGTGCTATGAATAGCATTTTTAATACAGATAATTTGCTTGGAACATTGCTAGTTGACTAGGAAAAGGGAAGCTTCTCTTTTTAACCACACCATGATTAAAACCATGCCAAATATACCAGCTATGCTTGGTATTAAAAACAAATACTTAGCACTTAGGAACTCTTTAGATCATTAGCATATCTAAAAGTACCTCAGGAAATAGGATTGCCTTTAGTATCCACCTAGTCTACTCTTCTGCTCCATGATAGAATAAATTAGGTTGTAAACCAGATTTTTGACATTTTTTTTCTAGTCTGCTCTTAGAAACTTTTAGTGACAGAGACTCAATAAGCAACCAGGCAATCTCCTCCAGTGTCTCACAATGCCTAGAGTTAGGAAACTTAATTTTCTGGCCTAAGTCTCCCTTGCTGAAATTTAAGTTCACTTTTCCTTGTCCTGTCTGTGGTGGAAAGATTATTGCCTGCCCATCAGCAACAGCATGTTTGAGGGCTGCAGTTCCTTCTAAATCTTCTGTTTTCCTTTCTGGTCTTCCTGAGCACTGCCCATTTGTACAGTCTTTTCTTATAGGTAGTGTTATTTAGACGCTCCTACTCCCCTGGGTCATTGCTTTCCTTTGAATACTGAGATATATCAAGTGCTTTTGTTTTGCTATGCTGGTAGATGCCAAATACAGGTCTCCAGCAGAGCTGTGGTGCTCCCAGTGTCTTATGGATAACACTTACCCCAGTGAATTGAGTGTCTCCCACACATTTTCACCACAGTGTGTTACCATCCATGCATGTTAAATTGGAAACTGTCACCTTTAGGTCTTGCTGCAGAGCTCCTGGTGGCTAGGAACACCAAGAACCACAGAAGTAAAATGGCTCGAGCAGCCCCCTCCAGATCAGAGGCAGGCGTGGGAACAGGCGAGAGGAGGTGGTTTTAGAGAAGTGCCTGATAAGCAGGGAAAGAACAGAACGTGGGAATGCAAGTGTCAAGGGTTCACTGGAAAGCCCTCATCACAGTTGCAGCCAGTTCCCAAACCACTCTCCTGCATTCCAGCCCATTCCAGAGCTTTCTCTGTTTGCTGCAGACAAACCAAAGCAGTTAATCCAGCACTCTCAGCCTTAAAGAGGTCCACGAGGTGGTGAAGGCCATGCAATATGACGTTGAGATACACAGCTGGAGTCCTGCATGAGTGTTATTGTGCTGTGCCAGAGCACGGTGCAAAGTGAAACCAGCCAGCAAAGCAAACACTCTGAGGGGCGCTGTAAGGGTGTGCCAGGCTCACCCGCAGTCCCTGCAGCACTGTGGCACGTCTGGGCCAAGCACAGCCCCCTCCCCCTCTACTGACACAGCAATGGGTCAGGGGCTGCAGTGCTGCACTCAGACAGGCCACAGCACAGAGTGGTGACAGCATCAGAGGGGGTCAGAGCGCAGGAAGGATGACTGATGCAAGCAAGAGTGGCAGGGTGAGGATGAAAAAACAGAACCTGGAAAGCTCTGAGCATATTATGCTCTCTTGTTACCAGTTTTCATTTGCATTGAGAAGGCAGCTTTTTTTCTAATCATCACCAGCACAGAGCTGACTATTTTCTGACTATTTGGAGTGGTCCAGTCAGGTAAGATGTTCTCATTGAAAGCTATGTTGCTTGGAAATGAGAAAATCTGTGTTTGAAGAAAGCTACCTTTTTGTTTTTCCTTGATGCCCTATTGTTTGTCAGGCACTAACAATGCTCAATGCCATGTGCACAGCATCCATGCCTGGAAGGAAGGCGTACTCTGGTGAAGAGTGGCACAAGGCTGTCATCCTGGCTGCAGAGAAACAAAAGCTCCAGGAGGCACTGCTGTCAGGAGCAGGGGGGACACAGAGCCTCGCAGCTGTCACCCTCCGAGTGAAGCTCCCTATTCACTCACCTCCTGCCATCCATGCTCACTGGGGCTCCAGATGTTCCCCCCTCCCTCTACTTGTCACTCATGAGCCCCCAGGGATGATAATTCCATACCCTCTCCCCTGCAGCATGAACAAGAAGCTCTGTTCTGAACTCAGTTTAGTAGGAAGGCTCACAGCAATAATTAGAAAATATTCAGGATTTGGTTGGGGTTTTGTTGTCTGTCTTGTTGTGGGTCTGCAGCAATGAGCCAGCTCCTGTGGCCCCAGCATAATTATTTATGAATGTTCCACAGAGACCAGCTCCTGTCAAGAAGTGATTAAGCCAAATGCTCGCTGGCTGCACCACTTGGCTGTTGTGGCAGTCATCCTCACTGATCACTGGCAGAACAGGATACTGTCCTTATTAAAATAGACTTCCTAATTGCCTCCTCTGGGAAGGAAAGAGTTCCAAATCCTCATCTGCTTGGAAAGCAGCAGACCCAAAATCCCTGTTTATATCTCTATAAAAATACATGCATAGGTGTTCACATGACTGCAGTCAGTGCATACACACTGGCATGTGCACACAGGCATCAGAGAAAGGTGATAATGACAACTTGAGATCTCCTGCATTGTGTGAGACAGTGGGCAGCTGATGTGGTGGAAGGTGGGTCTCAGCAGGCATCACAGAGAAGACAGCTCAGTACAGCTGTAAGGAGAGAGAGCCCAGTAGCTGGGTCCCTTCACACTGGCCCCTGATGGATCGTCCATGCCTTGCTGCCCCCTTTGCTACACCACTGTGTCATAGGGCTTCTCCCAGTTTGTGGTCCCACAGGCCAGCAGCAAGGAGAGAGGAGAGAGCTTTATCACTCCGTATTTACAATATTTTGTAGTATTTGCACTCTAAAAAAAGCAGGAGCACAGCTTACCCCATGTCTTTGAGCACTGCTATCAGCACTTGGTCCACTGACTCACATTTCTGCAGAGTGCTGAGACTGGTGAGTGGTGTGGCCACCTCAAACCTACATCCCCTATCAGTCATATATCCTAGACACCTGATGTGGTGTGATCAGTGCCCTGATGAGGATATGAGAGGATAAGGATGGATGAGGAGGAGACACTGACCCAGTGAATTGTCTTTTGTTGGGCACTAAGTGCTAACACCAGAAGTTTCAGTACGTGATGGAGATGTGTGTTTTCTCATATGAACTGTGAATTTTGTTTCCCTGACAGGTCTCACCTGTATTTCTGCGCAGCTCCCATTCAGATGGCTATATGCCACTTCTCCTCTGCTACTAAAAAGAAATTAGGCTAAAAAGAAAAGGGGAAGGTCACTACAGCCATTTCTGTTCCCCAAATATTTGTTCTTCCACAAATACTAATTGAGTGAAATTTGGGCATCCACATCCTGTTTTAAGTAACATACTCCAGCACTTGCGTACATTTTGGTGAAGAACTTAATTGAACCTGCCTTTTGATAGTTTTATTTAGCAGCCCCCACTACTGGAGGAGAAAGTAAAAACCTTTTTCCTCTTCTCCATGGTCACATCACTAATGACTTCACAGACCCTTAGGATCTCCCCTCTGCATTTTCTCTTTTACAAGGAAAAGAGTCCCAGAAACATTTATCAATGTTAAGTTTTATCTGCCATTTTATTGCCTGTTCCCCTTGCAATTCTTTGCACTTGGTTTTGATTTTATTACACCTATTAATTCATTTTCCTACATCTATTAACTTGAACTTTCACAGATGAAGAATGGGTATATCCTGGAGCCATGGCTCACGTACATCACAAGTGAGAGTCCTTCTGCTGTGTTGGAAAGGCTCTTCAAAGCAGGCAGCCTTGGATCTAATTTATGATGTCTCCGAGGAGAGCTTAATTTGTAACTCCTGAACAGAAATTTCTAAAGATTTCAGAAGCAGTTATAGCCCCATTCTGCTGGCTGAGCCTCATGTTTTGAAACAGAGAGGATCCACTCCTGGTAGCCAATGCCCTTGGGAGAGGTGCAGGGCATTGACTGACATAACTGGATATATGTTCCACTCTGCTACAGTGCAAGGATAGAGCTTGGTGAGACATGCAGGGTCTTGTTTTAACCCAGTTTTCAGAGGGAAGAGGCAGCTTGCTGCTCTGCTACAGTCTGTGGTTTTTAAAAGCCTTAAAACACTAGTAGCAAAGGGCAGCTGTCCATGGGTTAGATACAAAAAGAACTTCTTTTGATCCGGAATGAAGCTCCTCTCTTCCTAGTTTCACAGCATCATGTGCCACCAGAGCAAAAGGATTTGTAAAAGCTTATAAATAAAACGTTAAAAAATAAAAAAGGGGCAGCTGCAGTTCCACAAGCATCTGCTTCTCTCTGCCATATACACTTCTCTTACGTGCCCAAAAGAGGGGTGAGGTGAATGAGGTAAATGCTGAGCTGTGAATTCCTGAGCCACCCAGCCTGTTACTAATTACCATGATTAAATATTGACACAGTGACTGCACACAGGGCTCCCAGGCAGAGATCAGTACCCCTCTGTGGCGGCAGCAGAGAAACCCAGACAAAGAAACAGTTCCCCAAGCACTTATACTGCAAGACCCCATCCTACAATTATCATTCCCTGGGGTCTGGCAGCATGTGTGAGAGCTTGCAGAGCTCTAGCAAGAGGCAGGTGGGGGTCAGGAGGTTTCTGACCCCAGATCATTGCCTTTGGGACTCTCTTTGCTGCAGTGTCCAGCAGCTGGGTAGGGTGAGCAGGATGAGGCAGCACAGAGGGATCTGCTTCCCTGCAGCAAACACAGGCTGTTACTCAGAAGAATATAAGGGCCCTGCTGCTCTGGCTGCCAACCCCAGGGCATTCTCAGGGAAGCTCCCAGACTGACCTCACAGTCTCGCTTGGCTGCCTCCCTGTACGCCTGCCCAGGCTGGCAAGGCTGATAATTGCATCCCCTCACAAGCTCCCTCAAGAAACTTATGCCTTGTCCTTTCATGGGTCCCAGTCAGAGATCAGGACAAAAGCTTGTGAATCTGCACTTGAGATTGCTCCTATTCAGGAAAATGTCTAATCATACGTCTAAGAGTGTCCTGCACAGGGATGCACAAACACACCCAAAAGGGGAAGATTTTGCCCTAGAGACACTCATACCAGAACACAGAAGCCTCTGGAGGCCATAGCTCCTTCTCTTTCCTCCTCTTCCCCAACATTTCTGGTTAACGTGCTGGGCTGTGTGCCAGGGGAGCAGATGTCCTACAGCATGGTTTTTACTCCCATATCATAGCCATCTCCAGCACTGATTTTGACCATGGTCATTTTTTAATACAGCAGCTGACTTGGCCACAAGTGAAAAATAAAATATGATCCCTTGCAATTGCAAACTGCCCAAAGCCATCTGAGCTCCTTCTCCTCTGGGAACAAGAAGCAGTATCTGTGAAGCTCCTCTGTATCCAGTGCATCCATTAGCCCAAACTCCATTCCTTCTTATTTAGATTTTCCCTCTTCATCTCTTCAAATCATACTAGGCAGCTGCAGAAGCCAGGATGAATTTGTGCCAGGTTAGTACTTGTAAAGCAGCAGAATAGTAAGTTTTTCAGCTTGACCCTCCTCCAATGCTAAGGTTTTTAATGAATGCTGCCTGTTGCTTGTGTTAAGAAAAATCACTTCCAAGTCTGAAGCTCTAAGGAGCATTTGCTTTGTGGCTGAGGTTTCTTATCCTGATGCCAGACAGAAAAGTATATTTTATTTCAAAAGTGATGATGGACAGAGGTAGCTTCTGAGATTATATTTGCAGGGAAGCAACTAAGACACGGCTTGTATATTGATACAAAATGTTGCAAGGCACCAATTTCCCCATTCCCCCGGTTTCACATTGCAGCATCCAGCAGCTTTGCCCCTGTAGGGTGAAGGGCTGGAGCTGCTGCAGCTGCCATGAGGCTGGAAGGGACCACCCTGCATCCAGCTTCCCTTCTTGCTCTCCCAGGAGCGGTGAGGATGGGGGGAAAGAGGGAGGAAGTTATGCTGCAGCTTCTTTCCCCATGGAGTGTCAAAAGCTGCAAAGACAGATGGAGGCAAGGGGCCAGAGAGGGGACTAAGGTACTCACTTTGGTGGCTGTTTATCAGCTTTCAATGTATCTCCTCCTGAGGATAGCTCATGTTCAGAGCCGATGGCAGCCCTGAAAACACTCACAGAAGCTATTTATTTGGGATGGGGAGAGGAAGAGAAGACAGGACACAATGTATTTATTATCAATCCCAGACATAAACAACAAGCTGTTAATTACCAGACTGTAGCACATACAGGGGTAGCATACATGGTTTATACTTGAAACTGTTGTTTAAAGAAAATATCAAGGATGGTATTCCTTTGGCTTCTGGTTTGCCTGTACTGGGCATGTTGCTTGGTACTTTTGTACAAGCCTGGTACATTTCCAGTTAACCAGAACTTAGCTGGGAAGAAGCCTGAGCCATCCCCCAGGTTTGCAGATGGGCTGGGAGAGGGGTCAGGGAAGCTCAGTTTTGTTCCACTCAACCTCACATTTTTCCCCATCTTCAGGGAAGATTCTGGGGCTGAGGGGGTCATTCTAACCCAGGTGTAGGTCCCACACATCTGGCTAATTTAATTGGTTTTTAGCAGCTGAGAGCTGCTCAGTGTCCAGCAGTAGGAGAAGCACTTATCCAGTGGGAATGAAGGGAAGGGTGATGTGGGAATTTGTAGAGAAGGAAACACACTTTGTCCTGATTTCTCCAGGTACTTTTGTAAACTTGAGACGAGTGAAAGAAGCTTCAATTCTGTTCTTCCACTTTTGATGATACTTTAATTGTCCTTAATTAACACAGTTGTGCATTTTAGTACTTGGGCACTCGTGGTTTAGGTGTAACTTCAACCAGCACTTGAGGATTGGGATGAACATCATGGTCCTTAGCCAAACAGCTGTAAAGCACGTACACAAGAAGTGACACACCACCATCTCAGGCAGTCATTTGACTCACATTGCTTTCATCTGTAAGCTTCTTTTCTTGCTATTCCTCACCCCTTAAGAATCCCCACTTGTTACTCCATCATCTTCTGATTTGAGGCCAAAAGGTGAACCAGCCTGGGTTAACAATAACTTCATCTGTATGGAGGTTGTTTTCAACACAAATCAAGTCTTCAGTCTCTTCATTGTGTGTCCTGACAAATAGTCTCACTGACACAACCGAGAGAGCAGGGCTGGAGAGGAATGAGTGGGCAAATGCAGAATGAAGTCTCACTTGAGCAATTCCTCCTCCAGAAGTGTGCATGCCATCCAGGTGCTATTTCCTGCTCATGCTGCTGCTGCTACACATGCAGGGGCTGCCTATTGCTCACATTCTTCAGAACCTGTGTGGGCAGTGCAGTGGTAAATGCACTCTAAATATGAGTATCAGCAACTGCTTTACATCTACTGCAGAGCTGAATGTGTTGTGGAGAAGGAAGAAGTTCAAGTGGTAGTCTCAAATTTTGCTGCTGTTTGTTCCTCAGTGACTCTTCCCTCGTTTCCATCTTTTCTAGCTCTACTTCCATTTCATACATTAAAACACATAACAAAGATTTTCTGTCCTTATTTATACAAATTTGTAGCCAAATTTTAGTTATTGAAATAGCATGGGCTTAAGTATAACTGGTCTGAATTTTCTGCTTCAATTAATCCAGATTTTACTCCCTTCTTGAGAACAACTAAATACGTGGTGGTAACTTATACCTCTACAAATCAAGTACTTATTGTCCACCTACATTTTTTCAGCCTTCTTTCAAATCACTTTGTCTCCTGCTTTCCAGAAGAGAAAACTTCAAATGCTTAAGTTCAGCCTGTAAAAGTTGTTCATGGGTTGGCACAGAGTGTGAGCTGAGACAAATGTTTTCCCAGGCTATCTGTCACTTCAAAAGCCATCAGTCCAAAAAAAACCCCAGAAGCTGATTTTACATTAAGGCATCCATTATCAGGTCCTATAAATACATTGTAGTAGAGACTTCTATAGGTTGTTAAGAGGTAGGTTTGTATTTATGGCACCCATTGAATAAAACCAGGGAAAATTAATTTCCTGTTTTGAAATAAATCTCAATTTTATCATAGGGAAAACTACATTACAAAGCTGACTGCAATTTAATGTACACAGCTTTCCTATTTAGCCATTAAGCAGATTATTCTCTGCTGGATGGATGTGTCTTTCCTTTTAATGTTAATGATAGTCCCACATATGCCATGACAGAATAAATGTCCAACTATGTGAACTATTTAATCCCTAAAGGGAAATGGAGTAAATCCTTCAAGCAATGTAGGATTCTGCCAGCAAAGTGATGGGAGCCTGTGAAGGATAGAGAGAGGTTCTAGCAGAGCTGAAATGTAGGGATGTTGTTTTGCCAGCTTTGGCAGCAAAGACAACTGAATATGTTCCCATCCATCCTGTTGCCTTCCCTGTCCCCCTGTGCTGTCATCCCTTGTTCCCTGAGTTGAAGCAACTATAAAAATGAGCTGCTAACAGGCCTGAGGTTTAAATCACCCTTCAGAAGAAACCAGAAACCAGGTTGCCCTTGTTGGTCTTTAACCCAGCTCATTTCACAGTTCTGCAGACAGCTGTACCAGAGGCACTGGGAGCAGCAAACAGTGGCCAGAGTCCAGGAACAAGCAATTAGGGAAGGGCT
Organism: Passer montanus; assembly: GCF_014805655.1. Classification (NCBI taxonomy): domain Eukaryota; kingdom Metazoa; phylum Chordata; class Aves; order Passeriformes; family Passeridae; genus Passer; species Passer montanus. The sequence continues at coordinate 2,054,464 of NW_024356505.1, read as the reverse complement.
GGGGAGAAAACTTCCTACGCTGGCGTAGGAGGGAGCTGGCAAGCCGAAGGATGTGGAGTTATGCCAGGGTGCCTGCCTTGGCACACAGAGCATAGCTGTGCCACCTCTGCACAGGAACATTGGCTCACGGAGCTGTGGCTCACCCAGCTGATGACTCCAGCAGGGTTTGGTCAGCACGAGGCTCCTCGCCTGAGCCTTTGCCCAGGCTCTGAAGTGGACTGTCCAGTTCTTCTGGATCACAGCCAGGTTATTCAAGGTCCATCCCTGTTGTCTGCCCTCTGAGGCACCTCTAGAAGTCAGGGACACATGCCAGGGCAGCATAACAGGGGGCTCCATGACCCAGAAAATGCTGAAGAGGAATAGAAAACGCAACACCAAAACATCCTTTGGAGCTCTCTGTGCAGCCATAAAGCAATTGTTTAGATGGACAAAAAGATCAGGAGCTGGATGAAAACCGGCTCTAAGATTCACTGATTAAGCTGAAGAGGAAACTGGGATGTCACTCTTTCAGTAAATCACAGAGCTACGTCAGTAAAATCAGCTTTAATTGTGTATTTTCAGACAGATTTTACAACTTAACAAATTTATCAATAAACAAACCCAGGGTCATCCTTAATATCTTGAGTGCTAACTTGCCAGGAGGTCAGAGCCACTGCAGAGGAACTAAATTGGTCCTGCCCAGTCTATTCCCATAGACTGAAAATCCAGTGGGTGTCCCCAGTAACAGCCTACCTGCAGACTGGGGATATTTTAATTCCCTGCACTTTGTCACAAAACATGTATCTCTTGAAGAAATAAAGAAGATTCTTGCCTTTGGAGTTGAGATACTTAGATGTCTTTTCCAACTTTAGTGATTCTATAATTCTATGATTTCATGATTTCTGAGGTAACCCACATGGTGTTAATGCAAGATTCGCAGAGGAACTAAATTGGTCCTGCCCAGTCTATTCCCATAGACTGAAAATCCAGTGGGTGTCCCCAGTAACAGCCTACCTGCAGACTGGGGATATTTTAATTCCCTGCACTTTGTCACAAAACATGTATCTCTTGAAGAAATAAAGAAGATTCTTGCCTTTGGAGTTAAGATACTTAGAGGTCTTTTCCAAGTTTAGTGATTCTATAATTCTATGATTCCATGATTTCTGAGGTAACCCACATGGTGTTAATGCAAGATTCTATCACATGGAGTTGAAGGAAAGCAGTCAGTCACAGCAGAGGAGGGGAATGAAATCAGACTTTTGTCATCAAACAGAGAACAGGTCATCAGATCAAGTTGTTTCCTCCCCACATAGGGTTTTCTTCCATGGATGAGTCAGTCCAGACTCACATGGAGTCTCTCATATGGTACCAACAGGATATGAAAGAGAAAATAGCCAGGAGGGTCCACGCTGCAGATCTGGCAGGTCAGCCTCTGCAAGCCCTGTTTGCCACCCCACCTCCTCTTGCCCTCCAAGACTGATGGGGGCTTTGCAAAGTCCTGATGTGTTGTTGTGCTCAAGACAGCTCCACATGCAAGGCTGCTGCTCACTGGTTGCTGACAATGGCTCCTGCCCATGCATTTGACCTGCTCTTCTGGCTGGCTGTGGTTTGGTGAGCCACATCCCTGCTCCCACATTCCCTGCTCTGCACACCATTTGCTGTAGTAGTATGAGCTACAGCAGACAGGAGCAGGGAAGAGGACAGAGCACCTTTCAAAGGATACTTGAAAGAAATGCCCACCTTAGCTGGGAGGGGCTGTGCTGTTCATCAGAAAGGCTGTGAACTGTAACCTGTTTTGGGGTGACAATGGAGGTGTCAGTAGAGATGTAACTCTGAACAAGGTTATCCATTCAGAAGCACATGCCCACCATCTCCATTGCCAGGACAGCTAATATGAACATTGGTTATTTCATCAGTCTTCTCCTTCTTCTTGGAAGCTCTACTCCTCTGCCATCACAGCTAATGAATCATTTTTATGAGATATTTGGAATGAAGATTGAGACTATTTAAGTACCACTGCCGGAAAAGAGTGCATGCATTCTGAGAAATGACAGGTAGGTGACAGGCACTGACTGGAAGGTTCACCATGCCAAGCAGTAGCTGCAAAGGCAAAGGAGAGCAGGGGCTCAGGGACGTGCAAGACCTCATGAGCTGCCCATCAGACGTGCTGGCTTCAGTGGCAGCAGTCAGAAGCATGCTATTCACTTCTGTGTAATTTGCTTGCATGTCTAAATGTCTGATACGCAACAAGTGTCAGGCCACTGCAGATGACTGAATGGCTAAACTTGGTCACTTTGCTTTGATTGTAGTAATTCTCAGCATCATCATCCCATTAAGCAACCTGTAGGCTTGGGCAGGTCCCTTTTCCATGGGTAAGGCTTGCCATACAGTGTACAAACAGCTCTGCTGCAGGGCCAGTGGGAGGGAGGAGACTTTATTAGGAAGGAAAACTTCACTTTTATTGTTCAGAAAGGACAGTTGGTGGTGAAATGTGTGATAACACGTAGAATTTCATGCAAATGGACATGGTGACAAGCTGTGCCAAGGGTGCAGAGGACTAGCCTCAGAACTGCAGCAGTGCCTCCTCCACAGAGCAGTAAATAGCCCTCTCTGTTCAGTGTGGTGGCTGGCTGGGTGTGGAGCACTGTGGCAGCAGGACAGCACATAGTCATAAGGATCTGGGGTCCTGCCAATGCTTTTTGCAAAGGCTGAAGAAGCTGAGTGACAGGGGAAGGGACCAGAGGCTGGCTGCAGCTCCTGGAGCAAATCAGGTGCAGAGCACTTCACTGGGGAGTGGTGAGGAGGAAGAAGAGGGGCAGTGGCTGCTCATTGCTTGGGTTCCACACTGACAACTTTTCTTCTCTCCAGAAACACTGCAGTTTTGAGATGTTATTGCCACCACTTCTTACATGTTTCTGAAGACTGTTTAGTGGTGGGTCTAGCAGTGTTAGGTAAAAGGCTGGACTCAATGATTAATTAGAGGCCTTTTTGAACCTTAATGATTCTAACCCAGGATGGCAAGTCTATCCCCAGTTTCCCTCTTGAACTCTTTTATGTGCTGAAGGACGAAAGCATGTTCCTGGGGCCTTTGCTGATCTGCTGCTGCAAAGCAATCTATCTTTTAGCAGGGATGCTGCATGGGGCCAGTTACCTACTCAATTACTCATCTCTGCCTGGGAGGGTTTAGGGAGTGCTGATGAACCCTGGTTAGTGATCACGTTACCAGTTCTGCAGGTAGTGCCCTCCCTTTTTTTGGATGACAGAACAAAAAAACTGTACATTGACGAAATCTAAAGGAATTTAGCAAGAGCCTTCCTCTGGTGATTCCCAGAAAGGTGCCTCCTGCTATCCTGCAGAACTGGAAAAACACATACTCATGCACTGGTCCTGATGCACAGTTGGAGAGGTCTCAGCAAACATTTCATTGTCCCACTTTATGTCTGCAGCTCATGGATTACTGCATCCATAAAACTGTCATGCCCTCAGGCTCAGATATTTTGTGATGGCAAGAAAGGGTCCACGGTCTGTGCTTTGTAATTTAGGTTTTGCATAAATAATTTTATTGCAGCCTGCTACACTGACTCAAAACACAGCTGAATTCATCAAGGTCAAGGCATTTACTTTCCATAGCCAGAGGTACATGGAGGAAGAGATATGTGACCAGCACCTGGTTGACCACCCTAGGCATGGCAGCCAAGAGGGTCATTGGCAGCTGGCTGACACATCAGCAGCCTTTGTCAGGAGATTATGTGAGCTGGGCACAAACTCACATGCTCAGCTCCCAGAGCTGCCACTCCCCATCGCTGCTACATGACTCACAGGCAGCTCAAAACCTTCCCTGATAAGGGATTTGCAGAAACAAAAAGCAATACAGTAAACAGGGAGTAATAGGATAATAAAAAAAGAAAAACCTTCAAGAAGAGCCAAAATAAAAATTTCCAAACATTTATTAATCAAACCAGACAGTGTGAAGGCGTAAAATCTGGCACTGATGTTCTGTGTGAATCGCTGCATTTCTAGCACTATGTGTCCTCCTGAACCAAGACTGCAAGTCTCTGCTCTTCACTAGAGCTGAGCATATGATCCTTAAGGATGCAGAGGAAAATGGAGAGCTGTGCTTGGAGGGTTTCCACCTAAACAATGAGGAAAAGGGCAGCCATAGACCTGAGTATGCTGACCAGGAGAAAAGCTGGGGAAAAAGAAGCCTTTTTGCCAACTGCACTCCCAGTTATTTAGCCTGCAGATGTAGCTGGGGAGAGGGTGAGCAGTGTGTAGGGCGAATGCAAGCTCATGTCCACTCAAGGTAATTCATTTTCTCATTACTGAGAAGTATGATGCACATGTTGGCAATGTGTGTCCTGCAGGCACTGGTTTCAGGTGTCCCCTGACAGGGCTGCTGGCTGCAAAGCAAAGACATGGAATGCATGGACAATGTCCATGCTGACCGGACATGGAATGACTCTGTGACCTGCTTATCAGCCTCAAGTCATTTCAATGTGGCAGAGATTGGCTCCCTTACACTACTGTTCCAACCCCAGAAGCTGAAAAAGCCCAGGAAAAACTCAGCTCCACCTCCAGTCTGGGCTGGGGTGGCAGGTAAAAAGAGTGCCTGCATGAAGTAGGCTGGGATTGCGAGGATCTGTGCAAGCAGAGGCAACATCTGGTCAGCAGCTGCAGCGTGGCTGAGGCCAGCGTGGCACGGTGCACACAGGTGAACGCTGAGAGCAAAGCAGAGTGACCAGCAGCCACACCACTGCAGCACTGGGGTGCACATACACACACAGGCATGGCTGGGGCAGAGCTTGCTCTGCTGGGACATTGCTTCTGATGCTGTACAGTCCAGCTGTGATCCCAGAAGGAATGGGTGCCATCGGAGCCAAGAGGTGTAGGCACCAGCCGCCACTGGCCCATGCAGCTTTGACAATGCTGGCACCCATCTTCCAACTGCTTCTTCCACTTGCTTCAGGTTCTCAGCCTGTCTGTCTGCAAAGGAAAAGCCTGTCTCCAAAGCAGGACTTCCTGCCCCATGAGCTGATTATTTTCTTCCCCAGCCTGATCCCTTCTCCAGCAACAGCCGAAATTGCCAGAGAGAACAAGCAGGGCAGCAGCAGCAAACTTACTTTATCCTTCCTGCAAAGCTACCATCAGCTAGAGCTGTTTCAAAATGCAGGCTCTGCTGACCTCTAGGGGACTGCTACAAACCCAAAACCATAAAGGCTTCAAAGCTCATGGCACAGCCCTTCTTCACAGGCTCCTCAGGAGCCCTGCACTGGGGATAACACAGCTGATACGACCCACTCCTGGTCTCCTTAGCACTACTAGGAGCTGTAAGTAAAACCCTGGCTCCAACACTGCATCTTCCATCTCACTCTTATGGCAGCAATGCCTCAAGAAATGTGTACAAGAAAGGTGAGGTTGTTGGGGAGGTATTACCTGCTGTCAGACTGCCTCATGTAATTGCTGCTTTTCAGCATAGAGAAGCACGCTGGGAGTTTGGGGCTTTCAATATCAGTTTGTCTAATAAAAGGTATAAAAGCCTTGCCTTGGTGTCACAAGTACAGCACTAGGTGAAAACCATGGATGCATACACCTAGGCATTGGAAATAAAAGTTAAATGTGCTTTTTTTAGGGCATTTCATCACTCAGTAAACAAGTGGCAGAAGCGAGAGTCTTGTCACAGAGTAGAAGGAATGTGAAGAAAACGTAAAATCTGATGTGCTCCTTAAAACAGCACATGGTGCTGCTAAAGGCAGCAACAGCATTTCCCAGCTGGCTGATTGAGGACAGCTGTGGTGGGGAACACAGCATTAGGCAGGAGCCACCAGAGGCAGCACATACTGTGTACCTCTAATGGACCTGTTCTTGATACAAAGCCAAAGCCTATCACAGCCCTAGAGTATCCTAATTTCTTGATCTGGGGAAGGTGTGACATGACATAACTTTGGAGAGCTGGAGTGTGGAAAGACTTGAGCTGGGAAAAAACCTGTGCACATGGCAGTGCCCCCAGCTGAAGCTGCCACCTTATAGGGCAGCTCCCCACCACAGCAGGACAGATGGCTGTCCCCGGGCTGAGGTCCATGTTAACAGACAGCTGACGTCTAAATCATTTAAATTCACTTGACTTTCTGACACAGGTAGAAGCCCATCCAGCAGAGCTGAGAGGGCAGCAGGCTCCAAGCAGTTGAAGAGATGCTTGGGAACAGCACTGCTTCTGCAAGGGCAGCTGTATCTGTAACCAGAGCCTAAGTGTCCCAGAGGCTTCCATCATATACAAAGGTCTCTCAAGAGGCTGTAGGGCCTGTGCTGTCGGGATCATGCTCCAACACGAGGGAGGCAGTCCTGGCAGGCACTCCACCAGCCACAGGAATGACTTTATAGGCAGCGCTTGGGGTTCTGGGCACATCAGAGGACACGTAATTTGTGTGCTCCTACTCAGTGCTCATCCCCTGGGAAGTGTCAAAAATACAAGGCAAGTGCTAAGTTAAAGCAATTCCTCTTCCACGGGCTGAAAGATGTCAACCCACAGAAGCTCATGACAAAAGGTAACAACTGACTTGACTCTTTCAACTAAATCAAGGTGAGAAGATGTCAAAGTGGCAATTAAGAGTGAAGTGTTTAAGAGACAAATGATTTGAACAGAATCACCATTTTCATTTCAGCATCATTACATGTCTCTTAATTAGAACAGATGTCTTCCTGTTCTGTGCAAAACAGAAAAGGACCTGCGAGGTCTGAAATACTGGCTCAAACACAAATACTACCACCAATTCCTGGCTTCTGACAGCAAATCCACTGCCTCAGACTGTTCCAAACCAAACCACCTGATGATTCTGGGTCCATCAGAGCTGGCTTTGCAGTGCCCAAAGCTCAGATGACATCATTTTCTCCTCCTTACACATATAAACACTGTGTTATCCTACCAGCAGTGCCCATGGAAGTCAAGCCCGTTTCACATACATTGTAGCTGTGTTTTAGCCCCCTCAGATTCACAACTGAGTTGATTTTGCTCACAGAGAGAAGACACCATCAGTCATCAAAGTTTGGTAAGCTCTTTAATGGGAAGCTCGTGTAATGACACTGCTGGATTTGACACCTTGGTGGTGGACGAGGAAGGAGGATCAGAAGGCAGGCAGTGCTCCACTGAAGGCTTACACCTTTGAAAGTGCTGAACAAAAGGGTAACTTCTTTTGCTGACTCCTTTCACAGCTTAATAGTCCCAAAGACAGAGAGGTCTTCCAGCCAGAAGAATGGTGGAAACCACACCCAAGACAGCCTTGGAATGGCATGGCACAAAATTATTTCTGCTTGGTGTGTTGAGGGCTGACTTGCCCCTGCATTAGTAAAGGAAAACTTGACAAAAGAATTACATTGACTGAAATCCAGAGCTGACACTTCTACCACCCCTAAAGATGAAAGCTTCCTTTACATGCAGTGTTACCACAGATCTTTGCCTACATGAGCAACAGCATGTTGGTACAGAAAGGGAATTTTAAAATTCAACGTATTTTACATGAAACCAGTAAGCTTCATTATAGTCAGCAATAACTAGTTCAAAGAAGTTTGGTTTTTTTTCTTGTAGACAAATGAAGACCCTTTGTTAATCTGGTTTGGGTTTTTTTTTAATGTCCAAGCTCGCACTGACAGTGCAGTGCTAAGCAGCTCTGTAAAAAATGGGGTTTGCAATAATGCAGATGTGCCTTTAGGGGCTGCTTTGTTAATCTGGTTTGGGTTTTTTTTTAATGTCCAAGCTCGCACTGACAGTGCAGTGCTAAGCAGCTCTGTAAAAAATGGGGTTTGCAATAATGCAGATGTGCCTTTAGGGGCTGTCTTTCTTTAAGAAAAAAAAAAATCAGCAATGAGAAAAAAGTCAAACACAGATAATGTAAAAGACAATTTGGCTCACTGAACAAATAAATGTGGTTAAGTGAAGAGGTTTCCTCTGCCCAAACACAGATAATGTAAAAGACAATTTGGCTCACTGAACAAATAAATGTGGTTAAGTGGTTTCCTCTGCTGACCTGCCACAGACTTCAGACACCACAGCGCAATTAAGTCTCAGAAGTCCAATAAAACCCCAAAGTGACAGGGTCTGCCCTCTAAGGACCAAATTTGAGGACTCTATTTAAATATCTGCATTGGAAGTGATGTCCCCTGAGCCTTCAGCTCCATGGTTACCCTGCAAGGACAACCTCAAGTCCAGCCTGTTACAGGGTCTAGGAGTTGCTGCTCTGAGTCACTCCTGCCTGGCTCTCACACAAAGCTTTCCCAGCTGCAGCTGCAGAGACAGGCTGCTGGGGAGGAGGGGAGGTCCTGCCAGAATTAAACACATAAAACAAAGCATTTGCCTCTGCTCAGCAATTTACAGAAAGGGGCATCCAGCTAATGCCCCTGAAGGGATCTTTCCCAATTTCCCATGTCCTCTGGCCAGACTGAAAACAGCCAGCAGAGAAAGAGACCTCCCAGTGACCAAGGCAACCAGACAAGTCTCATTTTCTGGATGTCCAACCTGGAGAGTCGCAATGGTTATGATTTTCAGAGACTGGATTATCTGGCTAGACATAACTGCTTGTGAAAAGATACTGGATTTGGCGCATGAATGACTGCTGTCTTCTGCACAACCCCTGTCTGGCATGGACCACTCAAGGGTCCTCAAGGGATAATACATCTCCCATGCCACCTCATTCTCCTGTAGAGAAAGGACAGTGTGACTCACACTGTGCTGAACTGCAGCTCCACTGATGCACCTGGCTTCGAGCTGTGGGGTGTAAGAGGTGCTTCTCTCCTCCTTCCTATGCTTCCCTTCTTCTGGGAGTGAAAACTTCTGAGAAGAACAGAATGGTAAGGACGGACAGAGGGGAAGTATGGACACAGGGTAAAGATGCAACCTCACCTCCTGCCACTGCTAAAGCTAACACTGAGTAAAACAAGCATAGACATCAGCCCTGGATTCCAGACAAAGATCAGAAAAGATGCTGAAAGAGGCTGGGAATATGTCTTGAATGGCAGCTTTCCAAAACAATGTCCACAATGTTATTGCAATCATTTTTACTGTCACAGTCTCATGTCCCACCTTGCAGAGGAGTAAAGGGCAGGGACCTACTCAGCAATGTTGCAGCAGAAACTCCTCTTCTCTGCCCCCAGCCACCATACCACACAGCACATCTTCCGTGGGACACAGTCACAAGATGCAGCAGCTGACATGCATGAGATTTTCAAAGGCATGGCACTATGCATGGAGGGAAACTTCCTGGAAAAGAGCTGGGAGCAGGGCAGGAGGTGGAGCTGAAGTCTGGTAAGGGCTCAGGTCATCATGCTCAGGGGTGAGCTATTCCCCCCGTTTCTGTGAGATAACACTCTGAACAATTTTCTTCTCTCATAAGCAAGTCCTTTTAAAAAGATCTTACTATGCACCTAAAAAAGGAGCTTCCTGCACCTTGACTGCTGCTCCTACCAACTCACACAATATCATAATGCTGGAGAAACAGAACAGGCTTTTCAGTTTGCCTTCTCTATCCCTTCCTCCCCCAGCCATCTCAATGCATTAATCAGACAGGAGGACACTAACAGGAAAACACACCTAAACTCAAGGCCTCAGTAGTGTCTCCAGAGGAGCTTTTTGATAAACTGCATGGGTTCAATATGCAGCTACTTGGCAGGATGGCTTTGGCTGTCTCAGAAATATCAGCATCTCTCTCTCTGAAGGGGCTTTGCTCACTCTTGCCCCTGCACTTGTCACAGTTCTGAAATCTGTCTTTCCATCTGGCATCCCATGTATTTCTCATCACCCAAGCAGCACTCTGCTTACTGCACTCATGCAACTCATATTCAGAAGCACCAGTTCTGCAAGAGGCTCTGCTCTGCTGTATTTATATTTAGTTAGAGCACGAAATGCCCACAAGAAAGACCGAGGGGAAAGGGAAACCCTTCTGTGTCCTTTCATTACTGGTTTGCTCTGAGGATAGGCAACGATAATGCATATCTCTGTTCACCCACAGACCTAAAGTGCATTTATATATACACTGCTGGACAAATAATACTAACAGTCTTTTTTAGAAAAGGCTTAAGGTGGGACTTTCAAGGGAGTTACCCTGCTCCTGCTAAATTTTTCAGAGGTCTGGAGGCCTGCACTGAATTTTCAGAGTCTGAGACCCATCTAAAGCTCAGGGCAAGGCAATGGCAGAGCTACAAACCCACATCTCACTGAGTACCCAGGTCTGCAAGCATTTATGCATGTGTTGGCAAATCTTGTGTCTCAGTCTGGCAGCCTAGTCACAGGGTCATGCTACCCCTGATTAATTACTGAATGGCTACTTACTGCAATATGTGGTAGGAGGGAGGGAAAAATAAAATACAAATGAAATATAAAAACATGCCATAGTACAACCAAACCAGCTCCACACCTCTTGCATCATTTGGCAAGTATGGAAAAGTAACACAGTAATACAGAAATGTATTTGGTCAAAGTAAGGAATCAATATTTTTTGATAAAATACATTCTATATTAATGCTCATTCACATTTATTACATGTAAATTAAATTTTTTATGTATAAAATTCCAGTTTATTCTCAGTGCTGCTTGGTCATGCTTCAGTTCAGGAGCAGGGCTCAACATGTTCGGCTCCTAGCGAAGAGAGAGGGAATGAGAACACTCAGCTGTCTGCAGGACCAAGCCTCACACATACCCTGGTCCTGCAGGTCCTGCCTGAATAAAATCTCTCTGCCTTTAGTGGGAGTTTTGCAGGGGAGAGTGCTGTAGAAGGGCTGGCTGTCCAGCACCTGCAGTCTGTGTGGAAGTCACTCAAATGGCACATGACATTCCAAAGAAAAAGTGAGTTAGTGAATACAGAAAATAACAGTAACATATCTACATAATTTACAGCATTGTTTGCTTGCAACTGTATTAATGCTCAACCGCTCATTAACTATTCAATCAATATGCAGGGAAAGGTAGCAGAATGCAGTACACATTACAACCTTCTGCATGCAATTATAAGCACTGGATCTTAGTCTTTCCTCATTTTATGAATTCCTGCTTATCCTGCTGCTACCAGTGCCCAATTCCCACTGAGCCTTGTGGAGTCAATCCCTCACAGGATTTAGGCCAGCCCACATCTCCACCACAGGCCCCTGACACTGTGCAAGGCGCATTCAGCAGCAGCTCCTCAGTTACTACCCATGTCCACCCTGCACCCTCCCCTCTGCTGTGCCAGCACTCTCGGTGCAGCCACACGCTGAGCCAGGTGTGGGACAGATCCAGCTGGAAGCCTGCCTGTCTGTAAAAGGCAGAGGGTTGTGTCCCAGTCAGGCCATGCTTGCAGCCCAGCTCACTGTGCAGGTGTGTGTGGGGTGCCTGCACCTGCACACTGGGGCCAGCCACCTGCCCATCCAACAAATGAGTGAAGCGCCCAGCAAACCTGAGCAACAGGACTTTGCCTCCAGCTTGCACAACTGTAAATTGCTTGCTTGCACTACAGCAGAGCAGAGGAAAGTCAGCCCCATAAGATCTACTTGTGTGAGTCACAACCCAAGGGTTGGATGCTATGAAGAGGGAAGTTCTTCCAAAGGAAGGCTCTGCTTAAGGTTGTAGCATCTGTCCTAGCTGGAGAGGAAAAAAAAATTTAGGGGCTTAAAGCAGGGATGGAAACCACTGGTCTTAGACTTTATTTCAGTAAGCAAAAAGCCTATTGCTGCTATACAGTGTTATACAGTGAACTGCCACAGTTCTCACATCACTAGTCCATAGAAAAGGTGCTGCAACTACCATGTCTATGCCTGCATGCTGAAAGAATGTACAAAGTTGCATTAAGCTCTGTTTTTCTTCCACTTTTTAAAAATATTCTTAAACTCTGACTTTTACAGTGTTGCAGACACTTCTGTGCAGACTCAGGTAACACACATCATCCCAGTTATGGAAGATCTTTGCCACCGACAGAAAAAATCATGTGCTATGCATCTGTCAAACCACCATCATAAATGTAAACCATCAAGAAAACTTGCTCTCTTCAGTAACCCTGGAAAAAGAGTCTTTAAAAAATCTATTGAAAAGGAAACATCATTAACAACAGGGTTTTCAAAATAATGCGAGTTATTTATAGGAATTGTCCAAGCATTTTCTCTTCGTTCACTCTTTTTTTATAAAGCTAATTCTGTATAAAAGGGCTTTTGAAGCGTGTGACCTTCGTTTTACAATCTTTAAAAAGTTGGAAAAAAAGGAGTAAATTTAGAAACATTGTTCTTGATTGTGGAAAACAGCTGTATTACAACAGAATTACCTTTGCTTCTTATATTTTCAGTACAAAAGGCAAGTAAATAAAGAGACCCTGCATCTTCACAGTCTGGCACTCATCCAAGTTACCTAGAACTACGTAGAACAGGTAAAAAGTATGAGGGGTCATCTTCTTCTTCATACTAAGACCCTTGCTAAACCCCTTGGGAAACAAGTCCCCTGATAAGTAAAACCTCACTAGATTTTATATCAGCTAAAGCAGTATTTTAGCTCCCCTCCAATAAGGTGTACATGCCCAGACTTGCTCAAAGGCCCAGGAAGAGGTCCAGCATAATTTTAAGAGCCAGGTGCTGGTTGATACCCTTATGGCTTCAGTGTTAAGTTGCATTCAAGTTGCACTCAAGGAAGATCCCGGAAACTATAGGCCTGTCAGTCCTCACTTCAGTGCCCAGTAAAATCATGGAAAATATTATTCTGGAAGGTATATAAAAACACCTGGAGTACAGTGCAGTCACTGGTCATAGCCAGCATGGCTTCATGAAGGCAAAGTCCTGCTTGTCGAACCTGACTTCCTTTTGTGACAAGGTAATCCACCTGGCTGATCAAGGGAAGCAAGTTGATGCCATATATTTGGAGTTCAGTAAAGCTTTTGATACTATATCAAAAGTATCCTTCTTACCAAAATGTCCAGCACACAGCTGGATAAACATATCATGGGATGGGTCAGTAACTGGTTCACAGGATGGGCACCAAGGGTTACAGTGAATAGGGTGGCATCAGACTGGTGATCTGTCACCACTGGGGTTCCACAGGGCTCCATCCTTGGCCCTGTGCTCTTCAATATCTCATTGACAACCAGGACACAGGACCTGAAGGAATACTAAGTTTGTTGATTACACTAAACTGGGAGGAGCTGTCAACTCTCTTGAGGGCAGAGAGGCCCTGCAGAAAATCCCTGACAAGTTAGAGAGATGGGCAATCACTAACTGTGTGAAGTTGAACAGGGGCAAGTGCTGGACTCTGCCCTAGTTGTGTGTAAAGACCAGGGAATGAGAGGCTGGAGAGCAGCACTGCACAAAGAGACCTGGGATCCTGGCTGATGGCAAGTTGAACATGAATCAGCAGTGCCCTGGCAGCCAGGAGGGCCAAGTGTGTCCTGGGGGGCATCAGGGACAGTATTGCCAGCCAGGCAAGGGAGGGGATTGTCCTGTCCTGCTCTGCTCTGCTCTGCTCTGCACTGGGGCAACCTCACCTCAAGTGCTCGGGGCAGTTTTGGGAGCCACAATGTAAAGAAGACATTTAACTATTAGAGAGTGTCCAGAGGAGGGCAACAAGGATGGTGAAGCGTCTAAAAGGGAAGCCTGGTGAGGAGTGGCTGAGGTCACTTGGTTTGTTCAGCCTGGAGGAGACTGAGGGGAAACCTCATTGTGGTCTTCAGCATCCTCAGGAGGGGAAGAGGAGGGGCAGCTACACATTTCTTCCCTCTTGTGACCAGTGACAGGATCCAAGAGAATGGCCTGAAGATGTCAGGGGAGGTTTAGGTTGGTTGTCAGGAAAGGTTCCTCACCCAGAAGGTGGCTGGGCACCTGAACAGGCTCCCCAGAGAAGTGGTCACAGCACAAACCTGGCAGAGTTCAAGAAGCATTTGGACATTCTCAGGCACACTCACGGTGCCCTGTACAGGGCCAAGAGTTGGACTCAAGGATCCTGATGGGTCTCTTCTAGCTCAGCATATTCTATGATTCCATGATTCTAATGAACAATGCCATGAGGTTTGAGTAATAATTTGGCAGTGTATCAAAACCAGCAAAGCTTAAAGTTAGTTGTCATGCAGAAGTGGGATAGTTGACAGCGATTTTTTACTTATTTTGTAAGAAAGCAGCACTTGCCTTTGGATCACATGGTATCAAAGTACCAGGGCTGGTCATAATGTGTGCTGCTGGTGTCAGTTATTCCCAGGTATTAATTCAGCACTTGGAAACTCAGGTGTCAGTGAAATGACATCAGTATATCTGACATCCCCTGGATTTCCTACTTCCCACTATTTTTGTTAAACCTTCATATGCACTTCTGCAGCACCAACAACTACTAAACTACTGTTTTTCAGGAGAAGTCTCTCCACGTTTGGTACTTTGTCAAAAACCTATAGCTGTTGAACTAAAAAGAAAAGCGCAGGTGGTGTTTGCTCTCTGCGCTGGTTTCCTTGGAAAGGTCACGGGTGAGGACTTGGCACTCTCCCCACACGCCTCCTACATTCTCAGTACTCTACATTCATGTCAGCAAACACTACTCTCGAACACAAATCGAAGAGACAAGTCAGCGACAAAACTACTTCTAGACTGATAACGGCAGAATGCTACCAAGACAATTCCATAGAAAACCCACTGAAGCAGGAGCAAAATTCAGGTCACTTCTTAGCAAAGCTCATCACGGATTATTATTTTTTTTTTTAAACCATGTTTTGTAAAACTTTTATCTTGGCAGCCAGATATCCCCTTGTGATGTGCTAATTCAAACAGGCTAACGTGGGACCACCTGACCCCACCTGGTACCAAAGGCTTCCAAATTTTTTTATAGCGTCTCAGAAAATCACTGCTGACTGACACCCATCTGTTGGTGATCGGCTTCTGGCTCCTCTTCTTCCACATCTGCGTTATATTCTTCAAATGCATCATCATCAACATCTGGAAGCCCAAGTAACTACAAAGAAGAGAAAATACTGTGTAACAGTAAATTACCCACTCGTGCAGCTTTGCTGCAAATCTTCACACAAATCCTATGTGCACTTCTTAAAAACCTCAAATCTTGGAATAACAGTACTGCATAATGATCTTGACTCTCTTTCTCTCCCTCCTGGGATATAGAAAGATTTGAAAATGCATCCTCACACCAAATTAAGCGCTCAGAGACTGGAAGATAAATAAAACCAAAACAAAGCACTTGCAAAAAGCTTCACATTCTTCCCTGAGGTCACATTATGAATTGTTGAGTGTTTAGACTTGGCAGTGGTTTAACTTCAGAAAGAACTATGATAATACTCTAGCAGTAGTTGTCTTAGTTTAAGTTTTTTCATCAGCCCTATAAAAGCAAAGGAGAAAACATCCTCATGAAGGACTGCCTAGTGTGGAATAGACAAAAAGTCCCTAAAAACCCAAAGAACCTGCCATGTTCTTGGGAACCAAATGCTGTACTTGAAGCCTTCACTCCATCACACCAGATAAAGCCTTGCCTGCTGTGTGAAGCCCTTGCAGTAAGAATTACTGTGTATTCCACTGAAATACTGCCCCTTTAAACTTCTGCAAATTAGATTTGGGCTTGCAAGGAACTGCCAGTCCATCTCGCTTGGATAATGTTTGGATGCCTCCACCTGATGGCTCCAACCTCTGCAATGTCACCTCTTCAGTACAGGAAAAGGAGCAAACAGCCATATTTGAACTTCTCCCCTCTCCCAAAAAAGGTTGCCATGCCAGCAGAAGTCAGTAAGACAGATAAACCAAGTAACAGTCAAAAATAACGCATCTGTTGTGGAAATCTCAGATTCCTCCACTAACAGCTATTAACAGCCACAAAGCAAAATCATAGGCCCAGCATTACTGAGAATACCATGTATTTAGCTTGCCAGGGCTGGAAGAGCAGCACAGATGCATGTAACACCCTCTTTGGAGAGTGATGCAGCTGTTAGCTCTTGAAAGAGGCAAAGCTCAGAAAAATCGTGAGGAGGGTGACACTCTTTAGGTGAGAGCATGGAAATGAGAAGGCTGCAATGAGGCAGATTTTCAGGGACTTTAATTCAGTCTGCGATCAACATTCAAAATTATTCAGTGGACATAAATACAAGGCATAGAATTAGCTTCTGGGTGCAATGAAGCTTGTATTCCTCACTGTCACTGGGAGAAAACCAGATTTTTAGTTACAGGCTTTCTTCAGCAGGGAAATGGAAGGAGAATTTGCTGACTAAATCCCCTCCTTCGCATTTTAAAAATACTTACAGGGAGACCCCAAATGGAAAACGTTTTTGTTTTCCGAGCAGAACAAAGTAATTTTTCCTCTGCACACATATTTTTCAAATCAAATGCTTAACTGAACATGAACTGCTCAGTTCATTTTCAGGATGCGGGGGTTTTATTTCGTGTTGAAGCTAAAATTAAAATACTCAGTTTTCAAAAGGAAAAATCAAGGACTGTTTCCAGACCTTCTTATATACCAGTATTATTTTTGATAGACTAATCTGGTATATTCAAATTAGATGTGAGTGTTGTACTCCTGTTTGTATCACCTGGCAGAAAGAGTTTTGATTGCATTTTTTTTCCCCACCTCTGGTCATAATTCCTTTTTGATTTGCAAGGAAATGAGTCACATGAACCTTCATTTTATGGGATACTGTACTGCAAAATTAGCATGGAATACACAACATGCACCACAAGAACTCCAAACACACGCACAATCCCAAAGGATGGGGAGTACATCCTGCTTTTCACACATCCTCTCTCTCTTCACCATCAGGAAATCCAGCTTCTCTTTCCCCTGAGCAGCGTAAATCAGAGGGAGCAGTGTAAATCAGAGTGATGCTGTAGACTTTAGTGGTTTCACAGAGGAAGAATGGGGGTGGGGTGGGATGGAATGGGATTCTTCTCCAAGGGAGATGCAGTTTTATTCTCTGACAGACACTTTATGACCCTTCAAGTCACCAAGGACCTCAACCATGCAGGTCTTGCTTTTAGGTGTCACATCCTGTTGCTTCCCACAGGATTATGATGGTCCCTCACTGCTGTTAACCCCTTACTGCTCTCTGGACAGCAGTGACAAATCAGCCCACACCTTCAATGGATCAGGGTCCAAAGCACAGGAAGCTCTACAAACATTGGGACAAAACAGAAGGAGGGCATATAAAAGGTAAGGACAAAGTAAGATGATGAAGATGGCCTGGGCTGATCCTAGATTGACTCCCACCTTGTCTTCTTTCCCACACACTAGTTTCTGCTTCTAATCCATAGCTGCTATTTTGAAGTATCAGCTATGCAGCAGACTTGAAAGAACTTAACTGCAGAGGAAAACAAGGAGAAAAGACATAAAACAGAAAACTGTTGTAGGAAGAGAGAGCTGATTCATCACCAGAAAACCCAAGGGGAACCAAAACTGCTGGGCAGGGATGCATGGCTAGGAGAAGGTCAGAGGCATGGTGAGGAGGGAAGAAGGGAGGATAACAACCAGCAGCATTGCCTGAACGACAACTATTTATTTCTGCTGGCCAAACTACCCATCTGGAGGTAAAGGAGAGGTCATGGGGACACGCATGAGTACAATGAATATGGAATAAATGGCTTTCACACTGCAGACTCCCCACTTCACATGTAGGCTTTCCAGGCTGAAGATGAGCTCAGTGTAGGACCCTTGGAATCTGCTGCTGAATTGTATGACTCATGCCTTGGTTTCCTGCAAACTTTGCCAGTTGGTGTCATGTCCGTCAGGCATTTCTTATATTTGTCTTTCTTAACCCTTCCAAAGTACCCTGATTTTACAAATAACCTCACAGTTACTAACTCACGGAAGCAGAGTGACACTGTCCCCTGCCAAAAGCTGGCACACAAGAACACTGAAAAATAAACCACATACAAGACTGAACTTTAGCAGTCCATGTGATGCTACACTAGAGATAACACAGTTCTGTTGAATCCCTGTGGGAAGGACTATGTCTCCGGACAGATATGCTTGAAAGCACCAGCATGGGCACCTCCTAGCACCAGAGCATGGCATCTCTGAGAGATGAAAACATAGGAGGAGAAGGGATGCTCTGCGGCAAAAAACAGTATCTGAGCCCAGTGCTATTGGTTGATATCATGTACCTTTGTGGTGTCTGGCACTTCTGGATGCCCCCTGAAGAAGTGGATAATAAGACAAATAAAGTTTTGTGGAAACTGACCCAAGAAAGCAGTAATGGGTAGAGACAACATGCCCCTCACCACCTTCAATAAAGAAACACCTTGAGAGGTGTGGATAGTTGTTGCTGGCAAACGAGCACTTTTTAAAAGCCTCATCTAATTAAATATCCCACTTGGCACTGTGTTTAGGCACATAAAACACTAGGGAGAGATGCCTGAGAGCAGTGAGGGACAGTGAGCAGACCTAGACCACCCTCACTGCCTTCTGTGCCCAGGGAAGACTGGGCAAGAGGGAATTTTCTGTCTCTCACTGAGAGGGATGCCAGCTGCTGGACATTCATATTCTCACTGTCTCCAAAACACAGGGCCCAGCAGCATGAGAAGGCAGTCCTTTCCCACTCCACAGCCCCAGGGCAAGCTCATGGAGACATGGCTGGGCTGTTATCACGAACATGCAGAGCAGGGCTGAGCTGAGTTACCGGAAAAAGTTGTTTTTGGAGCCCTCAGTTATGGGAAGGCAGATGCTCATGCTGTGCAAAACAGCATGGAAAGCTGCAGATGCACTGCCACTGTTTTCTTCTAAATATTTTCCTTCAAAGGACCTCAACAAAGAATTTCAGAACTGCCTAGTAATCACAGATGTCTACTGGGAATACCAAAATGGAGAAGACTTTCAGAAGGTGTTTTACAGTGCTTATCAAGAACCTGCTAAAAACCTGGTCCACAGTGTCCCAGACTGGGAGCCAGAGCCACCAAATACTTCAGAAAAGCCCAGTCTGACCTTCAGTTGCAGTTTTTTCCTGAACTGCCATTTTTCACACTGGAGTTTGACAGACTGGTCTCTGTCAGCTGATTTGCTGCAACAGAGGAGAAGAAATGCCCTGCAAATGCACTGTTGCCTTGAAGCTGACAGCAAGGTGGTCTCATTAGTAAAATGGGTCCAATTCAGAAAGGACAGGAGACAGTACGAAGTGATGCCAAGGAAATAATTTCCCAATCTCAAACAAAAGTGGTTTTGTTTTGGAAAAGGCCTGAGGGTGCAAAATACTGTTTCCATACATCTACTGTAACATCATTCAATTTTTAAAATCTTTCCCTGTATGTGCTATTTTTAATAGTTACTTTTAGGAAAAAAATACGTTCCTTGATTAGACCTGTCTACACACAGCCATACCTCAAAGGATAAACCCTTATGCTGAGGCAAATCTCTTAATAGTGGATGAAAGGAGAATCTGAGAAACCTAATATCTGTGGTACAAGAAAATGAAGAGCTACTTGATTACAGTCTGAAAGAGGTTTCTGACAACTGAGGACACAGTTTTTGTGCAAACAAAAGCAAAATGAAATTCAACAGCTAGGAAGCAAAACTAGAAAAATGCAGATTGTAAGCAAAAGAGTTATTCAGAGCCATAACTAGCTTGAGAAGAAAAAGTGCCCAGCAGTGTTGTATCCTTTAAGTCACCTGAAGACTACATCAGTTGGTGTCTTTGGAAAAGACACATTCTAGTTCAACCGTATTTTATACGGTCAGCTGTGGGAATCATGAGGTGAAATGTGATGTATTAATGAAGGGCTCAGGATACACGAGCATAATGGTTCCCCTGACTTTCAACCTTTTCATTCTAAAGAGTAGCTCAACTTGGCTTGACTGAAGTAAATTTCTCAGTAACTTAAGTTATGCTGGAATAAATGCAGTTTAAATGAAATAAGTAATCTGCACCAATTTAATTAAGTCTTTTTTAAGCCCTCCTTAGTTAAACCAATGGAAGTTCCTCATCAAAGGCACAGCTTCCCTGAGCAGGAAAAGACAGCTCTGAAGATCTTAGAGCCCAATATTGTTCCAGAAAACATACTTATATTTTTTGCATGTTTTCACAATTACAAGCAGCTGTAGTGACAGATCAGATTTCCAGCCCTTTCTAAGAAAAGTGTGCATCTGTTCTATTTATTTCTAGCCTCTCAAAGGATTCTTTAAAATGATGCTCTTTTATGTCGACCAGCTGTGGTGATCTGTGCAAGGGTGTAACACAGGGAGGGCCAGTGTTTTCCTATCAGTGCTCCAGGCCTTCCCTTTCGCACTAAATACTTGGGATACATCTCCAGTCTTCTCAGTGAGTCAGCCAGAAAAAGACAGGAGGGGAAAGTTGAGTATAAAAGCGTGCATTGGTGAACTTTCTCATGGACATGACAGGAGAATGGCTCTGGCTACAAACCTTCCCCTGCTCTGCACCAAGCCCTTAGCCAGCCCTAAACATTCAAAAGGAGCATTTGGCAAAAATTAAGGACAATGGCTAGCTTAAGATACCTCACCCTGATGAAATCCTGGTTTTGACACAAATCTTAGTATTAAACAAGGACGGAGAAAGCTGAGTAGCAGCAAAACAGAAAAATACAGGCCCCCTCCTCACAAAACCCAGCTTCTCTTCCAACTTCCTCTCAAGCAGTGACCAAACCAGTGTGTGCAAATACCAAATGGCAACCATCCTAATAGCAAAATATGCATCACTTGGGGGAAAAAAAACCCCAATCATAAAAAAAAATTAATCACCCTGAGGAGAGACTGTACTTCCAGTTTCCCAGAGGTTTACTCTTGCTGTTCATATCCTTGCAAAACTCTCCAATTCCAGTGCCAGGAACCAACTCTGCCACAAAGTTCCGCGGCGCTGACTCGTATCCCGTTCCTTGGAGTCAGTGCTGCATCAGCAGGATGCGAGCCCCTGCCCGCTGCCACCAGCTGACACATCAGTTGGCCTGCCATCCCGCACGGGAATCTCATCCTCTCGAGCACAGAGTTGGAAATAAAAAGGCAGCTGACTTTCAAGAAACAATTTCCAATTGCCTGATGCTAACTTATGTGCTAATACTCCTGTACCCAGGGAGCTAACTGGAGATGTAAATCTCTGGAGAAAGAAAAAGAACAGCTTGCTCTACCCAGTGCTGTCCTATTAAAAGTCACAGCTAACTGTTAATGTTTAGAAGGGGAAAAAAAGCACTTACAGGCCTGAAGGATTTGAAGACTTTTTCCAATATTTCATGGAGCGTCTTTTTCCCACAGGAGGAGATGTAGTCCTGTGCGAGCTGCAGAAAAGGTAAGCAGTCCTCACTTTCGCTCCACACGTGCTGAAAGCCAACAGCAACACAAGAAAGGAAAGGCATTAACAGGAATTCACGCCAATCTTTCCATGTGATTTTATAAGGTGACATGTTGTAAACATCTGCCAAAGTACACCGAGCCTCCTGCAGTTCAGACCCGCCCTGGGGACAGGCATTGCAGGCTCTTTCAGAAGCCATGTTTCTCAGAAGAAACCTGGATTTTATTAACATGATGCATCAGAAATCAGGGAAATTGATCCAGAAACAGAAATGCCTCATGGTTGCACCAGCCATGAAGTGTACACGCACATGGCGCGGACACATTTTACCTATAAAGGTGCTTTTGTTCAACATCAGCCCTGCTCAGACCTGGAAGTCATGCTGGGTTTTCTCTTTTTCTGCATCATCTGCTGCAGTGAAGCCCTCAGGAAGAGCTAAAGCATCTCTTTGTCTTCTGGCATTAGTGCAAATATGATGCGACCCTGGAGGTGGAATTTGATGTGTAATTCTCTCGACGATGCAGAAGAAAAGATGCAAAATCTGCCTGCAGGCTAGACTCAGAGCCAAGGAGAGATGTTTGGGCACTCACAGCATCCTGACACTTTGAGCTTCCCACCCTGTTTTGAGATTTACTCCTCCTGGAACACAATCTTCTCTTCCCAGGCAGGCACATTTAAACCCACTTGAGACCCTCCCGTCTTATTCCTGCTTGGGAGATATTGGTTCCCCAGCCTTACACTCAAAGCCTCTCTCAAAACTGATGTTTATTCTGCTGCTAGGAGGTTGTTTGAAACAGAGCTGGCAAGCGATGGAAGGAGCACCCAGACAACAATGCTTCCTGTTCCCAAGGGCACAAGCTAATGCATCATCTTAAACACCTTCTGTTTGAAAACTTGGTGCATGGGACTGTCTTAGCAGCCTGCCACACAGAGGAGTGCAATACTGCCAAATTGGTTTGAGACACTTGTACCTCTCTTTTTGCACAGCAGCTCTTTTCCCCAGAGTGTCTTTTTACTTGCTATAAACAGCAGGCTATGCTTAAACAAGGAAAGAAGAGGAACTCTCCAAAGCTTAACTAACATTCAGGGAAAGACTCAAAACGACAGATGTTTCAATCCCTAGCGTAAGACTTGCATATTGCCTTCCTCTTCAGCAGTGAGTACCTGCCAGGGATGCAGTTTTGCACTTAACAAAAGAAAACAGTACTTAACATCACCTAAACCGCACCTTTAAGATAAAACCTGTAACTGCTTTGCTATGAACCTCACTTGACCTACATTTTCTTTGCTGCTTGTTGCACTTTACAAGCATAAACATAGTGAAATGTTTTGTTATGAAAAGAGCCCTGCATTACTGAGTAGGTTCTGCTCTTTCAATATAACCAGAGTCATGTCTTAACCATTCTGGCAATAAAAATAAGTTCTTTACAGTCTTGCCAACTCTCAAACACACATACCACAAGTCTCATGATGCTTCATGCCATCTTAAGAGTCATGGGCCTTGTAATCCTATAAATATACAACTAAACCTCAGCTTCTGTTTATATAAAAAAAAGCAGAAAAAAGTCTGCACTTTGTGATTCCTATGGCCTAAAAAGGCAGAATGTACATGAAGTGAACTGAAATGAGCACTCTTCAAAACATCAAATGAACACTTGGAAATCACATTTTAAAATCAGCCTTTGGAGAAGGTTTTGGAGGTCTGGCCCATGATTTCTTCATACTTGGGGTTAGCAATAACTGTTTAGCTACTCCTAAACTTCAGAGCTGAATGTTGCAGCTTGGCAATTCCTGGCTTGCGCCAAACCTGTTGCAATTGTTTATATATATAAAACAATTATGACTGCTGAGATCCTCATTCTTGTTTAAATTGTGGCTTCTTTTGACTACCAGAGCTATACACAGGAGCTTCCACATAAATGAAAGTCAGGGCCTGCCCTTTAATAAATCATTGTGGTTCGTTCCCCAGGGCAAGTTAACCCCATGTTGTCCTATCGTGTTTTTACAATCTCTTTTCAAGCTGCAGCACATTTTAGACACCGGTGTAAATAGCAGTAGGCAGAGGAAGATGATCTAACACAAGAGGAAAACCTAAGAGAATAACCTGATCACTGGGTTTTTGAGGATATTTTTTGCATAGCATCAGAGGACAATTAGCAAGTAACAATTCCAAAAACCTCCCCATCTGCAGAGGATTTAAAATGTTGACTGTAGCAACAAACGCATTACAAAAAGTTCCATGTGCCATTAGTGCACACATCTCATTTGGAAATGGATTGATTTAATCTTCTCCCTCAAAAACCTCAACCATAATAAAGACCAGGGCTGTAAAGCCTGTAGGTTCAGCTGCATCTACAGCTCTCTGTGGTGCTTCAGTGCTGCACCCAGGCAGTGCAGGAACTCTCTCAGCACTGACTCAACCACCTCCAGAGGAACCTGCAAAAGGAATTTCGGCCTTTCAAAATAAAAACAAACGTAATTTCAGGATTCAGCTCCTGCTTAGAAAGTTCAGTAAGGCTGCATAAATGGAGATGCTTTTCCTGGAAAACCCCACGCCTGAGGATCTCTCTGCAGTGGGAGAAGGTGGGTGCTGGCAAACTGGTGGACCACAGTGCTTGGCTCTGGCTGTGCAATTAACAAAATATTAACCTCATCATCAGAGTATGTGTTTTCCAAGCTTGCCCAGTTCTGCTCACAGTTGCTTTGTGTCACTACAAAAGCACACAGCCACTAATTTCCACCTCAGCCGACCTAAGATCATGGTTGAATTATTTAGTTTAGCATCTGCACATAGCACATAGCTGAGGAAATCAAGAAGGTTGCATCTGGAGGGGTTTGCTTTCCCTCACACCTTTAGATGACTCAGTGTAGCTGGATGACAGAATCACGTGCTGGCCCACCTTTTCCTAAGCAGCCCACTTGTTGTGCATGACAGCAGAAGTTCTCATTTATGGGGAAAATTTGACTTGCATAAAATACTCAGACCCGCTGACTCTGTTCTGAAATATTTTCAGGAAATCTTGCAGCAAGATGGCATCATATTTTTATTTATTTTATCAGTCACTTTGAATATCAGTAATAACATGGTGACAAAACAAATGACAGACTGTAAGGAATAGCATCTCAACCCTCACTCTCCTTGATTATGGCTATACAAATCCAATTAATTTCTCGAGAACCTCAGGATCATCAGGAGGTGAATAGTACATTGTTCAGCTATCTAAAATGCTGATTTGGAGTTTCAGTGTCCAGGTGGTACTGAAAATGCCAACAAGCATCTACATGGGTCTCCTCTGTCTCTAGCATGTTAAAAGCCTAGCCTAAAGATATCTTTTCAGGAAATGAAAAGTATCAGATTGTTATGATCTGGGATCTCTGATGTTAGACAAAATTCAGTGTTTTTCTCCCCCAGACTGCATCTTGGCAACCTTTCCAAGTTTTTCTCCTCTCCTCTTTCCTTTTAAGTTCATCATGCTCATCATTTCCTCCTTACAAGTGGGTTATCATGGAATTCTCTGGCACCTCCTACATAGCTTTTTAAGTCGCATCATTATGAAATGACGACGTAAAGAAAGAACAAGAATACCAGGCATCAAATGCTTACTAAATGTGAGGCTCCTTTATAAGAGGCACAGGGCGCAAGAAGGCTGTGAAGTGTGTCACTGTGAATTCTGTTTATATTTACTCACTTTCACACTCCACACTGTGTTAAAGGAGCCATGCAACAAGGCTTTAAAGTGCAAATGATAATCAGTCCCTTGGCTTGTATTAAGTCTCCTCAAAATAAACTTTAGCCTGTGATTGCACGCAGAAAGCAAAGTTACAATCTGGAACATTAAAAAAAAAAAGGAAAGTGACTGCAAAAAACCAAGATAATCAAGCTGGGAGCAGAAATTAAGTCCCACAGTGCACTAGGAGAAGGAAACAGGATGCTGGGGAATTATTAGTGCGTCTTAATCATATTAAAGAAACAGCACCTCTTTAAAGAAAAATAATTAAGAATGAACACCTATCTGCCTGTCTTAAAAGTATTAGCATTACAACAAGTGACTCAACCAATAAGGCTAGAAAAGACAGAAGATGTTTTCACATCACGTCTAGTTTTCCACTGCTTATGTTCCAGATTTGACAGGAATTGGCCCCTTGCTCCATTTTACTAGTGGTGACTCTGGGCAGGGAGTTCTTCCCACACCAACCCTGGAATGAATATATTTTCAAAAAAATAAAAACAAGGGGAAAATGTGATTTCAAATGCAAAAAAAAAAAAAAAAAAGGCCAGCATTGGAATAGGGTCTGAAGCTGCCTAAGATTCTTTTCGAAGTTGACTAGACTTTGTATGAAAGAGTTAACTCCATTTTTGAGCAGCGTATAAAGAAACAATACATGCCTAAAAAAAATAAATGGACTTTCTTTGCAATTTCCAATATCATTAATGTCCAACCTCAGTTTTAGCCTAGTACTGCACTGGATTCATATGTATTCCTGTTTAGGAGTGCAGCAGGCATGGCCCTTTCTGGGAATGGGCATCTCCAGACAGCAATGAGCACTGGGGTCTGACAGGCTCAGAGGTGCTGGGAAGACACACGTGCAGAGCTATTCCCACAGAGGATTGAGAGAATCCACATCCTGAGATACCCCACTGCTACATCTGAAGGTCTCATGAATCTCTGGACAGATGCATAACTAAAACTCCAGACATCTTCTTTCATAATTCAGCATGACCATCTACTTGACACAATAAATAAATAAATAAATAAATGTCCTGCTCGCTGGGATCTGTGGTCCTGGTGAAGTCACTCCACTGCTCTTTGTTTCCACGGACCCATCTGTCAAATGGGCTCACTCTGCACTTACCTGTGGGAAAGGGAATTAGCGAACATTTGTCAAGCAAGTGGAGGGGTGAAACTTGCTTCGTGAATGGAAGAACCTACCACATTCCTACAATAACGGTGCTAGGAGCTGTTTTGTTAAAATAAGCAAACCAAAATCCTTCCATTGAAGTTAACTGGCGCTTGGCAGCTTACAAACCCCGTGGCGAGGTGCCGCTTTTCCGTGACTCTTCCTGCACTTCTGCTCACCACCGGGAGGGTTTGGCCGAGGGGAAAAGCACCCCCCGACCCTTCCCAAAGACAGGGGTTGCGGTGCCGGAGCCTTTTCCGCACAAACTCGGCGCTGAACTCCGCGAGGGGCGGCGGGCCGGGGGCGCCCGGCCGGCACCTGCACGGATCCCGCGGCGGGCCCGGGCAGCGGCGGGGGGGGCGCGGCCCTCCTGTCATCCTGACTCCATTTTATTCCTGCCCATTCTCCATTTGCCGTGACAGCCCTGCCAGTCCCGCCGTCCCCGCGCCGTGCCCCGGCCCCGGCACCCCGGGAGGATGGCGGGGCCGGGGGGGAAAGCGGCAGCTGCAAGCCCCGCGGGGCGCGGGGCAGGCCGGGGGGCCGCACCGCTCCCCCCGCCCGCCCGGAGCCCGCGGCCACCCCGGGCCGGGCGATGGGGAAGGGGGGAGGGTGGGGTGTCCCTGCCCGCGGGGCCGCCCCCACCGGCAGCGGACTCCATTTTGCAGATGGTGGGAGGATCCCCCCGGCCCCGCCGCCCTCCATCACCGCATCCCTCCCTCCCGGGCACGGCCCCGTCCTCCGTCCCCCCCGGCGCTCCCCTCCGGCTGCTCCCGCCGGGCTCCGGGGAGCCGCACGGACGGAGCGTCCCGGAGCGGCGCGAGGGCTCCCCGCGCGTCCAGGCACAGGCGCGGGGGGTGCCCCGCTCGCCCGAGACCCCCGATCCCCTCACGGGGCACTCACGAAATTGTCGCCGCAGGCGGCCTCCGGGCAGAGCACGTAGAAGGAGACGCCAGGCTCGGCGTAGAAGTCCATGCGCCGCTCCGTCTCCTCGGCGGCGATGAGCTGGAAGGGCGTGCGGGCGCACCACCGCTCCGCCGCCTCCGCCAGCGCCTCGAAAGCCATCGCCGACCCCGCCGCCGCCGCCGCCGCCGCCGCCGCCGNNCCCGCCCGCCCCCCGCGCCGCGCCTCGCGACCCGCGCGCGGCTCCCGGCGCCGGCCCCGCTGGAATTCGCCGCGCACAATTGACGCCTTCTGGCGACTCGGGGGAGAGGGGAAATATAAAAAAAATAGTAAAGGAAAGCCCCACGCAGGAAGGCGCTGTCGGCGAGACCGTGCCTCGCCTCGCCGCTTCCCATCCCTTTTCCCTGGGACTGGGCCGGAATGTCGGCAGCGCCCTTTGTGCTGGGCACACGGGTAGCCCCTGCACTGGGTTCTCTGGGAGCCACCCACGAGTGGGCTGTTTTGCTGTCCAAATACAGGCAGAATCACCCCGTGACATTGGAAAGCTTTACAGAGGTTCCCCCTGGCCCAGTGTCCTGTTACCGTGGATCTGTGGGTTTAATGATGTTTGCATTACTCTTCCAAGTTTATCCCAAGGGAGTATCTATATGTTCAGCCAAAGCATAGGAGACAGCAGAGGTGATCTGCATTTATAAAGGGCCTTAGATTTGCATTGGTGTGCACTGTGCTGCAAAGGAGAATAAATCCTTACAGGCCTGTGTGGGTTTTCAGCGGAAAGCCCAGGAATTCATAGAGGTGAACAGGAATTCACAGAGGTGAACAAGAGCCACAGAGCCCATACGCGGCAGCGGGCAGAAAAGTTTGCACGGACAAAGAGAACACTGCCCTCTGAAGCAGCCCGGTGGCTGTTTCTGGTCTCCTGAGTGGTGTTCCAGTGCATTCCCATGGCAGGTACCAAAAGCCCAGCTGACTGGGTGGGTGTCACACATCGAACACTCCCATCCTATGTATCAGTTGGTGCACAAATCATTCGATGTAATGGCGAGGTCACCGGAGGTCTTTTCCAGCCTTAATGCCCCTGAGGCTGGCCGGGTTACAGCGTGGTGGCAATAACGATTCTAAGCTGCAGAGGGAATGTGACTGAGCGTGGCAGCACCAGCAAACCTGCGGCAAGGACACATTCCCGCTGCCTCCGGCTGACCTAGGGCACGCTCCGAGCGCCCACGCTGCTGTGCTCAGCTCCATGGGCACTGCCTGCCGCCGCTGGCTTGTCACAGGTGTGCGTGGCGCAGGTAGCAGAACTCGGTGCCATACCACAGGGAAAATCTGCCACTAAACCTGCGGCAAGGACACATTCCCGCTGCCTCCGGCTGACCTAGGGCGCGCTCCGAGCGCCCACGCTGCTGTGCTCAGCCCCACGGGCACTGCCTGCCGCCCTGGCTTGTCACAGGTGTGCGTGGCACAGGTAGCAGAACTCGGTGCCATGATACCACAGGGAAAATACACCACGGGCATTGCTGCAGAGCACTGAGGTATCAGGAAATGGCAACAACATGACTGCTTGTGCAACTGTAACTCAGCTCCTTTATGTATGGTGGGATGGCAGTGCTTGCTGTCCTTTCCAACAAAAGATTTTTAATTTATTTTGCACAGATATTTTGGATAATGCCCTCATTCCTGGAGTGCTCTTAGAGTGGCAAGTGCTGAACACTCCTCATTACACTTAGAGCTGTGCTCTGAATGTGCAAAACATGGCAAAAATTACCAGTGTTCCAAAACTCCTGTAGGTCTAGGTGCCTCAAATCTCAGAATATGGGTGTGCTCGTGTAGGTACTTATTCTGGTCCTGGCACATGTCTCTTCTCCAAGGCAAAATGAGGCAACATCAGTCTCTTACCTACGGCATCACTCTGGGGAGGTGAGCGCAGTAATAGCTGCAAAACACTCGCTGTGTGGGGTACCTGTGGAAGACCTGTGGCTCTGCAGGCAGCCTGGGGCTGGAGCAGTGAGTCCTGAATAGCTGGAAAGGAAGTCCTAAACCTCTTGCCACTCCTGAAGGAGCCAGGAGTCCTGCAGAAAACCAAATGTTACTGCAGGCTGTCGGAGTTCCAGGTGTTGGCGCAGCTGTGAGTCCTGTGCAGGACTTCTCAACTTTAATATTCTCTCATCGTTGGGTATTTGGTGTTTTCCTTCCCAAATACATTTAAGTAATTAGCACGAAAATAGGATGTGGGAATATCTTTTCTCCTGATATGTGACATTTACAGCTTGCCTGCAACCAGTGGGCAGGGAGCCACCACTTGGGCAGGTATCTCCCCTGCCACAGGGCTCAGCCATCAAGGTCAATCCCAATCCCACTGTCTCTTTGTGCTGCCCGGAGATCTGGCTTTGTTTTCCATTCTCCCCATGCTGGCATTGGGTGAGGACATGGTGGTGGGAGTGAAGCCTTGGCCTTTCCTGTTACTGTTGGGGCCATTGGGTTTGGGACCTCCCAAGGTGGGCAGACAGACGGACAGCCATGTCCTCCTGTCCGGCA
Source organism: Passer montanus (assembly GCF_014805655.1). Taxonomy (NCBI): domain Eukaryota; kingdom Metazoa; phylum Chordata; class Aves; order Passeriformes; family Passeridae; genus Passer; species Passer montanus. The sequence goes on along the minus strand of NW_024356505.1, from coordinate 2,024,954 downwards.
GCGCCCTGGCCCATAGCAGCAAGGGGAGCTCAAGGCTGAGTTGCAAACAGGCACAGTTTCAAATAAATGCGGTTTCAGTGTAACTCTTACGATTTATGTGCGGTTTCAAAGCCCCACATAAACATCTTTTTAGTCCTTAAAACATCACTTTGAAGTATGTGGTATTCATTAGCTCCCTTCTGTGGAGTAGGGAAGCTGACAGGTTTCAAATGAGATTTTAAATATCTTATTGCAGCATGCACTGCAAAATCCTTTGTCACGTTTGAGGGTGCAGCCATTCATATCAGACAGATGTGATTATGTGTTTATTTACATGTGATGAGTCTCTTTGCTATAACACCAATACCCCAAAAGCAGATTATAAAAACAGTCTGGTGAAGAGTAGTGATTTTGGCAACGCAGAAGTGCTGCTTGCAGAGCAAGCCAGGCTCAGTGGCCCTGACCATTGTGCTGATGCCAGGGGCTGAGGGATGGACACAGGGATGTGAGGAAGGTGCAATGCTCTCAGCACCCTTAGGCCTCTCTGCAAGTCAAAATCAGAAGCACCTGCTGCTTCTTTTATGAGATGAGGAGATGGCCAACAGTGCTGTACAGTGCCTGAGCTTCTCTGGAATAGTGTAAACTGAAATCACACACATGGTTTTTCTTCCTGCTTGTTTCAAGTACCTGTGAGCATCCATGCCCCAAAGCATGGCCACAAAAGGGGAGCAAGTACCTTCTTGGGAAAGAAAGGGGGAGGGTCAAGGAGCTGTCTGCAAAGATGGTTTACAGAAGAGAAACCAGAGGGAAAGGAGTTTCCCGTATCCTGAGGGGATGCAGTTCTGTTTCCATCTCCTTCTGGAACACAGCATCTCTGATGCTTGCCATTGCCCTGATCCAGGCCATAGAGAGGGCAGGGAAATGTTGCTGGATCATTTCAGAGGGATGCCAGTAGCCAGTAACTATGACCAGCTGGAAAAGGCATTTCACTTTAAAGAGCATATGGAAAGCATTAGGAAGGGAGAGCACGTGCACTGCCATAGCCATGTTAGTTGGAACAAAAATATAAATAGCAGCATTTCACAGGTGACTTCTGGTTTTTGCAGGTTCTACAAAACAGAGAAATTAAAGAATCAGGTGAGAGGGGAGTTTCAACATGAGGGCTGAGCAGATAAACTAATTTTCTACCATTTGCATGGATTGGAGGAGGTGTGGACAGGAAGGTTTTCAAAGTAGCTGGCCCCTAGGAGTTACCTTTACAAAAGCCCTTGCCTCTGCAATGCCTGGTGATGAGTGTGGTCTAGAAGGCTAAGGAGGGCAGAGTACCTTGCTAGGTGTTTTCTATTTCTCTGCTCCCCCTGGACACAGTAACATCGGGGAAAAACATGTTGGGAAGGCGAAGCGAGAAGCTGCAGAAGGTGGAGGAACAGAAGGGTTTCTGAAATGTGTCAGACAAACACAACTTGCCTGCAGCTGTGGTGTCTCTCTGAAACACCGAGCCATTGTTCTCCTCTACAGTGGGTTAGAAATCTGACAAATTCAACTCATGGACTGATTTTTTTCTTCTTCTTTTTTTTCTGATGAAGTGCCCTCATTGGTCTGCTTTTGGTGAACTGCCAAGCAATTCGCACTCATTCGCCTGACCAGCTGTAAGAACCCGATTGCCCTCCTGCAGCCCTCATTAAGCACCCTCCCTGCTGATCCAAATACAGAAAGGTCAGGAGGGTGAGCTCCAGTAAATTATAAGAGATACATCCTTAGCTGCTGTGCTGTGTGTGCTGGTTCTCTTGCATCTCTACACTGTATCTGCAGCTTGGACTTCTAAGGAAAGACTGGTTCCCTTCTTCCAGAAAACCAAAGCATCAATAAATCCTAGGGGAAATAAAAGAGGTGAGGGGGATTGATCCCTTCATGGACAACCCCTCATAGACCTTTATACGATGTACCTCTAAAAAGAAAATATTTCTTATTTTTATCAGTACTGGTTCATTCACAACATGCTTTTCACACATCCAGAGTGTCCTTGACACTTGCACTTGTTTGAGAGAGGTGCTGGAAGAGCTGTTCCTGCAAAAGCCTGGTCAATGCAGGGCTTTCAGTGGTGTTTGCACCCTCACAGCATTTCCACTGAGCCTTGAACACCACTACATGTCCTGCTGCAGCACAGCAGCAGGGTGTTGTTCCAGGGGCTCAAGCTGAGTGACTGTTGGCCAACAGATCAGTTCTAGGCTGCAATCCAAGAGCCAACATGTTGGTATCTTGCAAATTGTTCCCACACCTTACTTCCCTGCTCCTGAAGATACTCAGCTTTCCAGACAGCAGTCTGTGTTTATCTTGTCTCTAATGAGGACCACAGCTGTGGCTGTCCTCTGCTTTGGGTTCCCTTTCTTTCTTTTTCTTTCTTTTTTTTTTTTTTAACCCAATGTTAAATGGAGTTGAGGAAAGAACAAGAAAACTTTGAGGAATAATCCAAGCCAAGAACATGTTGTAATGGGAAAGTGAGTTAGAAATGCACAGTTTCTCAATTAAATAAGTGTTAGTTAGAAATCTACATAGAATAAAGATCCTGCTGCTCGCACAAGTCCTCCTTTTGAAGTCAATGGTTCAACATCCTATTTCTTTGGCAGTAAAAAATTAAACACATAGTGATGAAGATCTGGGCTATGAAAAATCTACTTGCTTAATTAGCAGCTTTCCCTGGTGGCATTGCCAGCTCCAAAGTATGAACTTAAATTTTAAAAAGACATCAAACAACCCCTGCATCTGTCCTCCTCCTAGTCCCTGCTTTTTAAGAATAGGAAGTTCATGTGTTAAATGTGAGGGATAATAAAATGATGTGCTGTCATCTTCCTGGTCTTTAGGCAGGCACTTTTGAGTCTGTATTGCTGTTGATATCCAGACCAGTAGTATCACACCACGTTGCTGGGTGCTGTGCAGGAGCAGCACAGTGTCCCTCCAAGGGTTTGATAGTGCCATGCACTTTTTAGCAATGGCATGTTACATTTGTGAACAGTGCACTGAAATATGATGGAATATTTGATGACTCATCAAGCTGAGGGTGATACGAGGCTGGATTAACTGTGGATCCCTTCACCTGAAACTTTTCATCAATCTTTCCTTTATTCTGACCCTCAAAGTGTGGTACAAAGCCCTCATCCTGCCTCATGCTGGTAAAACCAGCACCAGCTGATGTTGAAAGAAGTCGATTTTCCTTGAAGCTTTCTGAAGCTCAGGCTGCATACACATTTACCATTCTGTGTCCTTTTGGAAATTGTATGTTTCAAATGCAGACACAATGGCAGGAATGAAGAGTTGTGAACTTAGTTTAGGGTCTGTCAGCTGAGGCTCAGCAAGCAGCCAGCCAAAATGGCAAGACATGAGACTTAGTGAGTCCAGACTGGATACATTGGTGGAAGAAACTGGGAGCAGAGCAGTGGATACTTCTGCCCTTGCATCTTTTTTGGACACAGAAGTTGGTAGATCACAGTTCCTGCCTTTTTCACCAGGAGGTATCTGCCAACACTCTTGTTTATTGCTGGATCTGTGTATCCATGAGCGGGCCGTGTAGCCAGGAAAGCCAGGTGGGGGAGACATTATGAACTGGCTTATTAAGAGCTGAAAGGTGACTTTGCAAAGACCCGAATGTCATAATGCATCATAATCTCTTCAGGAAAACAAACAGGATTTTTTTTGTCAATTTGTGAACCTTTATGATATTGAGAGGGCACAGAGCTGCAGACTGTCCCTGATTTTCAGATGAATTGCTCCACTAATATAAAAGATATTCTCATAATAGTCACAAATTAGTTGATTGCTTGAAGTGCCAGAATCCTTAATGCTCTGCTATTTTAACATATGGAAATTGATTCAACACTTACCATCTATTTAGAGATGTAAATTTATTGAAAAAGATGCCACTTCTTCTTAAGCTTTAGGCGAGCTCTGATACTTAGCTTTCTGGGCACAAGCAGGTTTTTAAGAGGACTTACGATTTTAACTGCAGCAATTTACTTTCCTTCTAAAGGAGGGGAGAAGCAGAGAAAAATTGACTGTATTGTGTACTAGGGAAAAAAAAAGATACTGGTACAGGCACTGGTGTGAACTGACACAGATAGCACAGTATCTGGCACATCATACCCTGAGGGTCTTTTCCCAGGCACAGCACTGGCCCAGACCTTGCCCTAACTTCTGCTGCAATTGCTCTGTAAGTCCACACTGATGTTGGAAGCATCCCTTATTTCTGACACTGTCACTTGCTTTAGGGGAAGAGTAGTGAAAAACCGAGCACAGGCAGTGACAGCAATGACATTGGCTGGGTCAACACCCCATGGAAAAGAAATCTGCCCTCCTTTCCAAGGTTAGCCTAAGCTCCTGAAAGCAAACAGCCTCAGTCTCTTGGGATGCCTTCCTGCAAGGGCAAGCCCTGTGCTGATGTCATGGGCATGAGGCTGCTGATAGGATTAGATGAGAAAGTCCGGAGCCTGGTCCTAGCTGTGCTGCTGACAGCCTTCCTTTTGATTTGGTATAGTCACTTAGCACCTTATAAGATGGAGATTTGTGTGTATTAATTAGGAATACTGTTCATGCCTTAGAGCTTGTGAAAATATGAGTTTCTCATGTGGAAGAAGATTTTGTTTTTAAAAATGGTTGTCTTAAGTATTTGATCCTGTGTTATTATTATTCAGTATGATTCATATATTAATGCAATACCAAGAATGTCTCCATAAGGCCTAATATTATGCTTCTGGGATTAAGCAGTATTTCTTAACGTGTTTCTTATCCCAGTTTTTTTGCAGAGAAGCTGGAATGGGGACAGTTCACGCAATGTGCCTACACATTAGTAGTTAGCCCAGGTCAGGAGAGCACTTACAAAGTGAATGCCCCAATCATCCCTACTTACCCTGCTGTGGTTTGCATCATGAAGAGGGCACAAGAGGTGGCTTCCTCTCAGATGAAAGGCAGACAGCATGCACATTGCAATCTCAGCACTCTCCTGCATTATGGATCTGCTCCCAGGCTGTACTACTCGCTAGCACAGACACAGCTGCAATATATTTATTGCACCTTAGAATCTCTTGATGGAATTCGGGAGGTGAGTTCACTGACTGGATTAATTAACCATCAAGCCTGGTATTTTGACTGGTTAATGTTTAATCAGGGGCTTTATTTTCTAGTTTACACCATCTTGTTTATGATGTCGAGTCCAGCCTCAGTAGTATGGAAGAAAAATCTGGATCTGTTTCTGAGGTAAAGCATATTAGTGTCTTGCATAAACCTGAAAAAATAATGTGGAGTAAGGGTTATAACTGGAAGTCACTTCTTGGGGTCTAGCTCAATCAGAATCTTTACTCCCAGCGGGAACTTGTGATATCCCTTGTCTTAAGACTCACTAGCTCTTCTTTGAAAAGAGCAGGAAACCACCACAGCCTACAGCTGCTGAGTGACTCCCATCCCTACCCTTCCCTTCTGCCATCGCTCTCCAGCACCCAGACCCAAATAACTCTCTCTCTTCCCTAATTACAATGACTGCATACCTAAATATAACACTTACATTGTGAAGGAGAGGGTGACAGCTACCAGTAACTCTCAGGGCATTCAAAGCCTCTCCACCATAAAGGTGACCTCTCACCTTGATTGTGCTGGGCTGCTCTGAGGTTATGGTGTGACACAGCTGACAGAACACTGTGGCTGCCATCACTGGGTGGTCTCTCACCTTTGTGTCCTCTCCACTTCAGTCCCATCAATGGCCCTGCTGTCATCTCCTCTGTGCAAACCTCTTGCAAACATCTCCTCCCACTCAGCTTCCCAATGCACACATGGCACAGCCTGTGGCTCCAGTGTAATTGGCCATTTTGGTACATGTCCCATACACTTACACAGTTTTTTGTCATCTTTGGTATGTGTGACAAGCATGCAGGGCTCATAGCACAGGCTCTGTGCTCCTAGCAGACTATCACAATCTTGATACTTATTGGAAGCACTGGAGCAAAATCCATGATTCCCAATGAAGTCTTTAGTAGCTGTTTTCCTGAGCAGGTGCTTGTTCAGTTTTGTTAGAGTTGTTAACATCTGACAGTAAGAAAATGTTAAGGAGGTGTCAGAGCTGTGGAGGAAAAAGCCAATTCCCAAGTCATGGAAGGGTGATGGCAGAATTTATGGGCTGACTGGGGTGGCAAAGGAGCAGACAATTATACCTTACTGGCAGCACACAGGGCATGTTATCCTTCAGAGCTGACCCTCTAAAATGCACCTCAAAGATTTTCACACAACATCCTACAACAAAGCTAGCTGGTCTGGGAAGAAACAAAGGTCAAAATTTTCATGTAAACCATTCAACATGATATGTAGGGCATTTTTACACTCTGCCCTTCACAAAGCCCTATTTTTACAAAAGTTTATGAGAATGAAAATCACAGTCAGAGGTACCAGAACCTACAGGTTCTGTGGGATTTCAAGTCAGATTCATATAATTCCTTCTGAGATGTCCCATCAGTTGTCTCATTTAGTTGTCAGTGCCATTTAAAAAACATACAGTTGTGCTAAATCCAGTAGCACACAGAAGAACAAAACATGTCAGCCTCACTCCAGTCCCTGCTTCCACCAGTATCTGCCTAAAAAGCTAGGGAAGTGTGGGTACCTTCACTACACAGGGCACACAAAAACTCACTAACAGAGCTAAACAAGACTTAGCAAAGCAAATCTTCCCCTCAAAACACTTGCTCAAATCCTTTTAGCAAGATATTTTCAACCTAATTTTTCTCCTATCCTCACTCCTCCCAGCCACAGGGCAATGGGTAGCAATGAATTTTAACAATTTATAACAATGCTGTGAGATCAAGTCAGGCCAGGTCAGGCCATGGCTCCATGACAGCATCCTCAACATATGCAGCATCAGCTTGATGTCTTTCACCCTCTGTCATCTTGCACTTTCTCTTGTCCAAAGGAATACTGCTTAGTCCTAATAAAAGCAAAGACAAGGAGGGGGAGGAAGATGGGTCCATTCGCAAGGTCTTTTTAATTTACAGTATTTACAGTAAGTTCAGAGCAAGGATGAATACAGCCAGTGCATTTGTAACGTTTCAACACCTACCCCATTTCCTGTAAATTCCTGTAGGACTTTTTGGCAGCAGAAAGCAGAACTATGCTAGAAGTAATGGAATTACAAAAGAAAGAAAGGAAGGGAGTGTAAGCAGTGGGAATAGGAAGCAGTAGCTAAACAGAGACTTTCCCCTTTATATACACACCCTTCTCACATAAACCAGAGGCAGCTATTGCCTAACTGACTGTTAGTTTTGTTGATCACTTATCTTCTGAGAACAGGGTTTGGGTGTAGGATCAACAACTTTTAGTTCACATGTCTGTCCCCAACGTGGCAGCTTCTGTTTGTGAGGCAAGCATCAGCAGTACTCTTTTCCTTTTGATGGCACACGTATTTGTGTGGGAATAACAAACTGTAAATAACCAGACAGACCCAAGATGTCATCATTCATCGTCATTCAGCAGCTGAATCCACAGTTATCATCAGAAGCCTTCATCCCACCAAGATGCCCATTCCTGGGCAGCTGTGTTTTCCACAGGATCTCTCTGACTCAGCAGCTAGCACACTGAATAATTACTGAAAATAAGTGTTCTCCAACACATGCATTTCCAGGCTATGTTTCTCTTCGTTTTCAAATTAAAAAAAAAAAAGAGAGACGTGCACAGATTGTTGAACTTTTTGGGTTTTTTTGACAACTCAAGTAAATGGACTTTGAAGGAGAAAAAAAAGACTGTAAAGCTTGGCACATCAAAGTCTTTCTATACATAAACAGGCCTATATCTAGTCTATAATACAGGAAACTGCGAATCAACTAAGAGCATCTTCAAAATAGATGTACTACCCACAGTCAAACACAGAGCTATTCAGAGACATGCTGAAGAAAAACCTTTTTCCATCAGGCTGCCTTCTCCACAAAATCAGTTCAGCCAAGACTTGTGAGAGGAGGGGATCTTTGGTGGAACAAGAAAGGGCAGTGCCACCCACTCTTACACATGTGGCTCTCATCAGGGGCCTGGGACACCTTCTGCTCAGAGGTGGCTGTTCCTGTGGTTTAGCTGGAGCAATTCAAGCTGTGCCTGCTGGCAGGGCTGGTCAGCCCATGGGGCTGGAACAAGGGCAGAGATGGGTGGATGTTTTTCTGCACATGACTGAAATCTGGAACATGAGCTTAGGCATTGCTGCAATTGTATTTTAAGACATCCCACCCGGGCAAGCAGATGACTGAATTTGTCCCTTTGGAAACCAAGCGTTTTTATGAAAAAGAGAAATTGTAACAATATTTGAAATTGTGACAATCTACTTAAATCATTATTGCTTATTACTCCTACAGCAATTCTAGTTAGGGAAGTCATAAGCAGGCCATGTTTGCTGGTGAAGTTTAAGGAAGCCAAACCACTGAAATGAATGAAGTCACTGAATAGAAGAAACCATCAGAAACTAAAGCTGCCTTGAACTGCTCACCCTGCCGTGGCAGGCAGGCAGCTTCCCATGAATGCAAAGAAATCCTTAGTTTCAATTCATTTTCATAACTGTACTCCACATACACTGTTAATCCACATTTTAACTAACTTGCATATAAAAGAGGTTCCTGCTTTATGTGGAAAAATTACTGTGTGGTGATAAGATGTGCTAGTCCTGAAATCCTGCAGGATTAGAACCTACCACAAATAATCAGGAAGACGTTATTTCATTAACAGGCTTAATCAAAACATTTTAGTCAACTTATTTCTCCAGCATGTTAAATATATTGCTAACTAATTAAGAAAATTCTAAATAATTGCTTGGATTCCATTTTTCCATCCAAATGAAACTTACTGCAAATTATGAACCAATGAACAGGCATCTAACAGGAACAGATAGACAACATTATTGTCTCAATACAAGAAACATAAAATTTCAAGGGCCTCAATCAAAATGTCAGGCTGGCAATGGCTTTAAAACACATAGGTGTATTCAGAAAAAAAAGTCAACATATTGCTGCTGCGTGGCAGCCACCTCTTCTGATCTTAGAAGTTGCCTAGGCATGGTTCACCTTCACAAAATACATTCCAAGTACCCGAGAACTGTGGGAAGGGTGGAGATGCCAGAGAGCTCCTCAGGCAGGAGATGCCAGGAGCTGCTTGGGACAATGGCAGGGAGGGAGGGGCTGGTGACACACTCATAGGGACTGGCTGGCTCACACCCCCAAGCAGGCTGTGGTTACTCACCTGCTGTGGAAACATAAACAGCTCATGAACAACAGGCCACCCTTGATATGATGCATCTGAGGGGGATGCAAAGCACAGACCCCAAAAAAGTTTAAAAGCGGTGCAGTTGTGTGAAAATATGTTAATTTGGTTACCAACAGAGAAGGGGAAAAAATCTGTCAGGGAGGGGTGAGCAGGAAAACATGGCCTAGAGTACAAACAAGGCAGAAATTGATTATCTGAATGAAGCTTTCCCAACTGCTGATCTAATCAGCAATTAAAGCAGCGATTCAAATCAATGTAGCCTGGTGCTATCTTACTCTCTAAAGTTTCATATCTTTTATTTACACATAATTAATAAACTTCCTATGACATGTTCTGGATTTTAGAGTACAGTAGAGAAGGTAGTGGATGGTAAGAAATGAAAATGTTGCATTCTGCTGCTTTTCCATTTGAGTACAAATAATATCAACAGAACTTAGGCATTCACTCCAGCAATGGGGAAATGACATCAGAAAAATGTCTCCCTGCTTATTCAGATCTTTAGATGGGGAGAGTCAGGAGAAGCATTAACAATTATTAGACTGCAAACCATACCAGGCAGATCTCCTATACCAAAGCATGAAATCCCAGACTGGTACAAGCTTGTAAAACAGACCAGAAGAGCAATTGTGGCTTTTCATCAAGTATATTTCATAGTTGTCCATTAAAATACATACCTACATCACAAAACACTTTAAAAAAACCCAAGTATTTTTAATGTATGTACAATAATGCAAAAATATGCCTAAATATGTATCTAATGCAAAAAAATAAACCATTTAATAAAATCTCCCTTCAAATGTCCCCTTGCTCTTCAACATGTTAAAAAAAGGACAGAGCTCAGTAAACAAACAGGAGTTAAAACACAAACTTACAGATGAGAGCAGTGCAAAGCAGAACCTGAGAATGGAGAGGCATCTGATTTAGCTTCCCATTCCCCAGGATTACACCACAACTAAGGTGCAACTTGTCCTATGTCAGCGGAATTTTGATTTTAAGAAGTCACAAGAGGCTGCCTATGGCACTCATTTTCCATGTGAGCAAAAAGTTAATGATAATCCAACTAAGCACCCTTTAAACACCCTTAAACAGGGGTGAATTTCACCCTTGGCAAATATTTCATGTTCTGTGTACTCCTGCCAAGCACAAAGAGGTCTTGTCCAATGAACAGTATGGACTAAAGTCTACCTTCACAACTGTGGTGGGAGAGAGACTTCAGCTCTTTCATGGCTGCTTGTTTTGTCACCTCTTCTTTTTGCATTCTCTAGGAAACTGCAAACAGGGCTCCAGTCTTAGAATTTCAATAAGTCAAATATTTTGCATTTGTGGCATTGCAATGTCACTAGTAGTTGGGCTTGTAACTATTTCTAAAGACTAGGTCTGAAAGTCTGAGTTAAATGAGACCCTTCAGTTTCTAAGGAGAATGATTATCTGATTATTACTTGGATGAGTTTAGGTGATTGATGTGTATCCTTTATTTTGCTAGAGTCACTGCCCTCGGAGCACAGCAGGCTGTATGTGACACAGCTCTTGTTTGCAGAAGCAATCTGAGGAGGTTTCAGTGTTGCTCCATACAGAGAGGGTGGCAGGAATTGAAGCACTATTTTAAAAACCTGCTTATAAGGCACTGATGCAGCAAGGTTTGTGACAAACATGGTTTAATCATTCCTATTGTCCAACTGTTTAAAAGTCAGTCTATTAAATCAACCATAAATAGCAACAAAAAGGCATTAAAAAGTCCCAAACCAAAGAAATCAATTTAGTATTGAAACTTAATTTATGGCAGTTCCACTTCAGTGCACACACTAACTCCTGCATTTTTTTTAACCTCATTGTAGGCACATGCTCACCCTATATACAAAAGTCCCCTGACAAAGTCATGATGTGCTGAACATACCCTACAAACAAGAAATTTTTAGATGACCTCACATAATTACATGTTAAACTTACAGATGGTGGACAGGAACATACATTGGCTCACCCACTGTACATATCTACTCCAAGCTTTAGCAGAATAAGAATATACACAATATATACATGTAATTCACACAGTAAAACAGTCCTCAACATCTGCTATTTTGTAGGGCTATGCATTTCTTCTATTAAAATTCCACACATGGAACCATCTCTGTGCCAGCTCCTCTTCATAAGCAATAGGATCACTTCAAGGTAAATTAGTTCTTCATGTATATGTAACAGAAACAGCAAAAGCTCAGCCTCTAGTCATCACTGTCACTCCCAGACTCACTCAACTGCAAGTCGTTTCCTATGGAAAACAAAAACCAACAAAACACAACAAGTGAGTAGGCGTTAATTCACATTTCATGGCAATCAAACCAAAGAAGAGTCACATTTACACTGGAAGATTTAAATAACACATGAAATGAATGCAAACATCATCTGTGATTTAATGAAACTGCCCAAGAGTCAAGAGCTGCATGGGGCTAATAGCTGGATTCAGGCCAAACCAAGCATCCTTGTCTCCAGAGCCACCAAAGGTGTTCCCTGGTGCGACAACAGCCCTCTCCATGCTAGCAGCTGCAGAAAACATTCCACAGTCTCCACCCACCAAAGCTCCCATGTATGGCTCTGGGACAAGGCATTGGGGAATTCCTTGGCTTTCTTTACCCTTTAAAAACAGATTTTTTTTTTTTTTTGGTGTAAGACCATTTGGGTAGCCAAGGCAAGGCCTCCACATGTCAATAAACCAAACGGACTGTTAAAGCCATCACAACTCAAGGCTGAACTAAGCTGACACGTGCTTTGAAGGTAAAGGCTGCCCTCCTAAGTGCAGAGATCAGATGAAAGGCCAGGATATGGATCAAACCTACTGGCTCTCACTCTGTCTTGCAGAGCACTTGTGATTCGGTGAGATGGAGGGGATAAAAAGGGGCAAGAATCATGCTTGTGTTCTGATAACTGAACCTATCTCTTCCAGCATTCTCCACAGCCCTCCCCTCAAATCAGCTGCAGGGCATCTATTCAACAGACATAGAGATAAGGGACACAAGAACTTGGGTTAGGGGTGATTTTCCCCACAGCAAAAGAATTTTAAATCCAAAGGTAAAAAGCACTGCATGAAGAGAGAAGCTACCCTAGTAGTTCCCAGATTCTCCTGCAGTCAGAGGCTTCAGATCATTAAACCCATGCAGTATTGTGGTCATGGAGAAGCAGGAAGGAGGCTGCTCACAACCAGAAACAGGGACATGGACCCAGTCCTAATGACTTTGTTGAACTTGGAATTTCACTTAGTCCTTCATTACTGGCAGGAAGACTGACAGGCCTCTAAGTTTTGCAGCAGGGCTTTTTGGTGGGATCTGTACAATATACTTATCTTCTCAGAGCTGGAAACCCTACACATACCTGTATTCAGACTCCACTGATTCCTTATGAATGGGTGCCAAGAGATGTGTGCAAATATGCCTCAGCAGGAATTAAGAACAATTTATGGCAATTGCAAATTCAGTATTTTAACTCTACTGAGTTAGAATATACCTGATGTAGCATAAGGAAAGAGCAACACAGATGCACACCATGTCCCCAGAGAGAGTCACATGGGACAGAACTATGCTTTAAAAATGTGCCTGACTCTGTTTAAAGGGTGAAGTGAGCTTGTACTGATTCAGTGCTTGCAACACCATAGCTGCAATATTTTAACATAATTTTAATTTAAATTTCCCTTCAAAATGTGGTATTTGTGAAAATACAGCTGAGACCAACACAATAAATATGCTGACAAAGTAATACCGAAGACCACAGAGATTGCACTTAGGAACCCAGGACAGCCTTGAGCCATTCACAGTTCTTCACAGACTTTTAACTGACATGTGTCAAGTTAAAGGTCTGTTTATATTTCCATTTAATCTGTATATTCACATGAAAATAATTCATCTAGTGCACCACATCCACACCAGTGGCTACTTGGAGGCCTGAATCAAGACCCAACAGGGACAATGGGGACCACTGCACTGATGCCCACAGGCTCTCCACACCTTCAGACAAGTCTCAGCCCCCTGTTGATAAAATCTGCCCATGTACTTCAGCCAGTGCAACTCTCTAGAACTACTATTTGGCAAAAGTAGTGAAGTTAGCCTATCATGCTAAGTAAATGAGTGGTCATAATCAGCTTTCAGCAGTGTTAAGACACAAGCATTTACTTACGGAGCGTGTTCATGAGCTGATTGCTTCCTTGTGGCCTGCTGGTGCCATTAGCAACAGCATTCCTGTTGTTGTACTGCTGGTGTGGTGGCTGGGAAGGGGAAACATGTGCTGGCTCTTCCCCCTCGCTGCTAGAGCTTTCATCTTCACTCCCAGATGAGCTTTCTGAATCCGATGAGCTGCTTCCACTGCTGCTGCTCATCTGCTCAATAATTTCAACCTCTGCTCTCAGCTCTGAAATAAAAAGAAATTCATCTGGTTGATACCATAAACAGGGCCCCATGGAATTTTGGAAAAGAATGTGCAAATGCAATGGTTTTGTCGAGTATAGTTTATCACACCAAAATACCTCACATGAAAAATCAAGACAGGAAGGGAAACAAAAAAAATCCTGAAAACTTTTTTATTTATTACTGTAGCGAAATTTAAAGAAGCAACAGCACAGATTACATGATAAAACCTCACTTCCACAATTATTCTTCATATACTTCACATTCCTGAAAGCACTTTCAGCTTCATTATTTCTGACAGGCTACAAAGTAAGCACATTAGCTGATCGAGGAAATCTAAATCTGAATTGTTAGATGCTGACATTTAGGCTTTTGGAAAACACAAAAAATGGTCTGTCGGGGAGTGGGTACATGGACATGGGCAAATGATCACAACAGAAACTGCCTTGACTTCAGAGAAAGTATGAAACTGCTTCAGCACAGTCACACAGTCCATTGTAAACAAACTTCAGAAGGAGATGGATGACACCAATTAACTTTGCAGTAGGACACATGAGAATAGCTGAGAATTTTCACATACTGGGGAGTGGCAAAAATACCACAACCTGCTAAAGTAGCCAGGAAATAATGAAACTACTCTGAAACTAGGAAGTTATACAACTCAAGACACTGCCCACTTTAGGGTTTCCAGTGCAAAGAAACACTGGAATGCTGTGATAGCACCACAACAGCCTCATCAGCAACAGCTAGTGTTGGCTGAATGACTGGTTACTAAAGAGCTATTAAGGTATGTCAGCCCAAATTATACAATATTGTTAAATTTTTCATAATTATAAGTGGCCTAAACACTAGTAGAGGACAACTCCTTTGTATCCACCCACAAAGCTGAGTATCTAATGACTCAGTTCATCTTGGCAGGTTTCCATGAGAGAACAACATCTACACATATATTAAGCGTGGAATATGAAACTCTCAAAATTTAGGCTTTTTTTGTGCCAGCAGTACCATACCCACAGGGTTAGAACTCTGTGCTTGTCCTGGAAACTCACAGATTAAAGGGACAAGAATGAAAGAAGGGAGAGATGAGGTATTATCACCCCTACCTAAAAAGTGGAGAACTGATGCTGGGAGTAATTCATGTTAGGTCAGATGTGTGTCAAGAGTCCCTTTTTTAATAAGACTCATTTTCCTTGGGCTAAAAAATAGCCCAATAAAAATAAAAGAGCAACAGCTAAAGTTTTCTAAACTTTATAAAACTTTAAAAGTCTAAAATAAAGAGTAACAGCTAACTTTTCAGCCTCTGCAATATCTGCTGGAGAGAATTCCTCTAGCGTAGCATGTATTAGTTTGAGAAATTGTGTTTTCTTTTGCCAGATTTAAAATCACTGTTTTTCACTTTCAAGGTTTAGAGCTCAATTTCAAGTGCTATGGTTATATTCCAGCTGGGTATTTAAGGATAGCAGTGCTGTTTCTCCAATTTATTTCCTACATCTAGATCCCTGCCTATACCATCTGTGCTCGCTGTAGTTTACCAGTATGCCAGCTACAACCTACTCTTTCAACTTGAAGACTTAGCATAAGAGACCTTTGGAAGAGAAAGAAAATATGATTCAACAGAATCATATATTGATTCAACTGGCCAACAGCAGATGCTACTTTGTACTGTAATATCTTTCTCCCTTATTGCCTCTCAACACAATCTTGCAGGCTTTAAAAATATATTTCAGGCCTGGAGTCTGATACATAAACAAATGAGCACCTGTGAATCACTGTTCTCAGCCTACTCATATTGAGGCTTTCAAATTATAAATGTTCCTTTTATTTAAGGTTAGGAAATTAAAAGGGGAAAGCTAAAGGAAAGGTAACCAGAAATAAGGGTACTTTCTCTTTAAAATTACCAAATATAAACTTTTTTCCCCCCAGCTTAATGATGTAAAATTTCTACATTCTTCTAGTGATGGAATTGTTAGTTGCAAATTACAGTGATTATAATACATTGTCAGAATATCCTGGATTGCAGCAAGCACAATTACCTATCACAGCCCATACTGCAAAAAGATACAACAGACGAGTCTAACACAGGACAAGTGCCCGAGAATTACACATGTATCACTACAGAGCTGGACTCTGGGGCTGAAATGGAAGAATGCTGGCACAGGGACTGAGAACATAGAGCCCACATGTAAAACAGAGTGAAGAAGGTGAGGTGATTCTAGGCATTGGTGGTGAGAGGGAAAAATTAAAACAAAAACACACTGCAGAGAACAAGGGAAAAAGAAATCAAACCTAAGCAAGAAGCACGTACTCGATACAACAGGTGAGGAGATCACTGAAGGAAGTGATGCTGTCTGACCAATGGGAAAGGAAGATTAGCCTGGCCAATTTTAAACAGAATTGAAGATTAGTGTGAGAATGAAGAATGGGAGGTTTCTGCTGGGGAAGCAGAAAACTAAGAGCCCATGAAAGAGGTTTGGTTTTGAGAAAGGAATGAGACAATGCCTTGGAAGTAGTGCTAAAGTCCCTATGCTGAAAAGAGGCAAGAAAAGGCAAAACAGAGCCAGTATCACAAGCTTCAAGGACTGGGAAGTTAAGGCTGTTATCAGTGACACTGGTCACGGGTAAAAACTTGGTCAGAGCCCATCTTCTCATCAACTTCTGTCTCATAGGCTGAGAGCTTCCACTCAGATCTCTGTTTTCTCTCATTCCTTGAGCCCAGAATTTTAAACATCTTGTTTGAGCAGATGAGAGAAAAGCAATGGTTTTCACTAATGTTCTGGTGGCTACAGCACCACTAGAAGTCTGGCAAGTGAAATTCAGCAGGGCCACTAAGGAATTCTGTTTAAAACACTCTTGTCTCACACTCTCAGTGACTAAGCCAATGATGACATCAAAGCTTTACAGGAAAAACACGGCTGCTTTACGATGGTTCGATTTTGCATTTTCCCATTTGACTGCTATGCTCAGTACAGCTATAGGTATTGAAGACATGGGTTAAACATTTCCTCATGGTGCTTCCAATTAAAATAGTTGTGTGTGTATATGTACATATATTCTAAGCTGAACCATGAAAGAATTTGACCTTTCCTAGATCTTTCTGTGCTGTAAGATCAAACACCTCATGTCGAGGCGCCTTCGCAGTTTGAAAGATGACAAGAGTCAGGATGTGCAGCAGTTACTTTTAAAAAAGCTTTCCATACAGTACAGTTTTGAGCACTTGCCTTAATTGAGTCTACATCATCTGAAAAGGCTGACACTGCTTTGGGAACCTAAACTTCTCTACACTTCATGTTACAGCTGTAAAATTTCTTTCAAGAAGACAAAATGACTGTTTTACGCTGGCGGACAAGGCAGGTTTTAGAGTAAAAAAAATAAAATTCAAGGTCAGAAATCATTATCCAAACAGAACAGCCTTTCTCAACAGGGCTGTCTTCTGTATATATTCAGCATCAAATACCATAAGAGTATTTAACTGTTCCTACTTCTCTCAATTCCAATAGGTTGTGCAGATTTTTTAACTAAAGCCTTCACCTTAGACTGCAAGAATACCAAGGATTTCCAGAATAAAGTCATTTAGCTTTAGGGAGGGTTAAGTTTGAATGCCTATAGCAGAACACTTACTGGTAATAATAGAATGCAAGGTGGAGAAATCAACTTGATACTGGCACCCTGAGCATGTGGAGATGGCAGCTAGAAGAGGCAGTATTTTATACTGATGTGCAGAACATTTGATTGAGGTGTTCTTTAGAGACAAACAGTGCTATGGCAAAATCTCCACATACCACAGCTACATTCCAGATAAATAAAATCTGCTCAGATTTTTAAGCACTGAGTCTTCAAACCTGAAATATGTTTCTGTGTTTTTTTTTCCTCAAATGTTGTAATCATGTCAGTATTATTGCATGCTGTAATTTTTCAATATTATTGACAGATATCAGTATGTTGCATGCTGTAATTATGTCAATGCTGTTGAAAACATTTCTGCTGTGGTCAAATAGGTCTGATAAACGTCAACTCTTTTGTGCAAATAAATGGCTGTATTGTGGTATATGTGTGCAAATGTTCACAGCTTAATGAGACATTATCAGATGTAGCTGAGTGTTCAAAAGAACAAGCTCCTACCCTCTCCTATGCTCCCTTCAGGGTCAAGGACAATACAGAAGCTTGAAGAGGAAAGGATTCCACTTGTGCAAAACCCTCGACACAGCCTCCCAAAAGCCTCTGTCCATGAAGGAAGGGAGTGGTTCAATTCCCAGATGCTCTGACTCTGTCCTCAGACACTGTTGTTTGGACAGCTGTGTACTGGGACAACTGACCTACCTGAAAGTTCATTTCCAGCTCATCTGTAAGGGAGGGGTGGAAATGCACAGCTGAGGGTACCAGGGAAAGCAGAAACCTGCACTGAGGTTACCTTAAAACTACTGTGAAACAACACGAGGTCTCTGTGTAAGAGCTTGCTCTTTTGGACACTCAGCTACATCTGATGATGTCTCATTAAGCTGTGAACATTTGCACCCTTAAGTAGGGCACACTGGAAGCAAGAGAGTGTCAAAGTGCCAGAGATCCTTTCAAGAAGTTCCTTTGGGAATTATAAGTTCTGTGCTGTCTTCATTAAACAAAACCCACAGAAATTCAGCTTTCTGTTTATCTTTCTTTCATACAGAGGAAGTACTTCAACCAAAACTAAAGCTAGTACTTGAATGGAAAGAACACAGGATCTTCAGTACAATCTGTGTTCATAAAAACACACATTAAGGGAAGATAACAGGATTGCAGACTACCTTACAGATTTTACAGGTCATTGTCTACATTTCATTGTGGAATGGTGCCATTTTAATTCTACCTTTTTAAAGTAGGTTATTATGATATAAATGGTTTAGCAACGCTGGCACTCTAGATCATCAGTGCTGGAAAAAGTTATAGACTGTAAGCAAAAAACATCTTTTGGCTCTTCTGGGGCTTTGTGCAACTCCCCCTCTAAAGCACCAAATTAAAGTCCTATTTTTAGTACAAGTCAGGTGCTCTAACCCTTGACTTTGGAAACAAAACACCACAGGTTATTTATTTGGAGGTACTTTCATGTAAAAGATTATCAGGTGGCAAAAAAATATTAGTATAGCTGTGAACATTGTGACTTACACTGTAGACCACTAGAAAATGATCTTTTAGAATAAGTGTTACCCCACACAAATGCAATTATTTTACTGTAATACAACCTTTACAAATTGCTGTATGTGTACAAAAGAGTGCCCCAAAGGTTAAGTAACTTATTGTACCCTATAGGAAAAGACATTTAAAATCCACAACTGATTTAATTAAAAAAAAATTGATATATCACCTATTATCTTTTTCTTTACCTATTATACAAAAAACAAAAATAATGTAGCCAACAGAATCTCTCAGACGTTGATTCTGGCTGCTGACCAGCATCCATGTATTGAAATCACTACTGCTGCAGAAAAGTGAGACCAGTCAGCACCTATGCAAACACACAGCTTAGCAGCAAAAATGTCACCTAGTGATTACCATGAACTGAAAAAATACCCTGCTGAGTAATTAACTTCATCTGGGCAATTAACATAGGCTAAGTCTACAGACAAAAATAGCTATATGGGACAGAGAAAAAAAAAAAGAAAGAAACCCAGAAAAAAAAGCAGACAGAAAGAGCAAGCTTAAAATTCAATAATTGTGTCTGGTGTCAGTGCCGAAGAACCAAACAAAAATTTAAAGTATTCCTTATCCTGACTGTATTATCCACAGCAAAACCAGGTATCACATCAGGAGCAAAAGAAGAGCATGGGCAAAGAAAGTGCACCCTACCCACAGCAGAGCACTAAGACAAAACTCTGCCTAAGCAGAAGAGTGAGTTGAGCTAATTGCTTTGAGGTACTTTTGAAATACAAGTTTAGCAGCCATAAGGCATATGTGTCAAAGCTGCAAAGGAGTGGTTGTGGAAGAGGGTAAGCTGCAGGTTTGTTCACTCTCACATTCCTCCCCTACTAGCACTGCTTGGCATGGTGCAAGCTTGCCTTGTGCTGGGAACACAGCTGCCTAGCCCTTCCATCCCACCAACCTTACTCAGTGCAGGGTACTTTCTCCAAGTGACTTGACTGCATAAGGAGACCTTGGACCATCACACTTTGTTACTGCTGCTGTGGTGCAATTGTCCAGCACTGACCTACAGGTTTCTGAATTCACATTAATTTTCTTTCTTCTTTCCCGAACAGAGAAATAGTTTGGAAGAGAGAAAATTACCCAGAAAGAGGAAGCTTTCTCATGCCAGAGAAGATGGCAGTATAAATATCTATTCTAGTAGAAGAGAATAAATAATCACTTTACTAAGATGAATAAAGAAACAAGATATAAAGAAGTCAACACAGTTGTCAAGTACCATCTTTTAATCCCTGAATGTTTTTAGAAATTGCACAGCCATAGTTTTGATTATAAAGAAGAAATACAAAGAAACTACAAACCCTTCTTTACCTCTCTTAATATCGTCCAGCTGGGGCTCTGGTGAAGGATTATCCTTCAAAGGAGAAGTTTTAGGTCCAGCTGCTGGCTTGGTTGGGGCTCTGAACTGTGAAGGAGGCTGAGATGCTCGGGCAGACTGTTGCTCTATCCGGGCTTGGATCTTACTGCTGCCCTCTGCTCTGAAGAAACAACCAGACACATTTAGTGGTACTGTGCAACTGTGTCCAGCTTTTTCAATCTCCTTGTGCTAATGCATCATCTGTGACTTCCTTTTGCACAGATCTCTAATTTGTTTTACAAAGATGAAGACTGAATTACAGCTTTCTGTACGCAACACTTACTTTCAATAACAAAGAAACATATACAACTACACTGCAACACCCTTACAAAATGTATTTTCAAATCCAGATGTGGTTCAGTGATGCCAAATTCTCTACTTGAACAACAATGAAGGCTTTAATTTAGAAATTAGTAGTTGTATTTTTAAAAAAAGAATGATCAATCATAGTAATTTAAAATAACTACAAATCCATTCACAACAAAATCCTGCTTAAAACAATCACAGCGAAAGAAACAATTTTCTCACTTGCAATTAAATAATCTCAAACTGAACTCTCTTAGAGGTCAACTTGGCTAGAGTAATCACTCTTACTGCTAAATACAGCATACAAGCATTTAATTCCTGGGTTTTATCCATTTGCTGTTAACCCTTCAAAACAGTTTAAGCTGTTTCCTTAGTGGAAAATAGTCTCCAGAATAACACTATGCCAACCTGTTTAGTTCAAAGCAGGTATTTCTGCCTTTTATTGAACCCACAATGTGACTGAGATTGCAGACCAGTCAATACCCTTGGCAGAAAAAGAAACCCAAAAAACCAACGACAAACCCAAAGTAGGTTCCTTTACAGTACACCATAATAAGGTTAAAGGGTGTGGTGTATTTATTGCATAACAGCAAAGCCTTTGGGGTTATGGCTTTATGCAGTGCAGCCCAGAAGCGCTTGTAGATATTAGAGCTCAGTTTCTGTTCTAGGAGGGTTCCAGCTCAGCAGTGTTACACTTTGTGTCTGGAAACTAATCCCATAACGCAAGGTAAGTTAAACTAGGCCATGTCAAACTTCCTGGGGATTCACCTAAACCACCTGTGCTACCGGAGCTGCTACATGGAGCATTTACTGGGATGTCTCTGTGCCTCAGTGAACTCTTAGATTGAGTCCTGTTCATTCACCAGTGACATGCAGCTGTTGGATACCACATCAATGCAGCTTACAGTCTATCTACAGAGAAGTGAGGAGTTGGCAAGATACTCACTGTATCAAGTGGAAGGCAAAAGTCAAAGACTTCCAGTATTAATTATGCTCTTGGAACTACAGATGGTTTTATGTGGAGTAAGTTCACTTACTCCTCTGTGAATGTCATCAAGGTATTGACACTAAAAGTCCTGTTCCCACAGAGTGTTAATAGGTTGATCAGAGTGGAAAATAAAAGGCACTTCTGATATAGAAAATCAATGACTTTGCAAAGCACTATTCGTCAAAACAGGGGTCCCCAAATGTTTTACTACCTGAGAAAATATGAAGTATTTTTACCCACACGAGACATAGACCTCAGTGTAACCAAACATCTCACAGAACTCAGGCCCTCCTGCACCTACTTGCTCCCTTCTGACTTAAGCTTCACCCAGACAAAGTCCAGCAGAAGTGAAATTGGGAATTCAAATCTCATCTCTGATGTGCTCATATCCACTGGACAAGATGAATGCTACATGGATGAGTTTTCACATCACTGATTCAGAGGAGTATTACAGTCCATTTACCTTGAACTCAAGGTGTTCCTGGCAAACACCCAGCCAACTACCAGCGAGCTGCAACCCACATTTCCAGTAGTTTTAGCAGCTAAGGCTTCTATACTGCAACAAAGTTTTTTAATGTAAAATTTCTAAACTTATTTAAGAGTTTCTTCTTCACAAGACATGTGAATTACTGCTTTCTCTTTAGGTCTCAAGCTGTGGTTCAGTGATGCTGAAAGAGCCAGACACTGCAGGCAGAGCAGTAGGACAGCTAAAAACTTTCCAGCCGCATACTTTGTAGCATTTGTGCAGCAGAGTATTGGGTCAGAAAGGATTTCTGGCTTCACCAATTCTTCTAGGTAAAGCACCATAACCATTATTTGTACAGCTCTGCCCACCTCCACCAGCTGGAGGCTTTGTACTTGTGTTCCACCTAATATATTGCTTATCCAATATGGGAATGAGTGTTTCTTGTTCCCTAAGATTATGTTATTGAAACATCGTGACTCCCACAGGAAGCTGTAGGGAACAAACCTAGAAAGTCCAATAATCCTTTTGACAGTCTAATATTTTTATGGGGTTTTTTGGCTAACTAGAAATTCTTAAAACACATCCCATCCTTCAGCCAGTGTCTAAAGCCTCAAATCACCACAGGTGTTTCACTGCAAACTATAATTATGTCATTTCAGCTGTGGAGAATTTACAAATTCTTTACTCTTGGATTCACACTCCTATTTGCATTTTTAGGCATGATAATTGGCTATGTAAAGCTAAGGTTTAATAATTAAACATCACTACAAAATAAGAGAGTTCTGTTTCAAAACCCAGTCTTAGTAAGAAACTTAAGCAATAATTAATCCTATCAATTAACCCTGTCCCCAGCTTTACCTTGTTTTCTTGACTTGAATGCTGCTACTAAGTTTTTCCAGCACATATTCCCCAGTGTCATGATTGATAATAAGCACACAGTCCTTCTGATACGGCCTTTTATTTCCTTTAAAGACAGTCATTGGTGGAGTTGAACCCTGGTAAAAAGAAAGAGCACATATTGTTATATTACCCTGGCCAAAAATTTATGAATACTAAGAGGAAAGAATGTATGTTTTGTTCTGAAAAAGAGGCTAAGCACTTAAATGTTTAGTACCTACAGAAAATATTCATTCATGAAGAGAGAAATACAGAGAAAATGTGCAGTAGATCAGACATTTCCTCATAGAAATATTATGCCTTTCATCATTTTAAGTGCCTCTGTAGTGACAAAACATCTTCTCCATAGCTGCCTTTTATTTACAGTTCTCATTCCCAAAATGGCAGCGTAACTAAATTTGCACAGCTGTCCCTGACAAGTATCAGAAATCTTCTTGATGTTTCTGCCCTGGAAATCATGGGTTTGGATAAGAAATAATGTTCTAATTATTTGTGCAGCAGAACTATTGCCCAAGGAAATATGTGGTCAATTGAAAAATAATTTAAACTCCACTGTATATTTTACATAAATATATACGGCAGTATTTTCACAGTGGATTACAAGCAACTGTCACTTACAAACTATGTAAGAGCAGCTGCCTTCTTCAAAGTCAGATTAGCGTGCATATGCCCATGCAATTATACTGAAATGTCTTCTCAAAGGCAAATGGGGTATTTTGATGCCTTCCAGAAAGTCCCCAAGTCCACACAATGCTACACAGAGCCTTAGAAGTCTAAAGGCTTAGACAGAGAAGCAAAAAAGACAACAAACTCATGTGGTGGTGCAGACTGGCTAACTGGTAATGCTGAGATTATGCTCAGCTGTACTGCATGCATGCACAGCCTGGCCCATACACCTGGTTTTGACACTGCAGACAGCTGAATCCATGGTCTGTCAGCACATAACAGTATGGATGCACACCTGGCCATGTCAAAAAACTGTTACTCAAGGGGTTATGTTTTCAGCTATGAAACATAATCAGGCTCCTCTGTAATGTGTAGATACTGTATAAAAGAATTCGTTTTTAAAAATAAATGTTTATTCATATGCACACACCGTAGGAAAGCAACCAGAATCAGGCAGCAAATGAAAAAACCCTGCACTCTCCGATATATAATTCTGAGCAGAAAAATGAACAATCACATTTTAACTACTCTGAAAGCAATTCCTATTCTCCATGTTGCTAATAGATAGAATATATTTGAATTTAAAATGGGTTCTGAACAGTAAGTGTGAAAAATCTGAGTTCCTAACAAAGACACAGTAAGAGAATTCAGAAATACGACTCAGAAAGGATGTCTCAAGAAAGTCTAGTCTTCAAAGGCATGTTACATTTTTATCATTCCTGTGTTTAAGAGGAAAGCAACATTTAAGAGAGTAAAAAGAAAGCTTAAAGTCAAATCTGCTTGCTGTTGACAACTAAGCCAGGAAACGTATAATGCACAAAGGTAATGAAAATTGATCAAAGTTTGTTGGCTATCATTCTGCTACCCAGAAGCCTCCTAAAGCAGCAAAGACTGTGATTTTGGCTAAACAATAAGTAGAAATGTAAGTGCTTAGGCAAATTAAGTCCCACTCTTCTACTTTAAATGTTTGGGGTTTATGTTAGTGCAGAAGTAAGAGTGGCTTACAGATTTTGCTGATTACAGGACAGAACTGTTTTCACCTGTGAGGGTTTTTTGCCTGGCAGAGTTCAAGAAGCACTTGGACAATGCTCTCAAGCACATGGTGTAATTCTTGGGATTGCTCTGTGCTGGGTTAGGAGCTGGATTTTGATAATCCTTGGGGCACCCTTCCAACTCATTATATTCTATGATTTTCTTCTGTAGTACTCTAACAAGCAGAAGTTTTCCCTTCCCATTCTTGGGATTGCTCTGTGCTGGGTTAGGAGCTGGATTTTGATAATCCTTGTGGGCACCCTTCCAACTCATTATATTCTATGATTTTCTTCCGTAGTACTCTAACAAGAAGTTTTCCCTTCCGCAATCCAGACTGTTTTTCAAGTATTAAACTCACTAAATTCACATGTAGAAATAGTACTTCAATTTATCCAAGCTGCAAGAGACACCAAAATATTTCCACCAAACAAATTATCAGAGATATTCTCAGGGATTAGAAAATTTCAAAAAGAAAACTTCAACTCAGAATTTGAATCCTATCCAATTGTTGGACAACTGGGAAGCAAAGGAGCATCCAAGAAATTCAGTGAAACTTGTCAAAACCTCTAATTCTTTTACAGTATGACAAGTGTTTTCCAGCTCTCTGACCAGAACACAGGCAGCACTGCCTTGGAACAACATAAACAGAGTGGCTTGGCTGCCTAAACCTTTGCAGCATATCACAAACTCAAGGCTGCTCATACTGAGGGCAAGATAATCAAATTAAGCTCGTCAGTACAGAGATTTGGAAAGGAACATTACAAGTGATGCTGCTCAACACAAAAAATGAATGAGCAACTCTTGTTTCCAACTAATCCAAGAGGAATGCTGCTGTTAGTTGTGCTGTTACCTGCCCTCCAATAGCATTACCATGCTCATTATTTCTATAGATAAAAACCAGTTTGTGACCTCCTGCAGCACTGAAGGTGACCAAAGCCATATAAAGAACAGGAGCAGGGTGAAGCAGGCTACAGCTTCATTCAGTGAGAATTACCACAGAACCATCACCTACCAATTAAAACCACGGGTGTGCTGGGAAGAACAATACCAAAAAGATCTGACACATGGCTTCCAAACTGACTGGTGCCCCCCTGCAGCTACCAGGCCCATTGATGTCTGTGAATTCTGGTTTATTGGCTTGACACACAGCATTAACTTCAGCTAAAAAACAAATCCAGTTCCAGCACATGAGCACTTTCTTTTGTTTTGGTAAGGAAGCCACTGAATCTTCAATTACAAACCAGCTGCACCTATAAACAGATTGATCACTTGTTTTATTGCTATTTGACCATCATCCTCACACAGTAGACCTTTATGGCATCATTAGGGAAGGAAGTGGATGGGAAACTACTTCATGGCAACTTACCAGGACTAGTCCCCTTGCTTCCACTGATAAAGCTAAAGGCAGGGAACCCTCTATGCCCTATCTGTACATGACTGAGTAAGGGCAGGAGCATGCTTACAGGTCTGACTGAGGGTTCTGAACATCCAGCCTTGACTGAAGCCTGAGTTACATTGCCTTTCTTCAGCAAGACACAGCACTAAAAATGGATGGGAACCAGGTGTACAGCTTCAGATAACAGTAAAAGTCTCCTTGCCTTTCAAGGGAGACTAGGAAGGAAGGAATCAGAAGCAAAGAACAATTCAGCAACCATACAAATATAGCCCTTTACAAAGATCCAGTTGTACAGTCCTTTCCTAAGGTAACAAACGACAAATCCAGCTGCTTAAATACTGAACCCACAGCGTTAATAAAGAAAGTGAAAATAGATTTACATTAGACTGTAACAACACTGCAAATTTGTTGGAGAGTAAACAGGAGCACATATATAACAGACTTACTGGAATATGTGGCAAAGTGATGGTAACATCATCTCCTTTACCCACTTGGAGGTCCCCCTCACAAGACGTATCAATCGATGCTGGCTTAAAATCATCTGAAGAGGAAAACAATTGTGATTACATTTGTTAGAGCCTTGAGAAGCATCAGTGTGCCCTGCAAAGAGCAACCATACATTTATAGACGTATCAATCGATGCTGGCTTAAAATCATCTGAAGAGGAAAACCATGTGATTACATTTGTTAGAGTCTTTAGAAGCATCAGTGTGCCCTGCAAAGAGCCACCATACATTTACTCTGATTATAGGGAATGGTAAAGCACACACTAGTGTTTACAGCAGGGGTGGAATAACACACCAGTACACTGTGTCTACAAGTAGCAACCCAGTCATGTGGTGGTACCATATCCTGAACTTCCTTTCTAAAATAGAAATAAGGTTCTAGATCTTGTGTTTGAACACCAAAAGCAGACTTCTCCAAACCCCAGGCTTTGAGTGGCACTTGATTTTACAGGCAAGTGTAAAACTGTACCAATCAAACTCAAGAGAGTAACAACTTCCAAAACCCTGGGCTCTGCTTAGCTCTTGCCAATTGCAAACCTGAGGACTCCTCTGTGACAAACACCAATTTAATGACACCCACTTATTTAGCCTTACTGATATTTCAGGCTCTTTAATGGCCATCTCGCCTCCACAATAGTGTTAAAAGCTCCACATGGGTGGAGGAGGTCTCAGCTGTCACTTATGAGGAAAGAAAGAGGTGCTGATCTTACTACAGCAGCTTCATGCTGGTCCAAACCCACTGTGGACAGAAAGCATCAGTAAGGGGAGGCACTGTACTGGCTTTAAACTAACACTTGTTTTAGGTATTTTCACTCTGTTTTACAATGCTTTGTCTCCAAAACCAAGGCACTTCTGTTTAATGCATTCATTTGAACTGAGAACATTTAAAATTAAAAGCATTTTCCCCTCATTATTCTGTTGTGCTGGTAAGCCACAAAATAACAGAAAAAAAAAACCCTATCAGAACCTCTGATATCTTGAGAGAGGATTTAGACAAATTGAAATAAAAGAACTGAGAACATTTAAAATTAAAAGCATTTTCCCCTCATTATTCTGTTGAGCTGGTAAGCCACAAAATAACAGAAAAAAACAAACCCTATCAGAACCTCTAATATCTTGAGAAAGGATTTAGACAAATTGAAATAAAGTCACACAGATATAGGCTAGTTTGCCTTGTGTTTGTTTTCATAAGAAGCCTGCACTCAACTCTAGCATCCCTGCACATGAAGAGGTGCAATTATATTCACGATCAAGGCTTTTAATTACCGCATTAGTTATGAAATTAATACCTCAGAACAAATTTAAAATATAATTCCACTATGAAAAACACATTTGCAGGAAAAAAACTCCAAACCCTGGCTTGTAATAAATTCTCATTAAGAGGATGTTAATGTTTAGTTGAGTTTTACTTTGACAGCACAACAAGCAGAATCAGACACACTTGACTTAATCCTCATGCCTTTACTGCCAGATCAAATCATAGCCTTCAATTTCATCTGAGCAATCTGTTTCTAGCTATTGTTTCCCACCTACTTTATGTGCAAGCTTGCTAAATAAAATAAACCAGCGGTACAAGAGCTAGTCTCTTTGCCAAAACAGGATCAAGAGTTTCAACAGCACCATTATCAACTTAAAAGGCATATCACTACCAGACTTCTTTCTTAAGCACAGCAATATAGAATTACTTTAAACAAACATTCAACTAATTGTTTTCATTTTGTTAGCATGTGCCTGGCTAATCCTCATGTAGATTGAGAGCACATATTTCCCTCCAAATATACCCACAGCTCTTTTCCCAAAAATCAAATGTTTTCAAGATGTGTTCTTCAAGGATAATCCAGTTTCTCAGTACAGGAATGAAGTATCTTAAGAAGGTCGAAACAAATGTAGCCTACGAAATCCTCTGAGTGCAGTTTGTGTGAAGGGGATTATGGCAATAATATAATGTTTGGATCCCAGCTAAATCGTTCCAGAACAACAGTTAGGGAAAAAATATAACAAGACAATGAAGAAATCTCATTTAAAAGTCACAGATGGAAAATAGAGCATTCAGAAAATAAAACTCCATTCTTCCAGTTGTAGTCTGAAGACTTTTGGCATTGCAATTCCTTAAGAAATTTGTTATTGAAGCACTTTCCATTCTAGAAATCCAGTATATTTCCACTTGGATATAGTTTGGGTTTATTTGACACAGGATCAGGCACTTGGGTGACCAGAATCACTGAAACTACTATTTGTGGTGTATGAATATGGGCAATGAGACCAGGCCTATATGTGTGCATCATAAACCAAAATATCCTACTGTTTTTTTGTATAAATTCCCACTTTCATCACTTTCATAGAAAACTACTAAGTTATAAGTTTAGTATTCATTACATTTACTCTTGATGGTTTACCAGTCATTTTAGAAATAAAAACTGGACTCGCTTTGCTCAAATTTCTTGCCCCACAGAATTCAAGCATGGGAATACAGTGAGTTCCTCTTCAAAGCAATCTACCTCAGGATTTATCTTGCATTTATTAGGATTACTCTAAGTGTCCGAGTCCCTTCTACTTGCTTTCCTGGGACAGTGATTTATTACAGCTGGCTGGAGTCGGGACAGCCAGGGGCAAGCTCTGCTGGGCTACACGTTGCTTCATCAGGAAAACTCCCAGTCAAGAACCCCGTCCGAGTCCCTTCTACTTGCTTTCCTGGGACAGTGATTTATTACAGCTGGCTGGAGTCGGGACAGCCGGGGGCAGCTCTGCAGGGCTACACACTGCTTCATCAGGAAAACTGCCAGTCAAGAACCCAACTCTGGATGCTCCGGCTGCCTCTCCAGGCCTGTCCTGCAGTTAATTGCCACAAAGAGAGCAAAATAAGATGGCAAAGCCACCTCCTTACGGGGACAACTCTTCCAAGCGATTAATAGCAAACTTTCTAAAGCTGCAAGAACCCAACTCTGGATGCTCCGGCTGCCTCTCCAGGCCTGTCCTGCAGTTAATTGCCACAAAGAGAGCAAAATAAGATGGCAAAGCCACCTCCTTACGGGGACAACTCTTCATGCTTCCGAGCGATTAATGGCAAACTTTCTAAAGCTGTTCCTTCGCCTTGGCCTGCCTCGCTCATGCCCCCTCCCCGCCAGCATCCACCTTCCCCTTCTTCCCGGGCTGGACCCCTCTGTGGGGAAAACACTCGTGGAGAGGAAAGACGGGCGCGGAGGGAGAGGGAAAGGGGGAGACGGGTGCTGGAGGGGCAGCAGGGCATGGCGGGGGGGAGCAGGGCGCTGAAGGGGACAGGAGGGAAGCGGGGAGATGGGCGATGAGGGGGCAGGACGAACGCGGTAGGAAAGGCGCTGAGTGGGGACGGAGCGCCGCGATGGCGGAGCGAACGAGGCGAGGAGAGCAGCGGGGTCGGCGCGGCAGAAGGAGCAGCGCAGCCGGGGCACGGCACGGCACGGGACGGGACGGGAGCGGGGAGGAAGAGGCGGCCGCGGGGGAGGCGCTCACAGCGGATGGTGTGGAAGGAGGCCTTGGGCCGCCGCTCGAAGCTCTCGCCCAGCTGCAGCGGGTGCTCCTCCTTGTCCAGCAGCGAGTTCGCCGAGCCGTTCATGGCCCCGCTCCCGGCCCGGCCGGTCCCTTCCCTCTCCTCCGTGCGCTGCCGCCCGGCGTCCTCCCGGAAATTCTTGGCTTTCCCTTCCGGGAACCCTCTCCGGGGCTGGCGGCGGGTACGGCGGGGCGCGGCGGGGGCCCGGGGCCGGGCTGGGGCTGCTGCCCCGGGGAGGGTCTCCGGGGAGGTGGGAGCGCGGCGCTCCCCGCCCTCGGTAGGGCTGGGCAGGGCAGGAGGGGCTTTCCTCTCCTTCCCTTCCCTGCCGGGGTATCCAAGCCCCGGCTAAGCCGGGACAGGAGCTGCTGGAGGGAAGCCGGTTCCGCGTGGTGGGACCGGAGGATCACACGGAGGTGTTACATGTTTGTGGGATCAGCTCTGGGTTAAACACCTTTAAAAGGCTTTTTAGCCTAAGCATGGGCTGTTGTGACTGGGTTTATCATCGCGCTGCCTTCCCACCGCAGCAGATACGTCACTGAGAGGACTGGCTTGCGTTTGTTTGTTTCCCTCGCTCGTTCTGTGGTGAAATAATGGAGCGCGCCTAGAATGCAGGCGTGTGCAGAAATACGGCAGAAATTCTGCTGATTAAGCTTTTGTTTGTTTGTTTTGAGGATATGCGCTTCTTGAAGAGACGTCCTTTCGAAGGAGCCTCTTCTTCATAGCCTCCTGCGCTGTTCTTGGAGGAAAAGGGGGTGTGCCTGTGGCACCGGACAAAGTTCTGACAGTTCTTTGTTTCATTTGCACGCTTCCGTATTTTACGTTTGTGTTTGTGTCATGACGTGTATATATCATGATAGCATCATGTGTAACATGTACATATGGTCCATGATATGTGTCATAGAATGCATTTTATCGTAAGATAAAATACGTAAGTGAAGTACTACTCTTGTTTGTTTGTTTTAGGGTGTGTGTTGTGGTTTTCTCATTTCCTTTTTGGTAAATTGACACCAATGCCTGGCTCTGGGCACTGATGTACAAGAGTAGTGTGTGTTTGCTGCCTGGGCTTCCCTGTGAGCTACTGGGCCATGAAGCATTTAATCCCCATGTTCCATCATCCAGGATCTGCATGTTTATGACAAGGCAGATGTCAGAACCAGTTTAACATCAGAGAAATTGTTTGACTCCTTTCCCAGCCTATTAAAGCTCTTTTTGTTGATATCTGAAAATAAAACCACCTGTGATTGTTAAAACCAGTGTGAATCCTCAGGAGGAGGCAGTGGCATGAATGCTGGCACAGGCCAGCTCTGGGCATTTTGGCCACAGTACTGTTTTTTTTCTCTTCTTTAGGTGATGGGGTGTTATAAATGCTGTTGTTTTCACCAGTGTTTTCTCACAGAGCTGAGAGCAGGAGGAAGAAATGCTAATATAAATACTCTTTGTTTCATTAATTTGAATGTGACTCTTAAATGTCTAAGTTACCTTTTTTCTCCCTGAAGTGTTCTAAGTGAGGTTAATGAGAAACAAAGCCCTTGCTTTCCCTCTTAAGTCTTTTAGTGAAAATAAAGTTAGAGCTGCACCGTCTTTTTCTTGTTGGGTAGCTTTCTAGAATGCAAAGGGAGAACCGGGAGACTCTGAAGTATCTTCTTTAACTTTGACATCAGTATGGTGTTGTATACAGTTCTTAGTTTAGATGAAGGTTTTCTGAAATTAAAGAGAATTCTGCTGAACATATAAGTCCCTCAGGTAGGACAGATCACTAAAATTGTAGTAAGTGCATACTCTAATTATTTCTCATTTTTAATTCTGCTTCTAGATCCTCACTTATTTTACCTAAGTTAAGTGATGGAACCATACCCTAAAGAAAAAAAATCATCCTTGGGTCTTTGGTGTTTATGTTTGTGTGAAGGAATCTAGGATGTTCAAAGAAATGGTGTCAGCAAATTGCTTAAATATAGTAACAACATCTCCTGAAGATGGTGCTTTCCAAAAAAAAGGCCATAGTGCTCGAGTCCTTAGCCCAGAAGAAGTGGAAAAACTGGCAAAAGATCAGGTTTTGGTGTCTGAGTTCAAACAACTAAAACTGGAGAAAGAGGCACAGAAGAACTGGGATCTATTTTACAAAAGAAACAGCACCAACTTCTTCAAAGACAGACATTGGACAACCAGAGAGTTTCAAGAGTTAAAGGCATGTCGTGAGGTGAGATCTGTGCAATTCTGCTGGAAAAGATGGGATTGATTGTTTCCAATCAGCTGTTTCCAGGGGAGTTAATAATACTTAGAGCAAAGCCATTTGGGTGAGAGCTGACACATGTAGAGTTTGCAGTGCCCTGTTCCAAGAAAAGGCGTCAAAAGAAAAGGTTTTAATATCAAAGATAACTTCTCAGAATCATATGCATCAGTTTAGTTTCAGTTTATAATTGGCCCTTGCTGGATGGGGATGCTGTTCATAGCATCCTGGATGCTGAGAATGCAGTCTGGAATATTTGGGTTTTGAGTCCTAAAGGAGACAACTTGCCTCTCTGTGTGCACTTCAGTACACTGCTTTAGAGAAAAGCATCCAGAATTGCAGGCTGATTGCTGAACACAGTTAAGGGGAATAGCCAGATGCATCTGTTGTTCCTTACAGCTGAATGAAAGACAAGACAGAAATGGCACAAGTCTGTTGATTGCTTAAGGGGTAGATGACTGAAGAAATATTAATATGTTCTAAAATTATTTCTAATTTTGTGGAAATTTGGAATGTCTGGGTTTTAGTGTCAGATTATGCAGTGGTTGTCTACTTTGGTTTTTTTTTTTTGAAGTATCGTAATTAAAATTGGGAAATATTAATATGTTCTAAAATTATTTCTAATTTTGTGGAAATTTGGAATGTCTGGGTTTTAGTGTCAGATTATGCAGTGGTTGTCTACTTTGTTTTTTTTTTTTTTTTAAGAATCGTAATTAAAATTGATTATGGCTTTTAAAATGCTGGTTGAACAGTGCCTCTGCTCATATGATGAGAAAACAAAAATTATGTTTTGTCTTGTATTGCTTCCTCCCCAGTTTGCAGATCAAACACTGACCATTCTGGAAGCAGGCTGCGGGGTTGGGAACTGCTTGTTTCCACTCTTAGAAGAAGATAAGAATATTTTTGCATATGCCTGTGATTTCTCTCCTAGAGCTGTTGAGTATGTGAAGGTTGGTGTGATATTTGGAACTTCTTTTAGAGTGTTTTTTAGAAGCTTCTAAAATTACAAATGACTGTAACAACAGACTTCTCTTGGCTTCCTTTTTGTAGGAAGGGTAGAATATGCTTTGCCAAAAAAATTGAGACTGATGCATTTCAGTGGAGATCCTATGTAAGAAGCCAAATCATTGCTCAAGACTTGGCTTTTCAGTGTCAAATTAGAGCATTATGGTATATTACTTGCATGATTTATGAAGATTGTGCTTTTTGGGAGCACTGCTATGTCTCTGCTGACTGTGCAGTAAAAGCAAAATTTGTTTGATGTGGAAGAGGGAGTCCCAAGGAGAACCTTAAAAACAAGGCTGGGAAAATTATTGTTAAAGGAATTTGTAACCTGATTAGGAGTAGGTATGTGTACACTTAGTTGTGGGTACTGCAGTCCAAAGTCGAGCCTTGCAGTAGTTCTGGTGGGGGCTTTGGGCATTAAAACTCTTTATGAAGTGGGTAATCACAGGTAAATTTCTATATATCTGTTAACTGAAAGCATTGTGACCAAGAACCACATGACACAGACAGCATTTGTCATACGAAAGGAAGAAATGCCTGTGGCACACAGAAGAGGACAGCAGCTCCCTGGGATGCTGTGCCTGCACCCCAATATGAGGTTGGGCTGAGCCTGTACCCTGGGTTTTGGATGACTTAATGGCATCTGCCTCAACAGCTTTTGCTGAATTTAATTTTTGCCAAGACTGTTTTTTTTCCTTTTTTTTTTCCACAGCAAAACTGTGGGCTAGAGCAGCCCAGCTGCAGATGATGTGTCAGGAACCCCAACTGTTTGCAGTCTACCTGTAGCTCAAGAGCTTTACTTTCATCACCCTCTAATATGTAGTTTCTTTCAATAGAGTTTATGTATTCTTTAAAGAGTAGAAGCAGGGGTAAAACAAAAGTAGTATGTTTTCTGAATTGTCTTAATGCACATTCCTTCTCGAATTCTTGAGAACAGGCCTTTGTACTAGTAGTAGTTTCACTATTGTAGTTAGCTGCAAAAAATTTCTGATAGCAGTAACCGCCTGTTGGAGGTTAATATTCTCTTGCCACTGTGTTTTGTATCTCTCTACTGATTAATTTCACAAGATTTTTACTTTATTGTAGCAACAAATGCTGCTAATTTTCAGTGAAAGCTTGCTCTTTTCATTTCCCTAGAAAAATGCCTTATATAGTACAGAAAGATGTAAAGTGTTCCAGTGTGATCTTACCAAAGATGATCTTCTAGACAATATACCAGCAGATTCCGTGGATGTTGTCACACTTATATTTGTGCTTTCTGCCATTCATCCTGACAAAATGCATCTTGTCCTGAGGAACATTTACAAGGTAAAACCAGATGATTTTGCAGCCTTTAAAGCACTTCTTTTTAGCTCAAAAGTATATTTTTTTCTGAGAAAATTACTCTCTTGCAATGGTGATTTTTCATATTATATTCCACGCATGTATTTCGTTAGTTCACTGAGTATGCAGGACTAAAATATCTTTTACAATGTTCTTTATTTTTCTCCTGGTATTGTGAGATTGTTTGGATTGAGGCCTAATTCATGCCATCAGTGTAACAAAAAGATATATAAAATATGGCCTTCATGTACCTGATAGGGGCCTACAGGAAAGCCAAAATTAACTTCCTGAGATCCAGGGACCTGCAGTTAGGATGCTGCTGTTATTATGAAACATATTTGACCTGTGGTGGTTTAAAAGTAGTGTTCAGAAGGCAGTATTAATCTAGACTCACCCCCCTAAGCTGTCTTTGTAAGTTGATAAACTAAGACAGGCCCATCCAAAGGGTGGTTTAAACAACCTGGATTGTTATTGTTCTGTATTTTCCTGAAACGTCATATATTGACTGCAGAGGAAAACAATCAACATACCTTTTTACTTTTGCATATGTGTGTTAAGAGTCTTGTATTTTCTGATATTATTTGGCTTATTATCAGCAATTTGAAAAAGGAATATTAGGGGTTTTATTTTATATCTCCAGCTGTTTTCCAAAGTCAGGATTGGTTCTTAGGTTATATAAATATTTAGGTATTTAAAATCAGCATGGGCAATGACCGTGTATTTATGAATTTTAAACTCTTTATAGCTTGCTTTCTTTACCAAAAAGCAACTTTATAAATCCATTATGCACTTTCCTAAAATGGCTTCTTCTTTATTTTGCAAAATATGCAACATTTGTCTTTCTCCCATGAAAAGAGAAATGTGATGATATTCTAAATTTTATTGTTAACCATTAAACAAAATCAGGTGCTAAACTGGATACGTGCCAACAGAAAAAAATGCCCTGATGGGAATTTTTGTTAAACTGTATATTTTCTTATTTTCTCTGTGTTTGAAGAGTGTTGCTAATTTAGCTGATCAGCACCCAGATAGGTATTCTAAAACTAGTTGTAGTCTTTTATTCATGGGGAAACATTTTTAAGAGTCAGTCCAGTTTTTGCACAACCTTTTTGTTGCACAGGGAATGAATTGTATCTATATCTATCTACATCCATCTATCTATTTATCTGTAGATATCTATCTCACTGTTGTATTGTATTCTTATAATCTTGTATTGACTGTGCTAGTGTACTTTGCCTTAGTTACCTTTGTCTGTATGTTTACACAAATAACTATACATATATATGACTAAATCTGTTTAGCTTATTAAAGTATATAATAATAAATATAGTGTATTATGTGACAGGTATTAAAACCAGGCAAGTGTGTCCTGTTCCGAGACTATGGCCTGTATGATCATGCAATGCTCAGGTTTAAATCAGGCAGCAAACTTGGGGAAAACTTTTATGTCAGACAAGATGGGACAAGATCGTATTTTTTTACTGAAGGTAAGACATGTTGTAGAGTGCTTTCTTTTCTGTGAATCTTTTGTTCAAACTTTCTCCAGGGAGCTGCCAGCATGCCCATGGAAGTTTTATTTTGTGTGGATGAACTGTTAAATTGTGGTTTATTTAATTTACCATCCTTTTTGGGAAGAAGCAGTTATTTAGACTGGCAGAACTTTGTGGAGCACTTTCTTATTTATAAGCTTGTTTCATATGCTATAATTCTCCAAGAGCAGGAGTTTCTGAATTTGCTGAATTTCATTCAGATTTGTTACCTAAGGGGAAAAGATCTGTGTTCAGTAAACGAATTAATCACCTTCATGAAGCAAGTAAGCAGTTCATTTGGCATCATTCTTTGTGCAGGTGAGCAGGATGAGGTCTATTGACTTCTAAAAGCAGAACCACAACTGCAGCGCTGAGAAGCTCATGCACAAATCCTGGGATAGCACTGACTAGCTGTGGTCACTCTGTCTTCTAGGGCTTGTTCTTTAGTGAAGATAATGCAAAAAACTATTTCCATGTGATACAGTATTTAGTTTTTGTTCAGTGCTCATAATGGTTTAGGAGGAAGGGTAGTTATTGCACTTTACTGGTGGAGAACTTGAAGCACAGAGACATGAAGGAATTTGCTTAGACTCTCACAATGAATTGGGTTTGTAGCTTGGCTATAGCTTCTAACTCCAAATTCCTCATGCTAAACTCACTACTCCCCCCATCACTTGTAGGGCGTTGTGTTAAAAGAACTGTGAATTTATTTCTGTGGGGTTCTTTGTTCTTAGTCTAAGGCAAGATACAGCCGCTGAAGAGACTGATTTGGAGCCAAGTAAATATTATTCATATTTTATGCCATAACATATTAACTAATTGCTTCTGATACATAAAAAGCATTAATCTTGTGTGAGCTCCCCCTATTTTTCATAGGACAATGGTGAAATATAAGATAATGCAGGCTGCACTACAGCTTCATTGAAGCATTTCTAGAACTGTTATTTATTGAGTGATTTTTAGTTCTGTTTAAACAACTAGCTCTTAGAAAGAGAATGGATGCTGAAGGGAACAAATAAGAGACTGACCTCTCTGTAGAATCTTAAATCTCATTTTTATTGTGTTTTAGAATAGTTTCTGAATGAGAAGTTTCTTGTTAATATGCATGTTTCCCTTGCAAGAAGAATTGAGGTGGGGATGAGGAAGAGGAAGGAAGGAGAAAAGAGAGAATTTATTTTTTATTGCTCATGTCAGCAATTGTTTTTCCTTGGGCTGGTCTGTGACTGTCTCACAAATCACCTCTACTCCCATTTTTAATCATTATGATCTCATTCATTTCACAGATTTTCATGTAAACATTGCTTAATACTTGAGAATTCTTTTGTTACTGGAGACATGACTCCCATCATTTCCACAGAGGTTGCAACCCTTGCTATTTTTCATTTCTTTAGCACTACATTGGTACACCAAGTTATTGCTGCATGGGGTGATTTGAATCATACTTATTTATAATATGTCTGGCCTCAGATGGCAACACATAACTTCTTCCATGGGAAAAAAAATCCATTCTTCTTCTCTCTGAAATAGTATTAAATTTGTGGAGGAATGCATGGTTTTAGTTTTGTATTATGAAATATGTGCAACTTCCTTACAATAAGATTTCAATAGGTCCACAATGGAGTGCTGTTTATTTATATTTCATTGGTGTGGGTCCCCATTTACATGAACACACAATGTTTACAGCCATGGTGGCCTTGGGTTGATGTAATCCTGCAGTACCATCAAAGTGGGTGGTTTCATCTTCCTCAACTCACCCTCTCTGGTGGTGCTTCCTGTACCCACATGATCACTGTTTCATCAAGCTAATCCCCCTGAGCAGTGAAAAATTGAATGTCTTTGTTTTCTATCAAGTAATACAAGTTTAGAACAGCCTTAAATTTACTGTGAAATTGCTGCCTGAGTAAGTGAACTGAGGTGCAGGAAAGGAAAAACTATGATTTTTAATTAACATGACAAGTCAATAGCATGAGCAGACCTTCCTGCTGCACAAGTCACCCTGTTTGTGAGGTGCTTCTACCTTCCTTAAGGGAAATAGGCTCTGAGGAAAATTTTTTTGTTCCTGGAAAATACTTTCAGTTCAACTTAGTGGAGTCTTGGTACCACCATATCCTCGTTGCCATTTTGTCAGTTTTTCTGTTGAGCAATTGCATGTAACGTAGGGTGTTATTCTTCCTGAGAGTAGGTGCATCTGCACAGCTGGCATACCTTTGAAATATTTGTGGTAAGTGATCTATTGAGACAATGAAGATCAGCACAAGGAGAAAATGCACTGGTGTCAGTCACAATGAGAATGACAGGCTTAATAAAAATAAGAGATGTGGCATTTTTGGAAATTCAACTGAGTAACCAGCTTAAGCCCGAGTTTTACAAGCTATTTTGCTTAGGTTGATGTTTCCAAAGGAGATTTTTATTGATTTTTATTCAGCAGTCTACCCACATAGAACAGCTTGAAATCTGAAGGCCTGTGTGATTTTCATGCTGTAACACGTAAGAACATATGCTTATATAAATGCTGTCTGGTGTTTTAAAAATAGCTTGACATAATATTTTAGCTTCTTTTTTTTAAAATTCTCTTTCAGAGTTCTTATCTCAGCTTTTCAAGGCTGAGGGATATGAGCAAGTGGTCAATGAATATGTGCAACGAGAAACTGTGAATAGGAAAGAAGACTTGCGTGTTCCAAGAGTTTTTCTTCAAAGCAAATTTCAAAAGCCTTTCAGTGAGACATAAGTTCTTGCTGATTAGCAACAGCATTGCTTGTTTGAAATGGAAGCCAGCACATAAGCTGTGTGCTCATCTTTCTGGTGAACCAAAAATGTTGGCATCCAGTATCTCTTGTTGGTTTCCATCCTAGAATACAAAATACGAATCCTATTTCTAATTCAATTTTAAGATGGTTTAGTGGTGCAGGCAACCTGTTGAGCATCTGCATTCCTGCTTCTAAAATAAAACCTATGCAACATTGTTGGAGGATCAGGTAAAGCACATAAATAAACTTCCATTTTTAATTTTTATTAAAAACTATTTTTAAATAAGTATCCTATGTTTCCTGTCACTTGTGATTTTTGAGGCTTGCTAAAGTTATAGTATTTTATTTACTTTCAGTACTTGTAGGATTCCTGAGTGTACTTTCTCAGATACAGGAATGAAACAGACTCAGTGAGTAGTATAGTGTAAGCTGCCTTAATATTTTAATAATGGTATCTTTTTAATATGCTCAGCATTTAGATGTGTAAACAAATGTTTATATTCTAAGCAAAATCCTAATTTATTTGATTTCATGCTTGAAGAAGCATGTCAGCAGCTCAGGTTGTATTTATCCCTAATTAATTTAAGATGTTCTTCATTTAATGTGCAGACATATTTGAAGTTTTGCAAGTCAGTTTGCTGTTTGAAACTGAAATCAGCAAGTCGGGAGTACTTTCTTTGATATGGAGTGTAGTCAGCTCCTTCTTTCCTGGGCAGAGGTCTTAATTCTTTTCCATCACTCCCAGGAAAGTTGTGTTGGTTGTTGCTCTTCCTGCCACTAAAAGCCACTGTACTATTGCTGCTGCAGACATAACTGCTTCATCCTTTCTTTTCAGCTCTTTGCACTGCAGGACCTTTTCTGTGTTCTTGGATGATGTAGATTCAAAATCCTGCCTGGGTCTTTAACCTGCATTTTGGGCGGCTGCTCTCAAGCAGCAGAGGAAGCCCAGAAGTATCCGGTGACTTGTGCAATGGCCTGTGCTGAGCCTCTGTAATGTACACAGTTTGCAACAGGGGGAATTCCAGTGAAATGCTAAGGGGAGAGCAAATGCTGGGGCAGGGTCCTGTGAAGTTTTGGAGCCTTCATTCTTGGGAATACTTGGAATAGGACTGGCCAAGGCCTTGAGCATTCTGTGACTTTGAGGGTGTCCCTGTTCTGAGTAGGGATTTAATCTCTGGCTGTATATTGCTTGACTCAAGCTGTCATTCCACTGGACTTGTGTTTTGTTAGATGACCCAGTCATATACGTCTGATGTGGACCAGGAGTAACTTTTTCCCTCTGTTTATGACATAGGATATAATAAAGATTTTTTTTTCCAGGCTCTTAACACTGGGTGTATTGTGCATGAAACTAAAGAAGTAATAATTTTCCAGCCTGAAGCTTAATGTTACAAAGTTAACCAGTCAAAATTTTTTTAACAAATTGGAGCTGCCAAAGGTCTTATTCAGTTGATATGGTTAGAAATAAATTTGCAACAGATCACAAATCTTTGGCCTCAGAGAAGAAAATGCTTAAATCATTCACAATTCTCCTAATGACCCTTTGAGGAGGGTTATTACGTGTCATCTCCTGTT
Source organism: Passer montanus (assembly GCF_014805655.1). Lineage (NCBI taxonomy): Eukaryota > Metazoa > Chordata > Aves > Passeriformes > Passeridae > Passer > Passer montanus. The sequence goes on along the minus strand of NW_024356505.1, from coordinate 1,984,605 downwards.
TTTTATGGAGAATATTATCCCAGAGATTTATGCATTGCTGGCCCCTGCTGTGCAACCCATTAGCTCTTTCTGCCATGCTAGTAATAAATATCTAGTAACACTTACAGTAAATGAAAAGCTATTGCTAAAAAGAGATATAACAATGACAGCACTATCCTAATCTGAGTTATCATTATTTGGTGGCTTTCATGAGCACATGTTCATCTTTAGCATGGCAGTTTTGCAATGACTCTGTGTAGTCTGAGCTCTGTTGATATTTAGTGGTGTAACTAACAGCCTGTAACTCCAAGTGCCTTTCAGGACTGCAGGTTTGATCCCTTTGGAGTATATAGCACATAAATGAGACTGAAGGAATGCCTTGTGTGGCTCCTTGTCATGGGGCTGTGTGCTTGTCATTACATGCAAAGGCAAGTGCAATGAACTGCTCATCCCCAAAAGGAAATGAGATATAGGCAAGAATCAAAAATATTAATCAGAAGACCTGAATCAGCCCAATAGACTTAGCTAATAGACAGCCACTGAGTTCCTTTTTATACTGAACTATTGCCAGAACAGTAATAGATGTTTTTGTGTGTGCTGGAGCTTCAGTATTTCTGTATACACTTCTTTTGTGTAGCAGCATGTTAAATGGAGAGCAGTATTTCTAACTCTTTTTATTATATCTCATTCAGTCTCATTTCCAGTCAGACCTGCAAAATAAAGTAGCATGCATTAATGCCCCTGCCAGAAGGATCTTCTGCTATAGTTCTCATAAAGCAGATGTTATTTTGAGATGAATGGTCAGAAAGGTTAATTTAGTTTCCATGACTCTGTTTCTGTGAACTTTAAATCATGCCAAATTTTTGTAACTGTGGTAGAGTTTGAGGAAGTTGAGTCAGCTTTAAGAAATCCTTGCCTCATCATGTGAGACGTAGTAACTGATGGGGTGCATGTGGTTGCTGCAGTGCTGAGTAAAGTGGATCTACTCCCCCAGCTTTTCAGCCTTCCCAAACTCAAGTAAGCTCACCAGCAGCACATGCCAACAATACCTGTACCTTGTATCCTTGAACCAACTGCAGTGATAGGACAAGCAGTTACTGGTTCAGACCAAAAGAGAGGAAATTTAGGTTAGATATATGGCAAAAATTCTTTACTGTGAAGGGTGGTGAAGCACCAGAACAGGTTGCCCAGAGAAGTTGGGGATGCTCCTTCTCTGACAGTGTTCAAGGTCAGGCTGGATGGGGCTCTGAGCAACCATGGCAGGGGGATTAGAATGAGATGATCTTTAAGGTCCTTTCCAACCCAAACCATTCTGTGTAGAACTGTCTTTAGGGAAATGTAGTAATCAGGGATACTGGTGTTAAAATCACTTGAAAAAAAGCATATATGCACTGAATCATGCTCACCTTGCACAAGCAAGCCATTGTGCTGTGATTGTAATAAATATCCTGATAGTTCTTTCATTTGTCTGCAGTCAGTGGAGGCTGCTGAGATGACTCAATTGTCTGTAGAAGACCTGCTTTTTGTTCCCCTTAAGATGAAGTAGCTGCTCTATTTGGCAAGCATAAGTAGTAAGTTCCTTTAAGCCAACACCCTGTTCTGAGCAATATTTAGGATAGAAGCAAATAGTTGTTGAAGTAATGGGACTAAGAAAACCCCTTTTTAAAAAATTATTTAGTGCCCTGAGCTTACATTCTCTGATGTTTAATGAAGTATGAACTTGGATTAAAGTTTTTCCTGAAGTCAGGAAATCCTTATTGCCACTCTTCAATGTGGCATTCTCTGATGTCTCCTCCTGGAATTGGACAGCATGTATTCTGGAATTATGTTAATGAGCAGTGAGGACATGGGTAAGGTTTGATTGTCATCTATTTTCATCAAATTTACAGAAATATGAAGTCTTTGAGTTATCTGAGATTGTGTGTCCTTTCTGTCAAAGGACAGCTTCTGTCAGATTTGGTTGATGTGGTGTGATGTGTGACAACAAGCTACGACTAGAGAGAAATCCACACAGGTATTGTGTCTATACTGTATGGATGGGTGAGCTTTCTTTCCTTAGAAATATGCTCTACTGAGAAAAAAACAATTGGACTTTAGGTGATAGTATAACAGCAGGTTTTATGTGGTTCATTTGGTACCTAAAAAGCTATTTCAGGTGATCTTTCAGGTACCTGAAAGCCCCTTGCGTTCCAAAGGCAGAATATTTAAGTAACTAATATAATACTAGAGCCATGGTTGATTGTGCATCACTTCTATGAAACCAAGTGCTATAAAAGTGAGACCTGAAACTCCAGCAGCTGTAAGCAGCAGCAGTGAACTGTAAAACATACAGCCTTGGTCTCCTAGGAGAAAGCTGGTATATGAAATGGAAAACGATCATTTATATGCTCACCTATTATAATTTTTTTTGCTTGATCTGTTGAACAGTTCATACATCTGAATATACTGAGAGATACAAATTATAAATTAGGAAGTGCTTTATGAAAGAGTTCGTTAAAATATATATATGTGTGTATTTGGAGAGGATATCAGTGTTGAGCATCAGAGTGTGAAGGAAAAATGGTAAGATTGTTTAAATTCCTAAGAAAAAAAATCCTGAGTTTCACAGGTCAGGGATGACATATAATTAAATAAGCTGTTCATCTAAAAAGTGAAATTTTGGAAATGGAAGCCTGCAGGTTCCAAAATTAGACTGATGTTCCAGAGAGGCAGGAAGGTGGCATCTGATTGTGTGTGGTATTAGTAATACATGCAAGACTCTGTGGGAAGCAGAATTTTATATTACAAAGGTACTGCTGAGATACAATTAGTGAAAATAGATAAGTATTTTTAAAGGATTTTACCTTACCATAATATAGCTGTGATGAATTTTTCACTGATTATGATTGTTATTAGGAAAGATTGTGAGCCATCTCAAACATTTGGGAGCAAACATTTGCTAGTTATACATACTGCAAAAACATCTGACCCTTGGGTGCAGTAGGCTCAGGATATGAGTATGTTTGTGCTCTGTGTTTGTAATGTGAATTCATTTATTAGAGCACAGGCAGATGGTGAGCCTGCACTGTGGGGAGGCACACAGAGCCATTGCTTGCAAAGATAGAAGCTATTAGCCAGGTAAGATATTCCATTAGGGAACCTTTTTCATTCCCACTTCCTAGGCTGATGTGCACTGTTCATTGTGTTTGCAGCAGGGTGCTGTGAAATCAGGGAAGACAAGGGCACAAGAAAAAGACTACGTGATTCTTCCAAATTAACAGTGATTTTGTGTATTTCTACTTAAATGAATCTGTTTGTGACCATTCATCCTCTTTCCCAGCAAATTTTAGGTCTCATCTTTGAAAAATTAGATTGCTTTTGAAAGTCTTTGTCAAAGACATAGGCTTAACTTACATGCTTGAAAAATATATTATGTGAAATATTTAGAAAGGCAGCTGTGTGACTGAAAATACAAATCCAACTCTGTTTTACTCCTTTGACTTGGAAGAAGCTTGATACTTCATTGTCACTTGGGTGCTTTTTCACAGTTCCCACTTTGAGGTGCTGTGCTGTCTTAAGTTAGATGGAATCAATCAACTGCAGCTCTGGTTTCTGATGTCTGTAGCATCCAGAGAAGTTAGAATGGAAATAAATGAGGGTAGCTATGGGGAAAAGTCAGAAAGTAGGCAAATGACAGGTAGACAAGCCTGCTTATTGTCTAGCCTCTGTTCAGTATTTTTCCACAGCCCATTTCTCTGGACCCTTGGATTGCTATTGTAAACTTGGTACAGCAGAGAAGCTGCTGTTCAAAGGGATAATGATGTCTTCATACATATAGGATTGTTGTGCATCTGAAATTTAAGGATATTCATGTGCTTTTTTTGGTTTTTTCCCCCTAACTTTGTCTTCAAAGTTCTGTTTGAAATAGGACACCTAATTGGAATTTTTTATCATTTAATAAAAGCCTTTTTCACTAAAATGCAACAGACCTGTTGCTGTTTTGCTAAAACCAGAGTGTTCAAAAGCAGGATGGAAGAAGATAAGGAGAGAGGAATGGAGGCTTGTTTTCATTACAAAATTAAGAAATGTTCTGTTCTATTTGTTTTATTTGCAAACCACATTTCACAGGAACATGAAAATAGCTTGAAGACGCCTCAAAACCATTGCCACCACTTTTTCAGCACTACCTTCTGAAAGATAGTTCTGAAATTCTGTACAACTTCATAAACTTGGCTGTGACCATCTGGGTGAAGTCTCTAATCACAGATCTCACATTTAGAATTTGAGGGTGCTTGGTTGAGTCCTTTAGGACCTGGCCTCAGGGAACATCACATTTGTGACCTCTTGACCAGATGAATCTGAGTCACTTACTGAAAGTTGAATGTGCAGATGTTTGGACTTGCCACCTGATACAGCAGCATGCCCTCTTGGCTCTGTACAGTGTATGCCACTAAAGACTTTTGCTGGCTTTGGATCAGCTTCTAGTAACAGTTTCAGGTTGTGGTTTTGTTTTTGAAAGCAGCTAATAAATTAAGGATCAGTTATCTGTGTATTCTTGACCTGTACTTGGCTGGGAAACAATGGCCAAGAAAAAGCCTGTTAGAAATAAATCTCAGAAGAGACAAGAACCCACCTCAAAGTAAACTGAAACAATCAAGCTAATACAGAGCCAAGAATGTATTTTAGAAGTAGTGAAAAGTCTTCCTCTTACAGATTTTCCTCTATATGAAATACTAACCTGCCCATAGGCTTAAGGATTCCTTTCCAAGCAACTTTCCAAGTTCCAAAACCCATGAACTTTAAAGGAAAAGACCACAGACCCTACAGCATTAACCACATGCGCCTCCTAAACCAGAGCAGTGGTATTCTCAAAAGCCCACTGAAGAGGGGGTAAGCTTAAAAAATGAGAGCTTTAACCTCAATTCCATAATGCACAGTTTGTACTTCATTTTCACAGACTCCTTTATGGGAGATCTTGGTCTGATTCAGTCAACAACAGCAGATCAGTGAGATAAAATGATTTTGCAGTTAGAAGAGATCTTAAGATATATCAGTACTTCTAAAAAAAAGATTACCTGTGAATGACTGATGAAGGAGCAAGACTGTTTTGGTAATGCTAGCAGCAATATAGTTTGTTCATGTGCCAGGCCAGCCTATTGTTTGGCAGGAAATTCAGTGTCAGGCAGCATTACATTGTCAGTAAAAAAAAAAAAAAATTCCAAAAATTAATATCCTTGTCTTTAATTTATTTTTTTAAATAAAAGCATCTTCCAAAAATTTCAAGAGAGGAGCTTGAATGGGCCTGCAATGTTCAAGCATGCAACATCCTTGCATGCAGCTAAAGCTGTAGCTGCAACAGTGGCATTATTCATATTTAAATACCAAAAAAAGCTGAAGATGTACAATGCCACACTTTGCTCCTGTGACACTCAAATGGTTTTGCAGCATAGGTAGCAGTAGTGTAACTCTCTGTTGCTGTGATGATATGGTTTGTGTTTCCTTGTAGCCTTGTAGAGAGTTGTGAATGTGTTACTGCTGATTACATTCATAAATATGAGTAAAGTATGAGGCATAAATAAAAGCAAAGTGTGAGAAATTTTCTTTTGTGGCTTGATTTGACAATTCCTAGAGCCTTTCATATCATATATCCTTACTTTAGCTAATTTTATATTGCTATTGATCTTTATGGTGTGTGTCTTAAATATTACAAGATGTGGAAAGAAATATAAATTACTGGAATTGCAGATTGTACAGTATGACAGGAAAGTCTCAGAAAACAGGGTGAATGGAGCCTGAATGACAAGTTTAACACATGTCATCTTACAACAAGGAATCTATTGAACAAACCCCTTTAAAAATGTTCACTACATGCTTGTTGTAGTGATATCTGGAACCCTTGAATGGGACAGCATTTTTCTAGGTGCTGTGGATTCAGAGAGTAAGAGACAATCCCTGCCCTAAAATTGTAATCATTCAATTATGCAAGATGGGTAAGAAGAGGAAGAAAGGACATCCCCCTTGTGGTAAGACACAGAGATTGATATTTTCCCTACTTCAAATTTAAGTTAGTGTGAAAATGGGACTGAAGAAATTATCTCCTATATCTTGGTTCAGTATCTAAACTAGCAAGCCATCTTGATACAGAGCAGATCCTTTGTTAATCAGAGATACTGGCTCTGATGACAGAAAACCTGGTTCCTGAATGACTTCTGCCTGCAATTTGAATGATGAGTACCATTCCCAGCCCTGCTGTTGGTTTCCTGGGTGACTTCAAGCCTTTACTCTCACTTTTTGCCTTGTAGGGAAAAGTGAAAGGTCTTGGAGTGAAAAACTGAAGAACCATAAAATTGTTTAGGTTGAAAAAAATCTCTTAAGATCATTCATTAACCCAGCACTGCCAAGTCTACCACTAAACCACATCCTTAAGTGCCATTTCTACAAGTCTCCAAAATACACTAGGCATGGTGAATCCACTCCTTTCCTGAGCAGCCTGCTCTAGTGCTTGACAGCCCTTTTGGTGAAAACATTTTTCCCTCATATCCAAACATCTCCTGGTGCAGCTTGAGGCCAATTCCTCCTGTACTATCACTTTTTACTTGGGAGAATGAGCTGATCCCCACCTGCCTACACCCTCCTTTCAGGCAGTGGTGGAGAGTGATGAGGTGTCCCCTGAACATCCTTTTCTCCAGGCTAAATACACGCTAGCTCCCCCAGCTGCTCCTCATAAAATTTGTGCTCCAGCCTCTTCACCAGCTTTGCTGCCCTTCCTTGGACATGCTCCAGCACCTCAGTGTCTTTCTTGGGAGCCCAAAACTGAGCACAGGTTTTAAGATGTGGCCTCACCAGTGCCAAGTACAGGGGGATGATCACTTGCCTCGTCCTGCTGGCTCCACAGGTGTGGTGGGTCACAGACAATTTGCCCATGGATTATGGGATCTTCGTTCTGCTCCCTGTCCCTGTCTTCCACTTCAGTGGGTACCTGAAGACCAACTTAATGTTAAAGACTGAAGCAAAGGCAGCATTAAGTATGTCAGCCTTTTCCTTATCCTCTGTCACTATGTTTCCTCCTGCATCCAGTAAAGAATGGAGATTCTCTTTAGTTCTCCTTTTGTTGCTAATGTGTTTATAGGAACATTTTGACTGTCTTTTACAGTAGTGTCCAGAATAAATTCTCCTTGGGCTTTGACCCTTCTGATTTTCTCCCTGTATAACTTCAAGATATCCTTGTAGTCTGCCTGAGAAGCTTGCCCCTTCTTCCAAAGCTCATAAGCTCATAAAATCTCCTCTTTTTCCCCCTTGAGATCCAGCCAAAGCTCTCTGTTCAGCCAGGCTTCTCTTCTTCCACTCCAGCTTTTCTTTAGGCATGTGGGGACAGCCTGCACCTGCAACTTTACGATTTCCTTCTTGAAACATGTCCAGCCTTCCTGGACTCCTTTGCCCTTCAGGACTGCTTCCCAAAGGACTCTATCAACAGTCTCCTAAACAGGCCACAGTCTGCTCTCTGGAAGTCCAAGTTAGTCATTCTACTGATTCCCATCCCTCTCTGAGAATAGAAAACTCTATCTTTTTTTTTTTTTTGTGAACCCCATACCTAAGATGGACTCCAGCCATCATATCACCCATCCCTCCTTCTCTGTTCACAAACAACAGGTCCAGTGCCTTCCCTACGTGGCTCCCTCTCCAGCAGTGTCAGGAAGTTACCTTCCACACACTCCATGAGCCTCCTACACTGCTTCCTATCTGCTGTGTTGTCTTTCCAGCAGACACCTGGTAAGTTGAAGTCCCCGCACAAGAAATAAGCAATAAGTGCCCACTTCTGGTTTATAAGAAACCAGGAGCTACATTTGGTGTGAGTTCTAATTCATATTTTCCTACTGCTATAAACATCATGTCCATAAAGTGTAGGAGATGAAGAGTTAACCACAATGCCACTTTGAAAAGGAAAGGTTTGCGTAAAAGGACAAAACTGGAAGTACTTTCCCAAATTAAAAATGGGAAGGGTAAAAGGGTCCTTCTGTCAAAGCTGAGGGGAAAATTCATCTGACTTCCTTGAGAGCTGCTTGCACCTCTAGGATGGCAAAGGGGCTTGTACTTTAGGATGGGAGATCTAATGCATCCCCTCCTTGCTGATCCTTGATGTTTTTGGAAAACAGGAACCACTGATACAGACAAACCTGACCAAAAAACCCTAATGAAGTAGGTACTCAAAATCATGAGATGGAGTGGGGCTGTAGGAGAGGTGAGCGAGGAGGAGAAAACTGTATTGAAGCGCTCTTCCTCTGATCTCTCCTGTCTTTCCTATCTGTTCCTGGTCAGGACACTGCAAATCCCACTTTTGTGGAGTCCATAGGAAAGTTGGACCTGTGTTTGTGTTGTTTGAAATGCAGTGAAAAAGGAATAGCTTCTTTTACCACCAGCTGTACTGTAAAATAATTCTCTTCTTTCTAGACTGTCTCCATTTTTTCAAGCTCTTGTCTGGCCTGGTTGGAGTCTTAATCTCATGTTTTATCCCTAAATATGGGATAAACGTCTTATAATGAAGTTACTTACTCGTGCAAAAGTTGGATTTTAATTTTTCATTCTGCTGCATAAGTAGTTTGGTAAAAATGGTGAAGGAAGGCTGTTTGGGATTTTGTTCACAAGGTGGCACTAGCCACTAACCAGTGCTACCTTCCTTTAAGTCCCAGCACTGACTTGTCTAAATCTTTAACAGGGTGATAGGAAGAGCTGGAAATTATTAACTATAGACTGGACAACTAAGAGTGTTTTCTGACATTCAGTCAAGTCCTCTTTTTTGTCTACTTAAATAGCACTTGGAAGAAATGGAAACCTTTTTTTAAAAAAAGAAAATATAGTTGCATCTCAGAGGTATTTGTTATTTAGAGGGAATGTTCTTAGCATCATGTGAGGGAGGGTACAGTGAAATGCTATTATTGTTAATGGCAGCTTGGATTTAAATTGTCTCTATCCACATGGCAATAATTTGTTGCATTGACAGCTTGCTGTTTGTTTCATTTGTGTCCCACTATATTGATACCTTAAGAACTGCAGTGCTTTATACAGATTTCAAAATGCAGTGCCTTAATAAACATTTCTTTAATTCCACAAAAATATTAGACAAATCTCTGTTTATATTAACTGCTGTCATTTCCCCCCATTTCTTTTGTTTTACAGACGAGCTGCTCTCCAGTTGAGCAGCCATTCAAGCAATGATGCATAGGATGCACATGACCAGAGAGGCAGTATCTCTCTCATTAATTACTGTGTGAAGTCAGCTGCAGTTTAGTTTGCCATTTTACAGTTTCTCCTACTTTAGTAATCCCCATTTTGTCTCTGGCAAGCCCTTCTCATTTCAAGGGAAAGAGGAAGAATAGAATAAAATTACATTTACATATTGCTGGCTTTATATCTCACTTTAAGCATAGAGTGTTCAGTATAATCCATTACTGCTAATAAGCTACATGTAAAATTGACTCAACTGCATTTTGTGAATAGTAATTCTTCTTCAGTTCTTCATTTTAGGAACAGTAATTCTTCTGGATATTAAATATTTGAAGTAGTGTAAATGTTAATTAGCTGCCAGTGCAGACTGATTTGTAACAACATAGCTCCTCTCCTTGCCTTTCTTATACCTTCCCTTCTCTTTATTTAGAGCTGACTTCTGCTTGCCTTTTGCACAAGTGAGTGGGATCTGCCAACCCCAAAATAAGTGACTTCATGGAAAGGCTTCTATGAATGAAACCTATCACCAAGCAAAGTGCAGAGGCTGTATCCAAATGGCTTCTTCCCAGCAAATGGATGATAGGCAGAAACAGACTGAGAGCTGCTTTTTCCTGCTTCCCAAGGCACTGCTGAGTGTCACTGGCAGGTATGTTCAGCCCAGGAGAAGTGCCACAAAGGACCTGCTTCCCACAGGCAGCCTCTTCAGGCACAGTTTTCTTTCCTGGCCCCTCCAGGACAGAGAGAGGACAGGCACTATGCCTCTACAAAGGCATCTGGTGGGCTCTCTTTCTCAGAGCCCTCTTACTTGTTATCAAGGGCCTGATCTTACAAAATGCTGCATTGTGCCATCAGTTTCTACTGACTTTGGTGGAGGGACCACACCACACCACAGATCTGGGCCTTGAGATGTTCCAAGGAAAGGTTACTTTGATTGGGAATTACAGTAGGGGTTAACAAGTGAGTATTAATACTGTGGTATTAGACTCCTGGTACATTATGTTATTCTTCCTTCCCTTTCCACCAAACTTTTTCTGATTTCCACCATGTAGAAGTAGCATCTGGCCTAAATAACCATCTCCAAATACCCAGCGATCAAAAAGAAAATGTGTCATTGTCATATCAAGCATTCCTTTGTCTGTACAGGCTGAGAGAGCAGCAGATGCAGAGAGAGCAGCAGCTCAGAGTGTGCTGGTGTGTTTGGGCAGGACAAGAAGTCTTCCCTCCTTGGGTAACACAGGCTGATGGGGTGTCACAGCTGTGGGACTGTGAGGTTTCCCTAGTTATGTCAGAATTGTGTTCAGCCTTGGCATCTTTTTTCACTACACACTGAAACAGGTGGAGCAAGGGTGTTGAGTGTTACCCTGTGGTGCTTCTCTTGGCAGGTTGGTCTGTGTCACTGCCTGTGGATTCAAGGAGCCTGTGGATTTGAGGAGCAGTGGCCAGCTTGCAGGGCAGAAGGATGAGACTGGATGTTTACACTCTACAGTGGTGTTCAGAGCCAACAACTGTACAACCTGAAAGGGAGAGACTAAAACTGGCACCTGCCCTTTGTTCCACAGCTTAGATGATCCTGGCTCACATTAGTGAGGCTGCATCCAATATAAAGCTAGAGACAACACTACAACCCCAGCCTTCCTGTTCCTTACCCCTCCAGCACTCTTTGGCACCAGGCAGGACAGCAGAATCACTCGGACAATTTGCATCCAGGATGTGCAGTGCCTTCCTCAGCTCCCAGTCTCACAGCCTCCTCCTGCCTGCCATGTTCTCAGCATGACACTGGGAACAAAGGGCATCTGGGGGCCTGCAGCGTGGCTGCTCCCTCCTGTGCTCCCAGCAGGTGCATGGAAGCACGGCCGCTGTGTGTCGGAACAAATGGGTGCTCACAGCTGTCTGCCAGGCTGGGCTGCATTGCTGTACCCCGGAGAAGGCAGGGCATGAGCAGTTGGAATGGGATGCTGTGCTGTGGGCAGGCTCATATTGTGCCAGGCTAAGCAATTAGGGCTCGTCCGCTGAATAAAGCAGACTGTGACCAGGCTTCTTGGCACGGTGTGGCTATTGTACAGCAGATGGTACACGGGGTATAATGGACTAAGAAAATATTCTGAGTGGGGAAAATGTCACAGCTAAAAATGGCACCACAGCTGACGTGGCTCTGGAGAAGCAGAGGCCAACTGAAAAAGCCTTTTATGCAGACAGTGGGTACCAGCAAAAGATGAAGACAGTCATAAGACTTTTTCTTTCCTCCCATTCTGAATCAGTTGATATGTCTCAGACTTTTGAATTGTGACCAAGTAAAGAGAAGAGGTGAAGAGTACATTTTCTTGTTCTGTTTTTAGTATGTGAATACAAATTAAATATGCAAACTAAGACACCAACTTTTTCCATCAAGGGAGTTAACATGGTCCCTGATGAATTGCCGTGCACTGAGTGGGGTCAGAGAACATTATTAACTAGACAATACAAAACTGACCGATTATATAGATTGATTATAATTTGCAAGGCAGAGGGAAACCCCCAGGCTGGTTTAGGACATTTAAGAAGGTTGAACAACTGTCCAGTACTGTGGAGGCACAAGAAAATGAAATCTAAAAACGAGAAGAAATGCAGAAACACATGCCAGAGCTCAAAATGTGCTGATGTAGAGACTTTGGCAAACATTGTTAGCTAAGACAATGCAGCATTTGAAAGAAGGATGCAAAATCACCCACGGGTTGTATTACTTGCTAGTGGAATGCAAAGAGTGTAGGTTGGACTGGAGGATAGTGAGATTCAGGAAGAAAGAAAAAGTGAATACTGCTTCAGCTGAAGCAAATCTCTCTTAAACCACATAGTTGTGTTAGCAAAGAGTCAGTGAGTCACAAGCTGATATGATCCACAAATATAAGAATATCAACATACAGTGCTGATATGACTGAAGAGAAACAGATAAAGCCTAAGTCATGGTGGTAAGGGATGCAAATTGACAATCTTGGTAAGTTGTGAGTGGGCTGTATTAGTTTGCTGGGTGCAGACATGGGGAGGATACTAATTGTTATGGGAATCTGGGGTTTACCTACTTGCTGACCTCCTAAGGTGAATGTGCCATTAGAGAGGAAGGAGGCCATAAAAAAGAAAAGAAAATTGAGTGTGTGTGTTCACAGATCAGCAGTATTTGTAACAGCAGCAAACAGAGACAGCCCCACTGTCCCATACCATTAGTATAGCTCTCCTTGCCCTGAGGCAGAAGTCTGGGGAGAGACAGGCAAATTGATTACACTGTGAATCACAAAATCAATAGGGGAGTTAACAGCATAGATACCCATTTGCTCATTGTTCTGAGAGAAGGCAGAAATCTAGAATTATCCACTTCATATATGAACCCAAAGTAATTTAATAAGCACTTTGAAAGGGAGCATTTTTCCTTGACCTGGGAGAAAAATGCTTGAAGAATTCAAACTTTTTTTTAAGCTTGGTGCACCAGCGAAGTTCTGAAAGCCTAAAAAGGGTACATATATGCATTTAAACCTTGTGCATTGCTGGGACACTGCTTTCTCAGATAAACTGTGGGACTTGGACCTGCAGCATGGCCCCCAAATGACTGAATGTTGGGATAGTCTTGTTTGTGCACCATTTCCCCTTCTCTCTCTTGAAATCCTTGTTTTCATTAAAGAAGAGAATAGCTTTGCAGGCAGGGAGAAAGCCAGAAGGGTCTCCATGGGTACTTCCTTGTGTTATGGAGTATACTCATCCTGATAGCTTTAAGATGCTACTTGGGATTTGTTTTTGCTCCTGAGAAATTTCACCAGAAAATGCAAAGAACAGTAAATGGTAAAGAGAGCAAATGTTTCTACAGAGCATTGCTTTGGCAGCCTGGGTCACTGCCTGGGTCTCCTGCTCTCAGAAACAGTGGTGAGAGAGATACTCCACTGAGTGATGCAGGCTGGGGGTGACCAGTCCTGTGCAGGATGCTGAGGAGCCCTGGCTGTGCTCCCTGGGAAGGGAGCAGTGCTGCACTTTTTGGGAGGCTCCTCTGCAGAGTCCCACACTGCACAGGGGCTCATGGTTGCAGCCAGCAGACTGCACAAGGCAGACCTCTGTGCCTGCTTGGCTCAGAGTGAGTTCTGAACCAGGAAATCAAGCCCATCAACACGTCATCTCCTATCCAGCCCTTTCCCCCATTTTCCATAATGTCCTTCTTTATTATCCTCCTACCCTTAAGTAAATTGACTTGCCTGGCTTTCTCCCTTCAGTGATGCAAGCTACCATGTAGCTTGTTGTCTGTATGTGATAAACATTTCCTTCCTTCTCTAGCTTATTGTCTTTAGACTGCAGATATTTGAGGGCAGGTTTGATTTTCTGTATGTTTACATGGTACTTACAATAGCAGAATCCAAATTTGGGCTGAAACTATCAGGATTTAGTCATCCTTATTCTTAATTATCATTTATAAAATGATATATAAGTTCCACAGGTAAATGCTCTGTAAAAAGCACTGCTTCCTCCACTGACCTTGGTTCTTGCTGTGCCTCATTTGCATTGAGGATGTGTTGGAGGAAATTGCTCTACACACAACATGGAGTTAATTGCACTTTATTATACCCTTATTCAACAGCTCTCTTTTTTTTTTCTTTTAATTTCTCCTTTTCATTTTTCTGTTAAGCCCTCAGAAAAATGTAGACAATTCACATTATTTTTTTATATGAGCAGCTTCTCTGTCATCTTGTTCTGCTGACTAGTGAGTTCAAACAGTTTCACATCACTCTTCACATACAGCTCAGCAGAGTATGTCATCCAGCCCCTTCCCTTCAGCCATTTGCTCTCATCTCAGCAACTTCGTAGTCTAAAAAAGATCCTAAATTTCATTAATTGGTCTGTGAGCCAACATATAATGCAGCCTGGTTTGTGAGGCTGCACAGAAAGAGGGGAAACCTCATTCACTGTAAACTAACGTTCTAATTTCTTTTAACCAAGTGGTTCTTACAGATACTTGTGCAAAGAAAGCATCTGTGCTCCGTAGATCCACTCCCAGTGCTTATTTTCCAATTTTGGGTCATGTTCCCTTCAGAAAGTAGGTGTGAGAGGAGGAGCAGCCCAGATGAAGCAAAGAAGTGAGGAGAGAAGAATTATGTTTGAATTGCAAGTCCATTTCCCACACGTGACATGTGTGAGAAAAAACACAGAGGTTGATGGGCTTCTGCTTTGGTTCCAAAAAACAAAAAACCACGGAATCTTTAACCAGCAGAGAAGCACAGGTAGAGTAAATCATTGCTTAGAGAGTTGATTTGGTTGAAGATCCTTACTATGACATGAATACAAAGGTCAAGTGGTGCACAACAGCAAAAGTGCTCCTGCTGTCTGTTCTCCAGACAGTTTTCTTTGTTCCTTAGAGTTACCTGGACAGTACAGGATTTTCATAAAGTTGGCTAGGAAATGCATGGTAGTGTCTTATACACAGAAAATCTGTTTGGAGAAACTTAAGCTGCAGGTCCCATCCTCAGTCTCCTGAGACAGAGGAGGATTAAGCAGTAGAGAGTGATGGACAGGCTCTCCAAGGGATTTGTATCACTGAGCTGAGATACTGAGAGTAGCTAGGGCTAAATGCCTGCAAGGGCATAGACAAAGAAGAAAATGCTGGATTAAGCAGCTCTGGATGTATTTTGGCCACTCTTGCAGTCTGTTTAGGCTATGAAAAGAGGACCAGAGGGAGGTAGGCTCTGGTTTTTCGTGGTGCTGGAGTTTCTTGTCTGTTATTTTCTTGCTTTCAGCTCTGTTCTCTCAGGCAGAGCGTAGAGGGAGACTGTGTTTGAGACCTGGCTGAGAGCTTCAGTCAGTCAGAGGTGACTCCCTTCTTGTTTTTCCCAAGCATGTCTATCTGACTCAGGGCTCTTGATACAACATACCATACAGTAGTGTGAGGCTCACACTCCTAATCAGTATAAATACTAAGGTTTGCTCACTTTGCATGACTTGGCTTTATCTCTCAAGAAAGCTTTCATTGTCTTGCTTCGAGTTCCTCAAGTGCCTACAAAGAAAAGTGCTCAGTTGGCCCTAAAGTAGGGAACAAATGCAGTAGAAGAAAGACAAAAACTCAATTTGGACACCAGTAGAAGAGAAAGTAAGCAAGAGGTGTGGAAATAAGGCTCTGTGTGCAATGTCAAATCTCTATGCTGTCTTCCCAATATGCAGCCCACTTTCATTATTTTGTTTTTCTTCTTGGAGTCCTGGTTCAGAGTGTTGTATTACAGACTCAGTTCCCATTACCAGAAATACAACCTCAGTTCCCAGTCTTCTGAATTGCAGAGCTTGAAACAATGGCATGATAGTAAGAACCCCCAAACTGAGAGTCTACTGTGAATCTATTTTAAGCCATTTTGGGAGGAGGAGGATGATGATATTTGGTTATATTATGCAGAAGCTGCAGAATTCTCTTCCTTCTCTTCCCCCACTTACAGTTCTTGTAAATGAAGTGGTGAGAAATGTACCAGATTACCTGGAGTTGATGTAGGAAATCTATCTAGGATTTCTTGATTTAAAGACTGGTGGACTTTTTGTATTGTGACAGAAATACTTTACAAAGCTCTGTTGTGTTTCATGTCTTGTAATTTTTAAAGATGTCCTAGATATAATATATAGTAGATAGATAGACATAAAATACATTTTGGATACTGCAGACAAGAATGCATGCATGTAATGACTGCTAGGATTTGCAGGATAGGAATCTAAGTCAATAGGTGTGTTAGAAATACTTAGAAGAGAGGTCTGCTCATCTGAGAAACCCCACAGAACTGCAGGCTCAAAAGCAAAATGTGTGGCAGATAAAAGCAACCGGTGTCTTTTGAACTTCTCAATGATGTTTTTATTGCTTCTACGTCTGTGTAAGATAGCTGTGAGACCATTTTAATGCATCTTTTGGAAGGAAGGTCAGTTTTAAAACTGAATTTTTCTTTCTTGCTTGCATTTATTTTTCTCTTTCAGGGCATACAGGTGTTCCTTTGCTGTCTCTGTACCTGCTCATACTGCAATCTTCCATGGCAGTGCTTGTGGCAGGGGTGGCAGCAGCAGCAGCAGCCTGGCTGTGGCTCAGGCTGTGGCAAGCCCACAAGGAGGTACCTGGCAGATCATACACTTGTTCTCCTCCTCTGCTTTGAACCAGGCAGTGGCATGGCTCTTGCCAGCATCCCTTCAGTTAAACCACATGGATTTGTGAAAATAGCAATTTAAAGTGCCTGGCTGAAAACCATAATTTAGTAGAGTGTTCTTACTGCATTATGACAATGTAAAGAATTCTGGCAGTTCTAATAATAACCTTCCTTTACATAGCTTAAAAAATCCCTCTAGTCTTTCTTTTCTACTTTTTTTTTCAGGCAGTTCCTAGTTGTAAACTATGTTTTCAAGAGGAACTGTTTCTATTTTTCTACTGACTAGAAGAATCAGTGTTCTTTATTGTGAGACCAAACTCTAAATATGTAACTCCTGATCTTACTGCATTATGACAATGTAAAGAATTCTGGCAGTTCTAATAATAACCTTCCTTTACATAGCTTAAAAAATCCCTCTAGTCTTTCTTTTCTACTTTTTTTTTTTTCAGGCAGTTCCTAGTTGTAAACTATGTTTTCAAGAGGAACTGTTTCTATTTTTCTACTGACTAGAAGAATCAGTGTTCTTTATTGAACACCATATTGAAGCTTAAAGTTTACTTCTTAAATGAAAAATGTATTCAGATCAAGAGTCCAAATTTCAAAGCTTTCTTTATCCTACGTTTTAAAGATAGGATTGTGGAGAAGTAGGAGGATATGAACTAACAACAGAGTTGTTAGAGTTGTTTCAGAGGAGACTTTTGAACTCTGAATTAGGCATTCATTGCCACTGTCCAAATTCCTAAAGTTTTCCTTATTTTAAACCATTTATTTATTTATTTAGTAGTTGGATTATAATAACATTAGGAAACACATTAGTCACATATCTGTTATCAGAGTGGTTCTATCAAAGTCTGATTAGAGTAATTTTTAAAATCAGAGCCTGTAAGTGAAGTCTGTAGTATCTGTTTTCATCTGGATAAAAAGCAGCACTCTTTTTTGAAGAGAAATTGATCTGACTGCACACTTGGATACCAATTAGGAAGAAATTCTCTCTGTAAAAGCACAAGAAAGAGTGGGTGGAAGGTTGTACATCTCTTTAAAAAGAAACTGTAATTATACCCTTTTTACAGTCATGTTAATCTTGCCATTTGAATCAGGGAATAAATGAAGAGAAATGTCTGAACACAGGCTTTTAGTGTGGGGAAGGTGCACCAGAAAACAAGCCAGAATTGATGAAACGGTGCTCTGCTCTGCTCCAGTAGTGAGATACTGTTAAATGTTAATGCAATACATTTGTTACAGGTGAGGGTGTGATATGCAGAGGTTTTATACCCATTTATATATTTTTGATAGAGAGCCTGTTTCCTTCTGAAAGAGCTGCAGCTACTGTAACCCTGTGTAAAAGGTATCATTAGCTTAAAAGGAGCTTAGAATGATGCCTCTGCTTCCTCTATGTGTGTAAAATCAGATCCATCTTGCACATCCTGCATGAGACTAAGGTGTTTGAGTCTCAGGTGTGCTCTGTTGTGCTGCCTTCATCTCCAGCCTTGTGTGTGACTGCAGTGGAGGGGAGCTCACAGTGTTATGGTGCAGCTGTGTTAGGTTTTGGAGCCAAGGCATCTCTTGATAGAAAGTGATTTCCTCTCAGTAACTTCATACCATGACCTTTCCTCCCTCCTGCACTTGAGAGTCAACTTTGTGTCTTGCCATGTGATGCAACTGGTGAAGCCTCATGTGCTGGACTGAAAGAAGATAGGAAAGGTGTCCATGGGCTCAGACAGACCAGCTTTAATGTGTGGGTGGCTTGGAAGCAGTAGTCTGTGTGCATACTCCTGTCCTTGGGGAAATACAGGAGTATTCAAGCTAACTTTATCCTTTTTCTGTGTTTTGTTGTTTTGGTTTTTTTCTTTTTTTGTCTGTACAAAGAGAGTTGTACTACATTACATCATGATTTTTGAATGTATGCAAGTCATGACTAAACCCCTTCCCTTGCTTCTGTATCATAAAATTGTCCTTTGCTGCTGACAAGGCAATGGGTAAGTCTTCTTTGCCAGAAGTGACCTGAGGGAGGTTGCTCTGCACTCTCACTCTTTGGGGCTCTTCCAGCTTCTGTTTCCCCAGCTCTGGGATGTTGGAGTGGCCCTTCAGCTAGGAAAGGGGCACAGCTCCCTGGAACTCAGGGGAGCTCTACTAACCTCTGCCAATGGCAGATATGATCCATTATTGTTAGTGTTCCCAGATGGTGAAATGTCCAGATGCTGTGACTGTAGGCAAGGAAGCAGCCACAGTTTTGTCCTTAATCTGTATCTTTGTCATGCTATGGAGGGGGAAAAGGTGAAGAAGCATTTTGCCTCCTCTCACTTCTGCTAGTATTTACTCGTGGATGTGACAAGCTGTCATTTTCTAGTTTGTGTGAAAAGTGACACTTATTTCCCTTCCCCCTTTGCAACCTCGCCAATGTATTTGCTGCATGCAGATATAGATTTGTGTTCATTTCCCTAGCAGATGTCACAGTGATTCAGTGCAAAATCTGCTTGGGGACATGATGATAATTGAACTGTCCTCCAGGAAGGGGAGATGAATGCGTGGGCATTTTCTGCTTCTGTTAGAATAGTAGAGCTTTATATTTCAGATCCTTGATTCAGAGCTTTAATTTTCCATTTTTCCCAAGCAGGCTGGGTGAGATGTACTGACATCCAAAATGATGTTTGAATTGTGCACTACCTAAACTGTTTAAGAACTGAGTTTATATGCAATGCCATTGTGAAGTGACAGTTGTTTGATATTTAGATGCAAGAAAGCATCTATTAGTGGAATGTAAATACTACTGTTATTTAAAGTAAAGTTTAATTAAGTGCTGGCTCCTGATACTCAAAATTTACTGAGAAAGCTTATCCTTTCTTTCACTTCTGCATCCAATTTACATGTAAAAATCATTCACTGCCAAGGAAGTGGCTCAAGAAGGTTTGGTATTCTTGTTATGACAACCCAGGGGCACCACTTCCCTCTTCAGAGTACAAGTTGATTATATAGCTGCAGCAAAATAATAGAGGAGCCAAATTAAAGAAGACTAAAAAGCAGTAACTACCTGTTCATATTGCTGCTGCTATGCAATTGTTTGATAGCTGTATAATTGATGTGTGTGGCTGTGATATGCAATCTCCAGTTTGTGTGCATGCTTGGTGCCTGTATATCCTTCCAGGAATTCCTGACTGCCTGCCCTTTTCTGTTGTTAGGAGTAGATGTTTACATGCAGTGCATCTCCAGCTGGCTCTTGACCAAGCCTTCTCAGAGCTCGTGGAAATACCCCTCCTTTAATAAAGTACATGTCAGTGGAGATTGCCATCTTCAACCATTTTGATATCCTTGGCACAAAGGAAATGCTGTTTCCTCCCTCTGGAGGATTAGACAGCATTAAAGCTGCTCCATCTGTGAAGATTAACACACTGCTGGGTGGCTGGTTTTTCTCCCCTTCCCCCCTTGAAAGAGTTACTGCTCCAAAGGGGTGCCTGCAAGAGGAGAGCTGTACTGCAGACTGCCTGACATCTGCTTTGTTGCTTTTGCTCTGTCTGCAGAATGCCTGACCTGAAAATCACTTTCATCTCCTGCAGTTTGGAGAGGGTGTTCTGTGCTGGTATCCCACTGCTCATCCCAGCCCTGTGCAGTGGCAGTGGGAATGCTGAGTCTGCCCTGCTGGGGTGCCCTCCCACTCCTGTTTGCTGGGACTGGGGAGCAGTGTGGGTGCCAGACTGCTTTTGAGCAGCTTTTGTCCCTGTGTGTCAGCATTTCATTGGCATTATTGACAGTTTTCCCAGTTTGTCTGGGAACTCTGACAGATGCCTTCTGGGTCCCCAGGGTGTTGAGCACACCAAACCTTCTTGTGACCAAGGAGGCAGGTCCCTCTCCTTTCTGGTAGGTTGGCTGTTGAGAGATTGATATGCCAAACATCTTCTCAGCTTTTTTTGCAATATGTGTATCCTTCTCCAAAAAAGGGCTGGATGATCCTCACACACCCATCAAATGCAAATCCCTTCAACTACTTTCCTCCACGTTGATTTCCTAAATCCATTTGCTGAAATGGTCCTGACAGCAAATCACCTAGACAGCTTTTTCTTTTCAAGACCTGGACACCTTTTCCACAAAAAGTAATGTGAAAAACTCAGAGAAATGAAGGTACCTTTTTTTGGACATATGAAATCATATTTTTGACATATAAAATCCCACTGTCCTACTCAGAATCTCCCCCAGGTATTCAGCATACCTACCACTTCCAGGGAATTCAGATGCTTTGCATCACAGGAGATTTGTTTGTGCCTTGGTGACTCGACAGAGGTGTGGGTGCAGGGGTGTATGTGTGGCTTCTGGTGTGAACAGCTCACTGGAAAGGAGTTACCCTGTGGGAGAGTAGGAAAAAAAGGGGTGGGAGGAAATTGGAGGAAAGGCCAAGGAGCTAAAAAGGAGGCTCAGGGGTCACATTTTAGATCAGAGGAACAGTCCTCAGTGTGGAGTGATTTGTGTTCATCTGCATCTCAATAAAGGACAATCTGTCAGGCTCGACATGATCTTTTTGGGCAGGATTTTCCAAAGAGCTGATGTGTGTTCCCTTATCTCTTTCTGATCTTGTGGAACTTTCTCCTGACATACGTAGTGGCTGTTACATCTAGGAACTATACCTGCAATTTAGCAGGAAAATTGCTGTTCTGATATAGTCATAGAAGAGAATAAAGGAATTGTCATCTTACCTTCTTGTATCAACAGAACAAGGAAAACCAAAGAATGAATGCCCTTTTAGACAAAAAGGAGTAGTTTTTAATCCAGTTATCTGCACAAAGTGAAGCCCACTCTGGAGGTCGAGAGGGCATCTAAAAAAAATTTCTAACCACTGGGGGAGTTGCAGGGACTTTCAAAGTAAAATGTTTCATTTCTGTCCATATGACTTCTTATTCACTGGAATTACAAAATTCCCCTCATCTTGGAGTGACTTCAGTGGAGAGGAATTTGCAGCTCCGGTTGAATATGCTTCCTGTGGCAAAAGAGACTGCTCTGCTCTGGGGGAGATCAACATATTCAAAATGGTACTGCAGAAGTTTTTCAGTCTCTGCAACAGATGAGCAAAGCTAGCCCCAAAGTGGGAGGTGAAATGATGAAGCTACATCATTTTGACAAATGGTGGTGTTGAAACATTAGCATTGCTAATGGCAATTGCTATGTAACAGTTCATACATGAAAGAAGGGGAAAAGAGAAATGAAGGATAAAGACAAATTGAAGAAGGAAAGAAACAATGGGTTAAATTATACTTTTGGTATGGTACTATACTGTCTACTTTTGGTATGGTACCATATTTTCTACTTTTGGTAGAAAGAAGGGGAAGATATTGAGACTGGGGAATATACAGGGCTGAGCTGGATGACGAGGGAGAAGTAGGGATGACAGACTTGAGGAGTAGGGAGCAGAGGTAAGATCCCCATTGCAATCCAAAGTGTTTATTAAGCTCTAGGAGATGTGAGGCATTTGGTCAGGTACTGCTACAGCATGGTTGTGCCAGGGAGGCTTCAAAACCTGCCCTGTGTTATTGACTTTGGTTTCACAGCCTTGGTGCTGCTCTTGGGCACCAAGATGGAAATGCAGGGATGTGGCTCTGCAGCAGCATGCTCCTGCAGGTTATGGCATGGGAGAAGGCAGGAGAGGGATCACAGTTAATCACTACTTCTCCTGACATACAAAGCTGGATGCTAAAACAGACTCTGCTTCACTCCTACACACAATGTGCTCAATCATTCCATTTTTAATGTAACAAGAAACATTGAAAAGTCTGATTCTGCCAGAGCAGAAAATCTAGTTATTAATGCTGGGAGAGGGAAAAAAGGGGTTTGTACACAGGAAGCATTTCACTTGTACAAATCTGAGACATATTTTTAATTCATGCATTTTAAAGGTTTGAATTTCAGAAAATCTAGTTATTAATGCTGGGAGAGGGAAAAAAGGGGTTTGTACACAGGAAGCATTTCACTTGTACAAATCTAAGACAGATATTTTTAATTCAAGCATTTTAAATATTTGAATTTCATATACATACATACATATATATATATATATATATATATATATATATATGGAAGGGCACACTTGAAGTGTAGACACTTAGGATTTTGCAGACATCAAACTGACAAATTTTTCTGTATCTAGATACTTTATAAGCTTCTTATTTTCTGGCACACGGTAAAATAGGCTATAACCAGTCTGGAAAGGACACTGTAGGGGAGGGTATAAAAAATTTCCTATTTTTCCTGTCACTGCTTATAGGCAGTCAAATGTGGTTAGGAAGCAAATAGACAGTGCAAAGACCTTTCTTAATATCTTGCTAATGGGACTTGGCTGTGGAAGGGCCTGTCCCTATCTCTGGGCTTCCCAGCTGTCTCCCTCTTGGCTGCCAGTCTGCCTTCACAACTCACAGACAAGAGTTACTCTTTGGTTGCCCATCCCTGTCTTTTTTTTTTTTCTCTAGATATAGACCATGATTCTGCCTTTTCTCTTTGCACTTGAGCTGTTCATGATGATAATGAGATCCCAAATCTTCCTGTAGCTACCTGGTCTACGCAGGAAGCTAGTTTTGAATAGGTATTTGTTTCCCTCATCCTCTGGGCCATGCTTTTACTTGAAATGTCTATGCTGTTTCCCTCTATTAATCAATTGGCACTTACAAGAAATAGGATTTGTGCTGGAAACCAAAGGGAAAGGTTCTCTGGATAGCTGATGCTTGAAGGAATGCTCTGAGATCTCTGATGGAGGCTCAAGATTTTGATGTTGTGTGTTCAGCAGCTTAAAATAGGATATGGGTGAATTTCCAGCCTGATAACAAGATTAGTGGGAAGCAAAGTCTGTGGTCAGAGAGCCTTCAGCAGCCACCTGGTTGCCTTTGCACAGAGCTGTGCTCAGCCTGCACACGCCAGGTACCTTTGCTCCGTCGGAGGTGACTCACGGCAGGGAGCGGGTGTCACAAGGCAGCTGTCAGGGCATTGCCTGGGACCAGGAGGCACATGGAGACCCTGCCCTGGTGAGCTGGAGTGTGCCAAGCATGTAGAGTATCCATGCTGGGTGAGGGAAGGGTTGTGGAAATTGCCAGCTTTAAGCAGCCCTTCCTGGCTCTCTCACAGAAAGTGCACCAGACACATGAGTACCCTGAACCAGACCCACAGGAACTTCACTACTTGGAGTTTCTTCTTTGTCCTTACATTTTCATAGGAGCTCCTGCCTTCTGCTGTCAGTGTTGCATTCGGTATCATGAGCAGCATGGGCTGATGGCAAGAAACCTGTGAATGGATTTTATCCTTTAATTTACCAGTGAGAAATCTACTGATACAGTTAAATAGTCACAAATATGGAACTGGTCTGAACATTAAGCACACTACTGAAAAAATGAGATGTATCCTTGCACGTGGCTGACGTCATTTGAGACAGAGGTGGTTCTTTAAATAAATGCTTTAGATGTGGTTTGCATAGATGTCTAAGTATAAAGAATAAAAGAGGAGGGTAGGTGTTTTTGTACTGAATAGCAATGATGTATCCACACTGCTCCAAAGCCTTAGTGAACTGCCAGGCTGGGTAGAGGAGAATGGCACTTGCATCTCATTTTGGCTCTCACAAGCCAATACCTCTTGTCTAAGGCCTCATTTTGAGTACAGACTAACACCTTTGCATTTGATCCTGCTTCCATTGAAACTGATGTGAGGCAGCTTATCAAGGAAAGCAGATAGAGGACTGGGAACCTAGGTGGATATATTTGACTTAAAGGGTGCAGTATAGAGTTTTTCCCTCTTCAAGTATGAAGCATTGTGAAAGGGATCTTCCTTATCATTCAGCAGCAGATCTGAGGAAGAGGCTCATGTTGCTCTGTTATTTTCTAAATCTGCAAGAGCAGCACACTCTGCATTGTGGCCAGAGGAGCAGCAGGACTGCTGCAAGTGTACTGTCATTGCACGGATGGTTTTTTCCAGTGGGAAATTCCACCACCACCAGCCTTGCCAAAAGACAGCTTGGAGGAGGAGAAAATTTCCTGTGATGATGGTGGTTCTTTCCCAATGAAATAAGAACAAGCAGGGAAATCCATTTAGCTGTTAGTCACACATTTTTTACACAGTTATATATAGCACAGTGCATGTGAGTGTGTCTGTGTGTATAAAAAACTATATTGCACTCACACTGTCTGTATGAAGCATCATCAATTTCAGTTGTTAGTCACACATTTTTTACACAGTTATATATAGCATAGTGCATGTGAGTGTGTCTCTGTGTGTGTATAAAAGACTATATGGCACTCACACTCTCTGTATGAAGCATCATCAATTTCAGACTTCAAAATAATAAGAAGAGTAGCTCATGATATGGTGGGAGATAAATGTATATACAATAGAAAATGGCCCAGCAGATAATTTTGCTAATAACCTTTGTATTTAGTTTTTGGAAGATACTAAGATTAGTGTGGCTTGAAAATAGATTGTACCTCTTTAAAATGAGCCTCCTTTCTTTGTAGGCCTGCGAAGCCTGGAGGTTATTTTTAATTTTAAATGGTGCTTGTTAAAGAGAAGTGAAATCAAAGGATAATTTGGAATGTAGCCTTTTCTTTAAATACACTCCTTGTAGGTGGGGAAATCTACAAGTTTTTTTGTACCACAGATGCTCAAGCTCCATTAATATTTCTTTGTGTGCAAGTTCATAAGGCGATACCATCTTGCAAACTGGTGTAGGAGAGAGAATTGATTTTTAGTGCTTTCTAAAATGCAGAGCACAAACATGCCACAACCACTGTGAGTATGGAAGCGTGAAAATTTGCTTGAGAAATGAGCTGGGGGAAGTTTCGATTCTGACCACTTTGTGTTTAATACCCTGCATATCAATGCAAGAAATTTAAAATCTTCAATAAATGCAGTGCATATCTTCCATAAAAATGTTGTACTCAGTCTCGTATTAAAGATTAAGTGATAGAGGCCCAGATTTTCAAATATACTGTAACTGTGGGTGAGATCCCACTTAATGTTTAAAAATATTTCCAACACATGCAGTAGACTTCTGAAAATCAGGGAAGTATATGGGATTTGAACACTGGCAGAGCAATGTCTTTGCTACAGCTTGGAAGATAGAGGTGGTGGCTCTGTGTTTAAATGAGACATTCCCTGGGTTAAACTAATTTCTGGTGTAACATCACAAAAGTCAGTGCAGTAAACTGGTCTTCAGGGTTAATTCAGCTAAGAAGCTACATGGTAGATTTTATGCTCATAAATGTATTTTGGGGACTGTGTTTGTTACTCTGGACTGTTTATACTTCTGTGTCCATCTGTTGGTAAATTATTTAAAACCAAATTGCAACAGCACTTCAACATTTGAAGCCAATTGAAAGTTAGCCTCCAGCACCATCATCAAGGGAAGCAGAAGAATTTTTCATAGCAGAACTTTCTCTCCAGTCCCTGTGAGGAGAGGGGCAGTATTCTGTAAGCAGGGTTCCGTCTCTTAAGCTATTTTCTCCTTGAACATTTCCATGAGCTGAAATGTGTCTTCAGTAATCAAATGTGCATTAATTAGTCCTGAGCTCTGCTTAGTTTGCTGTCAATGTTCAGAAAGTGAAGATACATGCTTATGAGGAAGGAAATGCAACTTTTGATTTGTGATTTAGGCTCTTGCCTCTAGTGCTGAGGCAGAAGCAGGCTTTGAGGGCAAGTATGAGCAGAAATTTGAATGTAAGATGAGATTTGGAAAAAAAATCTTCCCTAAAATCCATTCAGAATCAACCATTATCAAATATATGTAAAATTACACTATCCATTCCCTTTGAATTTTATCCCTAAATTAACTATAGTCATTAGGATGTTTCCTCAGGCAATTCTTCACTGATGCATACTTCTTCCCAGCTGATTTTATTTAAAATGCAACTTCTAGTTCCCCAATGGCTATTCAGCAATGTAATACCGAATCTACAAACAATCTTCCAGAATGAGGAAGAGAATTCTTCTCTGTATTCCTTCCTCAAAGTACAGACATTTCAATCTTTCCCTTGCTGAATCTCTCCCTTGCCGGTACACTGATGATTTCTGTGGGACCAGAAAATGCAGTTATGTAGCAACTTCCCCCAAAAGTAGAGCTGTAGCTGTACCCTCAGCCAGAACACCACCCTTGCCTAGGGATTTCTGTGCTCCAGGGCATGCTGTTAATGATAAAGTATGCACCCTAAATGCCTGCTATAATGCCACAAGGCAGAGGTGTTTCCTGATACACTGCTGAAGCAGCTTGGATCGTGGCTTTTCTTGCACCAGAACCTCTCTTTGTGCTTTTTAGTTGAGCTGTACCCTCTTCAGCACAGCTCATGTTAAGTTGCAGCCCAGCCTGACAAATCTGGACTAATTCTCTGCTGTGGCCACTCTGGAATCCCATTAGTGAAAGAGCAAGCGATTTCCTCCTGCCTTGACTTCAGAGTGCTTTGTTCAAATATTGAATACTTGGGACTGGGGTTTTGAAATATTGATACAGGAGAAAGTACAGACAGTCTTGGTCAGGCCTCGTGCAAGCTTTGCTCAGACGCCTTGGCGCACGTAGGGCCTGTGGGGGAAGGAAAAGGTCAGCATGACTGCATTTCTGGGGCTGGGAGCAGTCTGGCCTTTAACAGATCGTGTAGGAGGGATTTGCTGGGATGAGATCACTCATGGTTTGGTAAAAGTAACACCCAAATGCCATCTACCTCAAATATTGAATACTTGGGACTGGGGTTTTGAAATATTGATACAGGAGAAAGTACAGACAGTCTTGGTCAGGCCTCGTGCAAGCTTTGCTCAGACGCCTTGGCGCACGTAGGGCCTGTGGGGGAAGGAAAAGGTCAGCATGACTGCATTTCTGGGGCTGGGGAGCAGTCTGGCCTTTAACAGATCATGTAGGAGGAATTTGTTGGGATGAGATCACTCATGATTCAGCAAAAGTAACACCCAAATGCCATCTACTGCACTTCTTGCACAGGATTGACCTAAGCAGAGCACAGAACCATAGAATGGTTTGGGCTGGAAGGGACCTGAAAGATCATCTAGCTCCATCCCCCTGCCATGGGCAACAATGGCTTCCATTAGGCCAGGTTGCTCAAAGCCCCATCCAACTTGGCCTTGAACACTGCCAGGGATGGGGCATCCATAACTTCTCAGGGCAACCTGTGCCAGTGCCTCACTACCCCCGCAGCAAAGAACATCTGCTGTGCCATTCCAGGTGGGCTCTCACCAGAGGGGGTCAGAGCAGGAGAATCACCTCCCTCACCTGCTGCTCGCGCTTCTCTTGATGCAGCCCAGGATGTAGTTGCCTTTCTAGGCTGCAAGCACACATTCCTCAGTCATACTGAGTTTCTTGCCAACCAACACTCCCATGTCCTTCTCTTCAGGGCTGCCCTCAGTACATTCTCCACCCAGCCTGTATTTTTGCTTGGGACACCCCAAACCAGGTGCTGCAGCTTGTACTCGGCCTTGTTGAACTCCAAGAGGTTGGCCCAGACCCACCTCTCACACCTGTCAAGGTCCCTGTAGATGATGTCCCTTCCCTCCAAGCTGTCAATCTCACACACAGCTTGGTGTTACCAACAAACCTGTGGAGAGCGTGCCCGTGTGTGAGGCCTGCCTATGATGCACAGGTTTGTTCCTCAAGTATTTCTCAGGTCCTGCTGCCCTTTGCACGGGACAGCAGTTTCAGCAAAAACCATTCCATGGCGAAGAGAAGAAAATGAACATGTAAATAATAGCCTTGAGTCTTTTATTGATCCTTATACTGAATAGTCTCCCTTTCCCTGTTCTGTCAAATCTTTTCCTTCAGGCCACTTTTCTGTTAATGCCTTAGTGATGTCTGCAATAATGACAGATGTGCATTCTTCACTGATTTTATTATATCCAGATCTTCCCAGTGTATTGGTTTGATATAAAATTATGTCGATGGCCTCAGGGCTCTATGAGAGATTTCAGATCCATGGGAAAAGGGGCTTGTGTATCCATAGATATCCATATCCATCTCTTGCACAGTGCTAAGCTCTGCAGGCAGCTCTCCCAACTTTCTGAATCTAAGGAGAGAGACAGCTTGCTCTGCCTTGATGGCAGCAGATTGAAGAGTTTGGCTGGAGGTTTTCGAGCTGCCACAGTCACGGGGATTGTCACAGTGGTAATGGAAGAAGAGGGTCCTTTGTGCAAACATAACAAATCTCTTTGGGAGAACATGTGTGTAAAATGAACATGTAAATAATAGCCTTGAGTCTTTTATTGATCTTTATACTGAATAGTCTCCCTTTCCCTGTTCTGTCAAATCTTTTCCTTCAGGCCACTTTTCTGTTAATGCCTTAGTGATGTCTGCAATAATGACAGATGTGCATTCTTCACTGATTTTATTATATCCAGATCTTCCCAGTGTATTGGTTTGATATAAAATTATGTCGATGGCCTCAGGGCTCTATGAGAGATTTCAGATCCATGGGAAAAGGGGCTTGTGTATCCATAGATATCCATATCCATCTCTTGCACAGTGCTAAGCTCTGCAGGCAGCTCTCCCAACTTTCTGAATCTAAGGAGAGAGACAGCTTGCTCTGCCTTGATGGCAGCAGATTGAAGAGTTTGGCTGGAGGTTTTCGAGCTGCCACAGTCACGGGGATTGTCACAGTGGTAATGGAAGAAGAGGGTCCTTTGTGCAAACATAACAAATCTCTTTGGGAGAGCATGTGTGTGCAGGAGCACTTCTGTACCCCAAGCAGTGGGCCGTGCCTTTTGTGACATGACCATGGGTCAGCCTGTGCAGGTTTGGAGGAACAGGGCATAGCTGCAGTGAATCTTTTACACAGTCTTGTTTTTTAGATATCAAAGTGATAACAGCAGGACTGTCCACATTAAGTCTTCCATGTGCAGCTTTGTGTTTTCTGTGCTGTTTTAGGATGATGGGAGTGTTGAATATTCTAGAGTCTTGGCACGAGCCACAGCACACCAGGGAAAAGGAACGCCAAGGCCCTGGGAACCTCTGGCTGTGTGTACACACTAGAATCCCTTAACAGACAGCAGTAAGAGTAAACACTTGGCTTTGGCTAATTTGGTTTTTGGTTTGTTTTTATCCCCCCCCCACCCCGGCCCTTAACATGATTTTTTTCTGCTGTGAGCAGTGAAGATGTTGCAAACAACCCATCTGCGTTTTTGCAACACCTCCTCTGTTCCTTGATTATTTTAGTTTGTTGGTGCCACTTTGCATGTTTATACTATTTTCAAATGTTTATGTCACTCTCTTCCCATATTTTGTTTTTTTCCTCCTGGTTGCTTTGTAGCATTTGGAAGAGCTTGACTGCTTTTCTTTTGCCTCCTTTTTTACCTTAGTTACCTTAGCAATGGTAATTTTTATCTTCTTATTTTACCTCCCTTTTATTTTTATCTTATAAAGAGATATGAGATTCTTTTTCACCTCCAGTCTCACAAAGGATGCTCCTTTCTTCACCACATCTAAACTTTCCATTTTTTTACTATCTTTTGAGGATTTTTCAAACAAAAAAATGGGGTTAAATTATTAGTGATACTTTAAAGGTGGAAATATATTCCTCATCTGTTCAAAATTACTTGTTATCCACCCTTGTGATTAGGGAGACACTAATCTGAAGTGCTCTGCTAGACATGGGCCGTGTATGGACATGCTTCTTGTAGGAAGTTCCTTTTTACTGACAACAAAAGGATGTGTCTTCAGTACGTCTTTTTCTGCTGTATGCAGTAGGTAAAATAGTTGCCTGCTTAGGTGCCACACAATAGAAATCTGGGTTTCATTTGAATTTTCAAGGTTGTTGAAAGTGCCTTTAGTATTTTTCTCTTCTCCCTCTTTTCCTTTTTAAATTTTTTTTTTCTCTCCATGGGCATGTCAGCCTCCAGCAGAGCTTTTAAAAGAGGAAAGAAGAAAAGAAGGGAGCAGGGTGGGGGAATAAATTTAAAAAGCCAGCAAGGTGTCCTTGGCGTTTCCCCGCACCTGGAACCACTCATCCCGGTTTCACGCAGCGCCGTTGCGGGGGGCACTCAGGAATTAGCACGCCAGAAAGACGGGGCGTGAAGGAGGGTTAAAAAAAAGGAGGGGGGGAAAAGGAAACCCCGCAATTCCGCGCTGCTTCCCTCCCTGCGCTGCGAAGGCACAAAGAGACGGGGGCGCTGTGGGCAGGGAGGGGTTCCCCCGGAGGCGGGGCCGGGCCGCGGAGCGCGGCGGCAGCGGCGGAGCGGGAGGCGGCGGTAGCGGCAGCGGAGCCGCCATGGAGCCGGGGGCCCGCCGGGGCCGCCCCGCCGAGGAACCGCCGCGGCCCGAGGACGAGGAGGTGGACCCCCGCATCCAGGTGAGGGCCTGCCTGCCGAGGGGCACTCCGGTTCGTTTGGATATGTGTGCTGTGGCTGTGTGGAGTAATGTAATGTATGTGATCATGGTTGCCTTTTATTTCATTGCTTTTGCTGCGTATGTGCATACATACATACACATATATATATATATACACATACATATACGCACGTATACATATATGTACACAAATATGTGTGTATATCTCTCTCTCTCTTTTTTCTTTTTTTTTCCTTTTATTTTTTTTTTTTTTCCCCCCAGCCCGGAGCAGCCCCGGGTGTCTCGGCGCCCGCCGGGAGCGGGGAAGCGCCCCCGGAGCGCCCCAGCCCTTTGTTACCCCGGGCATCGCTCCGCGCCCGGCTCCCTTGGGCGTCCCTCCTTCTCCTCCTCCTCCTTCTGCTGAAATCCACCCCCCCTCCCCTCTTTAGTTTTGACCA
The DNA here is from genome assembly GCF_014805655.1 of Passer montanus. Classification (NCBI taxonomy): domain Eukaryota; kingdom Metazoa; phylum Chordata; class Aves; order Passeriformes; family Passeridae; genus Passer; species Passer montanus. The sequence continues at coordinate 1,953,580 of NW_024356505.1, read as the reverse complement.
TGACAGCGTGACCTTGCTCGTGGAGCGGGGCTGGTGCTTAGAAATTCATAAATGCGGGAAAATGTAGGTTTTTAAATTTTTATTTCGTTATTTATGTCGTTAGTTTTTTTTGTTTCTTGTAAAAAGGAGCTTTAGTGGAATATGGTGCTTCCTCTCAGTGAATGCCTTCTGCAATGCTTTTTATTCTTGCATGGTTTCTATACAAAGCTTTTCTCCCCAAAATCACGTCTCAACCAATAGCACGGTGCAAACTTGAAGCACGCTGTGGTCCCCGAAATGAAATGTATTTTTAGGTCTCTTCAGATTTATGGCTTTTGCCTCCAGCATTGCTGGTACTGTTTGTCATGAATGAATATAACACGTGTGTACATTGCCGAGAGGATCCTTGGCGTAGGTCCCTGCTCGCTGTAATTGTCATTCTTTTCTCCATCGTGAGCATTTTGTTTTCCAGGGCTGTGCAGAGCCATTGCAAAATTCTCAAAACATGGTTACACAGAGGGAGGCCCTCAGCCAAAAGCTAGCCTGGTACTGCCCTGATTTTACAAAGCTGAGCTTGGTTGGTGTCTATTGATCTAATTTTGGCCTTAGGTTCTTCAGCTTGCAACATGTTTCCACATACACGATTTGTGAATTGTTGGCAAAACAATTGTTTTTGTTCAGTTTTCTGTTTGGTTTGAAAAACAGGCTGCTGTGTCTGCTTCCGCAAGAGCCATGAGGTTTTGAGTCTTACAGTAAGAGACAATTAGGTAATTTTTGGATAAGTGTTTGTTTCAGACAGCATGGATACCCAAATAGGTGTTTTCCAAGTCCTAGGAGTAGGAAACGAAATCTGACCGCTGAGGATAAGAGAGCTAAACTGTTGTAATGAATTCCTTTCTGGTTGTAACCAGAGTCATTCTTGTAGTCTAGTGGGAAGCTGCTCAAGTGACAATCAATTTACAACATTTGGTTTGTACAGCAGAACATTTCCAGGCGTGTTCTGTTACACGGGTTGACAATTAAATAATGTTTAAATTGGAGAATATTCCTGTTAAAAATCTCATAATCTTGTTGCCCAGATAGAGAAAGCTATCAGATCTCCTCCTCAGGGTTGCTTTTTGAGGTAAGAAAGTCAGTAAGAATGAGCTTTATTTTTACAGTAACTTCATTCATGCCAATACTACTTCTACTACATATTTATTCAAGGGATTTAACACCTTTATTTCTGCTGTTAAGGGATCAAAATGTTGTCAGGAAGACAAATTATGTAAACCTACTTGTATGTCCCATGGACTGGTTGGGCTAAGAAATGGTTTGCCAAAATCCAAAATAAAATGTCTCTTGTGAGGCAAGATGTGTTTCTTATCAGTTTTGTCCTTTCACTGTGTGTCTCCTGTGATAGTACAAACTTTGCTAATCTTCTGGGGTGGGTGTGTCTGTCTCCCCAGTACCTCGCTGATATTGACTATTTTGATTAATGAGACAGAGCTTGTGTTTATTTGTAATAGTGAAGAAGTAGCCAGAATAGGAAATGTGTTGCCTTAACATAAAACTATAGAGCTTCTCTGTTTATTTTTCTTTTAAGTAGCAAAGTAGAAGACCTGTGGCAAAGTTAAGCTGAACATCTCAAGGCTTCCTCTTTGCACTAAATTCATTTGCCACAGCCCTTGTGAGCTTTCAGTGGGGATGCTGAATGAGCCTTCTCAGATATGTTTTTTTCCCTGATTTCTTACTATGCATCTGACTTTCTTTCCTTCTAGGGGGAGCTAGAAAAACTGAATCAATCTACAGATGATATCAATCGCAGAGAGACGGAGCTGGAGGTACAGAATTTATCCTTGCGTTTTCCTTTTGTGCACGTTGGATTTTTCTGAGTAAAAGGACAGTGTTTTTGATTAGGTTGCCTCCTGAATTTGTGCATCCTGAATGGTAATTTTGCAGCAAGAGCCTGGTGATAATGTTTTTAAAGGTATGAATTAACCTAACAGCCAAAAAGAAAGGGAAAAGGTGGAGGTGTGTTGACAGTGTAAAAAAACCCTGTGTGGAGAACCTCTCACACAACCACTGCCAGAACTTATTTTTAGGTTTTGACACTAAGCTTAGACAAGTTTTATTTTTACAAGTCACTGTTTTGTGTTTGTGATTATAAACAGGGAAAGTTATTTGGTTTAGAGGTTTTTGCCATACAACTGTCTGCCAGGATCTTCTCTTTGGTGGCTGTTTGGGGTTTTTTTAGATTGTTATCTTTGCCTTTTTTGTCATCACTTCCTGAACAAGGAGGGTGATGAAGGAAAATTGGAACAAAAGACTTCTTGGTTATACAGAGAGGTTTTTGGGGATACTTGAAAATCAAAAGCAAGTTCTGAAGAAATTCTTTCTAAATCCCCAAATTTGAGCTTCATCTACTTGGTAGTTATTCTGGAAGGCTCAGCATTATTGATCTAATAGTGAAGTGATCTAAGAGTGAAACTCTCCTATGTGTGTGTCTGAATTTTCTTTTCTTTGCAAAACAAAGAAGATAAATATAGTAGAAGTATAGGATAAATATGCTGCTAAAGAAAAACTGGCATAAAATATTACTTTACATCCTAAATAATTTTGATATCATTACAAAGTTTTGAATACTGTATTAAAACATCTGAGATTGCATTGAGGAACATACTGTAAAAGTACATCTGTAGATTTGTCTGTACCTTCAAAATATCAAAGTATGGTTGGTTTGTTTATTTGTTTTAAAATTTTTTTTCCTCTTGTGTGTCTTTTCATGAGATGGATACCTCAAGGATGGGGAGGTTCTGGGTAGAATTTTAAAATACTGGAGTATCCATGAAAAGCACTGAACAGAAAATGGGGTTATGATCTTCGGACAGGCCTTGTAGCTTTTTTCCTATCCCCACTTGTTTGCATGTTCTGTCATGTGTGGCATGTAGATCATTAATTTATTGGTTAATAAACTTAGTTAAATGGGGAACTATTTGCTATGCATAACAAAACAGTATTTTTGCTGTGAGAACTGTTCAGTGTCACCAGCATGATTTAAATTTTGAGTGAACTTTAAAAGTCAGTATAGTATTCTAGTCTGCACCAGTAGCAATTAAATGGACTTCAGGAATCTTTATATAGATATATTGAAAAAAATTATTATATGTATCTTTTCAGTCTCCTTATTTCATGCTGAGATACTAAAATTGAAAGATGGTGTTATGGATAGTTGCCTGGATTTCATCAATTTTGTCATAACCTTGCACTGAGGACATATTATGAAGCAGATGGAATAGTAGTAATAATGCAAAGGCATCCACATTAAATAAATCCCAGTGACTTTAAGATGGGATTTTGCTGCTTGATTAAAATTATTCATGTGATCAAGTGTTAGTAGAGCCTGCAGATTTGTAGCTACTGTGTGTGTGGCACATGCTGAGCTGTAGAGGCTGAAAGGCTCCTGGAAATATAACTGTAAATAAAAGAGCAGAATTTCCACATTGGGTTGGTCTTACATTGTTGCTTACTCAGCCTGGTAAATACCAGGTGTTAGGTAGAAAATAATATAATCATTCTCTGCACTTTGCCATTAAGTGTTTACTGCAGATCTGCCTGTAGTACTTACTGTAAGCAGTTTTTGATGGAATTAAGGTGAAATACCACCAAGAGTATGCTTTCTTGAATGTTTCCTCTTCACTTTTCATCCAAAAATCTTGTTACTGGATGGAAGCTAGTTTGTGGTATCATGCAACTGCATAGTTTTTAATCTGTGAAGATTTCATTGCATTTGATCTGCTTAAATATTGAGGACAAATGCAGTTGGATGATGTAAGCAAGGCTTGATTTATATCAAGGTTGATAAATGCATTTTAAATGGACTGAAAACCTTTCTAGGGGAAAGGAATTAAAAAAAAAAAAATCCCACAACGCCCAACACTTGTGGTTAGCAGAAAATCTCTGCATTCATACTCTGCACAAGAAAAGAAAGATTTGCCAAACAGCCTTATAGGAAAATTTGGAAGGAGGAGTTTGGAATTGGGATCATTCTGCTTCAAAGGTTTCCAGAATCCATGAATGCTGTTGAAAATGTGGGCTTCTGGGAGAGCTGTGCCGAGTTCCCCTTTGAAGATTTGCACTTTTGGCTCTTACTAGCAGCTTTGGGTCCCTCTTGCTACCCCTTCCTAGTTTGTGGTGTTCCTGCTATATGGAAGAAAGATGTGTGAGTGTTTTTTTAACCAGACAATGGAGTTATATTTATCCTCTTTTGCTAGTATCATTTTCTTCATCTTTTCAATATCTTTAATGGGAACATAGATGTATCATTACATTATTTAGAGCACCAGTTGCTGACTACCAGCTTCCTGTAATATTACTTTGTGGTCCATAGTCTCCCACTGTTGATTTTTTTTTCCCCAGAATAATCTGGAAAAGCAATGGCAATGTTTGAGTAGAAGGTATATTTCTGTGTAGGAAGTTCAGAAAAAGACACCCATGTTTTTGTGACTTGATGTACTCTCTGATAAGCAGGAAGGGTAACCTTGTGGCATCTGAATTCTGCAAGACTGTTCTGGACTTCCTGTATGTAGCTTTGTGTGAGTTGCTCTAAGTGAGAATGCTGGCTGTCTCCAGTTCCCATTAACTGGGGAAAAAAAAAAAGCTGTTAAATCCTTCTAAACCCATCCTTCTGTTCTTGCTGTGCCTCAGGTCTGCTTCTGCAGAATGGAGGTAATAGTGCTGCGTTACCCAGTGGAAAAATGTTATGGGGCTGAATTCAGTAGAGGCTTCTAGGATTTTGAGGCTGCACTGGCTTGGTGTAGCCACAGGAATGTCAGTGTTTGAGCAGTGTAGAAAATACTGGTGTCTACTGCTTACAGAGGTGATAAAACGGGGAATTCTGATTTAAGTTGACCAGCCTGCCACTTCTTTGAGTTCTGCTCTTAAACTGCCATAGGATCTGTTTTTAAGTTGAATAGCATGGGTTTTTAAATCTTTTAAAATAAGTTCTGCACCCACACTGCCTGTGAGAGCACTGGAGATACATGCATGGCATGGCATGGCTTGAACAGATACGTTGAAGTTGGATGCATATATTCTTTTCCTTTGAAGAATTACTCATTTTTTTGCTCTTTTGACCTGTCCTATTAAACCCTGAAGAAACATCCTGACCTGCTGACACTTGCTGCCTGTTCAGGAGTTGCAGAGCTGCTGAAGGGCACTGAGTGGCTCGTAGTTGTACGTTGCGTTAATGTATTGCCTGTTAATGAATCTTTGATTAGACCTGATTTAAAATCCATAATGCTGCTCCTCCTAAGTGCAACACTGAGCATTACTGACACAGCAGAAGGATGATAAGGGTTCTCTGAGGGATTTAACACTTGGCTTCGCTAATGTCCCTGTTTATGTTTGAAGTGTCTGTGAAGGGCCAGGGGAAATGTCTTGCAGGGGAGATAGAAGTGTGTTTTGGCCAAATGCAGGAGGTTTTTTCCTGTTTATTTGAAGTGCATCTCCATCTGAACTTGCATCAGGAGCTGTGAATGTCCTTAACAAATGTGCAGGATTTGCCTGTCCAGCCAGCTCACACAGGGCTTGGACTGGCTCTGAAAGTACAACTCAGATGTAACAAATTAACCCGGGGACCCTCTGGCAGCATTGCGGGGAGGGGAAATGCAGCACATACCATTAAAGTTACCACTGGAATCCCAGCTATCCCAAATGTGGTTTTTGTTAGAGAGAGTTTTTTGTGTTGCTGCAGCTACAAGCTTGCCAATGTTTGTTCATGGGAGATACTGCACAGGAAGACTGGAGCTGAACAGTGCTGCTTTCAGCCATGCTCCTTATCAGAGGGCCTGGTTGGGATCCTTCTTCTGTGCTTGCCTGGATCCTATAGTCCTGATCTGCAAGACTTTGTGTTACTTTTAGTTCTGGGTTTGTCATAACAATCACCCTGGGTTGTTGTTGGATATAAGGAAAGGGGTTTATTAGCTATGGTGCTCTTTCACTTCTGAGCCTGGTCAGCATTTGAACCTCTCTCAGAAGGGGAAGGACTTTGTCATGGTTTAACCCCAGCTGGCTGCTAAGCATGACACAGCCCCTTGCTCCCTCCCTGCCAGTGGGACGGGAAGGAGAACCAGAAGATAGAAGTGAGAAAACCCATGGATTGAGATAAAGGCAGTTAAGTGTAAAGCAAAATCTGCACACACAAGCAAAGCAAAACAAGGAATTAATTCTCTGCTTCCCACTGGCAGGCAGGTATTCACCACTTATTTAGAATTGCTTCTTACTTCTTCACTAAAATACTTGGTTTTAGGAAGAAAACTTGAGCTGTTGACCCTGTCACACATAAAGCATGTAAGTAGATTAAAAAAAGAAAAATCCTTTGGCTTTCAATTTTTAGAAAAATGACCTCTCAATGTCTGGAATCTCATTCTGGGCATGCCTGCTTGGCTTGAGGAAACATCTATCTGTGGAAACATCCGCCACCTTATCAGTATCCCTGTGCAGCATTTTCCAGTGTCCACAAAGGAATGCAGAGATAAGGGCAAAGCAGCTCACTGGCTGGTGTTCCTGCTGGCTTTTGGAGGAGGATGTACATGTGTGATGGATTTGTCCAGCATTATCAGGACAAATCTTTCCACACTTTATGATCTACTTGCTTCCATAGGAAATGGCTCCTGTGTGTGAATTCCTTGTTGTTTTGCCTTCTGCTTTCATCCAAGGATGAGTAAGGGAAGGCTTCTTCCTCTGCTGTGGCTCTGGAAAGATTTTGTCAACCAAGTGAGTCAAAGGGCTTTACTCGATTCATATTCTTGACGTAAAAATGGGTTTCCAGCCTGAGAGAGGAAGGGTTAGGTGGAGAAATCTTGCTTTGGAAGGAGCACCAGCACCCTCCCATGTCTGCTTTCTTCTCTTTTCTTCTCAGAGAATTAAAAACGTTTGTAGTAAAAAGTATTGGTAGTCTCAGTTTGTATCTGTCTGCAAGCAGGAGGTTAGAGCAAGGTACTGATTTTTTAATTTTTGTTAGATGGCAAATTAGTAGCTGCCTAAAAAAAAAAAAAAAACCAAATGGAAGGCTTTCCTTATCCGTTAAATATTGAGGTTCTACTTTTCCCCTTCCTTGCACTTTGTTTTTAAGATTTGGTTGCCAGTCTGGCTTACTTTAACTGCTCAGGTACCAACGAGACATTAAAAGTGTCTTTAACTGGTTTGATGCTCAAAGGTCGATTTCTGAGCACACCTTGTGCATCTCTTTGGCGTGGATGTATGACACTGATGCTGGCTTAGCTTGGAGATGAGCTTTTGCAGCTGGTAGGTTTTTGTAGCAGAGAAGATGGGTATGGATCCTGTCAACCTCTTGGAAATAGATGAAGCCTGTCTCAGCCAGCAGTTCCATTTCCATGCACCTGCCATGCTTGCCAGAGGTTCTGCACACCAGACTGTCACGAGACAACCTTTGTAAATGAAATTTAGATGTGCTTGGTACTAAGATGATTCAGACATGGTTGATATGTAGAGTTCATTTTAAAAATAAAATTGTTTGAAAATACATGTTTCATTTGATGGGCAGAAATAGTTATTTACTTGTCATCTGGCATCTAACACCAGCTCATCACCATCACTCATGAGTGAGGAAAACAGGCATGCTTTTTTCCTCTGACAGATGCAGTATAGGTTGAAAATTGCATTTTAGTTTTTCAGTTTTTTCCCCACATTTGAGAATGTGTCTTCAAATACTGCTGTAAGGATGATGTGTCCTTAAGTGTGGTCCCTCTTTCTCGTGCAGTGACTTGCCCAGCAGCAAGTCACTGGCAACAAAGTCTGCTTTTAATAATGAACTATTGCAGCAAAACCATATATGGGGTAGAGGTCTGGCATGCTCCTTAAGACAGTGCTAGTGAAATCTCTTTTGAAAAAAGAAGTGCTAAGGATTTTCAGGAAGAAAGCTGATGAGTGTGGAGCTCTTCCAGCCGTAGAACAAGATGTTGAAACGCAAACTGCAGCTGTCCACGTGCTACACTAAGTGCTCTGCCTGCTAGAGTGTGTGCATGACAAACACCTAGCTAGTAAGAGTCTACTTGTTAAGGCTGTAATTTAAGTGAGAAGCTTCTCCTGCTACTTTTTCTTTTTTTTTTTTTTTACCTTGCAACACACATTGAGGATAAATGGATAAATGCCTTAATCGGCTTTTGTCCAGCTTGGAAAAGGTTTATCATCATCTCATTTGAGCAAATAGGAGGGGAAAAAACATTGAAAGCTGACTGGCTAACATTTTCAAGGTCACCTTTCTATTTCCAAAATCAGAAACAAGGTGTTCTTGAAATTGATCACAGAAGATTAGGAGTGAGTAGAGGGGAAAACAGGCTTTTAAAATGTCAGGGGGTTTGAGATGTCTCATGTCAGTTGCATTGCTTCTGTTAGAGTTCAGTGCAGTGATGAGAAAAAAAAAAAGTGTTTTTAAAAACCAAAAAAAACCAAAACATAAGAACTCACCCAGAAATGGTGAGTGTGACTCACATGTTACCTAAGGCTGCTGTTATCAATGAATAGCATTTCTGCTGGAATAAGTTACCTTTCAAGAAACTGAAATACAGAAACCAGGGATTGAGGACTGTGCTAGAAAATTTCTGTGGCATATGCTGCACTGTCTTGGTTTTGCTCAGAACAGCAAGTTGCAGGAATTGACATATTTTCCATTCTCTGTTATCCGTGTGTGCAACGTGAAAGTCTAAATGAAGCAAGAGTTTGGCTGTTAAATCGTAACACTTTTGTGTGGAGGGGTAAGTCACACCAGAAGATTTGACAAGTAGCCTGAAAATGTTGTGGTTGTCTTTCTAACACGGATGTAGGACTTACCCTGTGCTGGGGACCACGAGTGAGCTGCAGTGATGTGCTGTTCTGAGCCTCTACGTTTTTGGTGTGAGTGTCCTTCAGAAAACACTGTTAAGAGGATTTGTAGCTTTGAACCACTTCACATGTGGGTCGAAGTGTCTCACTGACAGTAACGTGGGAAGCCAGACATAAAAAGTAGTGAATTAAATAAATTTCTAAGTTGACCATATGCCCATTCATTTCCATGAGTAATAGATGTGTTTCTCATGCCCCATAGGAGTAAGTGCACCAAGCCAGTCCTACTGACTGGTGCAATTGCCTTGGTGCTTCTGACCTCCCCATTTTCACATGAAGTGTAAAAATAGCTGCTGCACCTGAAGTTCTTACTCAGACTTGCCCAGGCTTACCTGCCAGGGGAGTTTTGTGCTGTCCCAAGGGTGATGTCTTTTGCAGGTGCTGTGCCAGCCCGTGGCAGGGTGCACAGCCTGGACCCAGGAGCGTGGCTGAGTGTGTGCAGGAGGGAGCTGTGACCCCGCTCTCAGGAGGGCTTGCCATAGCTCCCGGGTCAGAGGCATGGCCAGGAGAGCTGGGTCAGCTCGGGTTGAGGAGGCTGGGTGGTGTGAAGGCACTGGGTTCCCACAGGAGCACACATACAGTGTGGGATCATTCGCTTTTGGCGTGTAGTTTGGGCTGGTGGAGAGTTCAAGTGGTGTGTGTAGGGCTGCAGAGGGTGTGGGTTTGGCATCCCACCTCAGAGACCTCAGCATCCTGCTGCTGGGTCTGAAGGGGATGGCTGGAAACCTTTGGTAGGGGGACTAATCCCAGCAGAGAACTGAGCATCTGCTTGCTCTGTCATGCAGAAGGTGTTGGAGCCTGCAGGCTTGTGTTCCTGACAGTCAGGAGCCCAAGAATAAATGTCACTTAAAACAAGTTGTGATGGATGATACAAAATTCTGGAGTGTTTTGGTTTTCATTATTGCTCTTTGCTGCAAGAATGAGGGTGGTCAGACCTAAATTAAGCCTTAAAAGAAGAGCCAGTCATCTTTGGAGGAAAATGATAAACCGGGATTTCACACCAGTGTGTTCTTCAGCTGAAGCTTCCTATTCTGTGTAACTAACTACTTTGTGGAGTGGAGTTTGCTCATGGGCAAATGTCTCTTTCGCCATTTGTAAGACCTGTGCTTCAGGCACCAGTTAGAGGAGCACTTGGAGTTCAGTAATTTGTATCTGCTTCAGAGTTAAAGGGAGATGAATGGGTACAGAAGTTGCTGTTAATTTGACTGCTTTGTTCTTAGTGTCCTTTGTTTTCTTTTGTTTTGTTTTTCTAAACTCCAAGTGGGGACTAGTCATCTTTTTCCTATGGGATAAGACTGTATATAATTACTACATGAGTAAATTTGGGGTAGGTCTCCAAGCGCAGATTTGTAGTGATGATTTCTTTGTTCCAAGTGATCTTGCAAACGTGGGAACTGAACTTTTGGATGAATCACTGCACAGGGATTTTTTTACTTAAACTATTTATTTGCCTAACTAATATCCTTAAATGCAGCTTTCACAAAGAGTGAAAAGAAATCTTCCGGCTCATTCATTTAGAAATGAGCTTTTAATTCTGTTCCTACACCTGCAAAGAATTTTTCTCTTTGTTAATATACTTAAGTACTTAATATTTTTCTTGAAATATAGTCATCATGCTTGGAGTCTTTTTTCAGTTACTTATGAAACTCATTTTGAGCAGTGAACCATGTATGGTCCAGTAATTTAATTGGAAATATTCAAATTCTTCTCACTGAGAAAATCATTGACTCGATAAATATTGTTTAAATGATACATTTCAGGCTTTCACTGAGAAATGAGATTATTGACTGAATTTGAGTTAATGAAATAATAAGTTAATGTCCATTTAATTTTCCATTTTTGACCTTGTTACCCATTTGAATAATTCTTTAGAATAAATTGGAGTACCTTAGGAATCTAAAGCTATTTGGCCTGGATAAGATAATGGTGATGCTGGTTCAGGTTTTACATGACACTAAAAAGGAAGCAAAGAAGCTTTTACAGAAGTATGTTGCTTTTTCTGTAAAAACTGAGGTATTGTTGCATTTTTTTTCACTTCTGAGAGCATAGTGGCAGCTTGCAATGTATTTTAAATCTTCCAGTGAATAAGCAGTTTTGCATTCTAGAAATCATCAACAATAATGACTAAACCCTCCTGAATTGGGGCACTTCTTGAAGCCAGCTGCTTCCTGATTATTAACTTGTCACTCCAGCAGTCTGCATAAATGTTGCACTCTAATTAGAGTTACAAGCCTCGTTGAGAACTCACATGGCCCTTCCTCTTCATCTCCTTAAATCCTGGGCCAGGTCCCAGCCTGAATTTGCATCAGTCTGCAATAATTTCATATATTTAGAGTCTGTGGTGGATTCTGAGATTGAAATCGGAATCAGTTTGCTTACATGTGTGGAAATTTCAGTGGAGTGGAGGAAATATTTTAATTGCTTTAGCTAATCATGTAAGGAGCACAACTCATCCCATTTGGAAGTAGCTGGGTTTTTTAAATATAGAAAATATTAACAGTGAAGTGGAATGTAGGTGCCCTTATCCATTGATAGAAACCATAGCTGAAAAGATGGGCTTTCTGTGCCAATTCCAGCTGATTTTCCAGCCTGCTGTGGGAGTTTGGCTTGCCTGCTAGCACCATTCAAAGTCTGTGTATGCGAGATGGCTTTGCCATTGAAGTCCCTCTCAGAGCTTGTTACGCTGGTGTTTGCCTCCTCACCAAGTGAGTAATTTACAAACAATTCCTCTCTGAGAAACCCTGCCAGAGATAACATCTAGAAAAGGCTGTTGTAGGCTTTATATAAAAGCTGTCACTGAAAGACAAAGATTTGGTGTCCAGGATGCTGGCTTTAGGATTTGGCTCTGGGTTACAGGGTTCCTCTGCTGAAAAATTCTTAGTCCAAATGCCAGTAACTCTTTTGAATGTGTCAGCTCCTGTGTGAATCTGAAGAGGAACCTGAAGGTAGGAGCAAACAGGTGGAAATAATTTTTAAAGCTCTAATCTGCCTTTGTCCTTTCTTTCCTTCCTGCTGCGTTTTGAAGGATGCACGCCAGAAGTTCCGCTCTGTGCTGGTCGAGGCGACAGTAAAACTGGATGAGCTGGTCAAGAAGATTGGAAAAGCTGTAGAAGACTCTAAACCTTACTGGGAAGCTCGGAGGGTGGCCAGGCAGGTAAGAGCTTTCTGCCTTGTAAGCTTGTGGTGGTAGCTGGAGGGCACACACCGATGGTGTTGCTTCCCTGCTATTAATAATCCTCAGCAAGTGCACTTGGCTGGCACTGGGCTGTGTCTTCAGTTGCATGTCAGCCATGGGAACTGATGGCAGAATGGATTTCTTCACAGCCACAGCTGCACATGCTCTTCAAACCCAGAACAGCTACAGCAGACACAATAGCAAAAGACTAGCTCTCTTCTCTCATTATAAATGGCCTTTCAGAGCTCTCTCCTATCAGGAGTTGTACTGGTTTGAAAATACAGCGTAGACTTTGTGTGTATGGTTTTTCTTCTTAAAGCAAAATGCTCTGCAGCTAAATGGCTGCAGCTGGAAGCTGCAGGGAGAAGGCTGGAGTGGGGCAGGATTTGGTGCTGATTGGGTTGTGCTGAAGTAGGAATGTGCTAAATGTGTCTCTGAAGTGTTTTGGTTTGGGGACAAGCTGAGCTCGGCTTTCTCTGTCATCAGGGTCTTACCTCCCATGCCCCAACTACTGCTTGGTTACTGATAGGCCTGTGTAGCTCAGGGAGGGATGAGGTGTGGAGGGAAGAATGTGACCTGCTGGATGAAGGGAAAGCTAGAAAGCTTGTGACGTGTCAGGCAGCATCTCATTTTAGGGAAGAAGCTGCTGAGAGTTGAGTGTGTGGTGGCTTAGGCAGTGCTTCTGCTGGGTGTTTGTGGTGGTGGGGCTTGCTGTGGGTGAGGCTTTTTGGATTTTTCCCCAAGGGAAGCATGTTCCTGGTTGCTATTTCTGTTTTCTCTTGAGACAGGAAGAGTCAGGAAGAACTGCCTGGAGTTGCTTCTGTGCTTGGCTGCAAGGATGTGTGGAGTGGCATTTGTGGCTGGGTAGCTGGGATGTGATTGTGTTCAAGGGGAGAGTGAGAGATGGGGGTGGCATGTGTGAAATATGTGAAAACTGCAGAAGGATTTAGTTCATAAAAGTAGGTAGAGGGATGAGAAAAGTAGAGTAGGTGTGTGCCAGGAGGCAGGGAGTAAGGGAGTAAACTCTCAGGGGAAGGGAAGGGGAGGGAAGAGAATGTGTCCTCAGAACAGCACACAGGAAAGGTAGGAATGAACAAGCTTCATTCACATGAAAGCTGGTGAAGTAGGAACTGGGTTGATGGGATGTGGCGTAGAACATAACATGTGACTATGCTGATGCTTTAAATTGCATAGCATTGTTTTGGAGGCATTGTCTCAGGTGATGGGGATGAGGTGTAGGAGCTATTAGGCTTAATCCTGCAGACTAGGAGCGGTGTGGCAAACAGGTAAACTCTGCCCTGCTTGCTGTGCTTTGAAGTATCTGCCTCTCATCCGTAAGTGCTCTGGAACCCTGTTCTTGAAGACTATGGCGTGTGCTAGAGATAAACCAGTGATGAGTTACAGAAGTTAGTAATTGTGCAAACTAGTATGTGCAACTTGGAAAAACAATCCCTGCGATGCTGCCTTAAGCATGATCTTATACTTCTGTTACTATAAATATCTGGGTAAGGCACAACGTGCATAGGGCTTCAAGAGTTACACTTCGAAGAGTTAGTGGTGGAAGCACACACTTTGCAGTAAAAAAAAACAAACCCATCAGAAGATCAATTGACTTTGAGGTTTGTAACATCACAAACTCACAGCAGCGAACTTTGCCCTCTGTCCTGAAGCTGGCAGCGGTTTATGTTCTGGAAATGGAATTTTGTATTGTTACATCTCTGCTTCCCCTGAAATCCATTCAGTTGTTCTGGTTCAAAGGTACTTTGGAAGACCACTTAAGAAACCCAAGCTGCTGAAGGTCCTTACATTGGACCTTCAGGATTTAAATTAGCTGGCAGCGGTTTATGTTCTGGAAATGGAATTTTGTATTGTTCTCTGCTTCCCCTGAAATCCATTCAGTTGTTCTGGTTCAAAGGTACTTTGGAAGACCACTAAGAAACCCAAGCTGCTGAAGATCCTTAAATTGGACCTTCAGGATTTAAATTAAAAAGATAAAGCAGAATCACTGCTCCAGCAGTAGGCTTGTTAGAGGGAGCAGTATTTTTTTCCCCAATCCATTCTGTCACTAGCTAGATTTAAATGCCATTTATCCCAGATCTGTTTGTTTGCTTCACATTCATTTGTGTTTTAATTCCTTGACAGCATTTTATTTTAAAGCAGGGGTTGCCCTTCTAACCATGCATTTTAAATTAAAAAGATAAAGCAGAATCACTGCTCCAGCAGTAGGCTTGTTAGAGGGAGCAGTATTTTTTTCCTCTAATCCATTCTGTCACTAGCTAGATTTAAATGCTATTTATCCCAGATCTGTTAATTTGCTTCACATTCATTTGTGTTTTAATTGCTTGACAGCATTTTATTTTAAAGCAGGGGTTGCCCTTCTAACCATGCATTTCACTTTTTTTGTTTTGTTTAATGAATCTGGTCATGAAACAGAGTTCCCACTTTGTATCTGCTCAGCAGACAGACATAGAAGATGGTTTCTGGTTTCCCTTTTGCTCTTTGTCTAATAACATCTTAAAATGGAAAATGTGAGGGCCAAGAGGAATGCAAGCTTTGAACAATGGTGAATCTATCTGGAAGGTGGGAGATTGGAAAGATTGGTGCCAATCATCAGTTAAGCATCTGCCTAAAGATTTTTTTTCTAGTTTTAATTTAATCAAAATAGTTCCACTTAACTGGGAGCAAATCCACTATGATAAACCATGGAGGAGGGGTGAGTAGGTAGGGAAATATGAAACTGGAGGAGTGTACCAGAGTATTAACATGGTTAGGTGCCAGTTTGCATTTCTCTTTTTACTTTGATTTGCAAAACTCTAGCGAAATCATGGGAAGAGCTTGTTGTTATTATTTTTAAAAAATTTAAATGAATAATAACATCTAGCCTATGAAGAATTGTCTTCCTCCTCCTTTCTTTACACTTACTTTAGAGCCATTAGGCTGTCTCTAAAAATACAGGAACAAGGTTCTTGAGGGCTGAAACAGCTTTAATTAAACAATAAGGGAAAAATGAGTGACTCTACTGGTAAGAGAAAGGGAAGTGTAAATTCCTGTTTGTTCTCACTAAAGGGAAGTAAAACTATGACCTTGTAAATTTTAAGCCTTTTGGAAATACAGAATTGCATAATTAATGACTCTTCGTTTGGCAGAAATGCAGGAGTTGTCCAGAGTTACTTGGGTTTAAGATGTCAGCTGCAGGGTAAGTTACCTAATGCAAGCTGTAGTAAGTCACACTGAGGAGTTTGCTTTCACTCGGCACCAGCACGAGTCTCTTTTGGAATTACATGTTTCATCTATTAAAATAAAACCCAGCAAAAAGGTATGAGGCCAGTGATACGGGGTCACCAAAAACCAGGTCACCAGCTGAAGTATAACCCTGGAGAAGCTTTAAGATCTTGAGCCCTTTTGTCTACTCACCCTTATCCCCATCTTGTGCAATCCTGTGTTGCAGAAGATAGGGAATTCAAAGCAAATTAGCTCTCGTTTGGAATTACATGTTTCATCTATTAAAATAAAACCCAGCAAAAAGGTATGAGGCCAGTGATACGGGGTCACCAAAAACCAGGTCACCAGCTGAAGTATAACCCTGGAGAAGCTTTAAGACCTTGAGCCCTTTTGTCTACTCACCCTTATCCCCATCTTGTGCAATCCTGTGTTGGCAGAAGATAGGGAGTTCAAAGCAAATTAACTCTCCTATGCAAAGGTCCTGTAGGATCTTGTTTGTGGAATGTTTGCCAAGAGAGCCATGGCTTGGCCTATCTCAGGGTGAAACTTTGCTTCACCAGAACACTGGTCCCTTAGTGTGAGGATCTGAGTACTCTGCCCTCTGAAATGGTGGCACAGGGAGTCAGGATGCTGTCTGTTGGTACCAAAGCAGTAAGATTTGGCTTTTGCTGACACTCAAGTGAGTTCTAGCTAATATTCTTGTTCAAGGAGATTTAGTGTAACTTCTGCCAAGACAGAACTGTTGTGATTCCTCATTTGGTACAGCAGTGGGCCTTTTGTGTTGATTGCAGACAGCACCTTATTGTTTTGCAGCATTTTGATTCCAATTTGTTGTTTAATCAAATTCTGAAGTAATTATGCCATAAGAACAATTTTTTTGTTTGGTACATTGTCTTTCCACGTTGTTCTTTTACTTCTGCAGTAGTGCCCATGTTCAGTGGAAGAACCTTGGCACGTAGAGGATTGTGCATGTGCACAAGCCATGCCCACATTGCAGCAATATGAAATTCCTGTAATCCAAAGGTGGCCCAGGTTCTAAATGTTCAGAAAATCAAACTTCCCATGTTTGTTTGGTTTGGCTGGTGGTTTATTCTTTTTTTTTTTTCACTAGTAGCTGCCTCCCTAGCTGTCTAGTCAAAGAATGAGACTTTTCTTGCCCAAAGTTAATGGGGAAGAAGGGTGAAGTTGCCAGGAAACATTAATAATGTAAACAGAAGTCCTGAGCCTCTGAGGTAAGGAGTGTCTTAAGCTGCTGTTGACTTAACATTTTGCAGGGCTGGGGCTGGAAAGTGCCTATGCAATGGTGCTCACAGTAGTGCCTGAGCAAGTGACAGGGCTGGGAAGTGTGTTACCTCCCTGGTGACAGGATGCTGTGCAAAAGCAAGTGTGGTCTAATGCATAAATCACTGGGCTGGCAGGAGCTGATTTTGTGCTGCTGCATGGCACAGATGAATGACTTCATCTCTCTCTCAGTTCCCATGTAAAATGAAGCTGTCGGGCTGCTGTGGAGCTGAGTTCGTTAAGGGAAGTAAAAGCACTTTGGGGTCACAGGGTGAGAGGTGCCTTTAAAACATTGCTGTCCATACATCATCACTTGTGAACCCATAGACAAATTGAACAGGAGATGTGCCTTTCTGCTTTGCTTTTGCTGGAAAAATAATCTGATAAAAGTGTATTTCCACCACCACAAATAAAACAGTCCATGTATTTTTAGTGACCCTGACCTAACTAAAAGCCCTGGGAGTATTGATTTTAATTACGTTTCAGCATTGGTTTGGTTTGGTTTTGGTTCTTTTTTGTTGGTTGTTTTTTGTTTGGTGGTGGGCTGGTTTAGTTTTGTGGCAGGGTGAGGCAGCATTGGTTTGGTTTGGTTTTGGTTCTTTTTTGTTGGTTGGTTGGTGTTGTTTGGTGGTGGGCTGGTTTGGTTTGGTTTTGTGGCCGGGTGAGGGGTTACATTTTATTGGCTCAGATTGGGAGGGAGGATGCTTTGCTGTACTTTAGTGCTGAGCCTATTTGGGAGAGATACAGTTTTGCTGTGTGATATTCCCTTCACCCCTCTGCCCCCCTGCCTCATTTAGCTTTTACAAAAAAGTGTCAGAAAACTTGCTTCAGGCAAAAATAGGTGAAAGATCTATGCTAGGTCATACCTGTCTGTACATCTCAGTGAGGGACCCACCTGTACCACGTGTTCATACAGCAGTATGTTGGAGGATATGCATGTTCTGCTTCCTCTTGGGTCAGTTTTCCTAGGTTTTACAACTATTTCTCTTTTTCATGTTGTTGACATAATTAAGCAGCACTCTTTTATCTGAAAAGGCTTGGAAAAAGCTGCTGGAATGAATATTTACAGTGGTTCTTCTCCACTGATGTCCAGGCATACCCGAGAGGAAGTGCAGTTGATAGGCAAGTAGGGACAGCTGTCCCATCCTGTTCCCTGCAACTTTTTATGTTGTAGAGCTCCTTTCTCTCACCTCACTAATAATCTTTTATGACTGGATTGCCACATCTGTGTGAAGAAATCAGCTGAGAGAATAAAGAATTATTTGAGGTGAGCTTTCAGATATTCAGATCCTGCACCTCCATTCTGCTTGTCTTCACAAAACTTAGGGGAGCCCAGTTACCACTGGGAAATTATTTCCTCTCTCAAATGTGAGCTTTGATGTGATTCAATGAATTTTTTATTCAAAGTGAATCAGGATGAGAAGTAGCTGCTGTAATCTTGCAGAACAGGAATTGAGGAGGAACTGAGCCACTTTGTGGTGAAGGTGGGAGGGCTGTAAGCAGATATGAGCACACCTACCTAGCTGGCAGAGTCTTCCTCAGCAGGTGAGACTGATACCCTTCTTGTAGAGATCAAGCCAGTAAATGAACAAAACTTTCTGAAGTGGCCATTGCATCTCAGCTTCTAAGTGTACAGCTTGAGATGTCTGAAAGTAGTGTGGCAAGTGGGGAAAGTTGCAGATGGTAACTTCCTTAGCTCAGGAAACAAAAGCTTTTTAAATTCTTGTAACTTGAAGGTTCAAAACTGCCAAACATCCTTAAGAGTAATTAGGAACTGGAAACAGTGGTCTTGCCAGTGTCAATTCCTGCAGCACCCGAGTTTTGTATCCAGATTCACTCAGTGAGTGAGAGCTAATGGGATCACAGCACCAGCTGGCTCTGCTGGGAGAAGGAGGGCAGCATTGAGTGTGGATGACAGCTCCTGGGTCCAGTTCCAACAGTGGTAGACATCTAGGTCTTTCCCTCTGGTTCCTAGACACTAAATGTGTTTTCCATCAGTATACTGACTTCCCATGTCATAAGGAATCTCCTTCTCCGTCCTACTTTTAGGAGCTGAAGTCCTGATGCTCATGTTTAGGACAACAAGGAGTTAAGACTGATTTGTCTAATCTGGTAAGCTTATCTTGGCAAAAAAAAAAAAAGGTGGAGGGAGAAGGAACTTGAGAAGCAAAAATTAAATGTCAGCAGAACTGTGACAGACTTGCATTCCTGTTTGGAGACTTGCCATGGAGCTAGTAAAAAGCAAAATTATTGGCACAGTTACAGTGGAACAACCAGCTGACCTTTCCTGGCTGAAGGAGTGTTTCTGGTTAACTGTTCATAAACCAAGTAACTATTGTGTGGATTCACATTTTGAAAGGAAAGAATACAGAAACTTGAAAATAAACTTTAGTAAACCTTCTGCAAATTCTCCCAACTGTTTCAGGAAAAAAACAAATGCCCAGAGTACGTGACTGCTTTCTGTGACTATAGTTCAGGGCTGTTATTGTTGTTAAATAATCGTACAGTCATGAAATGGTTTGGGTTAGAAGGGACCTTAAATACCAACAAGTTCCAGCCCACCTGCCGTGGGCATAGGTGCCACCCACTAGACCAGGTTGCTCAATGCCCAAACCATCCTGTTCTTGGATGCTTCCAGGGATGGGGCATCCACAGCTGCTCTGGGCAACCTGTTACAGTGCCTCAGTGTTCTCTGAGTAAATAATTTCTTCCTAACATGTAATCTAAATCTCTCACCTTTTGGTTTAAAACTGCTTCCCTTGTCTGATCACTAGGACATGTTTTGGTATGCTTTATTATTTGCATTTTGGATGGATGTTGCTGCTCTGGCCTTTTGCGACAACCAGTCTAGGCTGGCAGTGTAGGTTGTGTTGTTTGTGCCCTGCCTGTGCTGTTTGTCCTTTTAGGTGATGATGCTGTATTGCAGCTGCCCTGGTGGGTTTTGGGGAGCCTCTTGGCAGTGGGAGATGGGAGGGGATGATGCCTGGATTGGGAAGGTGGATTGAAGATATTCACTCCTGGGTCTATAAATCAACCATGTGGAAATGGCTGTGATTTTTAGATTACTTGGTGGAGAGGCAGGGGAGCAGCTCCCTTTCTGACCTGGAACTTTGTGGTTGAGGGCCCTGTGTGTGGGATGGAGGCTGCTGCCATGGCCTCAGCTGGCGCCGCGCAGGCCAGGCTGGGAGGGAGGGAGGCAGGCAGCACCAGCCTTGCCTGGGAACAGATGACTGGTATGCTCTGAAGGGAAAAGAGACATGGAACTTGCTGGGTGAGCAGTCAGGAATCTCAGTGCTGTGAGGAAATGGTAAGGGAAGGAAACGTAGGTGAGCTGTGCAAGAAGTGCCTGAAAGTATGAAGCGTTGAGGCTGTGTGTTGTACCTGTTTGCCTGTGAAGTTTTGTGTGTTCTTTTAACCTTTTTGCTCCTTATGGGCCTGCTCTAGGTCTGAACCCCTTCTTCCCACCAACGTTTTTGGTTTTTTTATTACAAAACACATCATTAAATCTTGGGGAAACCGTGTCGATGTGACGTCAGTCCTGTGGTGAAATGTGGAGTTCCCACTGCTGTGATCCCAAAGGGCATTCTCACTACAGTAATCTCCCTTCCCACACAAAGCATGGCTGAAGAGGGCATAAGCCAAGCAAGGGAATCTGTAGCTTTGTTATTGAGGGTGAGGAGTCACTTCCTGGATTTTCACCAGGGAATCCACTGAATTTTGTAAGCTCTTTCTAAAGCAGGATGTACTTTGGATTCAGTCAAGCAAATGTTTTGCCATGCTCAAAGTTAGGTGGAGTTGTCTCCTGTCCTTAGAACTTGAAAACTGTATTTTAAGTCTTGAATCATGGTTCTGTTGCATTTTCCTTCAGGCCAAAGTAGCAACAAAGACTAGGAAGCAGGGAACTCTGGGTCACTTACCTGGGTCAACAAGCTAGGTTTTGCCTGGCTGATTTATTAACATTATTTATTTACTTAAAACCTGACTTAATGTGGCTTTTGTGTTCTGGCTGTCACCTGGTTGAACAGTGTGATATTGGACTGTGTCAAACTAGGTGTCCTTAAACTGTCGAAAAGATGACAGATGTTGGCTGGTTGGCTTGGGAAAGTTATGCCAAAGATCTGAAGGAAAGCTTCTTAATGTGTTTATCTTCCCATCAACCTTACTAATAGGCCAGTAGGTCAGTGTGGCTGGCAGGTTTTTACCCTCTTCGTCTGTCCCATGTTTGGGAGCACTGACAACTGCTGCTTCTCAGAGGAACAGAAAAAAATCCTTACCTAATTCAAACGTAGGGCTCTGTTGCTTTTATTTCCTGCAGAAGAGGTGGCATCTATAACAATATCATCTGCATGTACAATGTTCCTGGCACATTTGGGTAGTGGGAACTAATTTTAACCACTTGCTTGTTGAAATAGCTGTGTCAGTAAGTTCTGTGTGTGTGCATGTCCCTCTCTAAAAGTTAGATCACCTGTATCTCTGGGCCTCTGTGCCTCAGTGAATGGGTCTAGTTGTTCTAGGTTGTTATTCATACACTCTGCATTTCTGGTTTGTGTGAGCACTGTCCTGTTGAAGGATGGTTGTATCAGCTATTGATACAAAAAATGTTTTCTTAGGGTTGTTTGCTGATGTGCCTTGGAGGGCTCCATCATGTAAATTTTTGACTGTGCTCTGTGAATTAGAGGTTCTTCCCTCTTCTGCTTTTCTTTGCAGAAGTAGAAGAAAATACTATTTAATCTGTTTTGAAGAATTTATCTAGGAGAGATAAAAAAATTACTCTCTTTTGGTGTCTCTCCCACTTTCTCCAGCCCTATCTCAAAGCCTCCATCACTTCTCAGCCATAGTGGATGGCAGTAGCTCAAAGCCAGATATTCAACCTCCTCTCCTCCTCTCCATTAATTGTTGGGAATCAAATGACCTAATTATTTTTCCTACCTTCAAGAATGTTTTTGGTTTTTTTTTTCTGTTGTGAAATACTTAAAGTATTGTGCAAGTAGATCTGAAGTAATGGAATACTGGGTTAAGCTGGTGTGGAAATACCCTCAGTTCTTTGGAGTAACAAGGAGAGGGCTGGTACAGAGGAAATTGGGGTTTTTTTGATAGATGTCAGCAGATTTAGGCAGAAAGAAATTTATATAGGTGGTCTGGCTATTATGTTTAGTCACAGATACAATAACAAATGTTGGAACTGGCAGGAAGGTATGAGCAGCTCTCAAAGGGTGCTGGAATGTGCAAATAGAACAGAATCCCTTTTTTCCTCTACTGTTGCATGAAGATTTGAGTAACATCATTTTGCATCCTCTTCAATTTGGAAAAGTCTGAGAGATTAGGTTGTGCATTCCTTTGTGTGACTGTAACACTTCCACAGCTATTGCCAGAACACTGATCTAAAGGAAGAAAACCCAAAACAATTTAAAGGAAAGGTTTGCTTTGCTTTGTTGTCTGTCACCATTTTCTCCCCTGATTTTTTTTTTTGTCTGGCTTCTAGTAAAGTCTATTTCAAGAGACTGTAAACCACAGACAGGATAATCTGTTAAAAATAGTAGTTGGCATTTGAGCCTGGGTGGCTTGAGGTCAGGGTGATATCCTGTCTACCTGTTTTGTGTGATAATTGCTCGGGAATGACTGCTGAAGGCAGCAAAGTCTTGCAACTTGGGGGAATTTTTTCAGCCAACCAAGTATTTATTGTGTACAGTGGTCTAAATAGGTGGGATTTTATAGTGATATAGTTTTTGGAGTGATATATGCTCATGCTGAGGTCTGCTGCCAAAACAGATGTGATATGGATGTTGGTTACTGGATGTGCTTTGTAATGACTTCTAGTAAAATAGTACGAATTTTGGAGCTTTTGTCTGTTCTTGCTGGAAAAGGTTATTTGAAGACTCTAATTTCTGTATTAGGTAATTAGCATGTGGGAATGGCTCTGCATTGACTTAGCTTCTGTAAGAAATAAATCTCAATTGCAGCAAACAAAAAGTTGTACTGTTCAACAAGAAACTTTGCTGCCAGGATGTGGGAGAAATGTTCGCCTCATTTAGCTGTGTCTGCTTCTGGTGGTTGTTTGGTTTTTGTTTCGTTGTTGTTTGGTTTGTCTTGGTAGGTTCTTTTAATTTGGTGAAGTGTGCTAATGGCTTGTTCTCAAAGGAGTATTTTATTGCTGTGAAGTGGGACTGACATTCCCTATTCCTGCTGCTACCTAGACTGTTTCCTTCGAGGAATGGACTTAGCCCTTCGTTAGTCCAGGACACCGCCTGCATCTTCTTTGGTTAAGTGAAGCAAGCCTGTTATTCACCTGTGCTATGGAGTTGTGTAATTTGCCTAGAAAAAATGTTGGAGGGTCAATAGTTATCTTCAACATGTCCCTTAGGAGGATGGCTGTCTAAAAAGTATCTATGAGCATGCAAAGGTGGACAAGGTCAGCATAGAACTTTCTTCCAGAGCGTATTCCTGGTATTGAGGACAGGCTGGTGGGTGTGGGGCTTTCTGGGAACTGGGAGAACATGTCCAGAACAGCCCATCAGCCAGGTGAAACTCCTACCCACATGCCTTGTCTTTGCTTGTGCCAGTATGAATGCACAAGATGTGCTTTCAGAACCAGGGTGCCAATACCTTACCAGCACTCTGGAAACTTCTATTTAAGAAAAATTTGCTGCTTTGGTGGTGATTACATGAGACAAGGATCCAGTGTTTCTCCTGAGCATACCTGTTGCATCTGCATGTGCTGAATGTTGATTATCTTGGATGATTAAAAAAAGCCACTGACGCAGGCGGTGTACCTCTGCCAGGGTGTATTCATGGGAGTTGTTCCTTGCTTCTATATTTAATTCCAGCAAAGCAGACTGCTGCCAGGTGCAGATGAGCATGTAGAGCCTCTGTAAACCTGGAAACCAGCTGTAAGCCCTAGACTCGCTGACTCACTGCCTAAGCTCTCAGAATGCAGGTGCATAGAGCAGGGAGGATTATCCCGATGTTTTTGTCTCTTAATAAGATCTTTTACCTTTGAGATCAAAACCTGGACATATTCTATCATCCCCTCTTGCAGAAAGCAACAGCTTAATAATTTTGGGCACAAACAATTGCACAACTAACAAGCAGATGGCAGTGAATGCCCAAGAAGGCTGTGCCTGAATGGTATTAGACAGAACCATTTGTCATGCTCTGGTGCCACAGACTTGTTAATTAGTGTGAGTAACTCCAAGGCACACCAGCATCTCTCAACAACCACATGAAAAACAAAGGAGGGGCAAAAGGCTTGGGGTAGTGTCTCCCATGCAATCTCTGCACCCAAGTGAGCATCACCTCCCTGTTCCTGTAAGGCAAGGAGTTACATTGATTAAAACCAGCGAGGAGACCAGCAGGTTTCAGATGGCTGACTGCACATGGCAGTGATCAGCTCAGAGGGGATATCCTTGCCCTGTTTCACAAGATCCTGGTTACAGCCTAGATGGGAGCTGCCAGAGAACAGGGAAGGGCTGGCAGCTGATTGTTCAGTCCAGTTCAGGACTGGTCTTAACAGTGTTTGAGGGAACTGTGTGTTCAGGTGTTTTCTTTCTCATTTCCTTCCACAGCTTCCAAAGAAGGGAGGTGGGATTCTGCCTTTGAGGAGTCCAGCTGTCTGCATGCTGGAAAAGAAGCAGCTAATGAATGAGCTCTTGGTTGTGCCCTGAACATTTGGGGTCTTTGAACACACTCATGATCCTGTCTTAAAGGAGTTACACATACCACCTAACTTTAGCACAGAGCTGGATGTCTCTTGAAGCATGCTTTGTAGGTCTGCTCTTATTTCCTGAGCCTTTTTATAGACTACATAGGAATGTAACACACAACCAGGAGTCAGGTCAGTTCTGCAACAATTTGGCTGTTAGAAGAGAAGGGGTAGATGCACTTAGGGCACCAAAAGCCCAGAACAAGAATAAGATACCTAATCAAAAGCAGAGACTAAGGGACACATGGTTTTAGTGTTCCACAGGCATTTCACTAGTTATGCAGCAGGGAGGAAATGGTTTGTATTTCACAAAACTCTAGCAAGGCTTGTTTTCACCTTTTCCTGCCCTCTGCCTTCTCCATCCAGTTAAAAATCTTTCAATCTGCTTTTGAAAAACAAATTCTAACCCATGCTCAATTATATAGCTTTATAATAAACTGTGTAAAGAACTACAGAGTATTTCAGACTCTTGAGAGACTGTATTTTTTGATGCAAACAGTCATCATGGATTATATAGCTCAGGCTACGTAGATGTGTCAAAATGAGGTCACTCACAAGGCCTTGGATTTTGGAAGTTGTTTAGAAAAATATAGCTAGAAGGGGTTTCTGGAGTGTTTTTACTATTTTACAGTTCTGGTTTAGATCAGAGTTTTTAGGCTGTTGGGAGAGAGGAAAGAAAGGTCATGGTCCTTAAAAAAAGCAAACAGAACCCTTACACCCCCCCTCCCCCAGGAAAAGAAATACATCTGAGTATCTAAGAGAATATACAGCATCACTGCAAAGATTTTGCAGAAATGTTCTTCAGATTTTGAGAAACTAGGAAAAATATGATGGTATTTGATAGAAATACTGGTTGTTTAGGGGGACCTTTGGAGGTCATCAGATTCCAACTTTCTGCTCAAAGCAGAACTGTCACATTGCTGGATTGCATCAGTCATGGTTTTGCCAAGTCTTG
Organism: Passer montanus; assembly: GCF_014805655.1. Taxonomy (NCBI): domain Eukaryota; kingdom Metazoa; phylum Chordata; class Aves; order Passeriformes; family Passeridae; genus Passer; species Passer montanus. Next base: position 1,928,386 of record NW_024356505.1, on the reverse strand, counting down.
AAGACTGCCAGAGATGGGGATTTGAAACCTCTCTGTGTAACCTGTCTGCAGGATTGGCCAGCTATGGCTCTCTTAGTTTAGCCTAGGACATGGTTTGCATTACTCCCAGTGAGACTGCACCTTCTCAGCTTTCTCAGCCTGACACCTGTTGTGATGTGCAGGTCCTTTTTGACAGGGCTGACCGTGGGATTGTTCCACTCCAAGTGCAGGACTCCACAGATCTCCTTGTAAAGTGTCTCTTGGCCCAGTCAGGTTTCCCAGGCTCCATCTAGGCTGAAGTTCTGCCTTTTCAACCACCTCCTGTGATGTAGTGTCATTTGCAGATTTGCCGTGGATGGAGGTGCACCAGTGCCAAGGTTGTTGTTATTTGGATGTTGAGCGTGATGAGCCCTTGTGCTGACCTCTGGGCTGCTGCTCTTGTTCCTGTCTGCCAGCTGAGTTAAAACAGCTTGAGGAAAACTGAAGCTGAAATAGCAGCACTCAGTGGCTGGTTGGTGTGAGTGGTGCAAGGAACACTCAACCTCCTTCACCCTGGGGGCTTCTGAATCACTGAATCTGCTGCAGGGCAACAGGGTGAGGTGGGGATGCTGTGGTCAATGAGTGGTGATCCTGCTGTCCCCATTCCTGCCAGAAGCTTGTGCAGAGTGCCCTGGCTCAGTCCCTGCAATCAGAGAGATCCCTGGAGACAGGCAGGGCTGCAGCAGCTCTGGTGGGCGATTGATGGAGTAAAGTTCCTGTTGCAAAACATGTTCCCTGTTGTACTTTGCACAGCAAATTAACGTGGGATGTTGATACAAGAAGGAAAGGGGGGCAGAATGAAAACATCTGAAACTTGATTCCTTCTGAAGAGTGGGACTGGAACACAGTTAATCATTATCTATTTGCTAGTAAGCAAGTATATGTTTGCTGGTGGCAATTAAACTATTGTTTTAAAGATTAATGGGTGGGAGAAACAGTGGTTTCACAGTAACAAACAAGTGCTTTCTACAGCAAAAGCCTTGGGCCAGCACGTGGTGTGCTTGTGCCTTATTCTGACCAGCAGCTGTGTGTTCCCTTCACGTTCCAGCTTATGGTGATTTCATAAACAGAAATTGTTCATGTCTTTCATTGGCAATAACTCGGAGATTCTGAAATAAAGTGGATGTCAAGGCCTTGGCAGTGCAGCATGGGATAGATTCACTTGGATAAATGAGAAGCCAGTTTTGAAAATATCTGATCTTTGTTGACTGATGTTTCTAATGGGAAAATTTGTAGTTGTGTTGTGATGTCCTTTTCAGTAAATATCAATACTTGGGGTCTGGTTCTCTGGTGAGGCTGGCCAAGGCGAGAAATTCTGCCTAGGCTTGTCTCCACAAAATGAGCCCTCTGCATCAATTTGGGGAAGCCTGGCTGGTCTGTGAGCTGTGTGCAGGTGTGTTCATTTGTCAGAGGGTGAGCAGTGCCTACTAGGGTACATTAGATGTTGGCTAACCTCACAGGAATGCTATAGCTGTGTTGTACCACATTTCAGTGTCAGTGATACTGTGCAGAAACAAAAACAAAAATCAGAGATGAGATGAAATACGAGATGAGATATGTCATAGGTTCAAGATATATATAGGAAGGTGGGGGAAAATCCTCTATTAGCAGCTGGGCAAGAGCTTGGCTACAAAGAGGGTTTGGGTCAATAGACTCTAATGTGGACTAATAAAAAAATTGTATTTCATAATTAAAGAGTGTGCAGTTTTCTGCTCTGAAAGTGGACAAGCAGATGTCTGTATGGTGCTGCCAGTTCCGGGAGGACTACATTTAAAAAGTGCCTGGTTTTGTTTTCTGTTAGCTTGCCATGGCCTAGTGCTTTTTTAATTTCTAGCTGACAGCATAATCTGTCTGTTGTGCTTGGTTCCCTTTTGTGCAAGGCCCTGTGTAGGCTAAGCAGAGGACTGCCCGCGGCAGTGCAGCTTTTATCCCCCAAAAGGGATTTGTCAGGACTGAACATCTTTCAGCAATGTATTAATAGCTTGCAGTTATGAATCCTGCCAGTACCCCTTTAATTTTACAGAATTTATTTCCTAAGCTGACACTTTTGATACCACAGTGCATGATTTGCTTCTGTGAGTGCTGCTACTGCATGTCACTTCTGAGTCTGTGGGAGCTGCCTGGGAAGTTCAGGGCTGTACCTGTCAGAGCCAGGGAGATCACGGAGGTAGATGAGCTGGTGAGAGGAGGTCACACGTGCAGAACAGCACAGGGTGGAGAGCGATGTAAAGAGAGCTCTTGGCCATGAGGAGGGGGCTGAGTGGGCAGAGCAGGACTGCTGGATGTGCTGCTGGTTGTAGGGAAGGCTTACTCTTATGGGAGATGTGTTTGTAGCTGGTTGCTTGTAGGAGACTGAGTTTCAGAGGAGGGACAAACAGAATGGCTGGAAGAGTTGATGCTGTGTGGACAGCGTGTGACAGATGTGCTGTGACAGTGGGATTCTCCCTCAGCTTCATTCTCTGTGGCTGCCTAATTGGGTTTCTTTAGGACTCCCATTTTATATTTTACACTGATGTAGGAAGGGTCTGCAGTGGAAGACACTCAGTTGAGTTTCCTGGCCCAAAGTACTGATCATGAACCACAATGAGCATTGTCACCCTGGTAGTGGGAGCTGGAGCACAGGTCCCCCAGTTCCCAAGGTGCCAGGAGTTGCTCATTTTCAAAAAGAGGTTTCACTGGCTGGCTCTTGTGACTATAATGAAAGAGATCCTCACTTCTGTGTTGGGTAAACTCACTCCATCAAGCACCACTGATATGGATGACAGGCAGAAAGTGGACATCCTACTTGCCTCCAACCGCCCTCAGCAATTTTTGTCCTCATCCCTAATACATTTTCTCTCATTCTACTCCAAAGCTAAAGCCCTCTCAACTCAAACATGAGTTTGTGATGAAAGACAGCCTAGTTTTCAGCCATTCATTTGAATTTTGGATTTGTGTCTTGAGAGAAACAGCCATTGTCTAAAGTGGTAAAGTTTACGTGCAATATAAGGAGGCTAGATGGAGAGATGAGCTCCTGCTGGTTTCTCTGTGGTTTTAAAAGCACATGAAGAACATGGCTACTCTGTTTTCCATCAAATGGAGTGACCTGCGGGCTTAGGACTGAGAGCAGCCTGTTGGTGATGGTGCAGAACAACTTGTACATGCTGCAGGGAGTTTTAAATGAAGGCTAATTATTGGGTAACTGTACTAGAACACAAAAGAAAGTGTTTGAGTATTCTTCTTCACATTGGCAAAGCCACAAACCTGTTGATGTTTTCCTAATGACAAATGTATCAGTCTTTACCCTAGCATTTGTTTTTTTCTTGCTCAGACTTTTCAGTAAGCTGCTTAAAGTACAAACTGTAGACTGATTTCAGATAACTGTTGGAGCTAAATTGCTATTTGGACTAACTATGTTGCTCAAAAACAAAGTGTTTCCAAATTGTCACTGTAGAACAGTATTCAACAAATGCAGCTGGGAGGGAGTGTTTAGGTATGGTTTTGTTTCAGTTTTCCATTTACCCACACAGTTAGAGGGCATGAATCTGAATGGATTATGGGCCTAGAGTTGTAGGCCTGCCTGTTAACAGCTCCAGCTGTCACTGTCCTGCAGGTCCAGGTGCAAGCAGAAATCTAACTGAATTGTAAATTTGGCATCTGTTTTTTTTATCATAAAGACAATTCTCCTTTTTTAGAGCCAATTGGCCATTAAGGCCTTCATCAGAAGGGCTACTAGTACTGCGAGCTACCACTAAGTGTTGTTTTCCATGGGGATTAAGTATCTCAGCTCCTAGTGCTCTGCAGGCTTTTTGCTGACTTAGATGTCTTGATCCCTGACCCAGGTATGTGTGCCAACAGAAACTTTCAAGTGCTGCTGCGTTACAGTGAGAAAACTGTATTTCTGTGCCTGCATTGCCCCTGGGATCTGGTTGTACTGAATTTGGAAAGCAGTTGCTTGCTGAGGAGGTTCTGGCCATGCTAGGAATGGGTCTGCAGTCTGGTTTTGTGTGTTTGTAACTAATTTCTCACTTGGGCAGGCCTGCTCATGCAGCAGGGCAGCCAAGGAGCTGAAGCTGCCTTCACAACCTTATTGCTGGACTTGGTTCCCTCTCGTAGAGTCTTCCATGAAAATTGGTCTTGCTCTTCCTCCAGGCATCCTCAGCATTGTTCTGCAGTACTTGGTGCAGGCTCTTACTGGAGTCTTGCATTTTATTTGCATCCCATCTTAAAATCCCATCTCAAACTACTTTTATGGGAACTTTTGGCCTTAATTTCTGCTTGATTCCTTTACTAGCATAGGTCAAACTTTCTGGACATAAAAACCAAAAAAAAGTTGTGAGTTTTTAGAAAATTTAGTAGATATATAGGGACTAGATTGAGGCTTTTTGCTGTATTCAGGCTTTTTGATGTATTCTTTGTTGGAAGCCCAGATTGAGCCTTCTTTAAAGATCCTCAGACAGCTTTTTTGTATTGGTGAATTTTTGTGTTTTCTGGGTATCATGGTTTAGGTTAGTTAGTGGCTAAATAAAAACATTCCATAGCCAGGCTTATTCTGAATTTATAAAATGTATTAATATATTTGAAGCAGGCAGCTGGTGACTGGGGTGATGAGGAGATGTAATATGTGGGGGTATTTTTCAGAGAGGAGAAGAGATCATGTTGGTGTTGAACTTGTACCAGGATGCTGTGCATCCACTAACCGTGGCCCAAAGGATCTGTGCTGCCTTGGAATGTGCAGTTCTGCATGGACATTAACACTTGAGTGCCCTGGCTCTTCACAAAGGCTGTAGGCAGGGTGATATGGTGTGAACTGCCTGAAAACAACAAAGGGCATGGTTAGGTGAACTTCTCTGTGGAAAACGTGGCCAGCCGCTTCAGAAGGAAATGCATCAGGGACCTTGGTTGGAAGGAAATTACTGCTCTGATTGTGATGACTTTGATTTCCCTCTTTAGCTAGTAAATGAAGGACCTCTGACACATAATTCCTATTTTTGCATGGTTACCTTGGGGTGAAGTACCTCCATGTGAGAGAGGAAAGGAAGTAAGAAGAGCTTGCTGCTATTTCAGGACATGGAGAGGGAAACTTAGTGCATTTTATTTCCTTTTGAGACTTGTGTTTAAATTAGGAGTCCATCTCCCCTGCTATGGGGCAGGGAGGGAGGGTTTTTTCCATTACCTTTACAAGTAATTGTGGTGTCTAAAGTGTGGAGGTATTTGCAGCTGGTGTTGAGGGGGTGTAGCCAGCTGTTTGCTGAAGAATGCACTGTTGTTCCACTTTTATATCAGGAATTTTTAGCCACTTCCCAAATGACCACCATTTCTTCATGCTAAAACCTCTTCCTTTATTCATAAGACTTTATCTTCTTCAATGTACTATTCTGTATTCAGAGTCCTTTCTCATGTTTGATTCTCAGAGTCCTTCTGTGTATATCATGATACATAAAGTTTTACTCATTATTTTGTTCTGTCAGTCATATCTGGTCAAAGACATTTTTCATAGGTATGGACTAGGTAATTCCAGCTTATTTTTGAAAAACCATTGAAGTGTAAATGAAATCTCTCTTCATGGTGTTGGGTGTTCAGTTAATTGAAGGTGAGGCTTACATTGGAAGGGTTGTATTTCTGAGCAAAACAGCTCAAAAATACTCCTTTAAATAAAAATCTGTGAAATATATAAGGTAGAAAAACTCTGGTAAAGATTTTTTTTTTTAAATTCCCTTGGTTATTCTTGTGTCTCTATTGTGGGAACTTACTGTTCCAGTTGTGTACCAGCAATAGCAAAGTAAAAAAACACTCAAAGAATTAAGGGGTCACCATCTCAGAGAACTTGTTTTTTCTTTATAGCAAGGTAGTAATTCCACAATATTTCATCAGTGTGATTAATGGTGTATCAGATAAAAATCCTCCCTGACTAAAGTCAGGGAGTGCCATTCTCAGTGTATTCTTGACATGCCACTAGTTTGCTATTTCACTTTCTTCTGGTTTCTTCATCAGTGATTAAACCTGCATCATTTGGTATTATCTCTCAGCCAGGTGCTTATTTGTAGGCCATCAGCTACAAATTAAACTTCTTGGCAAATGACCTCTTTGGGTGGGAACTGCTGCTTTGGCAGGACTTACTGCAGTGAAAAATGTTATTTCAAGTAAAAGTTTGGGAAACAGTGATGCCAGTGTGGCTCTTCGTAAAAGTCTTGGGATTAATGTCATAGATCTTCTAAATGTGACTGTGAGGGTTCCTTTGTCTCTAATCCCAGCCTTTTTTTTTCCCCTTTAGGCACAGCTGGAGGCTCAGAGGGCGACTCAGGACTTCCAGAGGGCCACGGAAGTGCTGCGTGCTGCAAAGGAGACCATTTCTCTTGCTGAGCAGAGGCTGCTGGAAGATGACAAGCGCCAGTTTGACTCTGCCTGGCAGGAGATGCTCAACCACGCTACTCAGAGGGTAATACAAACCTGCCCCAGCATCTGCCTTTTCCATACTTTGTGTTCCCTTGTGGTGTATGAGGCCCAGTTTCTGAAAGACCAGATTTTCTTTTTGGTCCTGATATGTGACATGTAGGAAATGAAGCTGTGGAAATGGTGAAGCCTAAGGTTGAGTGGTCTGGGCCTTGGCTGCTTCTGGGACAACTCTAGTGGTGCTACAGTAATGCAGTAGCTCTCTACAGGAAAAAAAAAGTTATTACCATTTCTTTTACAGGGATAAGCAATGTCTTAAGGCATGTCTGCATTTGGAATTGTGCCAGAATAATTGCGTGGGGATGCCTATTCCTGAATGTGTGTGTTATGGGTGTGTTTACCCTGGCAAAACAGGGACATGTTCCAGTTTTAGTATACCTTGTCCTTAGTATGGACTAAATTGAACAAGTCACTTTGCTTCAGAAATGTGTGTTTGAATGTGGAATTACTCAAAATCGTGTGTTGCATTTTAAGCTTGCATGCTGCTTTATCCTGAATTAACTTTGGAATTTAGACAAGGTCCTACCTCCTTTGTAATGTCTTTTTAAACCTACAGATGCACTAACAAAGAAAGACAGTATTCTTTCTAGCAGATGTCAGGAAGAATTTTCCTGTCATTTGTCTTCTCTCTTAAAATAAACCTTTCTGCCTTTTTTTAACATAAAAGAACCAAAAATCCAAGTTAAAAACCTTTGTTCTGTCTTATCCTTAACATGCCAGTGAAGCTGAACTTGCTATTCCAAACATGCTATCGTGCCATACAATGCTGGTATTGTCTTGCAGTCCTCAGTGCAACAGTTGCTCTGTTCTGTTGCAGAAGCTTCTCAGTTATAAGAAAGCCTCTATTTCAGAGTGAATTTTAAAATCCAGCTGCCTGATGAAGAAACAGGGAACAGAAAGGATGTTTGCTGTGTGTAGGGGACAGATAGAAAACCTGGTATATATTAATGAGAAAATGAACTCCAGGGTACTGTTTGTGTTATTGTCCCTGTTATAATTTGGTATTTGCAGATGTGGTGACCTCTGTGTTTACGAGGGGAGCCCCACCTTTGCTCTGTGTGTGTGCCAGCTGTCATTGTTACTAGATGTAATCCCTGCTCAATATGAATGAACTCCAGAAATAGATAATTTTGGATTCTTAGAATTGATAGATGAGAAAGCCAGAAGTGTCTAAGGAGTTGCTTAGAGCTCCTGACTGCTAAACTGCTGAGTTTTGGTGGACAGTGACAGCAATCACATCTGCCACCTACCTCTCTCCAGCTGGAAGAACAAAAACTTGTGTTGGGCTGGGTGACGAAAGAAACAATGGTAACTTGAGAGTACAAATGAATTCTTCTTTTCCTTGGCTGTGTCAAAGGCATCCTTGTGTCCTTGTACAACTCTTGATTGTTCCCTGACAGTCTGTGAGAGGTGTGCAAACTTGAGATGAACAAACCCAATGACTCAGAGCAGCAGCTGGCTGCTGGGGGTGTTTGGTGGAGTCGATAGATGCTGTCAGTGATTGCAGGACAGCTGCTTGTTGGGGGGCTGGTTCAAGCCCTAATGTCTCTGATTTGTTACAGCTGAACAGTAAATGAGGTTGCTTACGTGGACCCACTGCAGCTATAAAATCTCCTAGGCACTGACTGGACTGTATAGAGCAGCTGAGGGCTCCATGAATGGAAAACTTGTTGTCCAACAGTTCCCAGAGCTTAAAATAGTTTGGGTGAACTCGGTTCCTAGAAAGCCCATCTGCACCTTTCCATGGTGCAGCAGGTTTTGGGAGAGTTCCATGGAAGTTTGTCTTGTGATTTTCATTGGAGGTCTTAAGGCTAAGGCCAGAGCCAAGAAGGATGAAAATGCTGTTGGAAGTCCTCACTGAACACACCCAGCATTACGTTTTTTGGAGTGCTCGACTGAGTTTTGTGTCTTCTCTAAGAGTGGGGTGAAAGCTTCACTTGGCTGCAGTGCATGCAGTTAATGAAGTGCTCAGTGTTCAGTGAGGCAAACAGAATGATTGGGATCTCAGGGAGGAGGAAACATTGGCATTGCCTACCAAGCTATGGAGGAAAAGAGGTTAGGGGATGGGATCTTTTAGAACAAAAGTTCTCCTTCACTGCCACAGTGTTGCTGACAACTCAGATCATTAACTATGAATTACATTAGAAATCACTGATGGAAAGAAACCTGTTTCTGTGGGTGAAAGCTGAGGGTTAAGAAATATGTTGCTGACAACTCAGATCATTAACTATGAATTACATTAGAAATCACTGATGGAAAAAAAAACTGTTTCTGTGGGTGAAGGCTGAAGGTTAAGAAATGGACATCTTCTACTGGCACATATAAAATTGCTCTTGGAGAAAGCTTTTGCACTCTGGTTATTTGGATTTTATAGCTTTTTGCATGCATTTATAGACAGTTGCAGTGGGCAGAGAATAATCTTGCACCAGGCCTTTTACAGCAAGGACTCAAGTGCAGAAAAGCACCTCTGAGCTAAATGTTAGAATTGGGCTACTGATTCATTTGTTTCTCTTCTGATAGAAATGTCAGGTCAGAGTCAAGTGTTTTTATTTGCTGTTCTTAGGCAGGGAGGGAGGCTTTACTGAATGAATCTGAAACTTGGAACCAAACCTGAGCCCTGTAGCTTGGTAGCTGACAAACACTGTGAACTGGAAAAAGAAAGCATAAAAAAAGTGTAGGTGAGAGAACAAGCTAGAAACTGATGTTTCATGCAGCTATGTGTGGAAATGCTGCCAGGTTACTTTTGCACTTGACCTGATGGATATAGACAAGGACTGGGTTCCCCGGTACCAAACAGGAAAGCAGTTTCCAGACACTCACTGGGAGGAAATAGAGATAAGGGTTGTATGTTGTAATTGCTTTTTGATGTCTTGGTAGTCTGAAAAGGTATTAACACTATTTTTAATGTGACGAGCTATTGGGCTTCTGCAAACAAGACTTTTGTAGCCACTGATCTAGAAAATCATACAATTCAACTGATACAAAATGGGACAGTTACTGAAATTTTGTTTTTCCTGGGTGAGCTGGGAGCATAATGTGTGGAAAATCTTTCTATTCATGGAACAGACAGAACCAGCATGAACATGTACATGGAGTATAGGCTATCACTCAAATTTCTTTGCACCTCACAGTTTGAGCTGTGATTCCAAAGGAGGCTGGGAGCATAAATAGGAGCTGGATTCATGCCTACCTGCCTGTGAAGATGCAACTAATCCCTGCAAATGTCTGTGCTTGAGCTAAGTGTTCACAACAGCAAAACACTGGACTGTGGTGCAGTCCTGCAAGTCAGGCAGCTGCTTTGCCCACTTCTACTCTTAACTTGATGCGTGTTTTGGGGTAAAGTCCTGTGGTTTTTTTCCTAAATGTCCAATTTTCCACAGATCTGAGAAGTGTAATGACACTTAGATTGGAATTTAGCTCATGGTGTCGTGTCTAGAACCTGACTGTGTATCACCATTACTTGCCAAAAGTTCCATTATGATGAAAGGCGATCTGATCAGTAAGAGGTGTCTGGAGAGCAATTCATGTGGCCAGAGGGGCAAGTTCATTGTAAGATAAATTCTCTGTTGATTATAATGGAAATGTAGACAGGCTTGATGAGCTCTTAAGCTGCCTGGGGAGGAAGAGTACTGTTCAGTCTCAGCCATTGGCTTACCAGGATTTTGGTAACTGTCTCTTTAAAATTTGGAGATGATGTTTTTGCTAGTGGGTACCAGCCAGTTCATACCTTGAATTACTGTAATGCTGCAGTTTGGGGTGCAGAGAGCAGGGCTGTGAAAGACAGTCCTGTGAAAGGACCAAAGGATATTGAATTTTGGAGGGATGGAGGAAAAAAGATCTTCACATTTATGCTCCTATTGAAAATAATTCATAAAGATGTATAAAAGGAAAGTATTGACAGATGTGTTACATCTAGTTTGACACAAGTTGGAGCAGAAAGGAAGATGCTTCATGAATTTCAAGAGAAATTGCTAATTTCTAATTGCTGATGCAATCTGCAGTCTTAAAAAGGTTCTGCTTTTACAGTCTTTCCTGAGATATGTTGAGTTCATAAATTCTGGCAGGGAGAAGAAATGTTTTGGCTCTTGATCATGAGACATTTTAAAAAGGAGAGGATGAGGGAAGAGGAAAGAGGGAGGAGGCATGCTCCCTCTTGGATTAATTTGGCTTGTGAAGCTCCCTTTGATATTACACAGTGAAGTACCATCTGTCAGTGTAAAATGTGTGGGTGCTTTCGTGATGTAGAGAGGAGAGGTACTTCCTGCAGCTACAAAACCTTAGAGGAAAAATGCAGAGAAGAAAATTTTGTGAAAGAAGCAACAAACCACATCTTGCCTTGTCCTGATCCTTTTGTCACTTTAGCCTGGAAATGCAGTGATTTTTTGTGATCCCTTGCATTGTTGATTCTCTCCTCCTGGTTTACTGATACTGCATTGTCTCTTTCCTTTCTTATTTTTATTCTTCCCCTAGAAGAACAATTAATTTAATGTTTTGTGAAAGAAACAGTCTTTCAGAGTAATTCTCTGGCTTAGATGGTCAGCTTTGCTCAGCTCCACTGATAAAATTGTTGTTTTGCATTTATTATTATTACTGAAATTTTCCCTGGAATCCATTTTTACTTCTGATTATGGAAACATTTTGGGTGGAACAAAGCTACTGATATAGACTTGTTGATGGTAAATATATACTCTACACTGACCTTCCTTTTCCACACAAGTGAGTAGGAAATAAAGGGTAAGGGAGGAAGGAAGAGGAATTGATCAATCCCTCTGTTGGGGGTTTTTGCCTGCTTTATTTCCCATTACTTGTATCTTACAGCCTGTGCTACCTGGGAGAGTGATTTCTGCCTGGGGTAGGTGATCCAGTAGTTAGGGACAGGCAAGGGCTACAGGAATGTCTGGTGGTTGTGTGGGTGTCCTGGAAGTTCATCCATCCTGGTGTTTTTGTCCAAGACAATGTCCCCTGCTCACCCCAAGGGTGCCTGCTTTATTTCCCATTACTTGTATCTTACAGCCTGTGCTACCTGGGAGAGTGATTTCTGCCTGGGGTAGGTGATCCAGTAGTTAGGGACAGGCAAGGGCTACAGGAATGTCTGGTGGTTGTGTGGGTGTCCTGGAAGTTCATCCATCCTGGTGTTTTTGTCCAAGACGATGTCCCCTGCTCACCCCAAGCTGAAAGGCAGGTGCAGTGTCAGGAGGTGAGATGTCTTGAGCAGCCTTTGTTTGAAGAGATGTCTTTCCTCACTTGCCTTTTTCTAAGTGATGCTGCTGCATCTGTGATAGCTTAGGAGCATCTACAAGGCAAGGTGGGTGGTAGAAGCACTTGGGTTAGACAAAGCAGCTTATTTGGGAACTGTGACCAAGAGCTTGTTTACAAGTCCATATAATGCTGCGATTTTTTACCAAATGTATTATTAGTGCTAATAAAAAGTACTTCCTATATAAGCCTGTCTGTGTTTTTCTAAGCCTTCTTAAGGAGGTGAGGAGTTAGGGTGGCTGGTCTTAACACTGCACTTCCCAGCTGCAGAGGTGGCAGCATCATTTGCAGTTTGTTTCTGTCTGCCAGCCCTGATGGACAGCTTTCCCATTTAAAGACTGTTTGACTTTTGTGGAGGAGTGGATGATCTCTTGTTTCTTCTTGTTTGAATGAAGTGCTTAAATGCATTTTGGCAGGTGATGGATTTCTGCAGAGCTACCTTACAATCCCCCAGGTAATATCCTCAGCCTCGGGCATGCACCTTGAGCTGCTGCCCTAGGAAAAGAGGACAGGCTGTCTCTACAGACCTGTGTGGGTAATGTGAGCATGAGGACAGAATTCCCACAGGAAAACAAGGGAGGGGGAGGCGGGGGAGAGAGATTTTGTTACATCACTGATTCCTCAAAAGGATGAAGTACGTAGCCTTTTTTCCCGCTTTCTTTCTGGACAAGGTAATGAGCGTGGGTATATATGGCTAGTAGCAAATTCCACATTTTGTCAGATATTTTGAGGTGTTTGCAATGTGTCATCCTCAAATGCCAGTTCTGCAGGGTTCAGCATTTCTGTGATGTTTGATATGAGACATTTGAAAAAAATCAGCACAGTGCTGGACACCTAACCTGCTTTATTACCCTGATGTTGGTCATACTTATCATGTGATTTATCCCAGATATCAAAGTTTGTGCTAATTTTGCCTGAAGAATGGATGTGAGGGACTGACATATAACTGAACGTTGGCAGATTCCAGTTGCTCCATTATTTTGTAGCTTACGGCATTTTTAAACTGCGGTTTCCTTGCCACACTAGAAAAAAGATGAGCCACCTTCTGTGCAGTCTATGGAGACTGCAGTATGATTTAAGAGACTTCCATGTTAAAACCAGCCTTGTCTGACATGTTTCACCAACTGACTTTAAAGCAGTTGTTTGAGATAAGAGGCTCCAGTTTATTTTTCAGGATGCAGGAGAGAATATGTTATGAGCCTGATAGATTTTTTTTTTCTCTCCTTTCTTTGAAAATGGATGCCTTATATATATGAGAAAGTTGAAGGATGTTGGGGTTGAGTATATTTTTTTTATATCTGATCAGAAGATCCTTTGAAAATCTTTATTTCTCATAGTTTAAAGTTCTCTAGTAATTCCTTTCTTTAATAATGAGTGGTGTGTGCAGAGTAGCAAAAAGTGGCCTCCAGTTGTGGCAACAGGAGCTCCAAGTTGATGCTGATGGCTTTGGCAGTTTCACTCTTTCATTTAGGCATCAGAAGGGACAAGATGACAGTTTTCCTGAGAGGAACAGTGATCTGAGTGAGTCAGAGCTGACCATGTCTTTCCCTTGTACAGTTCAGCCTGAGTGCTGGGAGGACTAGCACACCTTTTCAAAAAAAATTGAAGCTTTGTGGGTGGGGTTATTTAAAATCAAGATGTTTTGAATATTGTCTCTGCATATGTGAGCTCAGATGCAGTCTGGTGGTAGGAGCCATGTGGAGCAAATTTATGTCAAGTTGTGGAGTAGTTGGTGTCGCAGCTGAGGCGTCTCAAAATCCACTACTGGAGAGAATCAAGTCCTGCCATTTTTTGTGTGAGTACCTTCATAGCTGCAAAACAGGAAGCTTAAAAAAACCCCACCTGCTTTCCCCTTATTGCAAGACCAACAAAGAGGTGTCACCACTTTTCTGACTTCAAAAAAATCAGTCACCTCCCTGTCTGGATCTTGATAGCTAGTGCACCAAATAAAACACATTTTCTGACTTACACCTCTGACATCTCAAATTTGGACAATTAAAGTACCCTGGATAAAATTACTGGCAAAGCATGGCTGTGGGATACCAACAGTGCAGCTAATGGAGAGACACCTATTTCCCTCTCCCAATGCTTGTGACAACCCTTTGAGTGAAAAAAAAATTCCTAATATTCTATCTAAACCTCCTCTGGAGCTACTTGAAGCCCCTTCCTCTTCCCTGTAGCTTGTTACTGGGGGGAAGAGGCTGATTCCCACCTGGCTACACCCTCCTTTCTGGAGGTTTTAGGGAAAAGTGAGGTCTCCCTGGGCCTCCTTTTCTCCAGGCTGAACACCCCCAGCTCCCTCAGCTGCTCCTTATCAGACTTGTGTTCTAGATATCTTCATACATGGGGATAGGGGGCTGGTCATCAGCATAACTTTCCTTCTCTGCATAGTGGGAGTGTCAGCTCAGGACTTGAACTTTGCATATTCAGTGTTGAAACTGTGATTTCAGGCATATCAGCTGGTTTTGAGAGACGAGCCATCTTGGACACAATGTTCTAGTGGTTGGTTATTCAGGCCAAATTGTGTTTGAATCCTCCCTCTGCTGTGGTTGGTGTCCAGCCCTTTCCAGAGTGATGGGGCTGCAGCTGGGAGCTGAGCAACCAGCAAGCTCTCTGCTGGGAAAGTCAGGTTCCCAGGAGAGATGCAGGAGGAAACAGAAACATTGCTGTTGAATGTAACTGGGTGACTTCTGCTAGTCTTCCTCCACTTGTGAATATCTAACTGGGTTAAAAAATGGATGTTCCCAAAAGATTAAGGTCTTCTAAACTTCCTGTAAGAGAGATCCTGTGAAAAGCTGTAACACCTTTGTAATAATTTACACAGTGTTTCAAGAGCTGCTTCTCTTTTCAGGTTTAAATAGGTTCACTGGAAGTAATTTTTTCTATACCCTCACTTTCCTGACATGAGATGATGAAGTTGCTGTTAATTGAAATGATAAGAAGTGGATCACTGTGTCTTGCTGCTCAACCTGTTTTTCCCCCTCTCTTGAAGGTCATGGAGGCGGAACAGACCAAAACGAGAAGCGAGTTGGTTCACAAGGAGACTGCAGCCAAATACAATGCTGCCATGGGGAGGATGAAACAACTGGAGAAGAAGCTGAAAAGAGCCATCAATAAATCAAAGTATGTTGTATGTTTGGAGAGGAGTTTAGTGGTGAAAACTCTTTGGGGGAAGTACCTATCTGATGGGGGTTTTGGGCTTGTGGAAGTGTCTTGCTCTTTGGGTTGCTCTCTGTGTGTAGCAGCCTCACAGCAGAACTGGTACTGGTATTTGTCCTTGTTGTCCTTCTTAAGTGTCTTTTGAAATACCTGACTCAGTGGACTGGTGAACTGGGATAAGAAACCTTTTCTGAGCAGCATCTTGCTCTTGTTCCAGTGCACTGAACTCCCTGGTGGTGTGTGATTTGGGGAAAGACACTTGGGATCCACACAAGTGCTGTCTGCAGAGCTCTGTGTGGATGTTTCACAGCCTAGGATTGTTCACAGGTCTTATTTTTAGTTAGGAGAGCAACAAAGCAAGTGACAGAAAGCTGAAAGGTGCGAGACTGCACGGGTGTAAGGTGCTGTACACGAGGCTTGTTTACTTCCTCCTGCTGCCATGGCAAAGCTGTGAGAGCTGTTCTTGGGGAAGGAAACACCCTTCAGAAGGCATAGCTAAGCAGCTCGTGTCATTAATAATTGTGTCTGCATTTACTGTGCAGTTTGGCTCTGTTGCAGAGAAGTGAAACAGCTTTTTGCTCAGAACCTGTTTAAAATTTTGGCCCTGTTTACAACCAATTCTTAATCCTCTTTATATTTCACAGTCCTTTTTTTTTTTTTTTTAGTATTTCCAGACTGTGGCTTGTCTAAACAATCTGCTTGCTGTATTTAGCTTTTAATCCCCTCCATCTAAAAATGACTTTTTGGTGAAATCGGTCAACTAAAAATCTATTTTGATTGGTGTTTGCTCAATTCAAGAAAGGATTAGCACTTCTCAAGCAAGATTCAAGCATGTTTGCTGAAACAGTGTAGTGGTGTGACTTCCTAGAATGAGCTGCATGCTGTTTGTCTAGCACTGCACAAGGGCTGTGAAAACCATCATCAGATACCTAAATGACAGATCCCTCTGGATAAGGGCAATAGCTGAGAACAGTTTTGGCTGCCAGGAGTTCCTTCCTTGCAATAAGATTTAAAATAAAGACCATGATTAAGTTGTCAGTGGGGTCCTACATAGCTTTTTATGATGGTGTGGAGCTGGTTTCCCAGCTGCCTCTTGTGTGACGTGCTCTGAGTTTTCATTTCTTTGCTGGAGCTACCCTCAGAGGGGTGTTTTGTGTCAGGCCAAGCTGGTTTCCACTTCTTGGAAGGATCCCAGTGTCTTCCTTTGTCTCACAGCAGGGCTGATTGCAGTATAAACCATCTAGGTAGGGTGTTTTGGAGGTCCTTTAATAAAGGGTGTACAGAAATGCCACTTCTAACCTAGTACTAATGTGGAAGATGCCTGGTGGCACAAATAGTTGTGGATGTCTTTGAAGTTATGCTACATAGGGATGTTGGAATGGTCGGTTGTCTCCCAGCATTGCAATTTTCACGTAAAGGAAAATTGCAACTGGGCTGAAAACATCAGTGGTGTCAAGTGACTACAGAAACTGGGAAATGAGGCTGCTGAATTTGCAGCTGTTTGTATTGTAGGGTGTAGCTGGCCTCTAGCTGCTCTTCAGGAAGGATTTAACACCAGCATCCTGCTCTGACCTCCTCCCTCGGTGGTGTGGCAGCACTGGCTGTAACACTTAGGTGTTTCTGGCCTTTTGTTCATCTTCTCTTTAAACTTGTGGATAGACACACTGAATGAGTTGCTCTCTATTGAGCAGAAAATTATTTGCATTTGCTCCTTGCTTCACTTGGGATTAAGATGCTTAAAGCATTACTGTTTTGAAAGCAAGACTGAGGCATCCTGGAGGAAAGTCATTTAGATTATTTGCTGAGTAAAGTTGATGAGCAAAGGATTACTGGATAGTTTTGTTTTGGTTTTGCTTTTAATTTATTTTTTGGGTGCTTACTTGCTTGTGATCTATGAATGTGCACACGGCTGCATGTTCTTAACAGTTACCAGATCTTCTGGCTCAGTGCCTCTGAGCTGTGGGATAATGAACTCGCCTGTGTTAGCTGGTTTTTGGAAGTCACTTTCTGCTCTGGTGACTTGGTCAAAGTGCCTTTCACTCATCCTGTCACTGACTTGAAAAGCACTTTGTCTGTGCAGTGCCCTGGGCTCAGCTGTAGGACACCAGTGAGCAGCTCTCCCGCCCTGCTGAGTTACAGACCAGCCCCCAATGGTTACAGGGCCACGGATGTCAGGGAATGAAGGGACCCTGGGACGTGGGAGTGCCTCCCCTGCCAGTGCCCTGCTCCAAAATGCAGCTGCAGTAGGGCCTAGAGCTCAGAAGAGCCTTGCTGTCAGGAGAAACACAGCAGGAGTAGTTCCCGTTCTATTTCATGTACAGGCATATCTGATTGTTTATCTCTCTCCATTACTTTCCAGGAGAGCTTCTGAGAGGGAAAGAGGGTAATGAGCCCTGCTAAATAACAGATAATAGGGCTGTTGGTTTTTTTTTTTCCTGCTCAGAGTTGTATCAGATGATATTGGCTTGTGGACTTCAAAACTTTGAGGGTGGAAAGTGGTTTCTAGGCTTTGTGCTGCACCTCTTGTACCCCTGTCCTCTTGCAAGCTTATAAGCAGGTTTAGGGAAGTGCCTGGTGGGCCACTGTTGGGAGGTGCTGTGCCCTTGTGTGTGGTGCTTTGACCTCTCTTCACACCCTCTCCTTCACTGAAAATCCCAAGAACTGCCCCTCCACCCCCCACACCTGAACGCAGAGAAGGTTCACCTTCTGTAGGAACTTACGTGTGCCGTGGGCTCAGAAAGTGGCTGGGTAGAGAGAGGATGCCTATGCCTGAAGCTGGATGTTACATTTAAATATCTTGCGGAATCTAGGCCTGGAGGAATTATGCTGTCAACTCCAAAAACTGGAATTTTGCAATTTGTATTTAGGTCAAAGGACCCATGAGAAATAGACGCATTAGGGAGTAAGAGAGAGACACTGAGAGCATGTGTAGGTGTTCCATCAGCTGGGTAGTGGTCTCCTGGGATTGCAGTGATACACAAAATAGCTGTGTTAATGCTACAAAGAGAGCAACTCCCACGCCAGTACATGGCATTCAGTCCCAGTGATTGTAAACAATTGTTCTTTGTTTTTCCACAGACCTTATTTTGAACTCAAGGCGAAGTACTATGTCCAGCTAGAGGTACGTATGTAATTCAGATCCATCTGAAACTCTTTACTGCTTACAGTAAATACTGAAATTACATCTAAAGGGCTCTGACAACTATGTTGTGTTTCTATACAAAACCAATTCAAAACCTCTTGAGCAATTTGCTAAGCACATTTTAAAGATAAAAGACTAAGAGAGTCTTTGTTTCCTTGTGTGAAATAAGAGTGTTTGAACTCTGTCAGAACCAAAAGAGTACAGTTTAACTATCTTTGCTTCTTGTAGCTTAATGTGTCTGGGATTTATTTGTTTGTTGTAGGTTTCATTCCCCCCCCACCCATTTTATGCTTCAGACTGTTTAACTGTACTTGAGGTGCTCTTTTACATTCACTGGCTGGATCAATTAACAGAATAAGTAACTGGGATTCCAGAGCTTTTTGGCATCTCTGCTCTGCATTTGTTTTTTGTAGGTTTCATTCCCCCCCCCCCCCATTTTATGCTTCAGACTGTTTAACTGTACTTGAGGTGCTCTTTTACATTCACTGGCTGGATGAATTAACAGAATAAGTAACCTGCTTGCAGTGCTCAAATATCATGCAGATGTGAATTTCTGATTTGGGGTTTGACAAAAGAGGGATTTGGGATTTGGCTGGCTAGGCTTCCAGGGCTTTTTGGCATCTCTGCACTGCATTCTGTGTGGTGCCAGTGCTTGGGCACAGCACATGCCCTGCAGGGACACAGTGGCCCAGGACCAGGCTTGGCAGTTCTGTGTGGGATGGTGATCCCTGCTGTGACAGCCAGTCTTGGAGCTGCTAGGGATGGGAGGGCAGAGCAACCCTACAAATTCAAGTGCAAGAATCACTCTCTTTCTACTTGAGTGACTTCTGCTGCATGTGGCCCCTATATTGGGGAGCCTGGCTCCTCACAGTTGCAGGGTAGTGGCTGGTGCTGTTTTTGTGTGGGATGGGCACAGGTTTTAAGTGGAGCACATTGCCTTGGACTGCTGGCCAGTGGTGCAGGAAGGCTCCAGTGGGGTGCTGGGTCAGTAGGACCCTAGCTACAAAAGAATTCCCATTGCTTGTCTGGGGTGCAAGGCATATCCCACAAAGGTTTTGTGAGCCCTTTCTTGCCTGAGATTCATCAGCCTTTTGTAAGCCTCAGAGACTCTCGTGTTCACCTTTTTCCTTGCCAGGTTCCAGGCTCGGGTGTACTCTCCTCCTGTGCCTTGCCTGCCTGCAGCTGCTGCTGCCTCAAGCTGAGCCCTTGCCTGCCCTGGGCTGGCTGCCAGGCCAATAATCCCTGCTGCCTAGAAGCATCTTTTGAGAAATTCCCCTTTTTCCATGGGCAAAGACACACTGTTTGTGGGCCTGTTGCTTCTCCATGGCAGCTGCTTAGTGCCTTCCTGAAGCAAGGTGATTGTGTAAACCGTATGAAAAAAGCACAGATGGTTTTTTGTGCATTAAAAGCAAGCATTGAGAGAGCTACAGACACACAAGCAGTGTTCCCCCTTTGGGAAATAGGATGCACAACACTTCTGCTCCTGCTCTAGGGTGGTGTTTGTGCCTGGGGACACAGGAACTGCTGTATTACAGCTGTCAGGGTTTGAGGTTTGCTGCTTTCTGCTCTGCAGGTTTAGTGAGCAGAAGTGATAGGTTTGGTGCTCAGCAGAGAGTGAGACATGTAACAGGGGACTGTGTGCTGTGCCTTGTTTGTAGTGAAGGTCCATCTAATACCTGTCTCCCTTGTTAGCAACTGAAGAAAACAGTGGATGACCTGCAGGCCAAACTGGCCCTGGCAAAAGGAGAGTATAAGACTGCCTTGAAAAATCTGGAGATGATCTCAGATGAGATTCATGAGAGGAGGAGGTCCACTGCCATGGGGCCCCGAGGCTGTGGCGTGGGTGCCGAGGGGAGCAGCACCTCTGTGGAAGACCTGTCAGCGAGTAAACCGGAGCCAGACGCCGTCTCCAGTGAGTACAGAGCACTCTTGTGCTTGGGAACATCCCAGGGGCACTGTAAGAAATGCTGACGTTAGGGCTGCTCTGTGTATTCTGCAGTTTTGAAATTTGCTGGCTGCTGTGGGACTGTGGCTAAGTTGTGATGCTTGTTGTTATTGCAGGAGTTGATTACATTTTTAATAGCCAATTTTCAAGGGAAAGGGTAATGAGTTAAAGTGCACCAGCCATTCTCTTAACACCCCTGTAGTTGCACAGTGCTGTATGAAAGGAGCAAAATTAACACACTCCAAAGCTTGTGTCTAATTTTACACCAGTGATACTGCTGGCAGTGACTCGCCTGGGGAGGCTGCAGGCTGTGGCAGAGCATTCAGCCAGTCTGGGAACAGAACTTCTGGATCAAGGGCTTGTCTTCCAGTGCTGGGCCTGTGGCACAGGGAGCTAAACTTGTGGCTGCAGTGGTAGAGAAAGGTGTGATGCTTGCAGGGAAGCATGTAAGGATAAGCTCCTTTGTGCTGCAGAGTCTTTGCCAAGGTGTGATTTCAGCAGAGCATGTGTGCTGTGAGCAAAGGAAGTGAAGAAGCAGCAATATGCTGCTGTAGTGTGCTGAGGAGCTCTGTAGGAGAAGTGTGTGACAGCAACAACCTCCGAGAGTCTTTGCCAAGGTGTGATTTCAGCAGAGCATGTGTGCTGTGAGCAAAGGAAGTGAAGAAGCAGCAATATGCTTCTGTAGTGTGCTGAGGGCGGCTCTGTAGGAGAAGTGTGTGACAACAACAACCTCCATGGAAGCTCCAGACAACCTCTGGTGGCACATGGGGACCTTGTGTTGCAGTCTGTTGTATGGTGAGTTTGTGTTTTTCCTGGCTCTGGGTGAAAGTGGATAGATGGACATTACATGTGGCCCACTTTTGCCTCCTTCCTGGACACTTGATGCAGAAAGTCTTTTCCTTGCTGCCCAGTCCCACAAATTCCAGTTTAATTTGTATTTCAGCTTCGTTTCTGCAGGGCAAAGTCTAGGTCAGGATTGCAGGGGTTCATGATTGCACAACCCTGGTGCCCAAATGCAGAAGATGCAATTTCCCCATAGACACCAGTGCGTCCTGGCATTTGCACAGTGTGTACAGGAGGCCTTGTAGGTCCATGGTACAGCCTTGTGGGAGCTGGGAAGCAGGCCTGGGCTGGCCTTCACCCTCTGCAATGGCAGGAGTTTCTGCATGATGTGTTGGAGCTCTCGCTCAGTACCGTGCAGCTGGGACCTGAGTTGCAGCAGCAAGGGAATGCTGTGTCTGGACAGCTGATGCAGCCAGGTTTTGGTATGGCTGCTTATCTTCTGCCACTCTTAATTCCTGAGGTGGATCCTGTCCAACCTAGGCAGGAATTGCCTCTTTTAGATACCTGCAAGTCCCCCCGCCCCCATGCAGAAGGCCTCCTGAATGCCTTAGGTATAACTGAATTTTAGGGTGTTTTGTGCTGAACGAGTTCAGGGACCTGGGATATATGGGCAGAAAGAGCCAGGAAAGTTAATGTTAATTAATATTAGTTGCTGGCTCCCCTGGCTGCTGCTGAGGCTGCAGGCAAGGACCAGCATTGTGGGCTCATCCCACTCTTTGAATTGCACAGTCTGGCATGACTGGAAGGACATCAGTTTGTGTCTGGTGCCAGCACAGAACTGGGTTATGACAGGGCAGGACAAGCAGCCTGGATTAAATAATAAAATAGCCTGGATTAAGTTCTCATTGTAATGTGGGGGGAGCTTTCCACCAAGGTCCTTTTATAGTTTGATTTCTGTCTGCCACTGTCGAATAAAACATCTCATCATCAGCAGGAGTTTCTTGGCCCTTGCAGATGCTCCTCTGCATTACAGTGAATTTAGACAGTGAAAAGGAAGCTACAGTTTAAGCTGTGCCATGTGTAGACTGCCTGATATCAGTGCTTCTTGCCAAGCAGAGGACTCTAATTGGAAACATCTTTTTTGCCAAACCTTTTACTGCTTTCGCCCCCACAAAGTAATCTGTACTGTTCGCCATATATTGATGAAACACAGCTAGTGAGAAGGAAGGCCCCTCTGCACTCTTAGATTTGACTTCATTAAAAATCAAACAACAAAACCCAAACCACAAGAAAAGCTGTCCCTGAGTATGAAGTGCCCTGGAGAGGACCCAGGAAGGTGAATAATGTTGTTATCCATTTTATGCTCGAAGCCTTTTGGGTCCATGTTGCAAGGTGTAAGTGCAGTTCTTCAATCTGCAAGTCCAGCAGGAAGAGGCTGAGCATCTCTGCCATAGGAGGCACTAGCAGCCTCTGTTGGCACCTTTGTGTCCGAGGGGTGCCTGCAAGCCCCAGGCTGCCAAGGTGACAGGAGAACTTCTTTGAAGCTTCTCCTTTGAGCCCTTTTGTTAACACTGCTGCTTTGCCCCTGCTGCTCTTCCAAGGTGATTGTGAGCCTCACTAACAATGGCAGGAATCGCCAGGAGGAGGAATTGAAGATAACCTCAGGTCACTGTGGATGTCTTGCTTTGTCTGGGACTTCTGCAGGCCAGTGTGATTCCAGCACACACCTGGGTGGTGTAGAGGCTGATGTGTGTAGAGAACCTTCTGATCGCAGTGGGACTGCTTGTGTGCAGAAGTCTTTGGTCCCCAACCTGCAATGAGCCTCTGAAGTGTGTTGAATTTCAGCAAAATCTACACCGTTGTGTTGCACAAAATTGAGCCTTCTTTAAGGGGTTTCTCCTCTGGTTATTCATAAGATCCTGCAGCTTAATCCAGACAGACTGGAGCGGGTTTGCTTTAAGTAGAATTCAGATCTGAGCAAACACAAGCAGGGAACAGAATATATGAGGGTTGTTTGGTTGTTGTGTGGTTTTTTTTGTTTTGTTTTTTGGTTTTTTTTTTTAATTTTATTTTTTTGTTGTTTTGGTGTTGTTTGGTGATCGTCATTCAAAAAGAAGTCTTGGGACCTGTGTCTTTCTAATTAGCACCTGAAATAACCAGGAGGCTGCAGAGGGATCAAGATAGTGCTGGGGGAGGCAGACACAGGGAATTAGGCTCTAACCTAAGTTGTGTGCTGAAGACCACGAATGAACAAGGCCAGCAAGACCAGTAAAAATCCAAGAGCTTCTTGGCATGAGGAGCAGTAGGTACTGCAGAGCTGGCCTTGCATGGCCTGGCTGGCAGGTGTGCTGCTGCCCGGGGCAGAACCAGGCCAAGGCTTAGCACAGGGGACACAGAACCAGAGGGGGCAGCCCATGGGTTAGAAGTGTGTCTGTGTGTGGAAGATGCGAACCTGCAAAACTGCCTTTGCCTGGATAGGTGCAGGAGAGGAGGCTGAGTTACTAACTGGAATATTCTTTGAACATTGCAGTGGCTTCAGAAGTGTTTGAGGATGACAACGGCAGCAGCTTTGTGTCTGAAGAAGATTCAGAAACTCAGTCGGTGTCCAGCTTCAGCTCTGGTCCCACGAGTCCCTGTGAGGTGCCCACTCAGTTTCCTCCTGTGACACGACCTGGAAGCCTGGATCTGCCCAGCCCTGTCTCCCTCTCTGAGTTTGGGATGATCTTCCCTGTCCTGGGCCCCCGGAGCGAGTGCAGTGGGGCCTCCTCCCCCGAGTGTGAAGCTGAAAGAGGTATGCACAGCTGGATGCGGCCTGGGCCAGTGTTCTTCAGCTTCATAAAGGGAGCAGGAAAACCTTCCCAGCTCCCCTAGGTGTATGCCAGGGAATGCTCAGAGCTGCTGGCTGCTTCTTTGGGGAAGGCAACTGTAGAAGGCCCTGTGTCTCAGAGTTAACAGTGATGTCTGTAACACATTAATTACTGTTCTCCTGGCTGGGAATGTTCCCCAGTTCTGTCTTAGTGCAGGGCTTTGAGATTTCTCACTAAATAAGTGATCAGTGGGATTCTCATGGTACGTTTATTTGGAGGAAAATCTGAGTTCATTTATTTAAATTACTGTCCTGCTTTTTGAAAGTCTTGCTTTCCAGGGGAAAAAACCAAACCAAAATCTCCACAAAAAAATAACACGCCAGAAGGAGCTTCTTGCAGGCTCTGCCAGCCCTGGCTGACTAATTCAGACTGGAGGATTACCACTGCCCTTGTCTGCTCCATTTTAAGGCTGTTCTCACTAATTTGCTGATGCAGTGCACAAGATGAGCATGGCTTGGAAGGCCAACTGGGTTTTTCTTAAAGCCTCTTGCTCCTGCTCCTGTAATTTCTGTGTGCTTTGGCAAAGGAAGCTGCAGAGGCACCTGCTTGAAGCTTAACTTGCAGAATGAAATCCGGGTTTAACATCCAGTTTAATCCTTTCTTTGCAGGGGATAGGGCAGAAGGGGCTGAGAACAAGACAAGCGACAGAGTGAACAAGAATAGGAGCAGCACCAGGAGCAGCTCCACTGAAGGGCTGGCTCTGGAAAACCGAATGAAGCAGCTCTCCCTGCAGTGCATGAAAATCAAAGAGGGAATTTGTGCGGGCAGGAAAGCTGCCCAGATTGGCTGAGGCCTTCTGTGCCACGTCCTGAATAATGGGAATCTAAATATTTATACATGAACTTCTAAGTGTTTGAAGAACGTTGTGCCAATAATATATGCCAAATCTTAAGCGTTTACTCTGAGAATTTAAAAATGCACTAAGAAGTTTAATTGATGTGGAGGGCTGAAGTTTTTATTCAGTAAATCCTTTGTAGGCCGGACGAGTTATCAAATGTTTAAGCTGTGTTCATATTTCACAGACTTTGTAAATTGTTTTGTAGCAGCCTGGCTGAAGCAATAACTAGTAATGTTCCCGTGTAAATTCTTGCCAGTCAGGGGTCTGAAATTCAAGCCAGACTTTTGCAGAGAGTGGTTTGGCTTCGGTTTTGTAGAATGAAATGCTCTTTAGATACAACCAATCTCTTGAGTACAAGTGGCATAATCTTTAAACATCTGTATTGGTCTTTATTATGCTGAAACTGTAGAAATATTTTGTATACAGGAAAGCTGTTGCATGTGGGGGGTCTGAAAGCCTTCACTCTTCCCTTGGTGCTCACAGAAAATAAAATGAGTCATGCCTCTAAAAGCCTATAAAACAGATGGATGACAGGAAGGGGATGGTAACGCCCAGCAGTGGGAAGCCCTTTCTAGACACCTTCCTGAGTCTGGCTTGGACTCTGCAGGTGATTCCAGTGACCAAAAAGAGTTGATTGGCCCCTTGCCCTTCTGCTTCCCTGAGAAGTGAAGAATTATTTTTCAGCACTTTGTGTTTTTTGTTTTCTTTATTTCCCCTCAAAAATGGGAGTCATAGATGTTTTCAGGATGATGATGATGATAAGGGGTTTGCCCTTGAAATATGCATGAAGAAAAGGGATTGCCAGTGTAGATTGACAATGTGTTCTTAAGCTTCTCTGTAGGTTGTACTGTGTGGGGGTTTATAACTGTTAAAGGGACTTGGGATTTTAGTATGCCCTAGACAAACTGTTCAATAAAACTAGAAAGGGCACGGGGCATGTTTTGCCAGCAGCTGTTAGGCAGTAGTAGTGTCTGATAATTATGCTAATAAGTGGTAGTAAAAATCCTAGGACTCTTCAGTTTTGGTGACTAAGCATTTCTGAAAGCACCATTTTCTCTAAAATGTCAGTTTATATTGTTGATTTGATGGGAATCTTAGTATTGCCCAAAGTATTTTCTATTCTGTTTTTGCAGTCCTGTTGTATTTCATCCTTGCCACAGCTTGTGTATCTATTCTCAAAGTTAATGTAAAATTCTTCACACTACAGTAAACATTTTTGTTTTCCACATTTTGAGTCTGTGCAAGTGAAGTTTATCTCAAGTGCTAGGAACCAATCTTCTCCCACAGCAAGCTCAGCCTCCAAATATCCACTTCCAGCTGAAGACTGCAGGCTGAGGTCACACCGGTGTTAGAATCCACTGAGGTATATGGGCAACTGGTGCCTCTTTCCAGCTTCCCAAATCCCTGCATACGTGGCTCACATTTTATTCTGAACTGTGCCACAAGACTAGAGCTTCAGTCAGGCTCTCCAAAACCTCCTTAGTGTGCAGGAGGAGGGAGGTATTCTGTTACATAAGACCTCTGTAACTAATGCTGCTGAAATTGGCTGTAAAGCTGTGCAGAATTGGAGGCAAAGAATCCTATTTTCATAGAAAAATAGATTCATCACATTATAGCTGTTAAGCTGTAACTGCGTTAGACATTTTTATGTTTACATCTTCTGAAGACTTCAAGGCTGAAACCTTTTACTGCCAGCAGTTCCCAGGCACAGAAAATGCTTAGGAAAAAAGTCTGTGGTTCCAACTTCTGATGTGATCATTACTTAGGAAAAAGCTGGGATAGACAATATTAAATATGAAAAGCAGTTACAGGAGTGCCACATTGTAGTAAGCGTTTTTACTTAAACTTTCATAGCTGAGCTGTTGTCTATGCTGTATTCAGTCAGAACACTAGTAGAGGTCTTTGTGGTTGAATCTCACTTTTGCAGACCTCCCAGTCAACACCTGTTACATGTTCCTGGGCTCTTTGAATGGTTGTTTTGGTAGCGATTTTTTTTTCCTTTTATTTTTTTAATCTCTCTTGTTATCAAATTTCTTCTCATCTTGCCAGTTTGGACTGGAAACCCAAACTTCCCACACTTGGGCACAATGGATTAACTTTGTGTGTGTGCTGCCTTGACTGTCCTGATTGGGTTCAGCTCCCAGCGGGGTAAAACCATTGATTTGGAAGTTTGAAAGGGTGTGGAACCCACTCTGCCCTTCCTTTTCTCTCACCCTGCTGCAAGAGTTGGTGAAAGATCATGGTGCAGCCTTCCTCCTTTGGTGAGCCCCAGACTTGGCAGGGAAATCACCCTTCAAACATGCAAGCAAACAGGCACAATTGTGTGTATAATAAATTAATGGAAAACTCATTTTATTTTAAACTTCATAAAAGCCATAATTATAAATATGACAGACTTAAATGAACATACATTGCTATGGAGTACAAGCAAATGAACAAGCTTTCTCCAGTTACTTTTTACTTAAGCTCTTCATGGATTCTGAAGTGTAACATAATGGTAGCTGCCTTCATGGGTATAAAAATAAGCCTCTGGTGTATCAAAGTATACATGATTGCTTCATGTGCCCTGATGTGAGAATGTATAAAGCAAATGTTAACCTAGGAGTTCTACTTCTCTTTGGTATTATCAAACAATGTCAGTGTTCTTTTAGATGAAGTGATGAAAACCTCTATTTTATGTACACAAACTTAGTTCTAAATGGGTGGCTGTTCAAAGGCTGCAGAGATTCTCTGGTTAAATGCATAATTACTGTACAACATAGTTACATGAAGCTTGCAGCAGGAGACTAGGACTGAACTCAGACTCACAGTCTGGGGCAGTTGGGATGGAAGCTGTTGATGCCATTCATCGTTTTACTGAGTCTTTGAGAACTGAGGGATTGGATCAACCAAGGGCTAATCTGTGTCTTCCTAACACAACAAACAGAACAAACTGTGTTCTTTGTCATATGGCTCAAAAAATGCTAAACAGTACAGGGGAAAGAAAAGCTTAACTTAGTGGCCTGAGGTCATTTAAAATCTAAGGATCAGTTCATTTTGCAATAATTTTTCCAGACTTGTGGAAAATATATAAAAGTATATATTTGACAGAAAATACTAAAGCAAGTCCTAAATGCTTACATCAATGTTTTTTTCTTAAGAAAAAAGGGCAAGGAAATTTTATTGTAAAATTAATTTGCCATAACCAGAATCCCTAGGCTGCAATTCATATGGATATTTTGTAGTACCTCTTAAATACTTCACCTGAGTGTTCTGTCCTATATCTGAAGGGAAATTCACAGTGATGGCATTCTAGTACCCTATGCAGGTGCAATATTTGAATAGACTTTGCTTTATATATATATATAAGATTGACACTAAAATCCTGTGCATTAATGGGGATAAGCCCAATCCACTGACTGTTCCAAACGTGTAAGAAATATTGGTGTATCCTGGTGGGGACAGGATCCTTTGGCCTTTTAATGTCTTTGCCTGGCATTAGGAAAGTGAGTACATGTCTTACTTTTTACTTCAGTTTAAGTTCTGCACAGTACGGAAGCTGAGCCTTATGCTCGTTTCATGCAGCAGAAGCTTTGGCACTAACTTGTGCTCAGGGGGAAAGAGAAAGGAAAAACTCCTTCCTGCCGAGTGGAAACCAACTACTGAAGAACAACAACAGATTTTCCCGTAGGCAAGTCTACCAGCTTGATCTCAAACAGCAGAGAATGTGCAAGAACTTCGTGCTGAAAGCTGGCACTTCTGGCATCTGACTTTTCTACTGCCAAAAAGATACTCAGTTGAGACTTCCTCACTGCCTCCAGCTTTAGAGGTGATAAGATACATGGAGGACTCCACTGCTACTCTGGGTTTAGCCTCAGCTAAAAACTTAACAGAAACCTGTAGGGAAAATGGGAGTTGAATGAAACTTTCATATTGAAGGGATGAAGCAGTTCTTGGCACATACTCCAAAAGCCAAGCATAACCACAAAGAACCTAATCTGTTTTATTCTCAGCTTGTGCCCATGCTCTTCCTTCTGTTGATTTATTGCAGTAAACATCAGAAACTCCCCTGCAAAAGAAGGTAAGTCAGTCTGTGACAAACTTGTCATGAATTCCCTAGCCCAGATGGTCTCTGAGGCAGGAGTTATCCCTGCCCTTTCAGTGCCAGACACTTGTTAAGCAGCTGTCTGATGAAGGAAATGAAACAAAAGGTTCTTCTACTTTCTGGAGAGGACTAATAGCAGATTTCTGTGGGAGTAATTTTAGCCCACAGCTATTTCTGGTCTATTGTAGAATGTGTGTTCAGTTTCCCAATGGCCAAGTGACACCTGTAACCTAAAGCAAGATTTAAATGCTAACTTTTTGCTTGGAAAACTGCCAAACCATTGTGAATGGCAGCAAAATTCCCATGGCTGTTGTAAAAATATCCTCTTCCCCCAGTTGGGAAATATTGTAAATTTTGTAAAAATGACAAAATTTAATCAATTTCAGGATCTGTGAGGCAGTTGGTATTAAATAAAAATTTCTCATCTTGAATCTTCTTCAGATACAATGTGTACAGATCTAGAGGAAGAACACATGGTGGGGGGTCTTCTAAAAAAATAACTTGTTCTGCATTAATCCCACCTCCACTATTTTCTTAAGAACTCTGATCCTGCTTCTATTGATGACACTGGTGGTGTGCTCAATTCCTTCACTGGTTTCAACTTAAAAGGAAAAAAGTATCTTTTCAAAGATGTCTTGCATAATGGCATCAGCAAGTGCATTCCTTGCAGCTGTGGTTCATTGGGAGAGAGGTTTAAATGATCCTTCCCCACATGATGCATACTTACAGAAGCCATGAAAATAAAACATTTCTGTGCTGAGTAGCTGATGGTGGGCACTTCCCCATCTCCCTGCACCATCAACTGAGACCACCCTCAGTAGATAGAGTGAATCTTACAGGTGATTTTCAGATGAAAACCGTTCACAGCTGCTTATGGCAGGCTGTGCTGCACTGCCTGGTCACTACTGCTGGATAACCTCCTGTCCTTCCTGCTCATCAGGATCAACCTAGGTCTGGCAGATGGCAGGGAGAAAGCCACAGAACCTCAAGCTGTATTATGAACTGAAGTCATTCAGATATGAAGGAACAGCTCTCAAGGTACACATAACATGAGCAAAGCAATGGCTTTGCTTTTAGAAATAGCTAAAGCTTGAACCTTCTTTTTCCTGTATTCCTATATACATATTCCAGAGAAGATGACACATGGAATACTACTGGCTCAGCAGTAGTACATTTACATTTAGATGGGAGAACCAGTTCAGTGCTGAAAACATAGATAGCAGCACAAATATGTAATAAAAGCTATTTGGTCCTGAGACTGAATAAGCAGAATACACAAGAATATTTTTTTTTCTTACATGTTTACTTTTAAGAATAGAATCTTTAGCCCATATACCCTGTATGTTGGGAGGAGGGAATTTCAATGTTAGTTTTTCTTGTAACTCACTAGACTTTGATTCAAAGTGTGGAAAAACTGCAATAAATTGAGTTCTACTGGTTCATTTGAATATATGCATTTTAGCCTATTCCCAAGCTTGTTGAACAGTGTTCACTCCTGGACCACAGCAGCAAACCCACAGCTAACTGCCTGCCACAATTACCTGGCAATCTGTCATTCCATGCTTTTGGCTATAAGTCAGGATGTAATTCTCTTTTGTGCATGTGTAGTAAGGGTTCTTCACCTGTTCTTAGGACAGATCAAAACCATCTCCTTAAACAGCACTGCACAGTTCTGTCTCCTCACTGCAGCTGTGACACCTTTAGAGGAGTAGTACTGTTAAAATCTAAGAAAAAAGGCCCCTCTTGTTGAGGCAGGAATGTGGTGGGGATAATGTTGTAAACTCCAGCAAACACGTTCTCCACCTCCAAGTAGCAAAATCCACACCTACGATAAAGAAAACTACCTGTTAGAAATGGGATCTAAAGTATGTTTCAAATCTCTGTACAGACTTCATTAAGTGTTACCTGTAGTCACCACTGCTTTTTTTCTGAAAGCCATAGGAACCAGGATCTCCCACTGTTGAGACGGTGACAAGTTCAAAACCAACGCTGTATTGCCTGCAAGTGACATGGCAAATTTGCTTTAATACTTGGGTCATCAGGATTGCCCAAGAAGAGGGCTAGCTATTAAAAACTATACAGCATAACTGGAAGACATCTAGAAGTTTTGCCACATTTGTGACAAATTGTTAAGTCAAATTTAGCATTACATGAATGTAGTATTTGGAGGAAGGGAGAACTCAGTTCAGGTTTGGAACTAGACTATAGGGAAAATGCCTGCTAGAAGTCTGCCTGTGCATTCAAGCAGAATTCAAGTAGTTAAGCTTGTGACACACTCCTGTGCCACATGGCAGAGGTCCTGGGGTGTGATCAGATTGCTATCAGGACTCAGTGTCAGTGATCTCAGCAGAATTTCTCATGTTGCAATACAACTTGGGACACTTTGTCTGCTCCTGTTAATGCACGTGACAGGCACCATTGCCTCTGTCCTTCAAACTACCCAAATGACGTGCAAGTGCAGGAAAAAATGCAAACAAAGAACTGCTCAATTCATGGAACCATGCAGCCACACCTCTGCCTTCATCTTCATTTCGTGAGAGAAGGAGTTTCCTCAAAGAGGGGAGGAGAGATAGAAAAGTTCTGCCATTTTGTAGGGCCCACTGTACAGCTTTGCAAAGGATAAACAGTTCGACTGCAGGTCAGGAGATGTTGCTATTCAGAAGTACTGATTACTGGTATTTTGAGGTAATCATTAATTGTGCCAAAGGAATTTGCCCTGCATAAGTTTACTTTATAGGACACTGACATCCAGCACTTCTCCTGGCCTGCTAGTAGCAGAGTAAATGCACTTTCAGAGGTGTTTGAGAGCTGTATAAGGGTTTAGTATCTTGCATATTAGCTCTACTACAAAATAAAAGGAATTATGATCATAATTAGTTTTAAGAAGAAGTCCTTTATACCTTCTTCCCTAGCTCTGGTCAGACCCCACAACTTAAGAGAAGGGAAGGCTGCTGCTTTCCTTATAGGTCAAGGATTTTCCTCAGTAGTTAATGTGTAGATTTAAAACACTATTGATGGTAAAGACAGAAACAAATAGTACTAAATCTGAGTCAACTCCCACACCTTATTTTCTGGATTTTCCATGAGCTTCCCACCCTCCCCAAGGGGATACTGACAAAGCTTTATCTTTGGCATGCAATGCCTTCACTGTATTGATGCACAATTATTTTCCACAAACCTTGGGCCCCGAAGTTCAATTAGCAGTGGTCCATTCTTGTCTAGCTGGAATTGATAAATGGGGTTATTTTTGTAGGTGTCTCTGAAGTTACCACATCCTCCAGCACTGTGACCTTTCCACTGTCCATTAACCTGAAAGAAGTCAAAGGTACAGAAAACAAATCCTGAGGATTTCTATTGCTTATGTATACACTCAAACAATACTAGAAGGTCCTCTCACTTTAGAGATTATTGACTTTAGTGACCTCTTCTAAGAAATTTTTAAAGTGAAGTGAAAGATGGTGTTAAGCATTCATGAAGTCTTTTGCAGATCCCCCTGCCCCTCGATCAAAGCCTTACATCCCATCCCTGAGATGTGTACTGTATTTTTGCAGCTTACATTAAACAAGCACTGAGTGGCTGTTTCTGACTGTGACAAACTGCAGCTAACAGAAGACTCACATTCCCATCTATCCCATGCCTACTGGACTACAAAGGTTGTTTTTTTGTCCTCAGACACTCCTCTGTTGGGTTAAATGAGAAACAGCAGCAATAGAGGCAGTACAACACTAATAGTGTTGAAACCTTTGCTTCTAAAGATGTCTGCCTCCAGCCCTGTCCATCACCTCTATGCACTCTGAGAACCAGCACTGCAATGACAAGATAACTATATAAGGACAGATTCTGCAAGGATAAAGACATTCAAGAGGAAAAATGCTGCTCAGACTTTGGGAAGCAGGCCATCTGTTTCCAAGTTCCTCCTGCTAGTCATTAAACTGAAAGGTTAGGCTCGTAAGGCACGCCAGGCCTTGTGGGAATCCACAGATTTATAGCTGAGATCCATCTCTCCTGCTACTTCTCTCCTGTGTCTATCAAATCAGCAAGGGGCAGCATTTTCCCTTCTGATTTAATTTCTGCAATCAGTGCCCAAACCCCTCAAACATGGTAAGTACAGAAGCAAGGGGAATTTCTCTCCCTACCATGCTACTACCCAGGAACTGCTGTGTACTGTGGAGCTTTCCAGCTCTTTCCCACTTCTGCTGCATTTAATTCTGGGAATCCCATCAGGGCTTGGTGAGCTCCAGAGGTGACCACTTAACTCCAGTATAGGACATCTAACAGAACTTGTTTTTACTGCTAAACTGTGTTTTAGTTCTCTGCTTGATTGTGAGTGTGATGACTGCTAAGCAATCACCCAACAGGCATTAAATACAGGCAACTAAATTTTCGTATTCAATCCTGAAGACAGAACTGGCATTGAACAGATAGAACATACCTTTTTTTTTTCTTTTTTAATACTAGACAGACATGTTCAAATAATCTACAAGATTTTTCTACATACTTAATTCTCTTTTAAAGCATATTACAACATAAAATGGATGTCCTTCCTCAAATGGGCTTTTCACCTTGAATATGTTTTTTGTCCTCTTAAAACACTTCCTCAAAGTAAGTCCAGTTTTTAATAGCTATATACGACAATAGTTTCTGGAAGAAGAAAACAAATCATCTTGCTGTTCCCAGGAATCTCTCTATTCACTCACCATTCTCCAGAACAGGCTTCAAGGGACTGTTCCAGAAACAACAGCTATGGTATGGAACATTGTCTGAACTCAAGAGCCAAGCTGCAAGCCAGCATGTCCCCCTGACCACACAAAGTAATGCAATCCTGGGCTTCAGGCATGAGTGTCCTAGAAAATGGACTGTTCCACTGTGGCTCAAACTCCCCTGTTTCTCTCTTCCTGAACAAGTTACTGTTTGGACAGAAGACTTCTGACTACAATAGGTAGGGTATGCATGATAGGTACAGAGGTAAAGCTGCTGGTTTATTCTTTCCTGAGGATAAAACTGCTAAAACATGAAAATACATGCAAGTTACTTTATCCTCTGAGCTCTTGGCTATATTTATTCTTCAGCTGAAGGTGTAACTGCAGCTCATGTTGACAGCTGAAATATGAACGGCAGCTGGCCCCAAAACTGCCTGAGCTCTGACCTAGTTTCAGTCAAGTTCTTCACTCTCCCCCCTGTTCCTATACTCTCAGGGAGTGTACAATGGATATACTTTCCTGATCCTGTCTGGCAACAGGAGTGCTTATTCCAATTGTTACAGACCCTTGAGGTATCTGCAAAATTTAGCAACAGGTAATGTGTTGTGATATTGCCATCCTAAGTTTGTTTCTTATGGTTTTGCTACTGGTGCCTTTGAATTGGCATTGCTGATTTTGACCCATCATGCCAGGAGTTTTTCCAAGAAAATCATGCAATTCTCCCAAGGGAAAATGAGCAACACTTCTGGGGGGGTTTTCTCTCTGCACCATTACTAGCACAACCTGATTTCTGCAGAGTGATGACTTATTAGGGTATGGGTTGTTGTTCCAAAGGCCAGTCTGTTCTACAAAGGCTTTGCAGCACATCTGCAATGGCACAGCTGCAACAACACACTCTGTGGTGGAGGTGGGGCAGTAGAATAAGAATATATTTAAATCCTTGTACATCTCAAATATGGAAAAGCCAAACCAGTGATGCATAAAAGAAAATGTTTCTTTACCCGTTTGGAAATGGTGTAAGGTGTAGGAATCTTGGAAAAGGTGAACTTGCACAAGGAATACACCTGTGTTGTAAAAAGAAGCAGCAGGTCACACATTCATCTTGCACTTTTCAAATGCAATCATGACAAATTAAAGAAAGCAGAACTGCCTACACAACATTTTTAGATACTTGTTCACTCTATGCCTGTTTTACTCATCAGATAACCCTGTGTCAAACTCAAAATTCAGATTAGTGCTGGGACTTAGACTTAGTTCTACTTAATTTTCTTAACAAACCTGCCCCCCATCCCCCCAAAAAAAAGCCAACCAACCAAACAAAACCCAACCAAAAAACCCAACCAATGAAGAAAGCAAAATGGAAACAATGTGCATTTTACTCTTTTCAGTGAAAAAAAAACAATCTAGCATTGATCATTATGTGATTCGGCAGTTAAGAGAAAAACCCAAATCCTAAGTCAAGACTTAGAGAAGTCAAAAACCTTTAAATCTTAACCAGGATCTAAAATATGTATATTTTGGATACATAGAGAGCCAATGATTTGCCTGTACATAGATGCTTTTTTATTCTAGAAAGTAATAGCATTTTTCAGCTGATTTTGTTACTAAAATTTTGTTACTACAAATGGAAAACATTATCAAACACGTCATCCAGTGGCTCTGCTCCATCACTCATAGCTTCCCTCCCCAGGATAGCAATACTAATTCAGAAATACCCTTTTATCAAATTTAAAAACAAAGGACACTTTGCAGTTTAATTGCTTACATTTATTATGAAACAGCAGCACATACCCTGATCGTGTAATGGATGGTGTTTTGTTTCTCATACTGGGACACCACTAAGGTGAATGTATGGGAGCCTGGAGAGGTCAGCTTTATCTTGGTTAGATAATGAGGACTGTTGATCCTAATACCATCAATATAAGGAGGAGGATCAGCTGAAAAAGAAAAGTATGAATATTTTTTCCCTGACCAAAAACCCCCCCCAGCTTGATAAACCTCTAAGATTAGACTGAACAGACCCAAGTGCTCTGAACAGATGAGAGCCTCAAGATTTACCCACAGAAAGGACAGTCTTAACATCAACTACTGTTTTCAGGAGAGGTACATCACACATGACAAGACACAAACTTGGTGCTTGAAAGCACAGCTTAAATCCCACGACGTGCAAGGACTGTTTACCCACCTCCCACCAATGTCACTACTCAAAGAAGACTGCTGTAATTATGTTGAAATTTCAAGAGAAAGATAATGAATGTTTAAGCACTCTTTGAAAATCTCTGAAGTGTCTGCTCTTTCTCCATTGGCTGGACAGTTCCAGAATGCCAGCTGCCAAAACATTGGCCACCTCGTAAACAAGACTTCAAAACATGTTAATTCCTTTAAGTAAATCACACACGCTTTCTGTCCCTCTCTCTTCAAATGCCTCTGATCATTACACAGATGTAGTTGCATCCCAATACCAATGCACATGTGGTACTTCCAAAGATCCCAAATGTTTGCTTTTATAATTAGACAGTGTATTTTGTTATTTGGCCTCTAATTGGTTCTTTCCAGACTTCTTTTAATTTCA
The DNA here is from genome assembly GCF_014805655.1 of Passer montanus. Classification (NCBI taxonomy): domain Eukaryota; kingdom Metazoa; phylum Chordata; class Aves; order Passeriformes; family Passeridae; genus Passer; species Passer montanus. The sequence continues at coordinate 1,892,590 of NW_024356505.1, read as the reverse complement.
GTGAAGCAGGACCAAGCCTAGCCAATTACTTCAATAGGCCTAGGATCAGGTCTTTTTATTTTCTTTCACAAAGCAACATGGGAGAGGGGAAAGGATTAATATAAAACAATAAGAAGCTTAGGAATGGGAAATCTCAGCCTTGCTGCCAAAGGATTAAGCTGCTTTGTTCTCATCTCATTTTAACAGATGGTTAAAAATAATACTGCAGCTTGACCAATCTATTTCCATGGAAAAAGGTTTTAAACAAGTTTGAGCTCGTGAGATCAGAAGTTTTTAAAAGAGTTTGTGTAGCAAGACAAAACATAAGAATCATTCAGTTTTTGCTACTGGTCTTGCTAGGCTGTCTCTTTCAAGCACAACTGAACAACTCCCTCTACTACACAATTGTGTTTGGGTTTGCTCACTTAAGAACATTTTCAGTGAGACACATATGTAAAATAAGCACCACCACAATATGTAAAATAGAACCACCAGGCACACCAGAAGCAACCTGGGTGTTTAGTTCTCCTCACAGAGGAGCTCTTACAAAGCCAGATAGTGTCAGGTGTCAACAGATTTTTCCACAGAAAGCTTTGGGTTCTCAGAGAAGCTTGGATTCTGGGGGAGTTGGTCAGCAGAGTTCACTGAACAAGATCAGATGCAAACAATGCAATGCTTATTAGCCATTCCAATAGATAAAGTCCCATAAATTCCACTCTTTGGTGAAAAAAGCTTTAAAATCTAGTAAGGGAGTTGTTGCATGAGCAGCTACCTGAATGCAAACCTGGTTCTAAAGAGGTTCCTATCTGTAAAAGCAACCGGCCCAATCCCACTTGTTTTAGGATGCACCTTTACTGAATAATTCCAAGGAATATTTCAAGCAATCTCTGACTTAACAGAAAGAATAAATAAAAAGATGATCTTACTGGCTCTGTCTTAAAGTTTCAGTCTATCCATTCAACCTGGGCATTACCTTTACACCCTGTGTCTCAGATCTGCTATCTCTCTTGAAATAAAGCATACTTGGCTACTTCACAGCTACAGCAAACCACTTCTCCTCAAGGTGAAAAGAATCTGACATATACTGACTAAAAGTGAGATTTTGATAAAACTTGACCATTTTTAACATTCTATACTTGATACTTGGAAATATGCTGAAGTATTCACCTATATTTCATAAGCTTGCTTAGGTACTTTACTAAGCCAAATCCATGGGACAATTAACCCTGATTATTTTCATTTTGTGGAAGCTGTAGACCTTTAAATAATTTCACAAATGTAGGAAATAATTGTGCTAGCAGAGAAACTAACACACAACACCTGTTCCCTCTAAGCATTAACGACTGGCACTGAAAAATAACCAGAAAAAATAAAGAAAATGTTGCATCAAAATAAGTGTCAGCAGGACTATTTAGACCTCTTAAGAGTGCTTACAGCATGTGTAGAATGGCCCATTCCTTCTGTGTAGACTTTAAGTAGGATCAAACAGAGCAAAACATTGATTTCAGAAGACTGACCTCTTAACTAGGCATCTAGTTTTAAAGAAAAAAGTGCCTTTCCTCTCCACAAAATTGTGTCTGCTTCTTCATTTATTTATAACATCAGCTTCTTGACAATTAAGGTACACTAACCTGGATAGTAAACTTTTTTGCCATCAGTCTTGTATACCACCATTGTAATGAATTCCCGATTGTGTGCAAAGTCATCCTACAAAAACAAAACCCACAAAAAACCACAAATCAGAATTGTGCAATTCTGTGAAACATCATGAATGCTTAATCAGAGTCAAGTACACCTTCCATCATCCCTTTTGATTAGCACACAATACGATGTGATATTTGTATTTATTGGGATATCCAACAGAATCCTTTTTCAAATGTCTGAAGTAAACAAACATTCACTAATTTAACTTATTCAGGCCCCAGGATTCAGAGTTACTTCAGAACCTTTACAGTGGAATAGAATCACTTAGCTCAAATTTTACTCTCTTTCAATTGGAGTACATGTACCTGAATTAAAAATTCTAAATCTAAACAGGCATACACACCTGAACATAGGCAGTAATATACTGCCAATGAAATAATAAGAGAAATAATAAGAGAAAGCCATACAGAAAGATTTAGAGAAGCTGTGGCAGAGCTCGCAGTGCAGAACCAGCACCTTGTCAGTGATGTGCCTGCTGAGCAGGACCCAGACAGCAGCACCACCCTGTGGACACTGCACCTCCAGCTTGTACTGAGGGTTGTTGGCCAGGCTGTAGGCATCCTTCACCGGGCCCTGCTTTGCATCCCACGTGCTGAAAGTGATACAGACATGTTATTAGACCAGTAAGAAACTAATTTGTGCTTTGAAATTAACTCCAAATCCTACACATATGCAGAGTGTGATATTATCAGTAACAAGATACCAAAGCCTAGTTTTCTACTGGAATCTATGACAGTGGTTACATAACACAGTCACATCAGAAGCATTACCTTAGGACCTTGTTTTATAAATGAGTTCATCACAATACATGTATGATAATAAAAAATGCTAAATACAAACAGCCTGGCTGGTTGACTGCAACCACACAAAGCACAGAAAAAGCTGAACCATTTAAGCAGCCTGGGCTACACAACCATAGCCATGATTTCACACACCAATATTAAATGAAAAACACCTACACTTTTGTAACCGTAGAAATCCATCTATCTATCTATCTGCCTGCCTGCTATGGTTGGTTTAAAAAAATTGCCCATTTTTTTCCTCCTTTTTTTTTTCCAGATGCAATTTTATTTTAAAATGTGCCCTGTTTCATTCTTGGAAGAGTGCCTGCAGGAAGTGTTAAAGATCTTTGAGGTGTCCTACTGCAGATTCTTCCTGCTGCCTTGTGAAGTGTCTAGACAAGAAAAATACAGTGAGAAAAAACAAAAAGTGCTGATGACTGAACACAAAGTGTGGAACACTGGAAACAGAGTGTATACAGCTATTCCTAAGTCTCCTTGTCCCTCTCACACTTGTAAAACTGAACAGCATGTGTGGAAGGCTGCATTAAAAAAGCTTCAAATTATCACTGTTGTTACTCTGCATTTTATGGCAACTGCCACTGTGCTAAGACTTTTCCCTACACAGAGGGAAGACAATCCCTGATAACATAAGGACAGACAGACCAGTAGGTGAGCTCTGACATTAGCATACACATTATCTCATCTTGCTACATCACCACAGTGTATTTTAGAAACAACTGGAGTGCAAAGATGGAAGGAGCCTTTACAGATAAGCTCAGGACTCACACTGTGGATGAAGGAGCTTGTGCAGAGCTAACATGCAGAGACAGTGTGGAAGCAGTGGCAAAGTACAGTCTAGTGGAGTGGAAAAGTATAGAAACCTTTGCTTTCCAAAACCAAAACACAGATACACACACTTATCCCCAAACTGGGAGACAAACCCCCTGAATGTAATGGATATTTGGTAAGAAACACTCACACTCAGAAAACAGATCAGCAGGCAAGGAAGATCATTTATGGTAACTACAAGTGCTAAAACCCAGAACTGGTTAAACTACCCTGATGTCAGTGAACACACCCTATAAAGACAACACACCCTGCACAGCTCACTTGCAAGTGGCCAGAAAAACTAATTCCAAATAATAACTAGGTCACTTAAGCACTGTCTGGGCACTGCTTAGACGTGGACTGCACAAAAATCTGGTTTTTATTCTGATAGAGAGATGTGGGAATGAAGTCAGAATCTGGTTACACAGCTGTAGTTCCACAGAAACATCACAAGGGTCACTGAGCTCCACTGATGTTACAGAAGTAGTCAAAAACAAAGCCTGGGCTGAGAAAGTGTAAAGTCAGGCTCAAAAGAACAGGACTGGAATTCAAGCCCCTAGCTGTAACCTGGAAGAATTGAAGGAAGGAAACATCACAACAGAACCTTACTGAGATTGTGAAACAAAAATTGTATCTTTTGGACCAACCTGTGAATACATGTAGATTCTTTAAAAAGACTTGGGTTCCAACTCAAATAAATAACATCATAGTACTGGCACAGGTCCTCCCAGGAAATCCAGAAAATGCCTGAAAAGGAAATGTTGTTATTATTTTCTTACCAGATACCTTGATTTTCCTTGTTTCTCAAAAGTCTCTTTCTGAGCAAATGATACAGCTTATGTAAGTACACATTTCTGCAAAATGTAGTAGTAATGTCTGCACTGCCTAAATTGCTAAATATTAAGTTGCCCCCCAAACCAAGTTAAAGCAAGAAAAAACAAATTAGTCTCTGCTTATTAGCAGGGACTTTCTGAAGCTGTCAGAATGCTTTTCCATTTTCAGACACTAAGCAGAAGGTATGAGAAAATCTGCTATTTTGAAAGAGACATCATTAGGTGATTCTGACCTGATTTCCCCTTTCCTAGGTTTCTAAACCCAAAAAAATAAAATACACAGTCAAATAGGGTCCTGCAATTCAACAACCTACTTCAGCAGTCATCCAGCACAATCAAGTATTCAACCAACACACGAGTATGTTCAAATGTATTTTTAAGGTACTTCATCCAACACCTATGTCACTTGTTTTTGCACTCTAAATTTGTGTTATCTTTGCAACATTCTCATGCATATATTCTAGTTCTCCATAGCTCTCTTAATTGCAACTCCGGCCAACAACAGTGCCTTCAAGCCAACAAATTCCTGGTGGAATGAACTTTTAAAATGGTAGGAGCCTTATAAATCATGTCTCTTACTTAGGTAGTTGTAGATCTTGCAGCACTAAAAACCAGTAATAATAACTACACAAAACCAAGAAGGTCAAAGTGTAAATCCAATTAGAAGGAATAACTCCATTAGAATTACTAAGGTAATTGCATATAAAATTTTAACAATCAGATGCTACAAATTACTGACTAAATGAATTGGTAAATAAATAACAAGCCATTATCTCATAATTGTCACAAATCCAGGGCTGCTATTTTTATGTTTGAATCAAAAATTTTCATCAGGCACTTGTACAAGGCTTATCGATAAATGCTATAATCTAATGGATTTAGAGGAATAGTGTTGTAAAAACAGTGGCACTGAACAAAAGGGCTCCCTCAGAGATTTGCAGGCAGCAACTAGGAAACAGTAAAATGCAGAAAGTTCTTTCTGAAAGTAAAATGCAGCTTATGCACCAGAAACACTGATTTAAATACTGATTACAGTAAGCATGTTGATACATATTTGAAAATTTTGGAGGGGAAAAACCCTACAGAGAGTCCATTCACGTATTAAAAAGCAGCATCACACAGCTTATTGTCAGAATGTTCTCTCTGCACTGAACTCTCACATACTGAGACAGCACACTTAACCAAGGAGGTACTTTTTTGTCAATGAATTTGAGATATATATTTAACAGTCTAGATTACTTAAACCCCAGACAAACCTGAAATGACAGATTTAAATACACAAATACTTCATAAACTTTTGGACTATTTAGTTTCTAGTATTTTTTTTACTCTCCTTGTGTTTAAGCAATCGCTTCCACCTTCCTGCAAGGATTCACCACAAAGATCTATACTATTTGAAAAGATAATGACTTTTAAAACCTTATTACCATTGTCTATTTTCTGAGCTGTTCTGGGATCAAAGTTCAAGTATTTTTGTAAATCTGGGGTCCAGTTTCTTGTGTCATTTTCACTGTATCTTCCCTTCCAACGTAAGTGGCTCCAGGGATTTTTTAGCTGAAGAAATCGAAGTCCCTAATAAAAACACAAAGTAAAATTGTCAATTCAGCTTGTCACAGTAATTTCTACATATTGAAAGTGCTTTTATATGGATCATGAAAACACACAATCATTAAGTTTTCTGAAATTTCCCAGTGGAGTCTGAGTCCAAGACAAAATAAAATATATTAGCCATTAGAGCAAAAAAACCCAGTATCTACCCATCTAGGGTAAACCTAGAAACACATGTAGGTTTCAAAAAGGAGATTGAAAACATCTTCAGTTTCATTTGATACCTTATATTCTCTTATATCCAAGACTGCATATGCATGGGTTGGAACTAAACCCCACTTTTCTCCTTCCTCTTCGGACATCACTCCTGTTGCTGTTGTGATAAGGACATCTCCCTTGTGAAATCTGTTCAAAAAGAGGTGAAAAAGTAGCTTAATTAAATCCCACAAGTTGCAATCTAACATTTGTCAGACACTACAATAGCATGTTTATACGCTGCCCATTAGCATGACCCTACTTTATAAAAACTGGCATATAGGGGTTTTTGTCAACAGAAATCACTCCTGAAAAGAATCTGAGAAAGTAGAACTATTTTTCTTTCAAAATTAAGCATACCATTTAAATAAAAAATTATTATTTTAATATAATTTCATATCTTCATAAACAAAATTCAGCATTTATCAACCTCAAGCTGAGCCTGTGACACTTCTAAGATACTCTTCACAGATCCACAGCTGAGCACAAATGTGGCTTCATCACCACTAAGTCAATGACTGCATACAGAAAATTATTAATCTATCACACTACCAGGATTTTGAAGAAGGAGAAATTCATGCTTCTATACTTTTGCAGCTGTTCATACTTAAGTTTATTGTTCTGAATATCAGTTGTTAATTTTGGAACAATTACTGTTGTGAAAACACAATAACATGTTTCCAGCCTACGCTAAAAATCCAAGTACGTACTTGGTGTCCCTAGACAGATTACAGGATCACTGGAATGCATGGATCAACACATTTTCACTCTAGCACAGGTGAACAACAGCAATGTTCCAATGGCTACATCCCATCCTAACTTTAGTCATACCTTCAAATTACAACACCAGAACATCTGAAAAATTGTTGACAGCTCTGAGAGCTTCTAAGCAACTGAAAAAATTCTGTAGAAAGACTCTTTAATCGTGGAGGCAGATGTTTCAATCAACAGAATAACCCCCTCCTACTGCACTGAAATACATAAGACATGGCTGCATGTCTTTTTGAAAGAGCCATTTTGAAAGAAATCAAAGTACTTGGTATACCTGGCATTTATAATTTACAGCTGTAACATTCACCATAAGCAAAATTATTTTAAGACCATCAAATGCAACTGTTATGGTAGGTCTGAGGTTTTGCAGTTTTGATAGACTTTTGCTGCTCCTCCAGGAGATTTACTGATGGGGCATAACCTTGTAATACAATTAGAAACACTGTATTATATCTGCTTACCAAGGACAGCAGATGTGTGGAAACACAGATCCTTCTTCTTTTTAAACATGTTACTGGTATATAGTATAACTGGTACCAGTTACAATATAACTGGTATATTGGTTCCCAACTGCTCTTCTCTGACTTTATATTCTGTTTTCTTTATAAAGGAAAGGGTTATTTTTTTTTTATTCATACATATAGAGGAAGAATTCCATCACACAAAATTCCCAGTATTTTAATCTTCTGTTCTAACAAAGCCAACAATACCTCAATTCTTCTTCTTCCAGAAAGCACATGGAGGTTTTTTAAAGCACTATTTGCAGCAGTACCAAAGTGCTGTTGAAGTATCTGTACTGCTTTTATGGTGGTAACACAGCTACTACACAGCAAGCATTTTAATTACTTAGGAAAGAACAAATGTCTACCTCTGATAAAGCATTCTGAAAGTGCTATCTTTATTGAAGGCTTGATTGTCAGAGTGCATTGCAATTCTTTCAGGTATCCAACCTGTCAGTGCATGGAGATCAATATTCTGAAATGCAAGTGTTCAAAAGGAATCAGAACAGATAATCCATATATAAACATATGATGTCTGCACACAACTTACAAAACACTTTGAAAGAAATCAAGAACATGTAAGTTACAATACAGCTCTACACATAAAAGGGTCAAGATTAAGACTAACGAACAAAAAAATTCTTTAATTAGACAAGGACAACATTTCCAAGTAGCTTAAAAAAAAAAGCTGGAAAGTGAACTGATGAAATAAACTGGAATTCCAGAGCAATGGAAGCATATCAGAATCATCAGTCATGCTCAGCTGTTTGATGTGTTCTATTTATTTCATTGATTTGCAGATTTTTAAAGCATATCTCAGAAGCACTATTTGGTACCTTGCTATTATATATGCATTTTAAATAATTTATGTTTTATTTCTAAAGCTCAGAGTTTGGGTTTTTTATTCTTTTTGGTAAAGCTGACACTGACATGTATTTCCATAAAAAGATGCTTTAATCTCTCAACTCATTGAAATATTGCTTAATTCCTATTCTTTTGCTTTGTACTCCTCAGAGCAAAAGCAGAGACTGTAAATGCTTGAAGTGTCAATAACCAGCACTGGGGGGTGGCAACTTGAGGAATTACAAGTACAAGACAGCCTGACTGAAAGTAACCCTGATTACAGAAGGAAGCTGGAATATAGTGGAAAGTGGAGGGGGCAGGAAGGGTGGAGATTAAATGTCACCAGTCAAGCTGTTTTTCCAGATAGCAAGTTAGAGGACGACAATGGGAATAAAACACTGTTATTCTCACCAGCTTTTGTCCTTCAAAACAAAGCAGTCTGACACTTAAAAATATGTGCTGAATTTACCCCTTATACAAAGCCATATTTGTCTCCATAACAATTTTTCAAAAGGTGATGATTACTAAGTATATCCGCCAAGAACGTGATTGTCAAGATACCAATTAGCACCATGAACTTAAAAAAAAAATCTTTAAAATTTTAATAGTATAAAGTTAAAATCAGAAAGGCTTCCTAAGTAAGAAATTATGTAGACTACTAATTTCAGCAAATAATTCCTCTTGGAAGAATAACTTGCATGTCACTTGTATGATGTATGTTTACTGTTTCTTTAGTAACCACATTATAGAAACCCAATGCATATTTATGGAGACGAGTGGAACAATCTGATAAACAAACTTGCACAGATCAAAGTACTTGCTCCCTTTATACAGACCTTCTAAATGTCTAGACTGTTCCTTTTCCTAGCTGACTCCATTACCTAATGCGGGAGAACTGCCCTATTTATTGAAAGAGTTAGAAACCAAAATCAGCAGTACTGATATGGGCAAAAGAGAATTTGACTTCACCCAACACAGCCATCTAGACTTTATATAAACTCTTCCTACCCACAAGCATCAATACTGAAATCTGAGAACTAAGATTAACTTTGACCATCAAGATGTCTTGCTCATTCTATTTTGATGGAATAATTTCAATAAGTACAGCTAAAAATATCTGTGAAAGAAAGAAACAGAAAAAAAATTAAGAAAATGTCAAAGCAAATACTTGTCTCCCTAAGCTGTTCACTTTGATTTCACTAGAATGAGATTATTTTACCCATTATTATTTAATTGGATTTTTTTACTCTTTGAAATAATATTATACTTACAGAATTTGATCCAGGAAAATCATATCCTCCCATGACCTTCATGTAAGCCTTTTCTATTAGTGACACCCATAATTCATTCTTATTATTGGAATAAGAGCAGAGAAGTTCCCCACTATGATCAACAGGTAACTGGTCATCTATGATTACCTGTGTGAAATGAAGGAAAAATCATCATAAATAAAGTATTTTGAAAGTTATCAGAAAATGAAACAAAACCCTCATTAAACAAACCTTTTCAGAGACAGCCAGACCTGACCATTATTCTCACATATGGAACCTCTATGATCAACAGGTAACTGGTCATCTATGATTACCTGTATGAAATGAAGGAAAAATCATCATCAATCTAATAAAGTATTTTGAAAGTCATCAGAAAATAAAACAAAACCCTCATTAATACAAAACTTTTCAGAGACAGCCAGATGTGACCATTATTCTCACATATGGAACCTCCATCAATCCTGCAGTGGTTTGCCCAGGTGAACAAGAAATTCCACTGCCAGCTCTTGATTGCACTGGTCTCATTGGGTGACATGTGAGTGGCTGCCTTGACTGATGGTGACAGTACACTCCTATAAAGTGTGCAATAGCTACTGCAGAAGGCATTTGCAGAAAGGTTCTGTGCAATTACAAGCATAAAAAGTAAAGAAAAGCCTAACAATATTCCTCATGTAATTAGGAATCAGAGCATGGACAATGTTTGATAGCCAGCAGGGAAATAAATATTTATTTATCTTTAAGGAAACAAATTGTGTCATATCACTTTGATATGACACAAACGGTAGCCTCCAGTTCCAGATTTAAGTTTCTTCTCTCTGAAAAGGAAAAACACCTCAAAGCAGCAGCTCTGACAGTATTAACATTTCTTCTTTAAATTAGGTACTATATATTCATCATCATTACAGATTCTTACTGCACATTTGCAGAAATCTGAAACAGTTTCTGTGAATAGATGTTTCAGTTTCCTGTTGGCACTGCTCCATTACACGTACAGGCTACCAACACAGCAGATTCTCTGGTCAAATCCTATCTGTGCAGGAATGAATAGACCTTTTCATAGGAGAGCAAATGGCCGTTCATCCTAACAAAAGGCAGCCTCTGGCAGATATTTTGGAAAGAATATTAAAAGCAAGGCGGATACAAAAATTATACTTTCCTGGAACATTCAGATTTCAGAATTTTGCAGCTCAAGGACTTCCTGACCCAGAGGTTATGTTTTAACAATTAAGAGTCTTTGAGGAGTTTCCCCTACTTTCCCACCCTATGAATATGACCACTCAACTTCTGAACTCTCATAAGCATTCATCAGTCACTATGATCTGTGCTACAGTTAAGTATGATATGGAAAAATACATTATTTTATGTTCTTATTTATTGCACTGAAAAGAAAATGAAGTTGTTTGTGAGTTATGAAGTTTTATCTTCAGGAATTTCCTCTTACTAAAAATCTATAGTTGAGCAAGGCCTTGCTTGAATTATCAGTTGAGTTATTCCTCTATGGTCATTCCATATCTATACTCTTCCGGATATCCCTCTTTATAATTTTTAATTCTTTCTAAGATGGAGTGGAAAAGTGCACATCTAATTCATAAATAGGGGATACATACCTTTGTTCCTGTTTGGTTTTCACAATTCTGTTAAGTAATGTAAGGCATTTTTTACATGAATTTAATGTAAGGCTGCTTTTGTTAATGTCTATAGAAGTATAGACAGAAGAAGAATATGGTTGCACACTTCAAAACCATACATCAATCTCAAAAAGGTTTAACCATTAAAAACTACTTTCAAAAACACCTGCCTAAAGTTTTTGCTATGCAAGCACTTCATAGTGAAGCTGATCAAGCCTTTAAAACACACGACTCATGCAGTAATAGTAGTAAGCTCCCCAAAAAAAGTTACCTTTCTAGGAACGCCATTGATATGAAGCTTCACCATGTATTTACCACATGGATTATATTCTGGTTCTCCTTTCTTATTCTGAGGGTAAATTATACTGTTAACAGAAAAAAAAAAAGAGGAAAATATGACATAAATTACTTGGCTTTACCTACACTTATAATAATAAAAGTGGGATTAACATAGTCTGTTTATGGAATTTAAACTGAACCAAAATATGGCATTTTTAATGAAGAGCAACTCAAATTTAGTAAAAATAATCATGCTTAAATAAGTTTTATTTTTTCAGGCCCTGCTCTTGCTACAGCTTTCTATTTAATATAGTAGCAAAAAGAACATAAGTAACTTAACTGTTTCTCAAACAGAAGCAAGGCAAACAAATTTATCTTATGATTAAACAAGTAATATTTACAAATCTATAATATAAATACAGTATTTGCGTGAATGACAAGTCAAACTTTTGAAGGAGAAGGCAGTGCAGAACTTGGAAAAGAATACAAATTCGGTTCCAAAAAGAACAGATTAAAACAAAACAATCCAAAAACATTTACACACTGGTCTGGCAAGAGCATCCTAGTAAAGTCCAGAAAATCCACGACAAATTTATCACAGGATGCCAATTGAGTGGAGCTGAGATAGTGTTGTTAACATTAATTCTACAATGAGTTGTAAAATGGACCACCTGTTGCACAGCAGTGAACAAAGTAGAAAAATGAAAGCAGAAGGCATTATAAATAAAGTTTATATTTAAAAAGTCCCAAACAAATACAAAATCCTTCCAAACTATTTCTTACTCCTCAAAGCACAGTGTCTGTATACATACCTATATTGACAGCGAGTTATATCTTATCTTAGCCAGGAGTTTTGTGATTTTTAAAAAATTTTGTAATGAAGTATGCTTAATTACTTAAGGAATGATTGACTGTGATTTTAGCTGGCTTTGATTTAGATCTGTGTTGGCTGAGTGTCAGTAGAAAACCCTGAGAAATTATCTTTCAGCACCTGCAGAAAGGAACTACATGAATCCATACCCCTTAGAGAACTTAATCAACAGTTGAAGAACAAAATTCAATGAAGCACTGTTTAATGGTTATCATACAACTATAGGTGAATAAGATGTCATGGAAAAAGGAAGCTATTGTGAACAAGTTAAGGCATCAAAGGCCTATACACCCCAGAAAATCTGATTAATACACTGCAGGTACAGTAAGGGAGCCACTTCATAGGCTTGTTACACCCCAGAAAACTTAATCAATGGTAATTGTCTCACCAGGACAGCACATTTAATAAAGTGCTGCTTGGCTGGATAAAAATTGGGTTATCCATTAAACAAAGATAGATGAGATGTTCTGGTAGTAATAAAAGAAACAAAATACCTATACCATGATGCAACAAGTTGTGCAGACTTTTGGGAGTATCTATAAAAAATCTTGGATATTAGAGCATATATAAATGTCTGAAAACTGCTGGTTCTTTGAACATGTCTATGGTGAATAAAGTCACTATCTGTTCTCAATTTTGACTCAAAATTTTTATTAGAAATGTTTGTCTAACAGCTTTTTGCTGTTAGACTCAATTGATTCAATATAAAGTTGGCTTCCAGCTTAGAAGTGCTGAAACCGTGAGTCCAAGGGAGAGGAAGGTGAAACAAATGCTGTTTTGACTGTGTACAGCTGTCACAGAACACACAGCAAAAGCTTGGCAGTATTAAGTCTGAAAAGATCTTACAAAGCAACAGCTACTTACCTTGTGATCAATTTTTTGTTGTATCTTCTTTCATATGCTGCACTGATAGCTAGTGATGCCACGAAAGAACAATCTGACACTATTGTCTATAAAGAGAAGAAAGGCAGTGAGGACATTTACTAATAAGTCAGATACTGAGAGATGAATGAAGTGCGTCGAGGGAATGAAAACAGTCAGTTAATAATTCCCTTCAAAAGGGATGAATTTAAACCAAAAGAAGCAAAGCCGCTATTAAAGAGGCAGAAAATGTATGCTTGCTCAACATGAGGCCCCTACAGAGCAAAATTTTTTCCAATTATTTAAGCTCATAAGACCCAAGGAAAGCTCTCTCATATTTGGGGATTCCTTTTTGAACAACAAAGTCCCCCATGATAAACCACTAGAGGTATACATTTTTCCTTGGGAACAATTTACCTGCTTTATGCTGAAACTTGATACGGTATAGATCATCGTAGGGTTATTTGTTATGTCATCTGGTCTCACCCACTTGGCAAACATTGCTTTCTGTTTGGGGGACAATGGTAGCTTCCCACACTTATCACTAGATTTCAGAGAGAGAAAAAAAGTATAAATAAATCAATAGCAGTTTAGAAGAGCTTTTTATAGTATGTGTGGTCTTAAATATGTCAGATAGATGATGAAAATATGCATAGAACAATCACAAAGCTGTAAAACAATTTCAAGGAACACTGCTTCTAAGTTTGTGACATTTAAGAGGGGAAAAAGCAAAAATGTTTAAAAAAAATTAGCCAGCCCCAGATGTCTTGTCTATTATGGCTGTGTAATCTTAACTTATTATTGTTGCTTATGAATGAAAATCTGGCTGTTATATATCACACTCTGCCTTGGAATAGCCCTTTACAGAGGAAACAGCTATCACCTGCATTTTACAGGCAACAGAGCTTAACTCATTAGCATGGAGCAGCATCAGAAAACAGACTCAAGCTGCCAGCCCACCCCAATAATCCAAAAAGACAAATATAATATTATCCTTATAAGCTTGAAGACACAAGTGGGCTAGTACTACAGAGCAGGATCAGCTTACAGTAAAGTTTTAAGTTCAGAGTGGAAGAAGGAAGTGGTAGTATTTAAATATCTCTGCCTGAATTATGCTTAAAAGCCTATGTAAATTATTTTAAACTCTGAAAAATAAAATACAGAAATACCAAATATGGAAAAGTTTTGAAAATAAAAACAAAACTGAAGTTCAGTAACTGAAGCATTACTTACGAAAAAGGCATAGGGAAGGCAAAACGTTCCCTCAGATCAACACTCATGAAAGGTACATATTCAATGCCATTAATCTTTGAAGTCTTCCTGCAAGTCAGAAGAAAAACAACAAAAAAGAAAAGTTACAAACCTATCAATCATGCAAGATTAACTTGCAGAAGGAAACAATAACTTTTCAAAAACTAGTAATACATGGTGCTTCTGCAAACAAGATCTCTTGAACATTATATATTTGATATTTTTCAAAAGTCAGAATTTAGTTTAATGGTTTTATGGATTATTTGTAGATTATTTCATTTATAACAAAAATCAAAGTAAACGGAACTGGATGTAATAGAAGGCAGAGTCATATAAAATATTATGCTCCTTTGATTTCCAGTGAAGTAGCAGTTATATGATCTATAAAAACAACTTTGCACTTTGGCTTCTCAGAGTCAGACCTTCCATGAACTCATTCTGGAAAATCTTAGTCTTACCTGAGTACTTCAATCTCCTCTGCAGTGTATCTCTGACCTTGAGATTCACTAGCTTGTACTGCTCTGATTGTCTGTGGTTTATCATTTAAAGAAAAATCAGGTCCCAGTGGAAAGAAAGTTCTGACTGGCTGATTTGGTTTGGCTGCAGTTGACTTTTCTTTCTGAGATGACTTTGACATAGATTCCTTCAGTGCTTCTGCTCTAAAGCAAATAAAGAATGCATTATTTTACAACAGCGATAAAAATACAATTACAGCTCAATTGTTCATTTTCTGGGTTCATGTTCCCACATATGCTAAATGGAATGAGAAAATGCCCAAGTTGACCAACACTACTTTTTCTAAAAAGCAAAAATAATTTTCTGATGTTGGTACTTTATTTTTCTGATCTTGAATAATTTAAAATACATATTTCCAACTCTTACAAGCTACTTTTGACAGAACTCATTAGACTTTTATTGCCTCTAAATTATGCTAATAGGAGAATTTGTGTAAGTGTTAATTATGTGGGATCTCAGAACAAGATCACTGAAACACAGAGAAAAACTGATCTGCATCCTCTCATACCTTCCAGATTTATTTTGTCCAGCAGGTACAATAGGAGTAAAACCCATGGGCATTCTCACAACCCAGACTTTCAACTGCCTGAACACTGTGTATGCAGGAGCCATATTTTATTACTACTGCATTAAGCTTCTGGATGGTCACACATATGCAAAATATTGGGATTTTTTTCTGAACACAGAGTGAAAAGTGCTAAAACCTAGCTTATACTGAAATTTAGCCCAACACAGCCTGGGATTCATCATCACAGAGCTGATTTAAAAAGAGGCACATTGACCTTATACTTTTGTAAATTGTTTCAGAGATTTCACTACACATATACTATGTAATTAGATTGCTATTTTAGAGAAAAATGTTTCCCAGTTTCCAAGCTGTCTTCCTTATGGAGGGACACTGACACTTTGACTTCATCCTAGCCTGAATTCAGCATCTTTTATAGAGGCCAATGATTATAGTACTCTGGATTATATCTCTGAAATACTGCATTTGCTCTAACAAGCACACAGTCCTTTCCTAATTCTGCATGTCCCAAGATTCCCAGAGGGCTGGCACAACAGCTGCCACATTCAGCAGTGAAGCAGCTGGCAACTGGCTCCAAGGTGAACTCTTCAGGAGCTTAGTCTACACAGAATCCACACAGACGTTAGACTGAGAATCCAGCTCAGAGGGTGCACTTGGAGCTGACAACAAGCATTTTACTAACATTAGCGGCACTCACCTATCCAGTGCTTGTCGAGCCAGTTGTTTCAGCTTGGACTGGAGGCCTGCTTCTGAGGTTTCAGTAGCCTAAAGTACAAAATTAAAGGAAAATCTACACATCCAAAAACTACCAACATGTTTCATAAACTCAGCTGTCATACTTCTAGATTACAGCAAAGAGTAACTAGCTATTTCTTCCAATTATCTTTTTGAAATGAGCAGATATTTTGCTATGTTTGTTGTTGTCTCTTTTTTTAAACTCAGCATAAAAAAATACTGTGTAAGGAAATACCATTTTGCTGTTCTAGTGAAATTTTGATAGAATGGAAGTTATGTTTAAAATTCTTCAGCATGGAAAACAGTCCATACACAAAAAGAACTGCCAGAAGAATTAATTGTATTAAAACACTATTGGCAGAAAGAAGACATAACAAAATGTTGCATATACTGCTGAGTTTGGATGCACTCTGATTCTTTTCCCCAAACACATTAAAATGATCATGGTAACTTAGGAAAAAGATTTTAAATGTTTACTTTAAAATGTTTACTTCATAAAATAAGTTTGTTTTCAAACAAACGACAGAGAGGTGCAAGAACAACATTTTAAACTTGCAATCAAAAGCATAAAGTAACCTAGGACAGGGTGACAAATATGTGAGGTGTGTTAACTTCTGTTCCCATTTGGGAGGTTATCTGTGACAGTTTATACTTTTGTCTTCCTTACAGATGAGTATGGCTTCTGCAAACCTGAAACAAAAGGTTTCAGGTTTTTGTGCCTTGACCAATTATTCCAGGTCAGGGATGTCAACTGGGGATACAAAAAGCAAGCTACTTTCACCCCAAGAAACAAAACTAGAAACACCCTCTGTAAGCAACTAATTTAATTTGCAAATAAATAACACTCTGGGGTTCCTGGTTGGAAAAGACTTTTAAGGATTCATGAAGGTAAGTATTTATGGAGTGGAGATGGAACACCAGCACCAGCACTCATCCAGGAATCAGCCACAGAAGAGGAGTAATGGCTGCTCTCTGAGTACTTCAAAGGTAAGGAAGAAAACACATCTCTTCCCCTGAATATACTGAGGAGAAAGATGGGAATAAAGCTTCAAGACAGCAGAGTCCCTTAAATCTCCTTTCATCCTGGGAAGAAGAAAGTACTTTTGGGTTACCCCAAGGGACAAACCTCACCATCATGTCAACAAAAGAATATGCTAGTCAAGATTAAAAGAAACTTCAGCAGTATCTTGTACCTAATGAAATACCCAATAAATGCAGCTGTTAATATGAGTTATTTTCAGACTAACTTCAGTAATATTTGCATGCACTGACACAACAGAAGGAGGAACATAGCAGGGAAAAAGGAGCATGTTGCTGCAGTAAATGTTATGTAATAGACTGAAAATGTTCTGTTCCAACAGTTGAAGTGGAAAAACTAGAGCAGCTCTACTAACTCTTGATCTGGTTACACTGTACCACCAGGGGTTTTAGCCTAGGTAAAACCTGTTAACATAATTCAGAAGAAAGGATTTACTCAAGCATGTAGCAACAGTAACACAACACCCTCACCAACCCACAAATATTTTTACATTATAACATTGAAGAGAAAAGAAAAAGAAAAACAGACTTGGTGGAGTTACATTATGATGGTGAGCTCTTCTTGTAATGAGTTAGTTAAGGCAACTGGACTTAAGGGAGAAAAGCAGTACCTGTAGTTAATATTCTTCATTGTTTATGTAATGGCCAATTCATCCTTATTAATTTCACTGTGAATTGAATTCACTCATAACAGCTTTAGTGTTAAACACTTGAGTAATCAAGTAGTATTTTTAATAATTTTGGCATCAGTAGACTGTTATGTCTTCAAAAAATGTTACACACACAAATTTCCCTTAAATGATTCCCTTTAATGTAGTCAGAAATTAATAGAGCTGACACATTGGCAAGTCATCTTCATTTTTAACAGTTTTTGATTTCTCTTTTTGTGGTATTTGCTCCAGGGCAAAAATCAACATGAAAAATATTCCAGAATATTTCTAGCTTTTAGTATAATCCAGTTCAGAAAAAAAAAAACAACACATAAATGACAAGTCCCCATAAATTTACAGTGTTTTATAGCAACATAACAAAGACTGGAAGAAACACTAAAAAAATCCCCAAAAAAACAATGAAGCAAACAAAAAAAAAATTAAAAGGTATTTTTTACAAATACAGGTACTCCATTTTCAAGCCAGCCTTTAAGGGTCAGTCATTTGTGAGAGTGGAAGAATTTCTTACCATCACATAATTCCACCAAGTTAACCTGTAGCTTAACATACTGTTTTCAAACAGAGTTCCACTGCTTCTGTGTACAACTCTATAGCTTCTTCTGCATTGCCTTTATCATCTTCATCAAAAGCCTGTGTAACTAGGAAGTGAGCACGCTCCAAGTCCAACTGTTGTTTTGACTTCAGAGGGTCTGTCTTCTGTGATTGAACTAAATGAAAAAACAAGTATTTAGCTTTCTACAGCAGCAGACATGTAAAAACATCCTGAACCTGTCACCAAAACACTAGCAGCTCTAATCAGATGGGTAATGTCTATTTCTTGTCTGGTAACAAAATCTTTCTAAACTGTGCTAAAAACATCTATGCAAGGGCAAGGAAACACCATCACACTTCCCTGAAGCAGAGGTTAGCTCTCAGGATATTTCTGATTTGAAATAATGTAAGTAAAATCTCTTTCATACTACACTGAGAACAAGGATGTTTAATTATGTAAAATATTGCATCATTTGTGAAAATACATCACCTATGACAAAATACTTAGGTGTCCATGGCACTTAATGCCTTTATTAATAACCTTTCTCACATTTCCTCTGCAGATGTGGCTCCTCAGAATATTTAAAAGCAAAGAATACTGACACCCGAGTCCTTAGAAAGTCATGCTCCGCTTAATTTATGATGTATCAGAATTCAAAGCACTGATGCGCTCATTGTATTTGTGGTTCTTCACAAAGGACAAGAAAATCAGAATAATAAAAACAGAGCAAACACCATTGATATGTATTTCACAGCAGCAAACAACTTTCCACTCAATTAATTTACGCAGAGGTTTAATTAGAAAGCTCCTTACCCACCTGCTGAATGGAGAGCTTGAACTCTCTCCAAGTACTCATTTATTTTTTCTTGAATATTTTCCAAGTTGGACCCAGCCATTCCAGCATAAATCAAGGCTTGTGCAGCTTCCTGCAGGGAGAAGAATTGGAGACAAAGTTAATGTTTGCTGCCTAGAAAATTACTTACCATAAACAGAGGGCCTACAGCAGCCATGAGTTGCATGAAAGCAAGCCCTTAAATCTGCAAAAAGACTCAGTGGCTGCAGGGAAATTCTGCTCAAAAGTTTCAAATTATAAGCTAGATCATGTTTAATTTCTCACATCTGGGACAACCTATAAGACTATAAAAACATTCAGAAGTTCTGTAAGATCAGATCTTAGGTCTGTTTACATAGTAATGTATGAAATTAGGAGATTTTAAGTAAAACTCTTCATGCGTGCACTGAAATCAGTTTGATTTTAAAGTTGAGGATTTAAGGTTAGGAGAAAAAAGCAGCTATTCCAGTTATTTGCATTTAATCTGGTAATAACAAAAGTAAACAAATATGAAAGCTTTTTAAAATCAAATGCCAAGAATTTTTGTTTAGTAAGCATTAAAAAAAATTACTATTACTCAGATAAAGCTATCCAATCTGGAACATCTACAAATGTGAGGCTTCCTAGCTTCTCAAACTTATTTTGTAAAACATTTGTATGTACACAAAATACTGGATGGAAGTCTGCTTTCAGGAGGGAGCGTAGGCCTCTGGCTCAGAAGCACAGCACGTCACCCACATTAAGGCTTTTTCCATCCTGTACAAATCTATTAAGAAAAAAACACCTTCAGTTGCATAAGCTGTCTATCCCTTCACTGAATTTATGAAAAACACGTAAGGTTTGGCAGGGTTGCAATAAACAGCCAGAGCCGACACAGTCTCTGAACCATATGGAGACTCAAGATTTGTCACCCCACAGAAATGAGGACAGAAAC
The DNA here is from genome assembly GCF_014805655.1 of Passer montanus. Taxonomy (NCBI): domain Eukaryota; kingdom Metazoa; phylum Chordata; class Aves; order Passeriformes; family Passeridae; genus Passer; species Passer montanus. Next base: position 1,872,602 of record NW_024356505.1, on the reverse strand, counting down.
CTTGTTTTGTCCCCGTTATTGACATGGGAAACCCCCCCAGTTTTGCGGCAGCACTCGCCTTCCCAGCAGCAGCAGAGGAGAGGAGGTGGTCGGGTAGCAGGCAGGCTGGGAAGGCAGAAGGCAGAGGAGTAACTAGAGAGCTGCTTCACAGAGATGGTGCTCACCCTGCACAGGGCAAGCACAGATTCATGGCCAGGGCTCCCTCATGTGTTTTATGGCCATTATTTTGGTCAAGCTTAGCAGTCTGCTCCCATACCCATCTGTTTAGTTTGCCCAAAGTTAAAACTGATCCTGCCTGTATTTGTTATCAGGATAAATTTTCACTGAGAAACATCACAGAACCAAGTACTGCATGCTCACTGCCAGCATCCATCTCCATACTACATCACACAAAACATCCACAGCCACTGAAGGGTAAGCAGAAGTACCATTTACACGTAGCAATTAACTACCATTAAGGTCTAGCACGCAACTGTTTCTTGCAGGGGAAAAAAGTGCACTGCAGCTACGTGCTCAAGGGATGGGTATATTTGTCTGTGACATACTGCAAGCACAGACGGACAAAACAGGTGCTGTATCACAAAGGTATGTGGTCTACATATGATGCAGAGAACAAATGTGGATTTCCAAACCAGTGCTACAAAACCAGTGTATAATTTATGTTGCTTCTGTGATTTCACGCACAATTGTTTTTGCTTGGTTTTAAGATGTAAACCTAATGGGACAAGTCTGTTATAAACCAAACCTGCAAAGGACTGAAGCAGTTGACAGAGTGCTTATGGAGGCAGCATGCCAGCTATTTCCAGTGACCAGGTGGATGTGCAAGTCAGACTGAGCATTTATGATCTCTCCCATGTCACTACTGTTTGTCATGAGTAGTGTGCCACAGTCACACTAAGCTAACTACAGACCATCAGTCTGCAAGCTGCTAACAGCTGGTCAAGAGCCAGACTTAGCAACAGCCTTCAGCAGTTTTGGCTGAAGTCATCGGTGTCCAAATATGATCCTGACATTTCTGCAGAGCACCATTAATTAGCAAGCTGCCCGAAGCTGGCTCACGGGCAGCACTCCTGCAGGCATCTATCAAAGCTACATGGTAGCAGGAAGCCAAGCACACTGCTAACCATAGGAACTCCATTCACACATTTTGGTATTGTCTATGGCAACAACTGTAGCATATTCCGTGTTTCATCCTTAAGGTCGAGTTCCCGCAGAAGCCAGTTCAGTACCCAAGCTTTCCCACATGCTTAGTAATTGCACCAGTGGGCTCTGAACTTCTTAGAGCAGTTGATAAGAAAGTTGGTGACAGGCCAGAGCTTACTTCTACTGTGCTGGAATATATTAATTAATAAATAAATAAAGTATCCCTGAAATAATACATGACATTTTGTAATTATTTTGTATAATCTAACATGGCAGTGATTCTTCAGGCAACATCTGGAAAGCCAAACATGTCTAGGTTATCCTCTTGTCTCGTGTAGCTTCAAGCGCACCAAGACTGCCAGGGGTGCATTTTTCCACTCAGCAAGAATATCACCTGCACACAGTATGTGAAAATGATTTTCCACACACGTGTATGTTCAAAAGCATACAAGGATGACTATTTGCACAGAAAGATATTTTCATTCTGAATAGCACTGAGTAATTTCTTCCAGATAAAAGGAGAAATACTAAAGCAGTACTGCACATGGTTATCAGACCACGCACACACGCTGCTGCTGATGAACACAGAGCTTATTAACATAATATCAGTGTTATTATGGGCAACTAAAACTTTTGCATATATAATGTTTACATATATAAATTTAGCCCTCTAAAAATTAACAACTGGGTTAAAAAAAAAAAGAAAAAAAGACTCTTCCTCCTATTCTTTCACACTTACATGCACAGGCCACCAAGATATTAACACTGTCCTTTTTAAACATTTCACAGACACCTTGTACTCATGAAATAAAAGGCCAACTGCAGATGCCTTAGCAAGTTACTGGAAGAGAATGACTTTGTCAGTATAATGGAATCTGTGGAATGATTACTGTGATAAGGATAAACAGAGGCTTCAGAGATCCCTTCTTGAAGGTGAGAAGTCAATGGAATACGGAACTTTAATGTAACTTTATGACACATAAAACAACAAAATGAGACAATTTACATAGGTGAAAAATGGCTAATGGTTACACAAAAATTACTAAATACTAGTAGTAAGCCTACAGATATTGAGCAAGACACTGAATCAACCTCATTATACCCTTAGCTAAACCAATCTGAAACTATACTGAAACAATAAAATCTGGTCCCTAACGGAAAGAATATTCACACGAGGTTAAAAACCTGTCACTGACAGCTTGTGATCTGAAGCTGGCTTACTGCTGAGCATCGTGTATTTCACCACAGTCCTCTCTATTTATTTGGCGACTGTACAAGAGACCTGCTCCCAGCCGCACACCCAGGAGCGGCAGCATGCCCACTTGTGGTCCTCCAAAATGCCCAGTGCCAGCATAAAACTGATCAGCCTTTCTGGCCTGGCAGGGCTTGGGGAGAGGCCAGGAATGAACGCGTAAAACCAGCGGGGCAGAGCCGTTTTGAGGTTAGGATGAATCCTCCCAGAAGCACTGCAGGGGCTGTGTCTCCTGCAGCTGGAAGAAGCGCCCGCTCCCGTTTTTAAGCAGAGCACCTGCAGCGCTTCCCCCAAGCCTGCCGGTAAATAGCGCACGGACAGCGCTCGCTCCCACCTAAAAGCAGGACGCAGGGAAAAGGCGTTTCGCAACCCGCCCTGAAGGACGCGGCTCCTGCGAAGACCGACAAACTTTCGACGCTCACGCACGGCCTTCCGCTCTCGTCTGGGCGGGCACCGCCTCGTCCTCCCCGGGCCGAGCGGCTCGCTCCGGGGCGCGCCCGCCGGGCCAGGGCGGGGGCGGCCGCGCTGACCCAGCGCGTCTGTCTCCGCCCGCAGGGCCGTGCCGGGCCGCGGGGCTCCGGACACTCCTCTGCGGCCCTCGGGGGGCCAAGGGGGCAGCGCTGACCCCCCGGGCGGCGCAAGAGCATCACGCGGCCCGCGGCGAGGGGAAGGAGACAGCGGCGCCCCGAGGGAACCGGCGCGTCCCCGCCGTACCTTGTAGTAGAAGACCGCTTCCTGGTAGCGCCCGCTCTGGTCCCGCTGCACCGCCAGCTTCGCGAACTTCACCGCGTCCAGCTCCAGCGTGGTGGCGTCCATGGCCAGCGCCCTCCCGGTGCCGGCTCCCGTGGAAGCCCACCCCGTCCCTGTGCCTGTCCCTACACCCGCCCGGCCGCTTCCCCCGCCTCCCTGACCCCGCCGCGCCCGCCGGCCGCGCCCCCATGTCTGGCCACGCCCCCTGTGTCTGGTCACGCCCCCGCCCGCACCGCCGCGTACATGGCCACGCCCACCGGCTCCGAAAAGCGGCCGGTCCGCCTCGCTTGGCCACGCCCACCGCGCGCCCACGCCCGCGCGCCCCGGCGGCGCTGCGCGTGCTCGGGCGCGCGGGGGCGGTGAGGCGGTGGGCGGGAGCAGCGCGCGCCTGCCTGAGGCGCTGGTGATTACAGAATTACAAAATCACAGAATCACTTGGGTTGGAAGAGATCTCTGAGATCATCGAATCCAACCCTTGACCGAACACTACCGTGTAAACCAGGCTGTGACACTAAGTGCCACGTCCAGCCTTAAACACCTCCGGGGGTGGTGACTACACCACCTCTCTGGGCAGCCCATTCCCATGTCTAATCACTCCTTCTGTGAAGAAATTCCTTCTAATGTCCAACCTGGACCTCTCCTGGAACAAGTGAAGACTGTATTATCTTGTCATGTCACCCGCCGGGTACACTCTCCTTTCAGGCAGTCGTAGGGAGCAGTGAGGTCTCCCCACACAGAGGAGAGGCTCCCCTCCTTTTCTCCAGGCTGAACACCCGCAGCTCCCTCAGCTGCTCCTCACAGGATTTGTGTGCCAGTCCCTTCACCAGTTCCATTGCTCCATTGTCTGTCTGGACACGCTCCAGCACCTCAATGTCCTTCCTGAACTGAGGGGCCCAGAACTGGACACAGCACTCAAGGTGTGGCCTGACCAGCGCCGAGTACAGGTGAAGAAGAATCACTTTCCTGGATTCTCTTCCATCCCTTCTCTCCCATGGTTGTCAGCCACGGGCAAAGGAAGCAGGTGGAGCCCAGGGTTTGCAGAGTGGGGTTGTTCTTTTTTTTCCATTTCTCCGTTTTTAATAGAGGTGGATATGGCTAATCCCCTGAGGCTGCTTTTCTAGCCTTTAAAGGAGAATGTTTTCAGTGTTCATCTGTTTGTCATATGGGTGTAAAGTGGAAAGCAAACAAAAACCCCTGGTTTATTGTACTGTTCCTCATTAAAACAAAAAAATCAGGCCAGCAGTTTTGTAACCTAGATTGCTTAGCTAGGATATTCAGGATTTTCTTCTTTTTTTCTACCATAAGAGGCAGTTAGGGGAAATCTGAGGGATGGGGTCCCTCCACAAGGAGCCACATGGCAAGGGATAATGGGAGCAGGTTGCACTGGGAGAGGTTTCATCTTGTGATAAGAAAGACAATTTTTATAGAAGCATCGACTATTTGTTGGAACAGCCTCCCTGGGGACATTGCTGGAGGTTTTCAAAAGAACATAGGCAGGGTGCTAGTCTCAGCTATGCTGCCCTTCCCAGGGAAGGCTGGACGAGATTCCTTCTCACCTGGACAATTCTGTGATTCTACAGGCTTTTATTTCTCCCTGAAAATACAGCTTATTGCAAAGCATTGTTTTCATGAGATATAAAAATACTGTCTGGCAAGTTGTTCTGCAGCTCTCCTTTGTGTGTGTGTCTTTTCAGCCTGTTTTCTGGTTACAGATTTAGTTGGAGGTGCAGCTAAATGCAGGATACTGAAATACTGAAATCTGTTATTTTCTATATAATTTTCTTAAGTGCAGAGTTAAGTGTTCCCAATGCATCTTCTTATCTTTATCCCTTTTGTGCTTTACCGACTGCATTTATATAAATACAGTAATGTTTAGTACAAAAAGGAACTTTGTTTTTGTGATCTGCCAGGTAGGGGGAAGTTCTTGTGTTCTTCATAGCTTTTCTTTTTGGCTGTGCACCTCATAAAGTTACTTTTTATTTCAAAGTATATTTTATGGGTTTTGTCTGAGCACAGGAAAGATTTACATTGCACTAAAGGGTTTTTCTTAATAAAGCTCTATTTGTTCCATATTTCCCTAATGACACCATGAAAAGAAAGAAGGAGTTTCAGTCAGGGTCTGCTTCAATTTGATGTTGAGACATCGTGATGTAACTTGCATAGCATAAAATTAATTTGTGTATCATGGCTTCAGACAAAGCCATTTATGGACCAAATGCAACTCTGCAGTATTTGGAGTGACATGCATGATGAAAAGGAGGCTGAACTGGGCAGAACCACAGATCATGCTGTTCCTTACTTAAATCTGCATGCCAAAACCACTTATTCTGTAACATAAGCTAGGGCCCCTTCCAGCTAATTGGGATTCAAAAATGTCACTTTGAAGAATTATTTTTTCACTATTTGATGGTGGCTCTGATTGGCCCTTTTCAGATAATAAATGGCTTGTGTATTTCTGTTTCTTACTAATCCTCTCTAAAATTCTACAAAAGGCTTTTAAATGTACAGAAATTACAGTAAGTTATATCTGGCTCCAAAAGTAAAATACCACTACATGCAAAAGAAAAAAAAAATGATATTGACTTTATCTTGTTCCTGTTCCCTGACTGCAGCTAAGGAACAGGAACAAGATAAAGTCAATATCATTTTTTTTTTCTTTTGCATGTAGTGGTATTTTACTTTTGGAGCCAGATATTAAAATTGGCCCATTTTCTTTCTAGATGAGGAAAAATAATTTCTTTCAATTGATGTTGATATATTCTAGACTTTTAAATTTTTGTATGGTTAATTCTTGCCTTCCAAGATACTGTGCAGAAAGCCACTTCCACTAACTAAGGTTGTTAAATCCCTTTTTCCACTGTCACAAATCCCAATTCCACATCCAACTCCTCTTCTGCCTCAGTTTTTCTTCCCTTTGGTGATATTTGCTCTGAGTATCCCTTACTTCCCACCTTTTACTTGTCTTATGTGCCTTCCTTCCTAATCTCATGTGATGTTTGCTTTCTGTCCTCCCTGCCTGCCTTTTGCCTTCAATATTGTCTGGGAAGATCATAGCTCTATATGCCACCTTAATATTATTCCATCCAGCCCATGCCTTTTTGCAGAGGCAGTATCAGATGAAGAAATTCAGGTCTCTGTTTCTGTGTCAGTTTTTCATTGCTAACAAGACAGAATCAGTTCATTCTCATTTGTCCTTCCTCTGAAGATACTTTCATCCCTCTTTTCCTTTTGTCTCACATAATGCTGTCATTTTCTGTCTCCCAGCTCCTCTTCCTTCCTCCTGATTTTGATTCTTGCTTCTCTGCCTCTTCTTCTCCTAATTTTTCAATCATGTGTTGTAAGGATAGACGTTTGCATGATGGTGACCCTTCTTCCCTAAATTTTGCTTATTGCCATACCTATTTTCATTTGACTGCAGCCAAAGCTTTTTCATACTTTATAATGCTTTTAGTGCTTCCCCCGCCCCTGGCACTGAAAACCCCAAAGACAGAAATCTTCAATATGATCTGGTCTGTCAATTCCTCCACTGTTACTTTCACTCTGTTGAGGCAATGCAGAGTCAAAACAGGAGTTACTCTGGTCCTTTATTCCTCTGACTAGAGTGCAGTTGGTGCCTGTTGAGAGAGTTCAGGAACAAGAAAAAGTCAAAGTAGTGTTTTGTCACAGCTTCCTGTAGGCTGTGGGTTGAACTCCCATTATTGCCTCTGATACTGCTTGCTGGGCTTATTTTCAATTAATTAGTCTAATTGTTGCTTTAGCACATTTTGATTTTGGCATTCAAAATATTTTGTGGGAATGTTTAAATTTGTTGTAAAACATTCCACTAAAAAAATACAAACCAAAAACCAAAATAATAAATCAACCTCCATGCTGTCTCAGTGCATTTTCCCACCCTTTCTCCCCTTCTTATAAAAAATTATGATCCTATCACTCAAATCTTTTATTTTGCCCATAAATTTGTGTTCTTCACCATATCTTTCTACCATTATTTTTTTTTTCATGCATTTAATTTCTTTTTAATCTCACAATGTTTCCTTTGACATGGAGTGGCCAGAACAGTGTGCAGTATTAGAATTGTCTTATTAGTTTTGTATCCTTGTGCTTTGTTTTCTTCTGTTTCATGATGATTCCTAACACTCTATTTGCACTTTTAACCACTGCTTATCATTGACCCAGGTTCTGAGCACTCCAGAATGACTCAGCCTTTCTGAGAAAGGACTGGTGGTTTAGCATCTGTCATTATGTACCTAGTGTGGTGTTTTTTCCCCTGGGATTTAACAGCATTTAATTTCACAGGCTGTTTACTACATACACAGGAGAGATCCTTGCACAACTTTTTGTAGCTGGCTTTCACAAACCAGATTATTTGTGACACTGGCTGTGGAAAATTGCCAAGCTTGCTGTGGAGAATTGTTGAGGCAGTGTGAGCTGAGACACTTGTCCTGCACCTGGATAGAGCAAGGCTTACCAACATAATGCGTGGGGTGAAGCAGAGGCCTCCCAGCCCAGTGTTGTCCCAGTGAAGCACAGAAGAGCACTGACATGTTTGTATGGTTTTAACATGCTGATGGAAACAGACTACTGGGCCTTTATTGCTGCTTTGACTTTTTGGACAGGAAGCAATGCTGAAATGTCAAAGTTCTAGTCTGCCTTTGATTCATCTGTAAACCCTATAGCTCAGCTTGACCAAAGCTCAAAAAGCCCCTCATCATCCTTCCTTTGCATGTGAAAAAATACACCCATCAATATGAAAATGAGAAAGGGGCTGCCCCCCACCTATGACAGCAGAAGCATTTGACCAGTTATATTTGACTACAGTCCCACCCCCATTTACCCAAAAATATAACACTAGCATTTTGAATCCTCCATGGAGAGGATGAAAATATCACCCCAGTTCACAGACAAGTTGTTTGGCTTGTTCCTTTCTCCTCCCCAAAACAGGTAGGCCTTTTTTTGGTAAGATTTGTGATTCTGACTGTGTCAGGGCATACTCTGGTGAAACCAAACTAATTAGCAGTGAAGTTAAGCTTAGTGAAAAGCTGAATTTGTTGCTTTAGCTTGAATTGTTAATTTAGCTCAATTAATTGCCAGCTAGCCTTGACATATTTATCACTAATGCAATAAGTGCATTTATCAATGGCTGTTCCAAATCTTTATTTCTGTTGCTCCAATAAACTGCACCAGTCAGGAATTTGTGATTGTGAAAGTTCTTATTGAACATTACTGGACTTACAGGGCCAAATTGGTTATAATCAGAAATTCAGCCTACCTACACCCAGCATGTCTGATGTCTGAGGACTGGAGATCAAGGTGAAATGCAATGGGGGTTTATTGTCTCTCAGATTACATACTCTAATGCACCACTGGCTCTTCTCCTTACTATTACTTGCCGTTTTAAAGTAACTTGTGAATTTTTGCAATAGATGATCCCCTTGTTTGGAGATAGAAGTTGGATATGCTGTGTTCAGGTTCCACAGGGGCCTCTCCCTTCACCATTTTAAGAATTAGTATTCCATATATTTTACCAATGGTTACTTTTTCCTGTGCTTGTTAAAGAACAGCACTGTGTGGAAAACTTTAAGTGCCCCTGTATGGAACTGCCTTCCAGATTTCTGCTCTCTTATGAGTGACATCCTTTACCAAGTGCTCTCCTTTTACAAGTCGCTTTCCAAACCTTCTACCTGAGATGCTGCTCATATTTTGGCACTATTGCTTAGCCAGGACAGTGTTCTCTCATTGTTTCTGTGAACTGTAGTGTTTCATGTCAGGCTATAGGTAATCTCTTCCTTTTTTCAGTTCCAAGTACAGCAAGATTATGGTAGTTGTCACTACTATAAAATAGATAAAACTAATCACTCTATTGGCCCACTCCCCCTTCATGTAATTTGTATTATTTTAGTCATTGAAGTATGTTGAATAATCTCTTGATCCTGCATTAAAAGATTGTAGGTTTGTGTTTTCCAGTTTGATTCAATACAGTAAATGTCAGGTTAATTTATTTTAGACATGTGATGGTTTATATTTTAAAGACTTGGGGAGATCTAACACTTAGAGGCACGGAGCAAAGTGACAAGAAGCTAAGGAAGGTAAAATATCTCACTAAAGGATGGCTGCTGTTTGTTCAGAACATCTTTGAATATCAGTACCTATTTCATCAATAACTTGTTGAATGTGTATACACAAGTGTTAAATAGATTCTGCAATAACTTAGGGAAACTTTGCCCATATTTTTCAGCTATGTAGGAGCAACTCCTTATATCTATATCTATATCTATATATTGTGGGCCTGGTTTGCTTGGCTGTTTCAGAGCAAGTCTGTTTATATTCTGCAGTGCATAAAATGTTTTCTTCAACAGACTAAGTGATCTTGGTTTATTTTTGTGCAAAGAGCCACAAATTTATTGTTACATATGCTATCTAAGTATTGTATTTTAAGGACTGAACCTCTACCTATTGATTATATTAAAGTCTTTTTGCTACAAAATTAAATTTTCCTTAATTGAAGGCTTCTGAATATGAACCCAGACCTCTGATTGCTGCAGATGATACTTTTATGAAAATAAGAAGTCAGAAAAAGCATAGGTGAAAATAAAGCCTTTAAAATTGTATATAACATTTTACTTTTCAGTATGCTAGAAATCCCTTCTATTCATAGGGCTTTGGATTTATGAAACTATTTGAATAAAGGAATCAATTATATTATACCACTAGGTGTCCATCTACGATTAGATTGAAGCTAGAATTTTTTGCATGGTTAAAAGATCAGGAATTGAAAAAATACATTTTTAGTTAGACTCTGATTTACCTATGAGTGTGGTTAAAGTTGCTTGAGTTAATGTTGGTTTTGACATTTTCTTGACTCTTTCACAGAAAATTAGATTTTATTTTTATAGCCAAACATCCAGTATTCAGACTGGTCAGAAATATTGGGTCCCCCAAACACTAGAGAAATAGCAGTGTGAAATACAAAAATATGTTACTATTGATTCTGTAGAGTTTTTTTAGTAAGCAACACAGTTTCAGTAGAGATCATTGCAGTCCTCCAAAATTTATTTGTTAGTTTATTGCAAAAAGTAATACAACTTTCTAAAAGCAAAATGTTCCTCATTACTTTTTTAAAATACTGGTTCTGTAATTTGTGGCATCTGTTTCAAAACAGTCATGGTGACAGGGACTGTGATCCTTATTATAGAAAGAGGGAAGAAAGGAGAGAAATATATCTTGATAATAATATATCAAAATATTTAACATAGCCGTAGTTAGTTTTCTCAATTTCAAGGAGAGAATAGTTATAAAATAGATGCTCAAATGGGTCTCTGTCATCTGTTGCAAACCATTTCTATAAAGAAAGCCTTATTCTTTATAGGATATCAAATTTTTACCAGAAGCAACTCCTAAAGGGTTAGTATTGGCTGATATTTTATTTCCTTTTTGAAGAAAAATTAAAATACAGACTCTATGCATTGGGTGATTTGGGTCTTTTTTAAAGGTTCCTTTGGTGCTATTTATTTTCTCATTTCCGATGAAGGCATTTTAATTAGCGTGAATAATGTTATTTGCAAAAAACTTGAATTTAATCAAGGAAGTCCTTTGCTGAAACATCTTGTTATACTGTCAAATTTGTACTCCCAGGTAATTAAAAATTTAAAACTCTAGACACATTCCTCATCCCTCATCGTGATGGGTTTGCTTCAGCTGGCAGCCAAGCTCTCACACTTCTACCTCCACAACAGGACAGGGCTGGGGGAGGAACAGAGAAAACAGAAGAACAGGAGTGAGAAAACTCGTGAGTCAAGATAAAGACAAGGAAATCATTCACCAGTTACTGTTGACAAAACAGAATCCAGCTGGGGATGAAATTAATTTATTGCCCATTAACATAAACATTTAGTTAGCGATTTGGGCATTGGGAAACAAAGATAACAAACATTTAAACACTTTGTGAAAGCACTTTTCCTCCCCTTTTTCCGGGCTTAGCTTCACTCCAGACACCTCCCCTCCCCTCTTGTTCCTGGTGCAAGTTATATGTAGAACTTTAAGAGAGGGTGATATATGATGCAGGATTTAGAGGTCAGTGTGTAACAGTTTCTCTTTGCTGCTCCTTGTTTCTCTATTCTTCTGCATTGTTTACTTGTGTGCTCTGCTCAGATGTGGGCTCTCCACTGACTGTAGTCCCTTTGGGGTTATCCCAGCTCCAACACGGAGTGCCTCCTACTGGAACCTTGTTGCTCACCATACACTGGTCCTCTCAGTCGTCGTTTTTTCTGCCTTTTCTTAAAATATTTTTCAGAGAGATGTGACAAACATTGGCTGGCTTGGCTTCAGTGTGCAGTGGGTCTATTGCTGGGTCAGCTGTTTTTGACACAAGGCAGCCCCATACCTCTTTTCACTGAGACCACTTCTGCAACCCCACCACCACTACCAAACCCCAGTGTATTCATAAAGGGATCAGCTTGAAGAGAAAGAAGAAATTATTACAAATAAGGATTTTTCCTCCTCAGGTTTGTTAACAGGCAACTTGGTAAAACTAGAGGCAGTCAGTTGGACTGGATTATTTACTGCTTGATATTACATATGTAAGGCACATCTGAAAACCTGTTGGAGGGTAACAAGACCCATATAGAGGATACATGGATTTCAAGTTGCCTTTCTAGGGTTATCCTCTTCTATTTGCAGAAGGTGTACCCTGGGCTAAACTAAATCCACATCTGTAGAAGGAAACAATCTCTGCTGCCTCAGCTGGTAATTGCTGAGTCTGGCAGGGAAGACCCTTGTTGAAGGTCCTTGTGGGTGTTCAAGGAGACATAGGTCAGAAACCACTGATGTCTCCTGTGGGTGGTCCTTCATGTACAGTTTGTATGTTTCTGTGGCTCTCATGAAGGTTTGGGTATTAAGAGTGTTGTCTTCTCCTGCTGAAAGCAGCTTCATGTAAGAAAATATTTTTGCTATTTTACCAGCAAAATTAAATTTCTGAACTTGATGTGTATGAGATGTCCTGTGCTAAGTACTGTGTGAAAGTAATACTAAATAGTTTAGATCAGTGGGAAGGTAAAACTTTTGTCTTTTATAGGGTAATGTACATGGGGCAACTGTTCATTGACTTTGCACTTGACCTTCCTGAACAGTAATTTTGTTTGCTCAAACTCACACTTGTATTTGAGACTGTGTCTTTCAGGTGCATGACTGGTCTCTCTTGGCTACATTCTTCACACCCTCACCCCCCCCCACCCCCCAAATCTCACATTGTACTCAGGTTCTGATTGCTTTCTCTGATTTGTTAGTAAGTTTAACAGTTCTAATAAATATAGATATATCAAAATGGGTTAAATTGCAGCTTTCGTCCAAGTATGGAAATGCCCAACTATGGGGAAAGTTTGAAGAACATTCACATCCATTGGACTTGATTAAGAAGGTCAACTCAGTGGACTGTGGAGAGGCTGATTATTTGGAAAAATCCTTGGGATCACAGTAATGGTTTCTGTGGCTTTTAAGTAAGATGGTTTGATACAGGACTGGGTATTTTATCCTCCTGCTAATACTGCTAATGAAGTTGGTCTGTAAAAATTCGATTATTTTGCTTGATGTCCTTACTTTAATTAAAAACTAAAATTTTGCTTTAATTAAAGTAATGCTTCTCCATTAAAGTACATTCTTGCAGGATTTCATCAAATAACGATATTCTTTGTAACTGTCTTCCAGGGTGAGCAAGATATTGGATGCTTGAAGAAACCTTTTTCTTCATGAATGAGCTTCATTACCCTACTAATGACTTGTGATTGAATTTTGGAGATAGTTTTGTGGTAAAAACATTTTCATGTCCTTAAGCTACAAAATCTAGGTGAAAAGAACAAATATGTGTGAAGGAATGGGGAAATGTATATGAAGGAATAAGGAAAACTGCTCAGAATAATTGTAATGGGAGGATGGAGTACAATTGCATTGAGACAGTTTTGACCCATCTTGGTAATTGTCACTTTTGTGATAAAATTTTTCCCCATTAATTGATGCAGAGAACTAATCTGATAGCATATGGAGTAGATACTAAGTAGATATAAAGTTTTCTCCATTCTTTCCCTGTGTGCATAAATACACTTGTGCTCAGTCAAGCCATTTTTTACTACAGATTTTTTCCAATTTCAAGTCAAACGACATGATTTCATCAATTATCAAATTACATTATTTGAGTTTGTATTTTTGAAGGAGGTCAGACACATTGTTCTAAGCAGTTATTAGGCAGCCAGCAGGCAGATTCCATGATGAGTGCTAAAATAATGCAATTTATATTGCATAGGAATGCAACAGAAAAAAATAATGACATTGAAGTCCTGAGAACACCAATGTAATGGTTATTGCATATCCTAAACTTTTACTTTACCCTTGAAAATTTCACTAGGTTTAAGTTGTTCATGGGGTAAGTGTTTGTACAGCTAGAACAAGAGAAATGATAAGTACACTGCATGTGAATCTCTTAACCTAACCATAGCTCTCCAGATATTAATAAAAAATTAGCATGCCAAAAAATCTAGTCCATTTTTCAAATAAAAACTCAATTTTTTTTTTTCCCTTCTGCACAGAGTCCCTTTAGTCCTGTGGGACCATGGTACAGGATTTAACTGTGTGATAAAACAACACTGAATAAAGTCTAGCATGTAGTGGGTTTTATAATCTGCATTACTGCAGCATGTCTGCTCTGAGCTACCAAAATAAAATGGCTGAGTATGATCAGAAGGAATTAGGGACAGAAAACCGTGACCTGGAAATGTCACTTCCGATCTGGCTGTCATATCCAACAACCTTTCCACATGGTAGTGGCTTTGAATGTGACAGTCTCATTTTTGTTATGTTTTTACTTGTACATTGAATTTTTCAAGGTTAAAGGGCAATAAGGTATTTGGTTTTTAACAAAATTGTGTCTGCCTCAGACAAGTGAATAGCATAATGATATGAAAATGTCCCTCAGAACTAAGACAATTCCTGTGCTTTATTTATTTTTAAAGTACTGCAGGCAAGGAAACTGGCAGTGAGCACTGTCTGGAAAACAGAACTAGACCTCCAACAGTATTGGTGGGTGAACATTTCTTTGACTGTTTTGCTGCCTAGAAACAAAGAATCAGCTTAGAACTGGAACTGGAGCAGCCTGGAAGTTATAACTGTTTTGGGCAAAAAAATCCCCAGTGTATCTTGCAGGAAATTGTCTTTCTGCAGTGTTTTACAAGTGATGTGTGTGTACACATTTTTTAAAATGGATCCTGTTATTAGAGCTTAACTTCAGGTTCTCTGCAATGGTCTTTAACCTGAGTCACAAGAGGAATCCTTGTGTTTTGTATGAACATAAATTTTTCAACAAAAAATTAAATCCTTGGTTCAACAATTTTTTTAAAAATAATTTTTCCACTCTCCCTGAAAGTCTGTGTGAGAGAAGAGTAAAAGAACCCAGCAGAAATTTAGTAGTGCTCTAGGATCAGAGGCTTCTAGCGGTAAAAGGTGGATTTTTAATGCCCCCTGATTTATTTACTTTCAATTCATTGGCTCTTTGTGCATATCTGATGTTTTAGCAATCCCAACACTCTGCTGCAAAGCATTCCACAACTTAAGCACTCAATACTTGAGCCTCCATTTTGCTTGCTGTGAATCTGCCAGTGTCTAGCTTCAGTTGATATCCCATCCTTTTGTTGAAGAGCCACTGTCTCCAAGTTGCTCATGGCTTTATAAACACCCATTGTATCTTTACTCAGTCGTCTATTTTTTTCCAGTAGTCTGCATAGCCACTTTATGCTTGGATGTCTTTCCTTACTTTTAAGTTATCCTTTTTACTCTGCTTTGTGCTTGGGTGAATCTGCAGAGTTATTGATCTCTGAAAACACTGTTACTTCAATGGAGACATGGGTGTTTGATCATATGAGAGAAAAAAAGAACAGGAAAAGAAATACATAGCCTTGAAGGCTCTGTGTTGTTCAGTCAAATGCAAACATTGCTGCTTCTTTCTGTGTCTCATATGACACCTGCAATGAAGTTAGGCTCTTCAGTAGATCGAAATCTTCAAAACCAAGCAGAACACAGAAGTCACAAGAACAGAAGTAAAACCCCAACAAAACAAATGTTTCGTGGAGAATGATATGTACTATGAAGTAATAAAGGGAAATCAAGAGAAGTAGTAAAGGTGTGCAATTCTGCACATTGTATTGACCTGATCTCATCTCATCTTTATGTACCAGCCAAGTCACAAGTATTCCAGTTAAACAGACCTCAATGAACTCTCCATTCTTAGGAGCATAGCAGAGTTCACTTTGCCAGATGTTCTAATTTCCTTTCTTTTGTATGAAAACTGGTGTTTGCCAGAGGAGGAAAACTTATTTCCGTAGAAGGGGCGTCTTTGAGAATTTTCTTCATGTGTCCTCTGGTTGAAATCCAAGTAATTGTCACTAAATACCAAAACTGCCACAGCATGGTTTGACTTCAATGACCTGTGTCAAAAGCCAGGAGAGTAGAGATCATGCAGAATCTATAGCCTTAAAGTTCATATTATTTCCTTTGAGTGTTAACGCTTTAGAGGTTTTACTTTTTTTGCATTTCCTGTTTTGAAATACTCAGAATTTTCAATATCTCTAGTAGGTCACAAAACGAATGAAATAGAAATAGAGCCTATTTAGAGCTCACTGTGTGTTCTTCTAGACATTGCACACACATTCAGAACAAGACCCTGAAGAAATGATGAAGATTTAAGCCACTGGAGTAAAGAATGGATGATGCAAAGGTGGTATGCTGGGACAGCAGAGGTTTCACCATAAGCCTGAGTCGGATCCCTTTAAAAATAATTACACAAAAACTGTATTGTGCTCAAAAACTACCCTCAGCTACAATGAGGTAAGCCTGCCTATTGCTTTCCTTCTACCTCCCCAGTTTATTTCCATTTATGATGTACCTTAATGTTCCCAGCACTGCAAAAAAACCCCAAAACAGGTTCCCAAGAGACCTAGTTAAAAGCTCTGCTATTTGTCATGAGAGAATAAATTATATGGTAGTTTCTTTTGACCTGGAAAATGATACTATGCTTTGAGTTTATTAAGGAATAAAGACTGATCTTGCATTAGATTTTGAAAAGGTATACAGATGCAGTGATTGGTTAGAATGGAATGTGTTTAGTCCTCAGTTTTGACCAAGCATTTTAATAGCTTTTCTTTGTAAGAAAATGTCAACTTTATTAATACATGGAATTAATTCACCTCTTGCTGGCTTCTGCAATGCAAGTATGAAGCTCCCTGTAATGATATTCATGTGATACCTCCAGGCTCCTTAAACTAAGAGACTGTCTTTTTTTTTTTTCTTGAAACAGGTGGCTACCTAAGGCATTGACCTCTTGGCATGGTAGCTTGTCTGTGTTACGAAGGGTAGGAATCAATTTTCCAGCAGCTACTGCTGCTCATCTGACCCTGCTCCTTAACTTAACTAATCCCTGCCTAGTTTCTTGTAATTTTATTTTCGAAATCCGTTCCATCCTTTTATTTAAAACTGGCATCCTTGACATTGGATGCAAACATTGTATACCAACAGACATAAGAGACGTAAGTACCCTGTTAACAGGCAGTATTTTGTATTAGGTTTGTTTGGGAGGATAAATGAGTCTGGTGTTACCAACTAATGGGGTTAGATCATCCCATAGCAATGCCAGCTACCCAGTTTTCTACATGTAGATGCTTGTGTTCCTCAGTTTTGTCTGTGTTCTTTGCCAGCATGTGTTCATTGCTGGAACTATTATGGAGCCATGAAATGTCACTGCAGGGTTGTAAATTAAGCCCAAGATATTTGTAAGAAGTTTTGAAAGTCAGGTTTTTAAAATTTGTTTTTATTAAGAATTCTTGTCTTCCTAGGACATGAGGGTTTTTTAGCTGTACAGGATTAAGTACACTACCTGTGTACTGTCATCATGTGAATGTGCTACAGGATCAGAATGATACAGAAACTTTTACAGGTATTCTGCAAATAAGTTTAGTTTGAATGACGAATCCAGAAAACATTCAGCAGTGTCTGTCTCATATTCTGACCAGTGGGCTCCCTACCCCCAAATGTAGGAGACACCAGCAAAACATTACAGTATTTGATGCTGGAATTCAGTTTTTCAGTAAAAGGTTAAAGTAAAAGGTTAAAAAAATAGATTTAAAGCCACTACATCCCTAAAAACACCCCAAACGGTGCAATTGGCCCATTAGTTGGTGTGATGCAGTCCATACTGTGTAGAGCTCCTTGTGATTGGGGCAGGGATAGATTTGTAGGAATCATTACACACGTGATCTCTGTTCCAGCATTAGCCTTGCTTACTGTGGCATTATTAGCTCATCCTTCTTTTAGCTTTTGCACCATTTCCAGTTACTGTGTTCAGAAGGGATGGACTTTCCTCCTAAATCTCTTTCACTGAAAATAAAGCAAAAGATCTCTCTTGTATCTTGGAGCAGTGTGACCTGTAGAGTCATTCTTACAATAGCTGGTCATTGTCTGTGCCAGGCAGTCTAAGTGCATTTGTTTTTCCTTTTCCTTCTAAGGAAAGATACTACTGGAGAGGTTGGAATGAAAGCCCCATCTGTACACCAGATCCTTATTTACTGTAAACTGTGCTCATGAAATCCATGTTTTTTTGCTGATTTGTATCACAAGGGATATGTAGAATAGGAAATAAATTGGAAAAAGAAAACAAAGTTGCTCCCTGTCTTTCCTGAGGCACCTGATTGCTATAAAACAGAACAAAATTATAAGGGTTTTGAGACTGTATGATACAGTCTCAAAAGAAGATGTTTCCTAGGGAAACAACAACAACAACAACAAAAAAAAGGATGATGCAGCTGAAGGTTAAAACAAATTGAAAATAAAATTAAATACTGAAGAGAAAAAGGGTGCATGGAGGGAATCAGGTAAGCCAAGACACATCTGGAATGAACCTGGCTAGGGAAATGAAAAATAACAAACAGATTTTCTTCAGGTACTTAGAATAAAAATGGAAGAGAAAGAAATTGCACCTTTGTAGGTACACAGTTTGTAGTAATTAGGGATGAGGCTCAGCAGCAACCCCACTCCCAATTACCACAAACTGTATACCTACACACCCTGCCTGATCAGTGGGACACGGGACCTGTCTATGAATGTCAAAAGTGACAAAAGTATAAAACTGACAAGTACAAAACTGAGATACTCAATATTTTTTCTTTGGTCTTCATTAGCAAGTGTTCCAGTCATGTCACCCAACTCCAGAGTACAAAGGTAGGGACTTGGAAAATACCCATTTAAATACCCCTTCAGAGAAGATCAGGTTTGATACCAGCAAAGGAATCTGAAGGTGCACAAACCACATCTTTTCCAGGTGTCCTTGCCTTCTGTCCCCCCCTTTCCAGATGCCCTTGCACAATAGGTGTAAGGCTCTACAAGTGGAAGTGAACAAACATAATGATTCCTCTTGTGTGAGGGTGTCGCTGAGGTTAAGTTGCTCTACTCCCTGCATCAAAACTGCTTCCATAAAGAAAAAAAGATGGATGAGATTCCCTTCTGAAGGGAACAGAAAACCCAATGTCTCTGATGTGGGCAATTGAGCTTTCAGCATTTTTTTCCCCATTTAAGTTTGAGACAACTCAAACATTTCTGTAACATGAAGAAGCATTTTTGTTACCTACAACGACTCCATTGGTAACATAGTAGTTGCTGTCTCCCTTTCATTGAAGGGAACTTTACTGTCTGTTGAGGCCAGTGTCTCTGGGTGCTATTTTGACCCACTTCTGAATTTTTAGAGGATCCCAGGAGCTCTGGTTGGAGTGTTTGGAAGTAATTAGCATGTTTTAAAAAAGGGACTGAACTGCAGCTAAATTATCTGTATGTCACTATGTTGTGCAGGACAGTGTGCAAGATTCCACTTCCTTTTAGTCTTCCTGACACCAGAGAAAGTAAAAGCATTTGTTTAGAAGCCCTTTTACATCTGAACTTAACCTACAACCTTTCAAAGCAAAATTAGAATGTAGAAACATAATGGCTCATGCAAGAATTCTAATCAGTAAATAATTAGAGGCATATGGTAGTCTTGAATTGAAACATTGTCCAGGAAATGTTAGTAGCGCTCAGGGAAAAAAACATTGATGCTATACTTCTTTTCTTTTGTGTGGTCCTAGGGAAACAGAGATTTCTTTTTGTAGATGATGCTGTAGAGGCCAAACTCCATGGCTATTATTAATTGTATGTATGTTATCTCAAAATACATTTTCTACATAGGTTATTCAGTGTGCATGAAGTGAATTTCAGTGGGCATTGTCAATATAAAAAATGTGGTGAAAGAATTTATGTGCACATGAAGTGAATTGTTCTTGCTGGATTGGAACATCAGAGACAAGGCTTTGAAGGAAGAGAACCCAAAACCTTCAGCAGTAGTTTGGAGATTCAAATTATATTCTTTCATCTGCCAAGACAGTCCTGTGTAGAACTGACTAATCATGTATGAAAAAAATTCATTTTGCAAGTGTGATGTAGCTCATTTCAGCATTTAAAAGCTTAGTATTATAGCATTAAATAAATAAAAAAATCAGAGAGCACTGATTTTTGAGAAAATGCAACACTTCAGAGGTGCCAAATTGTATTTAAATTTATTTGCCTTCAGGGAAAAAATGGAATTTCGGTCTTATATTGATTCTTATATTGATTAAACATTTTTAAGTTTCTTAGCTCCTCACAAAACTGTTTTTCAAGATCTGCTATAGTGAGATAGCATTTCTGAGGATTATTAATGAATGCATATGGATAAGCTTACATTTTATCTGGTGCATTGTGACTTTAGTGCATGGCAAGTGTCACAAAACTCATTTTCTAAATTACCTGTATAGGCATGCAGACACCTGGGAAAGTGTCAGTTTCCACACTTGCTTTCCAGAATTTATTATGGATTCTTCTCTTGATGTGGCAATATATAAAAAACATGCTGTTTAATTTTCATTGGTTTCACAACAGCTGCAGTTTTAAAGATGATTGCCACAAAGTTACTCAGCTCTAATTGGTCTGCATACAGTCATTTACATAATTCTTCCAAATACAGTATCATTCAGTCAAACAAATCTCCTTCATGTCAATGAATAAGAAAAGAGCCTTTGGATAAACAAAATTTATTCCAAAAGACTCAAAGTAAAATATACACCTAGTAATAATATCAGCATGCTTCAAAAATGTGTATGTCTCTTTGCTTTGTTCATTTTACAAAGATGTTTCATTTGACAAGACAACATGAGCCTTGAACTAATTATGGGTGATATTGTAGTCTTGTGAAGATATTCACAAGCAAAAGTCTTGCTGCTTCCTAGCTTCATATTTTCCTGCCATCAAAAGTGATAGATTCTTGTAAAAATGAATGATTTTCAGCATTTGAAATGAGAGGATAATTAGGTGGGGTTTTTAAGCAAGTATGTTGGCAGAAGTTTTACTTCTATTGGCTATTGCAAGGTAAGATTTTTCTAGCATTAAGTTTTTATAAAGCAAGAATCTGCATCTTGCGACCACCAGTAAGCTCCTAATTTTAGAATCCTATTTCAAAGATACATCTAGCATATGTTAGTGAATAATTGATGGTTTAAAAATTGTGTAATGCTGCATACAAACTGTTGTCATCAATTTTAAATTCCCCACTTTGTAGAAGTTCAACATGAGTGGACTTATACTATTTTTATTCTAAAACAAGAATTGTTATAAAATTAATTTGTTCCAGATGAGTTTGAGTACTTACTCCTGTGGATAGGATGCTTTCCCACTCAATATTCCTGGAAGTAGGAGGGTCACATCTGCTGCTTTTCTTAAGAACTTTTGGCTTTGAGAAGCTGCTTTCATGAATGAAATGTTTGTGCTTAGTTCACTTAATATCCTTTACTAAATGAGTCAGTGAAGCACATGTGGGCAAAGTTTTGCCTTTATGCTGTTGACATTTGTCTATTTTCCAGTCAAAGGGACTGGCAAGGATATGAAAAATTACTTGTATCATCCTCCAGGTTTAGCTGGCCCATTTTACAAGGTCTGTGAAATAGTTTTGGTTTCCTGCTTCAATGCTTTTTATTGATCGCTTTTATATTCTTTTCTGTATGTAAACAAGCTTGATCTGTAGCACTGCCATAATATTTCTTTGATACTGACATGATACTACAACAAAGTAAGTCTAAGGTCAGAACAGATAGGAAAGAGAGAGAGAAACAATAACAAATGGATCTCTAGTTCCATAAGAACTTTCTGATGTGGGAAAACTACTCCTCCGTATGAAGGAGCTCTTTGTGGCCTCCTTTACCCCTTTTAACAAAGTCCTGAGTAGGAGATACATTCACCTGCCTGTGAACTAAGTATATACAGGTTATTGGTTACAGTCCCAAATTGTCATGAGGTCCCCTTCTGCTCTTCTTTTATTGAGGCCAAAGAACAGAGTGTTTAGGAGTTTGAAAGTGAACCAGTTCTGGGTCAAAATGAGTCATTGCTAGGTAAGAGCTCATTTAACTCAAGGTTTAATGACTCTTAAGTTTCACAGCTCCATTTACTGGGTTTGGTTTTAAAATTCTTTCCCCCATCTGGGATGAAAGGTGAAATGTAACCTTCATCTTGACTTCTTTCTTGAGGAAACTAAAGCATGAGTGTCTAAAGCTGTAGTAATGTGCATAGTTATGTTCATTACTGACAACTTGGTATAGTCTAGTTGAATTCATACACTTAGAGGCAAGCTTTAATTAATTTTAACTGAGTATAGTTTAAATGAGGATGTGATTAGTAAATAGCTAATTACAGTGTTCTAAGTGAGGAAGCGAAAGCTTATCAGGCTCTCAGAATAGCTAACTGTGGCCTTAGGTAGATATTGTAAGTATTCTGGTTAGATTTAATTTTCAACTAATGAGGTTTTCAGCCGTTTGTTTTATTTTATTCTGTGTTAAAATAGCTTTATGAGTAGAAACCACAGACTTTTCAGTGAAGACTTTTCAGAAGCAAAGTATTGGGAGTTGGGGCAGGCAACATAGCTGTGTCAGAAAATTTGTTATCTGAGTCTTACAGAATTTTTACTTCTGACACCTAGCAGGCAGCAAGGACAGCTCTGCTTGTCTCGTTATCATGCATTATGGGAGTTGCAGGTTGCTCATGCTGAGCAAAGGAAAGGTGTAAAATAGAGAGTTTTTTTAGAGGATGCTCAGGACTTCTCAGGCAATTGTCCTGATCCTAAGGGAATATACATATGTACTTGATACCTTCAACACATTTAACTTCAGGGGACACTGTGGCTATGGTTATATATATGGTATATGGTATGGTTACTTCAAATATGGAGTTGTAAAAAATAGCTGGGGTCTCTGTCAGAAGATTTGTTTTTGAGGGATATTCTGGACTGAAGAGAGAAACTGTAATTTTATTTTTAATTTCATGGTAGGTTAAGAACTGTTTGAGACTGCCAGGATACCAGGGTCTACTTATAAAATTTTGTTAATGTGTACTTATTGCAAGCATTTTGTTCTGTTTAAACCATCAGGAATATAGAAGTATGAAAGATAAGGAATGTTTACTTACAAGATCATGCTAATTACTAAGCTCTACACAGAAATGGAAAAATGTGCAATAGGCTTATAAAAGGTGCACCAAATACTGAAATGGAAAATAATTTTGTCTCTTCATTCTTTAAAATGAAGTTGGCATGTAAACATCCATCCCATTTGCTCATGGACAGCCAGACACTGATTTTGATGGTAAAGGGAACTGATTTTTAGTGTCAGTCAGTTTTTCCTTGTAAGACTGGGTGTAGACTCCTCATGGGCTGGTTGTGTGCTTTTCTGTACTTACGTCTGTCTGTGGGGGTGTTCCTGTCCTGGTGGCCACGTCCTTTCCAGCTGTGTCTGCATGTCCTTCTAAACAAAACCCACTGAAACATATTGAACCTCATGTTGTTCACTCTGACTTCTTAAGTCAGGTAAGTCACCCAAGGTCTCCTTGCTTGAATCAGTACCTGGCCTGTGATTATAACTGGAATCATTAGGAAACTCCTTTTTCTCTGGGAAACCTGCAATGAGAAAAGCAGCAGCTTTCTTCCTGAGACATTTCAGTGCTAACAAAAAGATAATGTAGAAAAAAATATGTGACTGTAGAGAGGACATTAAAAAAAAAATTCTTCCTTTACATAAAGAGCTGACCCCTAGAAAGTATTTTGCATTAAATTTACAGCAACATTTATCTTTCTTCTGGTATTATGATTTCTCAGTGTTTAAAGTTCAATAAGTGGATATATGAGGAGAGTTGTAAGATGGGAGGGTTTCAGTGCTAACAAAAAGATAATGTAGAAAAAAATATGTGACTGTAGAGAGGACATTAAAAAAAAAAATTTCTTCCTTTACGTAAAGAGCTGACCCCTAGAAAGTATTTTGCATTAAATTTACAGCAACATTTATCTTTCTTCTGGTATTATGATTTCTCAGTGTTTAAAGTTCAATAAGTGGATATATGAGGAGAGTATATATAGATGGGAGTGGGGGATGGACTCCTCTTGTTTTACTGTTTGGTGAAACCAGGAAATTCAACAGTTTAAAACCAGGCTTTAAATTTGCTTTAGTAAGAGAAAAGGAGATGGTGGAGGAAAGAAATAACTAAGTGGAGCGTGTAAGTTGAAGCTTTCTCTCTGCTGTATTCCAGGACTTGATCTTATTTCAAAGCCTTCAGAAGGAATGAAGTCAGCATGTAGAAGTTGAAGTAATCTAACTGGAGTACTTCAGTAGGTAGGAGAAAACTACGTGATCACATTTATTTGCACTGGTAGAGATGGGATTTTAAGTTAAAACAAGAAAGACTGTGTTTCTTGTCTTAGTATATACCAACACAAGAGGGAAAATGTTCCCAGTCAGGTGTGCAGGGAGAATCCTGTATGCAAGATGCTTATAAATCTTAGGTGAAAAAGAGATGTTCCTTCAAGATCTCCATGCTTTTGACAGCATGCTTAAGAAGTATATTATCATTTGAGAGTGCATTTGGCTCTGGCAGCAAAAATCTACAGAATTACTTTATTAGCTGCCTAAAACATTGAAGCAGCTGAAGACAAGACTGGGACCTTAGTTGGTTAAAAAAAGAAAAACAAAATACATGGGCAAGTAATCTTCAGGAAGCATTTAAAGGATTCATGAGTAATGTTGATATTTTTCTTCCTTCGAGATTTTTATACATATATGTATATATCTGGGAACAAATATGTAAAAATGCTGGCAGTAAAATGAACTTTAAAATATGTATTATTTTATACTGTTTTCTAAGGACTTTTAATATTTTTCAACTTTTATCTCCTAATACAGAATTAAAGTGGAAAGATGTCTTAGATTTTGGAGAATTGCTGCCTTAGCATCTTGCATAATTATGCTTATATATATATTTGTATAAGCAGCTACAGTTGTGCATATATAAGTACCTTATGCTAATACCTTGTATATACTATTTTACATTCAAATAAATTTTAGAATTAAGATATTGCCAGTGTAATGCTCTGTAGCACTGCATGTTTCTGAGAGAGTTTATTTAGGCTTTGATCCATAGCATCTATGAGCTGTATGATGTGAATTTTCCATTAAATTACTTCTCATTTTGCATTAGTAAAAAATGAAGAATGCACATAGAAGGCCTAAAGCACCTCTATCTGTGCAGCTTGTAGTGCATGATTGGAATTTTGTATGTGAAGATAAAGCAAAATAAATAATACAAGTAGGAAAATCAGTCTGCACATGTTTCTAAATTGCAGTGTTTCTGTGTATTTAAAGAAGCTGCCTGATGCCAGTAGGGATTAATTAAGGGAAAACAGAAACAAGTGGTAAATAGGTTCCCAACTGCACTCACTGTTTAGGAAGAGTGGGAGAGATTTTTCAGGTCTAGGGTATCTGACCTGAAGAACTGGGAACATTCTACAGGAACATTCTTGAGTCGTGGGGCTGGAAGAAGCTAAAGGAGGCAGAGACCACAGCTGTTGGGAGGCATGGAAATAGATGCATAGCTAAACACTCACAGATTATTTTATATATTATGATAGTAAGAGCTAGATTTTGGTATGATATTTGAATATTTACGTAATTGAGGAAAGTCTAGCCTCTTGCTAAAACACCAACTGTATTTTACTGAGTGTGAGCATCCAGATATACCTTGGAAGCTTGCTGCTATTTGGTGCTCTTGAATTTTTCACATACTCAGTCCTGGAAATTTCTAGAGCAAAACACTAATTGGAGGCTTTGGAAATACTGGCAGCAGCTTACTTATCTGCCCTTGAATATGTACATGTCTAGCTGGGTCTATAGATCCGTGTGCAATTTATTCAAACAAGAGAGTTCAAGAGGTTAATGCCGCTCTGGCATAATAACTGTGCTATCAAAGCAGGAACTGTGTAACACAGTAATGCAAATTAGTAATCATTATTATTTTTTGGGGCTACCATTAAAATATTTAGTTGTCTCTCAATATAAAGTTTTAGCTTATTAACATCTAAAAAATAGGCTCATATAATTAGGTGTAGTAGTGAAAATAGATAACAGGATTAAATCTCTGTCAAAGTGAACAAGGGGAACTCTTAAGAGATTCATTAACTCTCTAGAATATATGCAGAAAAATTAATTAAATCCAAGATAAAATTTAATTATGGAGACAGCATGCAAAATGGTTACAAAACAGTTTCCTTTATGTTAGTAATGCTTATGGAAAAAAATTGTGGTGTGCAGAGGCATGAAGGAGGTTTCCTCAATGCATCAACCCCAGCACTGCTGTCTGTTCTTGTTGGGGACTACATAATACCTAGGACCTCTTTGGTTGCATAGGGACCTCAGCTGGAGCTAGAATTTCTGTGTTATTGCAGTTGTTTTAAAAGTGAAAAGTGCCAGTATCTGATAAATGTCTTGAAATATAGGAAACGTTGTGCTTTTTCCCCTCAAGGGTTGCAAAGAACTCTTGAAGAACTTCAGTGTAGCTTGGTGTGGCAATACTTGGAAATTAAGTTTTGCTCTTGCCTGAGGTTAGAATACAGATCCAATCAGATCATTTCTATTCATTGCCTTTTGTTATTTACAAGGCCTAGGGTAATATTACATACCACTACCCTAAAAACTTGGACTTAGTCCTGTGCTATGTTAGACCAGCTGTAATCTTTCTACTAAAGTGTCTTTGCAGATCTAAGACACAGAATAAACAGTGTAATGATTTGTTAAAGGCAGAATCAAGTGTACTTGTGTCCTAGAATAGAGAGTTATGCAAAACTGTTTTGTTCACATTTGTTTAGTGTGCTTAAGCTCAACATGCCTTAATTTTGTACTTTCTGAGAGATTTTCATTCCCATTATCCACAACATTGAGTTTTGGCTTTTGGGAGATTTTTATACTGCATTTCCATTTTTCTATGACAACTGTCTTTGTTACTGGCCCACTGATGTATTTAATTTGTAAATGAGTGCTTGTTCTTTTCTTATCTATGTGTATCACATATAGATAACACCACCAAGCTTTCCTTTAAATTGGTGTGGGGGTGGGAAATTTCAAGGCTAGAAGGGAATCTTAAAGGCATAACTCCCATTAATCTTACACTGTGAATAGCTTGCTTTTAGTTGAATTTTAGATCATGGTAAATATAGCTGTGTGAATCAGAACAAAGCATGACTGTGAGAGCAAAGCATTGAACAGTTCCTTTTGGCTATATGCTGTACATCAGTGTCAAACTCCTACAGCTCTGTGTTCAAAGCCTGTATGTTAAAAACTAAGGGGAAAATTATGATTTTAAAGTGCTACTTTAAATTGCATACAGCTAGAAAGCCTGCATGTTGTTAAGAAAGTGCACTTATCCCATTCCTTCACAATTAAAAGTGTCTTTTTTAGGGAATTATGCTCTGTATTTCTTATATCTTTGGCTTTGATTTTTTTTCCCCCTAGGAAGGTTTTCAAAATGGATGCCTGGAAACCACTTTTTCTTCTCTACATTTTCGCCTTCTCTACAGAGGCAGAGGAGTCTGGTAATACACTAAAGAAATTATTCTTCAAGTTGATAGCAATACTGCTTTTTTACATTTGTACCCAATATCAGTGGGAGATGAAGAATTGAAGAACATTTTTTCTAATTATGAATTATAATTAGGGATAATGTGGTCAGTTTTTATGGAATTTATAACTACAATAGGATAGTTTTCCTAAAAAATGCAAAAATTAATGGAAGAGCTCATTAAATTTTGTTTGTTCATGCATGCTGGGGTTTCATATTTGCAAAAGTAACGTAAAGCTCTTACAATTGTAACACTGCCAAAAGCAAGATAAGTCACAGTATTTAGCAGTTCCATTTTGGTAGTCAGCCTTTCTGGAAGATCTGTTTGAGAAGTGTTCTGCCCAGTTGCAGGATATTTTCTGCATGACTGTCGATTTGAGGAAGTAATGTTTCATCCATGCTCTGCTAGTGTTATATGCTTCTAGAATTTGTGGAAACATGAGTTTCACACCAACTACAAAGAAATTAGTGCTTAGTACTCCTTAAGTTGATGTGAACTTTTTTTTTCCGCTCAGAAAATAAATATTAATTAGTAAGGTATGCATGCAGAATGGAACTCAAAGTGCATAACTAAATTTTCCTTTGCTCTCTTGAGAGAGAGCAGGCTAACACATTCCAATGGTTGTGTTTCACATACAGAAGTGTTTAATATTCATTAACTGCAGATAAGTTCTGAGCAGACTGTGAATGAAAATTATGTTGTGGATTTCAGCATCTCTCCTTTTCCCTTGAATGGTGTTGCAGAAGGCTGTATCTTCTGACCCTCTGTATGATAATCAAGGGAAAAGAAGGAAATAGTGGGTGACAACAATTTAGCAGAATAGATGGGAGGGTTTTTCTGCCAAAGGCCAATAGGTCTTGGATTCTGAAAAGCAATTAGGATTCAAAATTACTTTTCTATTAGATTACACAACCTTTAAGGAAAGAGGAAATTTACAACATATTTATTCAGTCAGCAGGAAAGCTTCCATGACAGACATAATTTTCCTGGTAGATGGATTCTGGAGTATAGGGACAAAGAACTTCATGATCATGCACAGTGATCAATGGGAGGACAAAATTGTGTTGGTGTGATTCAGCACAGTGATGTGATATACACTGAATTCTTTTTGAACACTTTTTATAACAAAAATTATTCCTTAAAAAAGATACAAAATCTACATTACAAAGAAGGAGGTACCAAAACAGGGCAGAGCCTCCGGTACTGGAGAATCACTTCATAGCAAGTGCTGGTAGCCAAAAAGCGGCTTGACCAGAGTCTTTTCCAGTGAGTACTCTGCTGAGACTGTAGAGGATAGAGCAAGGGGCTTTAAGGAGCAATGGGGTCTATGTCTTTGAAGCTAACATGGGGATGATAAAATGCCCCTTGGGAGCTGTTTTTCATAGCTGATGATGCTATGATGATGATGAGAGTTCACAGTAGAAAATCTTGATGCACTGAAAACCATCAAAAATATTGTCAGTCAGGTCTGTTAATACAAACATCTCCCTGGTCAGGGTAAGGAACAAAACTTTTGCTGGGTGTATAATGACAAATATCCACACAGCTTTCTGCAGTCCCTGATAAAAGTACCTGAGCTAACTGCACAGCAGTGCAATGGTTTTACCAAAGAATACTGCCCATGTTTGTAACTCACAGCATGTACTTTGCTTCAGTCAAGAGCCACTACACTCCTTGCTATGGTAAATAGCTTCTGAAGTCAGACAGTGCTTTGCATTAAGCCCTCACAGTTCCTCAGTGCCTGAAAGGAGCGAGAGCGGATAGCCCCAGCAGGTATCTTAATAAAAAGAGGGAAACAGGCAATTCAGTGACATTTTAAAAACAACCTCCTAGAAACATAGCTTTGTCATCTCCAGCTGACCATACTGCTTCAGTGGGACTGTCAGCAGCCGCTGTCTGTCAACAAAACTGAAGTCTCACAGAGGCACTGTGCAGAGGGGGTGTCAGGAGATCCATCCTTGGATATGTGGGAGGTATTGGCAAGATGTGAACTGCAAATCCATGGTAATTCTGAGCTGCTATCCAAAAGTTTTTCCTAGATGAGAAAAAGAAAGTGGTATCTCTTACTAGATCTTTTATATGGCAACAGTGGATTGGATGCCACACAGCCTGAGAGGCTGCCAACCCCTAAGAAAATAAAGCTTCAGTAATGCCTTTAGTTAACATAGCAACTTTTTAAAAATATCACCTGCTGGTTTTGGGTCTGAGTTTATTCTGATTCTGACTTGGTGCTGGGTTGCCAGTTGCCTTATTATGTGGGAAGACTGAAGTACAGAACATACAGAGTTGCTCTTTAACATTACATATTCATGCCACATATGTAGTTTGATAATACTGTAGATGTGTTTGTTAAGTTGTAAAAAAGAAAAATGGAGTGCAAGACAAATCAAAAAGCTAATCTCCTCTGACAGGTGTAAGTAAATGGCATTGGTTGGATATGGCAAGAAGAGACAGTTCTGGAGCATTTCTTCTCTCTTTGCTCATCCTTCTAGGGACTGTGACTGTCCTTTAAAGCTCCTTGTTGTTGTTAAAGTTCCTGTGTGTTGTGTTCACATAGATGTTATATTTTATGTGTTGGATGTATGCTCTTCGTTCTCCTTGTTATGCCATAAAATTGATCCAACCCAGTTCTCCAGGTTTCATTCCCTTTGTGATCGGAAACTTACAGAGAAAGGAACATTGGGATGACCACACTGCTTGTCCAAGGCATTTTGTAGCAAGAGCTGAGCTTCTAATGCATCCTAGGCTAGTGAGATCTTGATTACCCCAAAATTGGCTGGTGTTTGCTGGGGTGTTGGGGGCCAAAATGAAGAGCTGAACCTTTTTCCTAAAGACAGAAGCAATTCATGTGAATTATATCTGCTCAGGTGGTTTGCAGAGAGAACAGCTGGGCCTGAGTCAGTAGGAGCTCTGTTCTTCCACCCACTCTTTATCCCACCAAGAGCTGAACAGACTCCCAGATGAAAAAATATTCCCTGGATCCTGCAAGCGGAGAGAGAGGGCTGCTGTGGAAGGGGAATGTGCTGCCATGGAGCAGTATGACCGTAGCTGACGCAGTAGCACCTCCTGGTGTCTCATGGCAGGGAACAGGGAGATTTAATGGGAGATACAGCAGTAAACTTTATATATGCATACAGGCACACTTGTTTAGAGAGAGAGAAGTTAAGGAAAGCATATTGGGTTTCATCTCAGTGATGGACATATTTATTGCTAAGATGTGCATAAATTTGTCTCATAAAATGAAGATCAGCTTTCTGTGAAGCCTGTTTTGTCTTGTCCTGTCATCTGTTTTAATATATTCACTGACCTTCTTTCCTGTAATAAATCTATTAATTCCTTTTTCCCCAGTTACCGTCTCTTACACTGACAGATTTTTCAATTTAAAGAATTGCATTTCAGGGACAGCATGTTGACAGGAGAAAAAAGATACCTTTGCAGCAGTAAGATAGAACAGTTTAACAATGTGGATGTTCGTAGGAGAACAGGCGGTGAGAAAAAGTGTTTGGTAACACAGAGGTGTTTACTCCTGCAAATAAATAGAGATTATCAACAAGGTATAGGATACCTACCAGTAGATGTTTTACACATTCTCATGCACAATATAGTAGCCCAAAAAATAAACTATTTACTGCTGTTTTGTTATTCTTGCTGGTACACTGAGAACTTGACAGAGAACGTTTAAAGAGCTGAGCACTGTGGATGACCATTTGTCAGGGCAAAATTGCTGAGTTCATGCTTATCCTTCACTCTGCCTCCAAACTGTGTGACTAAAAAGACCCAGGTCTTAGAAGAATCTCATTGTGAACACATACTCTGTGTCCTGTACATGAACACATACTGGAAGAAATATCCATAAGATTTTGTGTTCACATGTATGTGTAGACATGTATGCATGTAGAGATATATCTAACTGATTATTTTGTTGTGAGCTGAAAAGATAAGAGGCATAGATTTTTGGTGTTGATCTGAGGTCTGAATGTCAGATTTTTTTAGCCATAAATCTTGTTCAATGTGACCTTTTACATTCAAAGATTTTCACACTGCTTTCTGGCAGATCATACCCTCTAGGGGGCAGTTTGTACCACAAGTGACAATATTGAAACACAACTATGGTCCCTCTGAGATGAAAGTATTTGGAATATTTATTTCTGGAAGTATTTGGTTAAAGAACTGAACACATTTATCTCTTCCATGAGAGAGGGAAAACTCAGAAAAATTATGTGGAATAATAGTAACAAGCCCAAACTAGCAAAGCAGTCTTGTGATTCCTAAGTGTTTCAGAGTCAATGAGTGAAAAGAGAATAAAATTAGGTAGAGTGCTGTTATACACTAAAATTGCATGCCTCTGACTTTCTTGCAGAGGTACAACAATGAATAATAATGCATCTAGGATCACAGAATAAAATTCAACATGAGAAATTAATAATCAAGGTAGAGAAGAAAAAAAACATGTAGTTTGGCTGAGGTTTTAATGAGGGCAAGATGAGTGGGACAGAGGGAGGAATTAACCACGTCACACTATTAGTTGTTATTACAAAGAACAATGCAAGCAATTCCATAACTGAGGTACCCACCACCTTACAGCAGCTATTTTTCACAATGGTTATGACATTTCATGTAGTCAATGCTGCCTCTCTCTATCATGTTTGTTTTTTTGACCTGTTGTTCTATGTTTGCATGTATCACCTGGTCTTGTGACAAAGTGACAAAGCACAGTCAGTCATTAAGGTTCCCTTCATAGCTGGAATTTGTTGTACATTCTCAGTTGGTAGCAAAGCTCATAGATATATTTTCAAGATTAGGCCCTTTGAGGACACTGGGCAGCTGGAGAACAGACATGTTTTGCAGTTTGGGAATGTGCAGGTGTCGAGTAATTTAGTATTTGCAAGTTCATATGGCCTCACTGAAACCTGTGGGCTGATGACATTTTAAATATATGTATATGGAAAACCTATCTCACTGATTCTTACTTCTGGCTTTAAATCTACTATGTTGAATTTTGTTACATGATTCTGACAGAAAACAAGATCACAAAGAATGTGTGTTTATAGTTCTCTGTTTCCTCTTTTTTTTTCTTTTTTTTTTCAGAATGCAATATAGATCTTTCTATAGCAATTGATATTTCAAGGAGTGTGCAGCCAACAGCCACAATGCTCCTGAAACAGAGACTGCAAGCATTCCTCCCCACACTTCTACTCCAGATGAAATCACTGCCAAATACCAGCTGCAATGCTCCAGTTGAAATTGGGTTCAAGTTCCAAGTATTGGCAGAGAACAAACAATTAATCTTTGACTCTGGTTTTGAAGAGTATAATGAAGAGATCATCCAGAAGTTCTTAGGTGCACAGACCACTGTGGACACCTACATGAATGCAGACTTTTTGCAGGCACTTGAGGAGAACTTCTTTAATGTGACCTCTGCTAAAGTTAAGGTAACTTAATGGTATGAGCATATATCTTGGAAAAATTAGGCAGTGTAATATTTGCAGACTCTGATGCTGTCTGTAAAACATCAGGAAGACAAAAAGAAGTTCAGGAATTGATGATGCTAATAAACAGAATCACAGAATGGTAGAGATTAGAAGGAATCCCTGGAAGTCACCTTCTTCAATCCCTGTGTTCAGGGAGAGTTAACTAAAGCAGGGCCATGTCCTGATGGCTTTTGTGGATCTCCAAGAATGGAGACTCCTCAATGTCTCCAGACAGCCAGTGCAAGTGCTCAGTCACCCTTGTCTTTTCTTAAGTTTATATAGAACCTCTGGTTATTTTGTTGACTTGATATAACCTGATATATCAATTACAATTCCCTGGAAGCTCTGCCAATTTACCTGTAGTGAGATGGTACCCAGAATATTTGGCTTAATACATGTGATGAGTATTCCCACAGATAACCTTCTTATATCGACCATGGAATGATTGTACTTTAGGCAGTGGAAAGTAGTTTTCTTTCAGGAATTCTTATTCCTAAAAGGAAACTACTTTCTTATTCCTGATTCTGTATCTTTGTCCAGAATAGTGACAGATCGAAACAGAAGTTACAGAAAAAGTTCATCTGAGAAATTTGCTTACGGAAGTTTATTCATGTCATTAACTTGTCAAATAATTAAAAAAACCCAAAAACCAAAGCTGTGTTCTACTTACAGATAACTGATGATCAGGAAATTCTGCCTAGATGCTGCAGATAATTTATTCATCTTGAAGTGAGGTGAAGGGAGAAGCATAAAGTTTCATCTAATCTCTCCTGAAATGAATGGGGATTCTTTCAACTTGAGTTCAAGGCATTCAGATCTCATTGGAGTGTTTCAGGATCAATGCCTTGACAGTTTATCCTTGATGAGGCACTGACTCTGTAAAGCACTGAGTATGTCCTGTTGAAGCTGTTTGAATATTAGCACTTACTAAGGTCTCCATGCAGGAAGACCTTCCTACTAAGGAAGAACTGGTTAGTTCTTGCTAAATATTTAAGGGGTTTCATCTTCCAACTTTATTTTTGCTTTTATGAAACACCAATTTTCATCTGGCATGGAGTGAGGAAGCCATATTACAAATTCCTCTGCTTTCAGATGCAAGTTGGCATTCTATTTTTTACACCAATTGTATAGGTGTGTTTGACTTGCCAGTTTAAGTTGCACCAATTTGGTGCACATTTAAGGAGTTTTTTTCTAAAGATTAGTTAAAATGTCTGAACAGGGAACATGACCACATAAGATTTTGCTTGTTTTGAGTCTCAGAGAAAGAACTTGTTTGACATAAAAGTAAAAGCAATGCTTTTTTCCTCCTAATTGCCAGTTCTGGAGATCAGCATCAAGCAAGGCTTCTTTCTGCTTAGGCATTATTATTATAAATAAAAATATGCTGCATATCTCAGCACTTTACCAGTGGATTAGTATTCTTCTCTGACACTGTTTATGTACAAATTGAAAGTACAAGACTTTAGAATGCATATGAAATCACAATTTAATCTTCCTAGGATCCTGAGCAATAACATGCTTGTTCTGTAAAGATTATTAGTTATAAAACTCATCAGGGACCATGATTATGTGTTGGTTGAATTTCTTCTTTTCTTTGTTATAGACTTGCTTAGCAGCAAAAGAGTTGGACCTAATTCCAGCATTTTCAACAATGGATGTGTTCCAACAAGAGCTTGATATAAACAAGTATAAACAAATGCTTTGTAAACATAATAACATATCTTTACATACCTTTACATATATTTACATTTATATGCCCACAGTAACACCCCACATTCCCTGTTCCCCTTGTTTTTAAATAGAAAGATCATTAAAAAAAACCAACCAAACCCAGGCCTACAGCACTGTCTCTACCAATCTCTGATGAGTTTACCCATCTATGGTCCAGCTCTCCACTGTATCACACGGTGCTTGAACAAGCATAGAATTTGTACCAGTGCCTCCATATTGTATGTTTGGTAACTTACCAGTTAATTCCAGCTTAAATTCTTGTCTCCTGACTGCTTTAGTACAGATGTGGGATGTTTGGTGTGGCAGTCACTTCATTTGCTTTTGTCACCTGTGGAAAAATGTACCTTAACAGAAGTAACAGGTTTTGCATTGGTCAAAGCTGTGCCTTGCATAGGGAATGTAAAATGTAAAGGGTGGGAGGGAAGAAGCTCTAGATGTGCTTGCGCACTTGCTGGTTAGAGAGTTTAGGAGGATTTTAAGTTATTGCCATTGAGGATAGGACAAAATTTATTTGTGCACCTTCTTTCTGGGCAAACTAATCCACTCTGTGAGTGGAACAAATGTAAAGGGTGGGAGGGAAGAAGCTCTAGATATTCTTGTGCTCTTGCTGGTTAGAGTGTTTAGGAGGATTTTAAGTTATTGCCACTGGGCAAACGAATCCACTCTGTGAGTGGAAACTGAGAAGTCTTCTGTTGGTTTGAAGAGGGAATTGGAGAGAAATGGCAACTTGAAGGGTAACTGAGAAACTGTGCTTTTCTTCTATACTGGAAGAAACTTAACTGTAACTCTTTGGCCTGAAAAGATGGAAATGTATCCAATGCAAATTATTAGCATCCTGAGGTGAGCCAAACCTTATGTCTTAAGAAGGAAACATAGGGCAGAGGATGGAGAAGGATTATGACCTGCCTATGTGGAAGGACAAAAGGACATAAACATATCCATAGGGGGAGGATTAGACGCAGAGAGGATGCGCTTCCTGGTGTTGACAGCCATAAGGAGCTGCTCTTGCAGAAATGGGAGAATTTGCTCTAAATTCTTCTCCACATTCACATATAAGAGAGCTCTTCAGACATCAGAGAAGATTTTTCAGTGGGTAAGTTAAGATGATAGATATAATATGATAGCTATGCTATATTCAGCAAGAAAAATCCCTCAAATGGAAGTGCTATCCAGGAAGAGAGGCTTTTGTGTTCCGTTCTCATTGTTCCTCGTTACCATTTTCCATCACATTTCAGGTCTACCACAGTGTAGTGCAATTTGACCATCTCATAGCCATTTCTCAATGTGAGCTGTAATTCTTACAAAGACTGTACTTTCAGTTTCTTTGCAATTGATTTGTCATTACTCCCCTTCCTGCCAGGTTCTGTTAATATTTTCAGATGGGCTGGATGATTCACTGGATAACCTGAAGAAAGCAGCAGAGTCACTTCGCTTTAAAGGTATTACAGCACAACTTTGATACTCCTGCCTCCTTCTACCACAGGCTGATGTACAACTCCTCCATTTTCTACTTGACACTGACACTCCACACTCATGTGGAATTGCCCAGGAGTCCCTGGGAGAGTATTTGCTTCTTCTTGTGAAGCAGTGTACATGTTGATTTGTCACTATATGGCAGATGATGCCAGAGACATGCCTAGAGGTGCAGAGGTTCTAGTTTCTAGAGTCCAGCTTCAACAGCTGGAGGAACTCAGGATGGACCCTTCTAACTGATGAGAACAGCACCATAGGTTAGATACAACTCTGACTTCTCTAGGAAAAAGCAGGTTTGAACTTGTGTTTGGCCACTGAGTAACATTCTGGTCTGACAGCTGGAGAGAAAAGCCAATTGGAAAATTACTGGTCTGGATTTTTCTCTTACACATTTTTCTCAATAGCTCAATTTCATTTGACATATTGTATTGAAGACATAAAATGTAAGTCTTTCAGGGAATTGCTGTTATTCAAGTTTATATTGTTGGTTAAATCGTATTTACAATAATATAAATGATTGTAATTAAATACAAATTTAGGTATTCACTAATTTAAATTTGTGCTTATGTTGAAGGTCTTGATGCACTTCTGTTAGTTGGCCTGGACAATACACAGAACTTGACTGAATTTTGGGAAATAGAGTTTGGCAGAGGGTTTGGATACAATGAACCTCTGAATGTTGGGTTTGCAGATGTTGCCAATATTTTGCAGAGAAATCTTGTAAGTCCTTCTGTGATATAAACAAAAAGTGGGGGGAAATCAGTCTTTGTTTATGATTAGTATATGTAAATGAAATTTTTCTTGTAATTTTTCAGGATACTGTTGCAGAGAGAAAATGCTGTAAGGTTATTTGTAAGTGTCTTGGAGAAAATGGTGATCATGGTGTCAGAGGAAATCCTGGAAGGAAGGTAGGAGTTCTAAGATAGATATTACATAAGAACTTTTTCATTTTTCAAAGTTTTTCTGGCTTTTTGTAGTGTTTCAGAGCATGCATGTGTGTCTCCATAACATTTAATGCTAGGACAGATGAAGGAGAAACATGAAATGTGATCCTTTCTCTGCTGCATTCTCCTATGCAAAATATTTTTGTAATGAAAATAATTTGTATATATAAAAATCATTAAGCACTCTACTGCACCAATTCAGCAGAAAATGGAGAGGGATTAAAAAAATAAGTCTGATTAATTAAGAGCCTTATTATCTATTGGGAATGAGAAACTTCCAACTGACATGCTGAGAGTAGAAAATAATAATTTTTCACTAGGTATGTGCCTTATCCTTTTGTGACTGGTTATTCCAAATGTCCTCTTCTATAAGTCTGTTTTGATCCAAAAGGATTACTTCTTTTTAAGTTTAAAGATTTAAAGTTGGGGTTTTTAAGCCTTTTTGAATATTACAGATATGACTACTTCTACAGCATACTAGTAGAATTAATTATTAAAGTTTTTAATATATGTAGTCTCCATTTGACTACTATTCATTCCATTATTTCTACTTATTCCAGTAGCATGTGAGATAAATGATATCTGCAGTTCACACTCTTCAGTTATATGGTTGCAGTTAAATGAAGTTTTGGTTATCTCTTAAGAAAAGTATAGTCTTCTAATACTTCTTCATAAACCAATTTACTGGGTTTTTTTTCCATTACTCTTGTTGCTTTTCTTATACCTTTCTGTTTTACTAAAAGACTAGATTAAGGTGCTTAGACAGTGTTCAGAATGTAAACATAGTTGTCTTGCAGCTAGAAATTCCCTGTGTCCCAGTTTCTCTCTGCTCAAATTTTGCCCAAAGGGTAATGATATTTGCATGACTTCCAATATAAAGTTGAAACGTTCCTGTGTGTTGCAAGGCATTGCAATAACTTTGTCCTAACAAGTTTCCAACTCCATATATTTTTCATTTCACCTTAGAATTTCATTACTATAATGCTTTCTTTTCCAAGTCACTAGAAAGATGTTTCATTTGGCCAGGTATCCCAATGAGCTTTGTTAAGCCATCACAGAGGTCTCTGAAATAACAGCTGAAACTGTATATTAACCATTGTTCTTTTTCTTGGATTTACATTTGGGAGGCTTTTTCCAGCCATGTCAAATACACAGGACTGTACACAGTGTCTGTGTAAATGCAGGAAGCCTGCCCTCCTTAGCATAACCATATCTTTCAGGGAATGTTTTCTATCTCTATGTGCAGAATAATCTGGTAGAGATGAACCCAGTGTGAGCCCAGTGTTACTTTTAAATTCTTCTTTTTCAGGGAAGTACAGGTTACAGAGGATCTCCTGGCCATCCTGGTGAGGAAGGTGGGATTGTAAGTAAACATTTGTCTTCCTGCTATGATGATGTTAGTTGGTGCCTGAACCTGTACCCATCAATGTTAACCCAAAATGTGTTAGAGGAACAGGTAAATAGATCTGTTTCTCTGTGCCCCTGCACCTCATAGTTAGGCAGTTAAAAAAGCAAAGTGAGTTAGTTATTCAGTTTAAAAAACCAACCCACCTTCAAGTACAGACAATTGAGTTAGAGATTGATAATGCAGTATAAACATAGCATGATAATGAGAGCAAATAACCAGGTGCAACTCAAATTAGTAATTGATATTCTCTTATGGCCTGAATTAAAATTTGCAGGAGACTTGCATTTGTGTCCTTAGTGCAGTGAATAGTGATACAGTTCTGTCTTGCTTTAGTCTTATGTGTAAAAGTCTTATGATAAAAAGTCTTATGTGTAGTCTTATGATAAATTAACCAGTAATCATCATTGTATGGATGACATTGAACATTTTCCTTTGTTTCTTAGGGGGAGAGAGGCCCAGCCGGTTTCAGTGGGACTCAAGGAGACAGGGGATGTGCAGGTGTCAGAGGCCATAAGGCAAGTGTGTACCTTTGAAACATTTCCTAATTTTGTTTCCCATAACTGTTTTCTGTGCTGGGAACAAATCCCTGTGCTGTCTCCCTGAAGCATGGATGAACATCAAGATCCAGCTGTAGGAATGGCATTTTGAGAGACATTTTGTGTAACCCGAGCATGGTTGAAT
This sequence comes from Passer montanus, assembly GCF_014805655.1. NCBI lineage: Eukaryota > Metazoa > Chordata > Aves > Passeriformes > Passeridae > Passer > Passer montanus. The sequence continues at coordinate 1,833,733 of NW_024356505.1, read as the reverse complement.
GGCTCAGGATTTTGCTGACTAAGCAACTTGATGATGACTTTGTCACCACCAACTCCAAGCTGGCATAAGTTAAAGCTATAAAGCTTTATGGAGTGGGAATTAAAATTAAGCCTGCACTGTCTTCCCAGAGGATAGGAGGAAATCCCATATGTGACAGTAGAAGGTTTTACAGTAGGGACTACCAATACTGAGCTCAGCATACCTCTGCACAATAAGCTATTGTGCCCTGCTTTTCAAGCTCAATAAAAACACTTCTACCAAATTTCATCTATATTTATTTTCAATTTCAGGGGGCCAGAGGCTATAGAGGAAGTCAGGTATGTGTTTTCATGTGTGATCCATTTTCTTTGAGAACAGAGTTCTGCTTCCTTTCATATCACTCTGTAAAATGAAATTTTCAACAAGGAAGAAAAATAGTGTAAAAACTTCACAGAATTCAATGTACTTTTGCTATGGTTCTATAAGGATGGATTTAAGGTACTTATCACATTAATCAAAATCAGCAGTCATGATTGGATTTTTATATTATTGCAGTCTATTAGTCTAACTGACAGGAAAAGGATTTATTTACTAACTAGTTTGATAATCTGTTCAGGTGGTAATTCTGGTCCTATGGAGCTCATTCTAATTGTGAAGAGGAGCAGAGGGAAAAAAAGGTTGTAACTAATATTTATTGGGGGTTTGGACATAATTTTCCCTAGATTATTATTGACAGTATTATTTGCAGTATCCAAACTTCTCTTCAAGCTGTGTTTGTCATCTCATCTGCTGATATTTCAAGGCTCCTTGTTTAACCTTTCAAACATACCTGTTCATGAAGGAGATATGGTCACCAATTCAATAATAAAAAGTGAAGCCTGGAAGACAATGATCTATAACAGTAATAGTTTCCAAGCCACAGTGATTAAAAAATTAACTTGTATTTAAATGCTTTGATACAAAATCACTCTAAAAATGAGTTATGAGCCTCAAAGATTCAGAAGATGTTTGCCTCCATAACCGAGCATCTTGGAGAAAGTTCAGAGAGTTTTTCTGAAAACTCAGCTCTAGTTAAAGTACTGCTCTGTACTAACTTTTTAATCTTCTCATGTGTTTCTCTTTCCTTTTCCTTTTTTTTCTCTATATTCTCTGAAGTAATTTGTCTTTCTTACAATGTTCAAAATGTCTGATTATAGAAGAGGGAGAGTACTTGCTGATGATTTCAATTTGTCAAAGTTAAATAGTGCAGTAGGTCTTACCAGTTGCACAGACTTGATTGAAATCCAGTGAATATGTGAATTTCTACATTATGTTGTGTTGTTATAGCCACACATTTTATTTTAAATAAAAATATGAAACTTTCAGCACATAAAAGAAGTGATTAAATTGTGCCAACTCAGTAAGGTTGAAGCAGTTTATTGAAGTTACTGAAATCTGGAAGGCATTTTATTGTAGCTATTTGAATAAAAGGAAATGCTGAATGTTTTAATAGTATGAAGTTTGGCTCAGGTTTTCCAAGGTAGGAAGTGACTGATAGAAAAAAATAACACTTCAATAAAAGTAATGATTACTTAGTGCTCAAAATTTTTCTCAAATGCTTATTCAAGAAATTCTTGTTTGTGACATACGAATCTAATCAAAATGTACAGCCAGCTGTCTTTTCTTGTAGTAGATACAGAACTGTTTTAAATTAAAGTTCTTCCTCAGGAATTTTAACTAGGAGGTTTGCAGCATCAGTTTAGCATCAAAACCTACAAAGCATTTGTATCTGTGTCTGTATCAGGGTGAGACTGCTGACAATTTTAACTTGTTCTTGTGCCACTTTCAGTGTTTGTTGAGTATCATTTCAGCTTTCTGCTTAGTTGTCTCTGCTAAATTAATTTCTTACTACAAATTAAGCCAACACAGTTAATGCCTTCATTTTCATCCTAGTAAAGGAAGACGGAAGAAGTTTCACAATACCCTGTAAAAATTGAGTTTATTTGTCTGAGTCTGAAACATTGTGGGGCATACATACAAGAGATAAGAGTCTAACAGTTTTAACTTTATTTAGATGCCCCACACAAGTTAACACTGCAAACTCCTTAAGTCTGGGATGAGTATTTAGTGGGAAAATGACTTCCATATCTGTTTGCAATGCAGTGTATCATTTTTGCAGGCAAAGGGAAGAGAAAAACGATATTAATTTGAAAGGGAAGGTGACTGATATTTATGTAGCACTGGTATTTTATGTACTCTTGCTGAAAGAGTTATCAAGTTTCTTTAAAAATCCTAAAGTCCAAGATCAATCTTCTGTAATTATTTTTCAATCATGGTTATTCTTTCTGTTTCTCCAATCCACTCTTCATATTATAAAACTATGTAAGAAAGCACAGTAAAAACACATATGATGGTTGAAATCAGAATTACAAGGTTATCAGTATGATAGATCAAATACTAGTAGTTTATTTTGGAATATATTTGCATTTTGAAGGTCCTGCAGCTGGGAAAAGATTTAAAAGCTAAAGGAAGGAAAAGCAGAATTTAAATCCTGATGGAAATCCATAATTTGAATAGCTGTTTTTCTCATTAAGTATCCTTAACAGTTAGTTTTAGAAATTGTTATAGCAATTATAATTTATTATTCTTGTTATTCTTATTAACCATTAAAATCACAGATCTTATTCAAGTTTGCAAATGCACGGTGAACTCTTCTTTCTTTGCTCAAAGAGACAAGTGGACTAATGCTAATTAGCTTTTTTTTTTTCCTTATTGCAACAGGGTGATCATGGTGAGCGTGGATTTGATGGCACTGATGGAGAGCAGGTAAACTTTACTTTAAATGTGCAGTGCTGTTAAAGACACCAACCTCAGGGTTCAAAGGTACAGATTTTGTGCCTTGAATAGGCTTTAATGCTGAACAGAAGTTCTGTTGTTGTGTTTAGAATTGTGTACGTGATTGAAGCTAGATTCTGCCAGAAAAAAATCCTGCCAGAACCTGATTTAGTAGAAAGAACAAACATTAATTTTTATTTCTTTCTCTCCCCTTTCTGAGTCTAGGGAGATCGTGGATTTCCTGGACCTTCTGGAGAGAAAGGCAGCAGAGGAAAATGGGTGAAGTACCCCTTACAGTAATGTTTAGATGTTATGGAAACCTCTTTCCAAAGTGTAATGCTGTCTGTAATGCCTGTGAGTTGTTTTTAATAGCTGCCTGTTCTCTAATATGCTCTCACTCCTGCTCTAAATCAGTGTACCTCCACTGACTTCAACAGATCTGGAACTCTGCTGCCATAGATATTATTTATACTTGTACCTGAATTGTTTGTGCTCTTTTTATGAATTTAGGGCAGAAAAGGCCCCAGAGGAGAACCAGGTGAACGAGGAGAATCTGGTCTAAGAGGAGATCATGTAAATGCATTCCTTTATTTTTATTATATTTCACTGATTTGCACCTCAATTTTGTGATAGAGATGTCTGAAATATTTGAAGTTTTTTTCTCGGTCCTAGAAAATGCAGTACTTGGCAAGAAGAATGGCATATTCTAGGAGTCCTGAACTCTTTAGATGCAGATGGACTGATGTGTTTTGATGTGTTGCTTGGAAGCAGGTGTTTAAGCCTCAGGACTCCTGCTTGCTTATGATTTTTTGGTTGGTTTGGTTTTCTGTTTTCAGCATAGGCAACATAAATTCTTTTGGAGCTGCTTATCATAGAATTATCATAGAATTATCATAGAATGGCTTGGGCTGAAGGGAAACCTAAAGATCATCTAGTTAGTTCCACACCCCCTGCCATGGGCAAGAACACCTCACACTAGACCAGACAGTCTGGTGAAAAGACCAGGACTAGGTCAGTCTTCCCTGTTTGTTCCCACCCTACAGAGGAATTCTGGATCACTTGAAAGCCGTTTGCACTGACTCTTAGTTAGCAATTTATAATGATGCAAAGGCAAGTTACTTCTTTATATTCACATTTTTTCTTTGCATGTTCCAGAGACCTACATAAATGCATTCCCTGGACTAAAATTCCAGTGCAGACACCATAATTCTTGTCTTGAAAAGAAAAAATTTTGTCTTTTCACATATATTTCAAAGACTTTGTTCCAAAAAGTCATATATTGTGCTGACTCGTGTCTTTAAAGCTTATATTGGAAAAAAAAAAAAAGAGTTCAAGTGACATGGTAATTTGCCTCTTTGAGAGATCAGGATTTCACCTGATCTAGCATTAAGTGGCTAAATAGAATCCATTCTAGTGTAAGCCCCCAAGTGAAACTCATGAGTTATGACTGTAACTCAATTAACTGTATCAAATCAACCAGAACAGTTTCACATTTTCAGTTTAATTTGTTGTCCATTAGTAATTTTGCTTTTAATCCCTGTGGAAAAGAACTTGGTGGACTTTGCAGAACTTCCTATATTGAGTTCTTATAAGCATCATCATTTAAAATAGCCTTTTTATTCTTTGCTCTCTTTAATTACAAATTTAATTAATTCTACTTCTGTATCCTTCTGCTGTAGTCAAAGTAATAAAGGTATGGTAACAGAAAATGCTGAGCTTTCTATTGATTCTTTTCAGGGAGATCCTGGGGCTACCAATAATGTTACTGGCCCTAAGGGTGAAAAAGGAAACCTGGCATCACAGGTAAGAAAGCTGTTCTATTTTGTGGAGAGAGGATTTGCATAATGGCTAATTTCTACTGGCTGTCCAGTGACCAAGGAGGTTTTTGTTTGTCTGCAACACAGAAAGCTTTAGGAACTGCTTGATACAAGAGAAAAAAAAAGTTTATAAAGTCTATGGAAATTTTCTCACAATGCAGAGCTAATGGAAAATGTGGATTTAGTATAAATATGTTATTCTTCCACAAATTTACATCAGTAGCCTGAAAGGCTTTTGGTAATGAGTTCTAAGGATACTGTTAAAAATTTTGCTGGGAAACATGCACGGGGCATCAACAGACTATACTCATTTTGTTATGGAACTCCTGTTGCCTCAGGGTAGTGGGTAAACTCCATTTTGATCTTTAAATAGAATAAAAGAGCTGGGATATATGCTTATATAGTGATATTTGAGTTTTTAACAGGTGTTTTAACAAAACTGTGAGGAAAGAAGCATAACAGAAAAGCATGGTAAACAAAGCTGATAAGTAGTTGGACAGTAGCAAAAACTGATGGTGAATGAAAGTTTAAGAGGATGGTAAATATGTGAGAAAAATCCACTGTTTCAGAAGTCTGTTTATCTCTGAACAAGTAGGATTGTATGCATACATGTATGTCTGTGCAGAGTGTGCTGAAAGCAGTAGAAAAACTTGGAGGGTTACTTTTGGAAGAATAATTGGGTTTTGATGATGCTTTGGAAGCAAATTTCATCTTATGTAGTCCAATTGAAGTAAACAGAAATTATTTCACAGAAGCCTTGACCTAGTATAGGCTGTTAGTAACTGGAAATCCAAAATAGATATGATCTGTCTGGTTTATAATTTTTGAGTATAAATTATTTGTAAAAAACAAGAATCGGCATTAGTATGACACAACTGATTGCAATGAAAATACTTAGAAGAAGAAACAAAGAAGGAATGTATAAAGAAGAATGTGCACGTACAAGAAAAAGAAAAGAGCGTTTAAAGAGCTTGGTCATTACTTTGTTTTGCAGGGAGACCCTGGCCCACAAGGACTCCAAGGAGAGCAGGGTGATGCTGGCCTAGATGTAAGAATAGCAATCAATGTGGGGTGGAAATAACTGATAAAAGACACAGTGGAGTTCCCACCAAGAAAAACCATTTTTGTCTTCTTCCTTTCATGCCACCCTTCAAACTCTGCAAGAGAGAAGAAAAATCTTCTAAAGTTTTCAAAGAGAAACACATTTGGCTTCAAATCTGGCAGCTTATATATATTGCAATGTGTTTTATTTTCTTTAAAATCAGGAATTTGCATTCCTGTTAATTCCAGGTCTGATTCATGTGAAGTAACAAAACTTAATTTCTTTTTCAATGAGTCTTAAATGCTTCAAGATTCCACCCTAGATTAATCTATCTTTTCTTTCTGCCCATGACTACATGTTTTCTATGCCTGTTCAAGCATATAGATAAGCTCACTGTAGCTGAGCTGCTCTTTTTTAGTTCACTGGAGACGGGAAATTGTGAAGGCCCCTCTCCTAGTCTGTCAGAATTGTGCCTAATGCCAAAGTCTGGCATGATCACTCCTCAATCAGGCTGCAAAAACATCCTAAAGGCCTCCTTAGGTTTGTGAGGTTTGCCAGTAACATTCACTAGAGCTGCTGAGCAGTGTGCAGCAGGAAGTGGTGCAAACCTCTGGGCTCACAGGGGGAGAAAAGGCCTTTTGTTCTCTTTATTTTAGCCAAAGGGCAGTTGACTGGGAAGATGGTTTCCAGAATTTTGTTGAAATGTTTTCTCTCTGCACTCATTAAAGATCTAAAATATTTTTTTCTTTTTGAGAAGACTTACCTGTGTAAGAATTTCTGTCCCAAATCCACCTTTTTCTCATTTTTTTAACCTTAAATCTTTATGTGGAAATAATCTCTGCTTTCTTTAAGCTGTATTTGGTTTTATTGTATGTATAATATGTTTTATGATAAATTGCTGTTTCACATATTGCTCAGTATTCTGGATGTAATCTCTCATGCCATTCCTTCCTAGGGTGCAGCAGGTCGAAGAGGCCCTCCAGGTATAAAGGTGAGTGGCTGACACTGCTTCTACCTATTTATATGCAGCTACATGTCCAGCCTGAGTGTTTGCTCCTCTTAAGGGAAAAAATTCATTGTGAGCCAAGACACAAGTGTTTAATAATCAAAAGTCTATTTCAAGCTAAGGCAGCCTTTGAATCTCAGGTGGGTGTAGTAGAGACCCTCCTGACTTGAAGGATTTAGAATTGGAAGGGATAAAAGGACAGTCAAAATAAAAGGACAGTTACTTTTACTGTTAGGGCAAGTATGGGAAAGTAGCTAGAGAAAAGACTCTCACTGAAGATTACAGGAATGAGAAGTCAGGCTGGAAAGTCTGACAGTTTATTCCTCCTTTGCTGCACATACACAGAGATATGCATGATACACATGTGCAGCACAGATAAAATTAGGGCAAGTCCTACACAATGCCTTGCTCAAAATAAACAGTGTTAACTGCAGCTCTGACAATTGGCTCAAACATATAACATAATCAAGAGTTTGGAAATAATTTCCCAAGGCAATATCTAGAAGAATATAGGATGTACAGAATAGGTCAAGCCCACTGCATGATGACTGATCATTCTACGAAGATTGTCTGGTAGAAAAATCTCTCATGTAATTGAAAGATGACAAAATCTCTCTCGTTGTTAGGTGGTAGCTCTAGATTTATACCTCACAGAGTCACAATGAAAGAAAACTTTCCTGAGATGTACTTAGTAAAGGCATTACTGCAATTCTCTAATGATGATCCAGATAATGTTCTTGGAAAAGAAAACTTGTTTGTCCCAGCGTATGAATTACAAAATACAGTTATCAAAGCAAATCTAAAAGCAGCTATATTCAAGGGTGGGTTAGTGCAAGTAAAAATTAAATTCTAGGTATTCTCAAATACAGGTTACATAGGTAACCTCAAATATTGGTCGTTCTAGAAAACCTTGCTTTAGCACAAGTGGTTCACATTTGACCCAATCTCTTTGCCAAGTTGCTAACCTCATAAGGAAGATGGCATATGCCATGATACAGCATTTCCCTCTTAGTGCATATGAACCCAAGGAAACATTACAATTTTGTGTACAACACTGTCAGTACCAGCAGGGTTGAATATATCTTGAAGTTCTGCTGTGTGTTTGAGTCTGGGGAATGGGTAGAGTTGCAGTTTCTGAATGAAAGTGCCAACCAGCATTTTGAGTAAGTCAGGTGTAAAATATTAATAAATAATAGCAAGAATAATCATAGTGATGCAATATAGAACAGAAATTTCAGTGAAGGAAAAGGGCTATCTTTTATGGCAATAATATTTCTTCAGCAGCACAGTGTTTGATTTGTCCCTGATCTCTGGGCTTCCTGTCCCCCTCCTGTCAAGAGGCTTTGCAATACCTTTATTACTTTTTTCCTCTGTGTGGTAGCCAGGTAACACAGATTTTTTAGATTTAGAATGATTCAAATTAATATTTCCCTGGGAAATGTCAATCAGAAGGGAGAGTCCCGCAAGTTCTCTAAACTGCAGTCTGGTCACTTCCCAGGTTTTTGCAATACACATGTATGCTGTGTGCCAAACCCCTTTTTCCCACCTGGTTTCCGAAAGCCCCAGTTTGAATTTCACCTTGAGAATCCAAAATTTTCACTGAGGCATTGCAGATAGGAATAGACTGGAAGATTTTTAATACTATCTGCCAGCAGGAAGAAAGCACCATGCTTTGGCTATTACCAGGATCAGCATAACTTGAAAGAATATAAGCATTTTGCAGTTGTTTCCTATTTCTATCTCAGAAATTCTTTATAGGGTTTATGAAGACATTTTAGATAAAAATATTGAAGAATATTCATCAAGTCTGCCTTTTAATTATTCCAGTCCTTGCTTGATCACTCAGAAATCCATTTCTTGGGTAATTATGAAACTTGTGAAACTTTTTTTTTTCTTTTCTTTTGCCTGTTGGATTGCAGCTGATATCTAATGAATATTTGCATTATTCTGTCAGGTACTAACAAAAAGAAATAATCCACCTAAGTTATGGTTGGTAACAGGACCAAAACTGAAGTCTGTGGAAATGGTTGTGTACCATATCTTCGTTGTACTAACAAGCACAAGAACCTTATTTGGTTAGAAAATAAGAATGTTCAACTTGTTTAGTAAATTCACAGAGTACAGAGTTAGTTGAACCTTTTAAAGTAATTTAACCTTAGTTGAGACAACCCTCTTCATCTCCATGGAAGCCCCCTCAGCCAGTGATGCAGCCACCCTTTTGTAAAATGGCAGGGAACAAGGGAAATTACTGAAACTCACAGCAAGAGAGAACTTTCAAACTCTCTTCATTCAAGTACTTGATGATTAGCTTTGACTTCTAAAAGCATGTAAAAAACATTTGTCTGGGCCAATGAGCATTGAAAAGTAGGTACCAATCAATGATCAAATGCAGGTAATGTAGATAGCCTTCACTGAAAAGGTGTAAAAAGTGAATGGCACGGAGAATTGCACGCTTCTGTCTTCCACATCCCGGGAGAAGCAAGATGGAACAGTAAACACTGCAATACAAAAATGACATCCATCCTTGGGTGAGATTTTGGGTGTTGTGTCCATCCACTGAGATCTCTTGCATGGCAGGATGTTAAAAAGCTGCCACAGGGCATAGCTCTATCAGCAGAAGTTATGAGAGCTTCTCTGTGAAACTCTCCTGGTGTCCCTGGGCTAGAAAGCAGATCTATTTAGTCTTGATGTTTGTGGGGTCTTCAAGAAGCCTTCTGTGGACCACAGTATCCTGCTTTGTAAGGAAATTAGATATGGCCAGTCCCTCTGGAGGAGGAAGGTTTTCTGCTGAAATGGGATAAAAAAGAATCTCTCTTTCAGGTAGATAAGAAGGATATTTGTGATGACGTACTGAGAGACAAATTATCAACTTAGAGACAGTGAGCCAGAATCCACCCACCTAACACAAAAGGACTTGTTTTAGGTTCAGCTGTTAATAAAAGGCACTGAAATAACACCCTCATCAACAAAGTAATTAATTTCTCTTGCAGTCAGCATGAACACACTGGTGTTCACCTATATATCCACATATCCTAAAAAAGACTCCTCCCAGGACTTGCAGTTCCAATTGTCTGTCCCTTTCTGTGATAAAAGGAGGCTAATTTTTTCAAATAGTTAAAATAACATAAAGAAGCACAACTAGCCATTCTTAACAGTCAGAAGTAGTCAGGAGGCAGAAGGAATAGAAGGTGTGATGTGGTATCAGAGACGAGAGGTGTTTGTCACAGACAAGAACAACACTGCAATCTGTGTGATGGAAATAAAGCAAAATAGTGAAGAGAAAAAGGAGATTAACTTAGAGGAAGGCAAGAGAGAGAGGAAAAGGCAGGGGAGAAAAAAGGACAACCATTTTTCTGGGTTTTGATTCAAAGTAAATTTAAGTAGATGAAAATTTTAGATTGGTTTTCAATTTTAGTAGCATGTGCCTAAGATATGTATCCGTTTTTATTGAAATTATTTTTGTGGAAATCTATTTATACTTGATTTTTTTTACATCTGTCAATATCATATACTCACTGATGTTCCATTTTACAGTGTTCTTACTCTGGCTGTAAATCAACATTATTTTTTCTTTCGACTTTTTTTTTTCTGTTGTTACCTTTTGTTTCATTCATAAGCTGTAGAATGAAATTTCAGCCTTTTAAATCATTTTTCCTCAGAAGATTCTTTCCAGAATTATCTGTTTCTCAAGAATCTTCAGACATATGTTTATGATTTCTCCAGTGAAAGAGGGTTTGCAAGACCTGTAATATCTTGATGCTAATTGTCACCATGTTGCTCAATCCAGAAGACAGTGAGTATTTCTTATGGATATCAGCTAAACTGACTCATCTTCAGATGGCAGCTTTATGGAGATGGGAGCTGGAAATTTTTTACCGTCATCAAGGCAGATTTGATTTGCCTCACTGAATAACCAGAGTGAAATATGGAGAGTAAAAAGGGGTCTAATTCTAGTGTGCTTGTGAAGTCGTGATTCCCCCCCAGAGCCATCCCCCATGGAGAAGGGTAAAGAGGATCTACCCTTGTGGCCTGGCTTTATGACTTCTGGTCTTCACAGTAGACAAAGGTAATGCACAAATATTGCTGAGACATGGTGTAAAATGTATTCAGCAAAATAAAACAGACCTCTTCTGCTGCAGCTTTTATATTCATCACACCCCCCAAGAAACCAAAGAAAAGCTGCTCCTCTGCTTTTTGAGTTTTCTTCAACAGGAATTTGAAGCTGTTTGAAAACTGTTTGAGAGCATTGAAAAGCATTCTGTCAACTGATACTCTGCACAGATACTAGATTATTATCTTTTGATATACAAATGGGAGATACTAATTTGTCTGTGTTCATTGTTGTTTTCTTGGGGTTTTTTTCTGGCAGGGTGAGCAAGGAGATCTGGGAGAAACAGGTTACTCAGGAGAAATTGGTCTTCCAGGCCCACAGGTAACTAATACAACTTCTGAGTTGTTTTTATGTTAGTTATGGAGAAAATACATTTTCTGCCTTGATATTTTGTATTTTGGAAAGCTTTGCTAACTTCAACTAATGAATATTATGAGTAAGACTCCTTGGCAAATATTTTCTGTAAGCCTAGGAATTAAATGTGACAAGTTACATGGGTGCAACTTCTTGTGAAATTAAAAGAGGAGCATGAGTAGCAAAAATAAGTAATTTAGCCAACACATTTCCAACTTACATGATATTATAAAGCAGATATTACCAAAATGAATTAATTAGAAATTGCCAACAATAAATACATAAAACCTATTGCATTGACAAAACCTTGTGAGAAAAGCCTTGTGTTTAAAACATTTGCTAGGTGAAGTAATTTTGAAGAGAATTATTGTGGTAGACACGATAAAAGATGCTCTTAGATGCTTCTAACTTTTAAAGATGTTTAAGTTTGAAGATGCTTTTAACTTACATTTTAGGATGGAGAAAGCATGCCTGGTTGATAGTAGGCTGCTGATGGCTTTCTTGGTATCCTTAGACATCTCAGTGGGTCTCTGAATCAGACTGTCAGGCCATCTCAGGTGCTTCAAACAACAAATCTGTATAACAAAAGCAAGAAGTTTCACCTGTAAAATAAGGCTTGTGAAACAGGCACTGGGATTCTGGTCATTGCAGCAACATGATGGTCATTGAAGGGCTGTTAACATTGAACTGACTTTTTGTCTCAATGGCTTCTTTACATCAGGGCCCAAGAGGACCACAAGGGATCAGAGGACCTCCTGGACCACAAGGCATGCCAGGCCCTCTGGTTAGTTTTAAATAATATATTCCTTCTGTACCCTTTAGGGCTTTTCATTCTCAGTATTGATGTTGTTTTTATAAGGAGTTTTCAAAAAGCTTATAAAAAGTAGAAACAGGGCTTTTTAGTGTAACACTTAAGGAAACTGATTTGCAGTCTCATATGGTAAAATAACAGCCTTGAAAATAAATTTAGGTGTGTGAATAGCAAGTGTTAGGGTGTGATGAGGTTGTAACTATTGAGCTGCTGAACTGTCTGCTGAACTTCTCACTTTTGTGATGCTGTTGATTTTGGGGATTCTTGTTCTGGAATTATACCATTGTAACTCAGGACTGAATGTCTATGTTGTCAGCCTTGCTCATCTGTTTCAGTCAACTAATGATGCTCATCCTTACACAGCCAATTACATGTGCTCATTAATATTTTTTGTGCACATATGCATGTATTCACTAGGTATCTATGTAGATAGAAAATAACATTTATGTCATACTTGATAACATTTTGAGAATTTTATGGCAGTTGTACAGATGACAGGAAATAAGTAGAATGATAGCTTGACCATTAACTCTTACTTGTGGTCCTCAAAAGCCCAATATTTTTACGGATTCTATAGTAATTTCAAGTGGCAATGAATCCTTGAGTGCAGTGAGCCCTTGATTTTTTCATTGTGCATCTTTTAACTGATGCCTCTTTTTACAGGGTAGTCTGGGGATGCCCGGTTCACCTGGCTCTGTTGGAAAGTTTGGTGTAAGAGGAGCAAAGGTAAAGATTTTCAAAGTATCTAATGGCAGCAATATAACGGTGTCATTCATTCAAGACTGACCAAAAAAGCATGGACTAACAAAGAGTTAGTTCAGTGCTGTGAAACATGTGGAGAATGTTACGTGTTTAAGATATTTTTAGCTTGCATGTCAAGACAAGTGATGTGCTTAGGATAATCTTACACATACCAGAACTATACTCAGAAGCTTTTAGTGTTGCCATGATCACTGTCGTTAATTGCTCTTGTGGTAATGGTTCTGAATGGGACCTGCCTTCTCACAAAATGGAGCAGAAATAAGGCAGTGCTGACACTTGTGGGTTTTTTATGATTCCTAGAGTCTCTCCAATCCATTGAAAATACTCACCTGGGAATCATATAATATTTCATCTTGGAAGGGATCCATGAGGATCAAGTCCAACTCCCTGCTTCTTGCAAGACTACCTAAAACTAAACCATCAAGAGGATCATTCAGATGCTGCTTGAAGTCTGACAGGCTTTGTGCCATGACCACTTTTCTGGGGAGCCTGTTCCAGTGACCAACACTGGATCAGTGACTTCACCCTTAGGTGAAGAACTTTTTCCTAACGTCCAATCTGACCTTCTCAGTTCAAAGAACCATAGCTGCTTATTTTAACCTTGTTTTTCTAAAGATTCCAAACCAGTCCAAGGAACTTTTGCTATTATGGTGTCTATTTTTGAGGAATGAACATGTTGAGAAGAACTGAATAAGCATGAAGGCAAACAGAAAGGTTTTTACTAACAGGTTGTTGACACCGGAGTTCATTTATAACAAATGTTATCCTTACTTACCTTTCATTTATGTTTGTTGATACGTGAGATTTTATTTAATAAAAATAACTAAGTTTAGGTGCTGTTTTATATTCGAATCTAAAAATCAGAAATAATACCAGCCAGCTAAGCCTTTCCATCTCTTCGAAGGGTTATAACCTTTAGTGACAGAGAGGTATCAGAAGGTCAAAGTGCTGCCATGAAAAGAATCACTCTGTGAAAACATATGTTAAAACAGTGATTAATGTTGGGGAGATAGATGGGAATTTCCATCATACATTCCATTTTGTCAGTCTGCTTTTGTGCTGTTTAATATTAGGGTCTTTGTTAGAAGAATGCTCAGTTAGAAAGTGAAAACAAAAGTGGAACTGAAGAAAAGAAACCCTGCAAGTGGGCTAAGAGCACAGTGGAGACAGCCTGCCTGAGAAATATAATTTGCTATCAACAGGTGCTTCAAGCTGGTAGAATTCCAGAATATGTCCTGCTACCATTAATATAATTTTTTTCAAACCCCACTTTTTAAAAAATTTGTAATTCTTTGTTACAATGTGAGTTTTATTGAGCTTTGGGGTTTAGCTGCATGAATGCTCAGCATATTCTGATTTGCCATGTCCTTTCCAGTTCTACCACCAGGAACAGTCCATGAAACATGGTCTGTAATGGAATGCTTTTGCCCAGCATCAAGTAGTCTATAAAATGTATAGGCACACCTCAATTTAACAGGCAGATTTGCATTTCAGAAAGAATTCTCCTGATTGAGGCAAACTAATGGCTTTTGTGTTTCAATTACAACAGGGTGAACCTGGTGACCCTGGAGAGAAGGGCTTGGCTGGCCACCCTGGACACAGAGGCATTCCAGTGAGTTTTCTGCCCTAACTCAGGACCCCTGTATTTTAATACTGATCCATCTGAATCAGTAATGTCCATTCCCTTCTATTTTCTCTATTTGATACAATTAAAATTATTTCACTTTTGATTCTCAGTTTCCTTATAGACACCAGATTTCTTGTGGGCTAGAGACAATATATTTTCCCTCAAATTCTTTAGAAGAGAGAAAGTATGTTAAAAGTAGGGCACACAGTGGAAAGGGACTATGACCGCTATCCTTGTTTTTCCTCTACAGTTTTTGGCATTATTTGCTAGTGTTTTTAGATTGTGCTTTGATAGCTTGTCCAGCTTCATCAGTCTTAGTAGCTTGGGCACCTCAGTGTAATGGGACAAACTTAATTCCAAAATGAAATTAGATATAAACCTATTCCTCAATTAAAAGCTAACTCACAGTATTTAACCTACACAGGGCATGGATGGCAGAGATGTGTATGGTCCTGAGGGAAGCAAAGGAGCAAAGGTATGTGCTTCAAGTCAGAGAGTCTCCCAGTCTCCACTCTACTGTGTTATCAAACATGATCATCCATATTTGACTAAAAAGAAATTTAAGACATGCAAGGTGCATTTCTAAGGTTCAGTGAGAGGCTCAGGATTACCACAGTCCTTGTGAGACATTATTCCATAGGATATTCTTTTGAGGACCACTCACTATTACTCTTTCCCTGATGTGTGTGTGTATATACGCGGAGGATTGTACTTGCAGTGCACAGTGCTTTCTTCCCACTTCAGCCTGCCTGACTGAACATTGCTATTGGCAAGGGTTGCTGGGCTGCCACTATGGGCTCTTTTAATTTTTCTTGTTTCCAATGAGGGATTCCCTAACTACCAAGGTGGGGGTGATACTCTCCAAACATTCTCACTGTTTTCATGTGAATTTTTTCCCTTGTGTTCATACTGTCAGCAGTAAAATTTGAGGATTAACCTCTGGATTGTTAAGAAATTGTTATAATTCCCTTCACAGTGCTGAAAAAAAAAGTAATTAAATGCCTTCTTCTCTAAAATTGTACAAGAATTCAGCTAAAATAAAAAGTATACAGAGAGTATGAGGTCAAAATCATGGCAGCAGTGGATCAGTCCATGAGCAAAGTGGTCAGGATATTGGAAAAAGCTGCAGTTCTCCTTTCAAAGAGCTTGTGCAATACTGCAACACTAGTCCTTTCTTGTTGCTTGTGAAACAGAAAGCATCCAGTGAATCTCACTGGTAGGCCCATCTGTTTCACTCTCCCTTTCTGTGAGAGAATCAGAGTGCTGCAGAAAGCTGCAGAAAATATATGAAAGGCTTTCTAGGAGCCTCTCCAATAGATGAACTCCTTTTTCTTAAATGGCTTTTTGGTAAAGTGGCTCTTTATTTTTTTTATTTTATTTTTTTTTAATTTTTTATTATTTTGCTGGGCAAAATAATATTTATTATCTTTATTTATTTATAATATTTATTATCTTTATTTTTTATTATTTTGCTGGGCAAAATAATATTTATTATCTTTATTTATTTATAATATTTATTATCTTTATTTTTTATTATTTTGCTGGGCAAAATAATAATACTTATTATTTTCCAATCTCTTTTCTTACCTTCTTAGCTCTAACAATTTTCTTTGGTGGCAGGGTTTCATAGGTTACATATATGTTATATGCAAGAGGACAAGCATATATATAAGTAGTGTGAATTCTGATGTTTAGGAAATATAAACCTCACTTATGATTGGTTTTTGTGAGAGTTTACCTATTTCTCATGGGTGAACAAAGAACACACTAGAAACTGAAGTAACTGAAAACAGTTGATGAATTGACTTCTAGTAAGCCAAGGAAATAGTATGGTATTATTGTTTAGTCTGGGTGACATAAAATTTTGAAACTACATTCAAACACTGAGTTCTGAATCTGAATTCACATGCTACATGGGAATTCCTCTGCGTGTTATTAGGAGGCGTAATTAAGTTTTCATAAAACACTTGAGAAATGGAATATTCTTGAAAATTTAGAAACTGATGGAAATTCTTAAAATGTCCTTCCTTTAGATGAACAAGGTATTAATCTAAAATTATGTGATTCGAGACCAGAGTAGTAGCCACTATTGCTTAGATGAGTTGTAAAGCCGAGAATAATTTTGAAATTGTTTTTGGTTTAAAGACATCAAGCACTAACCAGATCACAAAGTTCTAGACTCTTATGAAGTCCTTGTCCTTTCTTTTCATAGGGAGAATCTGGATTCATAGGATATCCTGGTCCAGAGGTATGATTAAATGGGCATGTTTAATTTCTTTTTCTCTTGTTTTACATTACTCTTATTTGTAAGAGGTTACCTGTGTTTCTGTCTGTCTTCTCCTCTCCAATACATTCTGGATTTCATTTATTTTCAGGGAGAAGAAGGAGATCGAGGCATTCCAGGAGCTGAAGGACCCAAAGGAATTAGGGGTAGAAGAGTAAGGATGATAAATCTGCTAACTCTGTGGGAGTTCTAAAAGTAAAACCCTTACACCCTAAGTGTTTTTTATCAAAAGTTTTTAAATTTGCTACCACTCTGATCTTTTATTGCCATAATTTGGGCAAGAAGTCTTGAGAAAGTACAGGTCAAAATCTTCAGAAGTGTTAGTTGCTAATAATTTTTAGGAGTGGTAGACTATCTTTATGAAAATGCAGGATTCAACTCAAAGTATCATTACGGAGGTTGTTTTTCCCTGATGAAGTTTGGTACCTGTGCATGCAATTATAAAGAATAATATATTGTATTTCTATTTTTAGGGTAATTCTGGCACACCAGGTTCCCGGGGAGATCCAGGTGACCAAGGGCCATTGGGATCTATGGTAATTTTTTTTTAAAATAAAATTTGTATTTTTAAAAAAACACCCTTGAATTGCTCTTAAAATTACTATTAGATTAATGGAATATCTAATAGTGTTTCACATGGTAAACTATGTTTAATCAGCCTGGCAGTTGCACAGAGTTATGTTTTGCCTGTGGGTGTGTGTATGCACAGGAGCACCTGCTGCTGGAAATGAAACTGTAACAATACAATGCTGGCCAGAATTTCTTCCACAGTATTTGGTATTTTCTTTAGGCTGTGTGCATATCTAATTAAAAACAGAGAATACTGAAACATAGAACTGAATATATCTGCTGAATGCCAATGCATTTTTTTTTAATTTAAAAAGAAAAGCCATTTAAAATTAAACTTGCAGTTACAGGCCCTTTTTTAAAGCTTAAATTGACTATAACCTGTTAATCTATAACACAAGTAGATGTTTTGATGTACTTTCCAGTGTCTGTGTTCTGCATTTTATACAACAAAATGTTTTATTCTCTATCTAAGCAGGTGAAAGGATTATGGATTTCAATAGGATTTAGGACTAACCCTTTAAGTAGTTAGGAAAATCCCTGTATGTGTCTATCTTTATCCTATGGCAATTCTGAAAATTAGCTCCATAGTGACCAGAAACAATCCCTACTGTTAATGATTTTCTTCTTAAACTTTCTTAAGCTTACTCTTTAAATTTAAATGTGGAACATTGTTGGTAATACTGTCTTTTTCTGTATAACATGGCCCACAGGAAGTGTGTCACTTAGTAAACATTTTTTCCCTTCTCATTACACTGTGTTGGTTAATGAATGTACCTGAACCAATTTATTCTATGATGCTGGGTACAAGAATGGTTAAGAGTGCCAGCTTCAGCACATTTCTCTCATTAGCCACTCACAAAATTAACAGATAGGTCTTGTGAGTTGATGAGCCACAGCTGCAGGCTTTGCTAGTCCATGGTCCAAGAAGTCTTCAGATCTATTTCAAGTTCAAGATCTCCTCTTCAAGTGAGAGTAGAGCTTGGGATGTATGGGCTTGGTGGGGTTATTGCTGTAGCACTGCATCAGTGACATGAGGAAGTGGGAATCTGTAAGGAGTGGAAGAGACAGGAATGCAGGAAGAGGGTACAGGTAGTAGACAGGGCCAGCCAAAACAGGCTTGTTTTACCCATCCTTGGTGATTTGATTATCCATATGTATCAAGTTTGCACAGCTCAGTCACCACCACTGACCTACTATCAGTAGCATACTTAAGGACCCAGGCAATTCACAGTTAACTCTTGCTGAACAGTACCAAAGAACATGGCCCTGCTGGGAAACATAAGAAATAAAAAGCATGGAATGGCAGTGATGGTACTAGTAGCAAGACAGTAGAGGAGGTGAGGAAGGTAGCTCAGGCAGATGGAGGAATGGAAGGTTAACTGAACGGGGAAAGACAAATATGGAGACAAGGCTGTAATTTGGAGATGTAAGGAAACATACAATTTTGGTAAACTGTAGTGTTGTGGTAGAGAGAGAGTGAGGAAAAGAAGTAGGATGGGGTGTTCAAATTTTTTTTGGTGTATCTCAGTGCAGCTCCATGGGAGTAATGGAAATTTTTAGTAGTCTTCTTACGCATCTGAAATGCACACATGAGTACTCAAGCTCCCTTGAAAATTAGTTATTTTGCCTATATTTAATTCCTGTTATAAAGATTAAACAATACCTTTATTTTGAAAAAAAAATGATGCTTGGAGTGCTGTTGTTTTTCCATAACTCCCAAGGAGAAAGTTGCAGAGTAGGCAAAGGTGTCATGATGTGTGTATGGTCTTCAGGATGTTTCAAGGTAGAACTGTGGGGATTGTAATGTGCAAGAGGAGAGGGAAAGCTTGTCACACACCAGATGTTGGAAAATATGTGAAGTGCAAATAACAGAACCATAGCACAGAAACTGCTGTTTGTAAGGGAACCCAGTTCTGAATTATACTGCTCCCCAAGAGCAACGAGTATTGAACATTTAAAAACCATGAAGGAAAATGGACTGAGAAATAAATCTGACAAGTAGCTCTGAGCAGGTCCACAGAAATCTATGCTGGTAACTGCTGTCTCTCAAATTCATAAGTGATTGCTGGGAAACACTCTTTGCCTGCATTTCCTTTGGGTTACAGAGTAACATGTGGGAATACATTAACAGGGTCTGATTTTTTGGACCTATGTTTAATTTGTTTCAGGGTGCCAAGGGACCAGTGGGCACTGCTTTAATGGAAGTAAGTAATCACCTTACAGCTAACTGTACTGCTCAGAATTGTCTGGTTTAGTTTCCATTGATAATCACTGACAGCAATGAGCAGTCAGCTGTTATAAAATAGTATCTTTTTCATGTGCTTGTCAGACTGTGCAGTGGGTTCTTCCATTCTGCAAGCAACCAAGGAATGAGAAACATTTATGCATGTCCATTAACACCATGTCCAAACTTTTACAAACTGTTGTACAATTAATATTCATTTATCTGTTTCTTCACTCATATCAGTTTACACAATAGCTCATGTTAGAGTTACTATTTCCCCTTTTGTAAAGGAAGGCATTTCTTCAGTAACAGTTATTTTCACTAGGAATAGAAGTACAGGATTTCTTCAGAGTCCTAATCCCATGTAAAATGAACACATCTGAGTAAAGGCTTCATTAATCCTTGCATGGATGACTACCTGTAGGCAGTACTATTGCAGGTGTGTTCTATGTCCAGAGGACATCTCTCCTTCTTCATGGATTTCTCACTTCCTGTGAGTCACTTTTGGAATGCCCATTGTTTATGGAAGTGCCATTGACTGATGAAATCTTAGATCAGTTTATTACACAAAATAATGAATGGATGGCACTCATTCTTAAAGAATGGAATTATTGTTTTAATGCTTCAGAACATTATTAAATATCAACAGAGCATGTCTAAAAAAATGTGCCTAGCTTCTGCAGCAAGGGGAGAGAGTCCGTATACTATCTGTTATAAAAAGGGAATGGACTCTGTGATTCTGGATTTATTGTAATGAAAGTTATTTTAGGAGCTGGGATACAGCCTTCAGCTCCAACCAACTCTAAGATTCCCAGTCTGGGGTGGTCTGGGATTTGCCATTGATTCTTTTTTTTTTTTTTTTTTACTTTGAAACTGCAGCCTTGTGAACTTGTGAATTTTACACGAAAAAACTGCCGTAAGTGGAGAACATCTTCTTTTACCTCTGATTTTACCTAGTCACTCTTTCTAAATGGAATAGCCTTCATTGGAAACCCTACAAACTGGTAGTTTGTATCTGGGTTCAGTTTGACTAGTAGTTGTTAATTGTGAGGGGGTTTCAGAAGGTGTATGAAGCAAACTTATGTTTTTTGCTCATTTTTCCTGTTCATTACAAGAATTATAACAACTATTTCTTCTTCATTGAAGATTAAACAAATCTTTTGCATTATGCCAAAACTCTTTGGGGAGTTCTCTGAGAAAAGACAGTATTTGTGTATCAGCTGTCCCCCAGATTAGGTGTGTTCATTCTCAGGTACATGTGCTTAGCAGAATCCAGGACAATTTTAAAAATTCTTATCCAGTAAAATTGCACTATTTTGACTATTTGATTGTAAAAGAGGAATGTGGTCTGGCACTGGCAGACCCTGTCAGTTTTCTGAACTTTGGCCAAGCTCTTCATTGAAAGCTAGTGAATATGTCACTATTTTAATGCATATTAGTCCAAAATAATTTAATTGCTCTCCCTCTCTTCCTTCCAGCATGCTCATCAGGTAAGCCCATCTGGTCTCTGAATAGCAATTCTTTTATCGATTTGAAGAAGAAACGAACAATGTTTGAGTTGTGGAAAGGTTCTCATGTAACTTTTCTGCTTCGATATACAGACACATGCCCAGCTTATCCAACTGAAGTGGTTTTTGCCTTGGATATGTCTGATGATGTTACACCAGCTGCATTTGAAAGAATGAGGAACATTGTTATTTTATTGCTGAAGACCATTAAGATCAGTGAAAGCAATTGCCCAACAGGCGCTCGTGTTTCTGTTGTTTCTTTCAATATCAACATACACTATCTCATCCGATTCTCTGAATTCCAAAAAAACAACTTGCTGCTACAAGCAGTCCAGAGAATCCCACTAGAGAGATCCAGTGGAAAACGAAATATTGGAGCAGCCATGAGATTTGTTGCAAGAAACGTCTTCAAACGTGTTCGTCAGGGCATCCTCACAAGAAAAGTTGCCCTGTTTTTTGCCAATGGTCCATCGCAGGATGATGTTGCCATCAGCACAGCTGTGCTTGAGTTGAGTGCTCTGGATATCACTCCAGTGGTTATTGCCTTCAGTGAGGTGCCAAATGTCAGACGTGCCTTCTCTGTAAGTACAGCCTATTGCAAACTCAGTCAGTCACCCACCTGCTGAGTATCTGCTAGGATTTGAGTGAATCCTGTTCTCAAGCCTAAGTTTTACAGGAACTGTCCAATCCCTTATTAGAAAGGGGTACATTAAAGGTTACTATTTTAACAAAGAAACAGTGATTCACTTGACCATAGTGATCACCATGAATTATTAATGTCTTGTGCTTTTAGGGAAAATCAGAGAATTTCCATAATGTTCTGTAAATTTCACTTATTTACCTATGCCATTATACTACTGAAGTTGTGACAAGTAATAAAAATTTAACTAACAAGCTCTGGCTGTAGTTTCTAGAAAAATTAGTAGAAGGCTTCCAGCATGCTAGTTTTTTCAAAAGAAAATTGAATTAGCAAAGCCCCTTTTGATATCTTTATTGCCATTTGTACAGGAGAAAATGATGAAATTTTGTTTTAAAATATGACTTCATCTGAAAATAGTAAACAAAAATAAACAGTACATTTTACAAGGTACAAAAGGAAAGCAATTCTATATTTATTTAAGGTTTCATAATACAGATAGCATGTTCTCTGTCTTTTTAATTTGGTTTAATAACATCTGTGCTCGGTTTTAACTTTTTCATTCCAGCTGCTGTTTCCTCAAAATTGTCCTTCTAAAAGGAAATATGTTCACTTGTACATGATAAAAAGTGCAAAATTTGAAGTCTGAGTTCTGATCTAGCAACATCTAAGTCAGTCTTTATTATTTAATCTATATTTATTGTCATGCCACCTCATATTTTTAGTTGATTCATGGTTTTTTCTGGCTAAATGATAATTTAGCAGAATAAAAAAATTTCTGCTGACATATGAGAAGGAAACTTATGGTTTATTCCCTGGGTTGTTCCACAGGATAAGCAGGAGCAAGAATAAGTATTTCCTTTACTTAGTATAAGCAGGTTACAACTCTGAATGCATGTGGTGACTTTACATAAATCAATCTTCAGAGCAGAAGACTTTAAAAGAGCTGCTTAGCAGAGGGAAAGGCAAAAAATTCACTGCCCAGCACCCCTTTAAGTTTACAATGATGGCAAGGTAATCAACCTCATCACCACCCCCAAGTAAATACAACTTCCCTTTTCCTTTCAGAAGGACTTCTGCCCTTGCAGCTGAGAGATGGTGTAAATCTTTATGATCCTACAAGTCTGTAGCCACAGATACTTGCTGGATTTACTTTGCTCTAGGAGTTTGTGTTTAGAGACCACATACAGTCATTGCCAATTCTAATTCCTTTGAACAGTTCTGTCTGTAACATTCTTTAACAGATGTTAATCAGAAATTAATTGTGTGGGGTATGACACATAGAGCCAAAGTTCAATGCAAAGAAGTAATTATTTCTTTGCTTACCATTATAGCTTATTAATATATGTTAATTTCCTGTAATACTGTGATATTTTAGAGCCATTTTTATCTTAGTCCATAAGGAAACGCTTTTCCATTAGATCACATCTGAGTGGGGTTGGGTGGTGGTCAGTGAAATTGTAGAATGTTGGAGCGTCTTCAGAGTTCCTCGAGCATTTCTGTGGTCAAATCTTCCACTGCGAAAGATTGTCTTTCTTCACATAATCTCAGGAAACACATAGGTCACTCTCATGCTAGAGCTTTCTGATGCTAGAATTTTCCCTCCTAGAAATCATCTTCACTCTTTGTCCCAGAAAAAGCTGGGATTATCTGCCCTTTTCTCTGTAGACAAATAGCACCCTATTAAGAAAAGAAAAAAAGTGATAATTCTTCCTTGGCACAAAATTTAGAAAAAGAAAAAAGAGAGAGTCTTCCTATATTTTGCCTGTCTTCTTAATGTTGCTTTTTTGTCTGCTTTAAAACACAGATTGATGACACAAGAAAATTTCAATTATTTGTTTGGGAAAGACAACAAGATGAAAGTTTGGAGGACATCACATATTGTACATTGTGCTTTGGTAAGACATTTTACAATGTATTGTCTATTTACCATTCAAATAACAAATTCAAATAACCTTTCCAAATTACCATTCAAATAACAAATTCTATAGCTTTGCTTTTGCAATGTCGTGAAGGGGAATTTTTATGGTACACCTTAAACACGTCTGTGATTAAATAGAAAGAAAAAATATTAATGAACAAGGCACTGGTCAGAATCCTACTGCCATAAATGGTTCTACAAGGACTTTGCAGAGATGTTTCAAGAACTGTATGGTTGGTTGCATGGAGCAACTCATCCCAGTTCTGCAGCCAATAGGGATGTCTGAGCGTTCCCATTCCAGGACGGCTACAAGACAGTGCTGTGGCTGTTTCTTATAATTTCCAAGAGAAACTTCACTTCTTTATAGAGGAAACTTTACTCCTTTTTCTGTCTCTGACATTCCATCCAGTTGAACACTTCTGCAGCTGGGTCTTCTTGCCCTCTCTTAGGGGATCATTTCATGCTTACAGAATACCACTGCTGAGGAGTTACAATTTTAACTTCCTCTTCAGTGAATGGTAAGAATTATAATCTCACAATCACAAAAGCTGTTTAATTAATTTCTTTCTCAGTCATGTGAAGTGAATTAGTGTTTTTAGCATTTCCTTTTTAACAGAAATGCACTTAAAATAGCAATATGATTTTGGGAAAGCAGGCTCATTTGCTGAAGTTCTACGCTGTGAGAGGGGGAGAAGCTACCAAATGATAATATGTCAAAATGTTGAACAATGATCTGAGATGAAAAAATAGAGTTTGATTCTGTGTCCTTTACATGTACATTTACATGAAATGTTCAGATTTCAAAAGAAGAAAATTTCTCCAGGGAACTGTTACCTATGAAATTTTACCTTATGAATGTTTTTTCTGCTCTCATGCATGAATAATTTCCCATGGTATCTCCAAGCCTTCTTCATCAAGACTCATCTGTCGTTCCTTACCAGAACAAAAATATTTCAAGCTCCTGTTATAAATGGAAGTAGAGTTTAGAAAAGTCCTTGTCTTTTTCCAGGCCTCTGGCAGGAGGCAATAACTTCATTGAGGTGGCCAGCACCCCAAAACCTGCTGTCATTCACAAGTTCTTTAATAATGGCTGATTCTATCTATTATAGAATGAACTAGTAGTTATATACAGCATGAGGTTAAAGGTACCTATTACTGTTACAGCTAATGAAGAAATAATATAACTTAGGTTCAATGTTTCTTACTATCCAATTGTTGGTGGGACACACACACACTGAGATATTTTCTCTCAGTCCCCAAGCAAGTAACCACAGAATCTGTGTCCGGGTTCTGTGGAGAGGTCTCCCACAGTTTCAGGGTGTGTGTGTGTAGAAGATTTCTGTCTCTGTGATAACTCTGTGTCTTTTACAGTTTGTAAAACAGTGCCTTTCAGTCAAGAATGTTTCTTTTATTTCTTCTGACATCTGCTCTCCAGACTAAGATGTTGATTCTTAGCTGAGGTCTGAGCCCTTTTGGAATCAGAGATAACACCTTGCTGGGCCTTTCAGCCTCCAGGTTGTCCCTTTATGGACCAACTCTCTGTGGTAGAGAGGAGGTGGAGTGGAAGTCCTGCCACAGCTCAGAAATTGATTAGAGGTTTTTTTGTTTGTTTGTTTTTCGTTGGTTGGGGTTTTTTTGTTTGTTTTGCTTTTTTTAGATCAAAGTTTAGGAAAAAGCAAAACACCTTTTTGTAGTGGGTTGACTCTGTCTGGATGCCAGACACTCACTCGACAGCTGGGCAGGGGATAGAAAATACAATGAACGGTTGATGAGTTAAGGACAGAGAGATCACTCATCAAATACTGTCATGGGCAGAACAAACTTGAATTAGAAATATTAATTGAATTTATTACGAACAAAATCAGGAGCAGGCTAACAAAAAGTAAAAGGCCTGTTAGAGCAGATTAACAAAAAGTAAAATTAGACCTTAAAACCACCTTCCCCCCCACTCCCTCCTTCTCAGCTCTACTGTCTCCCTGCCAGCAGCACACGGAGAGGGGAAATGGAGGTTGTGGTCAGTTCATCACACATTGTTTCCACCACTGCTCAGGGAGAGCATGGGGTTCCTCCTGTGGGAGATAGTTCTTCATGAACTTCTCCAACAGGAGCCCATCCCAGGAGTAACAGTTCTCTGCAAACTGGTGCAATGTGAGTTCATCCCACAGGCAACAGTGCTCTCCAAACTGCTGCAGCATGGGTCCCTCTTCCATGAGGTGCAGTCCTTCAGGCTCAAGGTCAAGTCTTGCCAGAATACCTGCTTCAACCTGGGCTCCTTTCTCCATGGGTTTGCAGATCCCTGCCAGGAACCTACTCCAGCATGGGCCTCCCACAAATTCACAGCCTCCTCTCAGGTGTCCACCTACTCTAGCATGGGGTTCGTCCACAAGCTGCAGTTGGATCTCCATGGGCTGCAGGGGCACAGCTGCCTCGCCATGGTCTTCACCAGGGGCTGCAAGGGAATCTCTGCTCCAGTACTTGGAGCACCTCCTCCCCTCCTTCTCCGCTAACCTTAGTGTCTGCATAGCTGTTTCTCTCCCATATTTTCACTCTGCTTTTCTACGGCCACAATTAAATCTGCACAATAATATTTTTTGTCTTCTTCTTCTTAAATATGTTATCACAGAGGCATACCCACCATTTCTAATTGGCTTGACCAGTAGCATATCTCTCTTGGAACTAGCTGGCATTGGCTCTGCTGGACATGGAGGAAGTTTCCATCAGCTTTTTACAGAAGCCACCCCTGTAGTGTCCCCACCACCAAAACTTGGCCATACAAACCTAATACAGACCTACAGGACTGTGTGAAATTTTTATAAATCATTGTTTTTGTTATATTGTTAAATAGTTCATTGCCTCTTGGCTCTTCCTGTCTAGATAAATGCAATCCAAGAACCAACTGTGAGGTGCCTTTTTCTCCCCTGGTTCAGATGGATATGGATATAACTTACGTCATGGACAGCTCTCGCAGTGTTAGCAGTGAACAGTTTCAGAGAGCCAAAGACTTTGTGAGCAACATGGTGGATCAGTTTGTCGTTTCCTCACAGCCAAATGAATCATATGGAGGCATCAGAGTGGCATTGGTGCAGCAGGCTCCCAGGGGCTTCCTGCCTGACAGAAACCAGACACCTGTGGCCTTGGAGTTTGACCTAGTCACATACAGCAATAAAGATTTGATGAAGAAACACATCCAAGAGTCTGTTCACCAGCTGGAAGGGCCATCAGCCATTGCTTCTGCTCTACAGTGGACAGTTGAAAATGTATTCTTTAAAGCCCCCAGACAAAGAAAACACAGAGTCATATTTACGATAGACGGAAGCAAAACAAGCACTTGGGACAGAGAAAGGCTGAGAGAGATTTCACTCGGAGCCAAGTGCCAAGGATTCACCTTATTCACTCTTGCACTTGGCAGTGATGTGAGTGACAATCAGCTGATGGAGCTGTCAAGCTCCCCCACAGATCAGCACTCACTGACACTGGGCAGGTTTTCCACACCAGAGATGGAGTATGCTCAGAGGTTTAGCCGGGCATTCCTAAATCTTCTACAACGTGAGTATCACACAGTAGGATTTGCTTCACTTATGGAAAGAAAGTGTTGTTAGTGTATATGGTAGAAAAGGTAGTTAGTGTATATGTGCTATCATTCAGTTCCTGGTCATAACTTCACTGCTAATCTTTCATGATTAATTTACCTCAGATGCTGGACATTAATAAAAGTGCCAGTAATGACAGAGCAGCATTCTATTCTAAAGTAATCGTTTTTCCTTAAGCTTTTATTTAATAGTAGCTTTGTGTACTCCACTTTCACTAAAGACAGACCATCTTCAGCTAAAGAACACTGTCATATTCCTGATTTAGGCCCATATTTCTCCTCAGACCATTGACAAGTCCAGATATACCAAGCTGTTTATGCCTATTTAGGCTTTGGGACAGGTACAAGATAAATATTTTGCACATTTGACCTTAACCTCTCTACAGAGCAGAGACAGGACTTACTTTTCAAGACACATTCATGAAAATTAGCAGGGCTTAGATGCTTTGACATGGAAACAAGAGAATAGCAAAAAGGAAATTGCCACTTATTTAAAATCCTTATCAGAAGTGTATGCTTGGAGATGTCAAAGTTTCTATAGAAGGATAAATAGTGTATTAAAGAGCAAGATAAAAATATAAAAGATTGGTTCAGGAGTAATTTTCATCTATCTGATCTCTATAATAATTTTCATTTTTCTGGGCATAGTGTCAAACACTCGGGATATGGTGTGTTACTTATTGAAAGATGCAAACTCCAGTTCACAAAAACAGCCATGTGGTGGGTTTTATTAACTCTACCTTCAAGAGCTTTAAAACTCACCCCTGCCACCTGTGCTTTCTCACAGAAGAAATGAACAGTTATCCTTCACCTGAACTTCAAGAAGAGTGTGAAAACTTAGATCGGGGAGACATACAACAGGAAGCATCCATGACTGAAAGGTTGGAAATTGCCTATTTAACTTCTTGAGTGCATACCTTTGAATGTAAGATTTATCCCTTTGGATTAGTTGTTACATTCAAAGTAGTTATAACAGAAATGGGACTGGGGTCAAAAGTTTTTTCATGTTTTTCAGAAGGAATGAACCAGATGCATTTTCTAAGGTCATATTGGTGCTTAAATTTTTTTCCCTCCCCTCTCCTCAGAAGGATACCTTTTCCTGGAATGGCTGAAAGTGGTTCCAGTCAAGTTTTAGAAGACATGGAAAAAAATGAAAGCAGAGTTATGAAGAGTGTGAAAGAGAATGCCAAAGAACCTGTATACACAGTGCCAGAAATGAGAGATGATTATGAGGAGAATGAGTATTTCATAGAGGAAAATGCTAGAAGGGAAAAGCCTCAAGAGTGTGGAAAAGCTCAGGAGAAGAACAAGAAAAACTTAGAGACAACAGCAGAAACTAGAGGTGGCTGTAACGATTATGGTATGATTCTAGAATATGAAAATCTTTTTTAATTCAGTAAAAAGACTAAACTGTGAAGCACTCAATTGAATATTGTTACAAGATGAAGAATTTCCAATTGCGTTTTTCCAAAGGGTTTTAGTTACCATATGTTAGTATTTAGTCCAAACCTATATAGTAGTTAAAGGCTGAACTACAGGTGTCATTATAACTTCAGTTTTGATTTATAACTTTTTTGTAATAATACCATATAAAGTTCTAATCCCCTTTACTAAAATAGTTGAAATTTTTAAAATCTCCAAGTTGCTCAGTAATTAGTGAGTTACTCCTGCTGCTAATTTAGCTCAACATGGAGGAACTAATTATATTCCTGCTACAGTCTGTTCCTGTAGGAAAAACAGGATCCATCAGCAGAAATATCAAAATATATATTCTTCATGTTTTTAACTGTGCTTCCTAATGATACATTTGTCATTGCAGATTTGCTATTAGATATAGGTATGGGAAGCTGATTGTGAGATTATTTGGCACCAATGTCCTTGTAACACTATTGAGTGAATTTATTGTTTAAACTACAATTAGAGAGAATTTATGTGAAAATAAATGAAAAGGTGTCTGCATAGATTTGAGTGTTGTAGTTCATTTCTACAGATGTTATCCCTTTGCTTTTCATTCCTCTCCACTCAAGAATGGTCCTGGAATTGTAGCTCATTCAGGGTGAGAGAGGAGCAGTAATAGGAAAAGTTGCTACTGTTTATATTTTACTAATAAAATATTTCCTTTGAGGAAGTAGTCATGGTCACTGCACTTAAGTAAGAAACTACCTAAGCCACTTATGAGAGCTGTATGAACTGCCTTCCCCAATCCTGTACTGTAATTTGTGACCCAACAGTTTACTTCTAAAAACATGTAGACCAGTTCCAGAACTGGCCTTTTGAGAGATGTACTTTGTGCTCATGCCTTGCTTGAGATTTTTGCTTTTCAGTTGATTAGGAGAAGGTTATATAATTTTAAATCTTAAAGTTGTAGCATTATATTTCTTTATTTCTCAATTCTTCCTCTTTAATGTCGTACTGACACCAAAGTCAAGAGCTGCCTTTCTCTCTTCTTTTGAGTAACTCTGAATTTACATTGGTGAAAGATTATTAGATCTGTTCTTACTGAATACCAGATTGCTACTAAGTATACTTCTCTCACCTACTTTGCTAATTTATGCAATTTAAATCTGTAATACTCTTGGATTTAGCTAAGAGATTACCATGGATAGTTTAACAACCTATGTATACTAACTTATGAAATTGTATTGATGGATACCTGTATAAGAAGTTGGAATACAGAAGAGGGGAATTATTAAAAACTTGATTCTCCTAGTTTCTATGGACCAGGTATAGTTATTTTGCTGCCTTTTTTTTTTTTTGTTAGAAAACAAAGCACCTTTTAGCAGTCCTTCTGTTTATGGCAATGAAAAATCTAGTTTCAGACATTCTTTCTGGGCAAAGCAATCATAAAAAGAGGGTTTTCATGCTGGCACTGTGGAGTTATAGATGAATAGTTAGTGAATCTGTATAAGACTTGAACACTGGCTACTCCTTTTGTCTGACAGTTTGCACTGAATGTTATGTTTCCCTGAATTTATGATGCTAAGAAGGGTGGATTTTTCTTTCATTAAATCTGTCTCTTATTTCCCTTTTCCAGATGCATGTGACCTTGTTCAAGATAGTGGAGAATGTCAGAATTACATTTTGAAGTGGTACTACGACAAAGAGCAGAAAATGTGTGGTCAGTTCTGGTATGGGGGCTGTGGAGGCAATAAAAATAGATTTGAAACACAAGAAGAATGTGGATTCTTGTGTATAGAATCCTCCTAGTGCAGAGGCACTTAAATTAACTCTTCATTTAAACACTATCAGGTTGATGTGGAAAAGGCATTCAAAGATGAAGCTTTACATACCCACTCAGCTCCCATGTTTCAGTTGAAAGAAATACTTGACTATAAAATTATCTGGTTACATAATTGTGAAAATAAAAGTAAGGCTATTTTTCCATTGATCTAACATGTTGAATATTGAGAAATGCTTGCTAGCCAACACTGCACTGTTTAAAAGGCATAGAACTATTGAAACCTGACTTTCTTCCATAAATACCAAAATGTGCACTTTCTGAATGTACTGCATAAAACAAAGCAGTGCCTCAGAGATTTACATGAAATAATATCAGATGCAAGACACTGTCATCAAAATGTTTTGATGTGTTTGCTTGCATTTATCCTGCTTATAGAAAATACCAGTAAGCATTTAGATCTCAAATGACAGAATTCTTAGAACGTAATTCACTTAAAAGATTTAAAACATGTATTACCGTTGCATCATTCTTGGCTTCTATTTTTTTCTGTGTTTGCTTGCATTTATCCTGCTTATAGAAAATACCAGTAAGCATTTAGATCTCAAATGACAGAATTCTTAGAACGTAATTCACTTAAAAGATTTAAAACATGTATTACCGTTGCATCATTCTTGGCTTCTTTTTTTTTTCTTTTTTTTTTTAATGAACAATCCAAAATGTGAATAAAACAAATAATTCTCAAATTATTTACTTTTGCTGTTAGTTCTTGAAACAGGTGTAAGTGTATTCTCATTGGTAAATAAGCACTGGTCCCCTGTCCTTGTTACCAGATGTGAGAGAAGTGCTTTATTTCCGTTGCATCATTCTTGGCTTTTATTTTTTTCTTTTTTTTTTTTTTAATGAATAATACAAAATGTGAATAAAACAAATCATTCTCAAATGATTTACTTCTGCTGTTAGTTCTTGAAACAGGTGTAAGTGTATTCTCATTGGTAAATAAGCACTGGTCCCCTGTCCTTGTTACCAGATGTGAGACAAGTGCTTTTATTTTAGAATATTTTATGGTTGCTCTTGGTGAAAGAAAAAACCTGAGGACATCTGATTGAAGATAGTAAATGCAGTGCCCTGCAAAAGGGTCTGACTTAGCTGAGCTTTTGTATTCTGATGACTTACCCAGATTCTGTTGTTGCCCATTTTATGGCTGTAGAAGTCACGGTGCGTTTCACTTTGTCACCATAGGCTCTTGTGCAGAGGTGGCTGTACTTACCTGGCAGTTTGTTTTTCTCTGGATTCACTTACAAGATACAAGAATTGATCTAGCAGCATGTTCCTATATGTTCCCTTGGGAAAAAAAAATTAAACTGGAAGAACAGCTGTAAAAATTATGCAGAAAATGCTTCTTACTGAAGAAAATAAGTGAAATAATGACATATATTCCATATATGAAGATAGATGCCACTGTATATAAACAATATGTGTCAGCTTTCCTTAAATAAATTTTAAAATTTCCTTTTGAAAATATAGGCTTTCCTCTGATTCAGAAGAATCACATGCACAACAGTGAGCCCTTCCTAGAAAAATGGAAGGGCTGGTTATAATACTGACTCTATGGAGAGAAGGTCTTTCCACTTGTAGAAGAAATCAGCAGTGAATTTTATGAATGAAGTCATTCTAGTGCCACTGCTCAGTGCCATTGGACCAGACATGCTGAACTTCTGTATGAACTGCAGTCAAAGGCAGCCAAGTGCTGTGCCACAAATGACACTGCCAACGCCTTTTCCTCAGCCCCTTTGGTGGCAGGGTATGGGACATATTTTGCTTCCACTTGGAGGGATCATTGTATGCCTGAAACAAACTGCCCCAGGGATAGTAACAAAGCCCTACTG
Organism: Passer montanus; assembly: GCF_014805655.1. Taxonomy (NCBI): domain Eukaryota; kingdom Metazoa; phylum Chordata; class Aves; order Passeriformes; family Passeridae; genus Passer; species Passer montanus. Next base: position 1,801,610 of record NW_024356505.1, on the reverse strand, counting down.
CCATGGACTGTTCTAGACTGCATTGGAACAGGGCGAAGCTCCAGAACACCTGCAGTACATCCATAATACCGTTGTGTGGGGCAACACAGCAAAAAAAGTTTTTGAGGAAGGGAAGAAAATAGTCAAAATCCTTTTGAAAGCCAGTTTTGCTGCAAAACAAAATAGGGTGAAGGGTCCTGCACAGGAGATCCAGATTTTTAGTTGCTTCTCCTGGCATCCTGGTTAACTGTGTTGGATTGAATGTTCCTCTGCACATCATGCAATTAATGCTACATAGAATATGTGGGTCACACAAATCACATAATGAGTTCAAATAAGAAACCCCATTTGTTCAGGAATATTGGAAGTCATCATGAGCTGGCCAGAAGGCAAAGATTTTGGAATGCCACCTGAGGAGGAGGTAGCACATGCTGATAATGCCCCACTATTTAATAAATCAGCAGAATGTGAGGAGCAATATGCCTTGTTTGCTGCTGGATCCTGCCATCATGTGGGAAGGCATCAAATATGGAAAGACACTGTATGGAGTCCCCTACAACAAGCCACAGAAAGTACTGAAGGAGAAAGTGAATCGAGTCAATTTGCAGAGGTCAAAGCCATCTGGCTTTAGATGCTGTTGAATAGAAAAAGTAGTCAACACTTTATAATGATTTCTGGATGCTAGCAAGTGTCCTGTGGGCCTGGCTGCAGCAATGGAAACAGGATAACTGGCAACACAGGGCTAAGCCCATCAGGGCTGCCACATTGTGGTAAAATATTGCTGCCTCTGTGTACAATCTGATTGTGCAGGTATGTCATGTAGATGCTCATGGTACTCAAGGGTCTGGCCACTGCTGTATATAAGAATAACCAGCAGCTGCCAAGACTGAAGTGGCTCAGGTGGATTTTGATTGGCAATGTAAATGTGAATTACTACTATCTCATTGGGTCCATGGCACCTTGGGACATCAAGGAAGAGATGTAGCATACAGGTGGGCTCATGACTGAGGAGTGGACTTAGACACAGACATTATCCATGGATGTGAAAAATGCACTACAATTAAGCAAGCCAGGTTGTTGAAACCTCTTTGGTACAGAGGACAATGACTGAAATGTAAGTATGAGGACGTGCGGCAGATTGACTCTATCACACTCCTGCAAACTTCTGCTCATTGGTATCACTTTTGCTTTGTCAAGGTCAATGTACTTAAAATGGTGGCAGCAACAACCAGATGGCTGGAAACATACCCTGCGCTCCATGCCACTGCCCATCCTGGGCCTTGAGAAAAAAAGTCTTATGGGGCAGAGTACTCCAGAAAGAAATGAATCATTGGAACTCATTTCCTAAATAATCTTGTAGATTCTTGAGCCAAAGAACATGACATTTGAGTGGGTATATCGCATTCCTGATAGACACCAACCTCTGGAAAAATCAAACAGTGTAATAGACTGTTAAAGACAACAATGAGAGCAATGGTGGTGGGATCTTCAAATACTGACATTTGGCATTTAGTGAAGGCCATCTAGTTAGTGAACGCTAGGGAATCTGCCAATCAGACTGGTCTTGACCAGTCAGAAATTTACATACTGTAGAGGGGGATAGAATTCCTGTAGTGCAAATAAAAATGTGCTGAGGAAAACTGTCTGCGTTATTCCTACCTCAGGCAAAGACAAAGCCATTGTACACTAGTCAGCTAGAAAGGATTTCCATGATTTAACCCCAGCCAGCAACAAAGCCTTACTCACCCAAGGAAGAGAATTGGGAATATAAAAGGGAGAAAACTCTAGGGTTGGGACAAAGGCAGTTTAATAGGTAAAGCAAAAGCCATGCATGCAAGCAAAGCGAAACAAGGAATTGATTCATCACTTCCCATCGGCAGGCAGTTCAGCCATCCTTAGGAAGCAGAGCTACCTCACGTGTAATGGTTACTTGGGAAGATAAATGGCATCACTCTGAACACCTCCCATTTGATCTTCCCCAGCTTTACATGCTGAGCATGTTGCCATGTGGTATAGAATATCCCTTGGATCAGTGGGCGTCAGCTGTTCCAGCTGTGGCCCCTCCCAGCCTGTTGTGCCCCTCCAGTTTTCTTGATGGCGTGGTGGAGTGAGGCCTTGACTGTGCAAGCACTGCTCTGCAATAACCAAAACATCCCTGAATTATCAACACTGTTTTCATCACAAAAACAAAACAGACCTCCATACCAGCTATTGTGAAAAAAATCAGCTTTACTCCAGCCAACAAACACCAGAACAAACACCACCCTACAGGTGGTGGGTTTACCATGTCTGGATACCAGCTGACCACCAAGCCACTCTTCACACTCTTTCCATGATCTGATGTGGGGTCCCTCCCCCAAAATGCAATCCTTTGGGGAAGAGGCTGCTCCAGCATGGGACTCCTACAGAGTCACCAGTCCTGCCAGCAAATCTACTCCAATATGCACTCTTCTCTCCAAGGGACCAGCTTTCTAGATGTTCAATTTTTTTTGTCTATTTCTAGACCAAATAAATTCTCTGTGCCCTTTTGAAAGCCCTACATAAATCTGCGCTTCTGTAGATGGATTATGTTATAGTTGTCATCAGCCATTCTTGCCTCTCTCACCTCTTCCCCTCAACTAGGACAAATCTCCAAGGAAATCTTGAATTACTGTGGAAATCTAGTCGCAGTCTTTGACAGAGTTTTGTAAAGGCTGATAATTTCATGCCTGGCTAGTCATAGTCCGGACCTCTGTCAGGCCTGTCAGGTGAAGGATCTGTCCAAGTGCCTGAAGTGTTGCATCAGTCTGTCTGTCAATGACAAATCCAGGAGTTTTCATGAGCTGAGAAACTGATTTGACAGAGTAACACTGTTCTGGAGTCGTTGGTCAAAGGAGGTTTCTCTGCAGATGCGAGTTCATCTAGGTGTCATCTGCTCATTGCTATCACCTTTGCTTTGTCAAGGTCAGAATGGTATGTCTTCTGGTCTTGGGACCTAACCTTTCTCAGGAGATGAAAGAAGAGAAAAGAAAGTGTCCAAACAGATGTGGAATATCTGGGGCAAGATTTTTGGCAGCCTCATATCAGTGCTGCTCTCCAACAATTGTGCAGGACAGCCTGTTAGCAGGTGTACATCACTGTGTCTCTCACCGGAAGCAAAAAAAGAGATCCCAATGACTTCAGAGGCAGCTGGCATTGTCCAACTCACATCAAACCTGAATGCACCTTCTGGAGAGCAGACACCTTTGCCATGTACATCCACTGTTTCCTGAGTCAAGTAGTGTAGTGAAGCATTTTGTATGACCCTTTTCTGCCAAGATTGCTTTCTTTCTGGGTGAGTGCATGTTTCATGTTCCAGGGTTGTCTGTCAGCAGTTTTTAAGATCTTAGGGAAAATCTTTTTACTTCCAAATCACATTCTTGCTTTTTGGAAAAAAAAAAAGTAAATAAATAAGAAAACGGAAAAACCTTAGCTTTTAAGTGTGTCTAATGGATGATCATACAAGTTTCATCTGAGAATTATGGTATTTGATTGTGAAAACCAGGGACTGCTTGGTGCCTTCTTCAAATTAAAACAATTTTTAGAAGGAAGCTTTGTATTACACCTTTCCAGATATTTATTGCTAACCTGTAGTAAAAGCTGACAACACAAGAAAAACCAATTAACTGCAATCTACAGCAAGGGAGGTCAAGGGTTTACTGTAATAGGGATGTGAAAGACAATGTTCTCTAGTGGGATCTAAGGGAGGAATACCATATAATTCTTCTTCTTTAATTAGTTTTCTCATCTAATTTAATCCATAGCTTTAAGTTCTGGGATTCTCTTATCTTTTCACTATATTTGGCTAGAAATCTCTTAGTTGTCACAGAATTCCTAAGGCAAGAGTGCTAGCAGCCACAGCCCCAAGAAAGGGCATGTCTGAAGGGTCATCAAGAGCCAACTTTATAATTACTAAAATTGAAGTCGAAAGTCAGAACTGCCAGCACTTGCAAAAAAATACGTTCTCGTAGTTGAAGACCATGTTGCAATTATCTTATCCCTGTTCTTGTTCTGTCTTCCTATCTCGGCTGTGCCTAGATTGCCTCCAGTATCTGTAATGGAGTGGTGGAGAATCATCCAGAGTCCTTATCTCAGCAGAGCCTGAGCTCATGAGGAAGTTAGGTGCTTGGCTGTAGCTTTGCTGAGGTTTTAAAACAGCTTTATGTCCAGAAATATTGCATTACAGTAGTTTGCACTGACAATTGTTCCCTAATGACTTGAGTACACATATATATGTTTTTATACACATATCTTTACTAATAATCCTGCAAAATAAATGTTTTCTTGCAGCAAGTGTTCTGTCATCAGTAAACTCATAGGAACAGATTCTTCTCAACTAAAATAGTTCACATAAATCAAATATTAAAGCATAGACTTCGTCCTGCTAAAATTAGTGGAGATAAAAAGACCACTCAATATTCTGTAAAAAGATTTTCATCACATATTGCTTTAAAAAGAAGATGAAACCCTGTTTTGGAAAATAGTGGTATAGTAATACAAGATACCCAGGCTTCCTGAAATCACAAACATGCCCATTTATTAAGGGTTAATAACTGTTGAAAACACATTTTTTAAAAGTTACCATTTAATTAATAGGTGTCTAGTTAAGTGTTTTCCACTTTCCTTCAAATTGGAGACAAAAATCAGGGTGCATCTGGACTTTGATAGAGCTGGCTTTTCCTGTTACACAAGCATGGTTAAACCAGCTTCTTCAGCTTTCTGACTGTGGCCATTCTTTTCACCTCCCTCAGAGAGGATGCTCAGAGAGAACCACCAGGACCAAAAGGAAGACAAGGTAACATGGGATATCCAGGTAAATGAGGTCTAAAGATTAAAGAAAAAATCTGAAAATCCTGTTTAATTGTGATTTAGAATAATTCTTCAATGTTTTTATTACATGTTTTTCTAACTTATGCCATAATTTCTCTTTTCGTGGATGCAAGGATTTCTTGGGAAAAGAGTACAGTATTACTCTAGAAAATCTGAATCTGTGAATGCAGTATTCTTTAGGGTTCTCTCTTGCAATAATTGAAGATTTTGAGAGTTTTGCAGAGATCTCAGTGAGTATTACGTCAATGTTACTTTTTTTTTTAAGCTGTGTGCAGATAGCTGCTGCAGTGTCCTCTTTGTGGCTTTGCCTAGGAAACACATGGGAGATCTAACTGCAAGCATTAATTCCTGTGTTTAGGTGGTTTTTATTCTTTTTTTTTTTTTCTGGTTGGTTGGTTGGTTGTTTATGTGAAAAATTCGTGCACATGTTTATTATTTCAGGAACAATGGGGAAGATCGGAGTGATCGAATTAGAGGAGAAGAGATACATTATTTCCTTTCTTTTGCCTTCTTGACCTCAAAGTTGCTGAGTGGTAAAAATGAAATAATATACCATATTTTGTCTCTAAGAGATCTCTTGGGGTTCCTGGAAAGAACGGAGAAAAGGATGACTTTGGATATCAGTAACATTTAGTCATCTTTTATTGGTCAAGGTTTGGATTTAAGGACAATAGTATGGCTATTTCATGAAACTGTCCCTGTGAGAAATGTCTTTAATAAACTCTCAAGCACAAGGCACAACTTTGTACCAAAAAGTTATTAGTACTTCTTTTTGTTAGAATTTCTATCAGAAGAGATATTATAGGACATAAAATACTTTTTGCTCTTCTGCAAAAGAGCAAACTACTGATGAATAGCCAGTGGGTAGTTTTGAAAATAGGGTATACATTCAGAAGAAGAGGCCAGTGTAAGACAGGGAAAAAAACCAGACAAGATTGTTGTAGTAGTCTTTATCAGAAGGTGGTTTTAAACACATGTGCAATGCTCTAAAATAACTACTTGGTATCTCACTTCCAGATAAAACTTTCTTACCCTTTCTGTCCATATAGAAATACTGAATGATCCACAGAGCTATGTGCATTCCAAATAATGCACAGATAAAACTGGAAGTTTTAGGTATTTATAGCTTGCATGTAAGTATTGTTAGATATATAAAATTTCTTTTTTCATTTATTTGGGTCAACTTCCACCACCAGGCCTAGTGCTTAGCAAGTCTTTCCTGGTGACTACAGTATTGAATGATTTTTTAGTGTCCATACACACGATTTTATTTCAAGAACATTAACACCGTATAATTTCAGGATTACTGTCCTTGAATTGTTTTTGCTGGCTCTTTTTGTGCCTGCAGTGCTCAATGCTGAAATCAGACTGAATAGATAGATCCTCTGGAATCTTCATTGACATCTGTAAATGCAAGGAAGTATGTTACACATAGGAGGAATATGTAAAGAAAAAGTTAAACATTTTTGATACAATGAATCCCAACATATTTCTGACTGTTAGGTCACACAAAAAAGCCTTAGCACGGCAAAGATTCGTTGTCATTTAGAAACAGATCAATTGTGAACAACATGCTTACAATGGCTTGCAATGAAAATAATGATACAAAGGACCTCAGGTAAACATTTTTAATATTCACAAGTGGAAAAAAACCCAGCATTAATGATTTCAATGTGTTAATTGAACTTTTTGTACATGTTGATTTTTAGGGTCAAAAAGGACAGAAAAGCCAGGAACTAAGAGTCTTCCAGTGATGAATATACTGAAAGCATGCTATGTTTAATTATAAGAGACTGGATGTGTAACCAGCTGAGGATTGAAGTCAGAATGTTTTTCATAACAATAATTTTTCTTACAGTAAGCTAAGACAGCAAACAAGATGAAAGGTCACAGATTTGGTCATGCAGAAACTATCAAGTATTAATTGATGATATTAATCTAATAATTATCATAATTTTAGTTCCTAGAAATTCCAGTTATTTCATAAGTGAAAAGCCTTCCTTAAAAGGTTTTTTATCTTTGCTCCTTGGTCTCCTTTTTGTTTGTGTCTCTTGTTCCAAGTGCTGTGGCACAGGGGCTTTTGTAAGCACTTGCTCTCAAGAGTAGTTGAAATTTTCGTAGGTGTGTATTCACCTTTGTGTTGCTCATACTCATACTTCCTGCAGCCTTCATGGCATTCTCAAGTATTCTGTATAATTGTGGTTTAGTATTTAATTAAAAAACAGATTAGATAAACTGATTTTCACAATGTGATGGAATAATTTAGCCAGAAAAAAGACTGCTTTTCTTTTTTCAGGCTGAATGTGAAGGATAAAACCCCAATCAACTCTCAAAGCAATGAAAATTGCATGAATAGGACTCATCTGTGAAATTTAAGCCTGCACTTTAGCCTTCAAACAATAAGGCTCCTTAACATCTGTACTCTTTGTGGATGCAGAGCTATCACCACAGAAAAAGCTGGTTTGCTCTGCTGAACACCATGGTTTGGTGACACTGTGAGCAGATCTCTGACCCAAAGCTTTCTTGGTAAGTTGTCATTTGTATGTGGGATAAAGAAGAGTAAGAGGCACTTAATGTTCCCACAGTTTGCTGACTGATATATATTCCCCCATAGATACAGAAAATCTGCCAGATCCTTGTTCTTGTTGATATCACTGGACATTTTCAATGTTCTGTGCACAGCAATTGCCTGTTAATATTTTCTCCAAGATTTGTGCTTACACAGCAATTAGGGAGCAATTAGAAGTTTTGTTAAATAAATTGAACTGACAGCTCTTCACTGTTCTCATGGGAAATCAGTGTGTGCTTCAGTAAACAAGCAGATAAATCACACTCTGGAAGCAGCCCACTTCTGCCACAGACAGTATTACTTGGAGAAAACACACCAGTCAACAGGATAGTTGTGGCAGATTAAAAGGATGAGTACTTTAAGTTCTGTGAAAGAAGATATTGCAAGTCTTTTGTTATCTTATGATGCTGCAGTAAAGTAACAGCTGCATCTCCTTTTCCTTTTCTCCAGTAAAAAGTTATTGACTGGTCACTGTGCAAATTTGGTTTGAGGTTTTTACACAAATCTAGGACAATTTTTTTTTTATTCCATATCCTTATGCTTCAGGGGGAAAATGCTGTCATAATTTCTTGACAAGTTTGCTTTTTTATCAGAAGAACCTGTCAGATTTTAATTGCATTTTTTCCAACTAACTAGGGTAAATCTGGGAACAAGGGACTTGCAGGAGAACATAGACTAAAAATATATTGAGGCAGAATGACAAGTACATCATCATTGATATTCTTTAATGGATTTTTTGAATAGATTCCTCTTTTATATGTGCTGATTTCACACTTGTATTGATTTTCAAATGTTATGTCTCTCATTTGAAAAAGCTGTTAATACTCTGTCCTTGTGTAAGTCACACTAAACAAAAGCAATGACCATCGCTGAATATCCTACTATATGTGCTCCAATTCCTTTCCTGCCTTTTAGGTAAAAAACTGCTGTAGAAGAAATAAGCTGGTTTAAGAGCAGTGAAATGATCACTTTTTTCCCCCTTAACTTCTTTGTCCTGGTTTTTTTTCTGGCTTCTTATGTGTTTCTTTCTCCCTTTTCTTCACAAGCTTTTCCACAGCTGAATAGTAACTTCAGATGTTCTCTGCTATGACAGGGACTGACAAGGGCTGGCTGCTCCTTGCTGAAGCATGTGCTAATTTTATTTTAAGGACTGTATTTTTAAATGGACTTTGAACATATTGGATGAATAACTCAGTTAACAAAAATGAGCTGAACTACTAGAAGAAAATTGTTACTTTGATGTTATCCATCCAGGTTGCTCATCTCTTATAAGTGAAAATTGTGTCAGGCCTCATGTTCTTCTTTCTTATTTCTCATTTACTATTAATTCAGCATGTAGCAAATAAGGGAAGAAGAAAAGAAATCTGTTAGTTTCCAATAGAAAATAGAATTTTTATGTTGCCTCTGTATGTTGTTTGAATACCACATATGCAACGTGCTGTTATTCCAGGACCTGCTGGTCTGGAAGGCAGTTGAAGTGACAGGGGATCTCCAGGATGCAGGGCAAGACCTAGACTTCAAATATTTTGCCATTACTGGAAACTATGTTTGTTCTTTTTCATTTTCAAAGGAAAATAAGGAATGCAACAGAACATTTCCTTCCTGTTGTGGTAGTCTGAGTAGTTATTTGTGCAGTGTTCTGATGACTTCCAATGATGTGTTGCCCGTATATTGTAATTTGCGTGACTGTATTGCCATGTGAACTTCAATATTTTATTAAATGAAGGAGACAGGGAATCCGTCTGTATGCAAGCACAAATCAGGTACTTCTGAATGCAAATGGCTAATTGTATACTTAGAAATGCAACTTTCAGAGGTCACCATCTAAATGCATGATTTGTGCCTGTTTGAAAAGTGTACCTGACTCATGCTTTGAGCCTCCCCTTTTAACTAATGCAAAAGAGAATGATTACTGTAATTTTTGGTTCTCAGTAGCACCGTAAATTTTGCAATTATGTGTTTCTAACAAACTCTTTAGAAGTGCCATTGTGGGAATCCAACAGTATGTATTTTTAGTCTCGAGTGAAAGAGGCTCACTTTAGAAATATTTATTTCCTCTTTGACTTTCAGTTTTGCAAGTTCAACACAGTATAAAAGACAGATTGGGTTCATTTCCTCTCATTAATTGTTACCATTGCGAATAAGTCTGCAGCTCTTGCTAAGGTGGCATTTTTCCTGTACATCTTTGTACAGATGATATACTGTGAATTTCTTACAGCTTCAAAATAGGATTAAAGGTGAAATGAATTGCAACTGTCATGTTCAAAAATTCCTCTAAGTACTAGAGCTTCAAAATAGGATTAAAGGTGAAATGAATTGCAACTGTCATGTTCAAAAATTCTTCTAAGTACTAGTGGTTGGTCCTTGTAAACAAAAAAATGTATGTTTTCTCAACCTAAATGGAAAATGGTCCTTGTAAACAAAAAAATGTATGTTTTCTCAGCCTAAATGGAAAAAATATAAAATATCTAACAATATCTATCTATATATATGTATATGCACATATATGTGTATATGTGTGTGTGTATATACTATATATAAAAATATATAATCAAAGCAAAAGAAAACAGGTAGTAAAATCTTCAGTTTTGCTGTGGAATTTCAATATCCTCAAATCATGAAATAGACATGAAATAAAATATATAAAAATGTGTAATGCAAATAACCTTTAGCTTTGATTGTTTTTTCCCCTCATGATTAGTACTATATCTGAGCAATTAAGTGAGATGAAGAGAACATAACTTGAATTTTTTTTTTTTTTAGGAGAGTAAATGACTGAATGGACTGAATGCCTGATTTTCTGTACATATCTCAAGCAAAGTCCGTGTTACAAACGCACACAATGCACCACCTCACTAAGTACTCCTGTGCTCATGCATGGCTTTTTGTTCTTGTCCACAGCCATGTGAACTCATTACCTACATCTACAAAGACAGCTATAAACATTCAATTGTGTTTTGATATTGTAAAGCTGAGTAATCCCTTTTTTCCCTGATTTATTAATATCACATTGGTTCTGTGTTCAGCACTCCTCTGAATGTATGATCTTAGCAGGCAGGTGCTTGATAGATGATGCTAAGGCTGAGAATGCAAAAGTATTTTTTTTGCTTGTTTAGATTACTGTATTTTACTGAAGTTACTATAGCATAATCCATTAGAAATGTTAAGGGTCTTGGTATCCAGTGGTTCCAGTTACCATGAGGTAAGTTTGCATTATTTTTCCTAGTCTATCTATCCTATTTCCTTAGCAGGTGACTGTGCCAAATACTGTAAGTTTCTACAAGTATGCTTACATCTGTAAACTGAGAGAAACAAGAAGTATGCTTACATCTGTAAACTCTGAGAGAAACCTCTCAATGAAAATATTTGGTGTGGAGCAGGCCTAGGTCCTGCTTGTTCTTTTACTCTATTCTCCAATAAAACCAAAAGGGGTTTAGCAAGCATACATAGCAGTGGAAGACAGTAATGCATCTTAAGTCTCTGAAAGATTTAAAATCTGTAGATCTACAGATTTTAAAAAATAAATTCAGAGTGTTCCAACAGTGATTTCAGCTTTGTTTCAAAAACTCTTTAGATGCAACGTTTTTCAACCAAACTTTCTTTTTTTCTTTCTTTAATTTTCTGGGATGTGCATACATCTTGCTCCTATGTTACTGATACTAATGGTACTGTTTATTTGTCAAATTGACCTAGCACTGATAAGCTATGAACTACTTTGCTTATGTAATGGCAGGCTCCACTCAACTAAACATTCTGAGCGGTGTGTTTCCTTCACAGGTGTTAAATCCTTCACAGAGCCAGGTGTTTACTGATCTGCAAGTTCAGCTTGCTCATTCATTTGTAGGTAAGAGAAAACTAACTCAAAAACAACATTTAAAACTGGATGTAGTTTCTTCAAATCTGTTATATATCACAAATTTCTATTTACAATAAAGGTCATGGGTCTTCTTAGAAGCTTGTAGCCTTTTGTTTCAGTGATATTTTATTTAACAACATTAGTAAGGGTATTGCTGGCAATAATGAAGTATGAGTTTCTCCTTTGTCGTTTCCCCATATTCTCTATGTTCTTGTGCTTATTATTTTTTTATTATTTCTTTCTACTTTTCCCTGAGAGATACAGTTTGCATTATCCTTCTCTGACCTTTCATAATTCTAATTGTCTTGCAGCTTCAGCACTGCAGATTTTCTTCCTTGTCCCTTCCCTGACCTTCTTTTCTCTTTAACTTCACCCCCAACAGTTCCTTCACTGCTTCACACTGAGCTGACAAATAATTTTATCACACCCATTATTTAAAACTGTATCCTCTTTATTTGTTCTGATTTCAATACTGCTCTCCTTTGTTTCACTTTGTGTGTTTTTTTCCCCTAACTATACTCAGTACTTGGTCTGTTCGTGCCCAAATGGGTCTGATACCAGTTATGTACAGGAAATGATAATGGAACCTCTGTCCTATACTGAATTTGGCTGTGGTCATTTGGAATGGTGGTCAGTAATCTCCACACTTCACTAGTGCCAGGTAAATGATCTTATTCTTACTGTAGTTGTGCTGCCTGCTGTAGCCTGTGATTTTTTTAAATTACATTTTCCTTCATGATGCAAGAGATTATTTTCTTCAGCACAATTTCTGCTTTTAGATGTAATATAATGGCTGGAGTAATTTCAAGATGAAATGTGTTTTACTACAGAAATGTCATATTCATTGTAAAACCTGAACAGTTCTCTTAGTAACAATGCAGTAATAATAGCATCAAATGAGTATCTGAGCCATACAGCAGTACTTGAATTATTGTAGGCCCACACTGTGCCACAGAGGAGCTTTAAAAGTGAATATTGTGTGCAGAAATTGCAGGGTACAGCTACACACCACAAGGCAGACTGTTGAGGCTCACTCTGAGGTCAGTAGTGCAGGTCCTTCCTCTGCAGGCACACTCAGCAAGGGGGCTCAGGCTGCAGCAGATTTGCATTACCGGAGATTCAGAGTGCAGGTGAATGTGAGCCTGCCAGAACCTGGACAAAAGCCAAGGTCCTTTCTACCCCTGTTGTTTAGGTGGTGTTGGAAAAGCAACTTCTTTTATCTGCTTCAGCTTATCCATCTTTAAAATATTTTCCATCTTTTAAATACTGCTAATAGAATTTAACATTATTTTTCAAATACCTTTGTAAACCTTTTCACAAAAGCAAAAAAATTGTACTCTTCTGTGCTTCACTTCAGTATACATTGGGCAGCTTTTTGTCAGGTTCCCCATTTTTCTTTGAGCTTCCATCAAGTGTGGAATGTAGTTTATCATTGTGTTACATAGCTTTTATGTGTATTACTCTCTGTGTCTGAGATGCAAGAGAACAAAATAATTTGGGGGTGTTTTTTGTTTCCTGCAACTCTGTTACCACCACCCCAGAGTTTCACAACAAGAATACACTACTCAAAGCACTAAAAAATATTTCTCACCAGAGATCCTCCAGTGAACAGGACACTGGATGTTTGATGAGATTTGTTGTCATGAATGTTTTCAGGAGAACTACAAGGTGCTAAAGTGAAAAAAAATAGCTGTGATTTACAGCCATGGACCAGCTTCTTCTGTTAAACATGTTGTTGTGGAGAGCTGTTATGGAGATGAAAGCAGTAGAAGTCATTCCAGTAGTTATTATGAAGTTTCTGGTTTTGAGGGACTGCATGAAGAACGAATGGGTATGGAGCTTCTGTTTCATGAGAAAAACTGAAAAATGTCTCCACTTCTCTGTTCTGGTGCAGAGCCATCTTCTCACATGTAGGTGTGTCTGACCTACTTTTGCCTATGAGTGAATGCAGATTCACTTTACAAAATGAGTTTTCAGAAATGAGTTGCATTCTTCCACCTGATGTGCTTTCCTCTTGTGATCTTATTTCTCACTCCCTGCCATTTATTTTAAAGAAAATGGATGAAAGGCTGATAAATGGGCTTCTTTCATCTTGCTTTAGGAGCAGAGTTCAGGGAAGCTACACTAGGAAAAGGCACCCTGTGAGGCAGTGAGACTGACACAGCTCATGCACTGTTTTCACAAAAGAGAAACTGTGAAAGAGCATGAGCATAGGGAGTCATTGGAACTGGAAGACATGGACCAGTTGAGCAGCCTGGATACTTAGCTGGATATTGCCATCCACATTGCAAATCTCTCCTATCCATTGTTGCAAAAACTCCATTAGTCATGTTGTTAAGGTAGATGTTCCTTGTCACTGATGACTTCAAAGTCCTCGAGCCAGTGAACTGGTTCTCTTGTAAAGTTTAAGGTGAGATCAATAGCGCCCGCAGTGCAGACAATAAGAACATAAAACCTCTTTTGAGGTGTTTTCTAATTTTTTTTCTTATATTTTAAGAAATAAAGCTCAAAATTATTAGTCATGTTGTTCTTAATAGAGCATTTTTTTAGAATTACTATAGGTACACTCCACTTCTAATATAAATTGCTGCATGCTGTAAGTTCACTAAAATATGGATTATTTTTTATTATTTTGCTGTTTAGTTTCTGAAAGAATTTTATACTCTTGTCACATGCTGTAAAAAAAAAAAAGCTAGAAAGGAGTTCATAGCCGTAGTTGTTCATTTAATATTGCCATGTGGCCCTACAGGGAAATGTGATCTGTCTATGATAAATGTTCTAGGAAACCATGTAATTTCATATTAGATGAAAAAGACCAAATATAATAATGTATGTTTGGTATTAAAGAACATGTTGTGGAATTAGGGTGTATTTTAATGAAAAAATATAAAAAATAGTGTACAATAACTATAAATTTTGTGTTGAGAGCAAGTTATTATTCTGTCTGGTTAGGAATGAGCAAACAGACATAAGAAAAACTAATTGTAAGAAGAACACAGAAGATTTTTAAATTAAGAAAATTGAGTTATTGATTTAGATTCTGTTAATGTTCACCAAAAATACTATGTGATCTTGCAGAAATTCTAATAATACTTCTATGTAGGAAGGATTGTATGAATTTAAAAGATTTTTTGCTCTATATTATAAAGAAAAACTCTTTATTAAAAATGTACTAGGTGGTGTTTCTCTAGCATGCAGTTGAAACTCATGGAGCAATTTCCAAGATTATTTTAAGCTATTAGATTTTCATTGTGACTGGCATAATTAAATAATTGTAGCTGGGAAAAAGACTTCCATGTCATGCATAGTCTATGAAAAGACTATATTAGGTACAATGTAACTCGTGTGAAAGACCCCAAAGGAGAGCTGTGTTTCTCATTAAGACTGAATTATTTAGTCCCATTCTGGTGGTTTCTATGGCAGATGAGTTATTTGAAATGGAAACCTCTTCCTTTTCCTCAAGTGTCATGCTCAGCTAGGAGGTTAACAGACCAGAGACTGAGGCTTACTGAAAATCTCTGTTCTTGTTCATATGCCTCAGGCCTGCTCATGGGAGTGAGTGCAGCAGGATCTGACCTGCCACTTCTTCCACATTCACTGGATTTAACTTATTTCCTCAAGCACTTTTTGTCTTCATCCAAAAAGGTGTGACTTTTTTTCTAAAACCAATGAATTAAAAAAAAACAAAAGCGCCTTAAAATGCCACAATAAAAGATTATGTAGTTTGGTAAAGTTTTGTGTACTCTGGCATCCAGAAAAATTTCAAACTTTGTTCACCTTGCAAAATCACCACAAGGTGCCAGTGATCACTGCTGCTGCTTCCTCTGTGTCACATCCTGGGCAGAGAGGGAGTTTTCTGTCTTTCTTGTAAAAATGTGAGGAAGTGCATTTCAAGCTGTATCTGCTTAAGCAGAGTCAGTGGTGTGAGGGCAGACATAGACAGGGCACTGCAGAATTAGTTTTGCTGTTTCAGATCTTTCCATAAGGATGAACAGTTGTCTGGAGACAAAGTTCACAAGCAAGAATGTAAGTGAACCAAAAAGCTACCACCAAGTGACCTGGAAGCCTGACAGGAGTTCTGTCCCAGACAGGTGACATTCTGGTGATTACATTCCTTGTATATGACACTGAACTCAAAAATACTGCCTTTGTTTATGCTGAAGAACTGTTGGAGTAACTCCTGAAAGTTGTTCAATCAGATATTGGGGATCATATATTGTAGATTCGTCATATAGCTAGAGACAAAATTCAGGCATCATCAGGGTTATTTAAACACAGAGAATGCAAATGGGACTGAGTTCAGAATTCATTCAAACACCTACTTTTATTGCTATTATAAAGATATAAACTCTGCGTGTCAAACGAGAATGAGAACAGTCTAGTGACTGTCTATATCCTTTACAAAGTGTGTTAAATTGTGTATAGACCATATAAAAAGACTTTAAGTGAAAAGTCAGAACATCTTACTAAGGAAATAAATAAGATATAATTTTAATCCTCAGAATCATAAAAATTTAAGTTTATTTAGATCCTTCATTTTTTTATTTTAAATTTTTCTATTGATAAGTGTAGAATCAGACCACCACAGCATTCCTATATATATATAGTGTTTGCTATAAGTGTATAAAACCAATGAAGTCACTTAATTTGCAGCTATTCTTGGATAAAGGGAAAACTTTGCCAAAGTCTTCTGAATCCCATAAAACTAATGCATTTTATTACTGTTTTCTGAACAGGTGAGGACAACTACACATCAGAAGAGCCCAAGGAAAAGTGCAATAGACTCCATTTTCAGAATAAAAGAGCTGTGTAAGTCCACTAAATAATTATTTGGAAATTAAGGGTTAATAGTGGATAAGATTTGCTTTCAGAGCACTGTTCTTCATGGGTATTTTCAACAAGTTCTTGGTTGATTGGTAAAAGTCTGCTTGATTTGCAAAGAGAAAGAGTGGAACTGGACTATAAAAAACATATTAGAAATTGATGTTATACCATGTTTGAAAAAGTCTAAAATTGTTGTGCATAATTAATGGCATCCCTTGTGTTATTTCTGTGTTTTAAGTACACCTTTACAATCACATGAAACTAGTCATTGGACCCTTCTGAAAATTTCCAAGTGCTGTAACATATTAATAGTAAAATGCTACATTTTGTTGTTGTTGTTACATGAAGGCATAAACACAAAAGAGAAGTCAAAACTGAGGAAAACAGTCACCGGTGGCAGCCAGTTTTATGATTTCTCCTGCCAAAGGCATTCTGAGACTGAATCAAAGTGCAAAGGGCTTTCTGTCAATACAGAAATTCACTAGAGAACTGCCCACTAGGACACACACTGGAAAGGGCTGCAAAATGACTGCAGAGCCAGAGTTCTGATCAGCAAAAAAAGGATGAAGGCATTATGAAACATGAAGTTTTCAAGCCATTGTCTTCGGGCTTATTTCCCTGAAGCACAACTAAGACCTATGTGAAAGTTCCTAACATTTTCCTGGTTACCATTACCACTCTATAGAAGAATCTCTGTTATGTAGGCAGGCACCTTGTCTTACAGCTATTTGTTAAAGCAGCTTTACCATGAACCTGGAGAAGAATTTGAATTTTTGCATTAGAAAATATGGTGATAATGATGAGCAAAGCCAAAGATTTTGAAAGCCTACTCTTGGAGTAAAATGGCTACAACAGCTGGTTGAGAGTTCTTGTTTCCATTTTCTTATGTTTAGAAATACCGTCTCTTATTTGCAGTTACCTGTTTTGAGTTTTCTCTAGCAGCAGTTCACATTACAACGGATCATGGCTGATAACAGCAGTATTATTGACTTGTAGCAATCAACTTTGGTTTTGTCCCTGCTTCAAGCTGTTCTTTTCATTACTTTTCTCCTTCTCTATTTGCAAGTGAATGATTCACATAAGCCTCCATCCATTTTCTGAGTGAATCCTCTCTAAGGCAGACAAAAAGCCGGATGCTTTTCCACTCACCTGCTGAGAGCTAGCCTTTTAAAGTACAAGGTTGTGTTTTGGCTTCTCTCAGCTCCATGCTGTTTCCAAGATTTAGGTGAATAAAAACTGAACTGCAGAGAAGGTATCAGAATAGTCAATAGCTGCTTAGCTAAAATGTATCTTCTTCAAGAAAAGTCCTACAAATCATTCTTAGGTTTTTCTTGAATTGCATTTCCTGAGAATGAGTTTTGGGGTTTGCAATCAAATGTTAAAACGTGCTTTGTAACTTTTTCTAGCTTTTATGCCTTTCCCAAGGTGTGAATTTCAACCACAGGTACTATGTTATAAGAAGAAAGTTGCCAGCACCATAAAGGGATGAAATGTCTTTTCCTTGCAATTTCCTGCTATTGGTTATCCCTTCACAATGCATCAGCAATGCTTGCTGAAATAATGATCTGATGAAGGCTCTTTTAAAAATTTGCAGATGAATAGTCATTTTCAGCAGTTTTCTATGAAAAAGGAGGCCAGAAGGCAGGGATTTCAGGTCCTTCAGACAGAGAGTTAGAGTATATAAAATTATTTGCAGGTGGAGTACATGGATTCTCCTATTTCCATATCTTTGTATCTTTAGCTTTTAATTTTTTCTTTTCCTATGCAGCCTTCAGAGGAAAAAGGGGGTTATGTTTTGCTGTTAGGGACTACAGTGCTCCACAGTGAGGAGAGATGTGTTATTCCCATCTATTTCTATCACAGGCTCCTACAGGAGCACACTTTAAATCTACAAGCTCATTCAAACATGTGAACTGGGAAGAATTTCCCTCAACAAAATATTTGGTATCTTGAAAACAAAGTGGTTGCAGAAGATGGGGAGAAATAACCAAAGAAATAAATTTCTGTCTTCATAAGCAGATGTCTTTGTTTTGTCGGATATCTCGGAAAGGGAGCAGAAATGTGCTTAAAGGAACATGGTAACCTGAAGACAGGCAGAAGCCGTTCATGATTTTATTCTGGAAGTACACTGCATTCCATAAAGATGTCTGTTTCTCTTCAGTGTTTCCAAGAGTTACAGAGACCAAGGTCACTAGAAAAATACTTTCAGTACAGTTTTGAAATTAGAGTACCTGTTCCTCATGCCTCAGAGAAATAAAATATCCCCATTGCTTTCAGAAACCTGAAAATATATGTACTTGAGCTCTGATGATAATACTTAGCCTCTGTACTGCACAGGTGAGACTACTGAGAAGCTTTATCTTACCACAGAGTTTATCCATCTGGGTTCTTTACTGGTGTTAATTGATTTGCAAGGTGCCATGAAGTTTGCTTCTTACTTTTTGTTTTGTTGTCATAGTTGTTAAGAAACTACATTGCAGGATTTCCATTTATCCTGATGGCTCTGCTATAAAATGCATATCCTTCCTTATTAAAATCTTCTGCACGAAAATAATTCATAGGACAATTTCTTTCAGATGAAAGAGAATTGTGAAGTAAAAATTAAATTTGGCATATTTGTGAGATATCATTTGTGTATCTGTGCATCCCCTTTGCGATTTACAGCCTCATCCATATCTCACAGTATGGAGTTGTCCCCTACAGGTACAGGAATCTAGGAAATGTGAGCATAGAGTGCGAGGAAAAAAGAGATTTCTTTATCTTCCAAGAAACCTTGTGAAGAGATGGGCTGTAATGGAATCTTGATACAGAAAAACAGAATCGATTTGTAGGGACACAACACTCTAGTTTCATTTGACTTGTGTAATTTCAAGTCATAAAACTGGAAAACATGTTGACTGCTCAAAGGTTGCACTTTTCATGAAGCTTCAGATAATTATTTTAATAAATTACCAGCAAGAAATGAGCATGTGCCATAACTCTTTTGAGCCTATTAATTATAATACATTCGACACAGAATATCAGCTTCTTTTTATACATGAGTCAATATCATTAAAATTACCAACCACTTCAAGTATTAAACTCTTTAATGTGGAACTTTGCTGTACCCAATATGACATAGAAGAATTGTACTACAAAACAAAAAAATATTATAACGATCAGAATTGCCAGTAAAAATACTTTAGGTATGTCATATATACTGAGTTTCTTGCTGATCCAAACTTATCTTGAATATAAGCTACTGAACCTCTTTTACAGAAGAAAACTAACATTAACTTTATAGAAGAGATTAATTTTTGTATAATTACTGTAAAAGAAGAATTGGATCTGGATATTCATAAAAGACTGGCTACTCTTTCCTTCATTAAGCTATAGGTGAGTATGGGGGAATAAGGAAACTGCACATTCTCCATTCTACAGTTCAACAAGTCTTTTCTAAAGTTTTTGTTATTTGCTGGGCAAGAATGGAGGAAAAGGATTGAAAGTGGGGGTCTCCCACTCAGATCTCTGTCATCCCCCCAACTGTCCTGATTCTGCTTATAATGGTATTCTCAGTATCCTTTCCTCTTCTCTCTCCTTGCTCTTTCACAGCACAGTTAAACATTGAAATCCATTCAGTTCTACCAGTTCTTGTTCTTTCAAACCCTTCTCTTTTCCAGTCAAAATGTTTCCCAAAAAAAGACATAATTTATAGTAAGAAATTTACATCTAATTTAACCATTTCACAAAAACCAAAACCAAACAAAAAATCATCTAACTACTTGGAAACATCTTAATTTCATGACACAGCTGAAGTTGTTTGATCCTTCTGCACCTTTCTTTGTGAAGTTTACCTTGGATTCTTACTTCATCTGTCTTAGCATGTCTAGCACAGAAGTACTTGGGCTTTCTTGGAAATGATTGCACTGTAAAATATAAAAAAGCTCTAAAATAACATGGATACATAGAATTATCTATTGCCATGGCAGGGTATATGCGATGTGTCTTCTGGACTAAGCTCACACCCTACTTTTCCTCTTAATAGACCATTAATTTTTTTCCCTAACCTCTGTACTGCTGTCATCTTTCTAAAGTCTGCAGGTACTACAAAACCTTGGGACCTCTACCTTTCTGTCACATTTAGTTGAAATTGGCCAATATGTTCACAATTCCACTGTAGCAAGAATAAAGAAACAGACACTGTAACAATATGAATCTCATCTTCATTGGAAAGAAGGCTAGAAAAGAACCATAGAAAAACAGGACTAGTACACTCCACCCTTCCTTCTCAAAATGGCCAGATTTTCATGGTACATGTGGAAAACTTGCTTTAAAAAAACTTCTTAAAACTAACCCAGTTATGAGATTGTGAAGCATTTTACAGGAGGATGTCACTTTTTTAAACTGAAAATGAAAGAAGAAGTAGATTTCCAGCTAATCTTCTCTGACTAAACTGTCAAATAAAAGCTGTCCCAGAAATTTATTTCATAATTTATGCCATACATGATTAAACCTGTGGTTCTGGATCCTGAGTCCTTTGAGCTTGCTGTGAAGGTAACCACAGTACTCCTTGTGACTCCATGATTCCCTGTGGCTGGTTTTTACTGACTAACTCACTCTGACTTTTTCATTCTTTTTTTCCCTCTTTTGAGAAGACATTCACAAAATATAATACAGCATAAAATGCTCATTTTCTCCAAGCAAAACAGAAAAACCAATGGGCCTGTCTTGTAGTGTGATACACTGACAAGCATGGACTTCCAAAGCACGTGCTACTTTTCAGTATGAGGCTTGTGTATGATGGAAAAGTGTCATTGAATGCCAGGGGCTTTTTCTTTCACTCTGCCTTTTTATGGCCTAGGACATAATGGCCTTTTCCTTCCTTTGTCTGAGATTAAAATTTTGGCTTGTGCTAGTTAATACAGAGCTATACATCTAGCCACGTTACATTTTTATTGCAAGATGAGGATTTATGAATTTTAAAAGTCAAGTGTTCTGTCTCCCTTGGCAATATCTTTTTCATTCTTCCCTGCATAGTTAACTCAGCTGGCATTTAGAAATAGATTCTTTTAAAAATTTGCTTTGCATCCCAGAGAATTTACTGACTTTGCACATTATTTCTGTTTTCACTTTTGCTACTCTTTTTTTGGTGTTTTTTCTTTTCAGATACTAAGGCAGTCTTACAATTTTTGTTTGAGAAGTCATTATTTTAAAACCATGCACAAGTGAGATATCAAAAGGAAGGATTTAAAAAATGTAATTTTAAATAGATGCCTTTACTCACATAGATGCCTTTACTCACACACACACCAAAATTGCAAGAAGTGGTAATAAAAATGGGAATGTCCAAACCTGGTTATTAATATATTCAGGGGATGAAGCACAGAAGAATAAACTGCATTCTGATTTCTGGTGGCTGCTGCTGGCAGATGGGTTTGGTTCAACTTTTATTTCCAACCTTTTCCTAAGCATTCTGCCTTTTTTGGCTCAAGCACAGATTCCACTGAGATCATGTAAACTGTGCCAGAAGTGGACCCTCTAAACTGCATCTCACAGGCAGATGTGATATTTACACAGAACTGCCAAGGTAAATCTCATCTTGAGAATAGTGGGAAGCCCAAGCTCCTATTTTTTAATTAAATTTTGACATTCTGAAAACAATAGATTATTTTGTCCTTGCCATCACCACTTCTGAATATTTACTGTAACTCATGTTGATTCATGTATTTATTATTTCATTTCCAATTCAGTGGTGATTATTTTAATGAGATAAATAACAAAAAGGTTTTTTCTTCTTGCAATGTCACCTTTTGTTACAGTGTATATACATGGATGAAGTCAATTTCATTTGCAGATTAGTCCATCTGACCCAGTTATCTTCAAAGATGTAATATTCTCTTTCTGATCATCTCCAACAGTAACATCAACCATCCTTGATTTGGGATTTGAGAGCAAGTTGTTTCTGTTACTCAGCTTGTTTGCATAATTCTCAGGTCTTTGTCTCCCCTGTGATTTTTAGACATACTCTTCTTGTCCTTGCTTTCCATAAATCCTTGAGAGACCACTTTCTTTGGCGGTGCCTTTCTTTTCAGTGTATCTAAGAATATTAACTTCTTTCTCCTTAATTATGCTAGCAAGGTCTCTTGTGATATGGTCTCTTCCCAAGAGACTGTACTTGGTATCTTTTATTAAATCACTTCTATGTAATACCAATGTAACGTATTGTAATACTATTCTATTTCAGTTTCTTCTAGCCCCTGATTCACTTGTTCAAAACCCAGTTTTTACAGATGTATGTAGGTGATGATTTAATGTGTAATTATCTCCTTTGAAGCTGACACTTTGAAGAAATCAATGAGCTATGGAAATAATAAGGTGAGAAAACAGGCTTCATTTCAGTCATTATCCTACACTGCATTCTCGAGGATGGCTGCCAAAGTGGTGTCAGCTGGAATGGAAGAGTCTCTTGGAGGCTCCAACCAGCACAGCACAAACTCATTACAGTGCAGGATGAAAACCAGTGATTTTTAACACTTTTCTTTTCCCTCTCCTGGTTGGAGAAGAAAATCTGGACTGTTATATTCACAGGTAAAAATAGAACTTTTCCTTTGACTTTCAGAGCTGTTGCCAGCTTTCCTTTACTGCTAATGCTAATGGCTTTCTGCCTCCCAGAATCCATGGCACCTTTGTACCTTATGCCAGCTGGTCTAATTTTGACAAGAAGGAAATTATCTGAGCAAAGCTAAGTCTCTGCTTTTTCTGTAGTCAGGATATACTACCCCATGAGTGTTTAAATTTGGAAGGAAATGGGATTTGTGATTCTGGCCAGATTTTTAAAATCACAGAATAGTCAGGTAATTCGTAACAGTCTTGCCAACATCAAACCATCTCTGGTTTTGTGGAAACTGAATTCCATTCAGAAAGATATTTTAATAAAAATACATTTTTCTCTCCCATTTTACAGAAAACTTTGTGCACACAAATAAAACTTTATTATTTTTTCACAGGCCACCCCTGTCAGAAAATTCATGCTGGAATTTTTGCAAACCCAAAACTTTAATTTTCGATATGGCTTTTTTTGTATATAGCAGTTTTATTATCAGTAGCCCTTAATGGATTCTTTTTGGCTCTGAATGTACTTAAGTATTCTTTGAACACAAGCAAACATTGGTGTTCACAACAGTCCAAAACAATGAGTTTCATCACTTAATTACATGCTTTATGAAAGAGTACCTTCTTTTGTACATGTTTATCTCATCTTTTATGTGATACTCTGTAGTTCTTGCATTAAATGCATGAGACAACAGTTATTGCCTATTCAGTGTTTCCTGCCATTGCTTACTTACAGATCTGTTATCTCTTTCTTCAGGCTTCTGTTTTCCAGATGCTGACTCTGAGCCTGGTTAATGGTTCTTTATGTGGAAACAATTTTTTTACCCACAATAGCTCTCTCTGTGCCTCCCACAGTTGTATTATATTTATAGTTTCATTATTATGGGGAAATGCTACACACATTATTCACAGTAAGAGGGCACCATAGATTTGTTCACTGGTGTATTATCCTATTCTTTTCCTTGTAATAGCTAACATTTAACTCTGAATCAATATTGAGTACTGGGTTAATCTTTTTATAGAACTGTCTGTTATAATTTCAACATTTTTCCCTGAATAGGACTATGTATTCAGGACTCATTCAGGACTCTTCATTATAAACAGAGGTTAAGGGTGGGTTGTGTTTACCATGTACACCATTTTTACCTACAAATAATTTAATTTTACATGGGATCGTTCAGCCATCCCCCATAATGAAATCCTTATGTAAAATTTTTGCAGCCACTTTTTTGTTCCTACTACCCTAAGTAACTTACTGTCTTCAGCCACTTTGGGCATACTGCTGTTCTTTTCCATTGATAAACATTATGCAAACAGTGGTCATCTATCTCTTTTGATAGCTTTACTCCACTGTGAAAACTGATCTATTTGTGGTATCACATACTGCGTCTTAACTGGTATTAAATAGTATTTAATTTAACAGCTGTCTTTAACAGTGTTAATCCTGGGAATATTTTGTATCAGATGACAACATTAATTATTTTTTGAAGGCTTTCATTGGGGAATTTGTCCAAAGCCTTCCAGAAAAGCAAAACAATCAGCCAGACATGTACTGTTCACATGGCTAGCAATTCTTTCAAACATAAGTTTTATCATAAAAGACTTCACCTTACATGTTGACTCTTCCGTGATAGAGCACATTGATTGATGTCTTTTCCAACTCTGCTTTTTTTTATAATTCATAATATTTTGACTACTGAATACATTAGGCTGGTCTCAAAACTCCCCAGGATTTTTCTAAAAGATGTGGTGTGAATTCTGCCAGTTTCAACCTTTTTAAAACTAGAGCTCTTTTAAGCAAGAGGCTCCAAACTATAGTTGGCAGTTTGGCTGTTTTATTCCTGATGCCCTTTAAAATATATAAGCTTTTAGATGAGAATTTTCTGCTCTTGGCAGTTTACTACTGATTGAAACCTCTCCTACCAAGCTGGCAGATGTTTCAGGCAGAGAGATCCTGAGGCACATCACATACATATGCAGAAAAGAGACAGGATTCTAGCACAGGAACCTCCCTGAATTCCTCCATGGTGAACACAAAGTACCCATCTAATTATCTACCATGGCCTTGTTTGGTGTGAAATCTTTTACACCTTCCTCAATGATTGGCCAAACAGAAACTGTCAGATTCTCATTCCAAATACATTTGGAAAGGAGTTTATTATTTGTTTTTATGTCTTGCAGAATGTTTTCCTGAGAATATATTTTGCCTTTCTATATTGTGTTTTACATATGGTTTCCAAAGTTTATTTTTCTGTGTTTTCCATTTCAGTGTAACTTATGACTTTTGAAAGGTTTCCTTACTTCATACTAGTCTTCAATATGCTACTGTGAATGTGTTATCTGAAAACATTGTCCTTTTTCAAATGTCACACTGCAATAGGATGTCATCATCATCATGGCAGTTAAAAGTCTTTCATGATTGTGCTCTCCTTCTTTGCAGTCTCTGTAATTTCCTTTAGCACAGATGAAATTGCCTTTCTGGTAAGAAAATCCATGCCTCCTTTTGATGGGATTCTGCTGCTTCAGCCTCCCTTTAAAGTTTTGCCAAGCTCTGCTCCAGGCCAAATCTGAGGACACAAAGCTTCTATTGACACGAACCCAGAGGAAACGTTGCTGCAAATATCATGCCCTTTCACATCCGCTCTCCACTCCCCTTGTCTTTCCTTTAAATATTTCACTACAACTTGTCTAATTGTAACTGTCAGCAGTGTGGTATAATTTTAGTTTAAGACCACTTTTCCTGAAGGAGCTACAAATTATTCCTCTGTGCTCACTGAATCTCAGTTCTGCCTCTGTACACAATGTCCTGTATCTTTGTGCAAAATTCCTAAGACAGTTTTGCACTGCAGGCTTTGGGACTGGTTTAGCCAGCTGCCTGAAATGTTTTGAACTGTGGGTGAAACACCAAGCTCCTGAGTTCTATAATGCTTTTGATTAAATATCTATGAAATCGCTGAGTTTTATCTGTCATTTCTCTAGGTTTGGGAAGTAGAACAGGGACTGAACCAATATTGCTACTCTGACAAATATTAAAATAATGACATTTCCTGAATTATTGGGTAAATCAGCATTTCCACTTAGCCAGAAGCCTTCCTTGTTACTCCTTGTTACATGGAACAGTAAGTTAGAAGTTGAAAAATCCATGCTACTAATGGAATAGTGTTCTATAAGATGTAAGAGTTTTGATAAATATTATTGAATGTAATTTTGTTTTCTTTTCCCCCTTTTGCATGTCTACAATGCAGCATGGTTGTCTTTTCCTTACCCTGATATAAAAGAAGCTCCTAAACTTAAATAATCCAGCTCAGATTTCAAAAGTTTGGGACTACAGGTAACACCAGAGAAGACCTCACTGTCTTCCTGGACTGTGATTCAGCAACATTTTTCCATGTGGTCAGTCTCAGTGCAAATTCTTTTTAGTACTCTACCCACCATTCAAGCATCCTCTGTATTTCATACTACTTAAAATATCTTGTAAGTTTCATATGGTGTCAGTGGATTATAACACCTGAAAATGAAAACTGATCTGCTTCTTTCATCAAACTACTTTGTCGGTGGGCAGAACCATTATCCAAGCAATGCAGCCAAAGAGGTGATTCCCTTCACCAGGTGTGGAAGGACCTGTTCAGAACTGTACACCAAATGGATACAGAGGCAGAACAAGCTTGATTTACCACTCTCTTCCTTGCTGCTCTGTGATACAAGTGGACCAAGAAAACCTTCCTTATTTCTGAATATTATATTTCACAACATAAAGGGACCGCACCAGCTTCTCTATACAAAGCCAAGAAAAAGCTTTTTTCAGCATAACAGGGAGCAGCAATAAGGTCTGCAAAGAAATGATACACTGTTCTTGAGCCCAATTCCTCTTTTGTTACCCTTGGGGCAATGTCTACTACACTGAATTATCCAAGTAATGCACTCACTAGGGAAAAGCAGGCAGTCTTTCCATTGAATTATGAGGCTTTTTAAACAAGTCATTATTTCATGTGTTGTCTCTTCAAAGAACCCAGTTCACAAGTTAAGAGCATTCCCTGCTTCTATCAGATACTCTGTAGAGAAGTAGGCTTCCATTTTTTTTCCAGCTACGCTCAAGAAACACGTGTCAAATTAGTGCTGTTTGTTGTCAGTGACCTTCTGAGTCCATCCATGCAGAGGGGGTTAATCACGTGTTTTAGGGGGAAAAGTAGTACCTGGAACTGCAAGTAAGGAATGTTAGTAAAGTTTCAGTCTGAAAAGGAAGAATTGGATGAGATAGTGGAAGAGTGGTGAGAACATTTACTGCCCCTGTCTGACATTTAGAACTGCCTCTCACCTGAACATTCACATGATGATAAAGTACTTCCTGCTGAAAGCATGTTTTGGCTATTTTTGACATCCATACTGAATAACAGAGAACACCATCCTGGTAGTGCTGCTTTAGGTTCCCAGGACAGCAGAGCTTAGCTTAAGACTCAAGTTTAAAGCAAGCTGGATGCAAGGCACAGTTGAGAACCAAGGACACAACTGTCAAAGGACAGCTGAGGATTGACACAATGCTAAGCTGATCTCAAATGACAATTAACAGCCCAATGGCTCTGCCAGCTAAGACTGCAGAATCACTGCAGTGGAACCACAGATGTAAAGAAACCCAAGTACCAAACAGGGAAGCTCAAGTGGACTTTATTATAGTTATTAGAATGTACAGGGACATCAGTGCACTTGTTCTTATTTCATTTCTCAGATTCAACACAGGAGCAGTTAGACACCAGCTCTTTGCTTTGTGCACATTTAGAATGTGTCATGTGGGACATCCTTAAATAATTTTCTGAAAGGTTGTTGAAGAACAATGTAGTCAAAACCAAGCTAAGTGACTTCATAGATTCCCTGATATTTCAAGGAAATGCTATGGATACCAAAAAGCTTTAATGTAAGAAGTGATTAGGAAGTGCCAACAGGGTGGTAGGATACAGGGAACTGATTTTATCATTGCTTTTACAGTTTTTAAAGTCCATTCCATTCCATTAACTGGAAACAGTCCTTGAAAACTTCATTATAACACTATTTCTTTATTACAAATATTTACATACTATATATTAGTACAGTTTTTATTTCCACACTTTAACGATCCCATCCCTTGATGCAGTTACTATAAACCCTTGTGTGGTCTGGAAAGTGGCAATATCTGTGATAATATCATGATGCCCAACTGGGAGAGACTCTGGGCCCTTCCGAGGGGTCTCATCAGTAGGCCCCATCTTTTGCTTGTTCTGAATTTCCTGTATAAAAACAAAATGAAAAACACTATTTACAGAAGGGTGAGTGTTTGCAAAGAGAGCCTGTCATCCATATTAGGTTGTCAATATAAGAAGACCACAAAATCTCTTCTACCAAAGAACCAATCAAACAAAAATGCCCAACCATACAACCTCACACCCTTTGACAGTTTTCTCAGGATTACTCCTTGGTTCATTTCTTTTCATCACACACAGCCAAAGTCTTAATCTAAACTGACATTACAGCTCTTGGTTAGGTAAACAATGGGGGTTTTTCTCATATTTATGTCAATGACACTAAGATTTGATATTCCAATAGGGAGGCAAAAAGTTATAGGAACACATACATCTTGGCTTCCCAAAGCTTTTATAAAAACTGCTTCAATAGCATAAATGTAATTTAGAAGTTTGAGAAGAAACACTAAAAAACAGTGCATTGGGTACTGATTTGTTTTAGTCACCTTTGAAGTAGCACTCAATTTGTTGAACTGAAACAAAACATTGTGCTATTTAACAACTAGCAACACTGCCAGTTCCCAAAGTCACTCTGAAGGATGTAACAAAAACTTCAGCATGCAGCTACTGTATTATCCTGGTGCCAGTGCATCACACATGCTAAGGTCCTACCCAAAAGACATTCCAAACACTGATCAAAGCCAAAAGTGTTAAAAGTCTAAATTTCAATATCCCAAAAGGAACATAAGACTTGGGCCTCTGCATGTAGGCAGTATTTGGTGAGCCCAATTCTGGCAAAAACAAATTATGTACCCCTTTTAAAGTAACTTGTTCCCAATTGCCAAAAAAATGCAATGCTGACAGCATCCACAAAAAGTGAGAGCGAGTGAGTTCATCCTGCAATGAGTGCAATCCATAGGACCATCCAAAGGCAAGCAGAATAGGTGTCTATCAGACAAAGCAAATACCTGAACCACCTCTGTGCCCTCAATTATCTTCCTGTAGTAGGAAACAGATGGGCAATTAGAACTTCCAGCAACAACATATGATCTCTCAGGGTAGGCTAGATCCCAAAACCTAAACATAAAGAAACAAAATCAAGGTGAGGTGTTCAATTCTATCAGCTTAAAACAGCTGCTTAAAAGTGGTCTTGCTCTTATGATGAAAATGAGTGGGCACAAATGCTATCTGCTTTCTACACTTTGTGAAAGGGAGTGGTGTAGAGAAATTTACACTCATGCTAAGCTCACACATGAATTATTTTTTGGTTTTGTCATGGAGCCTGTGAAGAATTTTACAGAAGGATAACCACTTTATTTCAGAGTGCACATTATGCTTCAGAGAAGCACCAAGTTCTGCAGTCCTTATGCTGAGAATGATTTCCTCAGCTCACTGATGTTTACTAATGAACACATGTTCAGCATTATTGTTTTGGCTTCTTAGAGATTACTTAGGAAACACTTGGCAAAATTTAGTACACCAGCAGGGGTGGAGGGGGAGAGTGACAAACAAGAAAGTTGTTTAGTTTGATTACCTTATTTTCATGTCTGAGCCTGCTGTCAGTAATATGGGATTACCAGAAGCTGGACTACAGTATATTCCGTGGATGCTGTGAGGAGAAGGCTAGCAGGAAAAAGGGATATATAAAAATAACTTATCAGCAACAGCTGTCACCATGCTTCAGAAAGAGAATGCATTCCTTGCCACATTCATCCACCCAGTTTCCAAATCTCTCTGGCAAATGCCAAGTCACTTTAATGGGCCACATCTTAATATATTAATGTAAATTGCTCCCTTACACTTTACAGAGCAATAAAACAGAATTAACCCTCCATAATCCTCTCTTTTTGAGTCTTGGAAATTACATTCTCAATGATGAGAGATTATTTTTAAAAGAATCAGGAAGGCAAATCCTACTGAAAAGCACATGGATGCTTAAATTTTTGGGCTATGAAGGCATTATGGGACAGATATACAACAGAAAACTATCTTAGATCATGGAGCTCCCTGTGTAAAGAAGGGCAGGACTGAAATGAACTCAACCTGCAATCCTTGTAGCATATACAAGCTTAGGTTTAAGTAGATTCCAGATAGGCATTCACAACATTTATAGAATCAGCTGTGGTAATTTTTGTCCATGGATTTGTGAACCATATTCCAAATTGCACCTTTCCCAATTAAGTCCTTGAAGAAGAACCACTTCATGCTTTAAACAAGCAGTTAAGTGTAGTAGTGCTACTATATTACAGAAAGAATGTGTAAAAGAGCAGATGTTTACAGAAGTATGCATAGCCACAGGAACAGCAAGTAAAAATAAGTACAAGAGGCCACACCATGAATTTTGGCTTTTCCATAATCTTTACAAGCTTAACCAGCCCACTGATTTTCTAAGAACATGGCTGGGTATAACAAGTGAGTGTTACAAGTACATTCCACAGACAGTGGAAGGTACCATTGAAGATTTAGGTTACACTGCTGTTTTACAAAGGGCATTTAATTCTGACATATAAAATGGTTATGGTGCAAAAATGAATCCAAAGGCAAGTTCTGTACTGAGGCACAGTATGGTGTCTAAGGTTGTTCTAACCCTGGCTACACAACAGAAACTGGAAAAGAAAGAGACCAGACCTGCAGTTCTGAAAGAGGTGGTGCACTGCTGGCCCACAGAGTGAAGCGTCGATCACCAGTTTCCATATCCCACATGGAGACTTCATTGTTGCCTTGAACAGCTACAGGAAAGATAAAGCCAGTGCAAAAAGTATAAAACAGATTGGTTGGCTCTTGCTGTTTGCTCTACTGACATGACATAGATGGAATGACATAGAGACACTCTGTTTGCTCTCTGCAGCATTTGTGTTAGTCTTGCTTCAGTACTTTGGTTTGGCTTCAAAGCAGCTTCACTATAATTAAAAGTGCCTGATTTAAAGGAGTTTAAAGGAAACCTGATTTAATTCTCAACCCCTTTAAAAATGTATAAAACCCTCAGTTTCCTCCCTAGATAACTCCCCAGCTTTCTTTAAGAAGGATAGATGGTTTGTTCAGCATTGTCATCAGGCACTTTGGAGAACACTCCTATGCAAGTAAGAAAACAATCCAAAGTTACAGAGTTCAGTAGCTACAATGAACTTCCACACTCATGTGGACAGGTAAAGAATTCTGTTCAAGGGTTTGCTTACAAGACTGGCAGCAACATAGCAGGCAAGGACTATTTTATAATAATCCAAAATTATGAACTCTGTCATTCCTTTAGTCTTTCACAGGGAGGAAACCAACTAGAAAGCATAGTGAAACTTGCTTTATTTGTACGTTTCTTCAAGCAATTTGTTTTCTCTCCCAGAGTGGTTAAAAACTCAAAATAGGAAGTGAAGGCTAAAAGCAAGTAAAATATGAAACTCAAACTACTCTCATTTTACAGCAACTTGATAAATTTTATTATTTAGGATTAGTTTAAGGTACTTGTCCATTTCAGAATGTACTCCTGACACAAACATATAAAAGTCTATGACAGTGCCACATGCAGTGAGGATGAAGCAGCTGGAAGTGTATCAGATGAGGAATCTTGGAGATTTCCAGAAGTTCTAACCTATGACACAGCTAGCTTAGATTGAAGAGGGAATTGGAATTCAATCTCTGCTCTACAGAAGGTGGTAGCAGATTTCCCATCAGCTTCAATGTATGTGATGAGTTTGAATTTAATCTTTTGTAACATTTTGTCCTTAAAAAGGAATGGGGTAGACAACACACAGGTAGGGCCCCTCATGAGAGTTGCAATGCTCAGAAGATGAGAATTGTAAACACGGTCATTTTGACAATGGCTAAACCCTACTTTTTTTCTTTTCAACTTTCCACCAGGGCTTGAAGCAGAAGCTGAAAAAAAAGCTGCTTTAATCACAACCTCTGGCAATTGTGAGGTAAGTTTAAGACATCTTTTACCTGCTATTACCCAGGACTGATAGACAGGATGCATGAGCAGGCGTCTGATTCGGGCCTTGGAAGGATGAGAGTGGCTGGAGATAGGTAACTGAAACCTCATGTCCCAACATGCCATGGTACCATTGCTTGTTCCTGGTGAGAAAAAGCTCCCCTTAGTCAGAGGGATAAATACATGAGTTTTTGTCCCTATCTCTGTGTTCTGCTCCTAGGGAGATGGCCTTCAGCCTCAAGTTCTTAGCAGGTAGAATACTTCTCAAAAATAGATGAGAAGATATTTCTCTCCTCTTGTTGCATATGCTAGTAAAATCAGATCAACCAAAAGCTTGAGCTGTAGTTACTGTAAGAGAAAACCACAGGGAAGAGGGGGGCAGGGAAGAGAGAGAAACTAACAAGAAATACAGGCTTACCAATACACAGCCAGCACTGGTGTATGTCCACAGCAAATGAAGTTATGAGGCCTAACTTCAAATCATGTTTCAGTGTCCAAGCGTTGCTGCTAGATCGCAAATCCCATCCAACCAGAGATCCATTAACTGTTCCATAAGCCAGGACTGACTGGGCTCCTGAATTGAAGTGATGAATGTCTACCACACAGCCATCATCCTTCAGATCTAACGACCTGGGTTAAAATAATAAACTAATTTAGACACAGGTATGACTCCCTCCAAGTTTAAGACTCCTTCGAACAGCTTTTTCCTCTTTGTGTCACTTCTCAAGGCATCTGCCAGAAACAGCTTTCTGAATTCAGTACTATGGATGCTTATGCTCTCTCAAATCTCTCTGCTGGTAGGACCTGCTGGTCAACAGCCCTTTGCAAACATAAACACAGCTCTGTGCTCTGGGTCAGGGCAATCCAAAGCACAAATATAGGCTGGTTTGGGAATACGCTGAGAGCAGCCCTGAGCAGAAAACTTGGGAGTGTTGGCTGATGAGAAGCTCAGCATGATCCAGCAATGTCTGCTCACAGCCAAAAAAAGCCACCCACAACAGAAGAATCAAAAGTGTGGGCAGCAGGTTGTGGGAGGTGATTCTCCCTCTCTCTGCTCCACACTTGTGAGACCCCTCCAGCAGTACTGTGAGTACTTTCTGAGGCCTGGACACACCTCTCACTCAAACTGGAAGATTAAGTTGTAGCTTCAGTGCCAAATGTTCAAACACTGCTCATATGGAGGTAAGAAAAAAGCTAAATCAAGCCCAAAGATTCCCTTACATACCATCCCATTACCCATATCTCTACCAACTTATCACATTAAGAACCTGAGAGGAAAAATTGCAGGTCTGAGGCCACATCACATGCTGTACATCTGTAAACATTTATCTAATGACCTGCAAAACAACCTTCAAAATCACATGGTAAGTATTAAGATTGCAACAAAGGAACTAACCAATCTCAGTACATAAATTAAACAAGTGAGAACTATTCAGAATGGCTGTTTCAAGCTCATAATGTGCTCATTGACACAAGAAGGACAAATATCCTATAGCTAAGAATGGTCAGCTCTGCACAGCTGCCTTTCAACCCTTCTGTATGAAGCAGGAAAAGAACATGGATTACAGCCTTCCAGTACAGCTTGGGCTCAGCCAGCAGGAAGCCTAGAGCAAATTTAAAGATCTGAGGAATATACTAACAGCTTGAGCTCTGTGTGTGGTGAGATTTAACTGCTTTAAGTACATACCTGCTTTGTATTGGATGAATTTTAGGAGATTTAGGGAGCTTTGAGGCTTCAATACCAAGAAGCTGGATGGCACCATTATCTGAAGCTATAGCCAAGTAATGTGAACCTTGGCAAAATGTAAGTGTCTTTACATGTCCTCCAATGCGAGAGTATGTCAAAATTGATCTAAACAGTACAGAGAGAAATAGGGTAAGAGAAAAAAGAGGTTGTTTTTGGTGGCACTTGAAAAAAAAACAACACTTCTCTTAAACACCTACTTAAAACCAATGGCTCTTGAGAAAGGTCTGAAAATAACATTTTCTAGCTGTTCCAAAATGAGAAAGCAAAAAAGCCAGTATTGGCTTTAAACAACAACAGCAGAATATATTTATATATGTACAAAAATGAAATCAAAAAGCCTGTAATTATTATGGCTACAAAGCAGTCCCTTTGCATTTTTTCTTTTATTAACTAATTGAAACAGCAATCTAAAATTATAGATGCAAGCCAAGAGGAACACTAATATATCTCCTTATTGATATTTCCAGTACACCCACAAGTGATTAATATTTTCCTCCCTGCCCTACTTTATTTTTCACTCTAAAATCGCAGACCCAACTACCACAGGTTTTTAAGCTACCTGGTTGTAGTGGTTTTTCCTTCCATTTTTTGGCTGTTCCAGACCTTCACTGTGCCATCATTTGAGCAAGTGGCAAAAATGGAGTGTTCGTCAGAGACCCGAATGCGATTCACAGCAGACTTGTGCTCGTGAAGGTGAGCTACCAACAACCCTTTGGGACGCCATCCTACAGGGAAAACAAAACCACAGCCTAATCAGGAACATGCAAGTCCCCCAGATCCATCCATTAACAGCTAGATCAGGATACAGTCATTACAACTGCAAAGCACAGACAGCACTGAAAACAGTATTAAGGCATTTTAAATATTAAACGCAAAAGCCTACTCGCTCAGTTCTAAATTAGACACTAGGTCATAGGTGCTCTACACAGTAAACACATTGTCTAAACTAAGAATTTCCTCTTTTCTTCTTCGTCCTTTGCATTTTTTCATGAAAGGATGATATCTTGACTCAAATTATATATATATATATATATATAATATTTATCTAATAACCTCAGTGGCCTGTGATGTACCTGGAGGTGGGGGCTTGCTCTCCCACTCAGCATTCTCCATCATCTGTTTGGCAAGTCTCTCTGCATTACACTGCTCTCTCTTCTGCTGGATCAGCTGCTGCAGCTCAGTTTTGCAGGTGGTGATGCGCAGCTGGTGTGCAGATGGGGACATTGTGCTGCTCAGAGCCTGCAGGGTTGGCTTCCT
Organism: Passer montanus; assembly: GCF_014805655.1. Lineage (NCBI taxonomy): Eukaryota > Metazoa > Chordata > Aves > Passeriformes > Passeridae > Passer > Passer montanus. The sequence goes on along the minus strand of NW_024356505.1, from coordinate 1,766,807 downwards.
GGGCTGGACAACTGCTCCATCAGATGCCTGTAGGAAATCAGCCCTTAAAAATATATGCCTTACATTCTACACACAGATAAAGCCCCCTCATAAGATTTCTGTGTCACACACAGTGAATAAAAATGGAAAAAATCTTTTTTATTAAAACAATTAGCAATGAATTAGCATTAAAAAATGCTGCTTGCATGAAGACAATTAAAAATAGTGAAAATTATTATTTATATAAAATATTAACATTCTCTTATTCTACTCTGTTTGCCTACTCTGCTCTATATTCTGTCTAAAGAAACTGTAATGTGCTGTGCACAGCTATTAATATGATTATTACAGAGGCAATTATTGCTCTCAAGACTGAAAAAATTAAAGGTTAGCTCTCAAATTCATTTACGTTGGGCTTTAAAACCCAAAGTGTGAAGTGTTTCCCTTATAGTTCAGGGTAGGCACACTCATTTAAAGCTAACAGAAGTTAATCTCAAACTAGAAACCAAACAGGAAAGAGTGTTCAGTGTCAAGACATGCCTCCAAGGCCTGCAGAGTTCCCAGCCTATCCTTCTCTAGCCAGTACTAAGTATTACAGGTACAGGATGCCTAAATGCTACTGTGATTTCCAAGTTAAAACCATGATATCTCTTCCTTACAACATGTATCAGGGCATTCAATTTGAGGAAAAGTCTTCCCTGCCAGAGAAGTTTACATAATAATTGTCTAATCCACAAAGCCCCATCTCTTTGTGCAAAGCATCTATTTGTTAGTGAAGCTTAAGAGACTAAACTTACTTCAGTCCTCTCTCAGTTCCTATTTTAAAAATAAGAACTTGAAAGTCAGCAACTCTGCTAAAGACACCAGCCAACAGCATGGCTGGTGTCAAATAACCTCCAAACAAAACAAGAACATCACATCCCTATATTCCCACTTGACATTAAAACAATTAAATCATTTCAGATAAGATGCAAACATAGTATTTTTCAGGTATACCTGTGGAGATGATGACAAAGTGGCACAAATGCCAGCTGAGGACTCTGAACGAAGTGGTTTCCCAGCTTGGATGGCGTCAGTATCAGTAGTTTGCCCATGTCCTTTGGATATTGGCTGGGAGATGTTTGTGGGTTCCAGGGACCCAAACATGCTTTTCCATTCTTCATTTACATTTGAATCTTGCTTTACATGCTTTCTAGCTATAAGTATTTGGGAGGGAGGGAGGGAGTGGGAGAAGAAGAAAACAAAACACGCCAAACATTACCATGACCACATTCACTCAGGATTGTCATTACTTTGAGACTACATGGAAGTCTAATGTTTACATGCCAGATTGTTATGTAGGCACAGAGAAAACCCTACTGCTGTGTGGTGGAGATCAGCTGACAGACATTTTTAAGGGGAACCAAACAAAGCACTTGCCTCGTGTGCTCACATCCTCTGGATCCTATAGCCGACTCATGTCGGCTTCACATGATCACTTCACTAGAGGGAAAGCTTACATCTAGAAGGCTGCAGGATTACACTCCACCATATGATAAATTTTTCTTATAGAATCATGAAGGGTTTGGGTCATTTAGTCCAACCACCCTGCAATAAGCAGGGACATCAACAATAAATTTGTAACAGCACAGTACACAAATCATTGTTGGTGTCAAATACAATCAATTTTCCATCATAATTGCAACATCACCTGTAGATTCAACTATGTTATCCCTTTAAATAGGAAATGTATTTATTTATAGCATTCCTTTAGAGTCACTTAGAACTGTAAAATATAGACAGAAAAAGAAAAACATGGAACAAATTAAATTTGGACAAAGTCAGTGAAGAAAAGTTAAAGGCATAAAGATTTTAAGGGTAACAGCTTTGGGTGAAACAAATTACTTCAAGTACAGACTTCATATACACTAGTTTTAAATCACGTTGACTCCTCATTCAAGGATGCAAAAAAATGAAAAATCCTACACTTCTGTACAATCCTAAACTTTCCTTTACAATTATATGCAAAACACCCTAATTCTGGAAACAAGTCATTAATAGCTATAGGTTCTCCAGATATTTGTGTATTTCTATATGTAAAAACACAGAACCTACCACTGATGTAATAGAAGAGGGAATTACAAGCTTGAGAGAGTAAAGAGGAAGCTCAAACTGTCTGGCAAATAAGAATTTTGAGGATTGGAATAGTTAGCAGCAAGTGGATTTCAAGTCTGAACAAGGAAATGTAAGAGGTTTTTTGAGCTGAAAGAAGAGCAGGTTAAAAAAAGTAAAATGGGAGTCAATGAGAAGCTGAAGAACCCTAGGGCCAAAACACATGTACTTGGGTGAGCAACAGCTGGCAACTCCTCAGTGCCAGCCTGAGGAGTTTTCAGTTTTCTTCAGGCTACCTCAAGAAACACCCAGGATTTTCACAGTTAAAGAGCTTAGCCCTTGTTGAGAGTTGTAGCTTCCAACATTTACACTGTTGCCATGAGTCACTAGAGTCCTGTTTGTCACAATCAGCTGAACAACTGCACACTCAGTCAAAATAATTTAAAATATTCTCAGAGGAAAAAAATCCCCATTTTTCAATGATCAGAGAACATCCCACCACCTCATATTTCAAACAGAAGCAGTTTTCCTATTGCAAATTCAGTGAGGATGGTGATAGTCATGTAGGCTGATTTACTGAGAACACCCTGAAAGGAAGGCTATACTTCAACTATATAGATCACAAAATATACTAACCACGTTTGTCATCAGAATCCTGCTTTGTTTTAACAAGATCCACTTGTCTTCCAGTTATTCCCAGAGCTGACAAGTCAATCACCCCTTTGTGACTGCTATCATGCAGGTGGCTCTGATCCACAATATTTGCTTTAGCTTTATTAGATTTTAACATAAAGTCCTTCAGTGCTAACAGTTTGTCTTCTTCCTCCTCAGTCATCCCCTACAGAATAAAAGAAAAGGTAATATTACTCTTCTCTTAACGATAACATGCATCAAGGCATGAAGATTTAAGAAGCAGTAAAATTAATAACCGGCTCAGAAGCACAGAAGAGCACATCCCCAGAATTCAAAGCATCAGTCCACTGCTCATACAAAACATAAAGTAAGCTACTGCAGTGTAAGAATATCTTTCTCCCTAAGGAATGGGGCAAGGAAAAGTGAAAGGGCAGAACAGAATTTATTGCTGGATCACTCTCTGGTGCAATCTGCTTAGCTGCCACCCAGACCATGCTTACAGCCCACAAGCCATGGGGGGCAGGGGGGAAAAACCACACAGCTACAGTCCTTTGTCTTCCCAGTTCTCACTACTTTGGGTGGATGATTCTCTTCACATATAACCCTCAAGACTTTCCAGCTCCATTTCCTTTTGGCACACATGTCTAGCACTTTGACAAATACATACTCCTTTATCCAGCACAATGCACTTAATCTAGCAATGCTCTGTAATGCTGCCACATCAAGGATGCATCAGAAATGGCATACAGCCATTTTTTAAAGACTTAGGTGGTATTTATATGTCTCTATATCTGGCAGATCTTTTAAACATCTTTAAGCTCTGAACAACTTGTCCCACAAGCATATCCTGAAATCAGTGAAGTTAACGGCTTGGGGGATCAGAACCTCAGACTGGGAGTCCTTCATAGAAGGAACTGCAAGGTCAAGGCTTGTGGAGGTGTACAGAGCCCAAGAGTCTCAAGCCTGACTTTTAAAGTACCAATAAAACCCAATTACTTGTGAAAGAAGCTTCTTCAAGAGCTGTGCAATGGCAGGGTCCTCTGGGGGAGGGCACTCAGAGAGAGCTCCAGTTCTCTTCATCTGACGCAGATGCAGGTGTCGGAAGAGGCTTGTGATGTCCTTTGATCTTAAGACATAATCAAATATGGAACGGCTGACAGGCTCCTTAAGTACACTCAGCAGGACTATTTCTTTGTCTACCTGCAATTCAAACCAGTCAACATGATGATATCCACATAACCTGTACAAATCATCCAGATTCAACTTGTCTCTTTCTTGAAAATAAGATCTGTATTGGTCATGTCAGACTTTCTCCATTCTCTTCCCCTCTTTCTTATAAAGTACTTCTCATAGCTTGCTGTCTACATGAAAAACAACTTCAAAATGAGTCCAGAATGAAGACTTAATATTACAATCCAGCTTCATGTTACCCACCACTCACTTGCTACATATAGTGTTGCATAGCAAAGAAAAGATTTATATACTAATATGACAGAAATGAACAAGACAAATTTATTAATCAGTGCCTAAAACAGCACAAAGAACATGTAAACACAGAAAAATGTTATTATATTGAAGTTCCCATCTACAAGGTTTTCAACAAAATGTTAAACACAGGGTGCATTTCTCAATGTACATACTGCAATTATTTCTTCTCTATCTATTAAAACATCTGAGAGGTGCAGTCTACAAGTCCTGAAGTTGTAAGCAAAGATGCCTATATGATCATACTACCAGCATCATGTAGGTCATTCCTGGACATGCACTAATAGTAAATGACTTAAGTCATTCATGCTGAGCATTGTGCCCCGACCCTTGGCAAAGCACTGAAACACAGGAGTGGTTCTGATGAAATCACAAGCACGGTAATCGCTAATTAACAGATTGGTTTTGTAGATGAAAGCAGAACATAAACCAACTTGTTTCACAGTCAACTTTCTGTCCTTTTTAGACTCCTATAAACTAGCACAGTATTGTAAGAGTTTGACTATAAACAAGGCAGAAAAGGCTTGAACCAAAAACATACCTGCTTTGTAAAATGTTTTGCATTTTACAACAAATTTGAGACAACAACAGTCTTTAAAACATGGAAAGCAATGGCCATTCTATAAATCTGCTAGCAGAGATCAAAAAAATCTATAATTGCCTGTAATCTTAATTGAAAAAAAAAAGTGTATATGGTCCTTATAGCCAAGACAAACTTATGAATCATGGCTAGTCCAGATATATTCCCATTAATATTATTGGAAGTATTACCTGTATTATTGGTTGTGTGATAAAAGGATGGAGGTATGGCATCAGCTTGCAATAGACATCAGCAATATTCAAATACTGTGCCACCACGGTGATAAATCCAACTGCACCATAACATATCCAAAGATTAGGGTGACACAGGAATGGTGCTGAAAGAAAAAGAGGCTGATAAAACATATCATTCATATAGAGCGAGGAGATCATCCTGCATATGGCAGCCTGTGATGTAATTTCCTTTTAACAGAATTACTCCCAAACTGAGCCTTCTTTCCTCCAGAGCACCAAGGTTAAAACATTCATATGGAGGAAATTATTTCATGGATTTCACTGTAGTCATGCTGCTCAATTTCACTGCTCTTGCCAAAAAGCATATTTTCCTTATTTGCTCATTTCAATCCCTAATTGTCAACTACAGATTTTCAATGGAGACTAATCCAAAAATAAATCTCAACCACCTTCTAACAATTACAGTGAATCCTAAAACTGGTGATTTATTTTTTTCTCTTTAAGTAAATACTTTATTCTTTCCTGCTTTCCCTCTCTTCCTTGAAGAGTCACTACTTATGAGATTACGAGACTCAGAAGTCCCCCTAATTATGTGGGCTTTAAGAAGTTGTTGTCAAGGCACTGTATCTAGTTCTGAGATGTAATCACAGATCATCTGCTCCAAATTCTGAGTGCATTTGTAAAACTGTAACATTAAGAAGAAGCAGACTACATCTCAAAAGATCACTTGGTTTTGTTTTTTTTTCATAAGTAGCTGTTAAATCTTGGGCACATTAAATTAAATTGATGAGCCTGATCAGGAAGGAGAGACCAACTCTGCAACAAAGGGTGTATTGAGTTAATGGGTTTTTATGGTATTACAATAAGAAAGGATCGTGATTGTCTGAATTCTCTCATCTTCAAAGGCTAATGTGTGTTTGCATGTTATGTGCCTGATGGACTATCAGAAGCAGCCAGGATTTTTTCTTTACAGCAGGTTGCCATGTAGACCAAGGAAAGATCTTAGAGCAGAAAGCTTTCGGAGTGAGTGTTTTTTGCTGCTGCCCTACATAAAATCTGAGAAGATGCTTCCAATTTGTTCCACCAAAACGATTATTTTAGAGTCCTGAGCACTAACATGGTTCAACACAGTGGTACTAGGTCCATACCACAGTTTTGTTTAGATTTTAAAACAGAACTACAGGTTTGTATTCTGGACAGCTAACCTGACAGTGGAACTTTATGTAGTACTGAGATTTCTTTTCTGTACTAGGAAAACGGGGTATTCTTCAGTATTCCAACTTACCGATATCACAAGCAAACTCATAAATATGGGGCTTTTGCAAGAGCCCCAGCTGGCACATACAAGTAAGAGCATTGAGGGCTTTATAAATGACAAATTCTTCAGCATCACTGAGACCTTGCTGAAGCAGAGGTTTGAGTATTGATGAGCTTTGCCAGCCAACATAAGCAGCAACACCTGAAACATAAAAATAATATAAAAATCCAAACCAAACTGATAAACACCAGAAAACTCTATGTCTTCCTATCAGAATTGAGAGTAAACATAAAATAACTATATTGCTTCTAATCTAATAAGGTAATAATCAATATACTTGTTCATGTCTTAATGCTGGACATTGCAGCCCTTTGCTAAAAGGAAGAGAGGAAGGAGAGAAACAGCACTAGAAAGAGAAATATTCTCAGTGCCACTGCTACAGAAGGGCAGCTTCTCACAACCACAGGCAGCAGTGCCTGCACTTATTTAAATACCAGTTAGAGAGCTCAGTTCTGAAGATGTGCAAATGCCTGAAGTAAAATAAAAACATAACTTTAGAACTTAATCTGAATTCTTCTGTGGATGTTTTGAATGGACACTGGGAGAGGAGTTAAAAACATAGGTTACATGTCTTCATTTTTAATTGCCTCACATGTCTCTATGTCTTTTGCAAGAAATCAGAACACTCGGGGCTGTGCTTTGGCTGTTCCATTGCTCCTTCTAAACAATTTCTGATAAGTTATCAATATCACTTCTTGGCAGTTTGCCAGCACAGCATTTTGTGGCTTGCAGTTACAGTGGAATGTGTAGCTACTATAATGGCCACAATGAAAGTTAGATCATGATTGTTTTTCCTGCCATGCACCTGAAGTACCATTTTTGCTCTCAGGAACTGCACTTGGGAAAGTTTTCTTGACCCACAAATCCTGAGCACTGACTCGCATCAATGGTCATGTGGATTTCCAACATACATGGAGCATTAAATATACTCAACAGCTGATGTCATTGTGGTAAGATTTTTTTTAATTGTTATGAAGTATTCTGAAGTAACAGGTGATGTTTTAAGGCATTCCAAAAAACTTTTCCAGTTATAACTTCAGCATATACCAATGCCTAGTTTTCATCATATGAACAGATCTACTGAAGTGAACGCGACCATGTGCACGTGTGAAGTGATGCATCTACTATAGAGCTTGCAGAAATCCTAGTAATCACTTTCCATAATTTAGCTTTTTTATTTAGCTGGCTGTAGCAGAGACTCAAAGAAGAAAAAAAGAATTTAAATTCCAATTTTTTAATGTTTATCTACCCTAGACTTAAATGCCTCAGTCGCATTTGTATTAAACATTTGGACTAAAAGTATAAATTTGTATCTACATTGTTTCATCTTCATTCCCTAATGAAACATTTCCACCCAATAATTCAGAAAACTCTTTTCTTATAAATTCTAGAAATCATTATAAGAAAGGACTTTCATATGACTTATTTTTTCACATCCTGGAAACTGTTAATTTATTTCTTTTCTTTCCACTCTCTTTGGCCGAAACCAAACACTTACCAACAATGCTGTCAAAGAAAGCTCCTCGAAGATGCCAGTCATTCTTGTCATTTAAGAAAGTGATCATATGAGACAGAAGAACATCATTGGCTTTTTGACGTCCAAAAAAGACACACAGACGTGTTATTCCATTTTCCATCAGTGTCTGTTTCACAATATTCTCTGGGTCACTTAGCAAAGTCACAACTTTCTGCTGGACCATTTCATGCAAGGCTTGCAACTCTGCAAGGGACAACAGGATGAACATTTTGGCTGACAAGAAACAGTGTGTGCATGTGTACCACCTGCTGCCAAAGGAGTTACAGTGACAGGTCATCCTGAACAACACCCAACTGTAAAATTGACAATGCAACAGAACCTCAACAGTTCCAATAAGGGCTTACCAAAGACTTCAGGCTAAGCATGAGGTGGTGACAAAGTCAAAGAGTAGAGAAAGGTGAGACATTTTTACCCAGATCAATTTATTCTAAACTTCTTTCAACTTTCACTAAGACGATTCCACTCATTTTATACATATAGATGATATGCAGATGTGAAAATGCATAAGAATGAGTCAGCAGCAATGTTACCACAGTAAACAAAATGCTTTGAGGCAATTTTGGTTTGATATGTTTATTTGACTATGAATTTCAAAATTTGTGAACTGACAACAGATCAAGACTATGTTTTTATTTGGGCAGATAGATTCACTTCATTAAGCATACAGAGAGGAATATAAGAACACTTCAAAAAGTGAGTGCTTCCAGTTTCATTAAATTTCTGCAGTTAATCTAACAATACTGATGAAAAATTTGAAGATGACCTTGCCTATGGCTTCTACTTCATGACACAATTAAAAAAAGTATTTCTATTAAATGGAAGTAACAGATTGTTAATGCACTGCATATTATTAAGAACTACAAGGCAGGATCTCAAACAAGCAACACAAAAATTTCAGCTACTGCTGCACCAGTTTTGAGAGGTGATTATCATTTGCCTGCAGTCAGAAGTCCAGCTAATTTGCTTTCTATCGTGACCATGTCTATCAGCCACATGAAAAATCTGCCTCCTTGGTACAAATTTCTCATGCTTGGTTTCAAAAACTGTGAAAAGAACAGAACTACTCAAGCTTCTTTCTTCTTTATGTTACTTGCTTCCTCTCCAAGCTATCTCAAGGGATAGGGGACAGCATTTCTTAGAAACACAGCCAAAACAATGGAGCTTCCTCTCGCTCCTCAGCAATTCTGAGCACCCTACACCTTACATGAAGGAATTTGAAGAGGATCTTTTATATTTGGTTTTAGTAGATTTGTTGCTGTTTTATTTTAAAGTATCATCCTGCAACTAGTTAAGAGATAATTGCCTTTTCCCCAAATGGAATATGTGCAGGATGTTTACCAACTCTGATTAGTCACAGATTGCTCTACTTAGCCCAGAAGAGAAATGACAGTTTTTAACCACAAACTCTTTCCAGCTTAGATTTGCCCAGTGTTCTTCTGGGAATTTATGCAACATTAAAAGGCACTGGAGATGACACACAGGTCACTTATTACCATGTGTCTTTACAAAGGGAAAGGAAAAGAAAATGCATCCTTAGGATTTTAATTCATTCTCTGCACTAGTTATAATACAATGTTACAGTAATGTTACTCCCAAATGGCATCCACACATTTAGTTTTACCAGGCAAACAGACAAGAACTGTGAAGCACAGGGACAGAAAAGGAAGAATGAAAAATACAGTGCAATGACTATGCTAGAATTTGACAGGTTTTCCAAAGCTAACGCTGCTTCCCACTCCAACAGAAGCAGTATTTGGAACACAGGCGTGTTTTTGCAGCTGTCTTGTTTATGAGATAAGCTGGAAGTGAAGCTGGATATGCAACCAAGCAACCAGCATCACAGTCAAAAACCTTGAGGATCTCTGGAGAAGAAAAATATGCTCATTTATATACCTTTTTGTCTCTCACAGCATTCAGAGCAGAGGTGTCTGCCTCTGCAGGAAGCTGTCACACACTTTGATACTGGTCAAGACAAAACATTCTTTCCATTTGACAGGAAGGCTAAGCTTTGAGAGATGAGATAAATCAGTGCTACCTAAGAGCTTTGGCCCATGATTTGCTATTATAAGCAGGCAAAAAGTGAAATTACCTGTGTCGTAGTTATCACTAGGGTGGGATGTTTCATCCATTTCTTCACCATTTGGTTCATTTTCCATGTTCAAATTTTTCAGCTGTACTAACTCCAGAAATCTCAGAGCTGTTTCTGCCAATAATGCTATGTTTTCTGCAAAGGAAAACATTTTGGTTAAGAATTGTTCCACTTTGCCAATTTACATCAGTCTGATGATCCCCCTGAAGAGAGACTGCAGTCACTGACAACACCAGTCACGATGGGCAAATGAGACTGAAATTACACAGGATGCTCTGGTCAACCCACTTCTGTTGACTCCCAGCAAAGCTACCGAAGTACATCAAATCACACAGTCCTTTTGTCATGCAACAAGTGGAAAAATCTTAATTTTTTACACCTAATTTGTTACACCTGATATTAGGTGTAACAAAGACTAATTTAGTTTTTCTAGAACAAACCCTAAATACCACTTAATCTCAGTTTAGCGACTAAATAACTAGATAAGACTGTAAAGGTCAAATAGCCAGACTTAACTAACATTGCCACATAGTAGACTGCAACAAAATAACACCAAACCCCCACACCAGGACACGTATCCTAGGGAATAACAACTTGTTACCCTGGAACCCGCTTTTAGAACACCTGTCAGGGTATCTATCCAGACGATTTGGCACCGTTCTGCACCATTTGGAAGCTGCTGAAGCAGCTCAGGCTGCATTATATGGGTCAGCCACTGCTGGCACAGGAACAATAACATCAAGGCAGAAGTCTCACTTAAGCAGCCGTTCTGAGTGTCATCCAAATCAACAGCAACATGCCAATGGAGCCTGCCCACAGCCAGGGACAAATACTCTTAAGTCACCAGTCTGACCACTTTCAAAAGTGTACTACAGTACAGAAGTTAACTCAGTTAGACTACCTTTAAATACATGAATGTATTTGAAATTTGAATTTATCACAATGACCACAAACAATTGGTTCTATTCATTAAGTATAAAAAGTCTTCAATAATTATTTTTATCAGTTTACTTAGTAAACAAAAGAAAAATATCACCTGACGTTTTCAACTAAAAAAACCCCCAAAACCTAATGAAAATGTGCTAGTCATAGCAAGTAAGGGCACACAGCAAATAGCAAACATGGGCATGACTACAAAGCTTCTTCCTGAACTGTGCACAACTCATACATCTGAATAACATCTCAAGAAAACATCTGTTACAGTATAAGCCAGTTTATTACAGAGCAAATAATCTAATTTCAGCCCCTGCATATCAAATTTCATGTTGTGGGAAAACAGCTCTGCAGCCCAGCAACACACTGATGTTTTAAGTTAGTTTCTTATTTATTCAGTTCCATCAGGCCATTTTATGGAAACAATCAGAGCTAATGAAATGTGACTACAGGTGTCATACCTGCAGTCACTTCTGAGACTCCTGGCAAGTTTTACTGACATAAACAGTTAAGAGAACACAGAAAATCTCAAGATTTGGAGTTTTGACTGGATGTCCTCTTACCAGCATATGCAAGTCTGACGATGGTGGCTTCATCCTGGGCCAAGTGTGCAATGCCTGGCAGAATGTATTCTGGGTAAATGTTAATATCATTGCGTGGCACCTCTTTGACGAGAGCAAGAACTTTAGTTAGTGTCCTCACAGATTCTGCCCTCACCCTGGGCACAGAGTCGTTGCTGAAATGTAACAGATAAGGAGTAATACGATCCAGAAGAATCTCTACACTTAATCTTGGTGCTAAATGAAGAATCAGCTCCAAAGCAGCCAGTTTTGAATCACAGTACTTGAGAGTCTGTAAACAGGAAGTTATCACAGACACTAGAATAACCAGCCCATTCTCTTTTGTCTCTCCCTCGGCCTTCTCTGTGCGATCGTGCCCACAGAGATTGTGAATGATGTTGTCCAGATCTTTTCGTATGACCAATATACGCTCATCTGCTGACACAAACGTTTCTTTGGCAAACTGAGCCATGTAAGGCTGAAGGAAAGTGTAAAATATTTCAGGAAATGCATTGTTACGTTGCTGTTTCAAATAATCTTCAGCTGCCAAACGCTTATCTGGCTCTCGATGGATCATCTGAGTGACCTTGAGAAAGGCAAAAGTAGGAGGGAGCAGGAGAGAAAGATCAAAAGTTTAGACATTTGTAATACAAACACATCAAAACCCAAACCCAGATAATAAGCAATCTGTCACCAAAGTAGGTGAAATAAACTGCAAACAGAACACACAGATGGTTCTAATTCTGTAGCCCATCCTTACCAGTTCTCTGATGCTGCGGTCTTCAATTTTGTTTAGGACTTGATCAGGGGAAAAGAGGCCATTTCTGTACGCCAAAAGCTGAGATAAATCAAACAAGGGTACACCTTCTGTGAAGAGCTCTGCTATTACACAACCTGTGACAGAAATAAAAAATAAGTCAAAGATGTCAGAGGATTGTAAACAGACACTTTAACTTTGTTTTCTATATGCAGACAAGAACAAACCCCAAACAAGTCTTGATTAAAAATAAGGCAAATGAGTTGCCAAATTAATTTGTAGAGAGAAGATAACATCTCAAGCTCCAAAACCTGGCTACTATACTTGATCCCTGAAATCTGTTCCAAGCAACCTATTTCAAGCATGTCAACAGCAGAGGAGTTTGCAATTAGAAAACATGAGGCAGTGAGTTCAGCCACCTGCCAGCTGGAAAATCCATCACTAGAAAAGGAACCCACATCACTGTCATGTGGAAGAAGAGTGTGGTAAGTCAGCATGGGTCGGGTAGTAGATCAAAATTAAGCAGCCCTTTCACAGAAGGTAAAGAAATAACTTCTGCTCCCACAGCTGATGCTGGGGCACAGCATATATTCACTCACACGACTGCCAAAACCAGACCCCCAGTATTGTGCACATGACACAAGTCTCTCTTCAAAGAACCTGCTCCTGCAGTTTGCTCCCAACAGTCTGTTTTATCAGTGGAGTGTACTGGAAGTTTGGCCATAAGAGCAACTTGTAAAATGAAGTAACCATTTCCTTTAAATTAATATTTTCAATCACTTTAAGGGGAGAAAAAACAAAAAAAAAACCCCAAGGGCTAAACTCATGACTTTCAAGACCAGGCAAAGACTCAAGGCAGTCTCCCACAGTCAAACTCTTAACTAGTATTTGTGAGTGGGACCACAACAGGACTTCGCTCCCACTTTGTGCCTGTGGGGGAAATAAAATGAGAATAGGCTTCTAGAGCCAGTATTGCCAAATTACCCTGAAAGCTGTGTCAGTCCCCCCAGAACTGGGCCATGGATGGTTTCCTCCTCTCAGGCCCCATGAGGCACATGCTTCTCTGCCAATAGAAGATGATGGATTGTTCCTTGAAGAACCACCTCTTTCCTAGAGCATAGATGGGCCATAACAGAATAGTTTGTGATTTCTCTCCTCAGATAATAGTGATACACTTAAATTATGTAGCCTACTATGTTGTCTTTGTATTTTTCTGTGAACGAAACAGGTTTGGGTCTTTATGCTTAAAACACACAAGTTTTTAACATGCTGCTCTCCAAGTCTGCTGTAAGAAAAAAAAAACAACCAGGAATGAAAAAACCTCAGTAAAGTTCTTCTGCACTGCATTAGTAAGAAACAACGCCTGATAGCTTCAAGTACCTGCAGAAAAGATATCCATTGCACGTTTTAACTCCCCTCTTGTTCGCTGATTGCTATTTGCCAGGTCCACCAAAGGAGTGGAAGGGTCCCGCATGTTTTCCAGCTCCGTGGCAAACATGCTGCCATCGACAAAGCGCTCGGGAGCAATGTAACACGTTCTCCTCCGGGATGTGTCAAAGAAATAATTGAAGTCAGCAGGATTGTCTTCAGGAAGGTAAGTTGGTTTAAAACTGGCAAAGTCAGTTAGAAGAACCCAGTTCCAGCTGGTCACCATGATGTTCTCTGTTTTAATATCACCGTGGCGGACCCCAGATTTGTGCGCTTGGTCCACCGCGGTGAGGATCTGGAAAGCGATCCACCTTTTCTCAATGTTGTTCAGGAACGGCCTGGTACTAATTCGGTCATAAAGGTTGTCCCGTACGTACTGTCTGAAAAGCATGGCGGCCTTCTCGGACAGGGTGGCTTTCTGGAAGGGGAGGCAGTTCTGTGCCGAGTGTAACCTTATCTTCAGCTCCTCCAGCTCCTGCTTGTAGCTCGTCAGGGGCAAGGTGGGATCCTGAATGGCAAACACCTTCACGACCACCAGCCCCTCCCGGTGCTTGGCTCGGGCCACCTTGAAGAAGCGGGTGCTGCCCAGGCTCTTGTCGTACTCGAAGTCGTGGATGTCCGAGAAGTAGCTGTCCACCGAGAGGATCTGCGAGGGGGCGATGCCAGCCAGCTGGTTCCCCATGGCGACACCTCCTGCTGACCGGGGCTCTGCCGCGTCTGCCTGCGGACAAACACAGCGCGGATCCCACGCAGCCCCGGGTCTGCCCCGCTGCCCGGGCCCGCGGGCCGCGCTCCCCGCCCCGAGCGGGCCCGGCCGCCGCCGCCNCCCGGCCGCCCGGGCCGGCCCCAGGGGCGCGGGTCCCCCCGCAGCACTCACCGGCCCAGGCGGAGCCGGGACCCCGGCCCCGGAGGCGGTGAGAGGGAGCGAGGCGGGACTCGGGGCGGCGGAACCGGCACCGCCGGGCGGGCGGGGAAGGGGCGGTGCCGTGAGCTCACATCCTGCCCCGGCCGGCGGCGCCCGGGCTGGCCCCGAGAGTCCGCGGCGGTGCCAGCGCGGTGACACCCGGCCGGCCCTTCTCGCCGCCTGGCCTCGCGGCCTCCTGATGAACTTTTTTCCCCCTCCCCTCTGGCTCCATTCCCTGGAAGGGTTTATTTTTGTTTGTTTGCTCTGCCATGGGAAGAGGCCAGGGCGGCAGCGTATAGGTGATGTGTTCAGGCCGGCTTTAAGTTGTTTCCATCTGTTTGTTTAGCCACGTTAGGGAAGAGCTGTGGGGGTGCGGCGTCTCCTGTGAGCCTGGTGCTGAGCCAGCCCAAGCCGTGGGGTCGGAAGGTGCCTGCAGAGATGGAGGTGCTGGTGGAACGGGCCTCAGGAGCATCAGTCAGGAGCTTCTCAGCAAACAGGAGAAGAGCTGCCATGCTTCCTTCTCCTGGTGCTTAGCACTGGGTGTCTGTAGGCTTTTACAGATGGCTTCACTTCTAGGTGTCCTGACAATGCGTGGTATATCTGAAATATGAGAAAAAAGGCTTTTTGTGGCAAACAAAATCATTGGCTTTTTCACAGTTTAATCTGAAAGTGCTTGAGAGCAAGACACCCAGGGCAGAGTTTGTTCATTCTCCCCTTTGCCTTTTCCCTTTGCTGTGTTCTTTCTTTGCTGCCTATGGCACATTACCAAAGACATGGTATTTGGGTCTCACAGACCAGTACCGTATATTCAAAACTTTCCTCAATACAAGATTGCCACTAGCCATGTGTGAGGTTACTTAATCTTACTGTCTTCAAAGTGGTTTGGGTTGTCCTAGTGTGGGTTTCTTGCCAGCAGGACTCTCACATCAGTAATGGACACCTGGAGAGTTAGCCTGTCCCAGGGCAGAAATCTTAGCCCAGGCCTAGGGCTAGGCTAGGACTAGGATCAGGGTGAGGAGAGTGAGAAGCAGGGAACCTTCTGGCATTAGACTGGTGCCTAGGCACAGTTCCTTCTAGGAACTGTCATGCCATTTTTTCCCTTTGGAATCCCATGATCTGGACCTAACTTCCATCAGCAAGAGCTTTACCTAGAGGGCAGGTAGAGTAGGCATAAAGTGCCAGGGAAGTTTGGAAGAGAAGACACATAACTCAGTTTTCTGCTCTGCTAGAAGCCTGGCAGGTTGGCTTCATGCTGTAGCACTGTAAACAGCACTGTTTGGCTCCTGTCACAGTGGGTAGGGAAGGGAATGTGGAGTAGTGACTATTGTGCTTCCTTTTTGACTTTGAAACAGACAGTATTCTAATTGTACCCTAGTATCCTTCCTAGTCACCTAAAACTTCATTCCCTCGTTTTAGGGCATAACGTGGGTGGAAAAAGCTGTGTAAGGAGACAACTGAGTGGCTGCTAAAAGTCTGGCTAACTTGGTTGTTGATTGTCTTGTAAATTACTAAAAGGGTAATCAGAAAATCTCCATGGACTTGTCTGCAAAACAGTTACATAGGTGTTGCTCTGTCTAATGGAAAAAGTAAATGGATTTAGAGCAGAAGGGGTTTCTCAGTTGCATCTGTCAGGCCCTGCACCTTAGCTGTGCTCTCCAGCCTTTGATCATAGAAGGTAAATTCCGTTTCCAAAGTAGGGCAGGGCTTTTTCATAGCCAGAGCTCTCTGTAGCTGCCGCAGGCAGACTTTGCTCCGAGCTGAGCCGTTAGCTGCTGTCTCCAAGCTAAGGCATATTTATTGCCTGTGCACACTGTTGTCATGGGCTAGAGTCATGCTTCAAGCCACTTTTTCAGCCACCTGTGTCAGGGTGACAGCCTCCACACAGTGCCAGGTGTACAGCATGTGTGCAGAGAGAGATACAACAGCACATTTTCATGCTCTTTATTGGAGGTTTAGCTAAACTGGCCACAGCAAATGGAGGAGGTGCATTTATGTCTTCAGAGCAATAAAATGGAAAAAAAGCATGAATTGTGTATATGCTCTCCTCTTTCAACTCCTCTTCTTCCTAGGTCATATACTGTTTAGGTGCTCCTCCAAATCAAAAACAAATAAGAAGGAGAGTTTATCATATCTGTGGCATCTTTGGTCAGCATTTATTCAGAGGTACAGAAGAAGTAAAAATAGACATTTAGTTTTAGCTGTTGATCATGCTGAAGTTAACAGAAGTTATATAAGCTGTCGAATACATTGTCATATTTTTCCTTGTCTCCCAAATCTGCTTCCGTTCTAAAGCAAACATCCTTGGGTATCTATGGAAATGCAATGCCTTTCATCATTTCTTGAAAATGTCAGAACTCTGCTGCTTCTGCAGAGCTGAGCTTAGAAACAGAAAAACCAAAGAGCATTGTCATATCAGAAGTCTCCTTTAAATCGTGGATGAGGACTGGAAATTGCCTGGAAACTGCCTGGGCTCAGTGGTGTGTCCTATGGATCTTCAGTGCTCTTGCCCCAGTACAAAGAATTTGTCCCTATTTACTCAGACCAGGGCTAATGGAAATATTTATGTTGTGTGGAACCAAAACTGCTTTGAAAGAAGAAAGGAGATCTAATGAATCTTCAACCTAAAGCATCTTGGAATAAGAACAAAGCTTCTCAAATGCTCAAATTTGTATGTTTTACTGAAAAGGGTTTGGAAGGTTTTAATTTCTTATCATTCTCTATGCCAGATTTTGGGTAATTTTTTTTCTTTCAAAATGGTTCATTAATATGTCAGTTGACTTTCTAGGAATGTGGTTTTTTAATTACTAATTTGCAAAGGGATTCAAGATCTGTGCATATCACCCCTGATTAGTATGTCTGCACATTGTAAAACATTCTGCAGCACCATTCTGTGCTATCACATCTTGTGACAGTCTGTCCTGCTGATTTAGCAAGACTGCACTGCATGCAATGTGGCAGTGATCCCAGGGACTTAAATGGGTGAGAAAAATGGTTTATAGAATACTTTCTTAAAAATTGCCTGAGGAAGGAGAACTGCCTCAAGTTTAGTCTCCAGACTGATGTACTGACAAATTTGTTCCCTTGTCATGTGCTAATTGTTTTGGAATGGGAATCACTTGCTCCTGAATCTTTCTACCAAAGCAGCATGTACAAAATTAATTTCACAAAACTCAGCAAGAGACCATATGGAAGGGGAAAAATGGTATTTATTTTAAACAAAGTTGATTTCAGTCACTAGCACATTGTGTTGTGGATGTCAGTCCCTTGCACTCCCACACCGTGTACTCAGAAGCATCCAGTCATGTGTGATACTTTCATACACAATCTTCTATTAATGTTTCATTCAGACCACACAGAAAGTTAAATTGCTCTAGCACACATGCCCACCATTGGGTTATACTGGTGCGGTTTTCTTCTGTGTCTGCAGCTACTTTTAACTTTGGGAATTAAAAAGAGAAAGATGGAAATTGTAGAGGCGAGTTCTATTACATACCTTAAAAACCTGAGCCTTAAACATACCTGCAGGTTGTGGATAGTTCTTATAACCACTCCCTTGCAGGGCGAGTAGAGCATGAAGAATGCTTTGCTCCTTTTCTTCTGCAGAACTGTGGAGATTTTCTGAGGTAAATGTTGCTGTTTTGAGCTTCAAATGAAATTTGGGTGACTCTTTAATCTCAGGAATTGAACAAATACATTTGATTCCTTTGCCTGAGACTCAGAAATGGCTCTTCTGTATTAGCCACAAGTCAGCTAATGGTCATCTTTTACTGGACTAAGTCAGCTCCTGTGCCAAACACCTCATGCTTTTTATTTTCATGTATCTTAGTTTAGTTAACCTAAGTTCCAATGCCAAACACTTCATATATTTAATTAAAGTATTTTAGTTTAATTTTTAAATTATTCTATTTTACTTTTTGGTTTGTGTTTTTTTGTTATTTTATTTTATTTTAATTTATTTTATTTTATTTTATTTTATACAGTGACTATTTAGTTTTCCTTTGAAATCCAGGGTACAAATCCCAAACTGGGTTCTTGGGCACAGATTTAACATGTTCTTCAATAAAGGTTCCAGCTCTGTGCTAAACAAGCTGCTCTCTACCAGATCCAGACTCGGTCTCAGCTGTGACCCCACAGAAATGTCAAGTGTTTCCAAGGAAGCAGGCCTCTGCTGAGAGGTTTGTGTGTTTCATCTGTGTATTTTGTGTGCTGATGAGAATTTGGGAGGGTCTAACAGAGTGGCCAGCACATTTGGAAAACATGTTTTAGACAGGCAGGGTTTATGGAAAGCGCATGCCTTCCCAAAGCAATTATAACTCACCATTTCCAGGGCTTTGGTTTCCCATGCCCCACTTGTTCCTGTCTCAGTAGGAGATAATTTTACCGAGACATAGAGGAGACTGTTCAAAGCATCTGCTGACAAAGGGCTGAGTGTCATGTTGCAAATGCATGTCCTCATTTGCTGGAATTGTAGAGGCAAAAGATAGCACAGAACTGGGGTTGAATATTAAATTTCCCAGCAAGAAACAGCTAGCAGGGGCTAGTTGCTGTGAAATCTGGATGAAATTAAAAGCAATTCCTTTCTTGCAAGGAAGATGATGATGTGAGAGTGATCTCTTTGGGAACAGGTACACTTAGGAGAAAGCCTACTGAGAAAAGTCAGGTTTTAAGCTTACCTGGCACACAACTGACAGGAGAATTGGAATGGCAACATCTGGGTAGGTGATGCAGGGCTGGGAATATCTGGCTAGTCAGTGTGTTAGTTATGGGAATGTTGGGCAAGAAGACAGTGAAATAGTTATGGTCAGTCCCATAACTGAGTGTTATTGCCCTCCAGGCCAATAATATTGCCTCTCTGTGTGAGAGCAACCACAGTGATACTGGGTTTGTCCATGGGAGAAAGGACTGAGAACAGAACCACTGCTCTTCATGATCTCCTTGTGTGGACATACAACATTAAAAACCTTATTGGCACCTTCTTCTTTCGGTGACAACTTTCTGGCAGAGACAGAAGCAATAATGTTTACACTGTGCTATCAAACAGATCCCTTTCTTCTCCACTCTTGCCCTTCCCCACTGAAACTGTAAACTATCAGGGAAATTCACCTCTAGAGTCTCTGTCTTGCTGCAGTCAGATTGTTTAGCTCCAAATCCTGGTCTGAATACAACTAATATTGTCAAAGATTTTTTCAACTTTGAGGCAAAAATGATGGCCTCAGGCCTATCTTTAGTGAAGGATCTATTAGCAGATGCCAGGGGTAGTTAGATCAGAAGATAATTATGTACTTCAGCGCAATATTCAGTTGTTAGTCATTCTTCCCTGATGGTAAAATGCGTGACAGTTTCGGGTTTTGATTGGCACCTCCATTACCTGTTCTCAGTAAACAGATTATTGGCCTCTATTTTTTTAAATAGAAATTTGACATCTTCACCTTGCACACAGTCTTGTTACCCAGCCTGCTCTAATGTGTGCTGCAACTAATAAATGAGCAGCTGCCATGGCTACTGTAGCATACAAAAAAAAAAAGCTCTTCAGCTTTTAAGGAGTGGCTGGAGGCAGGTAATTAACCACAGCTTCACTCCTTGCACGCAAAGCGCCTGGAAAGCCACACACCAGGCTTCCCTGTGGATTTCCCTTTTATCAGCACTTACTTCAAGGATTGCAGTGTCCCTGCCAGTTCTGGCTACAGCAAGAGAGTAAGAAAAAGCAAGGCAAATCTAGTTATAATTAAGCTGGTGATAATAAAGGGGCCTTAAAAATATAATAGCAGGTTAATCTTTGGAGAACTCCCTTCACCTGCTTCCTTTCCCCCATTCCAGGCTTTATTCCTTTGTGCTGTTATCTGTTCACTGCTTCAAGAAATGCATCTCTAATGCATCCAGGAGTAGGAGGGTGTTCACCAAATGATCTTGGCTCTTTTCAAATCAGAGCATTGTTGTTTATGCATCTTAATCCACTGGTCCTCCATTTCTGAAGAATCCCTGATATTATAGAGCTATTTAAACTTATTTTTTAGCATGCAGGGTAAATCACATTCTGCTATGCAGCAGATTGTTATTTGTCTGTCAGGCTGCAGTAAGAGGTCTGATTTCTGCCCACTGACTTCACTGCAAAGTTCTGTGTTGCCTATAATTAGGGTAAAATTGGGTCCAAGAGTGTTAAATTATATCTTCTCAAGCACAGAAGAACATACCCTGACTTTCAACCATATCAATCTGTTTGCAAACAACAGTGAAATTCTTTTTGGGTCTCACTGAGCCATGACAACATGACAGTCTCTTAGAGCTATAGATTGGATTTCAGGACAGAAATTGCTACTACCAGCTAGTTTGGATTCTTGTAGAGAGAGGCAAAAATTCAGCCAGAAACTTGCTGCAAACCTATACATCCTGGGTGAACTGTAGGCCAAGAACTGCAGCCTCTTTGTCTCAATAACAAAAAACTCTTACCAGGAAAGCTACTGGTATTGGTTTATTGGAGTATATTTTATTTCTCTCTCTCTCATATCTCATTCAGAGCTTATTCACTTGTCTCAGAAATTCAAACCATTAGTAGTTGCTCTTTGAAGGTCACCAATAACTTTAAGTTGCTATAAAATTAATCTGAAGCTGAAGTTGCAATTTCACTCATACTCTTACTGTTCAAGTAGTATATTTTAAATGTGTTTGGGGGTTTGGGCCAAGCATGGGTATGAATCAAAATAAATACTTGGCTGACTTGCTTGGGTATCTTCCTTTGGCAATCTGTTTCTAGCTCACAGTTTGGCCTTCTTTGCAGCTGAGATACCTGGTTCTTTTTCTGCCAGCTTTTTTTAGTGTGTTTTTTTTTCTTGTTGGTTTTGGTTTCTCTTTTTGCTTCTTCTGTCTGAAGCAAAAAATTGTCTTGGTTTAGCAGTCTAACATAGAACTTTGTGATTTCTCAACACTCCAGTAAAGAGTTTTCAAGCTTCCTTGACTTTTGCAACTGCAATCCACGTGTTTTAAAAAAATATTGCTTATTACCTAACTTGTGTAGTTCTCTATAATTCATTTTTTTCCGAGACAAAGAATTATGGTGATAACTGCTGGCATTCACTCACACTGCTGCTTGTGCCCAGCTTGCCTATCTGTTGACTTCAGTCAATCTGCTAAGTCAGGTTGTAAGGTTTGCAAGCCTCTGCAAGAAAATAAGCTTCTTATAGGTGCCCTTCTTTTAAAAATCCTCCTAGGTTTCAGTCCATCTTCATCCTTTCCCCAACCCCTCCCGATTCCCTAACTGTTTTCTGTGGCCTCACTCCTAAGGCATGTTTGAGCCTTGCATAATGCCTGCCTGGGGAGGAGGGAAATAGTGATGGCAGCCAGCTGCCTCAGCCAGCTGGGGAACAGAGTGCTGGGGAAGCAATTTTTGTCCTTGGTCTTCACCAGCCCCTTCTCTGCACCAGTACTGAGTGTGGGAGCCAGCTCAGTGACTGGTGAGGAACTGCAGCTGGCTTGGGATGACTGGGTTTCTCTTGAGAGCCTAAGTTCTAGCTGTTGTCTGGGCTCCTGCCTTTAAAAAGGATGAGTGGTAGAATGTTTTGTTGTCCTGTTGTTTTCAACTGATTTAAGCATCTCTTAAACTTGGGTACACTTGGGGATAGCAAGTGAAGTGAAATAGTTGTCTTAGCATCTTTTCAAAATAATTTGAACAGCAGCAGACTGCAACTTAAAGGGAAAACTTTTCCTATTTTTGGGTGATTGCATTTGCAGCTCTGAGTAATTTAGAGAATATTTCAGCATGCACAGTGCAGACAACCAGGAAAAAAAAAAAACTAAAGGAGGAGCTAAGCAGCTGGATTTTCTCCTGTAGTAGCATCCACTGGCTGTCCAATGCAGTCACTTTGAAAAACAGCATTATTGCATCTCATCCTGGTCAAAATCTGAGTGGTGAAAGAGTAGTACCACTGAGCTGGTGGGTAGGAATTGCATCTACATGGCTCAGTGCTGGCAGACTCACTCCAGCTCTGAGACTGGGAGGAGACTTCAAGTTCCTCTTGGGCCATACTTCTGCTGTGAAGCCACCTGATGGCAGAAATACAGTAGGAAAGACCACTTGGAGAGTTATGGCAGGTTATTAAGAAAGTGCTTGTGGAAGGAAATTCCTCTCCTTTGCACCACAGAGCCGGACACACTCCTTGTTCTTGTGCTTTTTTGACTACAGTGACAGGTTTTGCCTCATACAAGAGCAGTGTTGGTTGTCTCAAAACATTTGCAGAGGAGCAAAGCACAGCCAAGACCCACTGTCCACCATTTGCTGCTGGTCAGCTGGCACAACAGCACTGTACAAGGAAAACATCACTTCTTCCTTCAGTAAAACACCCATTCTTCCTTCAGGAAAAAGTCTATTGCATTAGAAGCAGCAGGATGAATTCCGCTATGCTTCCTTCTTATACTAATTGTGTATTAGGGTATACACAAGATAATTTTAAAGTGAAATTTTTCATTCCCAGCCTGTGAAAGATTCTGTTTTCCAGCTGCTGGAAAATAACATGAGCTGATCCTGTAATGAACTCTCTCATGTAAGAATTGCCTCATTACCACTAAATGTTGCCAGCTCTTAGATTTGTGTTCTACTTCATAAATTCTAAAAAGCAGCTCAGTGTATTTAGAAGCTATTTCCCTGTTTTAAAAGGAACCAGAGTCTATTCCACGACCCAAGCCAGATCCCTTACAGTTTAAATGAAGATAGATTGCCATGAGCTTCTTCCAAAAGACGAAGAAAAAGTTTTTGCAGAGCAATTTCTCTTTTTTTTTTTTTTTTAAGGAAAAAGAACCTGTGCTTTTTGTGTTCCTGAAGAACAGTGAGTAAGTCTGACAAAATTGCACTATTGTGTGTGCCTGCTAGTCAAGTATGAATAGAATTTTTTTTATCATTGGCAGAAGTCAATAAAGGGCCAGAATCCATTTTCCCTGTTTCTACATACCAAGTCCATTCAATTCACTCCAAAATAAAGTGGAGCTACTTCGGAAGAGCTAATGATGAGGTCTGGAGGGTTTATCCCATCAATTTTTAATTTGAATACAATCCATGTAAATGTTGATCACTTTAGGTCAGTTCTGTGTTGCTTGAGTGCTACAAAACAATGAAAATCTCTTCTAATCATGGTGGGTGGTTACTGTGAATTTTCATATTTATTGGCAGCCTGAAGTA
This sequence comes from Passer montanus, assembly GCF_014805655.1. NCBI lineage: Eukaryota > Metazoa > Chordata > Aves > Passeriformes > Passeridae > Passer > Passer montanus. The sequence continues at coordinate 1,743,153 of NW_024356505.1, read as the reverse complement.
GTGAATAAGACGAAGAGGCAATTTTATTTTCTGACCTAGACAGGTATAGGCAGAGCAGGACAACAAATTTGTACCGTTATTCATGTTGCATACACCCATAATAAATGGAAGGGAATTTGCTATAGGCTGCATAAGTAGTTCACAAAAATGAAATTGCCAAGGAGGACATCAGTTCTGAACTGTGCACCTCCCAAATATCTCGGAATTCTGCATGGGCAAAAGAGTAATGTTGGATATTAGTAGACACTGTTACATGTTGGGTTACACGTGTTGGGTTTAACCAATGAATCTTTCCAAAAGGAGCTAGAGCGGGGAAAAATCCATAATGCAGTTGGGCACATTTCTCGTTTCCCACTGAAATCTGTCTGCTTCCACCATGTACAGGCAGATTTAAACAGATGAAAATGTCAACTAAACAATGATTCTATATGTACATAAATTCAGATATGAGAGTGTTCAGTTATTTATTTTATCTATTAAAATGCTGCTGGGATTTTGACTTTGACAAAGAAAGAGTCTTCATGATCTCCTCATGAAGATCAGAATCAGAAAGCAATATCTCATGGCAAACAACCAAAACTGGATGAGTTCAAAGATTCAAGAGGATGTGTTCAGTCAAAGATATATTCAGTCTGCTCAAGAAGTAGCATGCAGCTGTGTCCTAATAAAAATAAATAATTGATTTTTTTTTATCTTGAAGGGTTCTTTCCTTCATTGTCTATCCAAGAGAGCATTTTTTGATGTTATGTCTTCCTTTTTTTCATAATGTCTTTCAAAACCAGGCCTAGTGTCAAGAACCCTTCCAGTGTCAGCCCTGACATTTGGCCATTCATTACACTGGAGTCCTTCTGCACTGCTCCTGGAGAACAGCACAGCAGTCAGCTGGGAAAGCCATGGCTGGACCTGGACTGTGGGTTTCCCATCCACATAGGACAGAAATATGCAGAGAAGGAAAACACCAGGTCTGATATGACAGTGCTGAGAAAAGCTTCCAGCTGAATCAATAGTTACACCAGGAAACTGTTGGACTCTCTACATTGACTTTTTTATTATCTAAACCCAAAATTCAGTTTTACTTGTCATGTCCTAGCTGGAAGTAAAGTGCATAAAACAGGCTGAACTTCCAAGTGTGGGTATAATGAAATATTTAACCCTAGTACCCTATTCAGCCATTGCTTAGTGTTCCTTTCAGTTTTCAAAAAAAGTAGATTTTCTTTCAGTTTTTCCCCAGAAAATCTGTTAACAGTTTTAATTTCTTATTGCAAGAAGGGCTGAAAAATTTGGCATCTGAACATCATCACCTTATGGTATGTTGTACCTGAGCAAAAATTTACCCCCACACTTCACAAAAGCAGAATTCATGGAAGGAACAGTTGTAGCACATTGAAGTGCTATTTAGGCTGTCAGTTCTCTTTCCATAAATGTTTTTAAATCAGGGATTTAAATTAAGCATTCACATTAATCACTCTTAAACTAATCAGTGAATTGATTCCAAATCTGGCAGTCAGTCAGTGTTGATACGAGATTTGCTGCATGTATACTCACAAATTTTGTTTGCACAGTATTTTATTGCAAATATAAAAAGGCAAATGCAGTTGTCAATTATGAATGAAATTGAATCAGGACAAACTGAAGTATGAAACTGATGTATATATATTCAGCAGCGTGTGAGTATGGACAAAACCACCTGAGATTTGACATCTTATTTGATAGATCTTCTTGTAAATAATAAATCACCTTTTCTTTCTGCAAACAACATGAACCATGCTCATCATTTGAGATCCTTTACATTATTAACAGCTTGGCAGAGAGTTCAGAAACTCAGCAAAGAAAATATTCAGGAGATCCTATATAGTTTATATTAAGATTCCGTGCTGATCTTTTGTACATAGCTTTTCTATTTTACTAGGCAATTTACATAATTTTGTCTTAGAAAATCATGGTCTTCTGGAAATGGGGCATTTCCATACTGGAATTATTCAGAAATATGATTTGAATGACAAGAATCACAGAATGTCTTGTTGAAAGAAACATTTAAAGATCATCTAGTCCAACACTCTGCCATGGACAAGGACACCTTTCATCAAACCAGGTTGCTCAGAGCCCATCCAGCATGGCCTTGAGCATTTCCAGTGACAAGGCATCCATAACTTCCCTCAGAAACATTTCTCAGTGCCCCACAATCCTCATAATTAAAAATGCCTTCCTTATATCCAATCTAAACCATCCCTCTTTCAGTTTAACACCATTGCCCCATGGCCTACCACTACAGGAAGGCTGGAATCTTTTTTACTCAAGTAATGCATACAGTTTGCTATGTATTTCAGAAAGTGAGACATTTCCACCAGTGCTCTTACATTTTTACAGCTCCTGGAGCTGATGTGCCAAGGGGCAAATTTCTTCTCAGGTACAGTCTGGCTCAACATGGGTCCTAAAGAAGGCATGGCAAAAGAAGGGAAGAAAGATAAAAGGTACAAAGGGCATACAGACAATTTGTAGGGCACAAAATAATACTATTCATCCTCTGAAAACAGTAACACAAAAAAAGTCTTTGTAGCTAAAGCTGGTTACTTTCTAGCCTTGACATGCCACGGAAAAATTTCTATGATGTAACCAACAATAACAGGCTGTTATCTGATGAAGACAGTGGTACCTTAAAAGCCTCACTGAGTGATGCAGAGCTGGGCCTATACGTTTACTCCCAAAAATGCCAAATATTTCTGCATAGGAAGGAAATTCCATATTCTCACTGCAAGAATTTAGTGGACAAAGTGAGGAAACCAAAAAAATCTGTCATGAAGAAAGAAAAGACTGCAGTTCAAGAAGCATGAACCAGATGATGTACCCCTTTCTCTCAATCCTTTTTGTTTTCTGAAATATACCTTCACAAAAACAGAGGATTGCTGAGGCAGGGGAGAAAACTTGGCAGGAAAGGATTCATGTCCATGCCTTTCTTCTGGTGCTGTAGTGAGCATGGGCAGGGTGGACATGGAGATGGTGGACAATGACATAAACAATGTTCTCTTGCACAATGGCCACCTAATCTTTGGCTGTAACAGTAGAAATTCTCACTCCTCACACTTCTAGTATATGATCCATGGTCCTGAGCACTCTGGGGCAGGTGTAGGTGTTTCAAAAAAGATGAAGACCATTCTGTTCTTTCACACCCTGAAAATCTTTGCACGAATAGGCAAGCTTGGTTTTAGGTCTTGAAATTACACATGGGCAGCTCAAAGTAAAGCTATCATTAAATATTCATTAATTCCTTTCTAGGAGTAATTTATTCTTTTTCTTAATTCCCCCCTCCCCCCCCAAATAGACATCACTTTGACTGGTTTTTGTGGCAGATAACCTGCAGGGCTAAATGGAAATTGAGTTTGTGCCCTTATTTCTAGAGTAATTTGGATTGGTGATGTATCACTGGAAAAAAGAGCCATCCTAGCTGCTAGGCAATTTTAATAGTGATTTAGCCACTTTTCTCTTATTTACGGTAGTCTTCTTTTCTTAGTTTCATATTTTCTTATTCTTAATCTGAACATGTAGTTCATAGATAAATAATTATTTACTGTAAACAAAACACAGATTTCTTCCAATAGTGATTTGTAATAATTATATAAAATATAAAAGGAACAAAAACAATCTGGTACCCTATGGAACATATAATATCTACAACAGGTTTTCTTAATTGCACCAACCTGTATTTTTCAACACATAAGCTTACTGAAAGATCTGCAGGGACATCACAGCTGCACATCTGATTAGCTAAAGCTAAACAAATCTGAGTGTTAATTCAGTAGAATCCTCTGAACTGGTAGACAGCCAACTCAATTAAACAGTTATCCTGATAAAGAGACACAAAAATGCTTCTGAAAAGACTTGCCATGACATAAAGTAGCCATCAAAGTAAAACTACAGCAATAAGGAGATTACTCACAGCATTTAATTTGTCTTTGGTATTTATTTCCTTATTATGACTGGAATCTCTGTTTGTAATGGAAGTTTGGCACTTCACACTGATTTAAGAGTTTGAGATACTTCATTTCTGTATCACTAAATGAATATACCCCTGTTAAGCAGTTTCACTCTCATTAAGTATAATTGTGCTAAATTAGCATCCATGGAGATGTCCTGGTTAAAAGCTTTTTCTATACCGGTGATTGTATACAAATCACATAATCCTGGTAAAAAAAAAAAGAAAAAAAAAAAACCCTGAGCAGTAGCTAAGAGAAGGAATTGGTAGATGCTTTTCAGAAGAGCAGGCAGGAAAGTATCTTCACACCAGCCTCTCCTGGGACAGGGAAGATTCAATTTCTCAGCTAAGTCGAGGGAGTGGTCCTGGCCCCTGAGGGTTGCTATTTGACGCAGGTGCTTCTCTAAAAGAGACACTTGGCCATTGCAGTCCAGGCTTGGGCAGAGTCCTGGTTCCACAGTGCTTGGCTTTGCTGAATGGAAATTATCTGCAGTGCTGGTGTTTCTTGGGCTTCCTCTGTGCACCCTGCACAGGAATGGTTTGCCATACAAATTCTTGAAATGATCCTCTTAAGAATTAATGTTAGGAGAAAGTTTTTTCCTTTTTGAGCTGTTATGCTTAACATCTAATTAGCCCATGGTGTCAAGGCTAACATGGTAACTCTGTAGGCCAGACATTTCTCATGAAGAGTAAGGAATAATTTAAAACCATCATTAGGAGCTGCAAGGTCTTGAAAATAGAAATTCTCTTCACTTTATCTATGACTTTGGATAACTGTGCTACAGTATTCCTTCCAATTTAGTGCTCATTTCTGGAGTTACTAGGTAAAATAACAAGCTGACATCTGTACTGTATCATATGCTTGATTACCTGTATGCAGAAAATGGCAAAGAATCATTTCAGATAACCAAGTGATTTAATGCTTGAGAGAATTTCCAATAGAATTAATCAGCATCTCGGGACTTTAAACTGTTTGCTTAAGAAGGATGTTTGGTTAATTGAGGTTCACTAAGGTTACACAGAATGCAATAACTTTTAGTTAGGTCTTGAAGTGTTGCAATGAAGGGTGTTTCAGAGGATTATTTGAAAAAAATGTTTTTCACATCTAATAATTTGCGTCTTAATTATCTTAATTACTAGCCATTTGATTATCTTTCTTATTGTGTAAATTAAACTTAGAAAAAATTCTCTTCCTTTTTTATACAAAATGAAGAGTAAAAGTTGGGCCTTACCTACATATAGAAAAACTTTGAGCAAAAAATCTGTTTACACTGTTAAGCTACCAGGGCAAACAGAAATGTTTACTGCTGCTGTCTGCAGCCTGTTCATCCAAATTTCATTATTTCTGTGACCTTTCTTTTGGTACCTGTGTGTAATGTTTGTAAAAGCAAATTTTGAGGCAAGGGATTTGTCTACAAATTCTCATTTGCTTCTACCTGTTTTATTTCTGGTGAAAGGTTCTGATTGACAAATTAAGTGAAATTACTTTTAAAAACAGCCTCGATACATTCTGCCTTACAACTAATACTTTATGAAGTGTTTGTGAATTTGGAGTCAGTATAAATGTCAACATGGGAAATACATTTAATCTTTCCACACAGCTGTTTTTATCAACCTTTTCCTCAACTATTAACAAATAGCTGATAAAGCCCTCAGGGGACCTTGTTGTGACACATACTGAAATTGGTTTGCCCACCCTAGCCCTTCTCTTGCCTGGTGGAAGGTTAATGCTTTAAATTGGTCACAGAGTTTGAGAAGATGGACTAATTCAGGAGCAGTTACACAAGTGATAAGAGGTCTGACCTTGTCCCACCATCTGGTATGAAATTAGAATGCAACTCATTTCACTGGAAACAAGAGCCCTCTCCTAATGCTGGGGTGAATTTTGTGATTTGCTAATTTATATCAATGGCTCAGCTGCACCAGATGGAAATTCTGACTCACAGCCAGTGGGGTTGCAGGTACAGTGAGGGTAAAACATTTCCCACCCATCTGCAAGCTCCAAAGGAAGGCTGTAACTTGGTGAATGCTATTCCTGACAAATTCCTGGCACTATTCCTTTAAAAAGACCATGTTAAAATCCTTCTCTCATAAAACGGATAAGAACGTTTCCTTTATTTTCAATACAATCAGAATTTTGTGCTGAAGAGGAAGAAATGTAATTTCAGAGTGACTTCCTTGACAGTAGAGACTATATGATTTAGCTAGGAAATTATTTTTCTAGTGCCTGGGAATTTCTGTTTTTCATTTTGGTCAAAATTGTTCTGTTGACAATATTTATTCATGACACATTGCACTGTAGGATAGTCTTCGTTTGCTGTGTTTACCTGACAAAAGTGACTCTGTGGGACAATTGTGCTCTTGAGTAAATGATATTTAGGGTAGAATGTTTGAATTGTCCTTTGGCTGAAAGAGCACGGGTGTGCTGCTGATGTTCATTCTGGCCATTTTTGAACTTAAAAGGTGCTGAGGAGTGCTTCAGCTCTGGAAATACATATGCTTTTGAGGGGAAAAAAGGGATAATATTGGAAATTGCCTTTTTATTGGAGCTTTGTGACCTAGAAATTCTTAAATATTGCAAGAGTGACAAGTGTTTTCCAGTGAATTTATGGCCATGTTCATAAATGGCATCCCTGACAACATAATAGGAAATACTCTGGATTTACAGAGAATTGTTTAATTTGGAAAAGACCTTTAAGATCAAGTCCAGCCATTGCTGACCAGTGCAGGATCTGTAGAAAGTAAAGCCTTTTATTTGCAGCCAAGATGTAACATGTGCCATGCTCCTGTAAAATGCCTGTTTTCCCTTCTAGTGTCCCTTCAGGTTTTGGTAGAGAGGATCACAGCTGAATCTAAGAATGGAAGTAAGGCTTGGTTTTCATGCTTTTCTCAGAAAATGCGTGTGGTAAACACTCCTTATGTTACCTGTAGGTCTACTTCTATGCCAATAACATGTGACCATACATGTGTGTATGTACGTGACCACCACTGGAAAAAATACATGAGGTAATTTTGCAGCTCACTTACCTTTCCTAGTTAAAAGCTGGAATCTAGGGCAGTGAGCAGAAAGGGTTTTTAATATGACTGTTCCATCATCACTGTGCAGTGAATCAGTGGTAACGAAATCCACTTTACAGAACATGATGTTCATTTCATCACAGGGGCCATGATGAGGTTGACTGGGTATTGGGACTTAAAGATCCTCTTAGCCTTGAGTGAGATTTGGCCTGTGTTTTTAGCTGCCTGAGATTCATATCTCATGAGTAGACAGCTCCTTGCAAACACATCAGATAAATTATGCACAAACACTCTCTCTTAGGCAAAAAACCCCAGATACAAATACTGCTTTCCTTTTCCCCAAAAGTGCTTGTTTCCATCCCCACAATATTCTCCTATCTCACAAAATACATTTATTTTATTTCCATTAATAGGCACTCTGTGCACTCATTTCATCAAGGGAATGAAATAACCCAGTACTGTTGAATGAAATACTGATACAGTAAAGATAAATGCAGATGTTTTCTATATGCAGGCTTCCCAGCTGTTTAATTGACAGTCTATAAAATGTTATTTTCTGGCACTGTTAATAACTTTTTTTGTGATTTGTGTCATAATCCATTTTTTCCAGAATCTATCATTGCACTGACAGCAGGGAGTACAGTGTGCTTTTTGCAAAGTCAGTCTGAAGATTGTTATTTAAAGCAGAGTCCAAGGCTTACGAAGAAGATATCCCAGGAGGTGATAAGGGAAATTGCATTGAGACAACAGAGCAGGAGGTTAGCTTCCTACGCTCTGGAACAGCAAGATATGAGGAGCAAAACAGAGCAGTAGTAAATCCCAGGGTAATGGCATCATGTTATTTCATTGAATGCCATGGAAAAAACAAATGGAAGGAGAATAGTAATGTCTTACACATGCACAGTACGCATCTATAGGCAAATTTAGTGACCCGTGTGCTGAAGATGGGTTTTAAATAGAAAAATGAGGGAAGAGAGGGGTAAGATACTCTGCTAGCTCCAGTTGTGACTCCACTAACTCCATTAGAAACCCTGTCTTGCAAAAATCTCCTGAGAGTATGAAATGCAACTCTTCATTTTCCCACTCAAAACCCATAGCAGCTCAAAGGCTCAAGAGCAAAGTTCTGTTTACTGGAAGCCCTCAAGATTACTCTTGACAGAGAACACCTGAAATGGAATCATAAGGAAAATGGGCTCTTCCTTTTTCTTCAGTGTTTTAAAGCCAGCAGAACACCTGGCATTATCTTTCTGCATCAGATAGGGGTCTCTTGGATATCTGCATCAGATATGGCCTCTCACAAGATAAGCTGCTCTTGGGGAGCAGCAACAGCCCAGAGGTGCTCCAAGCAGCTCAGGGTAGGCTTGGAATGCACAGTATGTGCCACCTTAACCTGGGCCTTGTGGCATTTACTCCCAGCTTACTTTGCCAACAAACTCTCATGCTCCATCCCTGAATATTTTTTCTTGGTGTTACAGGGTTTCTTTCACTTCAAAAGGCAATGCAACCAATATAATAGCAGTATAATAGCAGAGCATCCTCATCCCGTTGCAGACATGGGGAAAAGTTCCTGTGCTTGGCAGCATCAGAGGACAAGAGCATTCTGCTGATGTCTTGATCTATCCCAGCTCTGCAGCGTTATGTTTCAAATTTCCCCATACTCCAGAGAGTTACTGAGCATTTCCCAGTTATATGCTGCACTGAATATCCAAATACAGTGACTGTAAGGTAATTTTCTTTGCTGACTGACAAATTGTGTACTGTTGCTCTATCATGGAACCTTGACTAAGTCTGGAAACAGCATTTGAGCATATTTGGTGTATTGTATCAATCAAACTGAGGAGAAAGCTAAAGAAGGCGTTCTCCATAGAAACACAAGGTTACAGTGGGAACACCGAGTCTTCTCTTGGTGATAAATGGCACTGACACTGTGATTGCTCGGCTCTTGTAGTCTCTGGAGGTGTCTCTATGCAATAATTTTTTTACTAACATGCCCCTTACTTTCCTTTTTTAATCTACTCAACATTTTGGCTGACAGATTTCACATAAGTGAAACATACTGTATCATTTTTTTCCTGAGAGTAGCTTTCCTAATATCTCTAAGCCCAAAATTTTATATTTGCATGTGAGCACAGTAGTATCAAATAATTCAAAGCAATTGATACTTCTAGATCAAGGTCTGTTCTCAGTTACCGGTAAGAATTCAGCAGTGATTTAGCTACACAAATTTATAGTTCCTGCTTTTTAGAGTGATTCATAAAGGAATTCGACAGCCAGAGGAATGATAAGGAGGGGAGCTCATTGATACAGAATGCTGTGGGCAGTTTATATGAGCTCTGAGAGGAATTAGACAAATTAATGCACAAAAAATGAATCTGGGCTGCCACACCTAAAGACACCCCTCCTGATGCAGAACTCTGTGACCTGGAGATTGCTGGAAGCTGATGAAGGTACCTGGGGGAAGCAATGCTGTGTGCCTGCTCTGCTCTCAAGTCAGTTGTGTGTTCATCTGCTAAAAGCCCTTGCAGGAAGCAGCTCTCAGAGGACACATCCTCTGAGCGTACGGCTGCTCTTGTGAGCCGCTTCTGGCAAAGGGTGAGACCTGCAAAGAGAGCCCCAGAACTGTAACCTGTGGTACAAGAACACAGCAGTAGCACAGCAGCACTCCTTCTGTCTGGCAGAAATAGATGAGGAGAGTCTCTACCTCATGTCAGGGCCCTGAGGACACCCTCTGCCCCTCCTGGGGGTTTGACTGCCAGGGCTCAGGGCCAGTCTGTGACACAGCTGCTGGTTTTAGGGAGAAAGTTGGTAGGACTCAGTGAGGTCTTTCTTCACCTGCCATTCACACAGGATCTGGTGTTAAGCTCAGGCTCTGGGTCCTTGGCTCCCAACCATTCTGCATTGCAGCCGCATCATGGCCATGCCCATGCTTGGCTGTGCACCCTTCTGATGGACTGCCCCTGACCCATGAACTGGCTTCCCAGCCTGATGCCAGGACTTGCTGTGCCTGACTGCTCCCTTCCAGCCTGCCCTGCTCCTTCTGTGAGGGCAGTGGGATGAGCCCTGGCTGGTGGGGCATCCCCTGTGGCTCACAGCTACCCACCTCTTACCTTGGGAACTCCCTCCCTTGCTGTGCCACACCAGTAGCCTGCTCTGGGGATGCCATAACCGAGTTGTTGACCCAGTCTGTGATCCATTGTAGGTGATGAAGGTTGGTGTTTTGCTCACCTCTGTTTTTTATGCACCTTTAGCTGTGGGGCACAGGCACACCCTCCAGCTTGCCTTCTGTCAAGTCAATCTAGCACATTTGATCCCACACACTGAGAGAAAAAGTAACAGGTCTGACAGCAATATGCTTGATCATGCAGCACCATGATCTTATAATTTAATTACATCTTTACAGAGGTTCTCTTACAAGAATTTATAAGGTTGAAGATTACCATGCTAAACAGAAAGGTTAAGGGTATTAATGGGCATGGCTGCTCATGAATTTCAGTAATAATTGTAAAGTGACTCAGATATGTTTTGCCTGGAGTTTCTAGAAATTTGTCAGGGGGTCCTTTTGACTTCAAACAGACAAAGATAATAAAATGGCCTGGGCTGAAATGTGGCTTGTGGCTCATCTGTAGTCATACGCTAGGATAATGAAGATCACTCCAGCTACCAACAGGTTGTGTAGCAACATAGGCAGTGTTCAGAATGAGAGAAGTTAATAACACAGTAAACTCTGCAACTGGAATCTGTTAATCTAATTTGCCTCATGAGACAGAAAATAGGTTGCAGGTTTTCTCTTCCTGCCTTCCTTCCTTGAGAATTCATTGGCAGAGGAAGCCAGCGTCAAACAGCCCTGACAAATTATCATTTCTGTGCACAAAACACATAATTCAGGTTTCATCACCCTTTCCTGTCAACAAGTTTCAGTCTGTTGGGGAATGATCATTTCTATGTTACCTTCTGCCTTTGCTGCAATTGAACCAACTTCAAGCTCAGGATGATAAATACATATAGCAAATAATTTAGACAAATTGCCTCCCTGGTAAACCATCAGCTTATATTAACAAAACTTTTAAACATTTACTATTGCATCTGCTCTGTGATTTTTGTTTTAATAAAAAAATACATTTATTAATCTCCTCAATATGTCACATTTCTGTTTCACCCTCTCTATGAATGTGATGCTCTTTTACTCAAGCATTTGGAACACTTTTCCTGTCTTTTCATAGCTCTACCTCATTGGGCCTAACCTCAGAACACTGAGTTTCTCTCAGGCTGAGTAAGTGATGTTTAATCTCTTTCCTTTTTCTAAGAAGTAAGTTGGGGATTTTCTTTCTAAGTAACTACATGTTGATTAATTTGTCTGTTTACTAATTTTGTTTCTATTTCTTTTTCGCATCCGTATCCTCCCCTTGTGTTTTAGGTCAAAGGCATTACAAATGAATTCACAATTCTTTCTTTGCCTGCCAGAATAACTGCTTATAAAAGTCTGGTTTCTAATTCCTTAGAGTTGATGAGGGACCTTTGCCCTGAAGCATACAGTTTGATATCCCAGTCTGCACCCTTTCTAATGAATGTTCCCATTATATACTTACTTGTTCAATCTTCCTTTGAATCTGAGGAACATTTGACCCCTGAGATGACATGCAGAAAAAAAAAAATTCCTCATTTTAATCACTTCCTATTTTATTCAAAAGAAAATCTATTTAAAAAAACAGACTTCCTGTGTTTCAGATGTGCTGTACCTAGTTCTTCCACAGTCTTTCATTTCCCTCTGTGTCTGTCTCCTTCCGGCTCTAAACAGTTTGCATCTTTTCAGTCCTTCATCTTATAAAAGCTTTTGAAGCACTATTCATGACCACTGTCTGTCTCATGTCTTTCCATTCCTGCAGCTGGTTTTTGTGAGATGATGATACATCTGGCTATGGGTGCTCTCAGTCAGACACATCCTTGATTTGTAAAACAGAAAATAATACAGCCCTCTATTATTCTCTAGGCACACTTTTTTGATCATCTGTGCATAATGGGAGCAATAGCTTCTTCTTGATGTCTTTAAAGTGACTGTATATCATCTGCACTAAAGATCCAGGCTATCCAAAACTGACAGATAATTCAATCCTAAAATAATTTTTGGAGTGTGTACAAGGCTGAAAGAAGAGATTGACATGTAGCTACTAGGAAGAGTGTCCTTTGATATATAAACAGATAAAGTCTAAACCAGACATAATTTTTCAGAATCCATTTTCTGAATGTCTTTTTTACTTTCAAATACCATTCTTCAAGTCAGATATTTGCCCATTTACAAGATGAAATTCACAGCCTGTTGGGAAAGCTTTTATTCTAAACTATCATGCTGGTTCTTCATTTTAGCTGCATGTAGGTTTCCAACACATTCTTCTTTTAGTCTGATCAATAGATAAATTAATTGCCCTTAGAGATAGACATTTCAAAATGGAATCTTTTATACAATAGGGTATGGGTTTTTTTCAGTAGATGCTAAGCAGCTGAATTATTAATTGCATCTGGAGTTTCAGGTGCTCAGCAATTGGTCCTTACTCTCCACCAGCTTTCAAATGACATATATGCTTTCAATTAGATCCTTTACTTCCTGTCAGTGGCAGGATTCACATTCTCCACTGTAGGATAAGGCACATTTCATGCACTCACACTATCTCCTCTCCTTCTTTGCTTAGCTCACCTGCCTCAAATCTGAGATCTTCACAGAGACAAGAGGAAAATAATATATAATTACTGAGCAGTAATCTCCTTAAATCATATACTAGGCTAGATGTTTTTAAGTGAGGGGGAGGGAACCTAAGGTGAGCTCTTATAAAGCCAATATTGCAATCCTTTTCCTTACCTCCTCTGTGGTATGTAGTATTTCTGTGAGAGAAATCTTCCTAGTGGAACATTTGGAAGGGCCTTGGAAAAGAATTACAGACCATGAGAAGATGGGAAGAAAGGTTAGTTATTTTTAATTCTCAATTGTTGAATTATCTTGAGAATGGCAGGTACATTCAAAAAGAAAAAAGGTTTTTCATAGGTATAGAATCACAAGAAAATGCAGCAGAAGAAATTGTGCAAGAAGTTTGAGGAGTAAAGTTAAATTGCTAGAAGGGGCTACTTTCACTTGAGTGAAGAGACTCCTTAATTTCAAGCAGAAAGTTGTATGGCAAATCTGGCAGAATGCATGTTGAATTTCCATGTTATCTTTCCCTAGTCTGATGAGGGGAATATTTTGAAAAGCTAATGCTGAGTGTTTGAAGGTGAATTACTGGAATCAGGCTTAATTTGAGAAAGACTTTCATGTTTTCCTACAGTCTCTTATGGCGCTATTAGCACATACAAATCTTGCATCCCTAAGTACACTTGCAGATCTAGTCTTTGGTGTCCAGGATGCAATTTCTGTAGAGGTTGTACTTGAATAGGAGAGGGTTTTCTCAGTAATCTGACCTTGTGTGTCTCTGATTATGCCTTAAATAAGTGCTCTTGTTTAGGACCTGGACTGTACTGTAAGTGTTCTCCACCTTAAGCAAACCTCCAGGGGAAGTGCTTTGGCTTAGAGCCCTTCTGAGTAAGATATGGAAACTGTTCAGATGAGTCCTCTTAGAAGCTCGAAGAGTTGTGTGTCTGAAAAAAGCAAAATTAAGGAGTAAAAGAAAATTAGCTGGTTAGACAGATGAGACTGTGGTGATGTCATGAGTTAAACCTTGGGTGAAAGAGGAGAGGTGAGAAAAAGCTCAGCTGGCTGCCAGGTTCAGAAGCAGTGAACTTCCACCTGGCCTTTCTAGCCCCACTGCTCTGTGAAGCACCCGAAAACTAACCCACAGTCCATCAGTGCAGCGAAGAAGAGGTTCTCATGCTCCTTTGAGACATGTGTGAATAATTAGTTGAACTTTTTTGCTCAGACTAAGTTAATAAGCTGCAGTATATTATGTGTTTAATAGACAAGTGAAAACACAGTGGAGTTCTGTTATCTACCTCTACCATGGCTTCTTGTTGCTATGTGTGGGAAGCTCCTTCAGGAAGAATTTGGAAGGAAAAAGCCCTGCTTGGCTTCATAAACCTGTAATGTGAATACAGAATTGCCTGGCTACAATGTCAGGATAATTAACAATGAAACACCAGTGGTGAGGGAGCTATCAAATGGGATATCTCTGAATCAGTATCGGGTCTGGTATTAATTAATGAAAGCACTAATTAAGGTTTCTATTAAACAATCTGGAAGGCAAAATGAAGCACGCATTGATCAAATTTGTAGAGGCTAGGCTGAAACTACAGAATGATTGATCAAGAGATTTTGGAGCAAGAGGCAAATTTTAAATAGGGTGTGATTTTAATTTAGATAAATTTAAACAATGCACTAGAGGGTGACACTTTATAAAATGGAAGGCTGCTGATTAGAGCTCATTAAGGCGAAGAACTAGGAGAGTGGGTAACAAATGGGGCCCAAATCCTAATACCATGGAGCTTTAAAAAGACAAATAGCTTTCCTGGCTATGCAGAGAGTAAAAGGTAGGTCATTTGTAGGACAGTGGCTATGAGAATATCTAGTCTGTGTTTCTAGTGTGGCAATATGGGTATAAAACTTCAGCCTGTTATCCATGGGAAATTAACTCTTTGATTGTGACCTCAAGGTTGGCTATTAAAGGAATTAGGTTTCTGAAAGCAGTGCTGGGCTGGCAGATCTGTGTACGTGGCCTCTGAGAGGCATGTGAGCACAGTGTGTTCCACTGACAGCCACCTCTCAGCCAGGTGACACCTGATCACACACCCTGCTTATGATCCATTGACTTCTGATGCATTCCTTTACTTGGCACAATGCAAAGGGAGGAAACTGCTTGGGTTAAGGAAAATGCAGCAGGACATAAGCATAGGAGTCTCAGCCTCTGTCTACCATCTTATCAACCTGTTCCTGCAAAACTGAGTATTTGACATTATGTTCTGACTGGGCAGGGCAAATTGGGTGAACATGAGCATATTCAAGGAAAGAAGTTTTGATAAATGGGTGCTGGGTTTTGAGCTTTTTTTTACAGCTGGGGTCTCTCTTTTCTTAGCATGACATCATCTAGAGTGAAGCCCTGGTACAGCAGAATTACCAATGCAGCCAGTTGCTCCTCATGACTTTGTATTCTTGGGAAATAAGGAAGAAAATGAGGAAGCAAACTACTTCATGCATGCTTGGGAGAGGTAGAAAAAAGTCTGAAAATACTTCAGCATCTAGGAGAAATTATAGACCAGTTATCTGGTCCAACAGTTTCAAGTAAGCTGTTGGCAACCAGACTTGTAGTATATGTGTAGTATATTTGATGCCTGTGTGAATGACTCTACACAAGAGTGCTGTATTATGCTTGAGAAGCATTCTGGAAACTCAGGCAAATTTTCTTGCAATAAAATGAAATATTATTTTTTGGCACTGCACCAGCAGTGAATCTATATATTTGGGAATCAGTTTGCTGGTGACATTTCTATAACTGCATCTTCTTTCTTTAAAAAGCACTTACTTTTATACAGAATTAATGATGCCATTTGCATATCCTTAGGGGTTTTTTATACTAATAGCTTATAATTGCACAGAATCATAGAACAGCTGAGGTTGGAAGGGATTCCTTGAAGATGGTGTAGTACAGTACCACACTCAAAGCAAAGTCAGAAAGAGCAGACTGCTCAGGACTGATTGCAAGGCTTTGAACTTGTCCAAAGAAGACTCCCACAACCTTTCTAGCAGCAGGTTTCAATGCTTCTTCACTGTAAGAGTGGTTTAATAAACAAATAATTATATTTAGATAGAACTTATCACATTTCAGTTTCTGCCCATTTCCTCCAGTCCTTTCACAGGGCACTGCTGAGAAGCCAAGCTCCTCCTCCTTCACTTCAGCCTCTCAGGGATTTATACATATTAAGAAGATGCCCCTGAGCCTGCCCTTCTCCAGACTAAACAGTCACAGCTCTCTGTTTCTCCTCCCATAATAGATATTCCAGTCCCTTAATTATCTTCATGGCTCTTTTCTGGACATGCTTCAGTATAATCATGTCTTTTTTGGACTCAGGAGACTGGACATGGAACTAAAATTGAAGCATTAAAATCCTAGAAAATCTAAATTAGTGATACATATCAAAGATAGAGTTTGCATCATTCCAAATAAAAAAAAAGGAACCGGATCAAGTTTTAACTAGAATTAATTAACTAGAACTAATAAATCCTGCTCAAAAATATAGAAAATCAGATTAGTTGAAAATGTTGGACTAACAGCTCTGCTGGAGTTGCTGTTATTTATCAAAGCAATGAAGTGGGGGGAGGGGGGGGGGGATGGGAGAAGAAGCAAATTCTTATTCTGACAGTACACAAAGCCAAAATGCAATACTTCCTTTATACATATAGGATATGCTTCAAGGACCCAAATGCTATGGCTTCCTTGGGATAGAGGAACTTTGCAATGAAAGTCTTTAGAATGCAAAGGTGTCTTGCTGAGATATCAAGATAGTTAAAGACAACTAAATAGTTCACAATGAGCAAGAATTACCTGCTGCTGCCTGTCCTGCTGCCAGCAGCGTGCACTGAGTAGTAGGACAAAGTCTGTTTGTTCACCAGCTCCTTAAATGTGTTTTCAGGGTGGGGGCATTGTGTATATAAGTAGTACCTACGTCTATATAATCATACACATGCACCTGAGAAGATGCATACGTATCTCTGTTTTGGTGAGTGTTTTATTCACTCAGCAACAAGAGAATTATTTGCTACTATTACACAGGATCTGGATGCTGTTAGTGGATTTTGGCTGCTAGTGAAATATTTTATTACTGTCATTAGAGAAGCTTATAATACAGGGCAGGGGTTGTCTAAGTGCTGTGTGGGAGATGCTCAATTGACCTTGACTGATACCACAAGAATTAGTTGAACAAGTAGGTTGGTGCTACCCTTATTGATACTGGGTAGTTGCCAGACCAGAATTGACAAGTTTAGTCTCTGTTGTTTGCTGTTTTCTGAGCACATAATAGATCATTATTTTAGTATAAATCCAATTCATTCCCAGGCAGAGTCAAAATGTTTAAATTTCTACCATTTTTTTAAACATATCATGGCATAAGAAGTGAGGGGATTTCTTTAGTAAAAACACAGGGTACAACAAGAAACTGTTCTTTCAGGTGTCAGAATATGTTTGGAAATTTTGTCACATTATTTTACACCAGAGAAAGGAGACTTTTTCACTACAACCTTTAAACTAAAACATTCTGACAGCTGATACTGTTTGTTGAAGCCTGTCTTTGCTTTTCTTGGCTTGTTACTGCTTTTCTTAAACAGGGTGGAGGGCAGAAGAACATTTGTGATATGTACCCACTGACTTACTCTTGACAGTGCAAAATATTTCCTAGTTAAGAAACCTTTCTCTCTGTTTCAATAAAGACTATAGGTGCTAATCAAGGAAATGCAGAATTCTGATATTTGCCAAGGTATGGTTCAACCAGGTGATGTTGTCTTACACCTCTGAGGCTCCATCCATCTGGATTACTGCAGATGTCTCTGTTTGTGCTCCCTAAGCACCAATCTGCAGCACAGAAGGGGTAAGTGTACAAGTGCTTGCTGAAACAGTGTTAGGCCAGTCTGAAACAAGCCTGTGTCTCTGTTTGTGCTCCCTAAGCACCAATCTGCAGCACAGAAGGGGTAAGTGTACAAGTGCCTGCTGAAACAGTGTTGTTAGGCCAGTCTGAAACAAGCCTATGGTGCTCCATTCCTCTGAAAGAGCTTGGTCATGCCCTTCAGAACTTTGCAAAGAAGCAAATTCAGCCTGGTATGATTTTGCAGGGAATATCATAAACATAACACTGTGATTTTAGGTAAAAGTCTGAGGTTATACAAAACAAATATGTCCTAGTATATGTCATTTTAAAGGAACCACTACTGCAAAGTGGAGCTCAGTGTTTTCCCCTACTTATTATTTTATGCCTGTGGCTTGTGTTTTTGCTTTTACTATTCTTGTCCTTCTGCTTGTGGGGATCCTGTCTTTGCAGAGCAATTAAAATTCCCATGCTAGGATGTGTCACTGATCTTCTTAACATCCTCCTGGCTTCACAGCAACGAGTGCACTTGGCAATTTACAGTGCTGACAACTCCAGTTTTCTTCCTCTGCTGTTCAGGTGGTCAGAGTCACACAAGTGCCAACAAATTTTATAAAGCACAGGAACAGTGATTCTGACTCAGCAGGGCTTTGTACCAAAGTGAGGGCAGGAGAGGTATTGTGCTGAGAGCCCAAAATTGGCTGGCATCTCTGGATAGGAAGTGAAACAGGAAGATCACCTTGTAAGCAGGCTTGGTGCCATCCAAACAGATGGGCTGAAGTATCAGCAGCCAAACAGTCATTTAGGAACACAAAAAGGATTTGTTGAAGGCACATTTCCAAGCATGAAATGTCAGAATGTTTGCCTGTGTCAAGCATCAAACCTGAAGGGAGGGATACGTGCAAGTAGTGTGGGATGAGTTAACACTGAAAACAAACATGTAAATCTGTCTTGGATTCTTTCCTGAATCAATTGAAAGCTTTTTTGTAGCTGTGAGACCTGAAAAGGAGGAGTGGGAGAAGAGTCCTGCAAAGCAGTATTATTTCCCTACCATATGGATTACTTTCCACAACCTGTGCTGACAAGGTAAAGAAATTATTTCTTTTGCCTCCCACAAATGTTGATGTACAGGAGGCACATAACATTGTCTGGCTGGTTAGTCCTTAGCAGTTGTATTTAATAGCTTCAGGATACATTCTGTAGCACTATCCAAGATCTAAATAATAGAATCATAGAATGGCCTGGGTGGGGACTGACCTTAAAATAATTTATTATGCATGGAGATATACCTTAGGAAAGACTTAAAAAACTTGGAGTTGTAGTGAGGACTGAATTGCTTTACTGTAATAAGAACCCAGCTCTGTGACTTCTCTGCATAAAAGGTCAACAACAGAGAGGGGGAGGCATCCCCCCTAACTTCCATAACTCTCAAACCCAAGAACTTAGGATGATAATTGATGGAAATGTGCTTTGCTGCTTTTCCATCCACTACAAAAGCCAGACAAATACTTGTCTGCTTATCAAAAGTGCAAAGTAGAGAAGGGGTCGTAAAGACAAATGTAATGACTTGAAAGGAAATGAGTTTGCAGGTAAGATTCAAGGCAAAGCCCCTAGTTGCAAGCGAAGCTTTATCTGAGCTTGCACTGTTTTGCTCTATAACTGGTGCCTTGCAGTTCCAGTTTAGAAAGCAGGGAATGAACGAAAGCATTAATCTGACTGAAATCCACATAACAGGATTGTGTGTGAAACAAAAGTGAAACCAGACACCAGACAGTGCAGTCGGTGAAATACAGCTTGAGGAGGAGGGGTGAATGTGCTGGAAACAGCAGTTTTCTAACCTCTTTACTGCAGCTGAACAAGCTTTAAGAGGCATCAGGCATTAGGGGGGCTAGGAAAAATCAGGAGCTGGTTACTGTTATTTGATTTTTGCAGCAGAATGTTCTTACCAGAAGTAGAGCTATTTGAGCAGGCTGCCAGGGAAATAATTTGCATTTGGTAGAACTGCCCCTCAGTTCTTGCAGCTCACACTGCCCTTGTGGCACTTTAACACTAGTCATTTGTTGGAGGCTCTGCATTTGATGTTTTGATTTTCACCAGTCGCTCTGCAAAAAAGGATTGTGCAACAGTCGAGGACTACGAGTCTTTGGGAAGAGGAGGAAAACATGCATTCAGAACTCCAAACAGGGAAGCAATAAGAGAAATTGCCTAAATTATGGATAATCTGCTGCATAAGTCTGTCTTCTCCTGTTTTATAAAGCTTCCTATCCATGCAATTTGGAAACTTCTATCGACAGTGAAAGCCAAGAGGATTCAAGAAAAGGTAAAAGCAAATTTAAAAAAAGAACTACTTCAGTTGTAACCCTGGGAGTGATCTAGCCATATCTTAAAGGGGAGGATCACAAGTTTAGCTGCGCTGCTTTCTAAATGTCAGTATCTGTGAGTAATGGTTCTATTTAGGATTTTATGAGAGCACTGTGAATTTGAAAAAATTTCCTCTGAGAACAAATAATTTTTGATTCTGAGGAAATTACTGGGGACTTAAAGCATTGAGACCATGAAGTCATTACCTGCCTCTTGAAGATCACAGAAGCCCATCTTTCACTGCTGTCATGAGCTGTTTTCAGTGTAATTCCAGTTCATCTTGAACCACTCATCTCCATACTAGCTGTGTAAAAACATTGTTAAACTTCCTTATGTTCAACATAGTCTTGAATCTGCTTGTTATGATAAGTGGGGTATATTTGACAAAATGAATTTCTAAATAGGTATATAAATAAATAAAGAAAATAAACCAGACTTTCCCTCTTTTAACTCTTCTCTTAGCCATAAGCTTTATGCTGTGTTGTTCTCTGTTCTGGAAAGGCTTTCTTTTCTAAGAGATTTCTATTCTTCTAAGAACAGGTGTAAGCACTGGTCAGTATTTGGGCCCTTTGTCATGCAAATCGGTGTTAAATAAAAGGTTGCAGTCTTGGCAGTAGGGCTTGTAACCTGAATTCTTAAATGTTTTGGTAGATCATGATTTCTTGATTTAAATGCAATATGAATATCCTTAGGAGAACTGAATTGTAATCTGAAGCTGTTGCTGTTTCACAAGGAAATGGAAGCTGTTTTGCATGAGCGGGGGGAGAAGGGGCGAGTCTGGAATGAGGTGTTTCTGATGAGTTACTGTTCCTTTTCATCCAATATGTGCTGGATATTAAGCTGTGTGATGAGCATTCAGAAGAATAAGAGCTATAACAAGAACTGAAATTCTGCATTCCTTTGAAACAGTTGAACTTCTTTGTTCTCTGTGTGCTAAATTATGCTGAATAGCATACTTCTCCAAATCAGAGGTCATCAGGCAAAGAAAGACACATTCCTTTGCCATGATATATTTTGGAAATAAAAAGTGCCAGGGCTGTAACTGGCAGGGGGTGGGTGGGAGGGAAATCTGCTTTTCCTGTTTTGGTACAGTAATGTTCATTATTTTCTTTCTTGCTCCTAATGTTTTTACAATGGCTAGCAGCTCAAGCACTACATGCTTAAAGAAACATCGTGTTCATTCTCCTTGGGTTTGTCAGATGTTGGCAGGGCTGATACCACAGTAACACTTGCTGCTTTGACTCTAAAAACACAGAGTGCAGTTTTGCTCTGGAAGCTGCCCTGCATGGTGTTGAAAATAAGCTCTTTATTTCTGAGGATCACAGTCTTTTATTTAGCAGGGTAAGTCCTTGGGATGGTTTGCTTAACACTGACTGAATGTCTTTTAATAAATGTTACCAGTAGATAAATGCATTTTTCTTTGAGGGTTTTTGTTGTTTTCTCACTATTCACCGTTTTCTGATCTCAGTGGGCATTAAATTTAGGTTCCAGAGAGCTTAGCGCATTCTAACTGTGCTATTGTCATGTTCTGTTCTGATAGATTTTGTCTGATGCACATAGTGGTGCTTGTCCAGTCACAGAGACAAAAATCACAAGCAGGGCTAGTTGGCTAATAACTTTTGAGTTGTTCAAGATTTATCCTGACAGCTGAACTTCAGAGGATGCACAGGCCAGTTGTAACTTAAACATTCATTGGTGGAATTGAATGAAAGAATTAGAGATTGAATTAGAGAGCAACCTGTAACTTGATGCTAAATTTAATCATCCCGCTTGCATAAGGATCTGAATATTCTTAGTGCAATGTACTTCTGTCACTGCTGCTTCCACTGCTGGAAGAAATCCATTTAATCAAAACAAGCATTGATGTGGTTATTAGCATGTTAGTCCCAAGACAAAAAGCTTTATCAATATAAAATGAACTGAATGTGGTGCTACTATTCATTCTCTTTACATTGCTTGATATTGTGCACTGAATGTAATGAGTCTTGTTGAAGAACTGCTGTTCACTGTGGTGTTCCAGAAAAGCTGTGCATCCTAGGAGACTTGTTCTCTGATCAAACATTTTAAATGAAATACAACATTAAAATAGTGTAATGGCTACAATCTGAGGTTAGCTTTGCATGCTCACTTTAATGAGTTGCAATTTCCTCTGGAAACTGACAACTAAAAAATCCTGTTTACCAGTTGCTTAGAAACTGATCATCAGTAAGAGCATTAGACATCAAATATCTCAGTAAAAACTAAATCTGGGAAATAAATGTGTATTGTTCAGAAACTACAGATTCTGGAAATTACCAGGGATTTTCATGAAGTCCAAGACATAAACAGATTATAAGAAGGATGTGTGTATAGATAAGGACATCCAGACTTATACTAAGAAGGATAAACTTGCTCACTTCATTTCTTAAACCATACAATATGGTTTAAGAAGACTGTTTCAATACTGGCAGTGTATTAAATGTTTCTTTTCTTGGATCAACTTCTGGAATCATTCCTGACTGAACACACAAGGCCCAGGAGCATGCACTTCAGGGAGTATGAGTATGATCCAATAATGGAATTATTTATGATCTTTGAGATTTTTCTCTTATTTTTAATTCAAACTTGAATGTTTTAAAGCAAAGAAATCTGAAAGCTTTTTAACAAGCCTTATAGAAATGGTATGCAAATGTGTTTTGTGGCTACATGGTAAGTTTGAGAACAAGTGACATTTTAACAGCACAGTTGAGTTTAGGAGGTAATTCTGCCTAAATGAGGCTTTTATCTAGATCTCTACAGCTTTTTCTTAGGAGAATATGTATTTTTTTAAGAGCCATTCTTATCTAATTCTATACATTGAATTTTTCCATTAAAATGATTATGATTAAGTTCTTGGAAGGTATGAGGTTTTTAATATTAATTCAGTCTGAGTAAGGAAATGAAACATGCCACTTATTTTCCTGTCAAACATAAAAGGCCTTTTATTTCAACATGTTTAAGCAGCCTCTCTGCTTAGATAAAAAACAATAGCAGGCATATATGTGGCTTATTTAATGGTGTTTATGCTGGCAGGATTATCTCCTTTCCTTGAAAACATTTTTCAATTCATTTGGCAAAACAAGAAATGATTTTCTTTTGCCTTTGTTGCTAGTTAGAGCATATCTCATTAACATTTGAGGAAATTACTTTTCAAGAGTATTGTAAGGTTACCTCTTTCCAAAACATGGCCATAAAGCATAGACTTCCTGTTGAAAATTCCAGCTGGACTTAGATAAAATCTTTTCCTGGAAGAAACTACAGGATGCTTTTTTCACTCACAATCAGTTTCCAAAGAGTGTGTGACCAATGCTAAAGGAAATGGAAGAACCAACATTTTGTGCAGAGAAACCACCATCTTTCCTCCTGAATCCCAGCAGTAAATAGAATTTCTTGCATCCTTTCCAGCAAATACTTCTTTAGAATTATTGCTCAGCTACACACCAGCCACAAGATGAATGCTAAAGTAATTTCTCTAGCTCTTAGTTCATGCATAAGAATGACACCATCAATGAGGTTCTATACAGGAGAATTAACAGATGGGGCTTTGTCCTTTTGGGAACCTACCAAATGAGCTTTGGGAGCTCAGAACGGAGGCAGCATGGAGGGATTTGTACATTGTGCTTGGCATTGAGAGTATGTTTCTTTAACAATTAACACAAGTGCTCTGGCAGAACCCTTCTTAGCCTCTTTTTTGAAGGAAGTGAGCTGTATCTGCCCCTTTCCCCCAATAACTGCAGAACTCATGGATAGAGAGTCTCAAAGACGTGAAACACCCACACGTTTAATGAAAATGAGGATGGTTGGTAAGAGGGGAGGCATCCCATTAAAAGTGCCTTTAAGAGCAGCATTACATCAAAGAGATCACACAGGGGAGAATAATCAGCAGTACTTCGTGCGCTGGAAAAGCTCTCATCAGTGTTTGCACCTCTCAAGTATTCAAAAGAATAATTCCCAAAGCCTACCCTGGAGAGGGTAACTGAGAACATCCTTGACTCCTATCCCTGGTAGTGGCTGATTGCTGCAGCTCAGTCAGTTTTTAAGTCAGCCATCCAGAGGGCACCAGACTGCTGGGGACCAGGAAGGACATTCCTGTAGTCATGAGAGAGCTATTGCCATTAGAACATATTTGTCTTTCTCAACTTTACCAATCAAATTAATTTAAAAAGCAGTGACTGAATTGAGAGTAGAGTTGGATAATAGCATCTATGCTGAGTGGTTTTAAGCTGCCTTTCCTTCAAGTCTCTGTTGTAACTGTGATGGATAGGATTTGTAGGTCCTTCTAAGGTCTGAGGAGGAACAGTGTACAGATCCTCTTGAGGATGTTCTCCTAACAGAGCTTGTCAGATGCTTACTTGTTTAGTGCATTGTTATTTTGCCTTATCTTTAGTTTTCCCCCAAAATGGCAACTCTGTTCAAGTCAAGGTCTTATCTCAAAGTAACTGAGGATTTAACACGATCTTTGAGGAAGACAGTGCTCACAAAGGATGAGTCTTTAATCAAGGAGAAAAAAGCTCACAGGCTGCAAGCAAATAGGATATAAGGTTTCAATCTGTATTTAACATCTGGAATAATTCCGTGGTCAGCCCATACTCTGAAATTGTGGTTAGAAATGCTTATAAAAGACTTTATACATATGAAATAGAGGTTATTGTCCTTGTGCACAGTTTACAGGTGGAAGTTCTCTGTTACATATGCAGTCAGACTGAAATTAGTAATTCCTTACAGCTTTAAAATCTATGTTAGGTGAGTCAAATTGGCACTGTTCAACTTTGTCTGTAAAGGTAGTTGTTGTGTGCCAAGCAGCATTAGTGAATATGCTGAATCTGACATATGTTTGACAAAAATCCCTGAAATTACAGGATTACAAGCATTTCATGTGGCAATCTAAGACTTTTGCAAGGATCAGCCCTTCCAAGTGGGAAAGATTTCAGACATCTAGTTAGTTAGCCTGGAGAAGAGATACTGAGGATGCAGCTAAAGGGTCTGAAGAGGACATGACTTTATCCAGTGAAAGATCTGGCAGCTTTTGCTGAAATAGCTGGCACTTGATCTCTGCTCTGAGATGAACAATGCCTCCCATTCCACACAGGTTAACCTCTAGCTGGAAGTGATGCTGTCTCTTAGTGTGGAGAGATGTTGCTCTCAGCAGAGATGGCATCTGTGGTTGCTGGTGTTGTAACAGTGACAATGCTTTTATTATAGCGGTGATAGTTCAAGTGCTACTGCTGGCTTACAAAAAAAAAAAGAAAAGAAAAAAAGAGGTACTCTGGCTTTGTTTTGCTTCTCTAAAGATTTCTGTATCTAAAGATACATTTGGTGTAGGTGCCTCGGGTTCACAGTGTAAGTTCTCTATGAAATACATGGGTATTGCAAATGAAAGTACTACTCTACTAGGACAGCTAAGAAATCTGTATAGCTATTAATGAAAAGTTCATTGCAATGGCTTTATCGTGTCTAGTTAATTTTGTTTACAACAGTGGTATTTTTATTGTTGGTATGTAAAAACTAATGTATATGTTAAATTTGAGATGACACTTTAAAAAGGCTGCTTGCTTTGAATGACTAAGGCACTCTGGTTTTTGTGGTTAAACAGAAGCTTGACTAATTTTCCTAATGAAACATTTTCCCTAATTTCTCTTATTTGTGTTCTGAAGCATAAAAGGCTCTGAGTGCTGTGTATCCCTGGGATGTGGTATCTCCAGCATCTAAAATACTTGGATTCTCTGGGGCTGATGAATATTATGTTGTTTAATATTTTATACTTATATCCATTGTGTCAAAACAATTACTATGATCTAACAGCTCCTTGCGGTTCACAAATTCATTCGTAAAACTCTAAATTTTCTGATAGAGATGGGTAGCTTAGGTATGTTCTTTGTCATATTAGCTCCTCCTAAACTCACTTAAATCAATATTTGAGAGACTGCATCAGAACAAATTCCCATTTGGTCCAATTTGGTTTTGTGCTAGACTTTCTCCTGTAGTCATATAGAAATCCCTGTCCGGACTGTATGAAATTTTCCAAGGATGTATAGATTCTTCATTTTTTTTACTCTAAGCAGATTTTCTGCTTGAATTAAGATCAGTGACATAAAAGCTTGAATGTTTTGCCTTTTCAGATAAACATCTTTGTTGAATCACCATCTCATATTTCAGTCATAGGCTGGGTCTCCACTGCTTTGTATCAGACATGACCAGACAATTTTTCAAGCATATGCTGTCTACCTATACAGACACATTTTAAGATGAGCAGGTTTTGGCATTGCCATAAGAAACCAGCAACGAATACAAACCACTTGAAGAAACCACTAGGCTAAGCAAGGATCCTAATCACAAGGCACTGAGCTTCTGCCTTTTTCACAAAAGCAAGAAGGAGCTGTTTTCTAAACAGAAATCATAGAACTTATCTAGCTGTGAACTGTGGCAGGTCTTGCATAATGTTTTATTCAAATTCTTATTTTAATATGTTGTAAAAGTATTAATCTAAATGGTCAACGCTCATTTATTTTTGGAGTCTAAGTTTGAGATGATCTTCTGAAGAAATCTTACCACTGCCATTTTAAATAGGATTGTACATAGTACATTTAAATAGGATTCTAAATGGTACATTTCCTGAAATACTGTTTTTCATTCAGGCACTTTTTGTGACACAGGTATCACATCAATCAGGTTGGATGGGGCTCTGAGCAACCTGGTCTAGTGAAAGGTGTCCCTACCCAGGGCATGGAGGTTGGAACCAGATGGTGTTTATGGTCCCTTCAAACCCAAACCATTCCGTGTTTTGACAATTCTTCACTTAGGCCAGTATCAAGACTGAATGGCTGCTGCAGACAGGTGTTGCTTGGGAAGGGAGGGGAGTGGGGCAGGCTGACTGCCACTTCTCAACACTAGAGAAATGCAAAACCTTAACAGAATAGGTTGTGCAGTAGAGAGCTTATTCTCTAATCCTTAAGCTCAACTTTTACAGCTTTATTTAAATAACTGGTAGAAAAGTGCATGTAAACACAAGTATGTCAAGGATTGAAAACCAAGAGAAAAAAATTGAAAACTAAGATATATTCAATTTCTGAAGGTTTATTTGATTACAAATGAAACAAATTATTTGTAACTAAAAAAACCCCAAAAAACGAAAAAAAAAACCCCAACTGTCTTTTCCCATGGTTTCCTCTCTTTTTTATATAAGAATATGTTTGCCAGATACAGATGGATTAGATTTAATGTTTGGAGCCTTCATATTAGCATTTCTAATGTCATGAAAAAACAAGGAACCCAACAAAGCAACAAAGCTTAGGGAGCATTTAAAGTTCTGAGACATTCAAACAAAACAGATGCTTGGTTCCTGTTTTCTTAACTGAATTTCCTCAGCTGTGCCTTATCAAAATTAGCTTCTTGCATCATCAGATGTACCGACCATGTATTACAATTAAGAGTTACTGTGCTCATGAGCACTCAGTAACACTAAATAAATATATTTATTTACGTTTCTCCCCAGGAAATTAGACAAATATAGCAGGGCTACTTTTTAACCATATTTTAAAAATAATCAGAGCAGAAACTGCTGAAGAGGTATTAAAAATGTGAAAGGTGAAATGTTCTTGAGTGTTAGAAATTCCAGGATTGTCAATCACAAACACTACAAAAATGAATTACCCTTTCAAATTCTGATTTCTTTTCAGAGAAATTTCATTTGGCCTTTCTATTCAAGTTTTGAAGTTCATGCCTTCCAGATTTTCTATTCAACTAAAAGGATTAGAAGCCTTTTTTCAACATAGGCAAACTTCTTTGATACAATGGCACCATTCCATGAACCAGCTTGTAATATCAAACAATACAATATTAAAGCCCACAAACTACAAAAGCTTAAACACAGCAGTATTATAGGCACCAGGCTTTGGATTCTGACCTTCCCCTGGCATTCAGGCCATGTCAAGCCTCTTTATGGTATTTGCTTTGCATTCACATGAAGTTTGTTATAGGCAGCTACAGCCTATGCCCAGCCCTGAAGACAAAGCAGGGAACCTGAATTAGTAAAAGCAATCTTAATAATAGTGGTCGTATTTCATAGTAACACATGGCATTTTTACTGAGAGCTAAAATAAAATAATATTTGCCATCATCCTATGTATAGGACTCAGAAGTGCTGGCATTGCTGCTGGAAACTTTTAAACCTGACCAAATTTCACGTAGCTGCTCCTTCAGTTACAGTGCTGCAAAAGGCTCTGTGTTTGGGCAGGGCTAATTTCACATGGAAGGACAGGATGTCATGCCACAGCTATTTTAAAAGGTTGCTTGGAATTACTGTCACCAATGACTAGGCTACTGCAAAATCATTTAAATATAAAAAAAAAAAAAAGAGAGAAAAGAGTTACTTAAAGATAAGTACTTGTGAAGCTTGCATACCTGCAATTAATCTGAAAGTCATCAGAAAATATTTGCTAAGAAGTTCCCATTGGGATCAGAAGCCATTGTGTGCAGAATTGTAAAAATGAAGTCACTTGTTTTTTTCTTTGGTGTGGATGCACTTCTTAGGTGACCTAGGGCTTGGTGGAGGAAATGGTGGTATTCCTTTTGCTACAAACTGCAAAAGGAAATGCTGTCTTAGAAGTTTTGGCAAGTCTGAAAATGGACTTTATTTTTCCTTACCAATTTTCAGCTTCTCTGCTACAGTTCTGCATTCTTTACGCTTTGACCCTAGAAGCAGTATCTTGATTACACTTTGTAGGATGTAACAGCTGAATTGATGCAAAGCTTAATTTATTCAAACCTAGCTCTCTTCCTTTAGATATTGCAGTGAGGCTATGGTTTTGGATAAAACAGACCTTATAATGCAACACCAAGGTTAGTTTATTCTACATCCTTTATAATCTGTCCCTGGAAGAGAAAAACAGCATCACTGTACATAAATGTTGAAGATGTGAGGCTGTAAACAACCAAAGATCAAATTTTCAAAAAGGGAAAACAATTTGGAGTGAAAATTGTGGGAGACATGAAAGATGAGTTCTTAAAAACACCCGGCTTACTGAAATCTGTATCTAATGAAGAAATACTCCAGGAGTCCTGTTTTGCAACTCCAAGAGAAGCAAAATCATGATTTTGGTTCTCAATGCATACACACGTAAGTAATTTCTGATTAATCCATGTTGCTACTTCAATGTCAGAGGCTCCCAATGATTGTTTTGTTTTTTCACTGGATGGATGATTTTCCACAGGTGAATGACTGATGGATCAGAAATATTTACATCTTGGTATGGTTTTATTTTTGCATATTAAATAAGTCATAGATATATGGCTGGATAGATTTATTATTTGGTAGAACACAATAATAGAGAAACTAATGATAAGCAGATTTATGATCAAGTAAATCATAGATATAATAGAAATCATATAAACATAAAATGTACAATATATTGATGTGATGTGATAGATATGTTCTCATAACAATATCTTAATACAACCTAAGATAATCTTCTGACCTTAAATTTATTATATGACAGATGAAATAAGTAGGATAAAAACCATGTCTCTCATTAGATATCAAAATATTCTGGTCAAGTTTTGAATAGTATATAGGAAATTCAGGGTTAAAATTTACTTTAAGCCTGAACTTCAAATAGGAAACAAGATTTTTGCTGATTTATCACTACTAGTTTCTGTACTCTAATTATAGAGTTTTATCCTCAGAACTCCTCAACAGATCTGGATTAGGCTGGAGGCCCTCAAAGATGGAATGGGAACTGCCTATTTTTTTTCCTGAATGAGAAATGGGTTTTTTTTCTTCCTTCTGAATAGGCAGTTGCCATGCTGAATTGTACTGAATGTCCCCACTAGCCAGATGGTGGGGAGGAGGGTCTATGATATGAGTTTCAACTCTTTTTAAATGAAATCCTCTGGTGCTTCTTGGCTTGTTGCAGATGCACAGAATGCAGCTGACATTAGCTGCTGAATTACTGGGAGACAGAAGGGCACCTCAGGGCCCTTTCAACCTTCCCATTGTGACAGGCTGCTGGAATATACTCTCCCAGTTTATATGATATAGCTGTGGGGTTTGTCCCTCCCATATCCACTCCTGTCACTTTCAGCTGGGGCTGTATCCAACCTTTGGTGATGCATGAACTGAATATGTGATCTATTATTTAGAGTGAGGCTACTAAACATGGTGATGTTGCTGGGTAATATTTTAGTACCTATTTTCAGGACAGACAGGAGCCTTCTGTGAAATGTGTGTTTGCTTTTTAATTCCCTAGTGCTGAAGTTTGATATTCATTAGTAGTGATATGGAGACACTCCTGAGCACTTGCTCCCACCTCCACTTTGTCCTAGTACAAGCTTGTGTAGTTGGATGGGGAGTGAGGTCAGAACAACCTTGTTAAATTTGGGTATTTTTTCTAAGTGTACTTTACTAAGTTTCTAAATTTTACATAACCTGCGTGTGCAGTTTTTATTCCTCCCCCTGCAGTCTTATTGTTAACTTTGACTAAGAGAGCATCTGAATACAGATTTAGTCTTTCAATTCACCAGTTGAGTCTATCTTAAAGTTAGGGGTCTTTACAATAGAGCCCGTAGTAGCAATAGAAGCATGCTTAATTGCTTTTATCAGCTTTAAAAATGTGACCTCAGACCACCCTTTTTAAGACATAAGGGAGGAAAAAATCCTCTGTATTTTTGGCTCCATTTACACGAAAGTTGCAGTAATACTAAAAATAAAAAGGTATATGGCTCTCCTGTAAAACAAAAGTTTGTAACTAATTCCTCCCAACCTGAAAAGCTGCCACATGCTTTTGCTTGATAACATTTTTTGGCTCTGAGTCTGAATAAAATTTCACAACCCAACATATTATGCTTAAGTGTGTTATCAAATAAATCATCATATTCTTGCCAGAAGCCAAAATCGTATAACTATGTAAACATCTGTTTATTAACTGCCAGCTCCTCACTGAGTATTACCTTTGCCCTGTTTTGCTCTCACCCATAGCCTTGAAGAAGAATTTCCAAGAGAGTCTTGGCAAGCTTACTTGTCTGTAATATATGCAGCATTCCTGAAATTCTTGGCACATTAACCTTGAATCAATTCAAATGAAATTCAAACTTTGCTATTGCTGTGGTTTTTTTAGCTGTTTATAGTTTCATTGTTGAAATGTCTTTATTCTCCACCACAGACAGCTTGCTATAACATAACTGAAATAATTTAGAAGTAAATGGGGTGCCTTCTTTGCCATGTAATAAATTGCAGTAATCCTCCAGAAAGACATAGGGAAGAGTTTTCCACCTTCTGCTGTATTCAGGCCACAACATGATGGTAGTTGCAGCTGGCAATGCAGAGGAGTGGAGTCTTTGTCCTGTAGCAGACATCCTAACAAGGCATTTTGCCTGCCTGAGCCAAGATTTCCAATAGTAACTTGCTTCACAGCATATTCCAATTATAGTGCACATGTTTCTTGGCTGTCTTTTACAGGCAATGTGAAACTAGATCTTTACTTCACAAAATGTCTCTGGAAATGTGAAGCCTCCAGTAGATAGGATAGAGGCACTTGAGAGCTTCCACATTAGCAGTGAAACTTTTACTGGAGTAGTTAGCTTTGAAAACAGTCACTGACTGACAGGAAAACAGAAACAGCTGAAGATCTCTGTGAGTCCTAAATAAAGGGAAGGGAAACCCCTCTGGAAAATGTGCAATTAATATTTTTAACTATTTCAAAGTAGTGCAGCTGAAGGAAGAAAATAGCAGGTGAATATTGAATATGCTCTTGAGATGGAAGGTATTAAAGAAGAAAAGTATGGGAGATGAAATGCAGGTTTGAGATAAGTTGAGTGCTATGGTCAGAAAATGAATTAACTTTGCCTGAAGGATAAATTAAACCTGATTTTCTTGAATGCTCTGAGTATACATTCACAACAGTTGAAACTGATTAAAGTTTTTAATCCTGTCACTATTTTCCACTACCTTCCTCCACTAGTTTTGGGAGTTCAGCAGTAAAGCCTTTTTTGAGGCAAGCTTTCTTCTTGGCTAGATCAGTCCTTCTGAGCTAAGTTATCAAGAGAGGAGAATGTCAGGGCCAATGCAGAACTTGGCACCAGCAGAAGGGCAATCACAGAAGCCTCATTTTATGTCAACCTTAAAATGCTGTGGTGCTGCACCCCTTCTCTGAATGTAGAATATTGGTAGGGATGCTGCTTAGGGAAGGGATGACACGGTTAAATTCAAGTGCTTTAAAAATCAGTGAAATATAATTTAAGACTTCCATAAACCAAAGTTCCTTAATTAGCATAATTGCACAGTGTCAAGGCAGGGCTGAGCTAAGGTAATTTGAAAATGTAGTTATGTTTCTTACATCCTAACATGCTCAGAATTATAAAATTAAATGAACACTTATTTCCTTTGGGAAAACTGTATCATTTTTCTTCTTTTAAACTTGAACTGATTTTATACACACACACACACAGACATAACATTTGAACTTCAGGTGGACTTGCCTTGGGTGTTCCTCTGGAGAATTCAGTTTGGAGATGAGGTGATTGCTTCTATCTGCTATCAGTTGAAAAGCATGGATGGAAAGGATGGGGAGATGAAATTTGCAACAGGCTTTACAAATGATGTCCCATTTAAAGCATGTAAATGAGAAGCTCCCCTGTCTGGACTCCAGTCATACAAGAACTCTGTAGAGGACTGTAAAAACACTGGTGAGTTTTTGACTTCCAGATGAAAGACAACAAAAAATTTGATTACATCAAATGGAAGTCTGTCTTACCAGAAACCTGTTTTCTTCTTCCATGAAAGCTAATTTATGATCAGTGTATTAAGGGATGTTTAAGTTATATCTAAAGCAAGCAAGCAGGCAGTGGAGAAGCCTGTTTTGACAGAAGGATCATATACTAACCCTTTCTGACCCAAACTGAAGTCCTATAGAAAGCTTTGTCCATATTAAAATATTATCATTGATATGGCTCAGAAAAATGTCTCTTGTTATAATGTATATATAAATTCCTATGGGATTAACAAAATTTGTAATAGATTTCAGTAGCATTACTCAACACTGACAAGCTTTAAACAAATGCATCTTGAGAAGGACACTATAAAACAATATTTTAAAAAAATCTGGAAGCTCACTTCAGAGCAACAAGTATTTCAAATGCTGTCATGGTCTGCAAAGTAGCTTCAACAAAGTTCTGTGTAATAAATATCTAATCTGTGAACCATGCAGTTATAGATATCCTTGTTATGTTTAAAATACATTTTGCTGCTTTTGGTAGTGCTGTAGAACATGGGAGCCATTGAGAAGAAGCTGAATTGGTCAAGATCCCAAAGATTAAACCAAACTTCAAGTTCATATAAACAAACTGCAGGTTAAGGCCTATCTGTTTTATGTCATTAGAGTGAATTCTCCCTTTTTCCCTTCCAACTGATTGATGGTACTTCCTGGAATATAATGTATTTACTAATGTTGAATTTTTCCAAGCTTTCCAGAAGCCTTTAATTCTTCTGAAGAAATACAAAGGCAGCTAAACCCAGCATTTTGGATTGCTTCTAGATTCATACAGAAGTTATGTATGCTTTTTTACAGCTGGCTCTTATAAAACCCAATAAGTAATCAAAACCTAGACAACCAGTTCCGTTTATCAAATCATTAGTTTTTACCCTTGAAAGCCTAAGGGAGAAAAGAAAGTACTGAAAGCAGGAGTACCTATTCATGTACCCCATACCTGTTCTACCCTTTTGGCTGTGCCAGAACAACCACCTCTGATTTAAGTAGTGAAATCTGTATTCACTGATGTGCTGGGTTATTCCAGACATGAATCAGTTCCCACATGAATCCAGGTGTGGGTCAGTCTGGGGTTGTGGGTCTGAAATAATCTCCTGGCTGCCTGCTGCTGACAGCCACTTACAGAAGGCAAAGTCTGACGTGGCCATGGATAGGAGGTAAATGATGGGAATTTCATGGGGAAAAGGACAGGAAGGGGATGGGGTGGTGGTGGTTGGGTGGCAGGAACCTCTTTTTGTTGATGCAGAGCACAAAGGTGGTGCTGTGTGGCACTGAAACCTGGTAACGCAGCAAGAGAAGGAGAACACCTTGGGCAGGGGGCTGCTAAGCTGCCATTGAACACTCATGAAACTCCACTCTCCTGAATGTAAACCTATTTCCAGAAGGTTTGTTTGCATTTATGAAGTATTTTCATGACTATGAACTAGAAAGAAAAAATGCTAACAACCACCAAAAATCAGTCTTTTCCCCTCCAAAGCTATCAGCACAGCATATTCTTTCAAGTACTTTTCAAAAAAACAGATTCTAACTTAGACATAAGGACTGTTTGTGTACATTTTTCTGGTTTGTATACGTATTTTCACTGGAATTATTCTGTTTGGGCTAGACATGTTTGCTTACTGGAAATTCAGGGCAGCATTTCATTGCAAGAATTTTTTTTAAGATTAAAAGAAGTAAAACAAATATTATTGTAGTTTGTGAGTACAACTGGCTACAACAGGTTACTGTAAGCCAAACAATTTTTTAATTTCAGACTTATCTCTACAATCATATTTTAATAATGTGCTTTGGTTTGCCAAATAATGTCTTTGCCACACACTTTAATGAGGCTTCCTGAAGATATTAAGGCTGTCCTCATACTCTTGTGAATCAAGCTCACATTAAGGACGGGATTTGTGAAGAAACAACATTTACCAGCAGTTGTAAATAAAGTACTTTGAGCATTTTTTATTAAACAGCCACTGTTTGCATGTGTGGAATATGGCAGAAACCGTAATATATTTTTCAAGGATGGATATAATCCTTGTATCACGCTGAAGTGGCACTTCCCAGCTGCCTGGCAGCACCACAGGCTCTAATACTGGTAGATGTACATAATGTGAAAAAAATTAAATCTCAAAGACAAACCTTTTTAGTTGTTGCTATAGAGTAGACTTGCTTTTGACTTCTTTTCTTGTGAGATACGTGAACACAGAATGTTTCTTAGTATGCAGACTTTGTCACAGACATTTAGGTCTCAATTGTGAACAATATCAATAGTGTGCAGGAACTCCCACTCTTCTCCCCAAAACTTTTCACAATATAAATAAGTGCAAACATGTTGTGGATGTAAGCAGTATTAGGACCTACAGGTTTTGGTTTTTTCTCCATGAAATATTTACCTAAGTTTTTAATATTTAATGATAGCATATGATATTGAAAGCAAGACCTACCTGTTTTAACAAAGTAACTAAATGTTTTTCTTGTTGGGTGCATCAGTTTTGTGTTGAAATTGTGGCATTACAACTGTGAGCATGTCATGAGTGTCTTGGAAGGGTTCTTAGCTTGCTTTCATTTAGTTAACAGAAGTGCTGTCTCGGACTTGCAGTGGGATACTTCATGGAGTAACCATGGAGATACTCAATTAACATGGCAACTATATGGGGCAGGTCAGAAATTAGGTACTAGGTAACCTCAAACTATTAACCTGCCTGTTGTCATCTTAATTTCCTGAATGCAAATATCTGGAGCGTTTACTTGAAGGCAACACTTGTAACTCTTCTTCTCAAAATGTATTGACAAATCTATATTACATTAGTAATTAGGTACTAGGTAACCTCAAACTATTAACCTGCCTGTTGTCATCTTAATTTCCTGAATGCAAATATCTGGAGCCTTTACTTTAAGAAAACACTTGTAACTCTTCTTTACTTCTCAAAATATATTGACAAATCTATATTACATTAGCACTCAAAGTTATATTCAAAAGCTTCAAAAGACGCGAGGATGCTCTTTAGCTTCAAGGGGCATGCGATTATGGGTTGTGAGATTAATTTGAAATGCTAAAATTTAGTTCTGTTAAATGCTGCTTATGAACTGACAAAGACTGAGTTTGGTTTCTTCAGCTGCTTAAGAAAAACAAAGCCAAGGTGACAGGTCGTTAATCATGAGATGTCAATGCAAGTGCTTTTTTCAGACCTTTTTTCACTGCTCCTTTAGAAATGGGATGTAAAGCCTACAATTAGCACGTCTTCAATAGATTTTGACCTTGAAAGTCAAAGGTATTTTGTTCTTACTGGTAGTGTACATCATACCTTAAATTAAAATGAATCATCTCAGTGGAAGTTACTTTTACTTAAAAACTTCCCCAGCCGAAGAGCTCAGCATTACAACTATAGTTTCAAATAATACTCCTTTGGTGTCAAGATGAACATAATTGAGTTGATAAAGCATTCCCCTCCCCCCCCGAATTAAACTAGTTATTAGGGTTGGTGGTTCCATAACTGATAGCTAAAACCTACCTTTAAAATAGTTACCTGATGTGTTTTAAGATTTTTTTATTGAGTTGATTTTTTTTTTGCTAACATTTACATCATATATTTTGATAACATATCATAATGCAGTGGTGCAAAATGAACCAGGGCTGCCACCCTAGTCTGGCTGTACTGTAACTCCAATAGGATCTACCCAAGGCTTTAAGATGACTCTGGGGAGATTCCTACTATTAGAAAAAAAAAAATTACTTTTAGGGTGATCAGGTGTTCCAATAGGCTGCCAAGGGAGGTTATGGAGCCACCATTTCTGGAAGTGTTCAAGAAGGGTCTGGATTTGGCACTGAGCGTTATGGTTTAGTGGGTTAGGGCTCTCAGTGGCAGTGCTGGGGGCACAGTTGGGCTGGATCATCTTAAAGGCTTTCTTTTCCAGCCTTGACGATTCTGATTCTACTCCATGTGCGTGACCCCGGTTTACATGGGAGGGCAGCAGAGCAGCGCTCTGAGGCGGGCGGGAATGACGGGGTTGTTTTCCCACGCCAGGAGGGCCGGCTTTGGCAGCGGGCGCTGGCGGCGGGCCCGCGGGCACGGGCCGGGCCCCTCAGCACAGCCCGCCGCTCCTCGCTCCCCGCGCCGGCCGCTCAACGCCGCCTGGATCCGCCTTCTCGCGGCAGGGGCGAGGTGGGTACCGGGCGGGCGCCTCCATGGCTCCCTGCAGGGGCCGGGCGTTCGCACGCGTTCATTTCCAACCGCGGCGCGGCTCGGCTCCCGCACCCTGCGGAGCCGCCCGGCGCTGCGGGTGAGGCGGCTCCGCCGCTCGGGGGTACCGGGCAGCGGGCCGGCAGCGGGGGCGGCGGGCGTGTGTGGGCTCCGCTGCCCCAGCCGCCCCCCCGCGCTGCCCCGCGGCCTGCGCTACGGTGCGGGCGGGGCCGGGCGGCCGAGGGGGCTGCGGGCGGGGGTCGCTTCGGGCAGGCAGCGCTTCCCTTCGCCTCTCCCCTGCCTCCCGCCTGGCGCCGAGGATGCGGGGTGCGGGCAGAGCGGGGAAGGGGGTTACTTGGGGTGAGGGTTTATTTTTAGGAGCGAACGCCCCTCCCCGGGCGGGACGAGGCTGTTAGAGGCGCTGGTGGCGAGGGGGAAGCGGCGGCGCTGCTCCTCCGTGTTGCTGGAGCTGCTGGGCGGCTAATCCTAATCCTCATCCGCGGTGGTCTCTGGCAGCTCTGCGGGCTCCCTGGGTGTGCTGCTCTGCGCTGGGCAGCCTATACGGCTTTTTATTTCGTTGGAGTTTTTTTTTTTTAATATTTTTTTCCTCTTTTAGCGTTGGTTTCTCTTGCAGATGTTGCTGCAGGTGGGGGCAAAGGGAGCGCTGTGATTGCCTGGGATCTTGGGGCATTTCTCTCCTCACCTTTCCGCTCCCGCTCCAGCGCTGCTGTTGCTAAAGACTTTTGTAACTATCGACTCAAGTACAATTTCGATGGAAAATGAAGGTAAAGGTCTCATCAGAGTCACTGACTTCATTGGAGCTAAGAGGATTTTTGCATGCAATTTGGTGACAACTCCTACTGGTGCGTGTGTATGTTTTACCGTTCCAGGGGTTGGCAGGGTTGCTCTCGTGTGCTAATCTTGTGGTAGGGATTTTGATCTGCATTTCGAGTCTTAAGATTTGTAGCATCATCGTTTTTCTTTATTTGTGCTGCTGCTTGTTTGAACTAATAGTCAGACAGATTTTATTCTTTCTTCGTATACAAGGTATCTATTGTGCTCTGTGTGTTTGGAATAGAAATATTTCATTTAGACAGAAGCTTCTTAGAATTAGTTGCTTGGCATTAGCTTACATTACATGATTCTCCTAAATTTATATTTCAGCGTGAGATTGAGAAGCATTAGTTGCCTTTTACTCTGAAATATTTTGTGTGTTTATGTGTTCTTGAAAATGACTCAAATTTGCTCTCTTGGACAGTATTTAATTAAAAAGTGACACTGAAGTTTTGAGTACTGAAAGAAGTAGATCTATTATGCTTTCCCCTTCTTGTCTAATTTGGAAATTACTTAACATGGGGAATTATTTCAGTGTTCTCCTTCTGGCCTTCAGTTTATGCTCTGGGAA
This sequence comes from Passer montanus, assembly GCF_014805655.1. Taxonomy (NCBI): domain Eukaryota; kingdom Metazoa; phylum Chordata; class Aves; order Passeriformes; family Passeridae; genus Passer; species Passer montanus. The sequence goes on along the minus strand of NW_024356505.1, from coordinate 1,704,906 downwards.
CCTTGAAAGCCCCTGTGCATTGTAACAGTGACTGTGTACTTAATTGATTTGGGTTTTTTTTTTTTGTTTTGTTTGTTTCTCCTTCTGTTTGACTCTGTATGTTGAAAATATCTAATTTTTTTTTACTGTATATATGTAAGCTTATGCTCTGGGAACCTTGAAAGCCCCTGTGCATTGTAACAGTGACTGTGAACTTAATTGATTTGGGTTTTTTTTCGTTTTGTTTGTTTCTCCTTCTGTTTGTATGTTGAAAATCTCTAAAATGTATTTTTTTACTGTATATATATATATATAAGCAAAGAATCATTGATACCCTCCCTCCCCCCCCCAGTGTCATCACTATTCTCTGAAAATGGGCAGGGGTTTAGGTGGCTACTGGGTTTCCTTTGCTACAGGTTGTTACATCACGTGTTAGGTGCTCTTTTTCCTCCCACCCCTCTCTGTTTTTTTAATTGTTTGACTTGAATGAAGAACTAAATTGAGATTGAGGGATAGACCTAAGTTATTTTTTATGGTTGGATATTTTTCTGATTTGAAATGTGGTTGTCGTGGATGACTGGAAAGTTGTGGTAGATGTGAAGTCCAACCCACATTGAAAACTGTGTATGTAGGTTGCTATCATCTAGCATTTCAGAACTTTCTTCTAACTTTAAAATCATGTTAGAATATTAGATTTTATTGATCATGGCCTCCAGCTGAATATTTGTAAAGAAGAGCATGGATCTTGTTAGGTAGCAGGAATTTTGAAGTGCACAGAGCACCTCTAGAAGATTGGTCTTTGTTTTTAGAGGCTGGATAGCTGACAGAAGTGGGGTCAGTGCTTTGCGGTGCAGTCACTGTTGCAAGTGAAAGGGTTTTGAATGGGCAACGCCCAGGAGCAGGGGTAGGCAAGCAGAGATAATAGCGCTGAATAGAATTACACTTAAGGGAAAAAAAGTATCTGTGTGCCAAAACCCAAACGGCAGAAAGACTTTTAATACCTTGCAGTTCTGTTACCAAATAAATAGTGTATCATAGATGGAGTGTACAGTCGAGTTGTGTGTGATAAGAGTGGCTCTGTGTTCTATTCTTCCAAATACACAAAGATGGCATTTCTTATGGAATAAATAAACTATGCATAAAAATTAGTAATATTTCTATGATAGAAATAACATTAAAAAAGCTTTGGCTAGGAGAAAATTCTTTAAAATAAGATCAGATGCATATTTCAAAGGCAAAAATAAAGGCTGTGGTTTATTGAGGGTTTTCAAAATGGGGTAGGCTTATGGGGGCAGGAGAAAATGATGTATGATAAAAAAACTGAAGTGGTTCTCTGAAGACATGAATTACTTCTCCACTATTTCTGCTCCCATATTCCTCCATCTCATAATTAATTGAGTCTCCAGATGGGCATGGATATTTACAACTCTGTACTGTCTGTTTGGGTGTTCTTGGTATTTCTGAGCCCTTCTTTTTCTCTCAGTGTGACATTTTGAGGCAGCTAGACACCAACGGCTTTCATATTGGAGCTTCTCAGCACTCTTGATGTTCCTTAATGTATTTTTTCCTAGCTACAGCTGAATAATCTTTGTAGTCTTGAGTTACAAAGACTACATTTAGAATGTATGTAAGTTTTTTTTTTCCCTCAAGTACGTGTTTGGAAAGTGTCTTAGGTTTGGATATTGGGCAAGAGATGGCAGATTTTAGGGTTTTTTTCCTCCTTTTTTTGAATGAATATTCAAGATGGGGAAGTGATGAGATGGTTAGGAAAAGTGATGTTTTTCAGTGTTAATTCAGTACTCATAAGCAGTATTATGTATTTATGTCCAGCCTGATTAATGTTTTGTCCTGAGACTTTGTGGTTCCTGTTTCTTGTGTTGGGTTGATTGAACTTCCACAAAAGCTCATGTTTCTCATGGTAAATGGGGAAGAGAGAATTTCCCATCATAGGAAGACTTCTGCTTGATCATAAACCTATGATTTAGAGGAATGATTGTATTTCCATTTGGAAAGAATGAATTTTGTGGCTTCTTTCCATAAGAGGAGCTTTTTCTTAAACTGTAGGCAGTTAAGGAAATCCTGCATAGACAAAACAGTTTTGTAAATTTTGGATCTCTCCATTGATACTTCTGGCCATTTCAAGTAATTTTTTGTAATGTAGTCATAAATTTTTTTCTCCCTCTTATCAACGTCTTTTAGATTGTGATTTAGTCTGTTTGTTTGAATCATGATCACCTTGCAGAAGTCTGCCTTTTAGTAGAAAAATAAAGAACAGGTTTCATAGGCTTTGAGCTTCTTTGTGGTCAGACCATGACCACAAATGCAAATTGTTAAATAGGAGTCCTGTTTTGTTTTCAAGGCCTTTAGGTAGGATTCATTTTCATATCATTAAGACCTGAATGGAAGAGGTCAAAGTAACATTTTTCTGCAAAAAAGGTTTTCCCAAAATCATGTGGACGGTTGATACAAAAATTCAGACCAGACTTGCTGCATGTAATAAAACATTGTGTGGTGATTCAGAAATCCTCCTTGATCCTCATTGTTTTGAGTCCTAGTTAATTTTAGGTAATCTTCAAAGATGATGGTTAACTTCAGCCTATAGTCTGTAGTAATTTCAGGATAATTGTGATGATTGGATAAATAGGGAGATGTAAGTGAAGACTGTTTTATTTCTTAGAAAAAGGTACTTTAGTTCTTCATAAAATCCTGACAGATCAATAATTTTTGTTTGTCTTGTGCTGGAAGTGCAGTTGAATTTCCTGGTGAGTTTCATGGGTGGTGGTTTTTAGTTTTGGTGGGTTTTTTTAAATGACAAAAATGGGCTTAGTTGCTAAGTTATAAGATTGAAGATCAGTGAATAGATTTTGGGTTTTGGAGGCAGTGAGTTTTAGCACCCTGGACTGGCTCATCATGGATTAGGCAGCTGTAAGTACTAATGAAGGGGTGGAGTGTGTGTACATGCAGCAGACGACAGAGGGGGGAGGGATGTCTGCAGCAGCAGTGGCTTGGAAACAAATTAAATGGTTCCAGAGTGGCATCATCAGTTGTTCATTAAGTAATATCCAAAATAATCGGATTGGAATTTGCGATGGGAAATGTTGGAGGTTCTCAAATGGATTCAAATTGGTGTTACCACAGGAGTTCAGGTTCCTTTTGGAATGTAGATGGTTTCTTAACAAATTAGTAGGTGAAACAAGAAATATGATATTCATTGATTACAGTTTTTTACTATCTACAGCTCGTAGAAAGCTAGAATCTAATACTTCACACTTGTGTTGGCAGAAGTTACATCTTTTGAACTTGAGGTTAAGATGACGGAAGAGAATTTTTCTTTTTTTTTTTTTAAAAAGTGGGAGTTTTTACTGAAGACCAATTCTATTCCTATATTTAAACAGTACTTCGATAAATTACTGCTAAGTTAATATAGCTTAGAATTAATATGCATTACAAACATGTATTTACTTTTTAAATGAAGAGAGTAATCTTGTAATCTGGTTGGTTGATGGAGCATTAGATAGTTTTAGCCTTTTCTTTCCCCTTTTGTCCCCATGAAGGTAACTTGGAAATGTATAATAACCTAGAAGTGATTTAACATGGTGTCAGTTTGGTGTCATGGTAGAGTTCAGATGTTGCAGAGTGTATGTTTAGTTATTTTGCTTGCTTTGTAACTTCTTTACTTGGAGAGTCTATGGTATATGTAATCTTGTGGTGAGGAAGGAGGAGCATTGCTGTAAGGAAAGTGCAAACCAAATTCAACAAAAGAGAAACAAACAAATTTTTTCTTGTATTTTTTGGTGAAGAGTGACAAACATGCCGTGATTTTGAGCATCTTGGTGTGCTTTTCTGTAGGACTGAATAAAAGGGTCTCCTTATAGTTGAAAAAAGATCCTGCTTCTGAGCTGTGTTCCTGTGCTAGTGTTGTGTTGACTCTCATGGTTGTTGAGTTTGTCTGGCTTGCAGGCTTGGCAGAAGGTTAGCCCAGCCCTTCTTTCCCCTTGCCCTTGCTGGGCAACTTTCTGTTGAGTTGGAAAATTGAATGGGTTCGTGAAGTGTTCAGGTAATGTGGAAAAAGGTGAGGGACAGAGGAATGAGACCTGTTAGCTTGGCTCAGTTCCTGACAAAATCATGGCTCCATTTAGTATCAATTCACCCACAGACCGTGGTGGAAATTTGCAAGAGTGGCATAAGTTAAATAGATTTTTAGTTGTGAGATCTGCTTTTGATCCGGTGGAAGAGTTCAGATGATACCTAATTGACATTGGGTGATAAAATTGACATTTGCAGTGTGGTTTGTAGAAGCTAGAAGGAATGATAAAGTTACAATGCAAAGAAGAGAGGGAAAATAAAATGCAGTAATCAAGGTATAAATTAGGGACAAGCATCTGTTTCTGGTTATTTGTTTTGTAAACATTCTGCTCCAAACAATTAGAAAGAACAAAATGGATAATGGGTTAACAGATGCCATCTACAGCATCTTCTACAAAGGCTTTTAAAATATTTTTAAATCATAAATTTTCTGCAGCACTTTTTTCTGCATACATAATTCCCAAAAAAAAGAAGCATTGTGAATACAGTGTTGCTGCTTGATACTAATCATAAGAAAATTTATTACCATAAGTAGAGTAATTATGAAGTGAGTTGTGTTTGCATTTAAATTGACACTGACAGTAGCTTGGTCCTGAGAACTGTTGTAAACAATAAGTTCAGTATTTTTTTACTTAGAAATTTATTTTATTGCATTATGAAGAGAGTGTGTAGCTGTCAAAGATATAATCAACTATGGGGTCTTGAAGCTTCATTATTTTAAACAAATACTGAGAGAATATTTGTATTGCTGTTTTTGCTCAATACCAGTATATGGAACTAAATTCTGCATGTCATGGGTACATTAGCAGCACATCACAGGGTGATAAAGTTCTTCATTTTAGTGTTTGCCATTCAAGTGCCATCCTTGATTCAGAGAAGCTCAGCACTTCAGAGTGTTATGAGATACAAGCAGGCTGTTGGAGAGCAGCCATATGATCTTATTTCTAAGCTTAAATGTTCTCTTCTAGAAAGTTAGTGACTCTGGCAGGATAAATGACTGGTACTTAGACCCAAAGTTTTTTGGCCTTTAACTTGTAAAGGGCTTCCAGTGAATCAAGGATTTAAGCTGAAGCAGGAGCTATTTAGATTCAAATGAGGTATGGCCAGCAGGGCTCTCTTCCTTGGCCGGTGAGTTTCGGAACTGATAAGCTTTGCTTTCATCGAGGCACTAGCATTGATTTGCCAGTTTTAGTGTGTGCTTAGGACTGTTTATCTTTTTGTTCTTCTGATTAATAGGTAATGACAAATGTAAGAAATGTCCAAGCAGGCTTTTCCAGTGTTCAAGGATTTTTTTTTTTAAACAGAAGATTGAAAACAGAGAATTTTGGCCAACCAGCTATGGATAAGTCTGATGTGTTTGTCTTCATGGTAAGCTGATGGCATCTCCAGGCTTTCAGCAATGAGGCTTTAAACCCATTATAGTACATCCTCCAGAGTATGCGTAGATGCTCTAGATGGTAAATCTTTTGTAGAAATGAAATAGAAAATGTGTTTGGCATTCTGAAGTTTCCCTGTATTCTACATTAAATAAGCTAAAGGAGGATAAAGTAGTGTTGGAGGTTTAGCTGGATTTTTTTTGCCATTACTCTGACAGTCAAGAGCACTGCATTCCTGTTTGTGGTATGATTATTTTTGTGAAATGTTTTCTCTAGCTAGAGAGCAGGCAGTTGTCACTCACAAGGTTTGCAAGATAACCACACCGTGTATACTATGATTACAGCAAACTGCCCATCTTTACTCTTTGCTGGTAGCCTCAGTTGAGCTAGATGTCTTACTTTGTTTTTTAAATTAAGGAAGACATGGGGAAGCATCCTGAAAGAGTAAAATGTATTCTAGTTGTGGAGACAGAGAGTTGTTTCTCAGAGAGTGTTCTTGGAAAGTATTTTTAGGACTAGAAAATAGTTCTTGAGCATTATAGACTATTGTAGAGTTAATAAATTGCATTTTAATGGATCATCTTAGTCTTTATTATACTGCCTGAAGTAGATGGGGCTGGGGAAAGGTCACTTAAATATTTTATGACTTTTAAGGTAGGACAGACGTTGAGATTTGAAATGGTCAGTGCCAGTATTTGATTCTGCTTCTTATTTTGTCAAAAATGCCAAAGTTGTGTATCAAAGACTATGGTTCTGCATTATGGTTGTTTCTTGGCCATAATGAAAGTCCTAAGCACTGCTGAAGTGGTACTGGAATATGAGGCAGGGGTTTTTTCAGGCTTACAGAGCAGCTTAGCAGGTTGTTTTCATAATTTGGGTGTTTATATTTCTTTGGTTAATGGGTGGTGTCTTGCCCTTTTTCTATAAAGTATTATGAAATGACACACAATAGCAAGGGCCTGAAACTGTGATCTCCCAGGGTAAAATTACTCTAGAAGAAGAACTCATTAATGCAAATTAGTGTTTTTCTTTCCTTCTGGCTTTTTTTGAGTCAGAACTTTTCTGACTCTAAAACTTCCTTTGATGTTGGGACTCCTGGTAAATGTTTTAACTAAAATACTGTTGAATAGGAACAATTTTTTTTTTTCCACTGTTAGAATACAGGGTTTTTAAAATACTGTTGAATAGGAACAATTTTTTTTTTCACTGTTAGAATACAGGGTTGCTGCAGCTGTTTCCCCAGAAGTGAAAAATCATCACACTTTTCCAGAGGAGTACATTCAATAAGAGACAGTAGACAGTAACTTCAAAGCCTTCAAAAAGTATTTCTTTTTCTGAGCAAACAGTGCCTGGTAGAAAACAAGAGGCTCATTAGTTTGCAGACTTCAGTTTTTCATGGGGTAGGAAGGGACAGCTCTTTGCAGTGACAAGCAAAATATTCTTTTTGCAAATTGGTTGCGGGTGTTTGTGTCAAATAAGTGTTGGCCCTTCTTGTTCTGAAAGCCTTGTTCCCACAGAGGTATGTGTCAGGGTTTAATGTTCTCTGGCCAGGTTCTTTTAGGTAACCCACATAAGAAGGGTGCAGCATTGGATATTAGGGCAACAAAACTGGTGAAGGTCTGAAGCACAAGTCCTATGAGGAGCAGCTGAGGGAGCTGGGGTTTAGCCTGGGGAAAAGGAACTGCCCGAATTGATTCTGTGATATCAAATATGTGTATTTGAAGATACTTGATGTGATGTGGCTTTTTTGATTTAGCAGAAGGACACATGCATATTATGTTTTCAGTATAAGTATAGTTTGTAATTACCAAAATGTAGACATTTCAATACACAGTTCAATTGCAATATCAATGTGATTCCCATTTCCTGTCTCTGTAATATACACACCATTGTCATGCTGGGCATCCTTCATCACCAGAAAGGATCATGTGGGTTGAGACCCCATATGGTGCTCCTGAGATTTTGTGGTTCAGTGCATGTGGTCACTCAGCAATGTGAGCCTGACCAGCATGGGGGGGATGCAAACTCAGACATTAGCATTCTTCTGATGAAACTGTGGAGAAACAGTCACACCACCAGTTGATCCACTCAGCTGACTGAGGTGTTTATCTAAAGCAAAGGCCACCCTCCTGTCCCACTGTGTAGAGGTCAAGTCAGCCTCTTTGCAACAGCAGTGGTTTGTCACACCCTGTGTTATTTCCTGAGCTTCATAGGTGCTGCTCCCTCGCTCATCTCCTACAGCCCTTCTGTTACAGGGCTTTGTGGTCAGTCACTGTACTTGATTATTTTTAATATCTAAATTCACAGGAGTTTGAGGCTCATTTGAAAAGTTGCTGGTTAATCACAGTTGGTCTTCATGTTTTAATCACATGTAGAGTACAAACAACTGTTTCAGTGCAGTCTGTAAAATTAAAGCCTTTCTCAATTTTACTTCCAATTTTATGCACATAATTATAATATAGATAAATTAGTCCAAAAGCCAAGAATAAGACAGTAAAAAAAAACCTTCTGTTACAGGGCTTTGTGGTCAGTCACTGTACTTGATTATTTTTAATATCTAAATTCACAGGAGTTTGAGGCTCATTTGAAAAGTTGCTGGTTAATCACAGTTGGTCTTCATGATTTAATCACATGTAGAGTACAAACAACTGTTTCAGTGCAGTCTGTAAAATTAAAGCCTTTCTCAATATTACTTCCAATTTTATGCACATAATTAAAATATAGACAAATTAGTTCAAAAGCCAAGAATAAGACAGTAAAAAATAAGAGTTTACTTAAGGTAAATTTGTAGCTTGACTGCAGTTACAGATTGTGAACTTGATTGCACTGTGTTTTATTTATTTTATTAAGTCTCTATGTGCCAAGTCTCTAAGTCTCTATTCAGCTGCTTCCTGCACTGTGTTTTATTTATTTTATTAAGTCTCTACGTGCCACACTCAGCTGCTTCTGCCTGCTTCTTCTGCTAGCATTACTGGTTAATTTCTCTGGAGATTTAATTCCTGTATAAATCTGGTGGATGTCTAAAATTCTCAGCATCCAGGGTTCCAACATTATCTCACAGATAAAATCGAGTCATAGTCACAACCATGTAGAATATTGCTGCTTTCAGAATGGTCTGAGAGCTCTTTGTGTGCTCCTGTCTGCCTTACCTCCACTTGTGGAATCCTGCTATTGCTTCAGGGGTTTCCTTCTGGCTGTACAGTTGGTCTAGGATTTACTGTAACTATTAAGTGTGCCTAAAGCCTTTTTTTGTGTGTGCGTGCGCTTGGCTTTTTGTGTCTTGTCATCACTTGGCCATGGTTCTGTGGCTGGGACTTGTATTGAGATTCCAGAAGCACTTTGCTTTCTAAACAAGAGGGGGAGGAAAAGATGGCATAAACATCTAGTGAGATAGGTATTTCTAAGGGCATTGTTAGCTAGTGACTCTCTGGAATCACTGTTGTGATGCTGAGCAATGATCTATTGAAACAAGGAGCTTGATGATGCTTAAGACAGATAAGATAGTTCTGCTTTAAAGAAGACAGTTAAAAATGTGCATCTCCAAAACCTCTCGCCACAATGTCCTAATCAGCAGGAGAGGATTTTGCAGTGATTCTTCGTATCTGATGGAACTGACAGAAAAAAGGATTACTTCCATTCTGGGTAGTCTTTAAAGAAAAGATGCATTTTGCAGCCAAGAGTCTTTGCCTAGTGGGAACTGTGACCAAAGTCTGTGTTCATCCACAGGGAGAGCCAGACCTCTGTGCTCATTGACATCTAGTTGATCTCTAGTTCTGTGTGTTTTCAGGATTCCAGACAGTGCAGAAGAGCACTTGGTATTTAAGTATCTTACTGTATGCACTGGTGTCTGTGTTGCTCCTGTGCACCTATTACCCACGCACTGAATTGTACAGACTTGGAGAAGAACATGCTTTTTAGGATGTGAGCTTTTGAAACCTTACAATGTATATTACAAATAGCTTGATCATACGGAAAGTTTAGAAAATGGGAAGCTTGTACATTTCAGTCTGGTGTTCAGTGTAATACCTTTTATTATGTTGAACATTACTGGTTTTTTCAGTGTGGGGAAGGTAGAAAAAAATGAAAACTAATTCTTATGGTGGGTGAGGAAGTCCTTATTCTTTTGGGGTCCCACTAAAGAAAGGCATGAACACTTGAAAAGCAGATCACTACTGATAACTGAGAAAAGGCAATGGCAAGGTGTAAAATCATATGCCCTTGCTGATGCTAGGAATCCTGAGATGATACAGCTTTGGAAGGATCTCTGGACAAGGCATGGCACGTTGTAGATCTTGTTTGCTCATTGCTGCTCACTAGTACTGTTATGGGGTTTTACAGTACAGAGTCATCCATCACTGATAGTAGTCGGGTCTGGAATCAGAGCTTTGAAGTGTCCCATGGACAAAGTGCTCTGATATCCTTACCTCATTAATAAAACTGCAGTTCCTGAGAAAGGTGCATGTAATATTTCAAGTGGGAAAGACAGCACACTGTACACATACTTAAAATGAAATGCACATTGATTAGTTACACATTGATTACGTGGACATTCATTAATTGTGCTATTGATTGGACACAGCATGACTCACTAACGATCACACGGTATCCCTGATAATCTCGTACCTGAATGTGGGTCACTGACTGCTCACACAGTAATAATCTTACAGGCGGATCATTACAAACAAGTTGAAAGGTCTTTGTAGTACTTGTATGGCTTGAAAGGGGTTCAGTTTTACAGGGATTGATAGGACAGATTCAGACAGATTTACTGAGCTGTTCAGATGGACCTGAAGATTCAGAAGGAATCTCAAAGAATCAGAATTTCTTTCAGTACCTCAACTTAAATTTCATTGTTTTTGTGAATATCTGGGCTTTTTTTCCCCTTTGCTGTTCTCTGTGGATTTGTTTCTCTACTACGTTTATATTTCATCCTTGTAGGTCAGTTGAATAGCTTTATACAACATTTGGAGGGCAGTATATTAGCTAATTAGCCCAAGTGTTTTGGTCACCAGTTTGTCTAAAAATAGATTTTGCTTGTGAGGGTGTTCTAAATTTTTAGACTGCTGTCAGTGAATGTGGGTCCTTCACTTTGCATTCCCTGAGCAAGAAGAGCTAAAATTGCCCTTAAAAATAATTGTGAAAATATACTGATGTCAGTGAGCCCAGCTGATGGATAATAGACTCGTGGTGCTAAGCTGAGAAAAGCAATGGTAGAAATAATGTGCTGGTACTTCATATTGGTCATGGTAGAAGGAAGTTAGGTGGGCTTTTGTTGCCTATGAGAGAGAAGAAACAGTAACACATTGCTGTTAACTAGTTGACACATTGCTGTTAACTAGATTTTTCTTCAGAGAAAACAGAACGGAACTCTGAATTTCTGTTTTTCTGTAGTTTAAGCCTTCCAGACAAATTTGTATTTATTTTGATAAACATCCTTTGGTCACAGTTCCATGGCCGTGTGATTGATGCATATTTCTTGGCCTAGAAATGATGTTGTGTACCTTGGAAGTGGTCCAAGAAAAGCCCTTCCTGAGGCAGTGGTGTATTTTTGTTAGTTAGCATCCTGCTTTGTTCCTTGGTGGAATTAGCTGCCAGTGGGGAAAGGAAAGCTGTAGACATAGAAGCTTCAGTGGTGATGTGTGTGCTGCCTATCTGATACCTGACATTGGCCAGTATAATTTCTTTCCCCATATTTTCTTTAGCCATAAAAAAATCTCAAGACATAGAAGCTTCAGTGGTGATGTGTGTGCTGCCTATCTGATACCTGACATCTTTATCCATAAAAAAATCTTGGCCTGCAATGAAATACTGAACTATTTTAAGGCATCAACTGATGAATGACGGAAAATTAATTGCAGCATAGGATGGAAAGAAATTTTCCTATATGTGGGTTGTCTGCTTTGGTACAGAGCACTGTGGTTCTGGGAATAGCTCCTGTTGGGTACCTTAAAAAGTGTTGCGGGGGCCCAGATCTCTGGTGGGCAGCAGTGCAAAGGGCTATAGAGAGCACTTGCCAGCAGTATAGAATAAATAATTTTTCTAGTTTTGTGGAAGTAAAAGATGCCTAGTAAAAGCAAAATCATATTCTTGAATGCTGTCATTGTGGTCCAGCAGATAGCAAGCACAGCTGTTTTTCAAATCTAAATCTGTTGGTGTAACCCACTTTATATTTTGTGAGGGGAACAGTGATTGATTTCTCATTGGCTAAGCAATTGAAATTTAATTTGTGGCAGTGTTAGACATTTGAAGCTGTTCTTTTCTGAACTGCAAGTGTAGTTTAATCTACAAAGATTGTAGAGGGTTTTTAGAAATTAGATGAGGATCCATGCAGAATTATTGTACCATGTGTAATTCAGCTCTGGTGAAAGAAGCTGGTTATAAAACGACTTTCTGAGCTTTTATCTTTCTGATTCTATATCAGAATTTCTCTGTAGATTTTTTCCACCACATACAGTACAGCATTCTTTGTAAAAGTGGGAGATAGTGTGAATGAAATACGTTCAATATGACTGGCTTTATTGAGTCTGTCACAAAAAGGTTGCCAAATAAGCTTTGTTGTTGCACTGTAGTTCTGTGCTAATGAAGATTTGTTTGGAAAACAAACCTGGTCTCTGAGAGAACCTTAACATTTCTGTTTAAGAATATTTAAATTCTTAAAATAATCTTTAAAAAACATTATTAGACTTCTTAAAGCCCTAATTGATAATATTGGGGAACCGACCAGTTGTGTGTCCTTTTTTGGAGTTGTTGTTTGTGTTTAGCAGTGATGCTAGTTAGGGAAAAAGAAAATATTTTTTTTCTCAGCACTAAAATTTGTAATGGCTGTCAGTTCATTTCTGCCTGCCCTTACTGGGAAAGCATGGTTGCTCAGCATTTTTGTTGAGAATGTGGAATAATCTTGGTCAAAGTCATGTGGTTGTGGGCTTGTTTTGGAGCAGCACTTAGGCTTAATAGTTTTCTGCCTTAAACTGGTGTTTGGTAGCTACGACGAAAATGAGCTACAATAGTAGAGTACATTGCCATGCCTTTTCTGGGACATAAAATGCTGGTATCTTTTAATGTGTTGTCATTTTTAGGTACCTGTGGTTAAGTCTCAGCACCCATAGAGGAGTTATGTACAATACAGTAGTTATTTCCTAAAGCATAAACCTGCCATCTGAAATTCTGTGCCAGTACAATGTGAAAGCCATTTCTGTGTTCTGCATGTTTGGATGTTAGGTCTCTTCCAGTTAATGGTGGGGGGATGTGTGTGTAGCATGAAGGATTAATTGTTGGTGCAGTGAGACGGTCAGCAGGAGAAAAAAAAAGAGTATCACTACAGCTTCTCACGCAAACAAAAATCAGAAACTCTGAAGTTTCATTAAATATCAAAGCAGTGCTGACCTATGCAATCGATGTTGCTCTTGCACTCTTCTGCAGTTCACAAAATTTTAGCTTCCTAAAATTACAGAAAACATTACTTTTTATGGCATTGATTTGAAGCTTTTGTACTGTAGTCAAGTTTTATGGCTTCACTTGCATCTGTACTCTTGTTTGAGGTTTTCTTAGTGGTGTTTCTCCTTTCTTTATGTACAACAAAATGTAAATAGGCCTCCTTAGAGCACCTTCGTTAATGACTAGAAAGTAGGAGCAGGAAGTGAAATTTATCTGGAGCGACTTTCTGACTAGATATTGATGATAATGAGCTAAAGAACTATTAAGTTATTTTGCTGTTAGGATCTTTGCCATCACTGAACATGTTGTTACAGCAGTTAGTGTTCTCACTTGCATGTCCAGTGTTTTATTGTTGCAGGTGGTAACTGCATGAAAATAAGCTGAATGGTAGATTATTTAAGTGCAATGTTTATAATAAACTGCCTTTGAACAGTATAAATACTTAATTGCTCTGGCATGTGTGGTTTAAAAAAAAGCACTAGCACTCTCCTTCCCTTCAGACTTTGGTTTTGTTTCTAGGTTGCACGTCTTCAAAAAATCCCTGATGGTGACAATGAGACAATGATTCCTGTACTGTCTTCAAAAAAAGCAAGTGAATTGCCAGTTGATGAAGTAGCAAGTATTCTGCAAGTAAGTAATTTTTTCATATCAAAAGAATGTACTGATATTAGCAAACAGTAAGTTTGATATTTCTTGAGGACAGATCTTGTAATTGCAAGCTGATGCATTATCATGCAGTTTGATGTTACCTGCTTCTAAAAGCAAGCTGATTTTTAAATTGTTACTAGAAATTCTCTAATCTCTTAGTATTTAAGGAAAAAAAATTTGGCTTTTGCAGGGGGAGTGAGATTAAACTTGAAAAAGTTTGGATTTGTCTGCTTTGAAAATTGCAATTTGTTAATAAAAATCCTAGAGTCAATCTTGCTATAAAATTCTGTCCTGGGTTTTTATTTTTTTTATTGCTTCCATTTCTCTAAGGATTCTTTAATGTTCTTAATTTATTTTGGTAGCCTCCATCTTAAGTGGAGCAACAGGACTGAGAAAGCTACCCATTGACAGATTTATGAACCATTCAATCTGGGTTAATTTTCATGATAGATGGTCTTTTTTCATTTTCTGTATGCTCGACTCCTTGAGGAGTACACCATGATAAATGTTGGTCACTGACAACTCAAGATTTTGAAGCTATTGCAGTCATTTGGCTGAGTCACTGAACTCCTGACATAATCCCCAAGAGTCTGAAGGATGCCCACAGTTTGCTTTGTTGTAGAGTTTTTTGCAGGGAAGATCAGCAATCATTTACAGATGTGATTTTTTGATTGAATTCCTTAAATACTGCCAGAATTTTCAAATAATAGTTAGCTTTTATTGTCATACAAACATTAGTACCACGCTTGTGTTTCTGATATTGCCCAAATTCATGTAGTTGAAGGCTGTGTATTTGGGTGTGAGAATTTACTCCAGATTCTCAGTGTAATTGCTGTTTCATTCTTTGCATATTTTAATAGGCTAATCTTCAGAATGGCTTAAAAAACTGTGAAGTTTGTCATAGACGGGCATTCCATGGATGGAATGAATTTGATATTAGTGAAGGTGAACCACTGTGGAAAAAATATATATCCCAGGTGAAGATTTTTGTCCTTTTTGGTTTTAATACTTTCCAGCAGTTTTGCTCTTTATTTTGTTTTGCTTAGTTTTTGTATACATTAACATATTTTGATAAAAGTGGGAAAAACTAGTTGAGTGGGAAACTACAGCTTGTAAAATTAATATCTATTTTACCTATTGAAAAAACTTTTACTTAGGCATGTATCTATCAACATCATGGTGTTTTAATTGTGATTTGTTCTTTAATGTATGTTCATAGCTATCCTAAGGGTGCCATTCATAACCAGCCTGAGGGCTAGAAAAGCAGAATAAATTTCCCTGTAGTCAAACTTGGTCCTGAGTTGTACTAAGATCAGAGAACAATGTATATGACCATTGGTAAATATTTAAATGGAATGTGAAATATGAAGAATTTGATAGGAAATTTCAAATTTTTTTTCAAGAGCCTTTGATCTGAGGGTGGAGGTGGGACCAGCCTCGATTCTGGTGTTGAGCAGAACTGGCAAGACTCAAGTGTGAATTTGTATCTTACCAGTGTGATATATCTCAAATACATATATACATATTTGATGTGAAAGTGTCACTACTTTCTCCTGCCTACCCATCCTACCTCCCAGCTATATAAGATATTTACACAGACGATTCTTCTAATGAATTTGTAATGTTAAACATTTTGGTCAGTGTTTGCTGCACCTTGGCTGTGCAGCAGTGCAGCCCTGAAGTTGCACTCTGTGGTTGACTCTGTGCTCCTTGGGAGAGATTAAAAAGGCATTCAGTGCTCTGATGATGGTAGTGCTGGGAACACATCCCATCCTAGCTGTACTCTGGCATTAATACTTTATTTTCAAATGTGTAGGGTCAATTACTCAGATACAACAGAACACTTCTAAGGCATATTGCCCAGGACTATTTTAGATGGGATTTATTAGGATTCATACTTGCTTTGAGTGTGCTTATCAGATCTGCTTTTGGAATGTTCTTCAACTGAATTGTAGGAATGTTCTTTTTTTGTACTGTTTCTTAAAAAAATCACCACGTTAGCAACCAGCTGTCATAGAAGAAAGATCCTTTATTGTTTTAGCCTTAAAAAAACTGTGGAAATCATATGATCTAAAAGGAAAACTTATCTTGTAAAAGAAGAAATCATGAATTGAAAGTTAAGAAATATATTGCTACCTTAATAGTGATCAGTTGCTGGAACAGGATCAGTCTTTTATTTCAAAGACATTTTGAATGTATTTCAGGCTTCTTTTTGTATGTTTAAATACAGTATAAACAGTTATAGAGGATTATTTTTTTGGCATTGAAAATGCGAATCAAGAAATGTAAGAAACATTTTGTTCCTGTTACATATTGAATACAGTCTATTCAAGTCTTTGATATTTAAAAGAAAATGCCCCAAGTAAGCATCTGAACTGTAGAGTTAGCTTTTCTTTGTGCTGCTAGGTTATAAATATTTTAATAACAGAATAATATGTTTCAAAAATAGATCTGGTGTGCTCTGAGGGGTAGGTAAAATGGCCTTTCTGTCAAGAGTGTGGCTGAATTACTCTTCTGTTTCATTTCAGTTTAAAAACCCCCTTATTATGCTTCTCCTGGCTTCTGCAGTCATCAGTGTTGTAATGCATCAGTTTGATGATGCTGTCAGTATTACTGTGGTAAGCAACTAAAATTCTGTCTCGGTTGGGAGTACTTGGGAATGTGTGACCACATGTGTGTTCAGCATCACGAGAATGCCAGTGTGGGGTGGGATTGCAGTTACTGCATTGGATTTGTGTGTTGTCATTAAATCCATTTAGTTCATGACTGGATTTTGGTTTTTTTCTTTTCTTTGGTTGAGAGCAGAAATACATATCAAAATACATCCATGAAAAATTTTTGGCTGCTTCTTGCATCTTTTCTATTGGTAAAATGCCTGTCTTTAGCCATTTGTTCAGAGAAGCAATTTTTGCTGTGTTCTGTGTAATTTTAATCTAAAATTATGCTTTAATTTCAAATTGAAGCCAACAAAAACCTTCTGTGAATTTACTTGAAAGATGTAATCTTTTAAAACATGAAGAAGTAAAACCTGAACTGTCTAGAAATCACAGAAGAAAGATAGAAGCTGAAATAAATTTTTGTTGAAGGTTGCAGTTAGGGTGCTAAACTAGTGAGCCAAATGTAGTACTCGTAACTGTTTGTCACTGCAATTGGCACAGAGAAGGAAACTGTAATCCCTTTGACCTTTTAGGGGTCATAGGTGGTGGCTGAAAATCATGATTTCTGTATGACTGGAGGCATGTCATAGCTGGGCTTTTTTTCTGTTTTGTCTTACCTGTGCACTTTCTGTGTTGACTTTACTTTTGTACATAACTCAGGGTAACTGGAGGTTTGCTCCTAACCTCTCTAATTTTTTAAAAAGAATAGTTGCCTTTGAAAGATAACCTATGTGGCCTCTTAAAGATGAAACTTGCAATTTTGAATTTGAGTGTAGTTTGGAATAGTTTGTTGTGTTCCTAAGTTGGATGTAGATAAATTGTTGTATTATGAAATATATTTAATTATTGTGGCTGAAAGTTTACTTATTTCATGTTTTCTCCCCTTGGTTAATTCCTTTAATTCTATTTCTTAACCCTCTTGAGCAAGACGATGAGAAAAAAACAAGGTAGTTTGTGTAAGGGAGTAGTAATTTCTGCATTCTTTGTTACAGCCTGGGAAGAAATCTTCTAATAGCCTTGTGAATACTAGTGGAAATATCTTAAAATACAGAGAAAGTGTGATTGAGTTGAAGTCATCAGCTGTGGGCTTTGTCTAACTTCTAACTGATTTGTACTATTTCATCTTGTTAGTATCAGTAATGCCCACTTTATCACCAAGTGAATATTTGTTTTATTTCATTTTCAGATGATAGTGCACTTTTTCTATGACTGCATTGTGTTCAGAGCCTTGGCAACAAAACTCATTTGCTGCTAAAGATCAATGACATACATTACTTTTGATGGCATTGCTGTCTTGAGCTGCTTCTGACATCCTTTTAGCTCTGCTGGTACAAATGTTAAACTTCTTGTCAGGACTAGGAACTGATGAAGATTAAAAGAAAAATAAAATCATTAAATACTTTCCGTTTGGCTTCTTAATGCAAGCTGTTACACACAGACACAAGCTGAGAGACTGATGTGAGGCTAGGAATGCAAAGCTTTTTCAGTTAGTGTGCTCTGTGGAGAATAATAGAGCCTCCAAAAACCTTGCAGCTGTGGTAGAAATATTCCATGGAAAGATGAAATATATATAGTTATTTCCTCATATTCAGTTGGTGAGGCTAATGTTACTATCACAAGTAAGGTGGATTTGTCTGGATTTATTTAGGAGTTCAAGAGAGTTTTTCACTTGCAAAATGGTAATATCTTGGTTATTTTTAGTAGTTGCTATGTGTACTTGAAAGGCCTAATTAATGGTTGCGTTATGGTTCTGGAAGAAATCAGTGTAACAACTCAGCTTGAGTAACAAATTCAGTTAATGTAGCAAAACTCAGTATGAGCGTGTATTGAAGGAGAAGATGAGACTTGCTTTACAGCAAACTCTGATCTTTGTTGTTTCCTGGAATGGATTTATTTCATTTGCTCACTTTCACATCATGTGCTTGGAAGCCCTGTAATGTTTATGTTGAAGTGTTGCAGCCAGAATTGTATGTGATAGAGGGGACTATGCAGGCTGCTCTTGAGGCCTTAGTACTTATCTTGGATTCTTCGTAATGAGCAACATTTTTTAGCTTCTTTGTTTGGGATCTCTGACATCTGTTTGGGTAGTGCCCTGTGTCCTGTTTCACTCTGTGGGTGCCTTGGGCAGAGTTTCTGAGGCTCATCCTCCTTGTGTTCTTGCTAGGGTGTTTTATGCCTCCAGACTGGTTCTTCAGCCTGCTGCCTTTTATCTAGTCTTTCTGTTATCTTGGTATTTGAATGAAACCACATCTGTGGTGCCATGTAGTAGTTAGTTAACACACCTTTGTTCTGGTCACAGAAAACACCAGTCAGTTTTTCTGTTTATGTCATGGGTCTCTTTCTGTTGCTGTCTCTTACTCACTGTTTAGAAACAGGAAGCAGAGGCAGTTTTTCAAGTTTGCTATCTAGTTATTAATCTTATTTTTAGTAAAATCAGGTTATTGCATTCTTGGACATCACTGAAGCAGGTGCAAATAGTTAATGACATTGCTTTTATGATAGACCTGAGAGATACAGAGTGATTTTGAGCATGAGAAAATGAGTTTCTTTCCAAATCGTTATGTTAATATGTAGTAACAACTATGACTGAGCAAAATCAAATATGATTGCTTACTTTCATGGTCATTTGGAATGCTTTTATCTCACCCACTTCTGTTCTCTTGCAGGCAATAGTCATTGTTGTTACAGTTGCCTTCGTTCAGGTAAGACAGCTGTTGTCCAAATAAGATCAGTGCTTTTATGGAAACTCCTTTATTAAAAAGACTGAAGGAGTTGTCTTGGTGCATTGTGCACCATTCCATTGTGTGAATGGTTGAGTAATGTGCTTTCATCCAAGTCTTTGCCTTTTCTAAAGTGCATGATTTGTCCTGCTTTAACCATGTTGACATTTATGCACCTGTACCAGTATTATACTCAGCAATAAGAGTACTTATAAGGGAGTCCTTATAATAAACAGTGTAGAAGTACATAAACATTTAACTTCATAGAAAAGATTTTGAAAATGTAGCTCTTGCTTTAATTTTGTGCAGAAATGAAAAAAAAGATTGTCTTCGTTTCCCAAGTCATAAAAAAGTTTTCATTCTGTAAATGCACAGCTTTAGTCATGGTGTGCCTAAACCAGAATTGCTTTGTGTGTTGGTATTTTATATCTTTAATTATCTTAATTTTGTAACCTGTTTATCGAGTTAAAGATGAGCTGTGTTGCTTTGGTTCTCCAGAGGGCTGAGAACATGAGCACAGGATTTTTGTTACTCATTTGTTAAACTGTAGCATTCAGTAATGTATCTGATCCCTGAGTTTAGAAGCATTCTAGTAAGTATTACAAAGACCTGAAGATATTGAAGTAAAATGCAAAGGACCTCTGCTATTTTTTCAGAAGAAATGCTTGTAGGCAAATCTGTAAAATTTTTCAGTGTTTGGAACATATTTGCTTTTTAACCTATCTAATATAAAACTGTTGAAAGTTATGTCTTATCTGTTTGGAATATTACTTAATACAACTTTATTAATGAAATCAATTTAAGTAACTGTATTTTATGTTGTGCATGTTTTCCCTGTTTAAAACTGTGATCTTATTTATTTTACAAAAACTGTCTCTGCAGGAGTACAGATCAGAAAAATCTCTTGAAGAGCTTAGTAAACTAGTGCCTCCAGAATGCCATTGGTATGTAGTTTTGTCCTTTGAGTCCTAAAGTAAATCTTAAAAAGTTTAATCTGAAATGAGTAAATGGGAAAGATTTTACTGAACTTAGTTCCTTTGTATCAAGTTTTTATGCTGATGTAGAACACACTTTGCTTTTGCTCATTTTAAAGATTGTTTTATGAGCCTAAAAAACTACACTGTGTGGTTGTGAACCCTTCCAGTGATGTTACTGATGTGTAAGCTCTCAGAAACAAGCAGCAAGTTAGAAATATTTTGCTGAAATGTGTAGCATTGCAAAGTGCAATGGTGTGAATGCTTTTCTCAGCCAAGATGCCAGAGAAGTCATTCTCACTGCTGTTTGTGCCTTACAGTGTGCGAGAAGGTCGGGTGGAACACACGCTTGCAAGGGATTTAGTGCCAGGAGATACAGTCTGCCTGTCAGTGGGAGACAGAGTCCCAGCTGATCTACGACTATTTGAGGTACATTCCTAACTTGGATTTAATATTTTGTGATTTTACTTTTTGTGGGACAGAGGGGAAGGGAAGATAGCCACTGAGTACTGAAGTGCAATAAGCGTTCTTCTTTGAGTTCACCACTATCTTGACAGAAAATTTGAAATAATTACTTTGCGAATGTTACATACATTCTTAACCAGTGTATGTAGCTTCTTACTGTAGGACAGGAGAAAGTATTTTCAAGAATACATTATATATAAAATTGAAAAATGCTGTCTTTTCCCTCTCAATGTTAAATATGTTGTAAAAACATTGTTTTCAGTCAGAATGCGAAGATATTTTGGCATCTGGTTGAAGGTGGTTTTCACTCTTTATTTGCATTAAATTTCAAGGCATAGTTCCACCGTTCTCCAATAATGGAATATCAGAAAAACTTGTGAAATTGTGCTGCTGTAATATTTTCTCTCTGATGCTTTTTCATCAGTGTGTGTTGTTGTATCTTCTAGTTTACTGAATACTTAATTTGTGGTATTAGCACTGCTGGAAGTGCTTGAGTTGAAGCAATTGCACTATAGCAGTACTTAAACATTCTCTAAAAATGAAGGGATATATATATATGTGTATATATATATAAATCTGTCATATTTTGGTAGTTTTAGTTGAATAATGTTATTTTTCTGTCAGGTTGGGCATCCTCAGTTTGCTCAGTATCTGGGATATCTATCCTGTTAGTGTCTGGATATAAAAATCTGTATGTCCAGGTTATCCACAGCTGACAGTTCATTAATCAGTGTTCATTTCATAGACACATTCTAAATTAACTGGTTTCTTGACAAATTTGTTTGGATTGTGTTGTTGGCCTCTGTGATGTAGTTGATACTTGAGTGGGTTTATTTTTTATGGTTGCAAACACTCTGCTTCCCTTGGTAATTGTGCAGTCCCTGCATTGTTATGAAACTGCTGTTGCAGCAGCACCTACTTCCCTGCTCATGTCTGATACCATGCTATGATAGCAGCATGCTCAGGCCTCTTGCAAAGCAAAGCAGAATGGAATTAGAAGTTTCTCAGCTGTCTGCAGCCCTTCACTAGATGAGAATTTTTTCCAACATAAACTATTATTACACATCATTTGAAAATAAGACCATGTCATCTTATTTTCCTCTGATGTCTACTGGGCATTGCTATAGGATGGTGGGCTTTAAAAAGAAATTGGAGATCATATTTTCAGAGAAAGAACTAGATTTGTTCTGCATATTCTCATTGATGCTGTCCTAGAAAACTGTAGAAGTGATAACTAGGCATTCTTTGCTTTGGGAAGGCATTTGTACAAGTGAAAACTTTTCTGCACTGGTCAAATTTTTTGGGGAAAATCTTGATTTTTAAAATGAATTTTCAGATCTTTTCTGGCCTAGTTTTTCTGTATGTTCTGTGTTTTTATGAGGGGTCCATCAAGTTTTCTGATCATCTTGTCTAAAGCTGGCATATTGAATCAAAAATTAACATACCTATGACAGTGTAGACTTGAAACACATTTCCTTTTGGTAGTGATAAATATTTCAGAGCTTGTGGCTAAATTTGAGTAGTAGCAAAGTGGCATCTTCATCTTCTATCATTGACTCTGGTGAGAGCTTTGGAGGTGTGCTTGTTGCTCTGTTGATCCTTAAAATATTGACATGTCTCCTTATCATATTAATAAATTGGTTACATTTTAATGGTCAAAATTGAGAAACTTACCAGTACACTTCCAAATACTTTAAAAATATTGTCATGGTTTTTTTACCTGTTTTGTTTTCAAAGGCTGTGGACCTTTCTATTGATGAATCCAGTTTCACAGGTGAGACAGCTCCTTGCTCTAAATCTACAGCTCCTCAGCCAGCAGCAACCAATGGAGACCTTACTTCTAGGAGCAATATTGCTTTCATGGGGACATTGGTCAGATGTGGAAAAGCAAAGGTAAAATCATTACTGAGAGAGGAGATTATGTTCCATGTTTTAACTATTTGAAGGCAGTTCTTTTTAAGTTTACCTCCTGGTGATTAGTGTGATATTTTTCACAGCTTTTCTCACTGCTGCTTTTTCACACACTAGTTTATTAAGAAAAATTATGGTCATGAGAGCTCAAATTCATAGGGAGCAGATGATGTGAAACTCCTTTGTCTAGGTTGTGGTGTTTTACTTATAGAGCTGCACTCATGTGTTTGAAAATGTGTAACAGAAAATATGGTTCTATCTAGTGTTAGGTGTTACCAGTTTGAGTTTTGCTACTGGTAATAAGTAAGTACTTCAGCAGAGCACATAAAAGCAATTTGTTTCACTGAGGCAAAAGGTTTTTTAGGAAAAATTCCCTACTTGTGACAAGAACTAATTCTATAAACCAAGTTAAAATTTTTATTGGGCTAGATGGCATTTGTCCATGATTGGAATAAAATCTGTCAATAACAGCAACTGACATTAAAACTTCAGTTTTGATTTGACTTTATATTTTTTGGTTTTTTTAGGGGATAGTTATTGGAACAGGAGAAAACTCTGAATTTGGGGAGGTTTTTAAAATGATGCAAGCAGAAGAGGTAAGAGAAGATATTTAGAAGCAAAGACACAGTTTGAAAGCGTGTATTTCATTCATTAACACTTTGACTTTATTGCATAGGTACTTAGTTAGACATACATTGCTTGCAGTATTTATCTTTTCTGTAGTGAAGCAAATCTTTTAGCTCTTGGACATGAAAGTAGTAATTGAATGCAGTGGAACAAAATACCATAGCAGACCTAAAGATGCTGCCTGTGAAAATAATACTCTGCACCTGTCCAAATATTTACATAGCTTTCTGTTTTGCTAAATTGAATTTTCTGTAGATGATTAAAAACATGTCTTCTGAGATATAACTGGCTTTCCAGGGCTCTAATGCCTGTATTTTGGAAAAGCTGTTTTATTATTGCTACCAAGAACTTTTTTGGTCTTGGAGGAAGTGTGGTAGCTTGTAGTTGGCATGATGTTTTGTTTTTTTAATGAAATTTTTTATAAGACCTTTTGTATTAGATTTGTTGCAGATCTCACAAAGCCCTAGAAGAATATTTCTAATAAATATTTGATTTCATTGAAGTATTTTTGAATCTCATTGAATTCTGTGGAAGAACAGTCTGTTTTCCTAAAGTAAATATATGGAAACATAGGATATAACTGCATCTTATTCACTAACTGTCTTGAATTTTGCATCTGTGAGGTAAAATGTGGTGCAGTTCATTTGTTAACTGCTGCTTCTTTGCCATTTATCAAGGCTCCAAAGACACCTCTGCAGAAGAGCATGGATCTCTTGGGAAAACAGCTTTCCTTGTATTCTTTTGGTATAATAGGTAAGATAATCTATGTAAAATAATTGCAAAAGATTATCTAAAGGAAACTAGTGTGGGGCCTGGGAAATGGAAGACTAAATCTCTGAAAATCTTTCAGTTCCTGATTTCATTGGTTACTTTGAGTTCATGTCACTAGTCATCTGAAAATTGCATAATGTGACATAACTCTAATCATAAGGGTGTTCACTTGCTTCTTCCTGCAACTGTACTTTACTGACTTTTTGTCCTCCAAATGCTTCCTTTTAAATTGCAATGTGTCTTGGATTCTGATTCAAAGTGTGCATAAATGAGTACCTCACTTAAAGATATGATTGGGCAACTTGACTGGCAAAGCTTTCTTCATCTTTGCCATACTAATGGGGTCATGACAATGAAATAAATAATAATTTTTTGTAGGTAGCACAGTCATAAGCTTTGTTCTGGTATTTGAATTTTTTCTTGTCCCCATGAGGCTACAGTGCATGCTGGTTTCACATTTATCCCTTTGACTGTTTTCCTTATAGGAGTTATTATGCTAGTTGGCTGGTTGCAAGGAAAGCATATCCTTGATATGTTCACAATTGGTGTGAGGTAAGATTTATGTTGTGAAATAATGTAGATCATTCATTACAGCAAGTGTTTGAAAGCTAGTGATCTATTTAATAAATATGTTTGCATACACTGCTCTTAACTTCATGTAATTCAAAATGAAAATAGAAAAGCAGATTCTTACATATTTTTAATAATGCAGTGTGTTCCTGTTAGTCTCTTAAATTTTACATTCATATGGTGATTTCTGAGTGTCTTGTGGAACACCT
Organism: Passer montanus; assembly: GCF_014805655.1. Classification (NCBI taxonomy): domain Eukaryota; kingdom Metazoa; phylum Chordata; class Aves; order Passeriformes; family Passeridae; genus Passer; species Passer montanus. The sequence continues at coordinate 1,680,479 of NW_024356505.1, read as the reverse complement.
GCAAACAGGCAATAGAGCTGTACAGTTTGAGTTTTTGTTGCTGAGTAAATAAAGGAGCTGTAATTTTACAAGGCATATGACAAAGTTATTGTGAGCTTTGTCATGTAGTTCAATAACTCAACTTCTGTATTATGCAAACTTAATCCCAGCTTGTTTGCTGAGAACAGCACTGAATTTAGATGGTCTAACTCCATACTCCTAGAAAAGTTGCTGGGTTGCTGATTACATGGCCATAAGTGCTGTGCATAAGGCAGAAGGGTTTCTTCAAGTGACAGGATCAGATTCTGAAGAATTATGCATTTGTGGAGGGGAGAAAAGAAACCCAGGAGCTGCATCTTTGAGCATTTACACTGTCATCAAGTTTTTTATTTGTTTGTTTTTTAAATGACCTTCAAGGCCATTCCCTCACTTAATTTGCTGCCACATCATGATCTGGCAGTAGCAATTGTGGATCAGTGGTGGCACTTCCCGGTTCTGTTTAGTGCTGACTACACTTATTCTTCACAATCTGGGCCGCTTTGCACAGCCCTAATTAGTGTTTTGTGTAGGCAAAACAGATGTACAATTGATTTCTCCCTCTCCCCTACATTTCTTCATACTTTTGCATAAATAATGAGTAGAAATGATCTAATTTATTTCATTTGTTGCTGTCTTCAGCGGGTTTCTTATAATGAATGCTATACAGCTAGAATCACATGGTGACTCCTTCCTTTCTGTTTTCATCTCAGTGACCAGTTGGCTACAGAAACAATGGTCTGAATTGTAAATTCATCACTGTGTATTCCTGTATGACATTTGAAAACAGATCTGTGTATTTTCTTTCATTACAGTTTGGCTGTAGCTGCAATACCTGAAGGACTCCCAATTGTGGTAACAGTGACACTGGCCCTTGGTGTGATGAGAATGGTGAAGAAACGGGCTATTGTAAAAAAGCTGCCTATTGTTGAAACTTTAGGTATGACTAGAGTAACTTAGAGATAGTGTTTTTGATGTAAATGTTAGGAAATATTGATGACTAATGAGGGAAACAAAGCAGGTATTCTTCTTTTGCTAGCAGTGTGTTGGCATGTTTAAAATATTCCTGAACTGAATGTGTGTTACATTGGAGCAAGGAGGGAGATGTTTCTGTGGGCCTTCTAACTACTTCTTTTGAAGAAATAAAAAATCTGCCAGTTAATAGCATGCCATGCTAGCAATACACCAAACTGATTGTTTACTGTAAGATGTTCTTGTTAAGTAAGACTTCTAAGATGTTTTTTAAATTAAATCTTTTTGGTAAAAATTTTGGTAGATTTAGGAGTGATATTGACAGTTGAAAACAAACCCATATTTGAATTGTAGGAAAAGCTTTGTAATCAAAATGCACCTTCAGGATTTATGCTGCTCATATTGGAATGTAAAATCATTTAAAAACTTTAAAGCTCAAAGAAGTTCTGTATGTAGGTAGAGTCATAAAATATGTAAAGCACAGAACATGGAAAAGAAATAGAAGTACTAAGTTAAATAATTCTGCTGCATCTGAATTCCTTTTTGCAACTTGAAGACTGGGAAATTTTTTGTTTCTATGCCTCTAGCAGAGTTTCATTAGTGTTGCAAGGTTTTTTGTTGGTTGTACAGCTCCTACTGTCATGTCCAGAAAATCAAGATGCTGCAACAGTCTCTCAGAATCTCCATTCCAGAGTTAAAAAGGCATATGCAAATCTCACATTTTTGTAATCTCTTCAAGCTTATTAAAATTTGCAGGTTTATTATTAAGTCACACTTGTGGTGTACTAGTGTGACACTTGTGTGACACAAATATTGTGGCTAGTGTTAAATACATGTTGTGCTTTTTAGTAAAGAATGACTTCTGTAAAGCAGGCTCTCAGTTTTTCTCCTCACCAGGAATCACAATTGAGATTTCAGTAATGTACCTTGAGGTACAGCAGAATAAAATAAAGGAGAGGTAGTGAGTGGACACATTTTTATAAATTGTGAATTTGGGATTAAATTAGTTTGGAGGGTTTTTTTATTTATTGGACAAACTCAAAGAGCCTTGTGCAATTATTCATTAGTAGTTGAAAATTTGCTGTCTCTCACTTGTTTTTATTCACAGACACCTGCAATATTTCTAGAAATTTGCTCAGCTTGCATACTCTTTGTTAGTTACTCAGATTGTTCTAAAAAGAGTTGTCTTATAAATGTTAATTTCTTATTTCAGGTTGTTGCAATGTCATTTGTTCAGATAAAACTGGAACACTGACAAAGAATGAAATGACTGTTACCCATATTTTTACTTCTGATGGGCAGCATGCTGAGGTATGTCATGTGACACTTAGACTTGAAATTGCCTTTTTATTTTGTTGTGTGTATCAGTTGAAACATGCTGGACTTAAAGCATCAGTTAAGAAAGCATAAATTTATTGCACTAAACTCCTGTCCGTCAGTTCATTTAATATGCAGCCTTTGAGCTGTGCTATCCAAGCCTTCTCTGGTTACAGAAAGGTTTTTTAATATATGTTAAGTTCTTAAAACTTGGTGACTGTAGGTCACACACAATAAGAGACAGATGCTAAGATACACAGACAAGTTGAGAGATTGTGTTTTTCTTCAGTACAGAAAGTTGAGTCTATTCTGCTGTTTCAGGTACGAACACAATCCCCAAAAATTTACATATTCCAAACATTTAAAGTGGAGATATCCAACTTTTTGCCTTAAAGACAGTTTATTGTGTGAACTATTCAGACTGAATATGCACATTCATTCTTTTTTATAATGGATGGACCTGCAGGTAGGAGCAGGACATGAAACAGTGATTATTGAGATCAGGGAGTTTCAGGAAAGACCAGTGATGTAAATCCACAAAAGAGAAGCAAAAGCGGTGAGGTGTGGGTTCGTAGGAATGTTTTAATCATGTTCTTAAATTCTCAGACTCCTTTATCAGGGTTTTGTTTCCACAATAGAGTTAATAGACAGTCTTGTAATTTTATTCTGCAAGCAAAAATACTGGCATGTTTTCACATTGTTTCCTATTATTTGCCTATATTTTCTTATATATCCTGATACATGTTTTTTATTGCTAGAACTCTATATGAATACTGCTACTAGCACAGTTGCATCTGGGTCAAATCACCTCCTTTTTCCTAATGGAAAGAGAACTTAAAATGGCTGTGAAATATATTAGCTGTTAATGCTGTAGATATGAGGACTTTTTTAGGATCCTAGTAGGATGCCTGGTTTTTATGCATTAAAAATACAATTTTACTGATTTTAACATCTTTCTGAGGTATAACTGAGAGGCTGTTCAACTGTTTTTTTTTTTTTAATAACTCCATGGAAGGAGGACTCTGCTCTGTAATTCCATTCCCCTGCAGGGGGTATGCATTATTAATCAGGGTAGAGAAAAATAGGAGGAAAAAGTTAGAAAGCAAAAGAAAGAAGAAAAAAGAAAGCAGGCCTAATATTGTAAGGAAACAACATACACTACATTTATTTGTGTTGAGAAATAAAATTGATACTGTTAAAAGAAATTAGTCTCTAATATATTTTATTGAACTCAGACTGTTGCTGCATTAGAAGCTGAGTAATAAGAATTCATGCATACTTAGTAAAAGCAGCATTATGAATGGCCTTTTGAAATTCTTCTGTAGTTTATTATAAAAAGCTGAGGGCAGTTAACCTGGTGAACACCTCATTGCATGCTGCCTCTGGCTGCTTTTCTTGCAGGTTACTGGAGTAGGTTATAACAGGTTTGGAGAAGTGATGCTCGATGGTGAAGTTATTCATGGTTATAACAACCCATCCATTAGCAAAATTGTGGAGGTAAGATCTTGGCAAAGAACCGTAAGTTTTAACTGATGATGTAGCACAAGAGCTTTGTATGACATTTACTTTGTGTTCTGTTTTCTCCCCTTTCCTTCCTCATCATTTAGGCTGGCTGTGTGTGCAATGATGCCTTGATTAGAAACAACACATTGATGGGGAAGCCAACAGAAGGGGCTTTAATTGCACTTGCTATGAAGGTGTGTACTTGATGGTGCTTTTTGGATTCGTGGCAGGTGGGAAATGTGTAGAAAGAAGTTGTGGCTTTGTTTTTCTCATTTTCTTCTCTTTTGGATCTCCTAGATTTGTATTGCAACTGCTCATCTCCTATGTTTCTTTCTTGTAAATCTTGGGCGTTCTGAAGGATCAGAAAAAAAAAATTGCGAGTGAAGTAAAATCTCTATTTTCATCTTTTTGCACTTAGTACTGTCTTTCACCTGCCACAAACTGATTTACCTGTTGATTATTGACTGTACTGTCTCTTTCCCAGTTTCACATCAGTAGCAGGGGGAAGTTGGTAACTGATGTATTGGTGACTGCAGAATTTATAGGGCCTCGTAAGTGCAGGGCTTTGAATTGTAGACACTGTCCTGAAGTGTTTGGGGTTTTTCTTTTGGGGAGGGAGAGGACTTCTTGTTTGTTTTTTTGTATAATGCTGTGACACACCCATTACTGCTATTGAGAAATGTAGCAAGGCTCATGCTGAAGCCTGAAAGAAGTTTCTAGGTGTTTTCAGTACTAGTTTGCCAAGAAATCTATCTAAATTGGAACAGTGTGCTCAAAAGGCAACTTTGGAGATGAAATTGTTCTTTAATTAAGGTGTTTCAACAAGTCATCGAATCTCATAGCTGTTTGAAAAGAAAAGGTCCTGACATTGTGGTGGTACTTCTGTTTTATACAGATGGGTTTAGATGGAGTCCAGGAAGACTACATAAGGAAAGCCGAATATCCCTTCAGCTCGGAACAAAAATGGATGGCTGTTAAATGCATTCACAGAACACAGCAGGTAACTTCAATCACTGTTTCCATGAGCACTGGCTCTGTAGAATGGTTATCTACCTTGTTTAATATCTTCATTTTTTGCTTCAGAAGTTTTGGAAAGCTGGCAGTGGTGCACAGTCCTAGAAATATGGCTTGATAATAGACACAGATTTAGTTTCAAGCTCTTGAAGTAGAGAAAAGGAATCACAAGAAATAATTTCCATAAAAGACATCCTGGAAAATTATTTTAAGTATTTTGAAAACTTGAGACCTTGAATGCATACTTAGTTATTTCTCCTTCCTTCCTTCTTTCTTCTCAAAGATCCAAAGTAATTCTGCTGATCTTCTGCTGTTCCAGCACTGCATAGTTATATAAGGAATTAAGAGCAAGAATATGCATTGATGTTCAGTAGTAAAATTTCATTTGTTTTAGAACACAGGGTTTCTGGTTTCATGCAGACATCACGTCCCCAGCTTTGACAAATTTTATTGATGTCAACACTGGCATGGATTATCAAGAAAACTCACTCTTTCAATATTTTTTTCTGTCTTCTGGTACTTTCACGTACATATGTGCATTCATGTTCATTTAGATCCATATAAATGTTTTTGTTACAAGTATTGACATAATCACTGCCAGTCTGATAGCTGGAGCCTTCTAGACAATATGTGAAACAACAGACCTTATATTGGATTTATGAAAAAAATCTTCCAGTACTTCAGATCAAAACCAGGCTTGCTGACAGTGTTCCAGTATCACTGTAAAATCTGCTTTGGAAAGAAAGCATTTGACTACTTTTAGCTATATGGGTTATATTGTTGATTATCTATGTCTTTGTAAAGAGCAGAAATTGGTATAAGATTTTAATTAATGTAAAGACTTACTGTGTCTGTGTTTTGGAATCAGCAATTTTAAAAGAATGTTGGAAAATTGATAACAGATTGCAAGAGAACATAAATTATTTAAAGACTAAGAAAATACAGTGGATTTAGAAACTTGGAACTCTCCTAAGCCTATCATTAAAGATTGAGGTAACTTGACTGCTGTGCATATGAATAACTTCACAGGAAGGAAGTAGGTATATTAAAAAAGAGCTTTTTAGTTCAGCTGGAGAGAAGATGAGTGATCAGTGATTGGAAATTTAGCTGAGGCAGCAGTTCTTAATGGAAAGGGGGGGAGGAGAAGGCTGAGTTGATTTAGCATTGGAGTTCAGTGTTTGAGGTAGCTGGTGGACTCTTAGTCCCATGGTATCATCATATCAAGGCTAAATGGGTATCTGGAAAATATAGAGTTACTAGGCCTTGTACAAGAATGGAGGGGATGTTTAATGACCTGTGCAGCTGGTCTGATGAGGAGTTTAAGGTCTTTCAGGTCTAATGTCCTGTGTAGCTTGAATTTCTGTCCTTTGCATGGCCCCTTAGTCTGTAAACTGTAACTTGCAGTGCCCATGTCTGATGTGTTCTGAAATGAGATATTGATTATTAGCTTGGCTGTTTTTGACTTTACCACTCTTGAATGTACACTGTCTAGAGACACTTAAAATAACAGATTTTTATGTTTTTGATTTGCATCGTGTTCTTAACATTGTTAACAAAACTACACATCATTCTTATGCATCTGTATGTGTATGTGCTTGTGTGTGTGTAGTTATGCATACACACATGTGCACACAGCACCTCTTTTTTGTTTTAGGACAAACCTGAGGTTTGCTTTATGAAAGGTGCTTATGAACAAGTCATTAGATACTGTACATCCTATAACTGTAAGGGACAGAGCCTACCCCTGGTGCAGCAGCAGAGAGAGCAGTACCAGCAAGAGAACGTGTCTATGGGTTCTGCAGGGCTTAGAGGTAAGGCTGCTAAAAAGTCTCAAAATATCAAATTCATTTAAATGACACTGCTTGTTGTTTAAAAAAAAAACCCCTAAGTCAACAGCAACAAACAAGAGCAACCCAAAACACTGACATCATCTTTTTTGGTTGGTTGGTTGGTTGGGGTTATTTTGTTCAGTAAGTGCCACTGTGTTGTTTAGTTTTTAGGCCTGTATAATGCCATGATTAAATTGCAGACGGTGAAAAAGGACAGTTGCTTTCTGTCATCTCTTGCATATGACCATAACTGAACAATACATTGCTACTTAATGGCTTCCATACCCTATTATAGATGCCTGTGGTGGTTTTTTTTAATGTGAATGTGTTTATTTGTCCATTACTTTGGCTCCTGTCACCTTCATGAGTTAGACTAGCACAACTGATTGCAGGTCAGGAGATGCCATTAGAATTATCTTCTGTGTTAACAAGCTGTGTAGAATTTTAAATAAAACAAAATATATTTCACAGGATGATTTGACAGGAGTTGATTATGGGCCAGGATTATACATGACTGGATTTCTTTGACCTCTGTGAAAAGATCTCTAGGCTGTTAAGTCCATGCACAGCTCCTTAATTATTATTTTTTTTTAATTTTTAAAGGGAGGGGTACTCTGTAGTTCAGGAAATTCCTAAGATACAAATTATTAGAAGCTGAGAAGATATAGGAGTGGTAGGAGTGATATTTTTTTGCTGTTTTATTTGAACAGTCATTTGTTCTGTCTGTCAAAAAAATCAAGGGTAATGTTTTGAAAAGAGCAAACTTGCTTTTTCCTTGCAACTTTAAAGACATTTAAATATATGTGAATTAAGAATCCTACTTGAAAAGACATTCCAGAAAATATTCAGCATGTACTCAATGAAATCTGCCCCTCAAAAGGTGAAAAAAACCCAAACTAAAGCAGAAAATAAATACATTTCCTCCCTTTCATCCTAATGCATAAAAGAAATGCACAGAGAAATCACAAAGCTAGATGTGGTTCTCTTTCCACACAGACAAAATATAAACACTTTCATATGAGAATAAATAGGAAAGTTATCTTTAAAACCTGGCTGTTTGGTAAGGAGCTCTTTAGAAGACAAGGGTGTACCTAAGTGGGCTACTGTGAATGCTCAGCATTGCTACTACCAAGGTTTAAAAAAAGGAAAATATAAATTGCAGCCCTTTGCTTTATGCTGGCTTGTTAGTTAGAAACAGTTGTTTTAAATGCTGATGTCAACATTAATTTGAAATCTTAACATTTTTATTTCTTTTTCTTCTTAAAGTTCTGGCCTTAGCTTCTGGTCCTGAGTTAGGACAGCTGACTTTTTTGGGGCTGGTGGGAATAATCGATCCCCCGCGGACTGGTGTAAAAGAAGCTGTTACTACACTTATCACCTCAGGAGTTGCAATAAAAATGGTTACTGGAGATTCACAGGAAACTGCAGTTGCCATTGGTATGAACAGTTCACTTCCTTTCATATTTTCTTGTTTTCTGCTTAGCTGATTGTTAGGAAGTATGTGTATTAAGTCTTTAACATTTTTGAATTCTGTATTTTGGATTAATGTATGGCACGGTGGAATTAGGAGGAGAAAAGACCCAAAAACCCCATGACCCTAGCCCGAAGTGGTACTTTGGTTTCAGCTTGAATAGCAGCTTTTCCACTTTGGCTAACATGACTTTGGCTGTTTGAAACTGTATATCTTTCATGTTGTTTACTTATTACATATGCTTGATTTCTGATTCTTACTGTTACATCACCACCACCACCCTGCCTACCCTCAGCTTTGGGTGTCTGTCTCTGACAGCAGGGATGAGCTAAAAGAGCCAGTGACAAGGAATAATGATGTATGGCACTTCAGTGCTGTCTAGCACAGTTTTGTCCATATAATTAAGTTAGAACCTTAAGTATTATTAATAAATATTTAAGCAAACTACTTAACTTGTTTTTACAATACAATGCATTAAAGAACAAGCACTTCAGCCAGAATAAGAATTCTTTACGGACAGGATGATCAGCAGTTCAATGTGCACGTGAAGAGTATACCCCCAAACTCAGTATTTTATCAGAGGTTTTTTTTTCCTTGTCTCTCTCATGTTATTTTTCACTTTCTGTCATCTTATTTTTGATCTGTAAATTCTTTGAGACAACTGAGCTCCTCTATTTGTTTATATGACACCTGGCAGAATCAATTACAGACCTTTAGACCTAAAAGGACTAAGCAAATAATTATCTGATTTAGGATAGACTTTGTAGCATGTTGTTGTTACTCAAGAGTTCATGTAATTTACTCCAACATACTGAATCAATAACGTAGTAAGATGTTCTGCTCCAGGTATTTCAAATCTGAAATGCTGCAGAAAATATTAGGATTAAAAAAATGAGTACTTAATGTCATAAAAGGGTAAATTATTATAATAAGGTTTTTATGACTCTTTTACAGCTAGTCGACTAGGATTGTATTCCAAAAATTCACAGGCAATCTCTGGAGAAGAGATAGATGATTTGGATATTCAGCAGCTTTCTCAAATAACACCAAAGGTATGTTTTGATATACTGCTGACTGAAGTGTGGCAAAGGATACATTTACATATTGAGAAATGCTTTTTTCCTGTGGCAAGCTAAAATATAATTTCTGAATGACAAATAATATTGTTCTAATAAGTATCTTTTGGTCTGACATATGACCAATATGAAAATCTATTTTGTTCAAACTTGCACAGTTATCTTTTTTGATATAAAAAGATAAAGAATAAATTTCTTCTGTCTCTTTTAATGATTCAGGGTTTTTTTTATCTTTAACTTTCATTTTGCCACCTCTTACTGAACATCACCTTTTTGTATTATTAGGCCATTTTATTTCTGAGCAACTCAGTTAATTTATACAATTTTAGAGCCTGCATGTTCAAACAGTCCATTCTTTTGTAATTTCTGAGACTTGTCTGTGTTTTTAACGATTTTGATCCATCTGAGGTCACTAGTTGGGAATTTTGAAAAGGTGTATTTATTAAGTTACTGCTTAGTACTTTTTAGTTATTAAATAACTAAATGGATTACCAGTGTCCAGGTTATGAATTTGAAGTCATAATCAAATGCAATAGAGGTTCAAGTTTAGCTGGGTTGCAAAATTCTTGCATCAAAATGCTGCTCTGTTTGCTAAGAACTGCAAAATTAGACTGCAGCATGCTTGAGCCTGGTGTAAGCAAGCCAAAAGCCAATATTTGCAATGAAGAAATGTGTGTATCAGCTTTCTGCCTTTTCTTAGTGACTCACAGAAACTGGGAAAGAGAGAGAATTGTGTGGCAAATAGTAATTGTTGGTTTATGTGGCAATACATGTTCTTAAAGGCTGTCCACATTAAATAACTGAAATAGATACAAATTAACTTAGACATGTTTGACCTTTCACTTAATTGCTTGTCTAGGTGTTTGCTTAAAACCTTACTAGGAATTAAAATCAACCCATAAGATTAATAGCTGTATATAGTCTAAACTGATTGGTGAGAAATCTAGCTCTTTGTCAGGCTTCTTGAAAAGAAAAAATGGTAACTGTATGGAGATTATGGAAAACTAAATTCCATATGCTCAAATTTCAATTCACAGAGTAGTCCAGAGACCAAGAAAAATCTGAAAATTTGTCCTTCCAAGTCACAGTTTTTGATTATCTTTAAAACTCAGTTGTTAATAATATGGTATACGCTAGTAAAATTTAAGTATCCTGAGTAGCTTGTCACTTGTGCTGACAAAGAAAAAGGATGTTGATTGTAGTGTCAGCATCAAAATTGCCTGAATGAATTTAGTCAGGAAGGCCAGCAGCAAGCTGTTATACCTCAGTTGCTTCATTATTTTAGAAGGCTTTAAAATTGCACATTTTATCTTGAAATAAGTAGCACTAACTTTGTTTACCAGAACACACTTTGAATCTTCTCTAAAATTAGTGATTTCACTCAATTAAAAACACAGCTCACTGGTGGTTCAGCTTAAGAGCTAACAAGAAAACAGTTGGCCTTTGATTATATTTTTTAACCTTTACCTTAAGAGAATCCAATGCAATTCTTTACATATCTGAAATTTTCACCACTTCTTCATTACCCTTTTAATAGGTTGCAGTATTCTACAGAGCCAGTCCCCGGCATAAATTGAAAATTATAAAGGTAAGTCTTCTAGAGGCTCAAATGCTGGACTGTTGCTGTGGCTATTGCCTGTGCTGCCTTTATTTAAACTATAATGTGCTACAGTGTGTCAAGATGAAATCAGATATGCATCTGATTTGGCAGTGAAGTGTACTTGAAAATATTACCTAGAAAAATTCATAGTGCCCACAAGGAATAGGTAGGTAACATTGTGCTTTTTTCTGTGTAGGGAGCTGGGGATTGATTGAGATTTTGTGTCACGTTGCAGTTGAATTGACTAGGAGCTTGAAAGAACCATATTTCTGATACTTGTCAGATGAGATAACAGGGAATGAATTTCAAGCCGTGTCTGTGGCAGTGCCTCTATTCAGAAGTTAACAAAAGAAGGTTGCAAAGAAGGAGGGACTCAGTGTAACAATTGGAACAATCAGAAAAGTAACAATAAAGAGAAGTCAAAACACTGAGACCATAGGGTGCATGCAAGACTTGTAAGAAGGTGATAATGGTAATATGGAAATACATTTTCTATCTTTCTCTAGAGGTTTTTTCTTTTGCCTAAAGGCAAATTTTAAATACCCTAGCTTTAAAATTTAGGCTGTGAATATAAGAACTGAAGTTTAACCCAAAATCTTGTGTAAAAGCTGTTTAGAACAGAAGCAGCTGTTTTTTTCTTTAGGACATTACAGTGCAACTATAAAAAATGGGGGAGGGGGAGCAGTGACACAAACCTTGAATCTAGAATAATTTTTATAGAATGGGTTATTTAAATCCCTGATTTAAGTTCTTTTCCCTCTCTTTAGTCCCTGCAAAATAATGGTGCCGTGGTAGCTATGACAGGAGATGGAGTGAATGATGCTGTTGCTCTGAAGGCTGCAGATATTGGTGTAGCCATGGGACAAACTGGAACAGATGTTTGTAAAGAGGCAGCAGATATGATCCTCGTGGATGATGATTTTCAGACAATAATGTAAGTGGCCTTTATGTACATATCTTGTACTATGTACATTCATGAGATGTTGCTTGGGTTAAACCAATAGAAGCTTCCCTGAACTTGTAAATGAGCTTGTAGCTGCTGTAAATGAGTTTTCTGCTCAGTCAGGAGTATTAGCATGTTTGAAAACATAACTGAGATGAAATTGTGAGTCTGTTAGCAGTTAGGAGATTTCGTTCAATTTTGTACTTCAGAAGCATAAAACTAATGAAAAAATGACAGAGCATTCCACTCGTGATTATGTAGATCTCTGTTTTCAATTCTTAAACGTGGTGATTTCAGAAAAGGAAAAAAATATTAACTATTTAGATAGCACAGGTGAAAATGGGCTATTAGTGTCTGGTAACCAGCTGTTTGTACTTGTTCAATTTTTGGTTGGTGTATTTCAAAAAGAGCTTAGCTAAACTTTTCCTATTTTGACTTTAATTCATCTGACTTTTGAAGGTAGTGATTGTTGACAGAGCTGAACTGCTGTCTGGCGAAATAGCCTTCATTTTGAAATTATGCATCAGTCTCAGAACACTTCAGTTCCAAAGTATGACATTTAACCCTTGGAAAGAAGTGAAATACAGAAGTACAGTATAAGAAAATCTACCTATGTATGTCAGAATCTACCTATGTATGTCAGAAGATGATCTGAGGTTGTCACACTAATTCAGCCAACAAAAATGTGCTGTTATGCAAAAACATAACAGAGAAGGGAATAATTTTAACATAGGCAGAAGAGTACATAGGAAGGACGTCTGTAGTAAGTACTTTACACGGGCTTGGTGAGGTTTTTGCTGGACTGTGTTATCCACTTTTGCTCATGTCATCAGGAGAGTTCTCAATAGGAGAGAGAAAAGAGTGGTGAATGCTAAGGAAAAAAAGAAGCATGAACTTTCATAGTTTTACATATTTTCCCCACCCTTTTAAATATTTTTAAGGTACCAAAGGAATGCTGTTCATTTATTGGAGGAGTGTAAGAAAAAAATCAATTTTATTTGCAGCAAAGTAGGCTTGATTTGGGTACCAGAAAATCCTTTCTCACTGCAGTAATTGTGATAATGTGATAGGCAAGTTGTGACACATACTAGGGGTTGTGAAGATGGTCTGTACATATTTCATTCTGGTACAGGAAGAATACATGGTCCTCTAAAGCCATGCTGTATTTCTGTGCCTTTTTAAAGTGTGTGTGGGGAGGAGTTGTTGGCTTTTTGGGTTTTGTTGGTTTTTGTTTTATTTTTTTTTTAATTATCCGACTTGATTTAGAAGGATCAAGGATGATGGTAAATTTTGAACATAGAGGAGATCTCACTCTAATAATTACATTTTCAAAGTTAAGCATCTGGAAAAATAACTTGTGATTATTCACAATCACAGAATAGTTTGGGTTCTTATAGTCAAGTTGAAAAACAATGACTGCCAAAGTTAAAAGAACCTTAGCTCCATTTGTTTCTTGCTGGTTTTATTGGTGCTTAAATTAATAGCTTCTTTTGTTTGCTTTAAGCTTTTTTGGCAGTAGATTCATTTGTCTTGTAATGTAATCTCTGTTTTTAATTGCAGGTCTGCAATTGAAGAGGGTAAAGGAATTTATAATAATATAAAAAATTTTGTTAGATTTCAACTGAGCACGTAAGTTTGAAAAGCTGTCAGTATCAGAAGTTTCTTGTGAATGAATCAAGCATGAAGCAGATGCATAAATTCATGTTAATACTGTAAATTTCGAGTAGGATGCTGATATACTGTGCTTTTGAGTTTTCACTATTTTGTGTTTGGTGGCTTGTTTTATTTTTAAAGACCCAGAAGGTAGTGCGATAAACAGACATGTAACTTTGTCACAGTTCTTCCTGTTGAGATGTGTGAAGTGAGTTACTGAAGGGATAATGAGAAACAGCAGAGCTGTCTTTGGGTCCCTGTTTAAATGACAAGCTCATAGTCAGTCCCTCCTTACCCAGTGCATGTATTCAAATGGAGGAAAACAGGGAATCAGGAAGTTAGTTTTTCTGAAATCCATGTAGTGGTGTGTGGAACGAGCTAACTATATGAAGCTGACTTCCCTTTCTTTTACACAAGGATTCATGTGCTAGCTGCATAATGTGTATGTAAGGCAAGAGGACAAGAGTTTATTGAGCCTTAGTTTCAAATTTTGTGTGAGTTTATCTTATTGGATCTGGACTCAGGGACATGTTTTTTCTCTTCACCCTGTTGTTCGTGTACTTTTTTGAAGCCTTCATGACATTTCAGAATGGTCTGAAATTTGCAGAAGTTTAAAAACCAAACAAACAACCAAATCTAAAACCTTTCAGTATTATCAGGTGTCCTGTCTAGTCTTACCAAGACTAGAGTAGGAATCTACTGCTGAAAAATAATGAAAAACAGATGTTCTAAGAAAGTGTGCTTACCTGTTTTTGATTAATCAGTTACTTGTTGTTTTTTTCTGTCTCTCTTTACAGGGAGAGCATAATAGGGTTCAGTACAGTGCTAAATTTGGAGTAATTGTAAGCCTTGCTTTATTCTTCTTGGTTATGAAACCTCTTAATCTTGCACTGAGAGCAAGTAGTGCATACTTGTTTACAGAGGTTTCTAATGCTGAACTTGCAGCCGGCTAATCTGTTTTTCAGTCTTTGGCCTGGCCTTCTCATCTTGCTAGTAATGAGGAGTGGTTGTAGGTATTTTTAGGGAGCTTGAGTAGTACCTTGGCTTGACTGATCAGGCAAACCAGGGACAGGTGCACAGAGTGAGTTTGTTTACATCAGGAGGGGAAAAGCAGTTTATTTTTCAAACCCACATTTTGAAATTCCACTTTTGGCACAAGAAAACTATAGGACCCAGTCCCCATAAAGAAATCAATTAGGTGATGGTGAGTGATAATTCTGAAGTGTTACCTAAAAGTTTGGGAGGTTTTAAAATGCAAATTTGCTGCCTTTTATTGCCAGAACAATGCTGTTTTAAATAAGGACTGTGTCAGAATGAGTATTCTAAAGGATTTCATGCTCTACCTTTAAAGTTTGACTTAATGTCTGTCATGATTCACACTGTCAAAATATGTATCCACTCCTAAACAGTTGAAATGTTGATTACAAAGCAGTTATCAGTGGATCTTTGGAAATGTTCAATGCTGACAGTTGTAAAAATGGATTCTTTCAACAGGAGTATAGCAGCACTGACTTTAATCTCACTGGCTACATTAATGAACTTTCCTAATCCTCTCAATGCCATGCAGATCTTATGGATCAATATTATTATGGATGGACCTCCAGCTCAAAGGTAAGTAATTACTCTTAACTCTGTTAGGTTTTGTAGTCCTTTTATTTCAACAAGGGAAATGGTTGCTCATAAAGGAAACTGTGAAGTGTTAAACTTCACTGAGATGTTTCAGAAATAGCAAACTTTTCTCTACAACTCCCTGAAACGTGGAGGTAGTCAGTTGAGGGTTGGTCTCTTTCTCCAGGCAGCAAATGACAGAATGAGAGGACACAGCTTTAAGCTGTGCCAAGGGAAATGTAGGTTGGGTATTAGGAAACAGTTTTTTACAGAAACAGTGATAAAGTACTGGAGTGGTCTCTGCCCAGAGAGGTGGTGGAGTCATCATCCCTGGATGTGTTTAAAAAAAGGTTGGTTGTGGCACTCAGTGCCATGGTTTAGTTGAGGTGTCAGGGCATGGGTTGGATGTGATGATCTTGAAGGTCTCTTCCAACCCAGTCATTCTGTGTGATTCTGTGTGAACTTTCTCTGTGAACTTCGATGTTTGTAGTATGTAACTCTGTTAATTCTATTTCGTTTGTTAGTTATATGGGCACAGCAAGGATATCTAAAGATCCTTAGCTATGCCCATGAAACTTGCATGCAGGGTTCTGGCTTCCCTCTGGGCTCTTCCTCTGACCCTCTTCACTACCAGTAGATGGTGGGGTGAGAGATGGTGAGGAGCTAGCATTAAATCCTCTTTTTCTCAACTCAGACAATTGAATCCTTAAGTTAGAAGCAGTGAATTAATTTTATGATGATAAAAATGTAAAATGTTCTTTTAAGCCTTGGGGTGGAGCCTGTGGATAAAGATATTATTCGAAAACCTCCAAGAAATCTGAAGGACAGCATTCTGACCAAAAACCTGATCATTAAAATACTGGTTTCATCAATAATTATCGTCTGTGGAACACTGTTCGTCTTCTGGAGAGAGGTATGACAAAAGTATAAAACTTAGAGCACTAACAACCTAATTTAAAAGAAATCCTTTTTATAACAGCAGTTGGAATTCAGAGTTAATATGAACTTAGTGAGTTTTGACCATGCTTATTTAATACTAGCAGAGTAGAGTGGAATATTTTCAAAACAGTTGCTGAAAAGTGAAATACAGTTTTCCTCCCCAGTCTCTACTTTAACATAGACTTTTTCAGGTTGCAAATCTAGTTTGGAAACTTTGCCCATAGAAAGTAATTATGTAAATCTTTTAACCAGATTATTATGAAACAGCCATTTGACTTTGTTTTCCCAGTAGAGAAAAATATTGTGTGAACATTTGGTAGCGCATCATAGAATTCCTGCTATTCCATGTGCTAGAATAAATGTTGGTCAGGAGGCTTCATTTAATCATGGCTTGGACTTACAAATTTTTATAAATTAGAGGAGATTTCATGTATGATTTAATAAATCAGCTTGGGGCAGACAACTCCCTTTTGCTTTCATTCCCTAACTGGTAAAACTCATTGTAGAATTATTGTAATAATTTTGTTTAATTGACTTTGTTTAATTGTGAGGGTTTTAAGCATGCTAAAGCCATTTCATTTTATTTTGTTGGCAGTTAAGAGACAATGTAATAACACCACGAGATACAACCATGACTTTCACCTGTTTTGTATTTTTTGATATGTTCAATGCTTTGAGTTCTAGATCTCAGGTAAGTGATTCATACTGTCCATTTACACAGTATTAACACAATAATCAGTTTTCTTTGAGGGAAGATCTTGCTGTGTTTGTTTCAAGTGTTTTCCTGCAGATTTGCTTTACATCTGCTGTTAAGCTCAGTGTTTCATGTATTTAATAGGTAGGTAATTCTTAAACTACAGATAAATTAATTACTTAATTTGTTTACATGGTGGTGTCCTGACAAAAGCAAGAAAGTTGTTATTAAGAGCTGAAGTGTGATGGTCCTTTGTATTGCTGTGTATACTTAGTTGTTTTTTTTTTCTGTTCCTGGAAATTCTGTCAGTTCAGCAGCCTTACCAAAATGTGAAAATTCTTGAAGGCCCATAGTCCAAGGAAAATTTCTGAGACTGTTCTGTACTTTTTAATCTGTGAATATTTTTTTTCATTTTAAGGAAACAAGTCTGAAATTCTGTGGTAGTATATATTACTGCATTTACTGTAATTTGCAGTCTTAATCTGTTATGGAATTGTGTAGGGGTAACCTTTTCCTGGTGAACTGTACTTGTAGAATAGTGAGATCAATATACAAGTTCTTGACTATGAAGACAAGACTTGTACTCTGTTTACCAGGGATAAAATACAATTAGCCTGTTCAAGAACTTGTTCTGGATTATCTAAGAGGTCAACAGTAATATTTTATATTTTGCTAGAAGTCTGGATGAAAAGAAATTGTAGTTTCATGTCTAGATAGTTAAGATTGCATGTACTTTGTAACATATAATTGTTTTTACAGACAAAATCTGTGTTTGAGATTGGACTTTGCAGTAACAAAATGTTCTGCTATGCTGTCCTTGGATCTATAATGGGGCAGTTATTGGTCATTTACTTTCCTCCACTTCAGAAAGTTTTCCAAACAGAGAGCCTGAGTGTCTTGGGTAAGAACTGTTCCCTTTTCAAAACTGTTCTTTAAGGATTAATTTATGAACATAACTTTATAAAAGTGTAAGAGCACTTTCTGGCTGTTTGCATACAACAGGAGCACAAAGCCTGCTGATGCTTTTTGTTTCATGATTTTTTTTTTTTTTTTTAGTTTTTTGAATTGCTCTAGAAGTTTTCTTTGGGAACCATGATTTAAATGCATATGGTACATAACTGATCAGTGTGTTCTTAAATTTTTATAAAGTGCTTATTTATTTGGGAGTTTTTAATATAAATTTTGTTGCTGGCAAAATTATTTACTTTGTAGGTTTCTGAGCACTGCTAATTTAACCAGTTCACAAATTTTTTTCTCTAAATATAAACACCTTACTTAGAAAGCCAATCCTTTAATATTGATTGCATTGTCTTAAGGTAAAGAAACAGGAGGATTTTAAAGAGTTATAGATATGTAATGCTGTTGGCCAAGTTTTATTACTTCTGTAGTTTTCTGGATTTAAGTGATTGTAATTAAATAAATTTATTTATTGTAGCATAATTTCTGATTATATTTATATTATTTTTTCAGAATTAAGTTAATTATTTTGCTGAAAATAAGTATATGAAATACTTTAAAAGCTTTTAATATCTTGTGTGTAGTTATGATTTGTGCATAAACCATGCATGTTAATCTTCTGGGCCTGCAAAGAATTGAATCTTGCTTCATTTCTCCTGAACTTTTCCAATGATTGGGAGAAAATTTGAAAGTCTTGTAAGTTGTCTTCTTTTTTAAGTCTCCCCTCAGCCTTAAATAGTAATTTTAAAGAAGGCGAATTATCTCTTCCAGATTTACTGTTTCTTCTGGGACTCACTTCCTCTGTGTGCATAGTGACTGAGCTAATAAAGAAGTTTGAAAGAAGCAAGGAAAAGATCCAGAAACGTGGAAGTTCTTCTTCATCAACTTCGTCTTTTCTTGATGTATGATGCATATTGCATTCTTGTGTTTGCAAACTTAGCGATTGCTGTCTAAAGATGTTGGAGAAAGCAAAACACTATCTGGAGGATAAAGAAATCCTGAGGGCTTTTGACAAGTCCTTTGTTTCACTGGCTAATGAGGAACTTCATGTTTCAAGACTGTTTAGAATTTAACTTCCAGCTGTGGAAGTAACAAATGAAATTATGCAACTTTGGTAACATTTTTCCTCAAACATAAATTTACTTTTAAGATTGAATGGTATTGTGGGGGGGAGGGGGCAGGGGTTAATTTAAAGAAAGATCTAAGCCCAAGTCCCATTTTCTGCACTTAAAAGATATAACTGTGTAAAATCCTTCTCTTAGATATAAATATTTTAGTTTGTTTTTATTTAAAGCATTGTACTATTCTACTTTTATGGTGGTGGGACTTTGCTACTAATACAAGGATAAAAATATTTCAGAGGCATTCCACTGGGTTTAGAGTCTGTCACAAGAGTGCCATATTCTAGCTACTGTATTTATTTACTTTATCCTGCAATGTGTAAGCGGCTCAAGTACCTTGTGCTACAGTTTTTTTGTATCCCAAGTTTGGGTTTTTTTTTGCACAGGATGTGACCGCTGTTGGATCACTGTTTTTCTTTTCTTTTTCTGTGATTGAAAAGCCTATACTGCAATTTGAAGTAAATGTTTGCTTTTCTTATACTTCTGTTGTCTCTTTGTTTTAAAAGAAACTGGCATTTACACCAAATGAACAAGCTTGTTTTGATATCATTACAGATACAGGCTTTGTTTCATGTCTAGTTCCATATTGACTTTAGCTTATGACTGTGAGTTCACTTGAGTGATTTATAAGACAGTAATATGGAAATTATTTGTAGTGTACTGAATTAGAAAATTAATGCAATATATTATTCAATTTCCTCACTGGGCAAAATAATCCCATCCCTCTCTCAAAGAAGCTTCATTTTTCTTCCTGTTCATTAAAAACCCCTGTTTTCCTAGTAGGGTAACCTTGAATTTTAACCTACAGAATTACTTTTGGAGCTAGAAAAGCATTATAGTAGATTGTTTTGATATTGTAAAATTATTTTAATATATTACAATGTCTGAATACTCTAATATTCACTAGTTGGAAATAGTGCTTTTCCTCAAAATAGTCTTGCCCTGTTGTCATCAGTGTCATCATCCTTTCAGGAAATGCAGGGAACTATCACCTAAAGCATGTTGAAAAGAGGATGTCTAAAGATTGCTTGGGGAGGTCAAAGACACAGTGGCATCTCTTTCCCTTGTAAAGCTGTGCATGTGCATCTCTCCTCACTGTAGCCTGAAAATGTGGCAGTGGCATTGGTTCTGGCCCACACTGTCACAGTGCTCATCCTGTCATTTGAGGAGGAATTGTCATCAACAGACACTGGGATATTTCTGCACTTGCCATTGTGACTTGGCCCACATTGGTGCAGTATGAATTTCTCTGCTAATGTTACTGGAATTGTTTTCTTCTTTTTGCCTGTGGGATTCCTAGACTTTGCCAGGAAATGGAGCTGCAGACAGGGCATGAATACCCATTCAGTCCGCTTTATACATGCGGTTCATCCTTGGCTCCTCCTGACCCTCAGTATGTCCATAATACCTGGACTACCAATGTCTGGAGATGTGACTGTGTAAAGACAAAGATCCTGTTGGCCCTCAAAGATCACTTGGCCTTCCTCTCTTCCTGGGGTTGTTACCACTGAGCTGGGAGGGCCTGAACAACATGACCTCTTACAGAAATGCTCTTGTGTCTTCAAGTGAAAGTTTCTTACTTGCAGCAGTTCTGCCTTTCAGAAGTTGGACAAATTTGACAGCTGTTGAACAATTACTGTCTTTGGAAAGTAGGGCTGTGGCTGTTCAATACTGTAGCGTTTTCAGTAGTTCAATACAATTTCAGAACACTACATTAATAAAATCCTTAGTATTCATTAATAAAGACAGATAGTAAAAGCTGG
The DNA here is from genome assembly GCF_014805655.1 of Passer montanus. NCBI lineage: Eukaryota > Metazoa > Chordata > Aves > Passeriformes > Passeridae > Passer > Passer montanus. The sequence continues at coordinate 1,660,004 of NW_024356505.1, read as the reverse complement.
CAGTGCATGCTGATGAAGAATCTTGAACAAATTTTGATTTTGTGAAGGGACAGCAGCTATACCTTTCACATAATATGTCTTATCTTGTGGTTGATATTCTTCCATGGGATTTAACTGCTTTGTGCTCTGCTCTTGGTCTTGGAGTCCCAGAATCTAGGTAAGTACACAGGAATGCTAGATTGTTGTCTTAGCTTGGAAGTATCATTGCCAAGTCTTTAAACAAGTGTTACCAAGTGCCCCTTTTCCAGCACAAGTCCCACTTTCTGAATTAGATGCATCATTCTAGACAAATAAAATTTCAGTCTCTTAAGGACAATTTTGCCTTATTGCAGGGTGGGCTTAGTTGAATGTAGTTCAGTTAAATTTGCTAGAAGTTTTGGTGCTGTGTTTTCCAATGGAAGGAAAAAATACTAACACGTAATAAATCTAGTGAAATGTCATTATATATAAAACATGCCTGGACTGAATTCCATTGCAGTTATTTTGGCTCATCTTGTGATTCATTACCACTTTACAGCAGGTTTGAGAGATTTTTTTCCCAGAGCAGTTGAATCAATAGTGGGAACTTCCCATAAAAATTAAGAGACATTTCTTATGGGGTAGAAATAAGCAACAGCTGAGGAATTTACTTGCTTCTACTGAAGCATGGAATAAAGAATTTGGTTTTAGTAAGTAAAGGCCCTTCATTTTTAAATTTTCCTACAAAGAAGATGGAAGACCTTTAATAAGTCAAAAAGGAAAACTGCAATACTTTAAATTCTGCATGGTAACCCTAGAATCAGTAATTGTTTTCTTCAGCCTACAGGACTGGATTTTGCAATGAGTGTGTATAATTTTATTAGCAATAACGAACAACTTAATTCTGCATTGAGAACATATTTCTACAACAGTAATTATTAATTCTTAGTTGAGTCAGCTTTCCCAAAGGTATTCTCAAAATGCCATGTTGTCATAGCGTGTTTTTATCTCAAAGTAGAATATTTGACCTTATTCTAGTCTTCTGAAGGATCAAATTGAAAATATTACTTCTTATCAAGTCTCAAGAATTTTTACAATCTTCAGCAGTTTTCTGATGTGGGATTCAGAGTAAATGAAGATCTCTCTTCTCACCAGGAATAATAAAGTGGAATCAAATCCACTCGTATCTTTATATTTAAGACTTATTTTGCATGTGACTATTTCTGATGATTAAAAACTCTTAGGAAATTACAAGCTTGGTAAAATAAAATATATGGGCTCATAATGGAGAAGAGGATGGTTTAGACAATTAAGAATTTCAGTTTTAGTTAGTCAAATCAGTAACTGTAACCTGTTTCAACTTTTATTCAAAAGTCATCTGATGGAAATGTGATGCTGTACACAGAAACCTGTAGAGAAATGGGTTGTGAGGTTCTGGCTTGTGTGGTTGGGTGTACGTGCCATCTGCTGGTAGTTCAGCAAGTAGCAGCTTTTGTCCTGGAAAGAAAGTTACATCTTGGCTGTATCTCAAACATAGTTTTCTCTTTAATGTAACATCTCATAGATCTATTCTTTTCTCATTGACTATATTTGGGCAGTATCAACACTCAGCTGTACAATATAGGAGATCTTGCCTCTAAATCCTAAGATATGGTGAGTTATTTCCATGGGAACAGAGGTAACAGGGAGCATAAGCAGGACTGAAAACTTGAGCACACAATGCAGGAATCAGGCTTGAATTCTGTTAAGTTATGGGCAAAACTTTGATGATTAGAGGTGGAAGTCATGATTCTCCTAAATGCCAGAAAAGATATGTGGATTCTTGAGAAGAAAAACCACAAATGTAACTATGTTTTACATAGGGAAAACCAATAGTTTAATAAGAAAAGTATGTATATAAATTGACTAATTATACTGGAAAGTTTGCTAATGCAAAGAACTAAGGAATAGATGATGTAGGATTAAAAAAATACTGTTTTTCAGTATTACTGTGTAGATAGCTAAGGTTTATCAAGTAATTAGTGTACATAGGGGAAGTCAGAACAGGTCTGGTTTTTAATATAGCCATTGTATAAAGAATAAGAGTGACAACAGCTTTAATAGCAGAGGATTGTACACAATTACTGTGACAGTGACTGAGAATTAGCAAACCTGTAGAAACTTGCTCCCATGTGACAGCTTTGTGTGTGCATGTAACTCTTTAACACATCACAGAGGGAAGGGGGAGAAATAAGATCTGAAGTTTCTCCCTGTGTATTGTCAGAACCTGTAATACTGCAAGCACAACTTACTCAGTTGTCACTGAACAAAGCTACCTCTCCCTGCAAGTAAAAGTACTCCATCAGTAATGCCTGATTTTACAGTATTTTTAAACCTGCCAGTTTCTATTTTACTCTCAACTGTTAGACTGTGACCACTGTGTTCCTCAAACACAAACTTGAAAGTTGGATTTTCTGTAAATGAAGTGTTCAGGGAGATGAGGCAGAGCCAACTATAAATGTTCAGGAAAAGAATTCCTCTATAATAGTCCTGCTTTCAAATGCTAAACAACTTTGCTCTCATTTTCAATTGGACTGATACCCTTAAAGAAAAACAAAACACCACAACTTTTAGACAGCATTTCTTTTATGCAAATGTAAGTTACAAAATGTAAAGTTACAAAGTGTAAGTTACAAAAAGGTAAATAAAAATCCCCTGAAGTAAGGTTTTTGGTAAAGATTGAATCAGGAACTTGTGTGAAAACAGTTGAGCAAATTCCAATACAGTCACATATTTTACTGTTACTCCTTTCATCAGCATGGCATTAGAAGTTATAGTGCTTTCAGTCATCCACTTCCAGTGCTGCAAACCTATTAACATTGCATAAATGCCGAGTTTCTGGCACAGCACGTTGGGTGGCTGTTTTTTTCTTACTAGATGCTTTCCTCTTTTTGCAGGACTCTGATCTGGTCTTGGTCATCTGAAAGAAGTCTGGAGAGACCATTGACTCCACTGTATTTAACAAAACCAGATAAAGCTGAGCCATTTTTGGAGATAAGAGAAACAGATTTTCCACTGAAGGTGCTGATTTAAGCTCTTGATACAGTCTGTGCACAAGGGTCCCAGTGTAAAGCCTGCTCAAAAGAAGGAGAGAATCTGCATTTAGAATTGCACCTCAATAGGTCAGGTACAGAAACATGTTGCTTGATGACAAAAACATACAATATCCAACTCCTATGCTAAATGTATTTTTCTGTATAAAAAGTGCTGTTTCTTTATAACTCCTTTAAAGAAGGGAGTTTTGCTTCAAGTACTGGCCAAAGGAGTTTGACAGAGAAAATGAAACATGTTAATACATTCATTCAATCGGGGGCTTGTGTGGAAAGCAGATCTCTGGAACAATCTTACCTACTTAGGTCTGGCTCAGAGAGAGGACTACCAAGTAGCTGGTTGAGATACAATCCCATCTGAAGACAGCACTGCCACTGGCAAAAACTGTGTGCAGCATCTAAATCAAAGTCGTTATTCTGCAATTTCTTTTCCTTCCATTTTAGAAATTCGTTATATGCAAAGCTGTCATCTTCAGCAGGTGGAACGGTGGGATCTAGGTCATAAATAAAAAAATAACTCAGAAATAAATGTTCTGCTGTGAACAGTACAAGAGGTATCTGCAATATGTCTTCTCCCTGGTTCTGCATGAAAGGAGGGTGTAGCCCAGGAGGGGGTGGGGTCTCTTCTCCCAGGTAACAAATGATAGGGCAAGGAGAAATGGCCTTAAGTTGCACCAGGGGAGGTTTAGCTTGGACATTAGGAGGAATTTCTTCACAGAAAGGGTGATTAGACACTGGAAAGGGCTGCCCAAGGAGGTGGTGGAGTCATTGTCCCTGGAGGTGTTTAAGGAAAGACTGGATGTGGCACTCACTGCCATGGTCTGGTTGACAGGGTGGTGTTTGCTCAGTCAGGGGTCGGACTCTGTGATCTCCGAGGTCTCTTCCAACCTAATTGGTTCTGTGTGATCAAATCCAAACAAGTTTTACATCTCACTACAACCTATGTGGAAACCCTGTCAGTCTGGTTTCAAAAACCAGAACCTAAAGAAACTGTATAAGCCTGGCATGCATTGTCTTTGCCATCAAATAAAGGACTCGTGGAGGAAATGCCCATAGCCCTAACAGGTATAAATATTACTGAAGCAATTTCTGTGATTATTTAATACTTTCAAATTTGCAATGCATAGGCAGAAAAAGTGTGCCTGGGCAACTCAGCGTTTTTAAGTACAAATGTTTTTAGAAAGACTCATAAGCAAAAAAAATATTAGAATGCTTCAACAGTAGTTTTTTAATGCTGAGTACGTTAAGCATATTTTTTGACTTTTATATCTGAATTAATATTTTGATCCTTAAGAAAGTACTTATGAATGCAAATTAATGTTTTGCAATGTGGTAAAGTACTGTTTTACCTATATAAAATGTTAAATTGATGGTTAGCACTTTTTCTTCGTGCATATCAATGCATAGAGCGTGACACCTCAGCATATAGTCTAAATCAAGGCTAATTCCTCTAAATTTGGACAATGCCCTGTAAGTGTGGAAAAATGAATTATGATCTGCATTTTTGTAGCAGCTTTATCACCTGAAACTGTATTCTTTAGAGACATACCTGGATCATCAGTTATCCTCTGCAGTTCTTCAGAAACTATCATTAGAAGCAGAGCCTTTAATTGGTTCAGCTTAACTTTGGGTTCTGAACGACGTATCCAGTAACATGTTACAGCAACAGGGAGCTGTAAATGACTTGGGATAGGTTCTAGGAAACTCATTTTCACTCCCAGAGTCTCCAGCAAAAGCATCTGACAGCATGAAACAGGCACCTGAAAATAAATTTAAAAATTGTAGCTAAGAGACTTGATCTGTTGCGAGCAATTTCTAAAAGACCAATAAGTTTCTGGTTAAATTAGTTACCACTATAGGTTTTTGATTAAAAATTATTGAAGTTTCATAGATGTTCTGAACAGGAAGTATTTTTTTACATACTACTTAAGACTTAAAAATTACACAGTTAAACATCAGGTAGAAAGAGAAAAGTAACTGGTAAGTAATTAATTCCTACCACATGTTCCCTTTTTGCTGAGCCATTTAACTCCCAGAAAATGGTGTTATCAACTTTGTCCATAACTTCATGCATGCCAAATTGGAGCAAGCTGTTCAGCTGCAATCTGAGTGCTTTGTAAACCTTGATTAGGATTGTTTTGCCTACTCTCAGGCAGACATTCCCACAGCAGTAGAGCAACTGAAGTCAGTTTTGCCTGGAGCACTATAAATGCTGAACATTTCTTCTTCTAACCTTTTGTTCAACTGATAATTCCCATATATTCACCAAGGAAAGTTGTTGTAGTAGCAAAGCTCAAATTCATTAAACAAACAGCACACACACCAAGGTTGAAGTAAGGTGTCATTAATGTCTTTTAACATGAAACTTGATTTTCTGAAACTCTTAAGTGTTGTGTATTGTTTAAAAGGCGTGTGCCAATAACCTGTGTAAAATAACCTGTACTTTGGACCCACAGCTATCTGTAGCACTTCATGGGTGTGCAGCAGTGATAGACTTGGTTCCTCTACAAAGGAGCCACCAGCAAGTGACTCAAACATTCAGCACTGCCCACGCACAGATGTGTCAACAGTCAATCGACGCCAGAATGGACAGAGCTATGTGCCTTAAACGTCTGTATACAAAATCTCAGTTATGCAACTTCGAGAATGGGAGATTATTTCCCATTATGGCAAGAGTTGCAGTCTTAATCATTACAATTTACATAAAAGTGCTACAGTGGTGACTGGAACTAGTCTAGCACAACTTTCCTGTGGTTTTCAGGTGCTCTTCTGCTCTGTCTGGCAAGCATCAGAGCCATGTTAGCAGGAGCAGGTAAAGGAGTTTACTCGGGGCAGGTAAAACTGCTGGGCAGCTGCAACATTCACACTTGAAATAATGACTTCTAGTGAAAAGGCAAGGGTCAGATTTTGTTTCAGAACACTGCTCTGAAACATTATACAGCTTGATCAAATACAAATTAGGTTTTGTAGTGTAAAAATTGGACTTTCCTAAACTACACGAAACTGAATTCTTTCCCCCCCAAAAAAACCCAAGTATTTGTGTAACAAAATACAAAGGATGAAACAAGGGCTTCCAATGGAAAATGCAAGGAGTATTGTATATACACACACACACACACTACAACTTCTCATATAATTTGTCTGGGTACACTTGGAGGGAGCAGGAAGGAAAGGAGATGAAGACAACCTGATGTAGCTTCTTAAATATCACAGATACTTCTGTGTTAAGTAGTTACTAAATGAAGTGGCTTGGTTCAGACATCACATTTAGTGGCCAGATGGCAAACGTGTGTCCCAACTATCACTCGTGAAACACTGTTAACTATGATCTGTTGTGACAATCATTTACCTCCATTAACTTGTCCAAAGGAAAACGATCATCACAAAAATCTGGGGGTAGGCTTGCTGCTTGAACAAATGATTTTTTAAGTGTCTTTTGGCATCTGTCAAATTCACATACAATGGGCAGCTCGTTGGTCTGCTTACTCGGAGAAGCATCTTCAGTACTGTGAGATACTCTCAGAAGCAGTCCATAGATAACTTGTCGGATGGGCAGAGCTGTGCTATGAGCACTGGGTCTCTGCATGTTCTCCACCTGAACGCGGAGGAAGGTACTTCTAAGTATCAGGGCATTGATGACGAATGGGGCCAGCTTACCTTTCGCCAAAGCATCAAGTACCCACTGCGGTACGTCTGCTTTCCTGGCAGCCTCGCACTCATAGCTCCCGTTCTGAAAGAAGTCCTCAAGATTCACGTCGGACGGAGCATAGTCCTCCATTGAAGCGCACAGAAGCTCCCGTATTTCTTCCCTCTGGTGTTTCTTGAGGTATTTCAGCACGTTGTCGACGGCCTCGGCGGGCTCGGCAAACTGCGCCAGCCACTTCAGCAGCCCCTGGAGGCGGAGGTGCTTCCCGCCCCGGCCGGCCGCGCAGGGCCTCGGCAGGCGCACCTTGCTGAAGAACGCCTCCAGCGCTTCCAGGCCCACGAAGTCGTTCCCGTGCATGACGGCGAAGAGCGGGAGCAGCGCCTTGCTCAGGCGCCCGAAGTGCCCGCAGAACCTCTCTGCGGAGAAGCAGCGGGCGGGCACGTAGCATCCCTGCGGCGCGCCGGCGCGCACGCTCTGCCACTGGAAGTGGGACAGCGGGCAGTAGCCGCCCGCCAGGTCGAACACGAAGAAGTCGCTGTCGAGGGAGAGCACGGGGCAGCCCCAGCGGTTGGCCAGCCCGGCGATCTCCCGGTCGGCCTCGGCGAAGCACTGCACGAAGGGCACGGCGAGCCGGCGCAGCGCCTGCACGAAGGCCTCGCGGGTGAGCAGCGGCGCCAGGCAGCCGCCGCCGCCGCGGCACAGCCCGTGCGCCGCCCGCAGCTGCTCGGCGGCGCGGCGCCGCAGCGTCGGCAGCTTCCTGTCCTCGGCGCCGCGCCCGCCGTCCAGCACCACGAAGGGCGCGACGCCGCAGGCCCGCAGGGCGCCGAAGAAGTCGCGCACGGCCGCGGCGAAGGCGCCGTAGTCGCCGCCGCGTCGGAAGTCGGCGTCGGGCGCGAAGCAGAGGCGGTGGTAGAGGCTGCTGCCGTCGATGACCAGCTTGGTGTCGCGCACCCGCAGCTCGGTGAAGAACACCCCGCGCTCCTCCACGAAGCCCGTGAGGCCCTGGACGCCCATGGCGCCGGAAGCGGGGCCGGCAGTGACACGCGCGGCCCTCCCATCCCGGATCCGCTTCCTGCCGCTCCTCCCGCCCGCCGTCTCCTGGCGACGGGCCGGGAACGCCGGGAGCCCCGGGAAGTCCGGGCGCTGCCGCTCTGCCAGCGCCAGGCCTGCCCCAGGGAACACGGGGCACCCCGGGCAGCGCAGCCCCGCCGCCGGGACGGGCGCTGGAGCGGCTCTGGGCAGTGCCGCCCGTCCCGGAGGGGTGAGGAACGGGAACGCCGCCCTCGCTCCTTGCTGTGCGGGAGTGTGGGTGCTAGCTGGTGTTCTGAGCCTCACACAGTCCTGAAACGAGGTAATAACACCCCTGAGGTTGTGCTAGGGGATCTCGGCTTCCCGAATGTGCGCCAGGGAGATGCTAAATTTGACGGTCGAGTACATTTGACCCCGTTTTGCCATCACCCTCAAACTCCTTTGCTACCAGTACTAATAATAAAATTTAGTTATCATTTTTCTAGGAACAGTAAAAAACTGAGCTAAGTGAGGTGATGTCACTTTAGCCTTTGGTATTTTAAAGAAGTTGCAGAAAAGAAGAATGGAGCCAGTGCTAAAAAGTTAATTTTATATATATTTTTTTTCCATGAAGGAAAAAAAAAAAAGAAAATAATTTTCTTGGGTTTTTTTGGTGGTTTTTTTTTGTTTTTTGGTTTTTTTTTTAATAATTTTAAAAACATATAAAGGCTGGTGAAGTCAGCAGCAACAGCAAAAAAAAAAAAATCAAGGTGGTAAATACTGAAGATATTTAGAGCTAAAGACTTTAGAATTTGTGCTGCGGGGGGTGGAGAGTGGCAAATGTTAATGTAACACAATGGTTCTTAAGGGATAAAAAGAAAACCTGATAAAATTGGAAAATGGCCTTGATTGGTAAAGGATTATCTTGGAAGCAGAAAATGTCAGAGTATTTTAGCTGTTGCTAAAGAAACCTGAAGGTTAATCTTTCTTACAGAAACTAAGAAAGGTCAGGGAAGAAGTTGAGATGGTTTGCACTCAGCCTGTGTAGGTGGCGCTATGAAACTCTAACCACCAACTTTCCTTTAGTTTGCAGCATGAAAAGGAAGATTTAACTCTAGCCAGGGAAAAAAATATTAAAAAATAGTGTTGCAGACAATGTAATTGCATTAGTTTGGTTGGCATCAGCACTCAACCTGGCTCTCTGGTTTGAGTGGGGTAGGAGAGGCTGTGTTTCATATACTTCTTGAAGGATCCATCAGTCTTATGGCTGAGTCAATCTTTAAGGTCTGTTGGCTCCTAAAAGGCATTTCTTTCAGATGCAGTGCTCAGCAATCCACCTCTTCTGTGCAATTAAAATGCGCCTGTGATGCCACAGTGGCAATTGCTGGCCCTTCCTTATAACACTCTTCAGCAGCAGACACTAAAGCATTTCACAGAGTTACATAATTATTACTATTATTATATAGGGAGGGAACTTGGGGCATAGAGAGTAAAAGGTGGGAAGCATTTTTAGAAAGCCCAGAAGTTAAACTCAGTGAACTACTTGATCTTAAGCATGGTTTTGTGGTGTAAAGATTGTCATACATTTCTAGGCCCAACTAAGTATGAAAATTTGAAGGTGAGCTAAGTGACTTCAGAAATAAAAAAAATTAGTATAGCTAGCTCAGCAGTTTTTCTAAGTGCAATTATTTCTAAAGGAATTTAAGAAGGCATGCATAACACAGCAGTTAGGAGAATAGAACACTAAATGAAAACTGCATAAACTTTCTAGAATTGGCAATATAATATTCTATGGAGTTCATCTTTCTGCCCTCCCCTCCTCTACACCTCAACATGATCCATTTGGGCTCCTTCAGACAGATTTGGAGTCACAGAGAAATTATTTTCTAGCTAACATTCTATCCTTAACATTGGCATTTCAAAATTTTTGTCAGTGTTGCTGAAAGAGAATAAAGAAACAGTATTAGGTCTACTGTAGTTTTAAAAACTTGCAGGGTTTGTATTGTTAAGATGTCTTGTGGTAATTAAAGTTTTTCTGTGTTTCATAACATGGTGACAGTGCAATGTCAGGCTTTTTGGTGTAGTGTGACAGCAGCTCAGCAGATGGGTATGAAAATAGGTTCTTGTGCCTACACACACACACAGTTTGTTGTTGCAAGATACAAATCTTTAATCTTAATTTAGGCTCTGCATTCATTCGGCAGAGAAGCCAGTGACTTGTAACCTAAAGTTGTACAGCTTTAAAAATTAGGCAGTTTGTCTTTGGTCTTCCAAAGCCACCACCATGACAATGAAAATCCCCTTTATGCGCTTGCCTTGGCCTTGAAATGATGTGGTGACCAAGGCCAGTGTGGGCCTGCTGCTCTGCAGTGCTGATGGATGGTAACAGCAGCACTGATCTTGCAAGACCTTTGCTTGCTCCACAGGATATTCCAGCAAAATGATACACGTAGCATTATATAAAGACCAAGTAATGAAAACAATGTTGTTATATGCAGTGAAACACTTCCCCTTTTTCGTTTGGAATGAGGAAGGCTGAACAAACAAAGTTACTCTAAGCTCAGGTTGAACTGTTGAAGACCACAGAAATGCCAGAGCTTGGCCTTTGCAGTCCTTATGTTTGCAGAATTAGGACCTTAATTAGACAAGAATTCCCAGCCAAAGCTAACTTGTTGGAAAGGTTGGAAAGGGGAGTCATGAAGGACACAGTGAAGGAGAAATGAACTTTGGGCAGAGTTATGTTTTATTGGAAGTCTTGCAGATTTTCTGTGAAACTAATTTGCAGAAGATACTACTAGTGAGTCATGGTGAAGCTGTGAGGTCAGCACAGGAACAGATGGTGAAATCTGAGGGGTAAATATAAGAGCAGAGAAAACAGAGATGGGAGACAAATTAAGAGTGGAGGTTATGCTTCAATATGTACAAAAATCTTGAAATTAACATCCTGAAATGCAGATATTTTTGGTGTCAGGTACTGCAGTGGTATAAAGACAGGTGGTGAGGAAGAGTGCCATATCCAGGGGAACTGTGCTATCAGCTTAGTGACTTAATTTAAGGTTCATTTAGAGGAAGACTGACTATGTCACATCTACATTATCTGGAGTTTGTTTATCAAGTCTGCTGCCCGTAGTTTAGCAGCTAGTGATTCCACTTAATTTGTGTTTGCTGCAAGCTGGGTACTGTAAACACTGCCGCAGAATTAAATGAGAAGTTTAGTAAGAATAATACATTGACAAATCAATATTTTTCTGTTTCAAGTGATTTCTGTGAACATCCATGGAAGAATAAAAGGATTTGAAAGCTACACCCTTGAGAAATTTGTGTAGTTTTTGTTGCACAGAGAAATGCTGAAATTTCAAGAAACTGCTAAGCATGTCACTGTTGCCAGATTTAATTCTGCTTGCTCAGATGCTGTGATTGCAAGAAGATACACTCTTCAGAGGAAACTTGGCAATGGAAGCTTTGGAAGTGTATATTTGGTTAATGACAGAAAAGCAAAACAAGGAGAAGAGTTGTAAGTAAACCCTTCACATGCTTTAAATAAAAATGTTTGGAACATATTTCTTGCATTGTGGATATTTTCTTTGTATTTGTGTCTCATCTCTCAGTTTGGTGTTATGTTACAACCTTAACTGTCTAACTTTAGTGAGGCTGTAAGGTAGAAGCAGATTTTTTTTTGGTAACGCTTAATTGGATGCTTTCAGGAATTGATTCTGTGTTACTGTAAAGACTCAGATTGTTGGAGGGGTCTGAAAAAACAACCTGTACAGTATCGATGACCTAGTTTTTATAACTGAATTGTCTGAATGCAACCTGAGAAGGAAGAGTTACAGAAATTCCAGTAAACACCTTTCTATTTGCTGTATACCTAACTGGTAGAAGGGTTGACTTTTTTTTTAATTGCCAGCAGATCTTGATATTTTTTTAGCTTGCCTGAATTTGGACAAGTCTCATCAGGTTTATTGATAAACTTTGGCTTTTGGGATCCTGAAGCCACAATGACACAAGAACATTTTCAGCGAGGTGACATTCCTGTGTGTGGGTTTGATGTTGGGTTTGTGGCTGGACTTCCTGTTGTGTGGAACTGTGTTTGTCTGTCTTGATACTTACACCAAGTGAAATTTAAGTATAAATGTTTTTTGTTTTATCCAAAAATATTTGTAAGGCTCTTTGTCCGAAGTCAGAAACATCTAATCAAGTTGGTCCTCAGCCAGAAATACATAATTCCTTTAAAAAGGGGGAGGGGTCCTGGTCCTTATTGATGGACATATTAATGAGCACTTACATGATTAAAGGGCTTTTTCTGATTCATTCGTGCCTCACTTTTGCTACTTATGGCTACACATTACTGGCAATATTGCTTTAATAAGAGTGTAACCAAGACATAATTCTGTCAATTGTTTTCCTTTTACATAAATCTGCAGCTTCTCAGGTCCTTGGATTAGGGTTAGGGTCCTCTAAGCTCTTAGCTTTTTTCACATGACTTAAACAGTTTTGACTGTCTCATAGCCTTAGCTACACTTTTTTTGAAAAAATGTTCTTTAATGAAATATTTCATTAAAACAAATAAAAAATATTTTTCGTTTTATTTTTATGTTAAAAGACATGGGGTGACAGGAACTACCTGAGCTTCTAAGATGCTTCAGAATTCAGCTGTTACTAAAGTAATTCTTAGAATATTAACTGTATAGTGAAATATGGGTCTTACACATTTGCTGCTATAGCACAACCTGCCAAACCTCAAAAACAAAGAACATGCCATGAGATTTTTAGTGGTTATTTTTATTTTTTTCTTAAGAATTTTGAGTGACTGCCTTGAAAAAAATTCACTGCCTGCAGCATTTCATGCCGGCATTTTGTTATGGATGAGCTTGAGTGTGTCCTCTGCTATCTTCAGGACAGAGACTGAATATCAAATGACATATTTTTGGTTTTAGTTTTAATTTTTTTATCAATCTCTTTTTGTGACCATAGTACAATAGAAATACACCAGCATTTAACTAGCCCAAGTGCTCTGAGATGTGCAATGCTGTGTTTAAGCCTTCCATCACGAGGGGGTGCTCTCCTATCACAGTTCATTCCTTCCTTTCCTCAAGCATGAATCAGCGAGGGGATCACCCAAATTTCTGCCACTTATATGCTAATGGATGACAAAAAATACTGTCCCAGCTGAGCACAAAAACACAGGTTATTTGTCATTATATTTATAATGATATAGAGTGTAGGATTTAGAAATGCTGGTTTCTTAAGGTGGTAAAATATGCTAGAAGTCACATTCTTGATCCTGCTTTCAGATAATCTCATATGGAACTGTACTGCTTGCTGCTTATGTTAGAGATATTTTTGAATGAAAATTTGTGTTAAAAAGAATGATCTTAATACAGCTCTGAAGGCACTTTCACTAAAAAACCCAAAAAACGAACCCACAAACAACACAACTGTGATCTCTGCAGAATTAGAATTCTATTTTTTATTGTTTCAGAGATGATCTAGAACGTGCTGAGATGAGTGTTATGTACAGTGTAAACTCAGCCACAGATAATTTCCTGAAAACTGCAGTAGTCTAAAGCACTATGAAAAAATGTAGGAATAAATCATAGGAGTACCAACTCCCAAGAAAAGTGACATAATGATACAGGAGCTGTTCTGGGATATCTTTCTTGATTTTCTATTAGTTCAATGTCTACAGAATGAGTTAATGCAGAGACTAACAGTGGTTATCATGTAATTTCAAGTATGCTCAGCAAAACTTCTGCATTATTCTAGAAACAGTTTTAGGTTGTGCCTTGTATTTTGTGACCTTTCAAGGATCATACCTGTAGTGAGTGGAGCATTATGCACAGAGTTGTTTCAGCTGGGAAGGAGAGAGAGTTGGTTATTTGGGCTATACCTCAAACAAACAGATTTATTTCACATAAGACTTTCAGGGCTGCTCAGGCCAGCAGTGTCTGCCTTTCTAAGAAGTACATGCCAGCTTCATGGTTCTCTCCAGTTCTTTGTATGAAGGGATAAGGATTGTTGACTTTCTCAGACCCATACTAGATCAGTATGATATGGTTGACTTGCCTAATCTATGAATAATAAGGTTATGAAATACCACAAGTATAGTACCATATGTAGATCCCTTACTACAAGTCCCTCTGTAGGGGGGGTGACTCCATCTGTCCCCGCACTGTATGACACATTACTTCCTGTTGCTTTAACTTCCTAACTGGTTTTGGTTGGTTTTTTGGTTTTGTGTGTTCTTTTTGGGGTTTGGATTTTGGTGGATTTTATTTTTTTGTAAATTTTGTTTTCTGGTGGAAGAACTTTTGATCCTGTTGTATGATTCTCACTGAGTATGACAGAGGGTTAAATATCTCAGATAGAAGTCCCTGCAATTTAGGTGAAAGCAGCAGAGTAGAGAACAAAAAGAATGCCTTCATAGAGAGAGGTCAGAACCTGGGAAGTTCTTCACTATGAACAGAGTCTCTCATGTACTAAACAGTCTATACAGGAGAGAGATTATCACCCTTCTTTTGGAAGAAACTAGAATCAGAATTCATATCTCAGACCCTAAAGTCAGTTAAGCACAAGACACTTCTGTACAGAGCAAGCTTCTTAGTTCCAGTTTAAACAAGATGTCTTAGTTTGTGGATTATTTGATATTTATTTGTTCCTGGATTTTATGGCCCTAGACCTATCCAAAGCAGATAACTTGGTTCAGATGAAGAAAGTAGCAGAGTTGTAGCAGCATTTTTACAGCTAAGTAATATTCCTGCAGTCACTTCTATGCTAATGCCCCTGAATATGTTCTCTGTTAATGATAACAGGTAATTATGGCTAAAGACAAAATTGTTTACAGCAGAGATAAGTTCAGCACTAGCCTTGAAGGACAGCGCCTTCACTTAAAGAAAATGAATGTCCTAATCAATTGTGCTGAGGGAAGCTCTGGGTTAAGTGTCACTGATTCATAACCAAGTATGGGCAAGCAGCTGAAACACACAGTAGGCAATAGGGACTTCTAGTTCATAAATATTCACAAGGCATTTATGTGTCCCTGTGGTGGAAAGGACATGCTGACAAGTGCCAAACTCCCTGGACTGCTCCACTGTGTGGTAACTGTGGGGTGTCAGCTCAGCTTCTGCATCTGACTTGCATTATAGCTTTAATCCAGACTCATGCCAGGATTCCTTGGAAACTGTGGGCTTAGCTGAATAATTTATCATGTGACTTTCAATTATTTATGACTTCTTATAACAAATGATATAAAATCTAAAGGTGGGAGCGATTTGTTGCTTATGAATATCCAAGTGACAGCAGATTGCTGTGTTGTCAAATCCCTGTGTTTGCTGCCTGCTTGCTTCTCTGAAGGTTTTCCAATGGAATGGTCATTTGATGCTGAATTGATTAAAACAGAAACAAATTGCTCCCTGCCAGTTGTTGTATGCATATTAATCTAATGACACTGCTTTCCTTTATTCTTCTCCTTCATTTAATAATAAAAACTAGAAATTAAAACTGGAACTTATTTGGGCATTTAGATTTGTGAAAGAATATTCACAATCTCCTTGAAAATTGATCAAAGGTGCATTTGCTGTTGGACGTTCCCGATTGTGACTTATTTTTAAATAATCTTTTCTTAGTGAAGAGTGCTTGGTCCTGTCACGTGTACCTGTGCTTTTTCATGTAAGGTTCAGCTGCCATGCCATGCCATGCCATGCCTGCTGACTGGGTACGGTCATGCTTGGCCCAAATGAGAGACCATAAAACCATTGACCTTGTGGATTTATCTAGAGCAGTTTGAGAAGTGAGCCTTCATGAGCTTTCCACTTGAGTGGCCAAGCATGACTTTCATATTCTGTGAGCAATGTTGCAGCAGTCAAGGCCTAGAGCTAAGTGTCCAACCAATTTCCTTGCTGAACCTCTGTAAGGGTGGCTGATGCTCTCATGCTTTAGTTCAGAGTATACCTGCAATGGAGGTTGCCAGGGAGTGAAACTCTAAGTGTTTTGCTTCAAGTTTAGCAGGCAGTTCCAGCTATGGCCACAATGATTTCAGATCTAGTGCAGGCCAGTGTAGTCCTGATTCAAAGACAAGTTTGATAACCTCAGACTCACACGAAGCAGCTCTCACTGGAATCTATGTGGGAAGGTGCTTTAGTCCCTACCTCCTGCATCCCTGTCAGTGCCCAGCTTTTCCTGCAGCCCAGCATGGCACAGTAGGGCTCCTCCAGCTCTATGTAAGAAAGTTTAGGATACTCCTGTGCTGGATAAGGCTCCATGGGTGCTGCAGGGTAGCTTGCCATTGAAGCACAAGATGTAAGATTTCACCCTGCCCATGCTGGTGATGGATGTGGCAATTGAAAGTCACAGCCATGCTGCAGTCCTTTGCACAGGCAATTACTGTGTTAAATTTTCTAGTTCCCTCATAATCAAAAGCATAAAACCCAGCATTCTGTGGCTTCTTTGGAAGCAAAAGATCCATTCTGGAACATGTCAAGACCCTTTGTTTGACTTGTGTAACACAGATGTCTGTGCAATCCTCCTCAGTGCTGTCTGATACAACCTTTACATCTGCTCAGTCACCGTTATGAGCTTTGTACTGCTTTCCTTTTAATAACACCTTTTAATACACCTTTCTTAGAATAAGTATGGGAATAAATGACACAGGACTCCATTTTCTTCATGGTGGAAAAAGACCATTCTTTATTCACATAACTCCTTTTTATAGAGTTTTACAGACCTTGTGTGGGGCTCTAATTGTTTACTAGTTTTCTTGCCAATTACTTTTATTGGTTAGTAACAAGTTGTTTTTCTGTAACGATTGGTCACTCCAACTCTCGGAGTGTACATGCAGGGAAATTTGTGAAAGACAGTTTTCATTTTTCTGTCTAAAGGTGCAAAAATAGTTTATGCAGGTGCAAGCTGTTTTTTACCCAAGAATAGCTTGTTATTATAACGAATTGCTCACAACAGGAGTGCTTTCACATGGGAACTTGCAAAATGCTAGCTTTGACAAGGCCAGCTACTAATTCCAGGAGAGCAGACTTGATTTTATGAAGCCTTTATGATTTTTCTACCTTAGTGCAACACTAAGTAGCCTACTTTTTCATTTTTGGTGGGACTTGTCCACTTGACTGGGGGGGATTTTAACTAGGTCTTTAACATGTGTAAGTGGGAGGCAGCATGCCTTAAGGGAAATACTGCTTGGGTTTACAATAAATCTTGTCCCCCACAGAGCCAACATCCCAGGATCTCAGTGCTGCAGCACTCACCACATTCTGCTCTGATGTGCAGGCAGTGAGCAGGGCTGGTGGATGAGTTCATTGGTTTGAGAATTGTAACAAGTAACATTTTCAGCATCGGGTGGAGAGCTATGCTTAAGGCATTATTGGGGAATTACCTTTCTTTGAGGTGCAGAGCAGACACAGAATCTAATGATTTTGTAATTAAGCAAATGCCTTGAGATAACTTCTGTCTCATTCATTTTGCTGAAACTAGTTTTCATGCATTTGTAAGCTAGTTTTAGTAAGAAAATGGGGCGAGGTGCAGTATTATTATTTAGGCTGAGCTGTGACCACCTGCCTCATAGATACTGTAGATGTTTGAAATATTTGAATATGCCTGTCTGCTCTATCTTCTTATGGGCTACCCTTGTTGGCAAGGTGTTTCAAGTCTGCATCAAGGTGGTTTGAACTTCTTCCATACAGAATGAGCCTCCAGTTTTTTGTTGCATTCAGTACATTGTAATCATAAAAATGCTGTAGTGAGTGGAATAAATTCTGGATTTTCTGGACAGTCAGTGTACTTTTTCCTTTTTTTTTTGTTTTGTTTCATTGCTGTTCTTGTGTGACTTTCTAGTAATTCCTAGTTCATTGTTTTCCCTGCATCCATGGTGTGCCCTTCAAGTGTTCTAAAACTTTTTAATGTTGCTGGGTAATTGCTTAAGTTTTGAATTGCATGTGTTTCTGACTGACTGTTAAGACCAGAGTATCATACTCAGAAGGGCTTAAAAGTATTAAAAGATTTTTATCTAGCAGTGGATATTATATGCAATTAATTTCTTCAGCATTGCTTGATTTCCTTCGCCTTTGATTGTAGACTATTTAGTAATGTGCTTTTGTAAAGTTATAAACCATGCTTTTATCTTTTTCTACACTCCTCTTTTTTTTTTTTTTTGGTACCATAGATTCTTGAATGCATATCAAAAATAAACATTGAAGGAGATGCCTGATGGAAAGAGACATGTAGGGAGAGTGAATTTTCTCATTAAAGTTGCAGCAATTACTGTTTAAATTACTTTTGGGAATTAGTTGCTCTGGAAGGACAATACTGTTGACATAAATATCCTTACAACAGTGAAAGGAACACAATTCTGCTTACAAATATATTTAAATTCAGAAGAGAACCAGTAAAATTTTAAATTAACAAGTGTTTTAGTTGAATTTCTATGGGATGCATTCTTACAGAAATTTTTAGTATATCTGGTTTCCCTTCAGAACTCCTCTTGTTCAAAATAGTCTGTTTTCTATTAACTGATGAATATAGATCATGATGTGAAGGTCTTTCTTCAAAATTTTTGATTGAAACTAATCTAAAAATTCAATCTAATTTCTACAGAAGGAAAATTCATTTTTGGCAGATGTTCTGCCCCAGGCTGTTAGCTGAAGAGTTATAACATGGCAATTATGTTTAATCATATTAAAAAGCTTGACAACAAAATTCTGCATTCAGCCTTGAGTTCTGCAATGGTGTCTCCTATTGTTTGAAAGCAAATGTTAATTAGCAGAGAGCAGTTAATTGTAAAGTAATGTAAATTGTAAAGTCTGTGTAATGAAATAACAATACTGGTTTAGAAGATTTGTTGTGTGATTGAAGTTTTCAAAGATAGAGAGAATAAAGCAATTATTCAGTCCTTGTTGTATTTCTCAAAAATCCCATTTATGTTAGCATGGTGTTTCCTTGCATTCTTAAACAAGACTGGGCTGTGGGAAAAAGGCTGGATGAACAGTAGAGGGGGATAATGCAACATGTAACCATAAATTCTTGCTAAATAGAAGTACATTCACAGGTATTAGTCAATATCTCATCATCATTTTTAGTAATTTTTCTGTTAAGGCACAAATTTCTTCTGTTTAATCACAGTCTATTAGTATTTGATTTAGAGCCAAAACATATGAATGGACTATAAATGTATTTACATTTTATTTTTCCATTTCTCTCTAGGAGCAAGTTCTAATTTCAAAAATATGTCTTTAGAGAAAAATTCATCCTGTACTAATCAATGCCTACTTTTATTCTGCCATTTTTAATCAATGTAGATGGCTACCCAAAGTATCCCAAAGAATTATTCACAATAAATGTATTTTTATAGCTAAATACATGATTCCATTTAATCACTTGTTTGGTTTTCTGGAAGATAACATAATTGCCCTGCTAATTACTGTTTTTTCCCAAAATTGGCACATATGGTTGACCAAAAATAATTTAAGTTATGCCCCTTTGTATAAATGAGTTTGTTCAGTGCAGAAGAAAATTATATAAGCTGTATTCCTTGAGGCTAACTTCTTTCAACAGTATTCTCTTTCCAGAAAATATATTCTATGTTTTTTGGGATACTAATTAGGAATTGTTAATTTTCAAATAAGCATAAACTGTTTTCATCATGAGTTGGCCTGTTCAGTGTTAGTGCATATGTTAGAGCATTTTAAAATTTGGCATCTTGAAAAATATTTGTAAATGCTGTAATTGTGACTTGCTGATGGAAATGGAGAGTGAATCATCCATTTCACTTGCAAATTTAAGAAATCTCATTGCCATTCCAAGATATTAAAGCAAGGTTAAATTAGTTAAAGTGCTTTTTCAGAAAATGAAATTATATTTAATCCATCTGCAGATATTACAGTGCTCATATAGCGCTTGAATCCATAGTGGTTAACTCGGGGATTAGTTCTCAGTGTCTGTGAATGTTCATGAACAGTGTGAATAGGATGTTTTGGAGAACAGAAAAAACAAGTTGCTGATGACTCTTCTGGCATTACTAGGAAGTCAATAATGTCCAGGGGGATGACAAAAGAAATGCAGCATTTGATTGAAGAAGCTGTGCAGCAATACTTGGTATCGAAAAGGAGTTATAGTTTTAATAAATCCACAGTGGGCATGTGAAGCCAAGATTCAATTTTAGAAGTTCCATAGTAATATTTGGGTCTGAAATGCTTTGGATAATGAGTAAGTATGTATATGTAAGCAGGAATACCAAACAGCACTTGTTTGCTTTTCACTGGAAGTGTGATAATCTTGATTTTCCCATAGAAATCAAGTGCTTTTAATTTACTGTGTTTCTTTCCTTAGCTAAAGCTAAGAATTCTTCTAGGTAGTACTGTCTAGTGTATGCTGGCTTACTGTATTGCATAGTTTCACCAGCTTCCTCTTTCTGCAGCAAATAGATGCATGTCTTTAAATTACCTGGCAGTGCAGCCCCTGGTGTTCCAAATATGATGGCTAAAATGTAAAGAATGACTATTTGAGTTTTTGTTGCTAAGTTGTTGTCAGCTGCCAAAAAGAAGTAGTAATGGTGGGTGGCACTTTGTTATCATACATGTCTGTAGGCACTTGGTACCTTTGCTACCATATTTCCCTAACAGTTTTAACAGTGTGGAAGCTTTTTGCAAACTTTCTGCATGAAGGTTGTCACCTCTTCTTCATTTTGGTCCCCATTTGCAGAGGTGTACCTTCTCTGTTTGCCATTTGATAAGTAGAACAGAAAGCACAATTAATTAGGCAGACATTCCTTTAATTTTATTGTTTGTTACCAATTTCAGATCCAGTTACAGACCCAGTAAGAGGTGATGCATTTTTACTGAATTGCACCTGGTCCTTGTACTGAGGAGTTACCAGGGTGGAGTGGTGGTTCTACAAGGGTCAGCATAGATAGAAACAGAGCACACAGTTATGGGTTATGTTACAATTCTCCATAGTGGCTACTCAAAACCTAAATGAAATTATAATTAACGGCAGTTAACTGAAAAATTGGCTTTGTAAAATGAAGCTGTTTAATTAAAAGCTTCAGCTTTTGATCATATATTCCTAGATCAAAATTTTTCTGTTATTTTATAAGACCTATTTATTCTTGACATTAGAAGAGTTGTATTTCTTTTGCTTCCTTCTCAGCAAGCAAATTTACCTAGGCAATAATTCATATTGCAGTTTACTCAATAAACAGAGTACATTTTGAGAAACACTGCCTTTTAAGAATTGCATCTGATCCAATAAACCAAATTATATAATAATAAAGCATGTCACTGATGTAAACAAATACCAGATGTGTTGTAAAAGATCAGTGGAAATAGACTGAGATAAACACTGCTGTGGTGTATTGTCAGTCACTAGTAAAGCTCAAAAAGGGATTCCTACTGTGTGCCTGAATCCTGGAGGGTTCCACCTTCATGTTTGTTTTTCTCTTGCTTTAAGTCTCGCTCTCTTTAGAGAGATTGGATTTTTAGATTACATTAGATTTAGATTTGATTTTTTCTCCCATCCTTGCTCCCCATTATTGCACCTTCAGATCCAGTGTCTGGCTGCTTTTCAAAGGGTGACAATGCAAGCCAGCAAGGTTTTGCTAATGGAAATCAGAAGTGTTGCCAGGGAAGGAGTGTGAGCCTGTTGAGGCATGGGCACTGCAGAGGCTGGGATGTTGCCTTCTGTATTTTGGGATGTGGGAGTGGGCTCATCTCTCATGTTATTTTCCCACCCTGAAGGGGGTGGATGTTGTTACCTGTACCAGACCCAGCTTCCTCCAGGATGGATGTACATGGTGACAGTTGGATTTTTTACTCTTCAGATATGAATGCTTTCACAACAAGGCTCTTTCAGTTGTGGATAAAGATTCGAGATAAAGTTCGAGATAAAGTTTAAAGTGTGTTTCCATTATTGATTAAATTATAAGGCTTCTTCCACACAGTTAAAATCCAGAGGATGTTGTTCTGTATTTAAGATATCTTCTAGTGCTTCTGTAATAAAGTTTTCTAATTGTGTGTTCATTGACATTTTATCTTTAGACACACAATCTAGAGGTGGACTTGGCAGTGTGAGGTTTGTGGTTGACTCAGTGATCTTAAAGGTCATTTCCAACCTAAATAATTCTATGATCTGCTTATGTGTTGTATTCTACACTAAGTCAATTTTATAATAATATTGAAATTTAAATCAGCATATCTCATTTACCATTTTATCAGAAGGGGCAGTTAAATATTATATTTGAAGGATATCCACATTTTTGTGGCTTTACCTGGTTTTCTATATATGCCACCTAGATCACTATTTTCTTTGTTCATGTGGTAAATCTGAGATTTCCTGGTTCATGCAAACAGCTTTAGGTCTTTTAAAACCTGCCTAATACTTGAACCAAAGTGGCAGAAAATATAGGGGCAGATTTTTTGAACAAACTTGACTTTCAGGTGGCTCTGTATACTCCAGATGGAGTCTTAATAAAATCTGAACAAGAGAGTGTATTATTCCCAAATTCCAGAATTCGTATTCCTGTAACAATCTTCAAAAAGTTCAAAGTACTTCAAACAGTTTAAAAAAAATAGTCATGTAACACAATGCAGGCAGATTTTCAGCAGATGATATACAGGTACCATGTCTGAATTACAAGCAGTGATGGCTCACTCTTTATTATTAGCCAACTGTAAAATGCAGGTTGGATCATAGAAACAGAAATACTTTGTCACCTTCAAAATGTAGAGATGGATTTTGTTGGTAGAGAGGAGATGCAGTCAGGATGGTTTAACTAAGATTGAGTTGTTGTTTACTTATGATTACTAAGATTTTATTTGTGGATCTGTCAGCCTATTTGACATCACCAGGGGTGCCAAATTTGAGTTATCTTTGGAGCTGTCTAAAGCACAGAGTGTGCCCATTTTAGCTGCCCATTCCGGTAGAATTTACTTGTGTAAGTACTGAAATGGAGTAGGGTGAATTTAAGTACTCTTTAGGTGTTTTATGTATTAAAAAGTACAGTTAATTTATATAGATGAGTTTCTGGCTGCAGACTTTTATTTTCCTTGTTTTTCTTCTAAAGATAACAGAAAAGAGCCACTTCACATCTGGAGTCTTCTCCATTTTCTCTGTGAGGCTTCTGAGAGTCTGACAGAACTTCTTTGTCAACACTTAATGAACACCGAGCTTTTTAAGTACATGTCTTAAATTTTTAAGTGTATTTACTGAAATATTACCAAAATCTTTGCAGAAAGTATGAAGTCTAGTTAGCTTCTTCATATTTAATGCAGTAAAATCAAACCTTATCTACATATAGACATTGTACACACATATACCAGAGGCATGCCTAATCTCGATTGCTTCCAAAAGTTTTCTTTCTAGAAGCAAATGCCTTCCAACTGTGGGTATGAATTAGAATTGTGTTGCAGAAAACCAATACCTTATTTACAACAAGTATACTTTCTTGATTTCTTCTTCTGGGAATTAATTTAAATAAGAAAAACACCTGTCATCTTGTCTGACAGCTGATGACAGCTTTAAGATCACTGAGTGACTAAGATGACAAGCTATCCGTACACATCAACACATCAGGCTTTTATTGCTGTCTTGAGTGTGCAAGAAACTTGTAGTAAGTGGTCTTTAACAAGGACTCATCCTGTTTGTCAGTTCTGTGACATGATTTTTATGAAGGAAGGGGTAAAGGCCCACATCAGCTGAAGATGAGGAGATTGCAGTAGGTATTGCCTGTCTGTGTTCCATGAAGCTTGTCTGCAGAGATGGAAACAGATCAAAGGGCATGTTTTTCTTCATCACAATTCCTGATGGGGTTTAGACAAGTTTATATGAAAATTCAAACATTGCGAGTCAGAAACTGATTGTTCAGACTTAGGAAAAAATTTTCTCATGAAGAAACACAGCTTTCCCCCCCTCCCCTTAGATAAGATGAATTATTGTAGCTTTATCACTGTCAGGTTTAACTACTGTACTTTACAACCATGCTCTATTGAATGGGGACATTACTAAAAGCACTGTGGAAACTTCCCTTGAGTCTGAAACTTGCCTTTCATGTATTGAAAAGTTTGGGGAAATTCACTACTTTGTTTCAGTAAACAAACATTATATTCTCTAATAGTCTTCAATATCTCCTTCAGAAAAGACCTATCATCTATTCTTCGTTAACTGGTAAACTAAATAGAAGTGGAATGTGTTGCATTGTCTTTTTAACATTTCATCAGGAAAATCATGGCAAAATGTGCTTTCTTATAGTGCCCTGCACTATATTTTCCCTTATATTTTTCCAGGTCAAGTTAACAGTAAACAGCCCTATTTCAGCTTCTGTATAGAGCTAATTCTGAACTACAAATTCTCCTATGGCACATTCATATGTTAAGATTGCAGAATATTAAAAATTCCTACATTTTCTCAACATTTTCCCTGGGATTTAGGGTCTTCCTAAACAAACGTTAAATGCTAAAGGATTAGAAATCATTCAAACAGTATAATTAAATTCCAGCCCCAAATCTAGATTTGTATTTTTCACTCATGCTCAGGCAAAGGACAGACTGATCTTTAGGAAAAAAAAAATGGACAGCCTGAGTTTATCACCGGAAACACAGCCACAGAAATATTACTCTCTGTGATTTTTCTCATGCCTCCATGGAGAGACTTGGGCAGAAGCTGCAAATGCAGTTTCTTGCTGCTCCTTATTTAATATATGAATCTTGACCATATGCTCTGAGTGGGTTTGAAATCACTTAGATTTGATTTTTTGTTTATGTTTGTTATTATGCAGTAATCCATAGCACTGAAAACATGTTCTTAAGAAAACAGTGCAGTAGGTAATTAGTGGGAGAAATATTTCAAAACAGTATTTTTAATATGTTGCTTAATCTATATGGTGACTAGCATATTTGTTTGATTTTTAATGTATTCCCATTGTTTACCCATATTTGCCTCATCATTTCATGTTGTCAATAGGTGGTCAATGTTACTATTTTGCATTTAATGAAATTTTAATGGCATTTTGAATGTTACATATTTTTCTAGTTTTATTAATATAAACATTTCCTTTTTTTTCCCCTCTAGAAAGGTCCTAAAGGAAATCTCTGTAGGAAACCTAAAGCCTAATGAAACAGTTGAAGCAAATCTGGAAGCACAACTACTCTCCAAATTAGACCATCCAGCCATTGTCAAATTTTATGCAAGCTTTGTGGAGCGAGATAGTTTCTGCATTATCACTGAGTATTGTGAGGTGAGACTGAAGAAATTTGAAAACATGTGTGTATTAAAATAGGGTCTTCTAAGAAGCCATTTTATAAAATATTTAACTTTGAATTTTAGTCTTTAATTGTTCCTTGTGG
Source organism: Passer montanus (assembly GCF_014805655.1). Classification (NCBI taxonomy): domain Eukaryota; kingdom Metazoa; phylum Chordata; class Aves; order Passeriformes; family Passeridae; genus Passer; species Passer montanus. The sequence continues at coordinate 1,634,964 of NW_024356505.1, read as the reverse complement.
CATCACCTTCTACTTGTTAGGTGTGTTCCTTTCAGATAAGGAATGTTACCTGCTCAGATGAGACTCATAGACAAATAAACCACAGAAGAAGAAATAGGTAATTTTATGTGCAAGTTCTTTTGTTGTTACAAGGGCTACAAGAAAGACATGCTGCCAGATCTGTAGGAGAACTCAGAAAAGTTGTACCACTTGCATGTGATAGGTGAGAGAGGAGGAGATTGTGGGCGTGGGGGCATGAAATAAAATCTGATATAAATGAGGAAGGGAAAACTTGCTTGTGGTTTGGAGGTGATTACAAGCTTAAGCCTGATCACATGGATGATGAGTTTGGCAGCAACATTGGCTTTATAAAATGAAATTCGGTGGGAGTCAAAGACCAGAGTGCAGTGGATACAAATATTAAAGCAGGATTTTCTACAATATAGTTACCATTAATTTTTTTGACTCCAGCATTTGGTTTAAGAACATTTTGCTGGAATCTGTTGTAAAGCTTTCAAATAAGAATTTAAGCATATTTAAGCCAGTTTTTAGTAGTTTATATAAAACAAGCGCCTACTTTGTATTAAATATAAATGTGTTCTTTCACAAAAAATCTGTCATACATAAAGTGATCTTTTTATGAAACTGTGAAGCAAACTCTTCAGTTGTGCTCTGCTAGACATGCTGAAAAGCTGTGGAAGATAATGAACTTAGACTACTGGGTTACCTGCACACAAATCAGATTTGACTTAACTAATCACACTTCTTCAAGACTTTAGCTTTCATGGGCATAATTAAACAAGTACCATTCCTGTCATTTGTTTCTTCCTTGGAAGCTTTCTTTAATGGTAGTTAAATGCATATTTATTGCTGGGATATTTAAAAATTAAATCTGAAATGTTCAGTTCTGTGATACAATCTGAGTATGTGTTCACATACTATTTTAACACATGCAGAAGCTTTTTGTGCCACTCCCTGAATGTTTGACAGCTGGGGTTTGAGAATATTGTCAGCTCTTTGAGGAAATCCAGAGCTCAGGACTGAAGGATTATTCTAACTGTCCAGCTATTCCCATGCACTTACAGTTTTCTCTCTACTAGCAGTACAAAATGACCTAATACCAGATCAATTAAAGATGTAGGAATAAAGGAACCTACTTCAGCAGCACAATTAAAGATGTAGGAATAAAGGAGCCTACTTCAGCAGCACTATAGTGTTTTTTCTCTATTCACTGCTTTTCACTTTTGACTCTTTTTTTTTTTTTTTTTGTTCATTTGGCATAAAGTTATAGGTGAATAAAAAAGGGCATGTGATAGCAGAGTAATCACAAGCATCACTTATTGGAGCTTTGGGGTTTTTTTATACAGGCAATATAAACTACCTTGCATGACATATTTTGATACAGTTACCCTAAGATTTGGGAGTCACATCCTCAAGCAGGTGAGAATGTATTACAGCAAGGCAGGTAAAGGAAGAGAAAATGGATTAATTGGCTATGCACTGAATCTTTTCAGTTGTGAGTCTGCTAGGTGAGGTCAGGATGACACCTGGCCCAATAGGATGTGCTTCTGACTTTTCCCCAAAGGTCAGGTTCCGTGGTATCATTGCATTTATGCCATTACAAGATATTTCATCGAATGCTCAGTACAAAGCGAAGTTGCACACGGTGGTATAAAGTTTCTTTTCTATTTTAGTGGGAGTATTTCCAGAAGGTATACTTTTGTATTTACCTATCTATAACCTGCCTTTGAATGTGGTGGGATTTGGGTGTTTTGACCTAAAAGATGCCTGTTTAAACCATCCATAAATTGAGAATGAGAAAAATGTAGTACTACCTGATTCTTGCTTGGAAGTCTAGTATGTTCTGTCTCTCATGCGTAGAATAATTACCAGATTGGCAGTAATTGCTACTCTTGGGCAGGCTCAAAAACAAAGAGCACACATTAAGTTGGCATGGAAACGGAACTACCCCCCTGAGCTCTATTCTGTTTTCTCCAAAGTACTGTGACTTATTCATTAGCCACGGTGCTTTGTTCATTCTGGCATGAGTAGCATGGAGTGAGCCTCCAGTGCAGCTGCCCCGTGCTGTACCTTGTCCTGTGAAAGAAAACCAGTGACATTGGTCTCCATGGCTCAGCTTACATCTTTTATTACAACTGAATTTAAAATTATAGAAAAGTATATTTGTTCTGTTTTGGTCTTACTTGTTGAGCTTCTTAGACACTTTCCCCAAATGAAAATCTTGTGGGTAGTATAAACATTATCAGCTAAGATTGGTTTCAAACAAAAATTCCTTAATGAACCTTGGATTTCATTTTATAGTACAAATTTGACTTCAATAATATACAGTTTTCACAAAGCAGTTACTTTTAAAATTGCATCATTTTAATGTATTATAAAGCAGAACTCCTTGTACTTTTCCCCCAGACAATTATTTATGTCTCTTGACTTCGGTCTCAGCTGTGATGTGAGTACACATATGCTAAGGAAATCTGAGCAAAAGGAATAACTAAAGCAGTCAATGCCTGTTCACGTTATCAGCTCCAGATGCTAAGCTGTTTTAGATAATTTACTGGTGTGTTTGATACTCTGATATTTAAATAGAAACTGCAGCTTGGAAACTCCATGTGTACTTAATTTGTTAAACTGTTGAATTCCTTATGAGCTTCGTTAGACTGACCTTCCAAAATGTGAAATTGGTTAACATTTTTTTAGTTTCACAGGAGCAGTACTTCAGCAAATCTTTTATGATGTATTTTTGTTTTCATTTTTTTAGACAAAAAAATCAAGGGTAAATTAATTGTAGGACATTGAGACTACTCTTCTCTGCTTGAAGATAAAAAGCTATGCAGTTATGTGAGGGCACATGTAGTGCATTATCCAACTGCTTTTGTTCTCCTTAGACCTTTTGCAGGAATTGCCCGTCAGCTTCAGAATATTCACTGCCACAACTCTGTAGGTGCTGCAAGTACTTTGCATTTTTCACGGCAGTGTGTTATTGTAAGAGGGGACACATTGGGACAGGGAGAAAAGGTGATTGGAGCCTGCTTCACTTCATCTGTCCTCACCTGGATAGTACACAGTCCCCTGAGGCCAGCAGCCAGCTGACACATGTTTGAGCACCCCCTCAGTCCTGGGCTCTGGATGGTTTGGGGCTTCTGTCTGGAACAGTTTATTTTATAACAATGACTCATTGTTTTCAAGGTGCATGAGTAGACTGAGCCACAGCCCATCTGGCTGCCATGCAATGGACTACCCAGCAAGAATTTTTCTTTCTTTCTTTCCTCTTCTCTGCTGCAAGCCACCAGAGGGAAGCTGCTGAACATTTGGAGTTGCAAAAGGGAAGCAGCTGCTGAGAGTTCCAAGTTCCCAGAAGAGCTTCTCTCTGGGCTGCAGTAGGGCACCAGATGGAGAGCTGAACCCATATATCCTTCCCTAGTGTATCAGATGATTCAGACATTTCAATTAAAAAATTGCAGGACATTGTCAAGGAACACATTTTTGATAGATGGCAAAACAGATTTGCTTTGTTTTAACACAGTTTGGAATGTTGTAACTTAGAAATCCATAGAAATTACTGTAAACTCATGTCAGAAGCACAAGAATATATAGATCTGCAAGGACAGAATGTGCTTATTTTGTAGCAGCACTAAAAAGCACTGGTGTTTGGAACAGAAAACCAAGAAATGCTGAAGACATCATAAAATGGTGAGAGTCAACAGTGCAGAGGAATACGGGGATATGATGGGAAATGATGGTACTGTACAGTTGTACTGGCAAAATAGTTTCTTGTATATGGCACATAAAGCTTCTGGTTTTATGTGGAATGTATAATGATTTATGGCTAACAAGCTGTCCTGATGTAAGGTAATTAGTGACTAGAATGTAATCAGAGTCACAGCCCCTTTGCTTTGGGGTTAGCTACCTCAACACATTGCTTACTATTAATGTGTGTGCATTCTTGTAGGGAAAATTAATTTATTTTATAAACTGGATAAACAATCAGCTGACAACCACTTTTATTTTTTTGAGCAAAAAGAATGAGTTTCCTGGAAGTCTCAATATCTTCTTTCATTGTGTTGTTGTACAACTGGTATTTGCAAATATCTGGATTACAGTTTTCAAGTGGTCTTTTTCTGGATATGTTTTCTGGTTTATTGGCACTCTCTGCTGTGTCCTATTGTTCCATTCCTAGTGCTACTTCAAGGTCAGTTGTTGTTTTAATGAAGAATCACAATAACATATGCTACATATTCTTGACGCTTTAAATCTGCTTTGTTTCTGGTAAAAGTTTGAAAGTGGGCGAAGTATCATAATTAAAGAGACTGTATTTTAATTCTTAAGAGAACAACATGGTTGCTTTGATGCTGACATGGTTATTATAACATAATAAATGAATGCCACTTGAGTATGCATTGTTTGATTGGAGTGGAAATGCTTTTCTCAAATTAATCAACTTACTCAGACCGGTCAGGGCAGATTAATTTTACCTTCCTAAGTGTCTGTGTCATAGTCAGTCAATGTAGGCCCTCATCATAAATCTTTGCAGAGAAACAGCATTAGTACAACGTGATCCATCCCTTCCAAAGGCAGGCAACTAGATGACAGAGAGAATTGCACTAAACAGGTGCGTGTTCCTTTGTGTTGCCTGTAAAGGTTTGGGCTGACCTGCTCGGATGCTGAAGTTGGCTGACATGAAGGAAGAACGGTTGGAAACTTTGGTGATCTTGTGTGACAGTAAGAGAAAACAACAAAGCCAGACTGGTTGATACCATTTTGATCCTCACTTGTTTATGCTTTTGGTGCTGGGAGATTTCAGAATTCACGTGCATATATTGATTTTACATACCTACATGATAGGATGCCTGAAGGTCTGAGGAAGTAGGGTCCTGTACTATGATGAAGGAGATAAGTTTTCAAAATGCTATCTTAAATATACAAATATGTTGTGATATTTTTCAGGGTGGAGATCTAGACTTTAAAATTCAAGAGTACAAAGATTCTGGGAAGATGTTCACTCAAAGTCAAGTAATAGACTGGTTTATACAGTTGTTACTCGGAGTCAACTACATGCATGAAAGGTACAGACATTTGATATGAGAGCATTTAGCTTGGGAGGGGACTGAGTGGACTTACTGACTGGTTGGAGGTATTCAAACAGAAATGGAAGTTCTGTTCACCAAACACTGTAGTTAGTTTATGTCAGATACCTCAAGTGTAATTAATTATCTACCCTGCAGGAACATTATGCATTACACCTTTTAGCAGGACAATGGTAAATGTCTTCCAGCATTTAGACATGCTTTTTTCACAGCCAAATGGAAAATGGAGCACAGTAGAAATAGTTCAATATTGTTAGAAGAAAATGGATTAAAAGTTAAAACAAATCACAAAACCAAAACTATCTTTTTAAAGGGGAGTCAAGAAGCCCATCCTGCACATATTTAATGTGAAGCATCCAATGGATATGCTTGATGGACTCCCAGTAAAATCAGTGGAGTTACATACATGCATTCTTTGAGATGTCACTTTTGACAGCACATCAAAGATTAACTTAAGAAATTACTGCAGGTCATCCAGGTATGAGGAGATCACACATGGTTGGAGCAGGGGTAATGTATATAGATGAATATCCACCTGGTCATCTCCATGAGTTTAGCTCTTGCCTGCAGTGTGATTTAGGCAGGCTGACTGCAGTGACGGAAAGATTACCCTTTGTAATTTTCCTTATTGCCAATGTGCTGGACATGTGCAATGCCTGTCTGGTCCCTTTCTGCATCATCCTGTGCAAAGATTGGGAAAAATTTGCTTGCCTGAATTTTAGGTGCAACCAAGCAGTAGGTAGAGAGGTCACCTGTTGTCAAGAGCAACCAGTCCTGAGTTGAACTGGAATTAAGTGAGTGGGATGTATTTGACCTAAACTGATGGATGCCTAATGAGTTTTTTGCCAGTGTCAGACTGTAGAGGGAGAAGGGCAGAGTGAAATTGCTGCCCAAGATGCAAGAGCATTTTTGTTCCTAAATGCCAATTTATCTAGGGCTTGCACATGAAATGCTGCCCTGCTAGTGATGGGAGGACACAAAGAGAACTCTCTTGGGTTGCTGTGCTCTTCAGCATTCACCTCAGGCCAAAAGGACAGAGGGAAATGGAAATAAATATCCTGACAGTTTAACTGAACTAAACTAAATCACACTAAACCCCAAATCAGTGTGATTTGGGGTTTTTTCCTCCCTTGAAATTCAATTTATCAACTTTTCATTAAGAAATAAATATCCTGACAGTTTAACTGAACTAAACTAAATCACAGTAACCCCAAATCAGTGTGATTTGGTGTTTTTTTCTCCCTTGAACTTCAATTTATCAACTTTTCATTAGAAGTTTTGGTGCCCTGGAAAGTCCTCTTTTGGCAAAATCCTTTCTTTAACATCTGTGTTTAGAAGATGCATTGTGCAGAATAATAATATAAACATTGCATTTGGCCTGATGGTCATTGTAGGCCCCTTCCAACTGAGCTACTTTTGTTCTGTGAGTTACTATTTTTGTCTTTCATTTTCTGTATTTTCTTATTCCTCTTTTATCTCTTCTCTCTCTTTTACTTATTTTCTACTTGTTCTCAAATAAGTTCCTAAAAAGAAACTTTATTTGGTAAATATATCTATAACATTTGATTTCCTGTGAAGTCAGTTAGCTCTCCAATTAAAGCAATTTGATTTTCCAAACAGGATTTTATTTTCTCCTTTTCAGTCATAGCTAATAGTACCTCTCCAGACACTTACAAATAACTTGACAGTTTTAATTTATATATATTTATTTGTATTTTGTATTATTTGGCTATATGTATATAACTTATTTCTTATTGTACAGAGTCAAACAGTAGCTTAAATGGAAAAGTTTAGGCTTAAAAGAATTTTAAACTACCTACAGAAATTTGAAATACTAAACCATAATAACAGCCCTCTGTTTCTTTATACAGGAGTCATGCATGATTTCTTCTCTACTGACATGGGAAAAAACTCTCATATATGGTTGAATTATGTTCTAATGCAAAGAAAGCTTTTCCCTAGAATTAGAAGCTTGAAGTGTTTACAGCCTGTGGGTTGGTCCTTCCCCATGCCATTCCTAAGGAAACTCAGATTTTGTGGCTATGAGGTTTTTTTTGTTTTATTTTTTTTTTGTTTTGTTTGTTTGTTTTTGCTTTCCCAGAGCAGCAAAAATTATTTTTATGGTTTTAAACATAGACTATTCACTTGTCCTTCTTGCACAACTTTAGTTCCACACTTTTTGAAAACTCCTGTGCTGGAAACTTAATGTAATTTTTTTAAATTTTAAATTTGAAACTTGAGATCAAAGTTATCTAGAAATAAATAGATTCAATCCTTATCTGTCTTTGATATAAAGAAAGGGAGAAGTTAAAGAGAGATAACACAGTTCAATGGTCTTATCTCAATGGAGACCTTTAGCATGAAACCATCCTGTAGTGTCTCATAGTACACACAGCCCATTGCATGTCAGTGCACAAAATTAATGCCACAGCAATCAGGCAATGAGGCCATTGATTCATTTAACCTCAATTTGAATAAGGCTGGCCATTATGTTTCCCATCATTTTGCTAACCTTTATGAAGAATTTATGAGCACAGATTTTTATAAGGTTAGTCTTTATGCAAACAGCAGATAATGCAGGGTCCAGACTCACACAGAGCTTCTTACTCTTCTGCAGAGTTCTTCAGATAGAGGAAGAGAAATTAACTGTGCATGATTTCACAGCAGTGCTGTACTTCAGCTCCCCTCAGCTCCACTTGCAGCTCATTCTGTTACAGGCAGAGCTTCATTCAAGGAGGCTGCCCACTGCTCAGGGCTTGTCCTGTTCTCTTGTGACTTTGAGCCAGCAAGCAGGTACTCTACAGAGCACAGATATGGGTATATTTACGGCCCAGATTTGAAACTGTCCTCAAGTGTTAATTTCTACCCAAAATAACTACTCAATAACCACTTCACTGTCCATCAAGTAAAGTTCTGCTGGAGCCCAGTTAATTCATGTTGCCTTTATAGGTCTGTCTTTTCCTACAATAAAAAAGTTTCTCTGATTCTTTAACTGGATTTACAGTGCAGGCTTGATATTAATTTCTTCCTAGTATTAAAGAATTCTTTCCAGGTGAGTTTTCAGCTGGTACCTTGTTTATCTTCAGACATATCACAGCAGAATAAGTTGCATTGCAGTGAGAGATATCATCATGGAAAGCTGAAAAAAATCATCCCATATATTTGAAATATATGAAAACATCTCATAATTTTTGGTAATGCAAATAAAATACATAACATTTTCATCAATATATTGCAAGATTACAATAGCATTACATTGTAATTCAAACTAATGTGACCCAAACATTTTTTTTTTCATCTCCTTTTTAAATAATATGCTACTGAAAGCTTTCTGGATCATTCTTTTACTTCAATATGCCTATTATTACAATGATAGGTATTCAGGAAAGTTTCAGGTTCAAAAATTCTGTGGTTATATTTCTAAAAAGGAATACTATTAAAGGAAGGTTGAAATCCACCAATTTTCAGCAACAATGTGCAAGAATAATTTAACTCAGTGAAAGCAAGTTCTTTTAAAGGCTCTGTGTGATGAATGGTAAAGAAAGTCCTTATGAATCTCAATTAACACAGCAAGATTTCTGTAAAAGTGTGTGTGTATGTATATGTACAGACATATATATACTTATGAAAGATTAACAAATATCACCTTAGTTTAATTTCCTTACTGATGTATTGTATGAGTGTATGTGTGTTGTTCAGAGAAGTTGTCAAATAGAGAACAAATTATTTATAAACAATATTTTATAAGTATGGGTGGAGGAATATTGAATGAAAATGTCATTTTTCCCAGTGTGCAAACCTTTTTCTAATGAAAGGTATTACTTGCAGGACAAAAAAATTGAAAGAAAAAGTGAAAAAAGATTGCTATAAGAAACATGAAGAATTCCTTTCCTTTGCCCATAAAAATAGAATTTTTTTTTTCATGCCCAGTCTGTGTACATACTGCAATGCAGCCTAGTATTATTTTTCATGCTTTTTCTTTTTCCATTTGTGAACTGAGTATATTAAATTGCTTATTTTTTTCTCCTACTGCAAAAAATATTTTCAAATGAGTTGTGGACAGAATTGGGTATTTAAATTGTGCTGTAGAATGTGTATTTTCTAATCTTAATATAGAAACTATTTTGGAAATAATTTGATTATATCAGTGCCTAAGACATTTGTAATTCAAATTTGAGATAATACTTGAAGATTGCTCAAAAATTTGAAATTGAGTACCGTATTTGTTTTTTCTGTCCTCAAAAATCATAGAGCATTAGTTTCTTTCTTTCCATGATCCAAATGGCTGAATGACTACTGTATTTGCATTAGGAAATACAGTTTCTGTAGCCAGTATGTACCTAATGCTATTCTAGCCTCCTCCTGAGCAGAGCTGATGACTAATCCTGTGTGTTAATAATAATTTCAAAGTGGATGAATTCTAGTTTAGTATGAGGTTATAGACAGCAATGCTTTTGGAAACTTTATTAACAAGAATTAATTTAGGATATGTTTTCCATACCACAGAGATACTTTGCTTTCCTAAGGGGCTGCAGATTTACTGTCACACATGTAAGACCTATAGAAATTAAGAAGATTCTCTATGTCCTTACATGGTGTGTAGGTTATAATGTTTTTTGTTTCAAACTCTGGTGGAAAAATAAGTCTGTAAAAGCTAATTGTTCTGTTCCTTTCCCTTTTAATCTTTGTCTTTGTAAAGTTCTTTCATCTTCCACACTGTTACTGTAAAAAATTGAACTACTAGCTTAGGCTATATACATATTTGTCTTTGAAGTAATACATTTGTTTTGTAGGAATCTTCCCTTAGCTTTGAGAAGCTCTTATTGCTGTTTCTCTCATCTGTTATTCTCTTGTGAGACATCTCATTCTCCTGGCAGAAAAAAAGATGTAATGCTCTTAAGATGAGTCAGATAGGAAGACATGCCTTTCTCCCTTCCTCTGCAGCTCATGCTATGTCTGTATCTGTATTCTTCAGCTGGGATCCTCAGGTCTATTTTTATTATCCTGCTGAGGCTCTCACCCTGCATGGGGGTGCCTGTGAATGCACCTCTGTGAAGCTCCTTAATGCCATTGTCCATGGATTGTCACTGGCAGAGTTAGACCCTAGCAGTGGTGGGCTCTGAAAAGGGCTGAAGTTAAATACCTGAAATACTGAATACATGACTCTCAATGATTCCAGCTGGGTGAGGTTGAATTTCCTTTTCTATTCCAGACGGATACTTCACAGAGATTTGAAAGCCAAGAATATATTTTTGAAAGATAATCTTCTTAAAATTGGTGAGATTTCCATACTATTTAAAGATATATTTTCATGTGATAACAGTCCAGCAGGCATTTTGTCAATAAGGAGATTTAAAGAAAATCATGTCTGAAATAGCATTTTGATTTGTAGTCAAACATTTATTTGACAGTCAGACACAGGAGAGGCAGTGAAATCTCTAGCCTTGAGAATGCTTGGCTGGACCTGGACCTGAGCAGTCCCATTTAACTTTGAGCCAGGAGTTTGAATCAGATGACCTTGTGAAGCCTCTTCAAACCCACATTGTTCTGTGATATTATGCTTCTGTGCTCTTTTTATTTTGAAGAATTATAGAAAATAGTTTTTCCCATTTTTTTAAATACTAGCAGAATTTTCTGGATGTACAGTCACTTTATCATGTCTGACAATAAAAAAATTAGGAATACATATATGTCTATATTAATAGATTATTTTTTCTCCTGATATTTTTAGGAGACTTTGGGGTTTCTTGTCTTTTGATGGGTTCATGTGATCTTGCAACTACTTTTACTGGGACACCATACTACATGAGTCCAGAAGTACTGAAGCACCAGGGATATAATACAAAATCTGACATTTGGTGAGTAGTCATAGTGCTATTTTGGTTGGATTAGGCATTTATCTCCACTAAAACTATTTCAGGGCATTAGGATCAAATGTTGCAATCTGAAGCCTTGCCCTTTGTGTTAAGAAGCATATAGTTGGCTTTTATTCTGGGTTATCTGAGACTTTAAAGGAGAATAAGATTCAGGTCCATTCTCTGATGTGATACAGGATGATTGTAGGCAAAGTTCAGGTTTTTCTAGGAAGAGGGAAATCTCTTTTTTGTTGAATTGAGATAGATGAATTGAAGGAATTCTTTCAATTCATCTATCTTCACTTTCTGTGAAGCTTTATGTGGATGAGCAAAGAGTGATTCTGGCTGAGAGGATAGCAGAAGGACCTTGTTAGGAACTACATTTAAGAACATTAGCTAATATTAAAATCAAGAAAGTATTTGGAAGTGGAGCTAAAATGAGAATAACTGTGGTATTAGAACAGAAACAAAAAGGCACTCTGTTTTAGAAGAGTCTCAAAGGTAGAAAGAAAAGTGTTAGTTCTGCATTTAAATGGCATAAATTCTTGAGATCAGAACTTCTGAGGTAATGATTAAAGGATCAAGTTTAGGAGCTGAGGTCTGTTGAAAGACTTTAGGAATCTTCTAGATGCACAGGTACTCTTCCAATTCTTCTAAGACGAAGAATGATTTTTTTGGAATGGCAAAAATATCTGGCTTGTTTATGTATGTGTCCTAAAGCATCTCATGTTTTAAAATTATAGTTAAAAGTGTTGAGTTTTTAAATTTTGTCATAGTGTTTGTGTTGTTTTTTTGGGGTTTTTTTCCTGTAGGTATGTATATCAGAAGATTAATTTTTTTAATAAATATTTAAAACCAGGAAAGTTCCTTTGTAAAACATTTGGCCCCTGTAATATAGTTTGATTGCTTGATAATTTACTCTAGCTTTATCTCAGTTCTGCCTTTTCAAAATAAAATTGTGGCTGCAGGACATAATTCTAGAAGTGGAGAACAGTCATCTATATTTTCAAGTGGTAGCAACCATTTTTCACAGTTGACATATTCAGTCCAGTCAATGGATATGTCAGGAATCTCATCTCATGGCCTTTGTAGCCAACTGCTATGGATTTAATGTCAGATTCTCTCTTGTTCATCTGTAGCAAATATCAGTTAATACATGTAGTCAATAAAAATATATTGGGAGAATATTTCAAAAGATGTCAAAATAAATGAATAGACAAGCCCGCCTTTTGTGCTCTTCTACCGTAAGGAATAATTTCTTTTATTGCAGTGCAAATAGAAAGTAAAATACATGTTTAAGTTCTATTTGTGGTTACTAGTGTCAATCCGTATAGATCATTGAAGTTGTATAGAGTAAGCATAATCAGAGTTTGGTCCAATACTTTCATAAATCTTGGGTTGATCACACTCAAAATTTACAAAAACAGTGAAAAAGCCCCCCATCCCAAACTCAGTAGCTACCAGCTTTCTACTATGCTTTCTGCCTTCTGTGATCTTTCCAAAGCATTACCAAGAGCACTCACATGAGGATGAAACTGCCTGCAGCAGGAGCTTCTTGGCCCACACTGTAGGAGCCCCAAGGAGGAGGTGTGCCCTGACTCAGAACTTCCCCAGCCCACAAACCCCTTCTTTTTTAAGCCACAAAACTCTTCCAATTAGGACTCATGTTTGATTGATACTCTTGTCTTTTAATCTTTTAATAATGATTCTGTTTGATTTTTTCCTCTGTCCCCATTTAACAGGGGCCAAAAGACAAGAGGACACTGAGCTTACAGGGGAGCCCACCCTGGAGGCTCCAGGTGAGATTAAATCCTTGGACCACCGTACAGGAGGTTTTGTTGCTCATGAAGGATCAAAGACTCATAGAAGGCTTTGGGTTGGAAAGGCCCTTAGAGATCATCTTGTTCCAACTCCCCTGCTGTGGGCCGGGACCCCTTCCACTAGATGAGGCTGCTCAAAGACCCATCCAGACTGGCCTTGAACTCTCTCTCAGTTTGAAGTTGTTACCCCTTGTCCTACGATTACCCACCTTTGTAAAAAGTCTCCCTCTGACCCTCTCTGACTCTCTATCACTTGATGTGCTGCAAGGTGCTCAAAGGTCTCCCAGGAGCCTTCTACTCTCCAGGCTGAACAGCCCCAACTCACTCAGCCTGAATCCGTGGAAGGGGTGTTCCAGCCCTCAGATCATCTTTGTGTACCGCCTCAGGACTTGCCTCAACAGGTCTGCACCCTGCTCATCTTGAGGGCCCACAGCTGGATGCAATACTCCATGTGGGGTCTCAGAATAGTGGAGTAGAGGGAAGAATCTCCTTCCTCAGCCTGCTGGTCACACTGCTTCTGATGCAGCCCAGGATGTGCTTGGCTTTCTGGGCTCTCAGCACACATTGCCAAGTCATGTAGAGTTCTTCATCAAGCAACATCCCCCATGTCCTTCTCTTCAGGCTTGCTTTTCCATTCTCTGCCCAGTCTCTATTTGTGACCTAAGTGCAGAACCTTGCAATTTGCCTTGTATTCCATAAGGCTGGCACAACTCCACCTCTCAATCTCCCAAGGTCCCTCTGGGTGAGGGCTGGAAGCCCTTCCTTCCAGCATGTTGACCATACCACGCAGCTTGTCAGCAAACTTGTTGAAGACAGATACACTCAGTCCCTCTGTCCATGTTGTTGACAGAGATGTTAAACAGCACTGTTTGTTGACCCCTGAGGACTTTCAAAGAGTTGCCCAAGTCTTTTATATGCAGCTGAAGTGACATTCTCTCTTCAGACTTGTCCTTCTGATCTCCAGCAGGACTCAAAAATTTGCACACAAAATTTCAGACTTACAAGTGTTCCCATGTTATACATAAGATAATGTAAAATATCCTATGGAAAAGACAATTAGTGCTATCTCACCTTGTTATCATGATACTCTCATTGTTCAATTCAGTTCATTGGAAAGACCTTAATTTCTGCTGCATTACTTATGTGCTCTAAAGAGACACTGTACTTTTCAGGTTCACTGAAATGTTCTGCAAATGGCTTTTCAAAACTGGCTTGAATATTAACAGTGCAGCAGCTGGTGCAAGAAGTATTGTCCTTTATAGCCCAAGGTCAATAGATGGAGGAAAATCTTCATGTTTTACAGTTTTTCCCTATGGAAATTCTGTACTTGGGCTCAGAGAAGTGGCAGCATTTATGTTTTTCTTCAGTTGAAACGTCAGGGCTGGAGTTCTTTGCCATTCCATGCTTTGTGTCAAATCTGAATTCACAGGAGGCAAATTAAAGTTGGCTCATGTTTTCCCCAGAATCCCTGAGCATGGACTGGCTGGGCCATGAGAGAAAGCCTTTGCGGGTGTCACAGTCTGGGGTTTCCTCCTTTCCAGACGAGAAGTTTCTTCAGGGATCTGATCTGAGTTCGGTAGTTCACCACCCCTCTGCCCATGGGCACTTCCCACTGTAGATCTGGCAGGTGGTGCAGAGTCGGAGCAGTGCCGGCAGCTGAGCCGAGACAGAGAGAGCCCCAGAGGCCAGGCTGGGTCAGGGGTCAGTCCCTGATGTGTGTGTGTGTCACTGATAGTCCAGCCCAGTTACTGTGCTGCTGTCCTGGTGTTCCTTCCTGCCCTCACACACCCTGTGGTGACACTGGTGTTGTTGGGGCTCAGCTGACATTCCCGTGCGTCCAGAGCTATGGCAGAGACAAAGCAATGTCACAATCACATGTAAATCCATTGTACTCCATCTTCCATCAAGTACTGCCAGATTTTGACAGATGATTTGTCTGCTGTGTTTGGGTAAATTGGTTGCCCTCACCATGGATCTTGAGGCTTTCATTTTATTGTTCTTGCTTGTCTCGTGCTTTCCCCCCACTTTGTCTTTTTCTTTAATATTAACAATCAAAAAATGAAGCAATGTGAAGGCTGGGGGCATGGGGCTGGGGAAGACAGCAGCAAGGAGTTCTCATTTAAGGGCTGATGAGTGAGTATTGAGGAAATTAAATTCAGAGATGTATTCCTCACAGACTGTGAAGCCAAAGAATTCTTAAGGCCTTCTGATAGGATCAGACTAAGAGATATAAGCCTTAAAGGTATATGCATTTACTTTATCTGACTTTTGAAGTTGAATTTAAAGGTAACTTGTATCTAACCTGATATGATCAGACTAAGAGATATAAGCCTTAAAGGTATATGCATTTATGTTATCTGACTTGAAGTTGAATTTAAAACTAACTTGGATCTTAAACCTTTGAAGAACTGTAACGTTCTTTACAAAAGATCAGAAGATGTTAAAAGGATGACAATATTTATGTAAGCACATAAACCTCAGAAAAGCCTTAGGGTGGTTTCTCCTAAGAGGAAGCAGTTAGAGGTCTGTCAGTTGAGACTGGGGAGAACACACTGAAGCCTGTCCAGATGCTCTATTTTATGATGTAATTGAGCATAAGTAGCTTCACCGTGAACTTGTCATGCCACAATTTTTCTGAAATTACGTGCTCTTTGGGAACTTTGTCAAACCCATTAGTGAATATAGGGAGTTGTCAAAGCAAATGTGCTGGCTGGCTAGTTTAATGACCATTTTAGGATTTTATAACATTGGCACTTATGCAGGCTAAGATTATAAAAGAAATTAAATTATATGTTTGGATCATGTGCGGATTGCTTATGGGAATTGGGAGGCAATTTCCTCCTGCTCCTCACAAGGTGCTTAGAGCAGAAATGTAGAAACACAACTGAGAAATGCAGTTTTGAGCCAAAAGCTTGTCTATTATTTCTTTGGGTGTTTGCAGCTCAGCAGCTCTCTTGGGAAGAAATAGCCTTGTTCAGGAACCCAGGGCAGTATTTCTCAGCTTAGGAGATATTTATTTAATTTCAAAGATCTCAATCCTGCAGAAAGAAACTTTATTATTTTCCCTTAATTTTTCTTTACTTTTTTTCCCTGTTTTATTTTTTTCTTTCATGGGACAGATGGGATTTTCCCTGGGTAGCCTGTTCACAGCCCTGGCTGCAGCAGAATGCCCTGGGCATTCTTTTAATCTTTCTCCACCTCAGGTGTAGTCAGAGTACTAAACTAGATGAATAAATCAGCTTCCCTGATGTGTCAAATCTTATGTTCCTAATGGCTCATTAAACAATTTCTAGCTGCCAGAATCAAGCAGCTTCCAAAACATATTGATTCTGCAAAAATAAGTTACAGTACAGTCTGTCAGGTTGGGATTTTCCTTCTTTTTTCCTTCTCTCTGGCTGATTTCCATTTTTATTTGGTGCTTTCAGATGCTGTGTGCATAGGGATTTTTTTTTTTGTTGTTGTTCTTTTCGCTTTAAGTATTTTCTCATGTAGTAATTATCTTGTTTCAGAGTCTGAACATATAAGTAGAGATTATCATCTGTGTCTTACTGTTCACTGATTTTGAAATTTTGAAAGCTGTTTGACAGTTAAATCTTAAAAAAACCTAAGCAACCATTTATTTACCTCAGCAGTTGTTCTTTAGTTGGTTCTTAGCAAAAATGGTCTGCTAATGGTTTTCACGTACTTTCTTGAAATATATCAGTGAGTGGAGTTCTCCCCCCACAACAGCATTCTCTCTCTTCTTCCTTATTTGCACTGAATGTAGAGCCTGGGTTTCTAGGCTCTGGGTTTTTTTAATTTTTTAAAATTTTTTTAAAAAAATTATTTGCTCTTGTTCTTTTATTGCCAGATGGACCAAAACAACTCCTCATCTTTAACCAAAATGAATAATTGAAACTTTATTCATTATTTACTTCCAAAGATTTTTATACCTCTTTCCTGAAATCCATTCTCCCATACATATTTCTCTGATCATTATGCTTTATTTTCTTACTTCTTCTAGAATCACAGATTAAATTATAAACACCACAGTCAAATACAAAGATATTTAAACTGTTGCTTAGATGAGCCTTGGCCTGTATCTGGCTCTCACTCTCATTTTCTATGATCTTGATCTAGTCTATCAAGGCCAAGTCAGTGAAGCGATCAAGTTGGTCAAGTCAATCATTGATCAAGTCAGCACCCCTGACTGGAGAAAGACCTGAGCATCCTCCAAGGCCTGCAAAACTCAACTCCCCTATTTTCTAAAAAAATGTTTGTTGGCCAGAACTCAGCTGAAGTGCAAACTGTTATGAATAGTCATTATATAAAATTATTATGAGAATGTTTATTTCAAAATGTTCAGCTTGGTGACCTTTTATGATGGCCATTAGAACTGGTGAATAATACATACTATTCCCACTTGTTTATTCTTCCAGGTCTCTGGGATGCATTTTGTATGAGATGTGCTGTATGAACCATGCATTTACTGGACAGAATTTTTTGTCTGTTGTGTTAAAAATTGTGGAAGGTGAAACACCTTCTCTTCCTGATAGATATCCAAGCAAACTTAATGCTGTGCTATGCAGGTATGTTATTTTCTTGTTTAGCATGTTTTTCAGTAAGTTTGGACAATTGCTTAATTACTACATTTGGTTTTCAATGTTTCAGCATGTTAAGTAAGAATCCTTCATTGAGACCATCAGCAGCAGAGATCCTAAAATCCCCTTATATTGATGAACAGCTACAGGTATGTAAGAAAAAGCAGTAGCTGTACACTTGCCATGTGAGTAAGTATTTTACAAAAGCAAAATGGAGGCAGGGAAAACATAGAAAAAAAAAATTGATAGCTCTTGATGGGAGCATTAATCTAGTGGACTTTCAGAGCTATAGTACAAATACGACTGGGGAATGAAGCCCTCATCACTTGATATGCTGAATCTATCTCCTCTTAAATGTTATGAGCAATAAAAAACCCAGACATTTATGCATAAAAAAAATATAGATAATTTAGGCCTGGGTACATATATCTCTGAACTGTTCTGGTTACTCATAGTTTTAATGAAAACCAATGCCTGTTGCTCTTTTTGCCCAAGCTTCAGTGCCTGTATTATTTGGCTTTCTGAAAAGGTAGGGAAGGAAACTGCTTGGGCAGTTTTTATATTAGGATGGAAATAGCTGAAGATTGTGAATTACTTTAACATCAAGTCTTGATGTCCCTTTTGTTTTATTTCCCTGCAGAAAATACAGTACAAGTTCACAAACATGACAGTGAAAGACAAGGAACTTAACTGTCAGAAAGAAACTGCTCCCATTTTTGGTGCTGTGTAAGTATTTTTAAGAGTTTGATGGGCAGTAGTATATGAAATTACAGTGTTGCCAAATAATGTCATTAACATTTGTGTCAATCTCATAGTGCTTTATGTTTAGACAAACCTATTCCCTAGAAATACAAGAGCAACCACTCCCATTAGGGAGATGCATAATTAAGATTTACAGAGTAAAAAAAGATTTGCAGATAAAATATTTTTATTATGTGACTCTGTAAATTGCACATGCATGTCCAATATATGTTGATGTTAATTTAGTACCAATTGGTATGTAAATAATGACATTTGTTCTGAAATTTTTGGGATTTTTGCTGTCATTTTAGGTAGGTCATCATCATTTATAGTGCTGCTGTTTCTGTACCTACTAAAAATTGAATGTGAAACCTATGTTTCCTAAATGACACCAAACTAAAAGCATACACACTGAAACTAATATTAAGCTAGTGCCTCTGTAGGCGTGTATATAACAGTATTTTTGTCTTCTAACTTCAGTGAGAAATCAGGAGTAGTGATGTTTCTTGGCTCTTGCATCAGTGGTGTCTTCACACGTGATCTCTCTCTTAGGCATCGAATATATATTGAATTAATTAATTGCATTAAATTACAATCCTGCAATGTTTAAAGCAAATTCCAGCATGGACGCTTTCATTTTGCCTGTGTAAATTAGCTCTGCGGTTTTATGGGCAACTCACCCCCCACCCTTTTCTCCCCATCCCTGAATTTTCTGTACAGGTTTTGTTCTGTTGGGAGCTAGCAAGAGCAAAACCTGAAGTTTGTGATCCTATGAGGAAGCAATGAGCAATGTTTCTTGTTTCCTTTAAATAATTGTCAGGATTTTAACAGCTCTCTCATATTTGTTTTGAATTATTAGGTAACAACATAATAATAATTGTTTTAATAAAGATTAAAACAATC
The DNA here is from genome assembly GCF_014805655.1 of Passer montanus. Taxonomy (NCBI): domain Eukaryota; kingdom Metazoa; phylum Chordata; class Aves; order Passeriformes; family Passeridae; genus Passer; species Passer montanus. Next base: position 1,615,984 of record NW_024356505.1, on the reverse strand, counting down.
CAGAACTGGTAGCGCTTTTGAGGCAATAGAACTTTCACCTTTGTTTTTTGTGACCTCTGCTCTTGTACAGGACCCACAGTTTTGCAGCTGTGATCACTTTGCAGATGCTGCCAATTCTGCAGCTTGCAAGCCTCCCTTAAGGAGAGGTGACCATCTTCAACTTTTCCAAGCAAAGTGTAGTTTGCTGACAGTGGTAGGAAGAAAGTTGAGTACAGACAGTTGAATTCAGCATAGCAAAACCTTTTATACATCATTTCACACAGTTTAACTGCTGTCAATGTGTCTGTAGGCTCTCATCTTTACAAATTGTGTTTTGAGTTTCTACTTGTCAATGTCTCTTGTTGACAGATGAGTCTCTGTTTTTTTTGTGAGGCCAAAGTTTTCCACTTTGGTAGGAATAAGAACCTTTGGTATAAATAGTTAATTGAACTTTGCAAGCCTTGATGTGAAATGAAACAATAAATATATATATATTCAAGTTAATTCAATTAACTGGGAGAGGATTCCTTCCTTTTCAAAGTACATATAGTTAACTACAGAGATGCTCTTTAGAGGTATACTGTAAATAGTTTTGCAACACTGAAAGGTTTAGCAGATATTATGATGAATAGATAAATTATATTCACATTAATATATTATATTCATATTAATACTATTATATTCATATTAATTATATTCAATATTTAATGCTTGTTGAAACATAGATTATGAAAATCTTCAAGAAACTTTTAATTCTTGCCTCTATCTTGTGAACACTATTTCAGATTTTCTATATGCACCAAACCCATTGTATCTGCTTTGGGGAAGCAGTATTGTTACTTGCAGAATATATATCCAGACTTCAAATATCCTCATGCTTCTAGAGGAGACTGGTATTTGTATTTTTTGTAAAATATATACTGTATTCTATACCTGATCCATTGTCATTAGTTCGAATGTATTGAGTCTCATCACCTTCCAAATGGACATAATTTTCTGGCAGAGCTAGCATGTGGAAATGACATTTATATAAATCCCAGAATCTGTAAGTATACTTTTCTATAATCAAGGTTGTAGTCTCTAAGAGGAAGAGCAAGTAGTTGTAACTACAAACATCCTGCTCTTATGCTACTGTTAGAAGGAAATAGAAAATCTGCTTTTGTGCAGAGGTCCAGAGTTCCTATAAATTGTGAAGCAATGAATGTCACTTTACCTTGAGGTTTTAAAATTCAGGGCATCAATTAGAGAAAAAATCCCAGGAGAAGCCTTACTGTAACTTATCTTCACTTGTACTACAGTGTGATTATTTTTGCCCAAGTGTCTGGAATATGCAAGAAGTCATAATCTTATAATGACTCTCATTGTGCTTATGAGAGCATTAGCTGCCAGTATTGTCATTGGTAAGTAAAATGCCAAATAATTCCTACAATCCCAGATCTAAAGAGGTAAGCAAAATGAACTAAAATGCATAAAAAATAACAGAGAGCAGAAAAGGGGAGGAGAAAAAAATTAAACATAGTGGATTCCCCACATCTGCTGTCTTGCAGCAATACTTTAGTCCCAGAGAGTGTACAAACAATTGCTTGCTGTGGTGTTCTCCTCAGCCATTACTACTTTATATTTATGTTTACTTTTTTCTCACCAGGAATTCTTTTTGCCACACAAAGCAAAAACGTTGAGTCTAGTTTCTTCTAGTAAAGGCCTCTGATGGCTTATTTTAATCTGTTCTCATTCAAGTAATAAATTTTAAATATTTAAGTATAAGGCTGTACAAGTTCAGTTTCAACTTGAATGAAAAATTGCTTTTTTCCCCATGAGATTATTTTAATTTAAATTAGAGTTTTTTACAGGAGACAAGAAATATGTCTACATTATTTATACTTGAAGAGTTAGTTCCATTCTTATGAATAATTGAAGTCTTCTTGTCTTTATCCTTAATCTTTCATATTTCACACTAATATTCATATCTTTTCACTATTTGAAAAACATAATGAATCTTCTCTGCTCATTTATTAAAATCCTGATTTCAAAATGATAGTCCAGAAGGAGTGTTACAATTTGTATGCTTACAAACCTGGCCTCTTAGATTATCAAAGTGAATTTATCTCATAAGAGCATAAACAGTAATTTGAAATAAATACTTGGCATTATAAATACATGGTATAATAGGTATATATTGTGTAAGTGAAAGGAGACTGCCAAGGCATTTCAAACTAGGGTTTAATTTTTGTTTTAATTACTGCAGGATGTGAGATAAAAACCTGTGTATCCTTTTTCTGATAAAGGAATAATATTGCTCTCCTCAGCTGATATATACAGCTGAAATACATGAGTCAATAATTCATGCCTGGCTTTCAGAGATGGTCTATGGAGACCATTTTACCTGTGAACTCTTATTATTGATTAGGACGAGAAATTCAAGAGGAGAACATTATAATTATATCTGTCATTAAGGACACATAAATATTCTCATTTATTCCAGACAGCTTGTAACAATCAATATAAAATGTACAAGCCATATTACGGCTCTCATTTAATGACTGCCTTTGAACTTGGAATATGCCCAATAATGAAACCTGACAGGGTAAATATTTCACTGTGCTTCAATATTTATTCTTTTAAGGAGATGAATCTGCCTTTTTCCATCCTCACCTGAAATGAATCACCCTCTTCACAAATCCAAGTTTAAATATTTCAATTTAAAGAGGCATTTGCTTTCCAAACGAAAGTCTATTTAGTCTGCTATAGTTCCAGAGACTTTCTAATTATTCCATTTGAAATGTCACTGTGTTTCAATATCCAGTAAAAATACTGAATATTTACATTTTTATATGAAGATGGATTTGCTTGCCTTCAATTTCAGGCAGAAGAAAGTTCATTTGCAAACTCTGCAGGAACTTTCTGAAGTTCAGAAAATGACACCGCGGGAGCGAATGCGGCTGAGGAAGTTAAATGCTGCAGATGAGAAGGCAAAGAAATTGAAGTAAGTTGTGCCCTAACCATGCAATTTTCCCCACCCAACAGTCCAATGGGAGAGCTAGAATTGTCAAGGTAGAAATAAAAATAGTATGGGTCTTCAGGTACTCAAAGGCAATGAGGATATTGGATGACAATAAATCACACTAATTATTTATGTAGGGAAAAAAATGAGAACATTAGCCCAAAAATGGTGCTTTGAATACCATTGTTCTGGTTAAATAAGTATGTGAGAGATTTTCAAACATGTTACAATAGGAGACATTTTTTTAATGACCGTTGATGTTAAGAATCGCACAGTCTGAGGAGTCAGACATTTAGTTGCAATCCAGCTTTTGTCAATTGTTTTGGCCTCAGAGGTTTTCCAGTAGCAGTTAATAGCTCGGAGGGTAGATAGTCCTGTCAAAAGATCAAATGGGGATAATGGACATGTTGTAAAGTGTACATGATTGATGGGTTTTTTTCATTAAGTGAGGCATAATAAAATGTTTTGGAAGAGACTAGGTACAGTTTCTGATGGAATATGAGAAACAACTGGAAGGCTTTGTTTGGGGTTTTTCAATAAAAACCAGAATATACTGTTTTGATGACACATTTGAAGCAAAGAACCAAGACCTTCATGTCCTTTTGGAAAGTGTGTGTGAAGAGCACTTGTGTCTGACTGGCATACATAAATTAATTCTCATTTTAAAAACCCCTTTCCTTGAACTGAAGCCACTGTATAAAAAGTATTAAATTTAACACCTCTTCTGCATGGTGCTTTTGGTAATATGGTATGCCAATTCTTGTACTAATATGAAATTTGTAAATAGGAAGTCTGTCTCTTTCACTTTTTAAAAATGAATGGAGATGAGGAAATAATACTAATTGCAAGATTGTTCTGGTTTGTTTTTCATTTTCCTTTCTTTCTCGCATTTTGATGTTTTCTGATGAGATTCTCACATTACTTTTTCCTCCAAAACCAAAATGAAATATATTTGTTTTGTACTATGAAGGCAGCATTAATATTCAGACCTTGTTCTTAGTCATGAATCTTTAAAATGGACCAACATTGAGCTCTAGATCATTACCAGCTGACTCTGGCTGAAAATATTGGGAGCAAAGACCTGCAATGAAACCTTCCCAAACAGGAGGTCTGCATCCAGCAGTGCAAATCCAGAGATGGGTGGGAAGGGAATGTATTAATGGAAGCTGGAAAGACTGCTTAATGTAACACCTGTCTTAAGTGGTTCCACATAGGAACCCACAGTTACCAGCTGTCCCCCAGAGGAAGAGTTCGTAGCACACAAATGTTGCATTCCTGTCTGCAGCTGAAAGGTCCCTGCACTACCTGGCGGAATAAAGCCCAGAGTATTTAAGATCTTTGGAAGAACTACAAAAGAATGGGACTAATAATTCACTATTTCTTCATTATATGTACTATTTCTATATTATATAATTATGTTATGCAAGTTGTGAAGGTAAAATATAATAGGGTTTGGAAATAAGGTCTGGAATCTCTTTTTGTGTTCATTAAAACCTGAGTAGATACCTTGAATATACATGAAAATCTCAGTATGGAATTTGTTTCCCCAAGTCTGCTTTTAGAATAGCTCTTTGTGCATGCCCTGACATCACATTCTAAAACACAAGTGTTCTGTATTTACAGGCAGCTGGCAGAAGAAAAATATCAAGAAAATATCAAAAGAATGCAAGAATTCAGGTCCCATAATTTTCAGCAGCTGAATGTCAACGTCCTACATGTAAGTATGGGCTGTAGTTTTGAAGGTCTCATTTATGTGCACACATAGCACTTTTCTGTTGCAAAGTGTATAGTGTAGTTCTGTAAAAGTGTATAGCACTTTTCTGTTTCCCACATGGTTTCTTTAGCACTAGCACAGGCCTATTCTGAGACTAATAACTGGGGAGACTAATAACTGCATCAAAATCTGGACAGCTTAGTTGGGGCTGTTGATCTGTGATGAGGCAAAGTACATTTCGTTATTCAGATATGGTTCAACAAGCTCTCTATTCCTTGCACAGTTTTATTTTTTTAAGTCACCTTTTCTTAATTTGCCCTTACATCTAAATCTGCTCTCTGAAATCTTTTTACTGACTATATGACATCAGAGTTCAAAATACATTTCTTTTCAAGATGTTTAGAATTGGAATTCTTTAAACATTTTATATTTGGTGTGGCTGAGGGGTTCTTTTCATTTGGTTAAGCATATTAACACTTCAACTGGCTTTCTAGTAAGAATGAAGCCTTGGAATGACTCCCAGAATAAGTTGTCCTTTGCTTTTAAGCAATCTGCAACAGAAGATGAGCCAGTTCAATTCTAGCATCACATCCTATTGTAGAAAGAAAAGGGTCAGTTTGGAAATAGTTGGTGAATGCATCATAATTTTTTGTGTGCTTTGTATTCTATCTTTTCTTTTGCATGTCCTCTGCTTTCTGTTTTCCATTGTGTCTAGAGAAAAAAAAATATTTTAAACCTGCTTCTTCTTATGGCTGAGTCACTACTGGTCTTTTCTTTTGCATGTCCTCTGCTTTCTGTTTTCCATTGTGTCTAGAGAAAAAAATTATTTTTAAACCTCTTATGGCTGAGTCACTACTGATAATTTACAAAAATGTTAGGATTTTATTTTAGTATTTGCCTAATACAACTCCCAGGAATTGTGTAGATCGGAGCAACCATTATATTGTGATCTTGCTGAAAGCTTTGTTCCTGTTTCTCCATGCTGCTTCATCATTTGACTAAGGAATCTGATGAGCAGACTTCAAAATGCCTCATTCATTCTCAGCCAGCCACTATGGGCAGCTATGTGTCCACAGGACAGGATGAACCAAGAGGGAATGGGACAAGTGACCTCGGCATGTCTGAGCTTACAGACCACGGTAAGAATTCAAAATCTGATGTCAAAATGAACATTCTTTTCAAGAAAGATTTGCCCCTTGTGGTTCATATGTGGTGGGGAAACTGCAGTTTACAAAGTAGTCAGATTTGTAAAGTTGTCAAAAAACAGTGAAGAGAGAGAAGGAAATGAATCTGGGTGAATGTACATACAGCAGATGTGTAGCAAGGTTATGTGGCAGGAGGTCTGTGCTCCCAAAGTTTGTGATCTGTGAGCAGAGATAGAGATGAATGTACTTCCTCCAAAGGAGATGCTGAATTAGAAGGAAATAGCTTAAACCTTCCTAGAATACAAAGCACACATATGAAATGATTGGCATTAGAAAAGTAGAGATGAATGTACTTCCTCCAAAGGAGATGCTGAATTAGAAGGAAATAGCTTAAACCTTCCACATATGAAATGATTGGCATTAGAAAAACATTTCCTAACTCATCTCTAAAGTGAAAAAGGGAGTACAAGAATTCAAAATGTTTGCACTTTTGGTACACTTCAATGCTCATTTCTTTAACAATGAGAAGCAGATGGAAACTTTTTAAACTCTGCTTATCTATATTGTCCACAAATACTTAGCTATTGTCTAAAGAATATGAAGTACTATATAAAATGTAATTTTCTGTTATAGGCAGAAAATAGTCAAGCTTTTTGAAAAGCTTCAGACTGTGGAAATCTTGTGGTTAATGCAGAGAATATTTTTAAGATGACATTTATATGGTTTTGTCTACGATGTTCTGGTGTAGTGTCTTACTCATATATTTCAAAATCATTCTGTGAGCTCTATTATGGTGAAAGATTTTTAATCAGATTAAAATCTTGCAAATATGCATCAATATACTTTAAAGTAGGAAGACTACTTTTCTCTAATAGCACTGCCTTTTAGTGTTGGTTTATGTGCATCTGTCAAAGTATAGGTCATTAAATTAATGGCATCAGAATCAGTTTGCTTGTGATGGAGGTGTTTTGGGGTTTTTTAATAGCAAATGGCTATTTTTTTCTTTCAATGTACCTCATTTGTGTCTATGTGGTTGACTTGCTGTTTCACAGCATGAGGAGAGATAGATGACCTGTGTAGGAGAGAACCCAGCTTCTAGAAATACATCCTGGGGGGAGGGTGGGGAAACGTGCAAAGGGAGGACTGAGAGAAAGCAGTGAATGTGGGTGAGAGATGGGCTGGAAGAAGCATACAAAGACTCCTAAATAGAAACAGAACAACATGCTTGGAAGGAAAGAAACTGATTTTTCTGCCTTTAAAGGTCATTAAGCTGTTAAACTATAATGACAGGAATGAGATGCGTTTGTATCTGTGATGCAGAAGCTGGGTTGGTCCATTGTACAAAACCGAATGCATGTTTAATTGCTTGTGCCAGAGTCTCTGACGGAGGAGTGCTGGGTTCATGACAAAAGAGAGTTATGGATAAGCAAGAGAAATTACATGGTTTCTTTTCTTTGCTTTGTGAATACCTTGTTATTCCTGAAGCTGATGTCAAAGCTTGTTCTTACGCTATTCAGTATTCATGCTCTTCTTTTCTTTAAGCATTTCAGTGCAACCATGCATATCCTACATGTCTAATTAAGTTATTAATTGCAGCTTTGCATTTGAAAATGTAGAAACTGTTCCAGCTATTGATTTTCCAACAGAATTTAGTTATTGATCAATGGCTATACAAGAATAAAAGGAAAAAAAAAACTAGAAGCAAGGCTATAAAATGGTTTTAGCAAGTTGTCTTACATGTTAATTAATCTTGCTGACCCTTATTACATTAGCAGAAGTTAGCCTGTGAAAACCAGACTAACAGGCTCCCTAGTTACAACTAATCACTCAGAATGTTTGGAAAAGAGAGAAAAGTCAGGAGCAACTTTTAAATTACCAGGGCAGACCTAAAAAAATCCTCTCCAGAAAAGCTGATGAGGAATAGTAGCCCAGCCCCAGCAGGTGTGGAGGAAAGTTCAGAGTATCTGTGGCTCATAGCCTGCAGTCCATCTAAAATTTGCAACGTGAGCTAAAGAGAAGAGCAGGGTTTGGAGTATCGAAAGACTAAGATATTAAAGGATTAAGGAAAGAAATAGAGATTAAAACACCTTGCACTCCTCTTTCAGTGAAAATTATCTAAACCATTATGAATTACAGTTGTATGCCATTGTGGAAGGTGTTAAATACAAAGCTTAAGGTTCAGCTCTAGTAAGTAGTTTTGAATACTGTGGCATCTTGAGTCAGATTTAGTGGTGGTACTTACACTTAACTGAAAGTTGGGAAAAACAAGGCAGTGTAGATAAACAAAACCTACCATGGCAGTTTGGGGTTTTGGACTTCACAGTGGACAAAATTTAGCAATGGCAAAAGCATTCAACGGCTATAGACTTCCTGGGAAGTTTAAGCTTCTCTCCATGTTTGTTTTATGTAATCAGCAATGATGTTCTGGACATTTTTTATTCTAAGTCTTAGACTTGTGCACTTGAGAGATGTTTGAAACAGTTCTTTGAGATCACCTACAGCTGACCAATTTGTTGGTCTTCAAGCACATTTATTTTCTGGAATGTGAATGATGTGAGTGGACCCTCTGGTTTTGATGTGGAGATGAACCCCTTGAACTACAGAAAAGCTTCTTCAGGACTGTTTACAGCTGGTGCAAGTTCTTGAGAATCTTATAAGATGCTATCAGATTCGTATTCCAAAAGAGAAACGTTTCAGACAATGTAAATACTGTTTCTTTAGCATTTTTAAGTTGCATTGCCTTATTGCCTAGCAGCTTAAGTACTTCTCTCCTCCTTTGTATAAATCTCTATAAACTTCTATATTGTTCATATATTTTAACATTGGTCACTTTTAGCATACCCGGACCTTCCATCCTTATTCTTTCCTTAAGATGCTTCCTAGCTCTTACCTCAGAATCTATAACAGATTATTTAGGTTTAATGTCCTGAGTCTTGAACTCACAACTCTCTTCTTTGAGTTTCCTCATTGTCCCTTATTCCACTTCTCAGGGTCATCTGGTGTTTGTTCTTATAGTATCCTGGTTCTGGGACTTGGTCTCTCCAGCTGGCATGCATACTAGAAGAAAGGAGTCTTTTGGTTTGGCTATTAATTTTCTCCACACTGCAGATTTTCAGAGAGGTGGGTGGGGCAACATTACTTGCAATACTGAAGATTTAAAAATACGCTTTAAATTTCTATTTCTCTGAAGGTACTATAATAAGTTTCTGAACAGTTTTGCATCTTTAATCATACTATCTAAAGTAAACAATTATTATTCTTATATGTAAAAAGACAGACAATGGACTGGCTAAGAAAGACCTAGAAAAAAAATATTTCTGTGATCACTGTTTGCCATATTAAGTAAGTAACTGAAGTATGTTGATTGTATCATCGTAACAGTAAATGTTTTTACTGTATTGTTTCAGCTAGTTAGATCACTAATGTGTACCTTAGAATACTAAACCTTTATAAATAGAAGAAAATGAAAAGTATTTTTGCTCATTTGAAAGTCTTTTATGTAATAGTTTTAATCTGCATTAAGTTTTTAGATTGGTTAATTGAAAACAAAAATTATATTTTGCTAATGAGATATTCATGGAAAGATATTTTATTGTTGTGTTTAATATTAGTTGAAAAATGTTGATATGTCTGTCTTCTGTGTCCAGGAGTTTATGGAATTGTCATCATACAAATAATTTAACTCTATGGCAGACACTGCAGTTAAGAATATATTGTACTACTAGGAACAATTTTGGGTTACTATAGATATCTTTGTGTTTCTTCCATCTTCAGCTTCTCCGAGTACACACGAGAGACAAAGAAGCTGAAATAAGATTTGTATAGAGATAGTAAATAGAAGCACTGAGCCACTGTCAGCATTAAATTCAAATATTTGTGTTGAACATATATATATTTATACATCTGTACACTTCATTTGTTTTCAATGAACAGTGCAAAATGGAATAGCTAATGATTACCATTAGGAATAGCTAATGATTAATAACTGAATTCCCTTTATATTTTGATTTGGATGTTTTGTTTTCTGCTTCATTTCTCCAGTTCATTTTATTGATTAATTATTTCTGAATGTTAAAAAGCATATTTTGCAAGTCATGGCAATGATGCAGGAATGAGCAATGCAAAATGTGTCAGGATAAACCTGTACCTATGTTTCCTGTTCTTGCTGAGGGTTACCTATAAAGTAAATTATTAATCTTCCCTTGTTATCATCAAAAAGAAAAGCCACCTAGCAATAAGTTGCTTAACATCACCCACCCACTCACACTCCCCCTGTCTCTTAACCCATTTTTTATAGAAGCTGTCTCCATTTGGATTAGGACAGATAGGTCAGTGTATATTTTTCTGGAGATTACTGCATTTTCAGTGCATATACTTATCTTTCAATAGTGGGTTTGTGAAAATACTGGTGAGGAAAATTATATTGTAGTGCTGGCAACCAGAGGTCAGTTCATCTAATAGAAAAAAACCCTCAAACAACAAAGCTGTGAGAAAGAGCTCTGCATATTAAACTGCTCATTTCCATTAATGATAATGACTGCAGCTGGAATGAAATAATTCATTTTATAAAACATAAGCAAAACATTATCAACAAGAAAATGGGACCATCCATGACCCTCAACCCAGCCTCTTTGTTATGGATGAATATGGTCAGTGTCTTCCTCTGCCAGTTAGAACAGGGCAGTTCTAGCTGGGCAGGTTCATCACATGTTTAATGATATGGCCTCCTTCTAAAAAGTTACTGGAACCATTACAAAAGTAATGCATTGCTTCCTAATATAGCATTATAATTCATCTTCATCTTCTAATGTACCTGATTGAGCTTGTCATCCACTTTTCTGATTCAAAAAGAATAACCAGAGAAGCAGATATCCCCTTTTCCAGAGTACTGGATATTGGCATTTTCGGTTGCAGAAAGTCATCTTTGCCCTAGATTTTCCACCGATAGACCACCTCATCTTTTTTGTGTGGGCTACTACACACTGGACTAGGTAATGGCAGATCTCTCACTGCATCACATTAATTATTTGGGTACAGGTAGTTTCGCCTTGCTTGCAGTGTCTTCTAGTGAAGCCAGATTTTACAAGATAGTTCCTCTCAATTCTTTGTACAACTTGATTCCTTTTGACTTGGCTAAGTTTGCAGAGATATTGAATAAATTAGGAAACACTACTTATGGGGACTTAGTGTAAAAAATCCAGAGAAATCTGTATCAGACCATGCATTGTACCCACCCATCTGGGAAAGTAGTGTAGAATATCAGAAATTTCTTAGTTTACTAGATAGAAATTCCTCTAGGTAGAGGAACTCAGTCTTTGCAGCTGAAAATAGCATGAAGAGCAAGGCATAATCCTGTTATACAACAGTAATAGCTAAAGGTTTGGGGTTTCTGATTCAATTTCTACAGGTGAGCTTGCCTTGAAATTGGCTACAAAATTATAAGCTGTATCTAAAAGTGCTTCTGGATAATTCAGTGCAATTACAAATGCAACAAATCTACCATTTCCTTACCATCATTGTTGATCCTTCTGGTTTGGATCAGTGGTTACAGTTGAAAGATAAACTGGATGCAAAGCTACCAAAGGCCCAGACCTTTTACAGGAACCATAAGGAGAGTTAAATTCCACAAGTCACCCTCTAACAGGCATGAAAACTGAAAATTATGCACTGGCATTCGTGGCTAAAATTGCCACTTTATATTTGCATCAGTCTCACAGCTGATGAGACATGGTAAACAAGGGTGGAGAGGATTTATTTTAAAAAAAGGTATTAAAGAAATTATATATGTATCTATATTTTAAAGGCTTGTCCTCATTGTACCACCTCATTGCCTGGAATGAAAGAAAGCCAAAGCAAAACAACACTGGACATAAGGAACAGTAATAAAATATTATATTCTGCATTTTTGGATTGCCAGCTGGGGCTTCTGTTGTGTTCACATCCATTTTTGTAAGACTCCCAGCTCTTCATAAACTTTTACTGCAGTTAATAAACATGTTTTTGTGTGGGAAGGGGTCAAGTTAAAAGAGGAGAATAGCTTCAGTTAAGTACTTGTGGTATTTAAATTCTTTGTACAGAAAAAATAAAGTAACAAATTAAAGCCATATGAATAAAGGGACACATTATATGATCTCTCTGATCTGTATTATATTGCTTTTTGTTTCTGTATGCTGCAAAGGTTATAACTTGTTGAATTCCTTAGCTTAATATCTTGTAATACATTATGCCTGGCAACCCCCTGATTTCATTACAGTTTCAAAATAGCTAAGTATGTTACAGTAATTGTGTACATTATTGTTATGTCTCCATGGCTAGTTTTAAGTTATGGGTATATTGCTTTGACTTTCAAGTGGGCAAAGTTCAGTTGGCCCTCAAATAGGAAATGTTCACACATTATAAAATACTGTGCCTTTTTCCTAGCCTGTTATCTTTACAAACTGTGTTGAAGGATTTTCAAGGTAGTTTTCTAAATCTTGGAAGGTTAAAACCCTGTAATATTTCTGAGCAGATCTTCCAGCATCTGTGCACACACCCCATTGTTTTGGTGCTTGTGAAATGGATAACTAACACTCTTAAAGAGACCGTACAAGTGATCACACTGCTCAAAGGCTTTAAGGAAAATCAAGTCTTGTCTTGCTTTTCAGTCTGGCAAGTCAAAATAAAGCAGGATAGTACTTAGAATAAGTGGCATTAAGCACCTTTCTGCATTATCCTTGTTACATTATCCTTTTTACATCATGCTTTGTAACCAGGAAATCTTGTCTCAATTAAGAGGACAGCATTGCTGTGAGTTCTGCTGTGGTTAACCATTGGTCTCTTCCTTGTAGTTACCCTACTTCCAGGATCATAAGACTTATTCCCTGACTTGCTGCAATGATAGCGTGGGATGCTTGTGGAGAGAAACTCGCTGGTTGAGTTCTGGCATTTGCAGTTACCAGTCCTACACTTGTCCTTGGAACATGGGGTGACAAACTCCTGAGGCTCTTGCAGGATCTGAGGGCGTAGCGTGCTCCTCTGACCTCCTCATCTGTCTCTTGTTTTCATTGCTCGGTTTCACACTGAGCCCAACTTGTCCCAGATTCAATTAAAGCAATACTAAATCTGATTTATTATAACAAAATCAAGATTTAATGAAGTTTGCATATTTTACCCAGAAAGTGAAAAATTAATCAATGATTTTTTTCCTTTTTTATCATTGACTAAAGCATTGTTGTTCTTATTTAAGACGTTCTTCCCTTCAAGTATTGCCTTTGGAGAGCAGGAGTTGAACTCTAGCCCTAAGCTCCTCAGGAAACCTTTTCCAAATCTATCTCCTCTTCAACATGCCTAGCTACTAAAATATTTTCATAGCTTCACAAAAATTCAGAGCTTGCTTCTTACAAGAAGACTTGCACTTGCAGATTCACAGAGGGAAGCTTGCAAGAATGAAGTCTTTATGCAGCAGTTATGTAAAAAAAAAGCCCAAATACTTTCAGTGTGAGGAGAGCAAATTATGTTACTGTATAGCTCCTACTTTTTCCCTAATCTATTTTTTAGACTGGTTTATTTTGGCATTGATAAAGAGAGTCTATCTCAAAATTCACCTTGGTCAGTGACTACAGTTAAAATTATTCTGGCCTAGTCTTTTTAAAAATGGCACAGGAATCCCCTTCACTCCTTCCAAAGCGTTATGTTAAAAAAGATTTATGAAACACTCTGTAAATTTAGGAAGCAATTAGAAGCATATGCACTGAGATTGTATATGTCAAAAACCCCTGCATACTGGATTCTGTAGCAGATACTTTCAGATAATTCCAGTGTTTTAAATCTTCCTTAGAAAGATGCTAGTTCCTATTCCAAGTTGACCTACATGCAGAGCAACATAGCTCTATACTGCACATTAGACACGAGGTTAAACTAATATAAATAAAGATGCACCAGGCTTTTGCTGCAAACAAAGCATCAGTGAACAGGTTGGTGTTGAAAAACATTTTATAAGGACTCCCAGTCCGGCCCCAGTCGCAGTTTTATGGCTTACTTATCAAACTAGAGGGCATTTCTGGGGAGCTGAGACAAATGGTGATGCAAGAAGCTCGGGGCAATTCCAAGTGAGGAAGAATTTGCTCTGAAAGAAGCTGTAAATGCTGAATTAGTTTGTATATTCTGCCAGTTTAGCTTTCACTGTATGTGGCTGTCAGACAGCTGGGTGGAGGGAATGAGAAGGTGACAGCAGTGAAGAGCTTGGTTGAATTCTCCTGCTGTATTTTCTGCTTCACGGAGCAAAGTGTGCCCCTGTGATCTTTTAAATATGTGCTTTCACAAGTGAATTTCATCTAGGTCTATAAGGGCTCAACACCTTTTTGTTTTGTTTCAATAATTTGCTTGTTTTTCTAACTTGTTCAACATATGACTTATTGCTTATATCTAAATAAAATACATTTTGCATCTTTGCTACATCCAGACTCTTGTGTGCACAAATGGTTACACCAAGTTTGGACATCATTTGTTTTCTTCTCTTTCTGTAACTTCTGGTGAAAATGCCCCCAGTTTAAGTCTTAAAATGGCATTCTTGAACCAAATCTCAGGGACAAGGAAGTGAGTCTCTTAAGGGGACTTTGTGTTAACATGTGGACTTTTTCTTTCCCAACACTATTGTCAGACTGAAAGGGAAAGTGTCAGGAGGTCGGTATCTGCCAGATTCAGGAGGAAATCTGAGTTTTTATTGGAAAGTACACTTTGACTGATAAAAAAAAGTTAAAATAACTCAGGGAGTAAGATAGTTTTTTAGTTGGTGTCATTAGGTCACTTTTCCTTCAACTTACATCTCTTGGTCTGTTCCTGCTGGAAGCAGTGCAAGTAGTAGGGCAACTTTTGCACTAATAAGGACTCTTATACATAAATGAAATGGCTTCCAAAACTCACTCAATGCTCCCTGTTATTGACTAAATCACTGTGTTGTTCTTTCTCTTTATTCACCCATCATTACTAAAAAGATTTCTGAATATTTGAAGGATTTTTAGATTTGCTGATCTTTAAATCATTGCTGAAAGGCAGCATGGCTTCATCTTTATCATCACTGCCTACAAGAGCTCCCAGTTCTGTATACATGACAACTAGGAAATCAGAAGAAAAACCAACAAATTATTCAGAAAACTAGGGAAAAATGTGATTAAAGTCTTCCTTCTTGCTGTTCATTTTTGTTAACCACTCCTTTTAAGAACTTCTTTTTTTCCTCTCATGCTTTGTCTCTGTAGTTACTGAAAAAATACCAGGTGGTGGAATGCTTAAGGGAAAAAAACTGTGTCCTCCAAATAAAATATTTCTCTTGGAAATTTAATTTTGGTTAAAAAATGTAATTTTTTCTTGGATAAACACTTTGAAACTTGCTACTTTCTTTCTAACACCAAGTAGTAGATGATTCCCATAAGGCCACTCTGATTTACACCCTCTGTATCTCTTTTTCCAGACATTTCACAATAGGTAGTTCTTCACTCAGTGACACCCATAAAATAATTGAAGATTTTTACTTTTTTTAAATAAAAAGAGGAAAATTATAAAATATTATCATTTAAATTATTGTTATATTTCTAGTTCTCATTTAGAAGAACTCACTTTATGTCTAAGCTGCACATGGCCATGTCAGAAGATGATTAATTTAACAACTTCATAGTCCCTTTGTGTTTCTCCAGAAGGATTGTGCAGAACTTTCATGAGCACATCCCCTAGTTCATTTCTTAAATGTCTGTTCTGAGTGTCTCTTTCAGCCTAGTTTAGAAGAGATGGACAAAAGATTCCAGTCTTTCTGAACAATGAATCTTTAGAGCTTGAAAATGCATATATCATCTATACCTGAGCAAAGGATGGTGATTCTCTTTGACTGAAACTTCTAAAGTTGAAGGGTTTGTCTTGCACAGGGAAAAAAAAAAAAGCACCTCAAATCCCCAAACCAATCTGGCTGAGCTTAGATTATAATAAAGAAGTTATTTTATTGACTGAAACTTCTAAAGTTGAAGGGTTTGTCTTGCACAGGGAAAAAAAAAGCACCTCAAAACCCCAAACCAATCTGACTGAGCTTAGATTATAATAAAGTTATTTTATTTTTTCTAATCATATGGGTATTGTCCTGAGCTGCAGAGGGTCACAGAGCCCTTGATCTCCTTTGTAGTAGAATTTCTCATTCAAGATGATGTAGCTCAGGGAAACATATCTGTGTTTTTCAAAGATCTCTCCTACTGACGATGCTTCATCTCCTTATGTTTTCTTCCTTTCTGTTTTCTCCTTTTGTGATAACTGATGAAGAGAGCTGCCCAGCCCTGTGCACCAGCTCCTCTTGTCAGCTCCTAAGTTTCTGCTTAGATTGTTTAGTGTGTATGTTAAATATGTGTGCATAGACAAATAGATCTGAGGAGATTCTGAACTGTTTGTGAGGAATCAAACAGCCACAGCATTATAAAATAATTTAGGTTGGAAGGAACCCCTGGCAGCCTAGTCCAATTCCCTCAATGGCTCCAAGCCGTTCTTTTCAGATCAGGATATTTAGGGGTGTCTGATCAAATTTTGAACACCTCCAAGGGTTGATTGAGCTCTTGCATGTTCTATTCTTTAAGCCCTGTTCCAGTATTTGATTACATTTCTCTTCTCTCCTCTTCTCTTCTCTTCTCTTCTCTTCTCTTCTCTTCTCTTCTCTTCTCTTCTCTTCTCTTCTCTTCTCCTCTCCTCTCCTCTCCTCTCCTCTTCTTTATGTCAAATTGGACTTTAGGATGTTCCAGATGCTTGTTGTGTCTTGTCCTATGTCAGCTCTGTGAAGAGACAGGCTCCATCTTCCTTTTTTCCTCTGATCAGATAGGCATAGACAGCAGCAAGGTTTCCCCTTTACCTTCCCTTCTCAGGGCTGAAGGGACTCTGCTCTCCCAGTCCCTTCTTGCACCCAGGCAGTGCCCAGCCTGGGTGCCACTGTGGATCTGCTCCCGTAGGTAACACCTGCTCATATGGGATCAAACTGGTGTTTGCTGATGCATTTCCACAGAAATGAAAGGATCAAGGGTACCTATGTGGTACTGGTGGGGTCCTGCCAGGACCTCTGTCCTGGCCCTGTCTCTCAATTTTCTGAGTTCTCTGTGTCAGTCTGTGGTAGCAGAGGTGTAGTAACACTGCTTTCTGGTGTGCAGATTCATGTCACCATCTCGGGAGTCCATTATGTATCCATTATGACAGTGTGTGTCAGAGTAGATGAGTGATTTGCTCCTCACTTTCCTCTGTGTGATGCTGTGCAGATTGAGGAGTGTAACAATATGAAACTGGAGCAATTTTTTTTCTTTAAGGTAGGAATGTGGTAGCTGAGAAAATGTGCCTTTTCCCAGAGATGCAATGAAGACTTTCGATCAAAGAAGTACAGTAGTCCTTAAGAGTAAAGTGTGACTCCATTACTGTGAATACAAATAGTGAAAATTTACATATGTTGCACCATTCTGTTTTCTTATTTACTTTTCCTGGGTTTTTTTTCCTTTTAATAAAAGTGGCCTTACTTATTGTCTTCTGCATGCTCTGGGATGTGGGAATACTACATCAATGCAACAATGACAAGTATGAGTTTGAGGCAGAAGAAAATTAAAGATATTTATCAAAGTATTTTCATCTCTTTGGAGAAAATTGTTGTTGCTGAGTTACCATGCTACCTGAAACATGCTCTTGGTGGGTTTAAGGAAAATATTACAACTATCACATTCCTCTGTTTTCTGTTTAGCTTGTCTTCTTGGGAAATAACCATGCTTTTATGATTTTTTAGATAATGGATTCATTCCACTATTAGCATAATGTTACTGTATAGAAAGATCTCTAAAGAGGAATGGTTTTATTCAAAGCTTGTTTTCTTTTGAATATCTAATAACAAGTATCAAGTGTCTCAATGCTATGCCTAAACCATCTAGCAATACAAAAGCAACAGCTGAGTTTGTTTTGAATTCAGTGCTTTGTAAGCAAATAAAAGCTGTTGTGACTGGCCTTGGTGCAATACACACAGCTGGATAAAGCACAAGGTGCTTTCAGTGACCATCTAAGAGATATGGGGGCATGAGGGAACAGAAGCAGCTCTACAGACCCTTCCTTGTGCTCCCTATGGAGAATGTGAGAATGCTGCATCAGAGATGCTCAGCTGGATGCTAGTCCAGCTGTCAAAACAGAGGCAGGGTCCCCTGGGTTCTGCAGCAGCAGTTTTGTTTCCTCTTTCAGCACAATAGTCTTGGCATTGCCCTCACTAACACCACTTCTTTACCCAAGTACCTCCCAGGCACAAATAGGCTAAATATTTATTTTATTTATCAAAACGAAGGAGAGGGTCAAGGTCCTGTCACCAGAGTCCATGCTAGGGTTTGCAGTGGTCAAATAGAGGTCAAACAGCCTAGCCCAAAGACCAACATTTTTATTAAAAATACTTCTATGAAAGCACAAACCAAAGAACTTTCTTCCGTGCTACATTACTAAGTGTGCAACTTCCCTAGTAATGTTTAGGAATGGGAGCAGTAAGCAGTCTTTTGTCACCTGGTTTGTGGAAATTGGAGGTGTATATGAAATCACATGGAATTATGGGAAAACTCAGGTAGCAAATATTCTAGAGAATGGACTGCAGACATGGAAATGGAAGCTTGTGGGGCCTGAACTCCCCTGACAGTGCCTGCCCTGAGCTGAAAATACCAACTCACTCAAGCTGTCTTCACTTGGACTATACTAGGCCAGCACAGGTATAGCTTGCCAGGCTGATTTATGGTGTCTGCTATGCCAAATCCCCCTGATCTGTTCTTGAAATTTGTCTGATCCTGGGCCTCAGCTCAATAAGCTGTTCTGTACTGAGACAATTCTTCAGAGAACCAGAGAATGTCTTGTGCATCTGTAATACATGGAGGACTGGGAGCTGGCTCTACTTTGGTAAGATTCAAAGAATTGTTATATGGAAACAGTTTAAATAAATGTGTAAGTGCTTTGAAGGCTCCTTCTTTAAAGATGCCAGCCATAAAACAATAAAGTTTTAAGAACTTTTATTGGGTAAATGCCAAATTCCCCTGCACTGGACATACTGTCTTCTTTCAGAAATGCCACTTGGAATTGGTTTCTGAATTGGGGCCAGTAAACTTGTATACCCTGGGACATCTCCAGCATCTGAACTAGCATTTCAAATTATATTACTAAGCTCAGATTAACTGTCTCTCTATGAACAGCTGTCAAACCAATTTCACAAATGGTGAGGTGAATAATTCCAACAAGGATGCAAAGGCTGGCATGGCAGTGGAATACAGCCACTGCCAGCCTCTCTGCATAGTTCAGGGGCATCACCAGTTTTCTGTGGTGATGGGCTGCTCACAAAGTATAGAGTTTACAGTAGGCAGATCAGGCATTTTAAAGTTCCAGTGATGAGTAAAAAGTCTGATTTTGATACCTTGTTTTGTTGGAAAGAGGAGGTTTGCATCTTTTAGTACAGCAATAAACAAGTGCAGAATGTGGGAGAAGATGACTCAGAAAACACCAGCGTAGTCTGATGTTTGTATTACAACATAATAAATGGGCTCTTTTATATGTATTTGAATGCACATAGACAGAATGCAGATGAACCTGATGAAATTATCCTAATCACTGGGATGACTGCCTCTCTGCAAGAAAGAAAAAATTATCACCTCACATGGAAAAGGAGATGTATCTTAATTTTGTGGTGTTCTTTCCACAGAGAAAGGATGATATTTAAGATTCTCTTTTTAATAAAGTGCTGGACTTCCTATCAAATGGCACTTTGTAGAACTCAAGCAATTAAATGCTTTCTTTGTGAGAAAATGTTTTTGGGTTGGGGGTGTTCTTCTGGAAACTCAGGTCTTGATCAATTGTTTGTTTGATTGTTTTCTCAAATTAAGAAAGGTGAAAAATAGAAACAGGAAGGATTAGGATTAGAAATTGTGACAGTGGAGCATGGGGCTTTTATGCAACTTCCATTAATATCTTAAAACAGAAACCTGAGTGAAAATGTGTCAGCATTTTGGAGCTAAATCAGGTTTATAAAGAAAGAAAGTATTTTTGAAATTACTTTGGAGACAATAGATAGTAGACCTTATATCTCAACAGGAGAGCTTAACCATCTAATTCTGCAGAGAGCTACACTATTTTTTCTGAGTTCTCTTTCTTTCACCTTAAAGATTAGAATTATTGCTCCTGCCCAAACTCAAATGTATTTTATATGGATTTTAATTGCATTCCCCTGTTTAAATCCTTTTGGGTTTTTATCCATGTAAAACAATTTAAAAATCGATTAATAATTTTAATCTAATATTGTTTGAACTTCATTTATTTAAATGCAGTAAAATTTAAGATAGTTCTTATTTCTCTAAAGGGGCAGACTTAATTGAGGAGAGTGATTGAAATTAGCATTAGCTAAAATTATGACAATGACAATGATGATTTATAACAGCTGAACATTAAATATTTTTTGTCTTCTACTAACATTTCTTGTACTAATATCTCCCTGAAGGAGATGCAATCAGAGTTCAAGCTGTTTCACTGATTCTTTCATACGGAGTCTGGGATGCCAAAGGATTTCACCCACTGCAGAGTGGCTGGAGTGTCTTTCAAGCTGTGATGAATGTGTTGAGTTTTAATACCAATTATTGTACTTCATGGGCTCATTGGCCATATTAATATTGCACTCATTGCTATTACTAAAACTTGTGATGGTAATAAATTGAGAGAGCATGACACCAAAGTATGCACAGCTTGATTTTATACCAGTTTCTTTTATTTTATTGTAGTTTTTCTTCAATAAATTTTTGGAAAATATATAGATTTAATTTCTCATATATTTTAAAAATATACCTGATATATATTATTTTCCATTTTAACTTAGCAGTTGTATTTACCACAAGTTATATGTGTTAGAGAAAACAAAACTGAGTTATAATTTCGACTCACAAAAGCTGGATTCAATTCATTACTGGCCCTGCTTTGACTTAATGATGCCATAAGGTCACTTCCAGCCTGATTTATTGTATAGTTTAGAGATTTCAGTGCAATATCAATATAGATCCCTTAGGTTCATTAATTCACACATGATGAGGATTTGCACTTTGCCAGAGACAGCTTTAATACTGCTTATCATATCACTAAAGACAAACATTTTACTCTGAGAACCCATCCTTTGCTTTCAATTACAGAACGCATTGCTATTGATATAACACTGGTGCTATAAAGTTCATTTATATCTTTTCCAGATCACTCTTTTTTTTTCCTCTATATATGCTATAAACTCATTATTGCCTTTAGAGATCCCTGAAGACCCAGAAATTGCAGAAGAATATTATAAAGATGAGTTTGAATCCTGTTCAGAAGATAGTGAAGAGGAGGAAGATGCAGAATTGTCATGGACAGTCTCTAAGACAAATCACCAGGTACATGTGACCTTTGAGAACCCTGTATACACTTGATGCTTATATTCCATGAGAAAACTGAGTTCCTTCCCAGAATTTGTCCTACTGGCATTGCTGGTTTTTTTTTTTTTTTTTTTTTTTTAAGGAGAGTGTGTATATATCAATACCATGAATTAATTATATGTGTATTATAAGATATTGATGAGAAAGATTTTTGCATTCCTTCCAGTTTAAAGGTAATACTGCCATGAATGCCTTAAGGTAGATCATTGTCAGAAACCATTCTTGTGACTCTAAAACACTCAGAGTGGAATCCTCTCAAATGCCAGCTGTGATTTGAATGAAATTAAAGCTGAAGGTATACTTCAAGCATAAGATCTAAGTTCCAGCTCTAATTCCAAAGACAAAGATAGTCAGCTCTAGTTCCTGCCTATATTAGACATATTTTCTAGGACAATGTGATGAATGATGAGCCTAAACAGCTGCAAAACAGCTGCAGATCAGCAAATCTGTAGACTTTCCCACCTCACAGAAAGTGTCAGTGAAGAGGAAACTTATTGTTGAAAGGCTTAAAGTAGCTTTATCAGTTAAGGCTGCCACAAGAAAGTCAGGGATTGCAGTGTGAAGGTTGAAGATTATTGCAAAAGGCACCTAATTTAGATCTGATCAGAATGAGCTGAGATGAATCTTGTCTCCAGTGATCAAGTCTCAGTGAAATCAATAAACTTAAGTGCCTGAGGCAGTTCTGAAAATGGATCTTCTTAAGGCATTCAGGAACTATTAATTTCTCCCATGGGCCTCCAGTTTCAAGCATGGCCTGCAGTGCCTCTGAATGGTACTGTCTGGTTCTGCCTAGGAACAGTAACTTTATTCTGTGATCATGTGCAAAGTTTGCAGAACAGCATGTGATGTCTTCTGCATTTCAGGGAACTGGCCAAGAAGACTAATACTCTTCACTAAATTATAAATAACTTGTGTTTTTTTGAAAAATTTGAGCTAATAGCTTCTTTGAGATGTAGTTTTTAAGGTAAAAATAAAGTGTGAGAAATCAGAACTCTACTTCTACAACAGGAGCAGGGGATCCTGAAATTGTCCCACAAGTAAAACTTGAAGTTTACTCAGAAACAGCTCCATTCAATCTAGACATGTCCTCCTAATTGTCAAATTAAATACACAGGATACCTTAGAATTCAGGAGCAGTTTGTGCAATAGTTGTCTAAAGAAATTGTTATTCAATTGTAAAACAGTGGATTATCTTAGACAATACCTTTTTTAAGTTTGCTGCATTTATGCTTACCCATAGCACATAGAAACCATTGCACAGAAAGTCTACCACAAGGTACTCTTGAAAACGAAATTACTGCTCCTTTTCATCAGACAATTTCTCATTTTTAGAATGCCTTTTGAAATTTTCGTTCAACTTTCATTCATGGTATCATTAAGTGTCAATCAGTAGTGGTTTTGAGCAGGCAGACTGCTGCTTAGAATTAATGAAGGGCAGAAGACAAAAATAGATTTCTCAGTAATGCAGAATAAATTAGGTGTTGGCATTCAGATGTGAGCTGCAACAGTTCCTCATGTTGGACTGACTAAAAATCTCATAATAAGAACCAGCATAGTGGGCTGGAAGAGCCATCCCACTGGCTGGAAGAGCCATCCCATTGTCTCTGTCACCTTAAGATATTCAATAAGTGTGTTTTTGGATATTGACACAATTAACTTTTCTATTTTTTGGGAAGTGAAAATAAGAAATTTTTGCTATCTTAAGTGAAAAATTCTGCAGTAAATCCGAGGAGAAAGCAAACTCAACATACCAGTGCAAATCTGAGCATCTTTGTCTGAACCCAACAAACAGAAAGGCAGTACTGTGAGGGGAAGTAAGCAAGCATTATTAGGGAGTAAACATCTAATGCAGGGTGGATGGAATATTCAGAGAGGTCCCTCTTTGGTGATTATAACGGGATTTACAGTTATTAACATGCACACAACATCTTCCTTTGGATATCAATAGTTATGTGAAATGAATCCCACTCAAAGGTAGGTGGGATCATGCTCAGTATTAATAATAAGCTTCAAATCTTACCAGAATAGCAAAGGTTTGCTTCTGCAGTCATTTACTTAATACCAAAACTCCTACTTCTATGATGGGATTCATACTCTTAAATCCTTTCTTCAAAGATACCTTAAACTAAGCTTTTGGAGGTGTGTGGTAAAAAGAAATCATTCTACTGCAACACAGTAAGGTAGTTTCTGCAAATCTCTTAGATTTCCAATCCCAAGATTGCTTTACTAGTTACTTCTGTGCAGAAAGTGCAGAAATGCTTCATCTGGTGGTGCTCTCTGGTGACCCCAATATTTCAAACAAGGATTAAAAACATTTCCAATGCTCCTGCAGTAGCATGGGGTCAGAAAAGTCATCTTTATGAACAATATATTAAGGTGGAAGATGTAGAAAGGGATATGAACTATTTATTCAAGCTATATTAGGCTCCCACAGATGCCAAGACAGACTGAGAAGTAGCAGCCTCACATGGGATGTAAGACCATTTATGAAGGTAGAATTAGGCACTGAAACACTTTAATTTTGAAGGTTTAGGATGGGAGCCGAGACACTTTTTTTTTCTCATGTTGGTACCTTTCAGTACAGCCAATCTGATTTCAGATGCATTTTCCAGCACTGGAGTTTAGTGTCCTTTGTGTCTTTCTTTTGGAGCAGAAATGCACATTGACAGATTTCAAGCAGCAATTGGCCAATTACTTTTCCACACCTCCACCTTCTCAAGCCAGTTCTTTTCTACATGTATTTTTAATAGGAGAACCAGCTTCTAATTAGGGGAAAATCATAAAAGATAATGACAAACTGTTTTAAAAAACATTGTAATGTGTGATGCTTAACAGAGGTTTCATCTTGAATAGTTAGTGTGTAATGAAGCTTCCATTGGCTTTGATTTGGCTGAGATGCGGGTGGATGCTCTTTACTGCAGTTCATCACCATGCTCTTAGTGATTTTTCTCAGTGACCATAATAACAAATGCACCCTCTCCACTATGACAAAGTCCACTACTGTGATACAGTAGGTTCCTATTTTCAAATTCCAAGTTGCTCCTGAGATTGTCAAGCCAGGCAATCAGCTGACATAAATTATCATAGCTCCAGCAGCTCTGAGTGGCCTGTGTGCTGTGACCCCTAAGATGCTCCACTGGATTCCTAACAAATGTTTTGGCATGGCTTGTGGCTGTTAGAAATGGGGATGTTTGTTCTGAATCTGCAATGTGCAAGCATTCACCCACACTGGCCCTTATGCATGGGAGTGCCTCTCTTCTGGGCATCTGTCACAGTCCCTTGTCTATTCTGTAGGGCTTTGCTTTCTCTGAAAAAAAAAAAAGAAAAAAAAAAAGAGAGAGAAAGATTAATGAAATATATTAAATGAAACAGCTAAATCCTCTTCCAGTGCTAAACCCAAGTGGGGAAAAGACAGGAGTGATGAAGAGGTGAAAATATATCTTTTGCCTTACAGCATAAAGAGAAGAAACCAGCTTTGTTTTCATAATTGGAATAAATATGATGTCCTGTTGTGAGAACTCAAAAGTTTGGGAATTACAGGCTTTATCCCATTAAAAAAAATGTTTAAGAAAGGTTTTATTAAAGCAACAGTATTGTATATACTTATTTACTATATTTTGTCTGTCTGTCTGTAGATTTGTGGTTAACTGTTAGTGATAATAAAAATAAAAATAATTATGGAGTAATATTAGCAGAAAATCAATATAACTTTTTAGTTTTGAATGAAAAAGATTTAATGAAATCTTTTTAATGAAGTCCTAATGGTTCTTTTTTTTTTTTTAGAAGTACAGAGAAATTATATCTGTAATACTATCTTAATTCAATATTCAGTATGTACTGTGTATATTAACATAATGAATGCATTTCCTAGTATTTCCTGGCTGCAGAACTGGAAATCCTTGTGCTGACTTGATCTAATCAGGACCCCACAGGCTGCTCCAAAAGGGCAAAGAAGCTCCTTTGAACCTATGAGCCTGTGGGTTTCCTGTTGTAATGGCCAGCCAAGGACCTGATTCCTGCCTTGCAAACCTCAGCTAAAGCAGGAGAGCCTGTTTCAAATATAAGCCCATACAACAACTTGAAGTGAAAGAATAGTTAGTTTATGCTCATCCATAACAGCTCCCACTTGCACCAGAAGGTCCCTAACCAGCTGGAAGTCATTGCCAACAATTATTGTCCTGTTTAGGTGCACTGGCAGTTCCTAAGTTGAGAAATTTGCAATGGGTGTTTTAGTAAGATCACAGAAGAATATAAAACAGATTGTCCATTGTAGAAGTGGAGGTCAGTAGTGTTTCTTTTTATTCCATTGTTTTCAGTCTTAAAGGCATAGAGTGCTAACTATTTTTTAAAAATACGTTTTTTTGACATATTTTTTTGGCAAGGTCGAGATTTTGACTATCAGTTTTAAATAGTCAGGAAATGCTGTGTTGTTAAATGTGATATGGCAGCAGCTTCTACACACTCAGAGTCCAAGTTTTTCTTGGACTGTCATAAAATTGTGATGTACTTCCTGGACAACAATCATTACCTAATGGCCAGAACTTTAAATTTCATCTGTGTACACAAACAGCATTTCATATTAAAATGGCAAAACTGTCAGCCATCTGTTTGGTAGCAGAACACTTGAAATATAAAAATGTTAAAATCTCTTCTTAATTAAAATTTTTAAGTTAGTTGCTGTTACTAGACATGTAAGTAGATGCAATCACATGAAAGATAAGTATTAATTTGCTGTGGACAGCTATCATAAGCATAAAACATTTTGGCATATTTAAAAAGTATGTACTTGCTTTTTTCGATGTGATATTGTTTTAGATATTCCAGGACCAACTGATGATAAAATGCTGGTATATTTTCACAGACTGCACACCACCCTCCACAGTAAATATATCTCCTTTAAATTCCATGCACAGTTGTTCTAAACACTTGTGTTCTGCAAGGAATCTGACTTAAATTGTTGTTTGGTTATTACATCATTCCAAAGTCTAGTATTTTAGGAGAAGAAAACATAGAAAATGTCCTGGGCAATGTAATTTCTTTATAGTCTAGTCTTGACTCTTACTGGTGTGATATCCTCTGTGTTTGTGGGATGGTACCTCTGGGACATAGCGTTTGTATTTAGGTTTGTGCTCACACTAATGCTATTCCTATTTCATTTGTTCACAGGACAGTGATATGGAGGCAATGGTTGAGTATTTGGAGAATGTCCTGGATAGCAGCTCATTCAGTAAGTTGATGCATCTTCTTTAGAGAGCAGCAGTTGTTAGCAGTCTGTATGCATCACTGTCGAACTATTTCCATTTTGCAACAAAATAACTCAAAAAATGTGATCACTTTGAAAATTACTTCCTTAATCTACTAAAAAGAAGGATAACTATACCGAAAGAAAAGGCATAAATAGTTAAATGCTTTTGTTGAAAATAATAGAACCATAAAGCATGATAGTCAGAAGTATAGAATGTTATTAAAAAAACTTCTAGAAACTTGGCTACTGTCATTTTTTCTTCAGAGGAAAATATTTGAGGATGTGTAAGCTATTTTATAGTTTTTAATCCTGGTAACAATAAGAGAAAATTAATTAAAATATTTAATATTTTAAAAAATATTATCAAGGTTTGGATAATAATTTATGTAACAGTATCTCATTACAGGTACAAAGAAAAGAGTGAGAATTTAAGTTAGTAATTCAGTCCTAAAATCTCTGGCAAAATATTGTATATAAATTTACAGTTTGAAAACCTGGGTTGTTGTGGTCTACTTAAAAGCTAAAAACAAAACTTATGTGAACTAAATCTGTTTCCTGTGGCTGCCATAGTCACTGTCCTCAGAGGCCACCGGGGGGGACTGTGCCAGCAGCAGCCTGAGAGTGAGCTGCATGAAAGGCCAGCTGGGTTCCCAAAGGCTCCCATGGGAGCTGCAGCCTCCCTGAGCTGCTTCGTTTGCACTCGTGCAGTTGGGATAAACCTGATTTGGGATTATCTAAAACCACAACACAGGAGACTCCTAGGAAGTTCTGCTTCCAGAGATTCTTCCAGTGCTGAGCTCTGGTTCACCCCTGCTTGTGAGCGTGGGCAGATGGGAAGAGAGAGCCAAAGAAGGATAAAAAGGAATAATCAAAGTTGTTGCCATCATAGTCTTGTAGCCACTGGTCACCTTCTGGGTCCCATGCCAGGAGACTCTCAGGACTGAAGGAAGGAACATTTACATCCAGTTTCTCTTCACACTTACAGAGAACCCCCTGTCTCCAAATTCTGCACTCATTTGTGCATTTGCAGCATCACTGTCTGCAATGGGTTTGCAGAAGTTAAAATTAAAAAAAAATTTGCTCTGTGCTTCAATATCCCTTCATTTAATTAAAGAAAGGAATTGCCTTGAAGGTTGGTGAGAACAAACAAGAATATTAGCCTAAGACAAACAGTGGTGTTTTAAAAACAATATTAAAAACTGCCTTATCTTAATCTTTTCCATTCAGTATTAGAGACAAGAGGATGACTTTTTAAAAATTGTAATATTAAAGAATTAAATTGTACTTTTATCACAAAAAATTTTCCAACAAGTTGGTGCTGAAACTTACAGGCTTTTTCCAAATGAGGTAGTAATTAGGTATGATTTCCTCCAAAGAAATATATGTGATGATAATAAGAGACAAATCTCCAGGTTCCCTTTTGTCTTTGTATGCCCAGTATCACTTAGAAAGTTTAAACTTTCATTATTTTAAGTTCTTCCAAAATCAAGCTATAAACCTGCAGTTGGGGTCATGTTTATGAGTTTGCTAATGTTCATTTATGCCTTGCATATTCTTCACTGGGTTCCATATTGCCATTACATCAAAATTTTCTGTATAGTGCATTTTATATAGGTTAGGTACTTGCTGTCTTTTTCACCCTAGAGGTAGTTGTGTCCCCTTCCAGATCTGCATTTCTTTAACTAACCACTAGCACATTGGTTTTAGCCATGGCATTGCCAGTACTAGCCAGAGCCTCCCTTTTTGCCATCCTATGCCTGTAGTCCTTTACATCTCATCTTTTCTTCCCACTTTTCAAGGCATCTGCTGTTGTACCAGATCTGTACTTCTTCACATTAATTTAATTAAGTTAATTATAAATATGTCTTTCTACACAGAATACTACTAATCCATCTAAAAAAGCAGGTTGTATGTTACAAGAATAACTGGAAATAAAACAAAACAGCCCACTACATACTAATTCAAAGAACTGCTGCTATAGTTTAAGAAATTAAATCAAAATTTCTGTCAGACAAGATCAGACAAAGACAAGATCAGACAAAGCCTGAAGCCTTGCAGACTCAGTTCCAGATGTGGGGCCTGGGACAAGCAGTGGCAGTACAACATTGCTGGGCTACAGAGCTGCAACAGAATTATAATGACTACTCCTGAAAACAGTATGGCAATAATAGGGCAATAGAAGCAGGAATCTGGCCAGGACAGAATTTCTTGTAGCATCTTTCATTGTTAAAGTATTACAAAATGAATAATTTCAAGTGGTTGTTAGAGAACAACCAGGAAGAAAAAACACTAGAACTTTTTTTTTTATGTCAGCAAAGGCTGCGATAAAAAGGTTGCAATCAATATATATTGTTTTTCAACAGGTGGAATTTGTTTAGTATAAATCTCTGTGTTTATAAAAGGACTTGGGAGGTAGCTGAATTTTCTCCTCAAGAAGTCCAGAATCACTCCAAGTACAAGAGCTTTTGTGGTACACAATTGCTTTTGTGTTTTCTATAAAGGTCCATGTGGAGTGTGTTTGAAATAAGCTAGGCTGTGCTGGTAAATTGAAAAATTGGGAAGATCCCAGAAAAAAATTGCAAAAGATAAGGGAGTTGGAAAAACTCATTTTAAAATTTACTAAATTTGCTCGGCATTAAGGAAGAGAAGGTTAGGGGCAGTTGGGTCACTTTGTGTTGTTTATGCATCTAGAAAACACATTTGTTTCTTATCTTTTATATCTCGTACAAAAAAGCATTGTAGGATCTCATATGTAGCAGTGAAGGATAAAGAAAAGAAATCTGAAATACAAACATTAGTTTGTGATTCAGTGGAGATAACAGCTTCACAACACATCATGGCTTATGAAGAGATGCAGTAAATGTGTATCACCTATTCTTTAGTCATTAGCAGAAATGTTTGTAGGAATGCCTTTGGACCATAATTTATGAAAACTCTTACCAGGTAATGCACTTGTGAATAAATTCCTTTCTCTACAGATTCTCAGTGCAAACCTCCAACTGGTGCTCTGTCACCTGAGAGGACAAAGATCTTTTGCCCTTTGCCCTGTGCTGTTTCTGCAATACTGGGTTAGACACTGAGAGACATTGAAATACATTTAGAAAGCCACAATACCTGGTTTTGAAAAGACAGTGCTCTTGTTGCTTCAATTGATGGATCAAGAATGATATATTGGATAAAAAAATGCAAATAATTATCTGGTAACTTTTTGAAGAAGCATAGCTCCTTGTTGTGTGTTGATATGTGGGTACACAAACTGCCTGAAGCTGTGTGCAAAATACATTATTAATCAAATAACTGCTTCTAAGAAAATACCTTTGATGTAGAAGTTGGTATGATTATGAATCACCCCAGCAAAATTTGTTGAGGTGTACTGTAGTACCAATGTATCAAGCTCTTAGCAGTCTTCACTGAGAACTCATTTTTTTAATGACTAACCACACCTTTGCAGCATCCTACAATATTCAGTCTGTGCTGCCTTGCAGTAGCCAAAAAATCGTATTAAATGGAGAGAAAGATAGAGAGTTTGCACATAGAGATAAAGTTTTTCTTGGCCAAATGCCAATGTGTAAAGCAGACAAAATATGAATTATTTAACGAGAAATCCCAGGGGAAAGAACCAAACCTAAACAAAAACAAACAAACAAACAAACAACAAAAAAAAAACAAAAAAAAAACAAACCCAACCAAAAAAAAAACAAACAAAAAACCACCAAAACCCAAAACAACCAAAACCCGAAACAAACATGAAGGATGTCTTTAATAATGAAATGTCAGAGGAGAAGGAAATATTGTAGTAATAAATATACTGAATTCACTAAACAGAATATGCTGAGCTCTTACTACAGTGATATATCCTGTAATAATAATAATAATGCCAGAATTTATCTGGTGCCTGTGGTTAAATATACTCCTTTTTAAGAGACTGCAAGGTTTATATTTTCCTTATGCCATTGGTGCTCAGGGCATCAATTTTTAATTGGTTTCAAAGCACCAAAGCCCTAGATCTGGACCTTAATACTGTGCCAGCTGAGAGAGGAGCCCAGTGAGTCACAAGCACAGCTTTGCACAGCACCTGGGGTTTCCTCAGAGCTGTCCTGAGGACAGCTGATTTTTCCAGTGCTGCTGAGGGAGTTGAATGCTTACAGACTCCATGTAAAACATGTGGGTGTGCATGTGCACTGTTACAGTAAACAATCAGGAAATGGTTTTTGCATTAATGGGTGAAATAATTGGTTGTCAGTAGGAACTAGGCTTGTCATTTTTCATATTTTAAACTACATTAACTATTACCTGAGTTATACTTGGGCACCAGATAACTCCTAGCCATTAGGTGTAAAATAAGTTAGGAAAATGTTTTTAAATGTGCAATTGTTTGTCCATCCTGCTAACAGGATCAGGAATTCATTTCTTCTGTGCTTCCAAGCTTCTGAATCCAGCAGACATTCACTGTGAGTGATTCAGTAGGAACACTCACAATGGAAAGTTTTAATGTCAGTATTCAAATGGATGTGATCAGGGTCTAGAATCGTGTAAGGCATAGAAGCTTAACTTTTGGGAGAGCCATGATTACAGATTCCAGGGAAGCATTTGGTGTTCTCTGGGGCTGTCTATACCAGCTCACAGAGGGAGGGGAGATGCAAGCTGCCTCTGGCTGCATGTGATCCCTGCAAATGCAATCTAAACTAAGCCAAACCCCAGCTGAGTCCAAGCTAAAAACCCCTGGTAGGAAGGGAATGTGTGCTCAGTTAGACAAGACATTGTGTTAACGTGTTTGACTCTTGGCTTTTTCCTATCCCATGCAAAGACCTCCCATGCCTGTTCAGAACTTGGGTCCTGTGTGGCACAGCCCACACATTTGCACCCTGCTACCTCTCCTTTTCTTGGGAAGTGATATCCTAGTGCCGAACAATTTGCAAATAGAGGCTAAAATAGCTGCTTTGTTCAGCTTAACAAATTGAAAGCTGAAATAAGATCTCTTTTTCCAATTATGAAGAAATGAAAGGTGTATGCAAAAGGGAAGAGAAAAACTGTGTAAGCCAAGGGAAAGGACTGGCACAGGAGGAAAATGAGCATGAACTGCTTGATAAAAAAATTTTATGAGGAAATAAGAGGGGAGATTTTAGCCACTTGCTCCGAGTGAGGCTTTGAAATTGTCTTTCAATGGGAGCAGTTAGGGCAAAAAGTACATAAATTTCTTAGGACAACCACTTGTATGATGGGATGACTACATGAAATTGCAACATATTTGAGCTGATAACCCTGACAGTCCTCTGTGATTCAGCATTTCTGTGTTCCTGTGGATGAGTGCCTCGGTGGTACGTGTGCCCTAGGTCCTGAAATATTGCAACAGCTCCCAAGGCCTGCAAACAGAAAGAGTGAGCATGTCTGTTTATGCATATGTATATTTCTTACAATATATATGTATTTACATATACAGGTATGTTTTTGTATATATATATATTCATACATAAAAAGAGTACCTTTATCAGAAGGAGGAACTGATGTTGTAAGATAAATATTTCCAGTTTACAGTAAAGATCAAGCTCAAGGAGAGTCTTGCCTGTTAGGAAGAATGTTCTTGCTCTTAAAGATAAGTAAAAAAACAATGGAAGAAAATATATATTGTCTAAACAAATTTAATTTTGTTGGCTGTTTATCCATCCCAGAACTTCCTCAAGTGATTTTCCTTTCTATTGTAATTCCTTGTGTATTCCTTGTTATTACAGTTCTGGTGCCTTTAAGCTATAAACCTGCTTGTCCCCCAGAAAGGAGTTGCCCTTAATGTACATTTAATAATCTAATTCATCTTTAATTAATGTGGCACTGCCTTGTGAGAAACAGGAATAGTCTTCCTCCTTCTAACTGCCCTTGATTCTGCAATAGAGCTGAGGGGATGAAGGTGAATAAGGTTGTGTGTCTGTGCATTGATTTGTAGGCTCGAGGACTGTCACCAGAGTGTCTCCAGGGGTGCCCCAGGGACTCAGAGCTCTCAACAGCACAATGGCTGAGACCAGGCTGAAACGCATGAGGGAGTAAGTAGCATATTTATGTGCTACCAATGTGCAGGCAAAGAATATGGATTTGGAAAACGGCAAAGCACAGCAAATAAAACCCAAAAATCCCATCAACAAAAAGAAGTGGATGGTAAGGTGTTTAGAGACTTGCCTACTTGCCTCCAGAGAGGATGAAAGCTGACCCTCACTTCTGACTGTTTTCTTGTAAGCCGCACAATCACTGACATCCTTCCAGGATCCAGTTTATCTTCTCTGCTGTCAGTGTCATTCTGAATTTCACTTTCTTTATTAGCACAGCCCATGCCCATAAATCACCTGCAGATGTACACATTACCACCATGTTTGCTCCCTCACCTGCACTTCATTCTTGCCTGGAATGAAAAGTAAGTAGGTTTGTTTCCCATGGTGATATGATGTTTTAAACCAAACAAAATTGCTGCTGTTGGCTGGGATTTTCAAATGAGACAGCGGGCAGTTCCCTTTGAAACTCATTGTCTACTTGTTTTCAGCATTGCTGAAATCCCAGCTTTATTTATAAAGGTTTCAGTGTCTTAATAAAATGAAGATCTGTCCTTCCTTTCTAGAATGTACTGGTTAATATATCTTGAGCCTGTATCTTGTCTCAGTAATTTCTGGCCTTCCAAGATTGATTGCATCCTCTTTTAGGTGTTGATCTGATAATCATAGTGATGTGTATTATTTCTGAGATCAAATATTCTTTACAACGTTGCAAGATTCAACTGCTCTCAGAATGTAAACTCTTTAAAAAAGGACAATTTTTCCTCCTGTGTAGGTGGACAGTACTAATAATGTGCTGGATGTTATTGGAATACAAATAAGTTCAAACAGTAGATGCTAAGAGTTATTTAAGTGAGCTCTCTGAAGAAAATGAGTACAGTTCCAACAGCATTGATAGCAATCACTGAAACAAATCACCATGTACTTCAGCAAAATACCAATCACATTTACTCCTGATAGAAGTTGTTTGGTTTTATAGTATTTCAAGATGCGGCAGCTCCCGAGGTTTCACTTCATGGCTTAGCCCTTACTGTGCAATCAGTCCCAGGTCTCACAGCCTTCCACTTGTACTGCTTTCCATTCTCTTTCCATGGAAACTACTTATAAAAATAAATTAATGCATTATGTTGTCCCAGCTACTTACAAGGTGAGATTTTTAGTCAAAATGCCCACTAAACTTAGAGATTTCACCTGGTGTTCTCATGGTTTCTGGATAGAACTTAAAATATTTGGACTTCATGGTCATTGCTTTTAGGGCTGAAGTACGATTAGATCACTTCTTTCAAATTCTGTTTTTCCAGTGCTGTTTCATGGTTTTCATGGTTTGTCGTGACTCACATTATTGTCCTTTCTCCAAAACATAGCATGACTTTTTCATTTTCTGAGTACATTAAGGTGAGAAAGGACTTAATTGCTTGGAAAGTAAAGTGTTAAGGAACAAGTCAGTGAGCACAGTACTCAGCATGTGCATAGTCAAGGAGATCCCTGCCAATCCATGACCAATCTGCACACAGGGCACGGTGGGTTTGCAGTGGTGGGAAGGAAGCACATCTGGCTATGAATCAGTACATAAAGCCACAGCTTCTTTGCTCATCCTTCAGCAAACTTCATATGATGTGGTTTTTGAATGTTATCCACATAACAGTGCCACATAAGCAAGGCTAATATAATTTAGACTTGTGCTATTCAGTTTTACTTGGATAGGTGCAGACTTTTGGGGAGGAGGGGGTGGTCTTCCATATGACAGCTTCTGATAAAGGAGACAATGTGGGGGATTTGTCTTACTGAGACAAACTGAGTAGCTGGAGTTCCTAAAAGGAAAGAGAAGAGCAGAGCAGGGGTGATCATGTGGAGGTGCACTGAAATCTGTTTGGGTGTCAAGTCACTCTAGAAAGAGGACTATGAAGGTTTAGGATTTGCACCATTTTCAGGTGTTAAGAGCAATAGGTTCTGATGAGGGAGACTCCTGTGTGATGAGCTGCTCATAAAGAAACTTTGTGCCCATGCATTACAGATGATGTTGCTGGCAGAAAATGTCAGTAGCTCTGATAAAATTAATCTAAAATAACACAGGGTCTAACAGTGAAAGCACCTTTTAGCCATTTCCAATTGACAAGTGGATAATGCTGGCTTACAAACCACTGTAGCAAGGCAGTCACTTGACAAGATGTTATGTGCTCATTGCTTGAGTTACTGCAGCATGACTCACTAAATGCCTTCTTTGACTTGCTGTGTATCAGAGCATCAATTTAGGAGGTTTCCACTGTATTCTTATGGCAGACTTGACAAGGATACTCGTGTGAGAGCAAAGCTGTGCTAAAAATCTGTATGGGAATATAGAAGGAAGCCACTGATATTCTTGAATGTGGTAGGTAGGAGTACTTGGTCTCCTCCTATTTTAAGTGAAAAGAAATGGCTTTTTTATCACTACAACCCCTAAATATTTCCCCTGACATTTTCTTTCCAATTACCATTGCACATTCTGTTCCAGCTGATCGCACCCAGTATCAATATGAATCTCTGTCCTCTCAGTAAAAGTCATGATAAAATCACCAACTCCAGTGACAATAGTTTCTAGTTTGTTATATTTGGAATCAGAATTCATTATGAAGTTTATAAGAGCAGAGATTTAGCTTTACCTTTCAAGCAGAGTTAATTGTCTCCACAAAAATTTCCACTTCAGTGCTACGCATTTCAATATTGGGATCTGCAGTGTTGATAAGAAATCATAATTTTTTGAACTAGCTCCCACCAAGGTTATTGTTATGCTCCTTCCCAGCCCCATGTGCCAGCAGTGACAACTCAACCAAATATAGAAATTGGAACTGTGAGACTCTTATTCTTTATACTAGGTTTTGAAACTGAGGAATCATGTTAGATGTAGGAAATGGGAGGAGCCATTTCCTAGTGTCTTCTGTCCCGGCCACCATCAAATTCTCCTGGTGGTTCCCATCCTTGGTGGCTCGAGGTAACTTGGTGCATGCCGAGTCTGAGAAGCGTTACTGCCACATTTCTGTCCAGAGCCAAGTTATCTTCATGGAGAGATCCATAAAGACAAACTGTTCAGACTGTTCCACTGATGTTCCCCTATAGAGACTTTCCAGCTGTGCATCTCAGAAGAGAACCACACTGTTCTTCTGAAGCAACTCCTCAAGCCAAAGCATTTTTCCCCCATCAGATTAAATTGTACTAGCACCTATTAATTTTTTTCCCCCGAGGTCCGTACAAAAAACTTGGTACAGATCATTTTGTGCTCCTTTGTGGAGATATCCATGAATATCTACAATGAGTCATTTTAATAGCCATGAACTTTAATATGCACTTTAGAATTCAATAAAATGTATGGCACTAGAAGGAAAAGGCTTTTATGCCCCAAATTTTAAGTAAATTAAAATCCTTTAGCCCAGCAGTAAGCACCTCTTAGTCAGTCCCCAAAGTGTTACGCACAGCAGCATACCACGATCAGGAAAAAGACTTCATCATCCCCTGCTGAGTGTAAGTAAAGCAGTCTTTCAGAAGCCATGAAGAAAAAGCATTGGGTGATATTTTTGTTCTACTCCTGTGAATGCTCATAACACTATTGGTTTAGACTCATGAGCAGTATGTATATATGCTTCTTGTGCTTGTGATGCTGCCATCAAATGCATTGTTTATCTTAAAAATTCAGATATAAAGGTCATTTTGAGGTAATTCAGTAGGCACTGGATGTTCTTTGAGATAAGTAGTCCTAAAATGCTAGAAGTATAGAAGACTTTTTGTACATTTATTTTTACAATAAAAAAAAATTCCAGTAAAGAAAGTATTTACTTGATGTAGTATTTCAATTTATGCAGAATGGACCTTTCTGAACCAACTGAAACTGGTTTTATTATTGATGTCATTGAGGGCAGCTTTAGTGAAGACAAAAGCAACAAATACAGAAAAGCTAATTGTTTTTTAAGATTTTGATTTAAAAACTTATCAGTGACCTTTTGATTGCCATTGACTGTCATGTTGACAGTGTCATGATGTAAATGAGCTTGAGGAATAAAATGTCTTCTCACAGACAAAAGACATACTTGGTAAGGAAGTTTATTGACCCTGTCTGAGCTACCACTTTTTTGCAGGTGAATAGAGTACTCTTGAGGGTATTGATCCTGAAATGTTTTTGAGAATTGAATTTCCTCTTACACATACCAGTGTTCTGTCCAAAACTCCATTTTCAGGTAATAATTTCTGTCTGGTGATCCCAAGGCATCTTACAGCATGGCTATAGTTTTCTGCATCTCATGAGCTAAGCCAAAATTTTATTTACATATCCATCTTCCTTTTCACAGTTTCTCACACTTCATTTTTAAAGGCCAGTCTCAAATGAGTCTACTGAGTTTATTATGGAAAAAATTAAATATCTTAGTCCATAAGTTTCTCTTTCTTTTACTGAAAATCCATTTTAAGATAATTGCACCATTTATACTTTTCAATACTTTCCAGACCCAAATTTGAAGAAAGCATTTTGGGTTTGCAGTTTGCTTTACAGGCAAGTGAGAGTACAGCAAACTCGGCAGGAGCACTGAAAGATTGAAGCCTGCCTGTGTGTGGCCAAGCTGGGATATTGGTTCTTGGCTTCTGTCAGGGAGAAGTGAGTGAGTGCTCCTGGCTCAGGAGTCATTGCTGCCTCCAGGCAACGACTGAAAATGGGAATGGGGAAATCCTTGTCTTGCCTAAGAAGAAATGAAGGTGAGTGAGACAGTGCCTGCTGCTCAGAAGCATGGGAGTCCTCTGAAACAGAAGCAGCAGAAACCCCTCAAGGCCAAAATTAGAGTTGATTATTTGATTCCTCAGGCATTTTCCCTGGGACTTCCTTCAGCTTTTTCCCACTGTCCATACTCCTCCCCTTCCCATGACAAAAATGGGCTGCTTCTCTTGTTGGCACTTTGTCTCTTATGCTGCTCCTCTCCATCTTGCATCTGAGGATGGGAAGAGCACGTCACCTGCCAGCACCATGTTTTCAGTAATTCTTAGCAGCTTTACATTTGCTAGGGTGCACTTTGAAATGAATAAATGAGAACAAACTCAGTAGTTAGAGTGAGTGAGTACTGGGGCACAATTAAAGTTTGACGCATTTTTTTGGGATGCTCATCTTTTGCCCATTTTGCACATTACTTGAATTACTATTACCTCGTATTATTATTACCTGAGGTCATCACAATGTGCTATATTTTGTGAATTTGCTTAGATATGTAAAGAAAACAGATTTTTTTCAGCTTCTCTGCTGAGCTGTATGTCATAGATCCATGAGTCATTCTGTTATTCTGAATTTTTAAGGACTATTTTTTTAAAGTGGACATTAACGTTATGATTGCTTCAGCACTAGAGAGTTTTTATGCACTTTGAAAATTGCATTTCAGTAGAAAAACAACTAAAATTTTAAGTATAGACTCATTCATTTGAAAATGTCAAGTGGCCCCAAATACTGAAAACATTCAGAGCATTATACTTTTTTTTGTTTTGCACACAAAGCATAGCTTGCCTAGTTTCTCGTGCTGAGCATGCATAATGCATAGATTGAGCTGTTCAGATTTCCAGCACCTTGATTTTGTCAATAGTTTGCAAATGCAGAAACGCTTTCATGCAGCATTAATGATATAGTCTGTTTTCAATATGGAACCACTCGGATAATTTTGACAGTGTTTACTAGAATAGCATTGCATCCTTGGAAAGTTTGCTTGAGAGAAAAGTAGGTAGGGAGTTTTCCAAGAGGTTTGACACAGGAATGGCCAGAGCTCTCTTTTGAAAGATATTAAATGTTTGCTTTGTAGAAAAAAATTAAGTACTAGACTTCTATCTATATCTTTAAATGCCTAAACAGCTCTGTGAAGCTTATTTTTATGCAGGCCCAGAAGAAACTGAATGTGTAAATATTTCTATGTCTTTCTGAAAATCGTAGATCTACTGTCCATAGTTGGTAATTGCTTGTCTTTCTTTCTCTGTAGAATGGTGTCATCATGGAATTGTAGGGCTCTGCCAAAACGTGAATTTGCCTTAGTCACTGTTTTGTTCTAGGAACTTCTTGAAGAGCTACAGATATGAAAAGAGACCTGAAAAAAGTTGTGGATTTAATCCACCTAGCTTCAGACCCCATTGGGAGGATATAGATGTGAACTAAGCACAAATGGTTGATTTTCAGAAAACTGTTTGTATGAAACCTTACACAAATGGGTTTGGGAGCCTTTTTGTGTATATATTAGTGTCTGTTTTATGTACATGTATATATACACTTAAATATTTGCCATAATTGGACATCTCATATCCTACAGCGGTTAGAGGGTTTTTTTAGATTTTAAAATGTCTTTTTGATTGGATTGTTTAAGAGTATTTCTTACTTTTACTGTAACCTTGTATGGGTGTTTAGCATAGCTCAGAGCTTGAATGCTGCTTCACCTCCCTCTGTGGCTGTACAGTGCTCAAGCCCAGCTGGAAATTTTGTTACTGTGGTGTTTGTGATATTTCTATCAAGAATCGTCTATCTCTATACCAACTGATTTCATTAATCTCTCCACTGAAGCACCTTTGAAGCACTGACAAACCTTTTAATGAGACTGAGTTATTGCTAACTCAGAAATGCATTGTTTTATGTAGTAACACTTAAAAGAATATGGCTAAAGACAGTGCTTGGTTTGAGAAAAAATATATATAGTAATAGTATTCTGATTGTTTCATTGAAATGCATAAGTGCCTTTTCATTTCTCTGACAGGTAAATTGTTGGTTTTAAAACTTTCGTTTTGATATGAAATCCTAGTCAGGAGAGACTACCTCACCGTATTAAGCCATGTAAAAAAACCCCAGCATTAACTCTGTATTACCACACAGCTGAACAAAGGAGAATGCAGTTATATTCTTAAATTCTTACAAGATCTGCATATAATTATTTACTTTTCAGAAGTAACTACTGTATCCTCACATGCCCACATTCAAGAAGTAGCTGTGTTTTGTGCTGCCCTTCAGAGACCCCTGTCTAAAACAAATGCATTGATAAACAAAGCAAATAGCATCAGGGATGTGTTAAATGTGCCAGGAATTCCTTCTTGATCTTGATCAGTGATGCTGAAGGAATTAAACTGATGACTTTTCAAAGATTCTTTGAATGACATGGCACTGTTAAAAATCAGAATGTTGTTTAAAATAATTATAGAAAGACTAGGAAATCTCAGACTGTGTATAAAGCTCAGGGAAGTGTGTTTCAGGTCATTCTTCGTGGCCACAGTGAAACAGTGTAATTATCACTCACCCTACCTCATTAAGAATAGCTCTATAGAAGCAAATATATTTCCGCTCTTATTTTTAGTATTGGTAGTAAATTTCTTAATACAGGAAGACTAAAATTGCAGTGTTCAGATGTGATTTAAATGACTGTTTCGTTGTATTTTTTTCCTGCTGTGGGAAAAACAAAAGAAATATTTTCTCTTATGATAAAGCATCTTCTAAATTCATAGTAGCTAGAATTCAACTAGCAGCTCTAAATTCTAATTAACGCTTCTTCCAAAGCAGATGTCAGCTTCAATTCCTATTATATAAATTAATTTATCTCTGAATATGAGGTGCATGGAGAATATTATGGTGGATAGTTCTTCACCTGTGTGTCTACATCTTTTAATAATAAGATCCTTCTTAACTCATGGGAAAACATGTCTTAAATATGCTTTAGATTTTGCAGGGGTTTGAAGTAGGACATCAGAGAGTTTTGTTTGCAATCAAATTAAGGTGCCTTAATTCAGGAATTACAAAGTAATTAAGGATGAATTAGGAAAATTATCATTGTGTTTTCAAGTGAAGAAATTTTCATTCAGCAGTCATATGAGAATAGTCGAAGTCCATTGAGGCTTGAAGGTGAAGGTGGGGGCTAATATTAGTAATTTGTATTTCTTTTCTTACTAGCTTTTATATAATAATACTTTCCATTGCCTTTTAAATTTTTTATAAGACCTTTTCTTAGACTTAGCTATTTTTTTCACATTCCCAAGATTGAACAGCTGTCAGAACTAGAAAAGAGTTGCCCTACCTTTAGAAATAAGTTCCTAAAGCCTGGATCATGGAACTTATTATGCCCTTCTCCTAGCAGATCTCAAGGGGTCTTTAAACAGCAACAGAGAAGTTATGCTGCAAATGAAGATTTGAATCCAGAGCCATTTCTTTCAAGTGTCAAAGTTTTAATCATTCATAGTCAGTAATGCCAGCAAACCGAATGACAGAAAGATAACTCAGAGGACAGAGATCCTTTGTGTTCTAACTGAGATAAAC
This sequence comes from Passer montanus, assembly GCF_014805655.1. Lineage (NCBI taxonomy): Eukaryota > Metazoa > Chordata > Aves > Passeriformes > Passeridae > Passer > Passer montanus. Next base: position 1,575,147 of record NW_024356505.1, on the reverse strand, counting down.
CTGTTTGTTTACTGAACCATGAGATGCTGTAGCAGGTATCTTAAGATTTTCTGGTACAGTTAGAAAACAATATTTTGTATGAGACTAAGGGTATGTAATTTCCTGATTCTTTTGCAAAGTCATCTCGAGAAATAAATAACAATCTTTTTCACTGAGATTCATATCACTACTGGTTAGCTGCTAAGTGGCATGGTTGTACTGTTTTAAAGAGAAATATGGGGTTACTAAATTTATGCTTGGAAATAGCATTAATTCAGGGACAAATCATTTTTGGATGTGTTGATGAGAATTCTAAGTAATACTGCTGGACTCTATGGAGTTAGCTCATTGAGTCAGGAAGAACAGAATTTAGAGGCATCTACAGAAATTATTCTTTCAAAGATCCCTGCACTTACTTTTATGCCCCATGAGCCAAAATCAACACAGTTTTGTTATCTACTTTACAGTGTGCTCTTTGGTGGTGGATGCAGGTGGCCTGGCTGCATTCAAAAGAATAAATAAATGCCCAGTGGAATGGGTATCCCATGTCCAGAAAGTTTCTTTATTGAGATTTGCTTTGATGTAGGCATGAGTTACTGGTATTTTGAAATAACTGAATTGTGCTTGCCTTAGGAGCAGTGTGTTTGTTGCCTGTTATGGCAGAGGTGAGATGCTATTGCTGATGCCTGATCAGGAGGACTTTCATGGTGTTACTACTCTGGAGTGTTCAGTAGTGGCTTTTGCAGAGCCTCTCCTTGCACAGACTACAGCTCCCTAAAGGCACCAGTGAGACCAGGATGGCTTTAAATGATAGCTGCCATCATGCTAAATGACACTGGAAAGTGAGAAGCTGAAAGACCCATTAGCTGCTGATTTGTGTCATAGTTATCCTTCAAGGCAGGTCATGACAAGTTGTTGAGAGATATTAACCTGGATGCTAATGCCCAAGGAGGAGTTCAACTTCAGCATTAATCTTGTTTTGTGGCTTTTGTCAGTGTGGCATAAAGGTAGGTGTGTTGTAATTGATCTCCAAGCCAGAAAGGAGATGTTAATGTGTAGCCAGCACCAGAATAGTAAAAATGAAGACCAGTGGAATAATAGAGAATTCTTTGTTCATCTACGGAAAGATCTACAACTTCCTCAGCCAGCTGAGAACACGTTATTATATTGTCAAATGTTAGTAATTTTGCACTGATGCGTAGAAAATCATCTGCGAATTACCAGATAACCTGATAAATTCAGATCCACTAAATTACTTGGAATGGTTTTAGACACGCTGTGTCTAAAAATTGCAGTTCTCAAGGCTCCTATTTAGCTCCCCTCTAACTCCAGCAGTGCCTATGATTTTGCTGATATTCTTTACTGTGTCTCGCATACTCAGAAGTGCCGTAACCTTGATAAAACTAAGTCTCTATTTAATGTCCATGCTCCATCATTATCCACAAATCAAATATCAATATGGCCTTTGCGTCTTGTTGCAGTTCATTTTCTCAGGCATGTGTTGTGTGCTGCACAAGAGCCAGCAATAAGAGTCATTTCTTATAAGGCCACAGTTTATGTGGATGGCAGTGTCCCCAGAGTGGCAATATTTGCTGTGCAGCCAGTGGGTTGGTGGTCCCAGCATGCTTCCAGCCCTGTGTCTCCTCTGCCTGGAGACCACTCTGTGCAGCCAGGAGTGAGGCAAGTTGAGTTCCATGAATCCCTCCATTTAAGACTCTGTAACAAAGATAGAAAAGAACAATCTGAGATATGACATTTAAGCACATTACTGAGCATCATCCGAAGCCTGACCCTTGATTGGTAGAGCCCGATGTAATTCCTTGGATTTTAGCACACTGAAAAACAATTTAGGCCAGTGTGGGAAGGAGGTCTGGCCCATAATTTTTCACAGTAATGAAATCCCAGATGTCAGGTATCCCCTTTGCTTGTGTTGTCTTGGCTGAAAAAGAGATGATGACTCACAGTGAGTTTGTAGGTGAGTGAGCTATAGGATAGCATGAAGAGAGTAAATGCCAGTAAATCAGCAAACATGGATGGCCAAATGTGGCTGTAAATGGGAGTCCTGTACTTGTTCTCATAGCACATTTGGTGGTAAGGCTTTAATTATTTTAAAAACATTAGTGCAGGTATCCCATATTTCATGTGAAATAGCAATCTGTAATTGTGCCTCTCTAGGATTTTACATGGATGGATAAATATCCCCTAGCACAGGATCAGGGCCATAAAGGACAACCCCACTTTCCAGGAAGTGCCTTCCCCTCTCCCTCCATCAGGATCATAGATTCACTTGGTGACACCTCTCTGACATTTACTCTCTGAGATCCCACACTTCTGCCTCTGTGATGTATGATGTGGTAGTAAAGTCAAATTAATGCAGCTCTCAAGTCCAAACAGAGCCTGATGTCTTCTTTTGTAAAAGCAGGTTATAATTTTTGTTACCTACCCTGTAATTTTCAACCTATGAACATTTTCCCTTTAATTCTATTGTATCATTTGCATGCTCTGCCAAGCTGAACAGAGAAAACTCAAGTCTGCAGGTCACATTTTTTAGCAGAAGCAATACTCCCAAGGTATATGTTTGCTTAATTTTTCATCTTTAAATAGATAGGACTGCCCAAAAATTGAACATACTTGTCTAAGAGGGAGAGAAGAGTCATTAAAGGCACTGATGAAGTAGCAGTAATTTCAGGACAGATTTTCATGTATTGATTTTTAACTGTTGGAGAGAAATTGTGATGTTTTTGATAAAGTCCTGTGAAGACATGCACATTGTTTGTCAAACAAATCTCCATTTAGCTTTCAGTGGTAATCCAATCCAATCCAATCCAATCCAATCCAATCCAATCCAATCCAATCCAATCCAATCCAAACTCAGTGTCTGAGAATCACATTTTCCCAACAGTTTTTATTTTCTCCTAAACAACATTCTTGGTAGCAAATAAAAAGGTAGTTTCTAGTTATAGGAAGCAGGAACTGAGTCAGGTCTAGACCTCTAGAGATTCCAACTTGGCCCTGTGACTTCTGATCCTGGGTCTTGGCTTTCTCTGCCCCAGGCTCCTGATCTACCTCTGTGTCTGGAGCCACCAGAGGAGTGAACTGAAGCTGAAGGGGATCACACCTGGGCATGATAGAGGTGCTAGAAAAGCAAAGAGCAAGTGAGATGGGAGAAGCAATAAAGTAGAATTCTTTGCAATGTTTTCCTAAGAATTGAGGAATTCACATAATATGGAACTCTTACTGGCTGACATTTTACTATGATGATGTTTTTCCTCAGCAATAATAGGATGACCACTGATAAAAAGCAACTACACCATTAGGTTGATTATGCTATTGTGTGAGAAGAGTTGACCTTGCCCTGGTGTTAGACCTGTAACAAAAGAATCAGTACAAAACCAGGAAAAACTACTAGCTGCACTTTCTGAAGTTGTTGTTGGGAGGTAGGTTTAACTATTTAAACTGCTATGGGAAGTGTGCCTGCTCCCTCTGAACCTACGTGCACATTTACTGGGGTTCTAAGCCCTTAATGCTGGCACCAGGAGACATCTGTGATCCCCTTCTCTGCCCCTGTATAGATCATCCTTGGTACAGCCACAAGCTGAGGGTGTCCCAGCTCTTGCTGCTTCAGGCACTGGCTGGTGAGCCTACTGCAGGTACCACAGGACATGGTTGCTTTCCGAGTACCTCCTTTTTGTCTAAAAGACAACCAACTCTCAACTGCTCTTGCATGTAAAGGTTTAGTGAAACAAAACCAAATCCTCTGTCAGAAGCATGAAGAGCTGGCAGATAGTCTCTGAAACACTGAAGGAAATTTACCCTTGTATTTTCATCAAAATATGAAGCCATCACTGAGTGAAAAATTTTGTTACCTGTGATACATGAACTTAAAGATGTTTTTTCCTTTAGGAGGAAGAAATGCTGTTCATTGTCTTGCAGTTTTCAAATGGTTATTTTTTTATAAATCAATATTAAGATGCTGTGAGTGTGTGTTTTGTCACTGAATTACACATTTGTGTTCTGATAAAAGGAGAGCACTGTAGAAAAGAAAAAGGTGTCAAGTTAACTCATACTGAGCTTGTACAATGGTTTTCTTGTCTTTGATAGAAGCTAAAATAAAACAATGAATAACAAAGTGCGTTCACATAAAATGCCACTGGTGTTCAGCTGTCTGGGTTGCTTCTTTGGGTTTTGATGAAATCCAGAGGCAGTAATACATGTGCATTTACCAGACTTATGGTAGATAAAAGATCTGTCAGACTCAGCAGGAAGAGGATTTCTTGGACTGTAACAATGAAGATGCCCATGCTTCCCATTACTTCGCTATGGCCAGGTTTTTATTCTTGGGCTCTGTATAGCAACTAACCATGGAGAAATTCACCAGGAAACTTTAGTTCCTTTTCCTGTCAGGCAAACAAGATGCATCATGATATTTTAATCAAACCTACAACATTTAAAAATAATCTGCACTAGTTAATGTTTGTGTTACTATATAACATGAATTACTTTTTACTTGACCTTTTCTATAATATTTATCCCCAGATCTGCCATTGGGAAGCTGGGAGTGGAGGCATTCGAGGCAGTGTACAGCTGCCTCAAGCAAGCGAGACAGCAGAATGCCAGTGAGGAGGAGATCAGGAGCTCTTTGGAGAAACTGGTTTCTAGAGCAAGTGATTGCTTCGAAGTGGATCAGCTGCTGTACTTCGAGGAACAGCTGCAGGCTTCAGAGCCACATCTCCAGCTGTGACAGTGTGTCTGCAACAGCTGTGAATGGCACCGAGGAGGAGGGGAACTCCTTCAGACCAGCAGGCAAGTACAGGAGTATCGCTGGCCAAGGGCTATATACAAATCATGGACAGGACAGGACTGCTGAGGAACGAGTCTCAAGCTGTTTTACTTTCCAGCATCAGTCTCATTATGTGGTTATGTCAATAGGAAGATGCTAGCAGCTCACATCTCAGGCAGTAGACAAAGAACTTAATGTTGCAACAAAGCATATTGACTGTAGTTCCATCCAATCGCTATAAGCACACGTACCTTTGGTCGAAACAATGCTTGCTTATTTAGAATACAATCCCTGCTTGTAAGCCTTAAAGTACAATGCACAGAGCTCCATTATTAAGCTTAGAACTTTCTAATATCTTGTTAGATATACTTTTCTGTAGCTTAGGGAGTTATTCTAGAAAAGTGTTAATACACAGACCATTGTTCTATTTGTCCTTACTTTTCTACTTATATAATTTTTCTGCTGACAAATCTTATGGCTACTGCTTAGCAGTAATTGCTGTTCTACTGCCTTTGAGGCCTGCCTTTTGCAGCTTTCCCAAAACCCTCTGATTTTAAAGACTCCCACACATGAGGTATTTGGATGACACTGCTGAGGGTAATGTAGTACATAAGCATGTGGGTAAGCTCCATTTGAGAGTCCAGACTGCAGTGAGAAGTGGGTAAATATGGCACAAATTTCAGGAGCAGGAAGAAGAACAAATGTTTGTGTCACTGGAGGGAGGATTCACATTTACCTGTGTCCCCTTCTTCTGCCACTTAAAGCAAAGGAAGGGTGTTCTGGACTGTGGCTGGATGCCAGTCCTGCGCTCAGTGCATCACTGGCAAAGCTGCCTTTGATGGAATGATGCAGGATTAGACTCCAGCTGCTGTTGATGTCTGTGCTAACTTGTCCATATGATACTTAAGCTCATAATTTTTGTAATTTGGCTGATTTACTCTTAAACATATATGTATATGTAGGGCCACTCAGCCCCTAATTGTCTTGTTATTATTGATTGTTCAAAAGGGCTGCATTTAATCTGAGCTTTAAAGAAACTGTGGACATACATACATATGTGAATATTTATATACATATATGCATGCTCACATACACAGAGATAGGGATGTGTGTATTCATAATGGCAGAAATATGTCTGGTCATACACTGTTCCTGTCTAAAGAGTTTTGGATTAAATTCATTCAAAAATGGAACAATAAACTGATTTTTTTTTCTGCCTTGCAGATTGTTACTGTTAATGTTCTTTCTTAGTGTTTATGCTCCCTTCTTCATATGCATCCCACTCCTGCTGATTTCAACTCTCTATCAGGCTCTGATTATGCACTTAATGTTTTCCTTCTACCTCTTCCTTCCTTATTCTGCATTCTGAGCTCTTTCCTCCATCTGTGTAAGAGAATAAAGGTTAACAAAGTCATACAATTGGTAAAGGAATCTAAAATGAATTGTAGACCAAATGAATTTTAGGCATTGAGCCATTATCATAATCCTTATGCTTCCTGATTTTTCACCACAACTCTTAAAGGACTTTGGGACTGTACTAAATGAATTAGAAGAAATTCATAATAGGAATATAAAAAAAACCATTTCTATTTGACCTGAGTTATTTACAGTGAAGTATACCAGTATTGATGGTCAATTAAGCAGTGCTACTGAACCATCTTTAAAACATATGTTAAGAACAAAGCAAAAGGTAAGTAGAGTCATCTAAATGTATTTTAGCAGCAGCATAAGCTAAGGAAGCAAAAGGCACCTCCAGCTACAGATTATGTAGCACTGTACTTCCAGCTCAAAGTAATAAGACATTCTGGTATGTTTCAGCTTTTTCTAGCTTCAGCTTTTATTTAGAATACAGGGTGTTACAAGCCAGAGACTAAAGTCCACTATGATGTTCACTGAGGTAGGAAAACACATTTGTTTGTCAGGTTTCAGTCTCTTTCCTGTTACTTCTTCTTGACTCACACTCCCCATCCTTCTCAATGTTGTGTAGGTGTGCCTCATTCCATATTTTCTGCACATAACTTAAGATAATTTTAAAACAGAAGTGCTGAAGTCCAAGATACAGGAGGAGAGTTGGATGTTGCAGGGACTTTTAAGTCCAAAAGTGAACAATGAGTAACTGACACGGTGAGAATAATGTCAGAGGAAGATAATCTTCACTCCTTCTTTTACCTTTGCTGCTAGGTGATTTATCACAAAAACTTCAAAACCAGCCTCTGTAAGCAGTCAATGTGCTTTTTATTAGTGACAAAGACTTCTTCATGTTTTTTTCCATGCAGCTTACAAGAAAAAATACCTGGGTAAGAATGGGTCAGGATCCTGAAGACAGTCAAGGACTCAGATGATCATTAAAGGGAAACCTTTAAAACCTGAAAAACATGGTTCAGTCACTCAGATTGACTTCAGGGAAACAGTTGCTCTCTGATGAGCAGTATTTTCTTTCATTTGTTGCACAGGAAAAAGAGCTCACAGTGCCTTTTACGCTCACTTAGTTGCTTTCTGCTCTCTGCAGGGAATGACCTTCAAGGCATTTGGGGATCTGGAGGTTACTGGTTTACTGTTTGTATGCTTTAAACCATACTTTGCTTCATTTTGTGGGTTTTTTACATGAATCATAGTACAATTAGCCAATGTAGTACACACATTAAACACAGCAGGAAGTTTTTGCCTTTGAGCTGTAGTAAAAGCACAGAATTACATCCCATGGATTTAACAGAAATTTTTTACATTACTGTTTGACTTGCAAAGTTCCATTGCTGGTGGTCATTAGTAGAACTCTAAAAGGAAGGAGGAGGATTGTTGATATCATACATCTTCAGTAATAAAAAAGCAACAGAACTGCTGGAAGTAAATGTGAGGAAATAAATGTAAAGGCATTAAGTTGCTGGACATAAATCTTTATAAAAAGTCCCATTTAACCTACATATTTGTACCAAAAGCTTTGCAAGCATGAGGCAACCTTGCTGCCTTTTTTATTGATTCTCTTAAAAATGCTGCAAGATGAATTGCTTGGTGAAGAGATACTGAAAACAAAGGAAGTGGGGTGAGTATTTTTTAAATGTTTTGAGGCCTTAAACCTGGTATAAGGGTCCTGGAACTATAAAGGGAAAAACAACACCTGAGTTTTCTGATAAGAAAATATAACTGTCAGTTTCTTGTTGACAGCTGGATTAGGAGGCACGCCAATTCTATTTTTCACAGCAAACAAAAAGGAAATCCTTTCTTAGAGGTGATTGTTCTGCTGGATAATTTCTAGAAAGCATCAGAATTCCTCTCTGCAAGATGAAATAGAGATTCCCAGTGCCTGAAAATCCTGTCTGCAGGAAAGAACCTTCCTCCCTCGGGGACCAGGCTTTGTGACTGTTGCCCTGTAATGAACAGGCTCTCCCATCAAAACCACAAACCTGCACCTGGCACAGCAGGAGCTCACCCTTGGCTGCATCTCCAGCTCCACACATCACTGGGGCAATGGAGCATCAAGAGACACACAGGTGAAAAAAGGGTAGGAGGCAGCAAAGGGCCATATGGATAATGCAAAGGGTGACCTTTCATCTTTGATATAAATCAGCTCAGACTGATCTGTGGGTGCAACCACTGTTATCTGTGGGGATTTAGTGGGCAAGAGGAGAAAAGCTCAAACAGGAGATTTGTTTGGAAACAGGATAAATATGAACGAAGGCACATTTATCTTTGTTATTTTGTATGTAATATGTGTGCACAGCACAGCCTAACCTGAAAACTCCTTAACCTCTCTCCACTGAATAATCTTGTTTTTCAGGAGGGAGAAGTTCAGCACAAAGTTCCTGCATGTAATTATTGGTAGTAAGTAGAAGTCTAATGAAAATGCCCTCTCCAGATGCTGATTTGGCTGATGGTTATTCCTGTTCAGGAATATGACTGCCTTGGTAATAACTACCCAGATGTGCTGGATATAAGCACATAAGAAGAGCTGGCTAACAGCAAAGGCAGATTTATCTGTATTTATGTACAGACTAGTCAGGCACAGAGGGTGGGCAAGGGATGGAACGGGATGAAAAGGTTTGCAGGTTCCTTCCTCTTGCTCCTTCTCCTCATATGCTTAGTTACCACACCCAGTCCTACTTATTTTTGTCACTTTTTTGTGGCTGGGAGAATAAAGAGAGAGTGAATGGCCTTTTCTGAAGGCCACTGAATTATTTAAAATGAGACTAAGAATGAAAACCTAACAGGAAACCTTGCTGTAAGTGGTCACAGCAAGAGAAGACCATGCAAATGCTTCTGGTTCCTAGAACTAAGGGTCCAGTTTTCTTTTATCTGGGTTGGAATATGGCCGTCATGGCTGGGAAGTTAGTTAGTATTTACAGATAATTTTCCCTGTTAGCTCTGCAGACAGGTTTCAGTCCTCAGTTGCTCATGAATGATTAACTACAGCCTCCTGACTTCCAGTGCTCTCACACTGTGCAGTTGGTCACCTCCCCATCAGGTCAGAAAGCAGAAAGCAGGTCCTGGGAAAACTTCCAGCAGAAAGAGCAGTTGAGGGAAACAGACATTTAGTCAGCTGGTTTAAAAGTACACCTCTTGGGTAAATATTTTCCATTCCACTTGATGACACCTGGTCAGGTATTTCCAATGTTTTGCAATGTGCCAGAAACACACACTGTGATTATCATCCTGTAGATGAAATGGGCTTGACTTTGTTGGAATTTTTATTATTACATGTGTAGCTGTAATCAAAGTACAAAGGCATTGGTGTGCAAACAATAAAAAAAAATACCTCTGGAGAAAACTGGCAAATGAAAGAGAAGATTATTGCTTTGTACTAGTTAACTGTCCTATGTATTGATATAACATTCAGAAGCTGCAGTCTGTCTTGTGGAGCCTGAGAATGTCATATCTATGTAGATGTATCTACACAGAGAAATGAATTGTGACTCTCTCATGAACTGTCTATCCATCAGTCATCTCCCTCTACATCTAGGCATGCACACACAAACATATTTATATACATATGGGCCTGTATAGATCCTGATGTACAGCATGTCACCAAACCTTCAAGAATACATTTTCTCTCTTGATAAACGAAGTATCTGCCAGCTGCTCCAAAAAGTTCTTCTGAGCAGGTAAATACACAGCTGAATGAACCTTGAGCAGAAAAAAACCTGAATGTTTTGATCAGGTACTGCACCAGGCACCGTACAAAAGGGCTCCAAGGCAATCCCAGCCTCCCAGGCCTCCCAGCTGAATTGTCCAGCAGGAATATGAGGGGAAGATGGTTCAGAGAAGTAACCTGAGCTTGTGTAGCAAATGCAACAGGAAGCCAGCCAAGGTGAGCACTCCTCCTATCCTAACTTGATGCTGGGCCAGGCAGTCAGTGGTGGCTTCTGGATAGCAGGGTAAGGCAAGGCATAAAGGAGGATGCAGTGTTGTGAGATGGATTTTAATACAGAAACCCAGTATTTAATGAAATATGACTCTGTGACTGTGCATGGAAATGTGTGTGTGATGGACTGTCAATGAGGTGATTCTGTGCTAGAGCTTTATGCCCTAGAGGTGATCGAGTGCTATGAAGAAGCTGGGAATCTGTGAATTGCTCTCCTCTCTCCATTGCTATCTGCTGATCCCTCAAAAACTGCCTTACTGTACCATGGCATGCAGATATTCCCCTGGGCTGTGTTATTTCCTCTCAGCATCTCTAATATGAGTTCTATTTCAGGTTTTTTCATATAGAAATCTCTTTCTGGCTGAGGCTGCTCTATTGATCTGTGTCTATAAAGGGTCAGCAGTGTGAGAGTGGTCTTAAATAATGCATTGGAGTTTTCTCCCTCTGCTCTCAGTGAGTTCTGGGGAAATGCTCTGTAGAACTGCCATGGAATCTTCCTAGCTTGAACTGTCTCCGTTGGCTTGTCCTTTTTTCTCCCCAGATCCTCAAGGACAGAAAGCAAAGTGAACTCAAGGTGCTTAGTGTGTAGAATAGATGCTGTTATTTAATGTCCAGAGGCCATTCTTTAAATCAAGAGAGGCTGCTTCTCTTGTTTTGTAAGATGGTTTTGAGTGTGAGCATTATATTATTGATGCCTTTAGGCATCTGACAATCAGTGGCATAGTTTTGCCATCCTGTCTCTGCCAGTGAGTTGGTTTTTTTCCCCACCTCAAAACAAAGCCTGCTTGTTTTGAATGCTCTTTTGGAAGGAGCTTGGCTCTTGAGGCTGACAGTGAGAGCTCCTGACTCCCTAGAGGCCTAATTTTGTCAGTTACTCATGCATGTTCTTCTACAAACTGTCTTGGCAGCTGGGGACTGTGTTTCTGGGTGGGGGTGGTAGTCCAACAAGTGTAAGCAAGGGTGTTAAAATGATCCTTCTATTGCCTGAGGACAGCAGGAATCATGTCCAGGTAGCACAGTGGGAATGGAGACAGCCAGAGCAGCGCCAGGCCTGAACATCTCCCTGGTGCTGCTGGAGGATCTGCCAGGGTTTGCTGCATCCCAGGTGGGCCAGGAGAGTCAGGGACCCTCTGGATTCAAGTTCAGTGCTTGCTGTTTTGTACTACTGCAGAGAGGAGATTCATGGAGAGCAAACCCTTGTAAAGACAATGAGTCTCCAGACTACCTAATGACTACATAATGAGTGTCTAAGCACTGCACCATTATTGATTTTTAATTGCCTTCTTTCTGGCTTTGTGCTAGAAAATGAAAAAGGAGCAAATACTACACGTAATGAGGGAAGATGATTAAAAAGTAATACCTAAGAGACACCCAGTCGTTTGTGGAAAAGACCACAAGAATAATGTGATGTGAGAAACCAGCACTGCTGTGTCCCTGCCACCTCTTTGGATTTTTACAGCTGTTAAAAATTGAAGTTGTTTTCAGTGAGATCTAGCAGAAAAACAGATTATTTGGTATCAGCAATGTAATTAAACTTATGGATTTTATTAACTCAATAAATATTGGTTAATTGCCACTGCATGGAAATTCCAGTCCACTTCACCAGGTCAGTGCAGATGGACATTTCAGAGGTTGCTCTTTAGCACTGTGCCCTTTCTGATGTCTGCTCAGATTATTTTTGACTGCATTGAGTGAATGTGCATTACTTTGAGCAGTAGACAGCAGAAAGCAATTGAGAGCAGACCAAATGAGCCCTAAATCCATCAAGCATTTAAGCATGTGCTTAGCTGTGAATGCCAGCCTCACTGCTGCACAATTGCCAGGGAAACAGGGAGCACTGGGTTGCTGTAAAGAGCAAAACACAGCACAGGAACTCTTTGCTCATAAAAGAGGTAGCTCTTCAGAGCTAGAAGCCCACCTTTGAAGCTACAAACATTCAGAAGGCTGAGAAGACCTCCAACCACTGAGACAGTGGCTCAGCCTGGTGGCCCAATCAGCTGAAATAAATTAATATAGATTTATATAATCAACAGATAAATTTAATTAAAATGTACATAGATTAAATAAGTTCCTATTCCTATAACAAGAGCTAAATGGCAGAAAATGCGATTTTGAGGAGAAACCTGCATAATATTACTTCTCAGCTCTGAAGGGTATACATTTTAACCTGAACCAACAGAAAACTTTGGCCAGACGTTAATGTCTCTAGTTCTACCCTTTTATTTCTCTCTTTTTCTTTCCATGCTATACATTTTGTCACCAGGCACTAATCTGACAGGTCCCTCTTGTTTGGCTTCTGCTCTGCTGGAGTTTATGGTAACTCTTAGTGCAATAATTTGTACTCCAGTGTTTTCATAATGAAAACTAACTTCCTTCCTTCCTTCCTTCCTTCCTTCCTTCCTTCCTTCCTTCCTTCCTTCCTTCCTTCCTTCCTTCCTTCCTCCTCCCTCCCTTCCCTCCCTCCCTCTTTTTCTCTCTTCCTTTCTCTCTGTATTTGACTCTAAGAATCTTTCTTCTAAGTGCATACTGCATGTCTACATCCCTGTAACATCTTAGAAAATTATCCCTTCAAATTTCTGACAGGCATCAAGCCTAAAAGGTAAAATTGTTCTGATGCTTTGGATCAATTGTTACACTTTCTACATATTTAGTAGCAGCCTCCTCTTAAAAGACACTAGAACTGTATTTCTGTCACATCCCTTCTTTTTGCTTTCCTTCCCTTTTCTAAGGACTGAAATTCTCCCTTATGCTTTCAAGGGCTCCCTCAATTTTAAATTAGTTTTGAGCTTTCAAAAATAATGAAAACCAAGATTCTACCTAGCAAAGATAGGTGAACATTAAGCAATACTTCATGGCAAGACAAAAGCACCCTTCTGGCTAAAGAGAGTCTGCAATGCCAAACAACAGAGAGACAAGTCATTAAAAACAAGTTTTTTCAGCTGCCAAAAGAAAAGACAGGTTTTCAGAATTCTTGCTATGAAATGAAATATCTGGAAGGCAATAAGAAAAATAAGAAGCGTCATTTAGGCATTATTCTTACTAAAAAAATCTACAGTATTTTAGTATTATCAGGACACGAGTCTAATTCTTTGACATCAAGCCACATTTTTATTATTGCATTTATATTCAAAAGAAACAGGAGAAAGGTCATTCCGTTATTGTCATCTGAGAAAATACACTTTTTTTTCATCTTATTAATCTAAATTTGGCAGCAAAGAATGTAAGAGATAAAAGCCTGGACAGATGACTTTGAAGAAAAACACTTTTCTTCGAGATTTATGTATTTTTCTAGGAAAGTAAAAAGAATTTGAAAATGTCTGAAGTGTGAGCTGCATCACCTGATCGTGTGAAAATGAGCTTCAATCAAACAAGCTTTGATTTCTCAGAGAAGGAAGCACGCTTTCAATGTACTCATTTGCAATCAAAAAGCCTAGACAGATTTGACTTTTTCTTTTGCAGCAACAGATTCAGGGAATTGCAGAACCTGAGGATGTGTTGATTTAATGACAATTCCCATGAATTATAATGAGCGGTTCTCACACCTGTGAACATTTCCATTTCCCCACAGTACAGCAGCAACTCATTTAAAATTGCCCAAGAGCAGGAAGATATTATTGCTTGGGCAGTCACTAACTAGAAAAGTCACACAGCTCCTTGTGTGAACCATATCTTAGGTTCAAGATGATGGAACCTGGTCAGGATGTGTAACAACAGGATCTTAGGCCAAAAGCAGAGTCTCATTCCCACCTCCATCTGTAAGAACTGCAGATGCTGTGGTTGGACCTCACATGGGCAATGCTACACTGGCACTGCCCCTAAGGCAGAACACGATCCTGTTTCCACCAGGATGTCTCATTGCAGAGTCAGTGAAAGGAGATGATCAAGAGAAATATGTCCCCAGGGTTGCAGGTGGTGTGGTTTTGTTGGGTCACAGAACAAGAACAGTCAAGCATGCAGATTTAGATGGTGAGGATTGGTGAACTGCTGCCTGACAGCCCTGATCTGGCCTGTGCAGCCCAGCACCCCAGTCCAGGGCTATCCCATAAGTTTTCAGGCTTTTTCCAAAAGACAAAACCTCAAAGTTGGTGCTATGGTGTAAAAGGAGCCTGCATTCCCGCTGCTAACATCTGTCCATAATTCCAACAAGGCACCAGAGACTCATACAAAGGAAGACAGAGCTAGCACTAAGATGTGAAGTGTTATTGTTGCTTAGTGTTCATGGTTTCTGCCTTATTGTGGCCATTTCTCCCTTTTCCTTCTCCCTTTGTCATATCCTTCTCTCAGATACGAGTTACTGTCACCAAAGAGGAAAAGCAACTTGCTGGGGCTGTTGCCTAGGCACGAGCTGCTAATTATAGACCAGGAGCAGGTATGTTGTGAATCTGTCTTGATTAACGAGCGAGCAGCTAGGCTGAGGGTCTCCAATTTTGTCCTGTGTGTCAGCAGACTGGCTTCTCTCCTGGCTCGTTGTTCAGGAACCAGAACAGCACTCCTGCTGGAAGTGCTCCTAGTGGGAACTGGCCTTGCACTGATTAGCCTGCAGGTACAGAGGCCTGAAAGCAGCATGCCATGTGTCATTGTTCATCCAATGTGGCCTTTAGACACCCACTTAAACCCACTGTCCTCAGCATTTGTTGTGAAAACAAGATGAAAACTCATTTGGTGGCGAGATGAGTTTTATTCTCAGAAAGAGCTTTCACTCTTGGTTTTGTGACTTTGTTCTGGTTGTCCAGATATAGCAGTGACTTCTCAGTCACTGCTGCTGGCCATGCCACCTCTCTGTCTGTGGTGGGTTGAGAGGGAATGAATGCTTCATTCCACTTGGACCACACAGCCCCCCCCCCCCATGGCTCTGTAGATGGTTGTATTTCCATTGTGGGTGATGATGTATTAGAAAACTGTTTCTTGGAATGGAATGCATGAAGAGAGAAGCAGAAACTCCATATGTGCAGAGGATAAAGAGGGGAAGAAGCAAAATGCCTTGAACAGAATTATAGACCTCAAAGCCAGCCTGGTAAATGAGGATACCTCACTTGAGCTGGTAGGGACTCCTGAAAGAGAGAAGAGAAGAGAAGAGAAGAGAAGAGAAGAGAAGAGAAGAGAAGAGAAGAGAAGAGAAGAGAAGAGAAGAGAAGCAGAAGAGAGTGCTGCTGTCCCCATGGGTGTATTTTGTCAGTTTTTTAAGTTCTCTTTCAAATAAACAGCAATCAAGTCTTTTGAGTATCAATAATACCATAAACCTACCAGCCTCTCTAAATTCAGAGAGGGCTGATGTGACTGACCTCATGTTTCTGATAGCTGTTGGCACTAGGGCCATACCTTAATTCATCTGATTTCAGCCAGAGCAAGGCACAGGAAAACACTGGAGAGAAAGTGATTTTCCTAATCTTACTCAGCAAATCAAATGTGAATAAGAGATTTCACAGAGTCAGCCCTTCTTTAATACCTGAGTATTGCTAAATGTGTCTGAGTTTATGCTGGGTCTGAGGAGTGTAATATCACCCATCAAACATAATGGAGCAGACTGCCTGAATTCCCTTCCCAGGATAATAAGATACACTGAAGTAGGGATGACTCTTTTAATTTTAATAAGCCAAGTGCCTTCCATTATATTAGCGTCATGAGGAATTTGAACTGAATTCAGAATAAAGCCCCTGGTCTGGCAGCAGGCTGACTGTAAGGCTGTTTGAATCACTCTTTTGTTTTTAGGTTTGCCAGTGTGAGGGTGAAGCTTCAGTGCGAGCTCTTCAGCAAATGGTTGTCAATGAAATATCAGCTCCTTCATTAATGGAAATTAGGAAAAAGGCACCATGGATAAACAGTGTGATCTGAGATGTTATTCTCATTAAATAAGCTTTGCTTTACCCAAGGCTGTATCACCAACAGTGCACCTGTTTGGCAGCAGAGCTATCTCCAAAGGGTGTGGAGTTGAAAAAACAATTTATGACAGGTGGTAAAATGTCCAAAATGAACAAGAAGTGATGTGGCAAGAAGGCAAACCAGCAGGATACATCAGCACAGGTAAGCCCACATGCATCACTCACCTCCCAGAGAAGCACTGAAGTGCTATTGCATAACAGCAATTAGTGCACAAGTTTGAAGAGGCTGGGGAGTCAGAAAAGGGGTGCTGGCAATTGAGAAAGTTAAAGGTGCTGGCTGGACAATCAGACAAATGTGACAGCTCTCATCAGCAGTGAGAGAAGGCAAGAACATGAAGTGGTAATGAAGGAATTCAAGATAAAGCATGTAACAAAACCTACAGCTGACAAGGTCTCCAGACATGTCCAGGTTGGTGTGTTTAACCACAGGGACCAGAGGAGACATTGATTCTAAGCCTCTGCTGTTCTGAAAAGCAAAACTTGGCAAACAGGCTCTAGCCCTCCACTGGTATGAGGATGAATCGTGGCAGCTACAAAGTTCAGTCACTGGAGTCAGTGCAGAGCTTGGTAGGTGAAATAAAAGGATCTGTACAGGGTAACCTGTATGCCACAGTAGCAGCCTGTAGTATTCCTTCTGGCTTCCCAGGCAGCTCTGCAGGTATGTTTTTTATGCAGCAACAGAAGCAAGAAGCAATTATTTTCATCAGCAGGGTTTTTTCTGTGTTTGAAGCTGCTTGGGTGAATGTTAGTTGATTGAAGAGGTGTACTCCTAAGGAATATCCCACTGACAGTGCCAACCAAGTGGCTGCCCATCTTTTCCAAGCAAAAAAGATACAGACTGACTATATTTCTGAATTCTGCTACAGTGTCCTTTAGGTAATCAGGGAAAAATATGTTCAGAGGTGTTGCCAAATTTGATTGCAGAAGTAGAAATCAAAGTCTTCTCTGGTTTCAGTGTATTTGCTTCTGAAAAATTGATTGCATTTCAATGACAGTGCACCAAAATATGAAGCGCTGAAGTTATTCAGTTAGAAACAACTTGCTGCTGCTCCTGTCTGTTTAGTCTTTCCTCACTCAGCTCATGTCACTCAGAGAAGGACTTCCATTGAAAGGAGATGCTTGCTAGGCTTTCCAGGTTGCTGTTTAATTGGCTCCATTCCCCAGAGACTAAGACTCAGAAGAAGTTTCCGAAGTTGAAATGACAGTGGTGCAAGGAAGTGTTTCCTCCTTCTCCTTTCCTTCAGCATCCCTGCATGCAGGTCCCCTCCCCTGAGATGCCCACATGCTGAGGAGCATTCAAGCCTCAACTGATGTCAGGAAGGGAGGGCATGCCGAGGTGACAGCACGTGACAATGTGATTCCACAGAGATGCAGATACCCTGGAGAAGAGTGATTCCAGCAGGGGCAGGAAGATGTGTGTGAGCTTGAGCAGAACCAAGGAGAGAGGCAGGCAGGTCTCAGCTGGGTGAATGCAGAAAGGCTTCTCAGTAGCTGCCCCCTGACAAGCTGTCAGACAGGGCTCCCTTGCTAACTACAATCTCTGGTATAACTCCACAGTGGCAGGACTCAGACTTTCAAAAGCATTTCAGAACCACAAACATGATTCAGATTTACTGTTCCTATTACTTTTTTATTACTTCTTTTAATTATTTGCTTAAATTGATTTATATTGACTGATTAGATTGAGCCTATTCAGAATAAGACAGTGTTTCTTCTGATGTCTTAGTTCCATTAATTCAGACCAGATTCTCTAACTGTCCCTGGCTCCTTACAGAAGCAATGGATGACATCCACTGTGGAGAGCAGAATACTTGCAATAGCTTGCAAGAATACACCTACTGCTCATAGACAAGCTGAAAACCTCTAAGTCCATCCACAATTCATGGCTATTCCTTGAGACAAGGTTCTTAACCAGGTTCTGGGAGCTGAAGTTGTTACTAACTCGCAACACAGGTGGAGCATCTCCTAAAGCCAGAGATAAAGACTTCCAGATCAAAGAGGGATATGTGGGAAATGAACAGTGCCTGGAAAGCATTGCAAATGTTTGTTATCTTACTCTATATGTACATCAGGCTACTGGAGGCAGCCCAGACCAGGCTTCTTGCCTGTTATCTGCCCTTTTTTGAGCCATGGGCATTTCAGCCCCTTCTCAGCTCCAGTGTTCTTGTTCAGGGAAAGGCAACAGGCATTCTTTCCGGGTAGCTCAAGCTAAGAGGCTCTTTGTAAATACTACAAACATCCTCCCCACACTGATATCTGGATTGGAGGCAGCACATTTATAACTTTCTCTGAGAAAAGCAAAATGACTCAAGAAAGAAAGTGTGTGGCTCACCAAGTTATATATTATCCCCTCTTGTTTCAGACTGCAGAACTGGGAAGTGCTAATTCCTGCTTCTTGTTCTTTTGCTTCATTTTCTGAGAAGTATAAGCCAAGGTTGGAAAGGAATGTAGTTACAGCTTCATCAGGATAGGATAGGATAGGATAGGATAGGATAGGATAGGATAGGATAGGATAGGATAGGATAGGAAGTCTGAGAGCACTGCAGATGTGGCACTGCCTGACTGCCACATTGGTCACAGACCGTGGGAAGGATTTGCTGAGGTACTGACACAAATATGCTGTAGATACAGCAGCTTTTTGCCACAGGTATATTGGAGCAGCTCTGCAAATTGCTACACTTCGCTGCTGATACTTTCACTTATGCACAGAAGTGTGGTACTCACACCTTGTCTAGATTACACAGAGTTAGCAAAACTGTATCTATTCTAGGACTCCTGGAGCTCTCTCAGCAGTCTTCCTTGGGATGGCAGTGCATGCTCTGGTTCTCATGTCCTTATTACAGTAGATCAGTGCATTGCTGAGCACACCCAGCAAGCAGGTCTGCTTTCCATAGCTGCGCTGCTGGGCTCTCTTGTAGCTCAGTTACAGGCAACTGGAAAGGGAGCTGAAAAACCAGCTCCATAAAGCCTGGTAGCTCATCCAACCAAGCTTTAACAAGCCTATAGCACCTTCTGCTTGGATTTGGCCAGCTGGGCAGAGGACATGCTGTGTGTGTGGTCTCCGGAAAACAGCAGCACATTTGCAGCTTCTGGCACTGTTCCATAAAAAAAATAAGCAATCTTTAAGGGTGACAGCTTACAAAAGATTTACTGCCTGATTCCCAGTCTCAGTATTCACACTCCTACTTCAGCTGCTGCTCAGTCCTGGAAACCTCACTTTCCAAGTGTAACCCATCTGGCAGAATTCAACTGGCAACAGCAAGGGCTGCACTCAAACTTAACTGAATGAGCCAGAAATGAGGAAAAGATTTACTACTCGGTGAGTTTATTCTCTACTTGCAAAGAAAAAACAGGTATCTTAATTCATATTTTGTTAAAGGGGACAACAAATCTCTAGCAAGATAGGTAAGCAGCAGCCATTGCAACTATTTTCTAAGGCAGAGTTGGAGTTTAAACAATTTTTACTGTATTTGCTTTTGCTGAAGCGGCTTCTGGACAGAGGTTAGCTTCCCTCTGCTTTCTTGCACTAATCTAGATGAAGAAATTAAGACACACTCTATTGAGTTACAAGACCTGTACTGACCTGTGCAACTTGGTGCTGTCAGCTGCTCCTTGCTTTGCCAGCACCCCTCTCTTTGAGCAGTCCAGCCTGGGCAAAGTATGTCCCAAGGCTGTTTGCTGGTCATTCTCAGGCATCTCTCTCTGCCTGAGCAGATGTCAACAGGTACTTCTCAATCTTTTCTCCCCAGGGAGTTCTGGAGAAGGGAATCTTTGCAAGGAATGGTGATGCCAGACTGGAGCTGGTGTGGAAAGCTGAAGGGATCTCACCACACCATGCTGGTGTGAAGTGTCTGATCTGTGTGTGGCAGCTATGCGTGGCCAGCACAAACCTCCCTCACTAATCCAGAGGGAGATTTGCATTCCCACTGAAGATAAAAGCAGTCACATAATTAAAGACAAAGTTTTTGGCAAGGATGGCGCCATACTCTTAGGTGGGTGAGAGTATCTTGTCTCTGTATCATTCTTATCTCTGTTGGATTTATTTGATCTGTTCACCACATCTTTTTTCCAAGTAACTGTTTAGCAAATGCCCTGTGTCCTTCAACCTCTTTCCCTCCATAGCAGCAGTCAGATGTATGAACTGCTGCTAGCATTGTTACACTCCATCTATTCCTGGAAACAGAATAAGTTGTGAGGCTACAACAATCATCAGAAGCCAAAGGCAATTTGTTAGGTTTCAGGGGAGAAATGGCTTGTTGCTTTAGCTGTATCACCATAATATCAGCTTTAGCATTGGAACAGTCTTTGCTGTTCAGCTTGCCTGGGTGAAATCATATTGTTCCTGCTCTTCTCACTCTTCCTCTGTAACCCTTGTGCTGCTTTAGCCAAGGTGCTTAGCTGGGTCCCCCCTTGCTGTAGTGAGGCTGTTAACTGCATTGTTCTGCATCTATCTTTCTTGGGCTGCTTCCCTAAGGTGCTCCCTGAGATTAAGGGTGTCTCTTTGAGGGATTTGGAGAGACCTTTGCAAGAGTTGCATTTTCTTTCTGAGCTATGAAGAGCTGAGGGTACAAATCCAGAATACCACTTTTCTCCAGCAGCACTGTTTGTTAAACAATGCCTGCTAGGGAAAAAGAAAGAAAGGGGAACATAGATAATGAAAATAATGAATAGGTGCTATCCTGAACCACATCAGTTCTGTTACACTGGTCAAGGAGGACGGATGACTGAAAAACTGTGGTGACAAGTTACTAGTAAGTAACTGGTAAATTTTCTATCTGCTTTCCAGGGATTGTATCTTTCATTCTCAGGAATACAATAAACTTTCTTCTTGTGCACTGTCAGCTATGCCAATGTCAATCACTGCAAATCCACTGGCCTCATTGAAACTTTACTTCTGTATGGCAACTGAAGGTCTGACCCCACCACACACTGACTCATCAGGCAAATCCATACAAGGACCTGACAAGGTTTGAGAGTTTGAGCCTCAAAACAAAACCAGACGTTCACAACCAGTGCAAATGATTTTTCCCAAATAGTCTAAAGGAAACTGTTTTCCTGCATCTCATAGGCTCCCTGGGGGTCCAAAGTGTGTGCAGCACTGGGGGCCCTGGGACACAGAAGCACAGAGGTGTGACAAGCTGAGGGGACACAGGTGCACACAGCTTTAGATATCACAGCTGGGTTTAGCCTGAGGCCAAAACAACAGCATTAGTGATGCCAGCAGTTGAAAGCTTAGTCTTTCTCTTGACATCCCATCCCTGCGTGAGGCCAGTGGCACATATATCCCAGCAGTGGAATAGCTGGGCTCTCCCAGGTTGCACAAATCAGACTTCCTTCCATGTGCTGAGCCTCACTCATGGCAGACCCTAATTTGGCTGTACTCAGTACCCAGCAGCATTACAGACCACAGTGAGGCTTGTGGCAGGGAGCAAGCGGTGTCTGGAAGGGCCACCAGGCCATCACTGTGGCCAGGGATATACAGGGCAGCATAAAGGAACAAAGAAGGAAATAATAACAAAAATAGAGCAGGAAAAACGAAGCCAAAATTGCACAGGAAATAGCAGCAAAGAAAAAGTGTTGGGAATAGAGTTGTTGAAAATGTCATTGCAAAGGTCAGGGCAGGCTCGGGGAGACGGCGATGACAGGAATACTAAGCACGTCAGGAAATGTAAATACCTTCTTTTTCCAGTGTTCACAGAGGGATAATGAGAGCGGTGCTGGGGACAGCCTTACACTTTCAGGAGGAATAAAAGAAATAATGAAGGGACTCTGGGTAAAACCAGAGTGAGTGATGAAGGATTTGCTCTTGTTGCAAATCATTAAAGTTTCAGGGCAAGGATCCAGCTCCCGGGGATCTCAGCAATGAGCTGTGAGGAGTGGGGGCTGCGCTGGATGGACGCACCTTGTTATGCTGCCTCTGTGGTCTCGTGGCAAGGTCAGGCAAATGACGCAGGTAGTAATGAATCAGGGTCCTTGAATTCAACGGCTAGTGGGTCCAGCCAGATGGAAAACAGCTGGAGAAGTGTAATTTGATTAAAAATAGTCTGCAAGGGCTAACAAAAGGAAATCATGTTTAACAAATTCTATGGGAAGTTGTTGTTCCTGAAGTGGATGACATTAAGAGCTGACGGGCAGATGCCGTGGGTGTAATTTACCTGGCCTTCTGTACAACCTTCAGTATAGAATAAATGAATACATTACATTTGCATTTATATAGCTCCTTTTCGTCCACACAAAGCACATTGCAAACATCACGTGGGCCATACAAAAAATATATCCATGACAAGATGGAACAAAGAAATTATTGGGAAAGAAGGTCCTAGAGAGAGGCTGTGGGTTGGAGACATGTATCATGTGCCTCCTGTTAGAGATGCATGATCCACACCTGGGTACCCATAGTCTGTCCACAGAGCCACTTAATAATTGGAACATAAGCCTGCAGACCACTTGGAAATTTATAGAAGTGAATTCCTGCTGGCCAACTCACACAGCCCCTCCCTCCCTCCAAGGGGAATTCCCAAGCAAAGGGTATCCAGGCTACCCTTTACCTTTTAGCTTTTAGGATACACACTGGTCTGAAGTAGCCTCACACCTCCCAGGTCCTGCAGCAGCAGCTGGAACTGCATTAGCCAGTACATTCTGCTGCTGCAAAGGATGCTCTTAATGAACAAGTCTCTCAGCAAAACGCACATAAAAGGACACTTCTTTAAGTGTCCTCTGCTACAGCAACAAGGTAACATACTGCACTTTGTGGAAGCACCCAGAAGGCTCATTTAGAATTGACCAGAGTATTTTTGTAGATGATGAGCATTTTTCTTTAGTGAAAAACAGCAGAATTGCTTCCAGGTAGATGAAGTATGTATATATTAACCATATCAAAATATTAGTATTTCTTTATTTTTAGTAAAGATTGTTGTTGCACAGTTCTACATCTGAAAGTATTGCTGCAGTTGAACCCTGCTGGCAATAAATTCAAGGTTAAGAAAGGCAGGAATAGGGCTTAGAAAAAGTAAAAATCATGACTAGTGCAGAAGAGTTAAAGATGACTTCTATGTCAGCCAGGCTGCCCATGGTCTCTGCCCTCTCCTGCTCGATGCAGCCTTCGTTGCCCCAGTTAGTGAACTTCACAGTAATTGTGTCAGCAAGGACTTCAACAGTGTGTTGCCATCAGGGCTGCACAGGACTTTGCAGTTCCTGGTTGCTGGTTTATCCTCTGGGCTTATAACCCTCTCATTGTCTCCAGGAGTGGTGTAACCCCATGCAAGCACGAGGCATTGTCTCTCCACAGCTGTATGGTACTGTGAACACCTCTGTAGAAAGACTATTTATCAGTAACTTTAATGGTTCTAACCAGCTGGTTGTAATTTCCATGTGGCAATTTTTTTTTCTGTTTTAAAGCAGTATGAAGTGCTTTGCCAATATAAATAACAGAAACTTAAAAGTCTGCCTCAAAGATGTCTCTTCAAACAATCCCTGACTTATTCCAAAAGCAATTGTGAAACAATTGTGAGAAATTACTCTGGCAGCCAAAGACAAGCTGTCTTCAGAGTCTGATTTAAACAGATTATTTTTATTAGAAAACACTGGGAAGTGTCAGTGAGTGACAACTTGGAGAACTGGTTTATGGCAGTCCTTTCAACAGCTATCTCTCTGCACTTATTCCACATCAATCTTAAATGAGTGCCTCCTTCAAGGCTTATCTCATCGACTCCAATTTTAGAAACAACTTAATAAAGTGCATTTATACCCTCTTATCCACATGGAAGCTTGGCTAGTTCTGCATTTATGTAACTTTTATGTGCATCTCAACCTTGATCTGCTTTTGCTAAAAATACACTTATCAGCCTTTTGATGAAGGGCATTTCCTCCTCCTTTTTCATTCCCTGATGCTAACATCTCTGAGCTCTACTCATGCTGTTGCACTAAACTGTTCCATTTTCACAGTTCAGCTTTTAATGAGGGTTTGTAATGGGTTTGTAATGGTTGTAGCAGGGTATTTGTGATCCCACTGCCTTCATGCTTTAGTGTGTAAGGCACGAGGCACGGTCCCAGTGCTGTCTTGCAGGAAGGCAGTGTGCCTTTCTCCCAGGCTCCCACAACCACTCGAGGCATGTGCATTTAGGACAAGCTCCTCAGATGGAGAGAGAGACTGCCTGAAATCCCAGGTACCACATATTTATTATTTAACATCAATATTGTTTAATTGTACCCTGTGTGCATTTTAATGAGACTTGTCTCTTTTCTTGTGCCAGGCCTAGGTCAGGCTCTGCTTCCATCTGACACTCCACTGAAGAAAGTCATACATTTATGGTGTAAGAAAAAGGTGTTTTGGTACATTACAAAGATCTACTGTTTCCCTTCTGCTTTCGACTCAGGAATTTGCATTTGGGGCAGAAATATTGATATTCTTGTTTATAATGGGGAGCAAGGATTTGTAGTTCGGACTGACCCAGCTTCCAGGTTTTGTACAGCCTCTGGATATTTCTCAGTTATTTTTTGTTATTCATTGGCCCTGGGGCCACTTCTCTCCAGCCCTGCTCTCAGGAACACTGGTTGCAATTTTAAATTCATTTTTCAGTCTCTGTCTTTCAGGCTCTCAAGGATGGGGACAAGAGGGACCCACCTGCACGGAGGGGATAAAGCCCAAAGCTATCTGCCATCCTGTGAGGAGCTAAGCTCCACCTGTGTCTGTCTCACAGGGGATACTGCACAATTCCCCAGCCCTCAGAGCACCCTGATTCTCACAGGGCTTCATGGAACTGTACCATGTGACTGTAGTGGCAGTGCTGTGGCTTTCTACTTTAACTGGACTGCTTTACTAAGTTTTTTTGTTTTTTTTTTTTTGCTTCTTGATTTTGCCTCTCAGGTCACCATGGTGTCCAGTTCTCTGCTCTCACATCCAGTATCCCACCATCAGTATTTTATACAAGACAGGCACCCCCAGCAGAGCCATGCTGCCACCCAGGCTGTGCACTGGAGGGTTCTTGTGCTTACACCCCAAAACAGGTCTTGCCCCTTCCCCATCTCATCACTGTCTCCACCGTTGCCAGCCTTTCCGTCCCCTGGGATCCTGGGGGCACATTTGCATGTTTGTTGTTCTCCTTCCTTTTCCTGAAATCAGCAACTGTTCCAGATGTTGCAGATGTGCACTGAGGAGCGCACTCAGGTCTAAGGTGGTTAAATGGTTTCAGGAATGAGACTCCACAATTGAGTTTTCAGGAGGTCAAAAATGGAGGCATTTCTCTCACGTGTGGTCTTGCTTGGTTTGTGCTCTGTTCACTGTCAAAATCTACTGCTGCACAGTAGGACTGTGTGGGCTTGATGGGATCTCCAGCATTCATGTTTTTATACATTGGAATAATGTCTGGAGGGACCCTCTACTAGCCCATGTGTTGACCACTTTTGAAAACAATAAATTCCTTTTGACCCACCAAAACAGAGCAGAGCATTGTCTGCCAGGTGGCCTTAGCAAGAAGATTGAACAACCAGCTGTCCTTTCACCACAGAGATGAGAATAGGGGATGAGCTGAAGAGGTAAATTAGTTATTTTCATGTTAGAATAAGGAGCACGTAATAAAAAAGAAGACATTCAGAAATAAATAACTGAGATGGCATTTCAAACAAAGCAAAGATATACATGCTCACCTATTCCCTCACAAAACCCTGTAAGAGTTACTGGGCAGAGTGGGGGCTGATCTTTGCTTTGCATCACCACCACAAAGATGCAAATGGGGTGAGAAATGGCAGGAATTTATTCTCATGACAAATACAAGAGTAATATTGAGCTGCTTTATAAGTGTAACCTGACTTTATCCTCCTGCATGACAGCGCTCAGCACTACATGCTCAGCCTCTTCCTCATGGGCTGCCTTTTGCAATGACTTTGGGTGGTTAAGTGTTGTCAGAGGATAACCATGATGATCTTCTGACTTCTCAAGAAAGAAGTCAGAAAGATCATCTTAAAGAAAGACTTTAAACGCCCATCCAGGCAAGTCAAGGCTGCTGGCAATATTAGAGTCTGTCTTTGGTCTTTCCAGGGAGTCAGTAATATGTGTCCACAGAAATCTGATCACATATTAGAGAGCAGAAAAGTGGTTTTTGACTGATTAATTAGCAATGGTGAAGTGGATTGGGTAGGTGGCTGATTAACCCCTGCAACAGCAAAGCCTGGAGAAAATTCCCTGCAGCACTCGCAGGCTCATGGGACACTCTGGTTGATGGGAGCCATCAGAGTCCACTGCAGATACACAGAAATCTGCTGGACATCTGAGCCCAGGCTGCAACATGGAACTGCGGGGCCACTGCAGGCTTGTCCAAGGCTTGGGAATAAAATGTCCCTCACCTTTCTTACAGTGGCAGAGCCCAGTCCCAGCCTTTATTATTCTGTTTTGGTGCATTGCACACAGAGACCAAGGGAAGACTGCTAAGAGGGTGCTGACAGTGTTTTTCCTCTTAAAAGTCTAAAGCCAGAGGCCAAAACCCAAAGCCAGGTGTTTGGGGCAACATGATTTTATTTCTTTATATATTCCAAATGGCTGAGCACTGCAGATTCAGCACATGTCACTGGTAGTGCAAGTCCTCAGCAAAATGCTGCAACTCCCCACAGTTAATGGATTGAAATAATACCATGTCACTTTTATGAGAGGTCTCAAAATGTACAAGAGCCTACATTTATGTCTGAAAATATCCTGGTTTTATCACCCAATTTCTTAAAAAGTGCAAGACTTGAGTTACTTCATTCCATTTCTAATCCTACTGCTCTATCAGCATACTGTAGCAGGACTCTTTGCTTTGTGGCCAAACAACTAAAAAATGCCCTGTTTTGGAAGCTACCAGTGGTGGGCTGAGAGGGGACATCATGTGCTGCTTTTGGTGTTGAATTATGCTCAAACCTGTCTCACTCACCAGCATCCAACACCCCAAATCAACATCCTGATAGTGAGGCAACCAGAGATATGAGACTGGCAGTCAATCACTTTATACTGTAAAAATCCAGTCCACTCTCGTGTGGTTTGGTTCTTCCAACATATTCCTCCTTGGAGTGTGTGGAGATTCCTCCCTTAGGTAGGGGATGCCCCTAAGGATAACCCTCAAGGCTGGGTGAAAGAGATTAAGCCCACGGTCATTGGTATGGGTGTGTTACATTGATCTCTGTTTTAAAAATTTTTTCTTGCCTGCTTTCATATAGTTAGTTTAATGGCTCTGGTATAGTGCATTATCCTATCCTATACTATACACTGCTAGTAGTTTAAGCTGTGCAGTAAATAATTCTGATAATTCTGATTGAGATCTTTTTGTCTAATCATTAGTCACAATAAAAAATTCACTTTATATAAATATATCTGATTTGCCATGCTTAATCCTTCTGGATTAAATAATTTAAACTGCTGACAAAATCTGGGGCTAAGATGGGATCCAGACTCCTGCACCCAGACTCCTCTATGAGAAGTTTAGAAAGCAAGAGAGGTCCTTTCTGCACTTTGTGACTCAGTAGCAGGGCTTCTCTAATAAACTTTGTCTGAAGCTCCCACTCACATTCATGACACACCTGTATCCTAAGAGTAGAGAGGTAAAAGGTTGTATAAAACCTTTCATCTCTACTATTTGAGTAAGATGCTATCCAGCTTGTCACAACTATCCTGATGGGCACAAGGGGCTGAAAGGAGAAATTCAGTGGACAAAGAGCAGTCTACACTAGCACATAATGCAGTGCAATGGGAGTAGATCTGCAGAGTGATGGAACTGGTACCAAGGACCAAAGCTGGCACTATCCATCAGGTTACTTTAGTTTGGAAGAGTTCCAGTCTGGTCCTGTCGATGGAGGTTGGAACTTGTGAAGGACATCCCCACATCTTCCAGTTTACTTTCATCTGAAAAAATTCCAGTTTGTGCACTCTGTAGTCATGCCATGATGCAAAAAAATGCACAGGAAGTGAAGAGGATCAGGATATTTGCTTTCAAATTCCACTGTTGATTTGAGCTAGAATTTGAACCAAAGCAGGACAGCTCCCACACTGATTAAAGAAGCATATCACATGTTTTCAGTCTATGCATAGTTCTCATCCAGAAAAAAAATGACAAAAGAGAAAACTCACAAGTCTGTTCAGCATCTG
Organism: Passer montanus; assembly: GCF_014805655.1. NCBI lineage: Eukaryota > Metazoa > Chordata > Aves > Passeriformes > Passeridae > Passer > Passer montanus. Next base: position 1,547,041 of record NW_024356505.1, on the reverse strand, counting down.
TTACAGCATCTCCTGTGTTTTCTAAATGAAGTGGGAAGCCGCTTCAAAAAGCTTTTTGGGGGTTGTGCACACATGAAATCACATGCTAAAGTCCTGGAGCTTGTTGTGACATTACATGAGCAGGGATAAGATGTGCTAGGGGTTTTTTAGCTTAAAAGTATGACTATTTAGTAAATGCTCAGAAAGTTTTACTGCATGACACAAAAGGACACATTAAGTTCAGGTTCAGCATTTGTATTACAGTTTTCTCATTGTTTTATGTACCTATTCCTGTTCCCATCCATCTGATCTTCAAACTGAACAGATGAAGCTGCATTCCTATTTCATGAGACTAAAGAAACACATATTGCATTGATGAGAAATCTTCATATGTCCTTGAAGAAATCCTGAAATCCTCTGCCTGTAAGGACATGGGAAACTTAAAACAGAGAAGATAAATTGTGGCTGACAAGGGGCTATAGGATGAGGCCTCTCTTTGAGGAACGACCTAATAAATTAACAGTGACATAGGAAAGTTTTATTTTTAAAAGGAGATAAATTCAGAGGTCTGTCTCACCAGAAGTGTGTGTACCAGGGAACACAAAGAGCCTTCTACTTACCAGGGCAGAGGTGACCCACCTCCATCTCCTTTCCCTAGAACTTCTTGCTAAAAAACCTAGGCTCATGCCCTTGTGAGTTTACCTTGTGTCCTCGTTCTTCATGTAACAAAACACCCCTGGAGGACTTGTCTGTTTGTGCTGTGGCAGCATCTCCTGGGAACTCGGTGCTGCGCCGTGCTCCAGCAGCCTCTCATGCCATGGGGAGAGCACATTCAGCCTGAGCAATGGGAGCAATGCTGAGGGGTCAGTGCAGTCTGAGATCCATGGCACTAAAAGCAGTTGAATATTAGGGTGAGATGACAAGGTAAAACTCTGTGGCCTCAGCCACTGGAGGTTGGGTGTATTTTTGGTCAAAACCTGGCTGTAGAACGTAGGATAAGGCTTGACACCCTGCACAGCATGACAGAGAGAAGGGAGGGAGGAGGTCAAGAGCAGGGTTGAGCCTAGCTGTTGAAGGTAAAACTCTGTGGCCTCAGCCACTGGAGGTTGGATGTGTGTATCCTACATTCTTCAGCCAAAACCTGGCTGAAGAATGTAGGATAAGGCTTGACACCCTGCACAGCATGACAGAGAGAAGGGAGGGAGGAGGTCAAGAGCAGGGTTGAGCCTAGCTGTTGGCTGGCTGGGTGTTAGGGTCTGCACCAAGGTATGTAACTAATTTTGAAGCAATCCTGCAGCGAACAACAGAAAAATTCAGACCCTGCACATGTTTCATGAATTATAGAATAACAGAGGTCAGAAAGAGTGGAATTATCTCATCCCATTTTAGTCCATAGCATGAGTAACCAAAGTCAGTCAAGAGTGGAACACTCAGGGTCTTGTCCAGACAGTTAATGTAAAATCCATGCTCCAAGCGCTTGACTTCTCTCATGGACAATTTTTTTCTTCCTCTGTCCAAAATATATCTGAACACAGTCTGTGCCTTGATTTTTTTTTTTTTAATGCCTCACATTCATCTGCTTCCATACTACAGAGCTTGTCCTCACAATCAGCCCCAGCCCCAGCCCCAGGACTGTCCCAAGGAGAGGATTTTGCACCTGTTTTTGCTCAGCTTCAGGAGGTTACTGCCAGGATGTATTCTCATGGGTCCCCAGCCAGCCTTTTTTAGAGCAGACCTCAGCTAGTATAGGTAATGAAGGTCTACCACAATCAGCAGCAAAACCATCAGAACCTGTCTTTGAATTCAGAGAAAACCACTAACACCAAGGCAGTCCTCTAGAGGATGTCAAGAAAGAGAAGAAGGATGTGAAAAGACATATAAACTGTCCTGCTCCCTTCAGTCTTTTCTTGGATGATTAGACCAGAAAACTATGGAGAGTACTAATTTCTTGCACACCATGGCTGCACACAAGCACACACCAGCCTTTAGCAGGGCCTGATGCTGTGGTCCCTGAAGCAGAGACCTCAAATCCCTGCGCTGGGACAAACGCAGTCAGGCTGTGGAGCAGGAGGGAAGTGTCCGCTCTCAGGAACCAGCCACTTGAGGGAGCCAAGATGACGTGCACTAAGAACTGACACACTGTACAAACATTTTTTGAGTGTTTCAGCCAGAATCACCTCTTCTTCTGTAATATTAAATCTGTTGGGTCAGAAAACTCTGAGATCTTCTGTCCAGATTTAAATGGTTTTTTTTGTTTGCTTCCAAATGAAGTCTTGCACAATTGTGCTCAGTCTGCCCCCTTTGATAACTTTTGATGGGGGGTGTGTGTGTGTGTCCAACAGATTTGATAGCTGTTCACAATGTCTAAACTTCTACAGGTTGCATGAAAAGAGACAGAAAATGGTCATGAAAATGAGTAAAGTAAGGTCCTTTTGTCAGTAAATCAGTTAACACAGTTGGAAAAAACACACATCCACTTGGTCTGCAAAATTTCCTTCCTACTTTTCTTCCTTCTTCTGTCTGAGCCTACTGTCACTATTTTAAACATTTGACTCTCCAGAGAAGAAAGTTACAAAGAAGCTATAGGAAAGCAGTTATATGCCACAGGAAATCAGGGTGCTGTGGCCAAAGAGATACTCATTTAGATATCACACAGCGACTTTTTCAGTATGGTTCACTTTTCCTCTCAACCCCTCCTCACAATTTCCTTTCCCCAAGATGTAGGGATTATTTTCTCCCATCTCATGAACTCCAACTGTTATCTTCATCTTAAACCAATATTTTCGGGAACATTATGACTTGAAGGAGAAAGCAGAAAGACTTAACTTGTCCTAGATTTTAGCCCATGGGATTTACCATACAGCAAAGACTTCTTCATGGAGCCAGAAGTTACCATACAGCCATGGAACTTCTTCATGGTTCCCTATTTTTTGGATCCCACAAGAATTGTTGCCTGTCCTAATAGGACTCTGTACTGCCCAACTTACAAGTTTCAGTCTGAGTGTCTGAATTCCAAGCTCCTCAATGACCTTGCATGAGGGTGGTGGGATCTTGTTCCCATGGCAATCTTGTTCCTGATGGACTGTGGTGTCTCCAAGCCACCACACAAGCAAAGGAGAGAGAAAACCAGGAAGCAAGGGGAGGCAGAGAAACCTAAAAGAGAGGATTACATGCAATGCTTACCTGGCACCTAACAGGACCACCACACTCCTCCGTCCCAGATTTTAATAAGATATAGACCTATGTGTGTGTGTTATGGACAAGACTGGTTCTTGCAGAGACTCTTAAAGGAAAATGGCAAAACATTGTTAGAGTTTTGTAAACCATTGTTCAAGTTTCCTTTAAAATGCTGTTCAAGTTTCAAAAATTATTGCTAAAAGTCTATGGAAGTGACAACACAACCCTTTGATTTTACCTGTAATTCATCTCCACGCATACTGGGAAATAGCATTAGAATTTTGGCAGTGGTGTTACATGATGAGCTCTCATTTGTGTTTCCTTTCCCACCAGGCGGATTTATTTCTTGCCCACATCAAAATGCAGAGGCTGTTCCATCCATCATGACCATGGCATGCAAAGGAGGCGTTATCAAAATGCATCTTGCATCCTGGCATGGAAAACTTGAAAACTTGTCAGTAGAGGTATTTATCAAGTGGACAAAAACACTGAGTTTCCATATTAACAGATACTGTATCAAATAAATCAATAAAAATAATAATGAATTACAACAATGACATCATTGCTGTACACTGACATACAGCAGCAGCAAGTCAGTGCCAGTTTACTGTAAGAACAACCTGAGAAAAACCACCTGGGGATACAAATAGGATTAGCACAGAAAGATGATAATAAACATCATGCCTCTTGTATCATTGCTGTACACTGACATACAGCAGCAGCAAGTCAGTGCCAGTTTACTGTAAGAACAACCTGAGAAAAACCACCTGGGGATACAAATAGGATTAACACAGAAAGATGATAATAAATATCATGCCTCTTGCCCAAAACAAGCCCTTCTTCTCAAAAGACAGGAGGTATATATTCAGGAGCACTAAAGCCATGTGCTTTTAAAAAAGATCTAATTTTGCAAAGTGTGTATGCATGTATCTCTTTTTCCCTCCCTCCCTTCATATCCCTAGATATGTAAACACTCATTATTTCTTTCCTCACCATCAAGAAAGGAGAAATGACCTATAGGTAAAATGCCTATATGTGAAGCTTCATGACATAAAAATCTGTCTCCTCACAGCAGCTGCAGGTATGTGCTGAAGAAGCTGTTGCAAAAGAATAAAAGCATCAGTACCATTCACCTTCTGCTGTCTTGTCCTTGTGTTCAGGAAAAAAATGTGCATCTATTTAAAAAACAGAATTAACACTGAAGCAATTTTCACATCACTGGTCCTTCAGCCTCCTCAAATATTGTTTGTGGTATTTGCTTTTTTGCAAAAGAATGGGGCCACATAAAAAGCAATCACAAGGATGAAAATGTTCTCAGCAGGAGGAAATGGGATTATCAAAAAGCTGAGGAATAGGGCTTATGAATGTTTTGTACTCTTTGGCATCCTTATGCCATTTGAGCTATGTAGAGTGTTAATAGATAGATCTAAAAATAAAGGGTGCATTATTTATTAACTTACTAAGCTTTCTTAATCAGGACCTGGATATGTTTGGCTAATAAAGACATCCGACAACATCCATAGGAAGACACATGGACATAAATTGGCAGAAATAGAAATCTTTGGGAGGCCATTCAGGAATGCAGACACTGAGTTACCTTTTTCTAGGGAAAATACATGGAATAAGTTTGATGGCATCTCTTTGACATCCTATACCTGCCCTTGCCCTGCTTCCCCTAGGAAGATACAAGCAATTCCAGATTTTTTCAGAATAAGATCTGCCCGAAGCAAAATGTGATTCAAGGGAAATATGATACCGAAGAGCAAATTAAATGCAGAAAGCAAACCACTGAAGGCTGTTTGTTGGGATCTCATGACCTTCCAGGCCTTTGGCTGAGGAAAACAAACTGCTGGATGCACCAGAGCAGAGAGTTAATTTACAAGCTGGAGAGTCTGGATCATCTTCTCAGGGCACTTTCTCATGAAGGTTTCATCTTTATTTGCAGCCTAGTTATGCTGAAGGAGAGAGATTAGCAGGAGAGGCTGGAGTGAAGGTTATTGAGTCTGTGACCTGATACCTTTTTAAAATCCAAATAAAGAGATGCACAGGTTCCTGGGGAAGTTTGGTCTGTCTCCACACTGATCCCTATGGCAGGCCTGGTACAGGGGCGAGGCAGGGGTCCTGAACATGGTAATGACATTTGTGGGAATCAGACTTTTCTGAAGACCTCTCACTGTTGCCATTTAATCACCTCAGTGGTAGCTGCTCATGGTGACCATAGCACAGAGCTTACATAAAAAACATCAGAGTTGAGGACTTGGGAACTTGTGGTGCTTTTTATGGGCTGATGGGCTCTGGAAGGCATGGAAATGGCTCTCCTTTTGCCCAGTTAAAAGTCAGAGGAATCAGAGTGGAGCTATCGTCTTTTGTGGTTATAAAAATTTCATTCTCACTCCTCCAGCCAGGCATCTCCCTTTCTCCATGGTAATCATCCCTTTCTCTCATGATAAGACTACCTCAGGACAGTCTGACTGTACACCAGTGAAGGAAGGGAATGAAGGCCAGAAAGAGAGCACAAAAACATGCCTGAGAATCATGGAGAAATCTCTTTCAAGGGGACAAGCCCTGATGATGAAGGAGACTTCCAGACCACAAAAAAGCTTGCTTGGTGATGAAATAGTAAGGGAAAAACTTTTACCCTTGGATGTTCCTGGCTGCCAGCTAAACTCTCTGCTCATCCTAGCGAAAAGAGGTCTTTACCTCAAAGCACAAGGTTTTAGTACAGGCTCCATACTTTTGCTCATGAGATTATTTATTATTTTGTTGTTGTTGTTGTTGTTTTTTAATCTAATTATTTCCAGATGGCCAAAAAAAAAAAAAAGGAGAAGAAGAAGAAGGGGGAGGAGAGTGTGTTTTGAACTCATGAGTTTAAATTTTGTATTTTAAGAGAAATTTTTTTCCCCCTGATATACCTGTAAAATCATATTATGTCTCTGTTTTGAAATGTCACATAATCCAATGCAGTAATTGCATGCAGCTGTAATGTAATTGTTCCACATATTTCTATAAAAAACTTTATTTCTATATTTTAAATTTGTATGAAAAAAGCAGTAAGTAAGTGGAAGATTTTTTTTGGATGTTATTATGTGGCAGGTACCTCCTGGGGACAATAGCTATTCATCTGGGCTCAACAGGTCCCCAAAAGGCATCTCAAAGCTCAGGCAGTTACATCCTCCAGCTCTTTACTGTGGAAAACAACATGGAATGCTGGTGTTGGAACCAAAAGTTAATATCTTAAAGGTAAAACCCCCACCCTCCTCTGTGTTCCCTGTTTCTGTGTGCAAAGCCCTCTTTTGTCTTCAGCCTCCCCAAGCTCACAAAATTATCTGCTCTCTCCAGCTTCACCTGCAAGGTCGGGCAGTAAAATACAGGATTTACCTGTTGCATTTAGGTTAGAAAACTGACTTTAAATGGAGGCTCATACTTTATAACTCAGTGTTGATGAGTGCCTGTTCTGAGGGGTTGAAGAGAAGCAACACATATTCCTTCCTCAGCTGACTGAGTTGGGTGTCACTAATTTCCATCTCCTGAAGGCAGGCAAGAACAAAATGACTGATATATACAGGAGCCCCCACCCCCCGCCCCTGCCTCAAGGGACTAAGTGCCAAAATAACTCATCTGAGGAGCTCCCCTTCACTTGAATGCCACCTCATGCTAACCATGATGCCAGAGTTAATTGCAGCAGTCAGCCGCTGCATTTCATCTACAAGTCCCGCTCAGTTTAATTAACCTTTGGGGAATTAGCATTTTGTTGACTTACAGTACCTGCTTTGAATTTCTGGCAGTGTTAAAGAAACACTGTGACTTGTTTCACTCAGAGAAGAGTGATTGCCCGAAGGCAATGCCTTTTAAACAATGGTCCCTGGGCAGCAGCATGCTGATCCTGAGTCAGAAGAGTCTGGAAAGAAAGAGCCCAGTACATCTCCTGCTACCTGACTCATGCCCCACTGCTCTGGAATTACTCATTCACCCCCACCATGGTGTCAGGTGCGAATCTCTTACTCCTCCCAGAGTCTCCTGAGCATTTTTCATACTTTTTCATCACTTTGTGTTTACAGTAATTCCCAAGCACCTCCTTCCAGCTGGCAGTGTTCTGCCTCCATTTACCAAATAACATCCATGTTCTGACTTTGAAAAATCACCAGGTGACCACCTGCAGGTAGCAAGAAATGATGCCTATCCCAGGAGAGTGCAACCCACTGGAGACATCCATACGTGCTCTCTCCTGGTGCACTGAGCTGTTGGTAGCTCCAAGGAAGTGTTGTCTGGCCAGGAACGACAGCCGAGTTTGGCTAAGCAATGTATGTCTTGGGGCTTGCAGCTATCTAAGAGCTGGCCTGGCCTTGGAAAAAGTGTTGCTCAGGTTCCTTGAATCAGGCTGGCAGGATTATGTTCACCAAAGGTGTTTCCAGCCTCTCTGAAGAGAGCTGTACTCCCACCTTCTATCACGCATCACCTTTTTGACCTACACTTGTTCTGTGGCATTTTCCCTCCGTTGTTTATCTCTGGGCAACATCTGAGGAACCACTGCAAGGGGCATGAGATGAGGTTATTGCAGGTGGCCAGAGAGAATGACAGCCATGAGAGCTGTGGCAACTCAGACTGGTGCTTGGGCTGGAAGGGAGTGATGCAAATCTAGGGTACAGGGAAGGGAGGTCATGTCGATGCCGAGTCACCAACCCTGGAACTGCTTAACAGACCTGTGGGTGTGGTGCTTAGGGACACAGCTTAGTAGAGGACTTGGTAGTGCTGGGTTAATGTTAGACTTGATGATCTTCACCAAATTAAATTATTTTACTGTTCAGTGATGTGGGACTGGCTGGTTGCAGGCTGAGGATACAGGACACAAGAGGTCCCTGAATGCTGCTGGGTGGGGTCCACACTGCCATGACTGCCCACTCCCATATCTTGCTGCCACTTACTGTTTGTCTTGTTTTTACCTGATTCAGCCACCACAACCATATCTGAGAAGAAACACCAGCTGGCCAACACGCTTGTCCCAGAAGATGGGGGAGCTCAGCTCAGCCTCGCCAGTGCTTGTGCAGTTCCAGCAAGGATAGAGGGCCTGGCCTCACCAGGAGCAGCCTGCTCCTCCCAGGACTGACTTAGCCAGACTTGTACCATGAACTGACCTCCTACTGTTCTCCATGTCAAATGGATCCCAAGCTTCTCCCCTGGGGATTAAACACTGCCTGTCTGAGAATCTCCTTCTTCCAACAAGGGAGGACATCTTTAGGGCGGCGGCACGCGATGCACTCTCAGCAACTCCCTCTGCAGCAGGCTGACCCTGGCTTCCTACCATCTACTCTGAGCTGGGCTTTCTCCCCTGTCTTTGAGGAGTGCTGAGGAGAGAGGAAAATCAATGAGAGTTTGTGAAACAACTGCGGATTGTGCTCTGGGGAGAGAACGGGGAAAGCGTATTATAGATATTCTGGATCAACAGGATTCATGCAACATTGGAGCTTCTACTGTTAACTCTCATACTAATGTGCTTTCATCTTTACCTCTGATTTGGGGGACTTTAATGTGATCTACTATAAAAACTGTTTTCTGTGAAAAGGACAAGAAGAGTATCATCTGTGAGAAACAGGAAGTACTGGTTTTCCCATAATAATTTTTCTTTCCCTACCAGAGATCTATAAACTTTCTACTCAGAGGTCTGATCTGACCATAGTTTAAGAGCACAAATAAGAAACACAAGAATATAAAAAAGATGGATGTAGGTTATTTGGAAAGCTGACGCACAGGCATCCAGACATTGTCCTGTTAATTTAGCAGTCACTTCAGAAGACAACATAACATTTACATTTTTTGCAGAAAAAGAAAAAAAAAAGAAAAAAAAAGAAAAAAAAAAAAAAGCAGCCTGCTATCAAAGGAGTTGTCTCTGGCACATTTTTTGACTGAGGTTTGGTGAGGTTTTTTATCCCCTCTACAGGTGTATCAGCCTTGGTGTGAAACAGAAGGATTGCTGCTGGTTCATAAGAAAAGGTGATAATTTGAAGAATATTTTGGGCTGTTTTTCTTCAGGGAATTTAGTTGAAAAAATGTTCTTTCCAACTGCACTTTTCAACATTGCTAAACTAATATACCATTCATATAGGAGGTGCTGTCATGTTGTCTGGGACTGCTTTTACCTGACTGCCTGTCTACTTATACCTGGAAAATTATTTGGCAGCAAATAATACCATTAATTTCATAGCAACTTTTTATTTTATGAGAAAGTGAATAAGGGTTATTTTGCCTGCTTCTGGTCTGCATTTACATGGTGTGAGAGTTCAAAATAGTCCTTGCTTCATCTAGTTGCCATATTTCCTATAAACAGAGATGGTCACAGTTTCAGAGATTGAATCTGTATTAGGTACTTTGCCAGGGAAAATATTTTACCCTTTTTTTTTTTTGTTTTTACAAATAAATGCAAGGTTTGATTCACCAGTCCACCTACACTTTTTTTTTTTTTTGTCAATGGAGCTGCAACAGAACAGCACTGGTTTTATAAAGGCTTGTTATAGTGTAGTACTAACTAACATTTTTTTTCCACTACCTCTAGCTAATAAAATTCTGTCATTGGGGCATTCTTCATCCCTCCCTGCTCTCCTCCAGTCCAAGATATGCCCCATACTAGCCTGGATAAGAGTGGAGATTTGCATCTTAAAAAAAGCAATGGGTCACTTCTCTTCCAGATTCCAGACAACACATCCCACCCTTCCCCATATTTCTTAGTACAAAGCATTTGGCTGGGCTGTTCAGGCCTTAGTTTTTCACCTAAAATGCAAGGAAATCTCTAGCTGAGATTATAGTGCCATCTCCATTAATTATGTACCTAATTCTCATTGCTCTGGAAGCAGAGACAATCCCCTGAGCTCCCTGGAGTTCAGTCCTGTTTGATGCTTGTCTGCACAGGCTCCTTCTGCTTGACTGGCTGCAGCTCCCACCCTGCCAAACCTCTCTAGCCCTGTGGCAGGGACCAGGCCTTCAGGAAATTCTTTCTGAACATCAGCCATAACAAAAAATCCCTCAAACCATTAGCATCACACTTGGCTGCAACTGCTTAGGTTAAACCTCTATCTTCCTGAAACACTTTATTTATGACCTTTTGCATTTCCCTTCACATAGTCCTTCAGTTAAACAACAGCAGAGTGTATGAAAGTGAAGGCTGCTCTGGAGATGACGGATGATCCCCGTGCTCCCCACCGCTTGCAGCCCATGAGTCACTTGCTAATTTCCTCAGCTAAAACTGACAGACAATTACCTGGCATTTCATCACAGCCAAACAGGGTATATTTTTTCCAGAGCTCACTGTCTATCTTTTGATAGCAATGACTACTGCCTGCAACATTCTCTCTCAAATCTTTAATATTTTATTGCTATTGCTTTGAGTTCTTGCTCTCTTTCCTCTCCCAGGGTTAAGATCATTTAAATGTGATACAGCACAATACTATGTGTCTCGTGTCTTTGCTGCTCCAAATCTTTCTCTGCATCTGCTTCTTTACAGCACATTACTCAAGAACTATTCTGTTAACTGCTTTATATAAATATTGGAACAAACCATGTTATTAATGAGTATTTTATTAATGAGTATCTTTAAAGGTTAGGGTTTTTCTGTAAACTCAACTCAGCGACTCTCCCAATTGCTTCCTTAATGCAGATGATGATGTTTAATTTAAATGTAGTATTTACAGTTTTGTGCAATATCTAACAACAATCCCAGAGCTCCCTCCTCCTCCAAATCCTTTGGCTGGACTCAGCTTCACTAGACAGAGCATTGCACTGTTTGCCAGACAGCCCAGGGGCCAGAGGGTCTCTTTCTCCTCTGTGGGAAGGTCTTTGGAAAATCTGGGCCCATCCTCAACGTGCCTGATGCTCGGGGCAGCTCTGTGCTCTGTAGCTGCTGCCTGTGATGGCAGCACTGGCAGATCCTGCCTGTCTGAGCTTCCACAGCTCAGGGACTTCTCTGCTGACCACATGTGGGACTGGGACCAGCTTCACAGACTGCTGCCCCCAACTGAGGTGCCTGTACAAGCAGAGCCGTGGCTGTGGGGGAGGACCCCTGTGCTCTCCCAGCTGCTGATATAGGGGAAGATTTTCAGAGCCTCTCCAGTTCAAACTAATAGCAGAGGATAATTGGCCGGGATCCGGCATAATGAAGGCAAGGGATGTTTCATGCTCAGTGAGAAAGCTTTCAGTCATTCCACTCTTCTAAGGACTCTGAGGAGATTTTATAATGTTCATCTGTTATTCAGTTTTGATTATTTTCAAACTGATCAAATGTCCTATTTTAAAACATAAGACCTTCCCTTGCAGAGACTCTCTAGCTTCAGAGAAATTATGTACTACACCATTTTAAAAGACATCTTCTTTGGCATTGCAAAGAAAGTATATTCTTCCCAGACAACTTGTGGATGCTCCATCTCTGAAAGTGTTCAAGGCTGTGTTGGATGTAGACCTGAACAACCTGGTCTAGGGGAAGATGTTTCTGTCCATGATGGAAGGGTTGGAACTAGATGATATTTAAGGCCCTTTTCAACCCAAATATGATTCTACATCTGGGCAGCCAGTCAGAGCTAAAGCGGTCTCAGGAGCTGAAGATATTTTCCCTTCCTAGGAGGGTCCAAAGAATCCTAAGCTCTGTGTTTTGATTTCATCGTGTTCTCTATATGAAGCCATCTGCTTTTCAGCTTTTTAACATTTTGATAAGCTACATCCCTGTCATTTGTACTGCATTGGTCAGCTGTGAATGCAGTTTGGGAAGTGACTGCATAGCCCTGGTAGGTGCTGCACATGGCCAGGTGGGCTTCATAATCTAAAAAATTGTGTGCTAAAACTGACAAACACTTTAGTCTACTCTTTTATACTTTTTTCAGGCTAAACTTTATTCCTGGCCATCTTAAACCTATGTTTCTTCCCTGGTGATTATTTCCTCACCTTCTGGCATGATGTGCTAGAGAACAAGCATATCTACCCCAAAAGGGCCCTTCTTCTCACCTACAGCAATATCTCTATCCCTCTGTTGGTCTTTGTGGCTCCCTCTGCACCTGTATCCACTGAACTGCATCTTCAACACCACAGTCAGAGCTGCAGAAAATACACCAGGCTTTGGAAGACAAATCTTACTGTAAGGCATGAAATGCAGAAGAGTGGAAAAATTAACCAAATCAGTCATAATTCAGGAGTAAAAATATGACGTTAATGAATCTATTTTCAAAACTTACGCACACCTCTTGCTCTTGGCTAGATCTTAACAGCTGGCAGGAACTCAGACGCTAGAAATGTTTCCTGCTCTTATTTACTCAACTAAAAATAGCTGTGAGTGTTAAACCACCCTAGCACTTCTGCATTCTGTATGTGTGCATATATAAATGTATATATAATAGTGCATATAATGTGCATATTTTATATATATTTATATCTATATAAACACATAAAATGCATGTGAAACATGAATATGACATGTAAATGTGTGCACACATGTATGCATACACACATACATGAACACATAAACATACAGAAGTGCTTTGTGGTGCTATTTTGTATGAAGCAGAATGTCCAGCCAAGAGCAGCCACATTAAAAAATCATGTATTGTGTGAAACTTCCTGCAGAACTAATGGCTTATCTGTATAGTGTTTGCTCATTCCAACTTCTGTAACTTTACAGAAGTTGAGCTGTCACTTAAGCTATCTTACACTAAGGTGATTAATTCCTCTTCCCCCACCTGCAATTCCAAAGCAGCGCTTGGTAACAGCGCGGGTTCCTAATCATGAAGTATTGATGTCACAAGCATTTATTGCCAGGGTAATCAGAGGAGGAAAGGTTACTGTCTATGCATGTGCACATTCATATGTATGACTTCTGCCTATTCTTTGTGTCTCTCCCTTTGATTCCCCAACACATCAAAAGCCTTGTGGAGGACCCAGCTGAGCAGCCACCCGCGGCGTGGAGGCGCTCCAAGATAGTTTGCCATCTTATCACAATGGCCCAGGGAAGGCAGGTGGTCTTCCCATCCGGGCTCTCTGAAAAGGACTACCTGAAAGCAATTGCTTGAATTTCAGTGCTCCCCAGGAATATGTTGAGCCCTTCCTTTAACGTGCCTGGGTTTGTTAACACACCGTCCCAGGCTGGTGAGCAGTGCAATCCTCTGTCATTTCATACAGGCTCGGTGCTCGTGTGTGCCTGCTGAGCACAAGGGGTGGTCAAGGGCAGTGGAGAGTGGATGAGTCCCTCTAGTCCTGTGTGAGCCAAGCCTGGCTGTGGCTTAGAGCTGCCAAAGGAGCTGCTGTGGCCTACAGCCCTAGCAGAGCATCTCAGCAGATTTCTGCCCTACTCTGCCTTCGTTTGTCCCATGTTTCTGGTCTTTGAGACACACACTGCTGGGAAACATCCTTGCAGCTTCTGAATTAATCACACCTCTTTATCAAGCCAGAACATGACAAATCCTTGAGCATAATGAATCTCAGATTCATCTCATTTTGTGAATAACCTAGATCAAATGAAGGCACAAAGATCTGGGGAGAGTGAAGATGTCAGGGAGAACAAGGCAAATAGGAGGGCTTTGTTTCACCATGGTTAACATCAGCTGGTGCAAATCACCCTTTCACATATTGTGGGCCAATGCAGTTGGTGACCCCAGTGAGATGGTGAATACATCCTTCTCTGACTCATCTTTATTCCTGAAGCCTCTTTTCCTCTAAAGTGGTCCATGGCTGTCTGTGCAGTTAGGTCACTTCTACAAGGATCACTGCTGATCCTGGCAGCCTTCAAGTTGGGAGTGTGACCATACTCCAGAGTGAAAACAAACCTTGCCTTGATGAATACATCCTCATGAAATAAAAAAAGAAACAAACAACCAAACCAAACGCAATTGTGTGAATCTGGGAACTGCTCTTCTTGGAACTGGCTCAAAACAACTGATGATCAAATCCTAAAAGTTTGTGACTTATGAGTAAGTTATGAGAATGAAAAAAATAGCTTTTGTTTCAAAAAGCCCCATTCTCTATAATGGTCTAACGCAAAGGCTCCAGGAATCAGAGGGAAGTGTTTACAGACTCTAATGAGAGGAAGGCAGAGGCATTGAGGGCTGTAAGATAATATTTTTTTTCATTTGATCCAATTAATTTAGACAAAGAAAAGGTTTTTTTTAAAGGAAGAAAATGTGCACATTATCTGACATGGCTGACTCTAAATGCTGAGCCACTGTGATCAGAACCTGTGCCATTATTAGTGACATGAATAAAAAACAAGAGCATGAGGCAGATATAATTCTCAATTATTTTTGTATACAACCCTAAAAACTGATGCATAAAAAACTGCCCAGAGAGAGTTCAGAAATAACAGAAATAAAAAGTTTTCTCAAATCCTGTAGGAAAAAAAAATGTTACTCCTAGTGAAAATAGTATAATCTCTGGTTTTTTGCAGAGGGTCGGTTGTGGATGGGAGACATGGCACACAACAGCCTCCAAATCTACATCCTCGCAATAAAAAAAAAATCTATGAAATGCATAAAAACAAGACGGAAACACTAACCCTACTACCTTCAGAGTTGTGTGGATTATTATGGTACTTGAACCACAGCCCTATATAACAAAACTCTGTTCAGCCCAGTGGGCATTGGCCTGTCTTAAAGCTCATCTAGATGAACTTCTTCAGCAGAGTGAGTTTCTCTGAACCTCTCTTCTGAATGGGTATGTTCCTACAACAGGGCTCTGAGAAAGACATCTTTATAGCTCTCCTTCAGCTGTGTTTTCCCAGCTGTCTCCACATAAGCAGGATCAAATGCCATTTGTAAAAGGGGAAAAAAGAGGGCAGAAGCCTATACAGAAACACTGGAGCTCCTTAAAGTGCTGCGTCTGCACCGACACCAACTCTGTCCTTTCTCAGTGACCCATTACCATTTAAAGGGTTTTCACTATAGCCTTTTCAAATGTCACAACGTGGCTCCAATTTCAGCTCTGAACACAAGCTATACTGAACTGCAATTAAAGGATGTGGTAAAATCAATTCCCACACCAACCAGGTCCCAGTTAAATCTGGGAAGGGAATATCATCCATTGCAGCAGATGCCCCACAGCTGACTTCCCCAGGTACATCTGCATCTGGAGCCCTCCACTGACAATGGAGAGATTTTAGGCCTTTGCAGTGCACAAGGATGGCAGTTGCCTATTTTGGGATAGATGGGTGAAACCCCCCTCTCACCTCAATGAACCTGGCAAAAACCTTGCAAAGATCCCACAGAGCATTTCTTCCTTTAAGGCATCTTAAGACATTCACAGAAGAAGGTGGTTCCTGAAGGGAGAAGAGGAAAGGATGAAATTATTGGGAGAATATGAAACATTCACTTACTAAGTGGGCACTTACTAGCAATGACTAAAGCAACAGAGAAAATTAAAGATGTCTCTTCAGAAAGTTCTTTGCAGTGCAATTTCCAGCTAATCCATGAAGCAAAAATGGTTTTAGGATCAAGCTTTGAATACAGCCGTAGTTTACTACCAATTGATTACCTGTTGTATCTAAGGTTGCACAATACATAGAGAAGTCACTGTTTTACCATGCCAGGTCAGTGAGGAGGCATAAATCATCTGTGTTTTTATTATGTGTTGATAAGCCTCTTGCTCATCAATATTTCTGTGCTGTGCAAAATTAGACCATTTAGTCATATGTCCCCCTCTCATCTAGTGCTAATAAAAGGCCTGGCAGCAGTATAGACAGCAAATCAAGAGTGTTTAATAGGGGAAGAGGAGGAGGAGGGACCATCAGCTCCATGATCTCACCCACACAGTGTCTGGGGTAAAATGGCACCCAGGGCACACACCAGCCCTGACACAGGGACACATCAGAGCACCAGCCCTGGGTGGCCTCACAGGATATCTCCTTAGGCATAGCCAGACTTTCCTCTCCACTCTACCTTGATTCCAACTGATAATTCCACATGGCATCGTGAGGTTGTACTGCATGCTTGAGGTTCAGGGACAAGCCTACAAGAGTAAAACACTCCCCAGGCTTTGGCCACTCTTCCCTGGGCAAACACAACCATCAAGAAGAGCTGGGGTGGGTGGCTGTCTCCAGTGACCAAGCTGACCTCCCAGTCCAGTCAGACTGCTGGGGAGTGATGGTGGATGGAGGGATCAGCAGAGCAGAGCCAGGGAGAGGCTTCATTCCCCAGAGCCACACCAGGTGTCTGCCTGACACCTTCACTGACGTGTCCACCCCACTTGGTACAAATCCTTTGTGTTCCCTCAGAGCTTCATTTAGGCCCTGTGTAACACGTGAGGAGCTGCAACTCCCTTCCAAACCCTCCATCTGGACTTGGCAGGAAGTGCATTTTCCTGTAGGACTTTGTACCATGGACATTTCTCATCAGGAACTAAAAGTAATTGCTATTTAGAGAGCAGCCAAACTGCAGAGGGCTTTTACAAACAACCAAGGATGAAAACACACCCACCCAAAGTGTTTATGGCTTTAGTGGGAGTACACAAACTGTCTGCTGAAGCTGGCTGAGATTTTCTAAGGGGAAACCAGTGTCTCTCACCAGGGCATGACATTTTGCTGTGCTTCAGGGAAATGGGTGCTCCGTGGCATTCAGCCTGCAGGATCTTTCCCACAGCATCCTCTAGGGCTGCCTGAGTCTGCTTTGCAAGCCCAAAAACTGGCCCCACACCTGAACTGTTTCTTTGGACTCTGCAGACAAGCTGTGGGGATGGGCATCTCAGCACCCCCAGGGCTACCTCCCCAGCCCCCACCTGGCAAGGCAGGTTTTTACAGAGACTTTTAAAGTAGCTTCGGTAATAATAGGCACAGCAACAATTGAGACTTCTCTCTCTGCACCTCCAGATTGTAAAGCCTAAATTATATTGCATTCTGCCTCTTCTGCTCCTCTAAGAAGAATTCCAGCAATCACCAGCACAATGGTGATTTCTGTTTTCTGATGAGCCTGTGGAGGAAGCTAAACTGCAGAATGAATAGAAATTTAGCACCCAGGAAGAAGAGTTTCTCTGCTTTTTTTAATATTAACTGTATTTTGATTAATGTGAGTCGATCCATCCGCCAACAGACAGGGGAGTGCTGAGCTGCACCAACGGAGCCAACAAGCAGCAGCTGCCTTCCTGTTATTTTCATCTCTTTAAAGCCTCCCACACCTCTCATGCAGACAAGCATTTGAACTCTGCTTAAGTCATGAGTATAAAAGCGTGAAAAAAATGGACTTCAACTGATGCTATAAATAGTTCACAGCCAGTTACGGGAGAAAATCAGACAGAAGGAATCTCCAGCCTCTCCAGTGTGTTAGGCTGAAGTGGTTTATCAGGAGAGGAAACATATGTAAGTAAACATATGGAGTGAGGAGGGAAAGTAGAGAAGGTGGACCAGTGTGCTGACACTACACAAAGAGGCAGAGGTGAATGCCTGGGGATGGGAGCCCTGTCACAGGACACGCACCTGGAGATGTTACTGGAGCTTGGACAATGCTGGTCAGCTATGGGTGTATCCCAACAATTCCCAGTGGCCCAGGCTTTGCTGTCCAGCCTCACTCTGTGCAGTGCAGCAGGACTGTTTGTGAGGGCTGTGAGGCCCTGTTCATATGGGGAAAAAACAGCTGCTCTCCCTGGTGAAAGAAGCTGGTGCAGTGTCTTGGAGTCTGAACACATCTCAAGACCTGGTAGCTCAGAGGTGACAGCTTATCAGAGGCTGTCACAGGAAATGATAAGTTACTGGTAACTTTTCAAGAGATATATCATGGCATCTAGCACAGAATCATACACCTTGGGAATTCTACAGGTGTAAAACCCCTTAGGGGTCGCCCCAACCTGTCCACACATCCCTCCTGCTCAGAGCAGGAACTCACAGCAGCACTGCTGCTCCCCTTCACTCACACATCCAATGAAAGCCTGGTTGAGGAAAGACCAATGAAAACCTGTGAAAGACTAATGACAACCCAGTGAAACAGGCAGATCCATCAAGTGTTGCTGAAGATTATTGGAAAAAACGAAGCTAACTTTGAGACTGAATTTATGTTTGAAAACATGATTATACCATGTGGCTTGCTCCAGTAAGAAACATAACGAGTGATTAAGCTGCAGCTATAATCAGGAGCAGCAAGGTTGGCTTGCTGGGGATGGACAATGCACAGCAAGGATTTGATAGCACATCGCATTAAAAACAAAAATAAATTCCATTCTTTTCTGAATATACAGTAGAACAAGTATTTGTTTTGTTTGTTTCTGGCTATTTTATAGCAATGAAGATCAACTTTCTGTCTATATTTGAAATCCAGACAGTCTAGGGTAGTTTTCAGAGTCCCAGAAACATTGGCTGAGCACCACTGGTGCCAACATGCAGCAGTTCCACATCTCTGACTCTCCCTCAGACACTGATCTAAACTGGACAGTTAATCTACACCTTCTCAGTTACCTCTTCCAGTGTGGAGAAATTTCTTCCTAATGCCTAATCTGAACCTCTCATGCCACAATTTGTGGACATTATCCCAGCTCAGACAAGAGTGTGAGGAGCAGAATGCAAAGATCTAATACAGCAGGTCAGAATATTTTTTCAAGACTGTCTTAAATTTCTTACATCTAAATGTTATGCATCTATGTAAGAGGTCAAATCATTTAAACACCTTGTGAGATGTCCATAGTCAGAAAGTAGGCAAAACTGAATACAGGAGACTAAATGTAGGTGCTTTCTGCAAATTCACTACAAGTAGAATATGAAGTACAGTCAGGGTCCTAATTTTCACCTGTTTCACATCATTCAGTAGTTCAATTTTGTTGGTTTGCTTAATAGATCCCAAAATACATATAAGTTTAACATCAGGACCTGGTGAATGCAGCTCTTCCATGGGAGGCACCAACCTTTGGCATCCTCCTTCACTGACCAGTGGCTCAGCACAGTTAGCTCCACACAGAGGGCTGAGCAGCAAGGAGGCACAGCTCCTGTGGCTCTTCTCTTGCAGACTTCTATACAATTTCCAGGAAAATATCATCCCAGAAGTACAACAAATTCCAGGCAAAGTCTACCCCAGAAGTACAGTGAAGAAAAGGGCCACTCTGCAGTCATTATTGATGCTGCTGCAATTATTGATGAGAGTAAATAGTAATATTAGGCTCAGAATAAGGATTTCCAGAGAAGACCCTCAACAAACAATGAGCAGATGGTCAAATTAGCTTAAAAGTTCAAAAGGCATAGGTATCCCTGGGTAAGGGAAGTCCATTCAGCCTAAACAACAGATGATGTATGAAAAATGAATACTTGTAAGTCGAGGACCAGCCTCTGCACATCGTTTTGCACCTCAGTTAGACAGAGATGACAAGAAAGAAAAAATTGTGGTCAAACTGCAATGAAAAGGAATGGATTGATTGTTTAGATTTGCTGTGGTAATGAAGCTTGCAAATAGAGCTTGTCTTCCACTCTCATTTTCTTGCCTGGGACACTTATGGGACTGTGGCACTAGGATTGGATACCAGTGGCATTTAACAAGATACTTCATATTCTGTTTGGATTTCAGAGTGTTTGTGCAAACATGAGATTAATTAAAGGGAAAGATGGTGAGAAGCTGCTAACAGTTTATTTTCAAATAAAAAAAAAGTTTTGCTTTCTGGTTCTTTCAAAGACTCAAGTATATCTCCTCATCTAAGCCTATTATAGCTCCAGTGATGTGGTTCTGTTATGGCATCAGCAAAATCTTTAGATTTTCCTTGTGCCAAGAGACTGCATCACTTCCTGCTCTGCTGAAGGAATTTGGATCCAGGGCATGAACACAGACAGCACAAGCCCTCCTAAACACAGGCAGCACAGGATGAGCTGTTCTGCTCTCAGGGAGCACCAGCCTCCAGTCTGGCCTGGACGGCAGCACAGAAACATCTTGGAACAGCCTAAATGGTTTGGTTGCCACACACCTGTTTGTTTAATGGAGCCAGTGAATAAGATGGTGCCAGCAAACCTTGAGACAGCTCACGGGGCAGTGGGGAATATTTGCGGGCTGTGAGGAATGGGAAACAGCTCTAAGCTCAGGAAGGGGCTGTCAGCACTCCCCATAAAGTCAATAACTGGCAGCAGCTTCACTGCTGGGGCAGCAGGGCTGATACCAACTCCTGCTCATCCCACCTGAATCATCACATGCTGAAGCACTGGGTAAGATATAGCTCATCTTGAAGGTTGAAACGGAGGTGAGGAAAATTTTCCAATAAGCACTTGTTTTCCTACTGTCACTGCCGGTGGTGCACACCCCATAATTAGATGACCTGAAATTTTTTGGCAGTGAGGAATAGCTTGCTCTGACTTTCTGAATAGTAATTTTTAGTCCCTTAGGACTGGCTTGGCTTTGTTGTTTTGCAGTCTGTGCCACTGCAACACATTTGAAAACTACATTGCCTTAGTGCACAAAGGAGAGTTGAACTGCATCTGTCCATGCAAAGTACATACATGAGGTCTCATGTTTTTGTTAATAATATCAGCAAAACAACCTTGCCTGGCTGGCCATGCTGTCCCCAACGCCCCCCAGGACACTCTCGGCCCTCCTGGCTGCCAGGGCACTGCTGACTCACATTCAACTTGTCATCAGCCAGGACCCCCAGGTCCCTTTCCACAGTTCTGCTCTCCAGCCTGTCTGTATTTTCAGGGTTGCCCCAAGCCAGGTGCAGAATTTGGTATTTTCCCTCATTAAACTTAATTGGTGATTGCCCATCTCTAATTTGTCGAGTTCTCTCTGCAGGGCCTCAAGGCAATTGTCACCTCATCCAAATTTTGTATCATCTCCAAACTTATTATCCCTTCCAGTCCTGCATCCAAGTCATTTGTGATGATGTTGAAAAGCAGAGGGCCCAAATGGAGCCCTCTGGATCCCTGCCAGTGACAGGTGCCAGTCTGATGCTATTTAGGTCCAAAGGCTTTCCTGTGCCACAGCAGGGAGGCCCTTCCAGGATGTGAGACATTTGTGTCTGCAGGGCTCACCCCAGGTTGCACTGAGATCAGTTTTGAGGTTGAAAGCACAGCCCTGCTGTCACCTCCTGGTGACAGGAAAGTGTTTGGCTGGAGAGGAGCACACATTCTCTGGAGCTGGAAGCACATGTGGTCCTGCAGTCCTCCAGCACAAGCCATGTCTTACAGACACTGCTTTCCCAGTCACCCCCACTTATCCCAGTCCCTCAGGTGAAGAGCTGCCTTGGAAAAGCCTGCCCTCCCCTTTCCTTTGCATTACTGTTGCTGTGGAGATGGCACATCCACATTCAATCCTTTCATGCAGGTTCGCTTGGTCTGACTATGCAGAAGAACATGCAAAAATGTGTATTTCTATATTCAGGGATTTTTTTTAAAGTGTGTTTTTGCACTGATACTATAAGAAATTAGAAATTATATCTAAAAGATAAATTTTAGTTAACTTTGACTATGGTTACTTAGTCTGTGAACCTGAAGCTAGGTTTTATGAGATCTAATCTCTAGCGTGTAAAATCCTTCGAGATTCCTCAGATTAAGTTTGGCTTTTGAGTACTTCAAGGTGCAAAAATGGTCAGATCCTGCCCTGCTGCTTCCTATTTTAAACACAAAGTAAAACTGGACAAAGTAGAGTAGGAAAAAGCCAGCTGAGGACAACCAGGTTACGTTAATGTGAAATAAAATCTATTTTCCAGCTCTGCAATGAAATAGCCAAGAATCGTCTGCATCTCACAGGAGAAAAAATGCTAGAATTCTATGTGCAGAACACAGCCCAAGCACCACTGCTGTCACACAAAATCTGCAGTGCCTGACAACAGCTGATCAGGGATTACTGACCTGGCTGGCAGTTAGACTGAGGCACTGAAGGAAAAAAAAAAGGTTAAGAAAATAAAGGAAAAATAATGGAAAAGGGAAGGGAAGGAAAGGGAAGGAAAGGGAAGGAAAGGGAAGGAAAGGGAAGGAAAGGGAAGGAAAGGGAAGGAAAGGGAAGGAAAGGGAAAAGGAAGGAAGGAAGGAAGGAAGGAAGGAAGGAAGGAAGGAAGGAAGGAAGGAAGGAAGGAAGGAAGATAATTAAAACAAAGCAGAAAAGAAAAAGAAAAAAAGAAGAGAGAAGAAAGATGAGCTGTTTTCAAGACAAAGGAAGGAAGGAAGGAAGGAAGGTTATTAAAACAAAGCAGAAAAAAAAGAAAAAAAGAAGAGAGAAGAAAGCTGAGCTGTTTTCAAGACATTATCACCTTTTAGGATTTTGTCTGTCAACAGCTTTCTGGAGATGTTAACACAACCTGTGCTGGATAAGAACTGCCAGGAAGGCACAGATGTGATCAGTCACAGAGCCTGTCAAGCACATGTTAAATTCCAAGTGAACGTCCAATATTGCGCTGTAGCTACTTTTGGGTACATACCAGATGCAGGATGAAGTCTTTTCTCTGTGCAACTCCTTCCATAAAACTTTCTCTTCCTCCACCAATCTAATGTGCTGCACCTCATTTCTCTGCTTCTTGCCAGCTGTTGCACAAAGTTCACTGGCCATGACACACCCAACAGGTCACTGGCAGGAATTCAGATTGTTATTAAATGACTGGCAGCCACTGCCACAGGGAGGAAAACAGAGACAGATGAAAGGAGAACAGAGAGGCAGAGGCTGGTGGACTCCTTGGCGTAGATCGTCCTTGCATTTTGAAATGTGAGGTCTGTACATCCTGCTGGCCCCTTACAAAATAATCTTGGTACCAAAAGTGCACAGCAGCGGGCACAGCAAGCAGGGGATTACCTAAGCCAGCTAAGGATGGGGCTTAAATTTAAATCCTGCCCTTAATCAGAGAATGAAAGCCTACCTGCAGGCAACCAGCAGGCATTTTCCTCAGGAAATAATTCAGTGCCTGGATTCCTCTTCTGAAGATTATGTGCCTGAATTTCTCGTTTCAAAAGGGTTGCTTATCTTTTCAGCTGGGCAAAAGCAGGCTCACCAACTGTGTGAGGCATCTTTATCTCCTCCATCTCCCTCCAGCCTTGCTCTCCTGACAGTTCATCTATCTGATTTTGTCAGATTGCTCTCCCAGATGATGCCCAAGCTGGATCCTTTCATTGCAATCCTCAGATACAAACACTTCCTAGGTTTGCTACCCACATTTATCCTGGTTTTGCAGCCTGTTCCCTTGCTCACACCAACATGCAGCATGAAGCCATGTCTCTTCTTTCTGAGCTACTTCTCTGCAACTTCCTCAGTACCTTCTTCCTCAGTTGCTCATCTCCACACCATGTCCCAGTGTGTGCAGTGCTGGGCTGCTCACACTCCTCACACACATCTTCCTCCTCTCTCCTTCGTTGTTCCTCTCTCTCCACGAGCTCTCAGGTGTTGCTCTTGGTGCAGCACAGCTCTAACAATGTGCCCAGTCCTCAGCTGTAAGGTGTTTACTCTCTTCTCCTTCAAAGACCTTTCAGAGAAGTTCCTGCTTCTCCAGGGCCTCGCACACACTTGTCCTGAGTCAAGTTTCATTTAAAGACCAGTCTGTGGGATGAATCTTGTGGTATACCGATACCTCAGACTTGTGATTTCTTGAAGCCGCTACCTACTAGTATAAATATGAATGCACATAAATAGCATTTGGAAAGGTAAGAGTCTGGTTTGAAAAATACTTTGCAAGTAAAGAACTGGGCACTAGTAATGCAATAGGTTTCCTACATGTGAATTTACAAATGAGATACTTCCACATTTTTAAAACAGCAATTATTTTCACCTGATGATTAATAACTATTAAATTGTTTTGTCAAAATCTCTCTATATTTGAAAACATGCAGTTACTTTTAATCATCCACAATAAAGTGATTAATAGAAGATGACCACTTAAAGCACTGGTTTCAGATGACACCACCTGGTATTTCTGATACAGCCGCATTTCAGACGAGAGCAAGCTTTGTGTTCACATCCAAGCATATATTTTGGACATTAGTAAACATGGTAGATCTGACTGGGGGGATGCACACTAGGGGAGCAGGCCAACACTTTTATGTCTACACTGAAGTTTCAGGACTCCATTTGAGTTTTTTTCAAGGAGTGCAGAGAACAGACTGTTTCACCAGCTGGAGCAGTTGCATTGAACTGTAAACAGGTGAAGCTTGAAAGGTTGTCACTGAGACTGCTGATCAGAAATAACATACAGCAAGTGCTGGAGGACAGGCACGTACACACCCAGTTTATACTCTGTGGTGCTTGGGTTATTCAGATCCTAACTCAGAGTGGGCAATAGTTCATGGTTTTATCAACCACTCAGCAAACTGTGCTTCCAAAAGCACTCCTTGGCTTTTCAGTAGCATGGGAAGACAAAGCCTCTCTGAAACTCCTTCCACGGTGTGTGTCTGATGGGGGTGGGTCAGTGCCCTCAGTGCAGGATTGAGCAGCCACATCATTAAAGGGTCCAGCAGCTTCAAATAACAAGGCTTGAAACATTCTGTCTCTGGTGCTTGCTGTGTCTGCAGGATGATAGCCTTTGGGCTCACAGCCACAGCTCTATGGATCCACGATTGTGTGACAAAGAGCCGAAGGACATTTCATGGCACCTTGTTCTGAGGGGGTGAAGTAACAGGTCAGAAACCAACTGGCAATTTCACAGAAAACAATTGATTTTCTCTTTAAGTGCCATACAGGGAAAGCATTTCTCTCTTAACTTGTGATCAAGGGAAATGAAAGATGAGGGAAACGAAATAAAATGTTTCTTTTCTATCAAGCTATTTCTCATATGCAGCTCTGATATAAAGGAAATATTCCAATGAAGGAAAATTTCAAGCTAGCCTAAGGAAGCACATGGTAACTCCACAGAAAAATCTCCCTTTGGAAAGAGGCAGTGACATTTGAAAACAAACAAAAACCTAAGGAATGGTAACTCCACAGAAAAATCTCCCTTTGGAAAGAGGCGGTGACATTTGAAAACAAACCAGTGAACAAAAATGCCTTTCTTGCTTGCTGGAGGAGAAAGGAACTGTGATTTTGAAATATGTACCATGTAGTAAATCTCTCATTGCCCACTGCCAAATTTTCATGCTTATTTTGTGTGGTGCTGGGCAGATGTATATTAGGGAAGACTGAGGCACAAAAACTGTAATTTGTGCTGGAAGCTCTCTGTTGCAGGGAGCAACAAAAGGGTTCAGGTAGGATACACTGGGAATTTGTGAAACATCACTTCAAGAGAGGCCATGTGCAGAAAACACTCTGTTTCAGAAATCTTGATCTTTCCTCTTGATCTTTTAGAAATAAAAAAAGAAACTTTTATAAAATGACTCTTGCCTATGAATGATGAGTCATTCTGCTTTTCAATAGGGAATCAGCTTGCCAAGGGACCTTCTTCAAGGTTTTGAGTGCCTGAAAAAACACATTTTTAAAGGTTTTCTACTACTTAGAAAGGAAGTGAGGAAGGAGATGAAAACAGAGAAATGAATGCTTGATTTAGCTGACTGGAAAACTGTGTCACCCAGGGAAATGTGAAGCAAATTATACAGGACAACTTGATTGATAAGAAATTGGTTTAAGTCAATTTTTTGCTAACAACCCCACCTTGCAATCCTGCCTCTTCCAAAACACCAAATCTGGATTTGTGCATAACTTGACTTCAAGTTATGCACAATATGTACATCTTATGCCATATTTTACACACATGAATTTGAGAAGCAGCAGGAAGCACCACAGCACAGAGGACCCATCTCCAGCATATACTCATTATATTACAGCAAATAAGACATTTTCTGTGTTCACACTAAAAACTGCACTAATTTTCTCAGCAGACTTTCTCTTCTGGGCTCTGATGTAGTGTCCAAAGTTACTGCCATGACAGTGAATACTGATTTAACCCCCAAATGGAATCATTCCCAAGGAGTGATTTTCAGTTCATGGGCAGAGGGTGCCACTTGGATAAAAAAGCAAGATCACAGCTCAGATCTTTGGTATTCCAACAGAAATGATTCTAAGTCATATTCAACCATGCATAAAGGTGGGACCACATATGTAATACCTTAATGGAATGAGGGAGAACTAGGACATTATTATGGACATTGATGCTGCTGGGAATCTTTCTGGGTACCCACTCCAGTGCCACATTCCCACTTACCATGCACACACTTCTGTGAAACAAAGGGGAGAGATACAAGGAAGATGCACTGACACAAGCGCAGGGTACTGGAGCAGTCTTCCATAATTAAGATCCCACATGTTTTTGGGGCACTTCATGAGGTAAAAGTCAGCAGGCTGCTTTAATTTGGAGACTACCAGTCCTGAGGTACCCACTTCCTACTTGACGTTTCAACTTGTCTGTGCACATTCCTCAGGAAGAACTGCCATCTGTCTGTTTGCTGCCACACTTCAGACACAGCAGAGCTGCACCCATTGAAATGAATTCTTTTTCTGGTGTGATAACATTAAGACTATGTGTAATCAGTTTAAATTCCTCCCCCAGAAACTGCATGCTGCCTCCAAAACCAATAAACACTTAAGACCAAGGTCAGCATTCCTGCATGTTCTTACAGATGTTAAGTGCCTTCAAGCGTGTTATATGAATAAATCTTACTAAGCTATGCTACATGCTAAGGTGTGCAACAAACCAGGGCAATTTGCTGCAGGAGAGAGATGCTCATTAAGTGCAATTAATAAGCACTATCTGTGCACTGAAGGGCAGAGGAGCTAATTATTGGAGATATTGTGTACAAATAATGTTTACAGTTATGAAACCAAGGCATTCCCACGCAAGATCTCAAGGTGGGGGGAGCGGGGGGAATGACATAAATCAGAAGAATGACCCAAGCCAAGCCATAGCTACAGACACAGCAATCCTAAAATTAATGAACCCCACTACTGTCCCACTGTGGTTACCGGGCCCCTCCAGGAGCCAGATTTTATGAAGCACCCTAGGATGGGGCCAGCAACTTCCTTTGACTAGTATTCACCTTGGCATTCCAGGGGAGCTCGTGTGCTGGAGCTCACAAGCACAGGGCTGGCACCAGGCTGCCAGCAGGAAGCCTCTGACTGGGGTTTGGGTTATGCACATCAGCCCCCTCACAGTTTACATCCTAATCAGTTTTCTTTTCTTTCAATCAGTCTTCAAGGTTGGCAAAGGCCTCTAGGATGATCAAAGTCCACTGACTGGGGTTTGGGTTATGCACATCAGCCCCCTCACAGTTTACATCCTAATCAGTTTTCTTTTCTTTCAATCAGTCTTCAAGGTTGGTAAAGGCCTCTAGGATCATCAAAGTCCTCCAGGACTTCTAGAATTCAGCAAGGAAACAGTAAGGAAGGTGGAATTTTACACATAAGCTTTTGTCACCCCTTCAGTTTACTCAAATAATATTTGTTAAACACTAACAGAGCAAACCACATTTTTCCACATGAAGTGAAAATAGCAAACGAAAATGTTTATTAGTCTCACATAATGACAGAGCAATGGTATTTGAAAGTATGGTATTTCAAGAGAAATAAACTTTCCCTGTTTATCATCAATGGCTGCAATTTTGTTGTCAAGATACATGACTGTTTTGATTTCCTCTTCCTGCTGTCTTTTTACCTTCAACTTATATTGTAAGCTTGACACTGTTTATTCACGTACTATTACAGAACCACTGAGAGGGGTTATTATTGAAGAGTATTTATTTTTCAAAGCAGTCACACTATGCAGCCACAGATACAGCTAAAGTTTAACTCTGCATCCTCCTCCAGAGCAGCATGTTCCTGATGTTAAAAACACCCCACTAACCCAAACAAACACAACAGCATAAGGGGAGGGTTCAGATACAGCTAAAGCTTAACTCTGCATCCTCCTCCAGAGCAGCATGTTAAAACATGGATGTTAAAAACACCCCACTAACCCAAACGAACACAACAGCATAAGGGGAGGGTGAACGAGCTCCTGGACATGCAAACCCCAGATCAGTGCCTTGCCCACAGAACAAGGGCACGGAATTAACTCCTAGAGTGACCCCAGGAAAAGACCACAAAGGTGATCAGATGCTGGAGCACTTCTGCTATGAAGACAGGCTGAGAGAGCTGGGGTTGGTCAGCCTGGAGAGACCTTGCAGCAACCTTCTCGAGTTATGGCACTGGTAGCAGAGCACGCCAGTGATTACTTCCTTGGGCAGCATAACAGCTCCCAACTTTGGGTAGGATGTTGTCCTACAGGATTCAGACCCCTAGTAAAATGTTCAGCTCCTTCTTCTTAAATAACTACAGGTAATATGGAATAAGAACTTAGTTTTTTTGCTGTTGTTGCTTGCCTGAGAAAATGCTGCCTGATGGCTCTAAACTGTCGTTACTCAGACACGGCAACAAAACACACAGATACATCTACTTGCAACAGAGCCCTGGGTCTGCCGTTTCACAAAAATTAACACATCCTTTCACATGAGAAACTGTTGGCTCATCTGAGACACAAGGACTTGATATTTACCTAATTTTGTCTTTTATTTGAAGCTTAAAAGCACATCTCCATTAGCTACAACTTTTGGCCACAATGAAGAGTAAATATTCAGCTTCAACACCTTTGATAATGTCTAAAAATAGTTCATTAAACATCCTTAACCTTTTCTAAGAACAAACTTGTAGGTGGGCTTAAAGCATTTGGTGTCATTACACTTATGAACTATTTTGCTCATTGAAATAAATTCAGCCTGGCTTTCTCAACTCAAAGTCCCCTCTTTACTCAGAAGAGCAAAAAACAGGGATAAGAACAATAAGGAAAATTAAAACACCATAAGCCTTCCAATGCCTGATGGAAGAATGGGTCAAATGGAAGTTTATGTTTCAATCTGAGTTGCACTACTCTCAGCTCACATCAGCAGATCTTACTCATCTCACCCTGAACCTGCTCTACAGAAAATACTTTGGGACATCAGCCTGCAGTTGAGCTATGAAAGCTCTTGTCTCTGATGTTAAAGCACTCTTGATAAAGATGGAAAAGGTTTCACCTGCACATCTCAGTAAAAATGGAACCCAAATAAGCAGCACCTCAAAAAATCATACAACTCACACCCAGCACACATTTCAAAATCAAAACTGCAGAGATTACTCTGACAGAATACTGGCTTCAACAGAAACTTTAAAACTGAACAAATGGAAGGCAACATTATCTACAGTATTGTCTGAATGGCTGCAGTCATTCTCTGGAGCAAAATTTTCAGATCATCAGAATTTCACTTTTTATGCCAGAAAGGGAAAAGTTCTCTTATCAAAGAAACAGCAATTGAAGTACTTTGGTGATTTTCCCCACACTGAAATATTATCTGATGTAATAAGAGTTCACCTTAATGCACTGCCATAAACCTGTGGCTTCCTTTGAACTCTTAACTTGTGATGAAGTCGCAAAGATGAGCAGAGAGCACTGCCAGGGTGTTAATGGTAACAGCGTATGCAAATTCTTGAACTACTGCAGGGCTTGTGAGTAAAGTGCTCAGATGGCACTGACTATGAAGTACAGTTATGAAGGCACTTCTGTACATGAGAAGATTCACAGAATCCAGAAGATTAACTTATAAATAGTAAATCATGCAAAATGAAAAGCAGAAGGGGCATGATCCCAACTGCTATTGAAAGGTGGGATAGAAGAGAAAAATAAGCACTTATCATAAGGACAAATGCCTCACATTTGGCCTCTTTCCTTGGAAATAGCTCTCCTGTAACAGCATAAAAATCCAATACAAATACAATGGTAGATGCACAGAGACTTCTCCAGAGAGCATTCAAGGGACCCCCTCTGAAGCTCAGAACAAGCTGTTAGCAAAGGTGACAACCAGATGGCCCCTGCAGTCCTAGTGCTGCTTTGTTACCAAATGTTTCCCACCCAAACACTCTCTCACCCTACCCATGGCCACCATCATCCCCCCTCTAGAAAATCTGTTGGGTATCTGCTACATTAAACTACACAAAGGCAAAAGGAGAGAAAGAGATCTGGATAAAAAAAAGAAAGAAGCAAAACAAGCTCATTCTGCAAAACAATGCTACGCATTTTTGTGTTTTATTTTAGATTACTCTTCATGGATCCCCCCCACCACAGATGCCAAGGCAGATTTGGAACCTTCTTCTGATTGATCAGAGTTGCCCAGTATACTTTACATAGAAGAGAAACAGAATTTGTTCACATTCAGAAAATGAACTGGAACCATCTTCAAAACAACAGCTTTTCATGATTTTGTAGGTTTTCACAGCCTGGGGCAGAGGACAAAAGGTCAATGAAGACACACAGTTTGGTGTACTTTACAACCTGTCCCTCAGACCCATCTGTTGCTTTAAGTACAGGTTTGAGACTGACAGTGGGAAATCTGATTACCTGACCAAAATGGCAATACCTGAATTGTTTAAGTCAGTTGGCCAGACTGCAGTTCACAGCCTTACTTTTATAAAGTCTTGCAAAGTACATGAAAATAACAAAACTGTGTTTTCAAAGATGCGAGGAACATTATGCGAATGTGACAGATGGATCTGTGAACTGGAAAATCTCCTCATCAAAAAGGTCTTCTGGCAGTTCTTCATCTCCATCAGCAAAAAATGTAGGGAATGGAGGATTTTTATTGCAGTCCTTGTAAGTAGGCAATTTGCTATCTCTGACCTGAAAAGCAGGATGGGGGAGAGTAGGGTTAATAAATCTTATAGAAGATTTTTAGACAGTGATACACTAGAATTTAAAACACTCAGCTTGCATGCATTAGAAGCATTCACATTCCACTTGTTTAAAGAATTCCAGGTATAATCATCAGTTACTTTAACATTAACCCTAGCTATTGAATTTAACATTTTGTACTCATCCTTAAAGAGATTTAAAAAATCAGCAAAACTAAACAAACAAACAAAAAATCCTAAGAGAATTTGTCATTAGAGTGACTCAAAACCCACTCATATGAATTCATTGCTCAATATTTTAAAATGTTATTAAAATAGAAGTATAGCTTGTTTAAGCAGTGCTTATTTCTCACACTATGTTCCTGCATGACATTCCAAGTTCTATTATGCAGCGTAATCACCTCTTCAACAAACAAGACACGCGTTTGTATGTGTGATGCAAACTAATTATGGCAACTAATTTTGCAAAGATATGTGCATGTGCTGTACTGAATCCCTCTGGCTATTGCAGAGCTGCTCAGTGATTGCAGAGTTAAACATCTAAAATTCTCCACTCAGAAATCAGACCTAAGTTTGTTGAACATGAACCTCTAAGACAGCTTATTTGCAAGAAGAGTGGTGCCACAGAGAAATTCCTTTACTGACCTCTCTACATGTGGAAAGATTTAAAATCTAGCCCCTGAAACTCCAATCTCTGAAGAAAATTAGTAGCTAGAATTATCAGCAAAAAGCAGTTTGTCTGCATTACCAGATAGAAGGCTGGTATCTCTGAATAAAATAAAAAAAGAGAGCTACAAATTCTTAAATTTGATTTAAAATGAAATTCTTCTTTTCTATATTGTTAGATATCGTTTTTCTCCTGAGCTGTAATAATCCCCTTCAGGCACTATACTCAAGTGGATTAAAAAAAAAAAAAGTGCAAATAGATTAGACAAAATTTTAGCGGAGAGAAGATAAGCTCTTAGTTTTTGGTGGGGTTTTAAAAAACAGGATGCTTCTTCTTACTTGATCAGACAGATCTCACATAGGACAATTCTGATTTATGCCAAAAATTAAATTTAAAAATTTTATGCCCACTTAATGCTCTGTTCTGACAGCACTGTATTTACCAAATTCATATCTACTATTGCTTGAACCTTTCCCAAAATCCACGAGGATTCCTGCAGATGGCACATACAATAAATCTGACATTCCAGTACTTTTTAAAGGCAGGCTTGATAAACAGAAGAAAGCCTTTTGCTAAGAATGAGGGGATGAGGGGCTCGACGTGTTGCACTGGTTAGGATGGCTAAGTATCTTCTCAAGCAGAACATTCCTCTCCTACAGAAGTGTTCTCTATGTTCTCTTGTGAACTGCCAGACCTGTAGCTCCCAATTTACATTGCACATTTAGCTGGAATGAACTAGACTGAGGTCCGAGTCCATAGACTTTTGCTGCAGTTCCAGCACCAGTAAGTTCAGAAGAAACAGTCAGAGAGCTTCAGCAATGTCACCTGAAGGATGGCATCTTCAGAGATGTCATCCTTCCCTTTCAATACACCGTGGCTGTTTCTTTTGCTATATGAAACCCCATTTTAACTGCTTCACTGGCTATCCATTATTTCCTTTGCTACTTTCTCTACTCTCTAATCCTGTTACACACCAAAAGCTTTCTCTGTCAACAGCAAAACCCCTCATGATCCCTACATGAATTAGTATCAGAAAGATTACAATAAATGATTTTATTTATAATGTACTCATTTCATGTGTATCTTATTTAAATGTTCTTTATGTTTACTTTTTGTCATTTTTTATTATTTTTATCAAGAAGTAGTATGTGCTATTGCATATAGGCTGTGTCATTGCAGGCAGCTCTGGACACCCGGAAAATGAAAGGAATTGAAATGTCTGCTTTCTCCTATTTTTTTCCATTACTTCTTAAAACAATTTCTTATGACAGGATTTGGCAGTAAGACACCTGCTCTTAACTGAAGGAAAACCCAACAGTCTAATCTCAGTCCTGCATTAGTTTACTTAAATGAATTTAAGATTTCTGTCCAGACCTAACATTATATGAACTACATATTAATGCCAAGGGGCATTTTGGACAGAGTATCTCCAGTGTGGTATGGAGAATTCTTAAAATAGTTTTAAGATTCTCATGAAACATCTCCAATAGACCATTGTTGCTCCCAGAGGAGTACAACACTGTTTCATTTTGCCCCTTCCAAACTCCTCAGAAACTTGACAGATCCCAGAAATATAGGTCACATCTGATGTTAAAATTGTTTTCTTCTGATATGCTCTTTTTTTATTGGTATAATTGATGCAGTATTTCTTTTGACTGGTGAAGCTACTGCTCTTTTTCCATCCTTCTCTAAACCCATAGCTTTCAAATGCAATTTAAAGTAAAAAAGTGTTATCTTAGAGCATCACTACCAAACTAAATGAAACTCTTTCTCCTTGAAATTAAACAGTTAGATAGTATTCTATTATCAGGTATTATCATTCCTATTTAAAGGAAGAACTCAACTTCATTTTACACCTGAAAGTATTGTTTAGCAACTAAAATGTGGTATGATTAGTCTGTCTTCTCAAGAGAATTATTTAATTACTCCCTTTACATTTATGAAGGGCCCAGCATACCAAAGGTTTCAGTAGATACAGCAACAATAATTTCATAGCAGTATAAAGGGGTTCCCTGGTGTGGAGCAGCAGCAGCTACACTTGTCTGTATAAGCACGTACACGGAAAAGAAGAGCAGGTGACCCAGCACAGCTCTTCCTGCTCTCCTGTAACCTTCTGAGAACATTGCTAATAAAAGGAGTAAGTTTTCATGCTCTGTTACTAAAATCCAGTGAATTTGGCTCTCATCCACAAAGGAATTAAGTTTATCCACAAAGGATATAAGTTTATAGTCCAAACTGTTACTGCAATCCATAAAAGCATTTGGTATATAGCTCATAAAATAAATGCTGGGCTTACTCAACTGCTGTGTTAATAGCCCTATATATTACAGTAGACTATACTACAGATAGATGTTATATACAGATGATGGTATAACCACTACAGTGTAATCTCTGACAGGTCATTTTATCTAGAAAAATACTAGACAAAACTGAAATTGGAGCTGGTTGGTTTTTTGTCACTAAATCTTTAAAACAGTTATAAAGGGTTTTGCAGACAATTAATAAACTGCACTTATGTATGTCCCCTATATTGACAGTGTAATGGGCAGTATAAACAAACACAAACTCAGAAATCTATCGCCACAAAAGGCTTAATGTGGTCTTAAACAAGTGTTAAAAACTGATGCTTAAGTCACAACTCACATCTGTAGCTTAACAGGGCTTCAGGCTGTGTTAGCAATCACAGCAAAGAATGCAAGCTATTTGTGTATGAAAATGTGTTTAAATATAGAAAATTATCAGAAATAAGTTCCCCAGGTGTCATACATCACCTAACTCAGCTTCCCTGATATTTTTGAAGCTAGACATAAAAACTGAACCCAAGAATTATATCAATTTCTTATCGGCCTTATTTTTGTCTTAAAAAATAACCCAATAATACAAACCTCCACATAACTCTATGAATGAGGCCCAAGGCACAGGACAGAGAACATGAAAGAAGTGAAAGCACCACACTATCCCTGCAAGTCCTCAACTTGAGCAAAGTGCACCCAACCCAGGCATCAACAACTAGAAACAC
The DNA here is from genome assembly GCF_014805655.1 of Passer montanus. Lineage (NCBI taxonomy): Eukaryota > Metazoa > Chordata > Aves > Passeriformes > Passeridae > Passer > Passer montanus. The sequence continues at coordinate 1,512,690 of NW_024356505.1, read as the reverse complement.
ACCACAGTAACACTGGGAAGTGTGATACAAAATAAATAGGATGCAAATCACTACATACTACTCTTAAAAAAAAACCCCAAACAAAAAAAACTAACTAACAAACAAAACCCAACCAAACCCCCAAAAAAACCAAACAACCCCCCCCAAAATAAAGACTTAAGTTACTAGCTCAAGTGGAGCATCATACTAAAGCAATTGTATACTTCAATTTAACTCAGGTCTAGCATACAGACAGGTCAGTTCAGTATCAAGTTGCGAAGCAACTCCTATGGGCTACAAGATTTGCTAGAATTTCTGCCTTCACTACAAGTGAAATACTCAAAGTGATCAACACTAAATATCCTAAGAAAATCAGGTGCCTTAAAATTAGGGCAGGTATAAAACACTAGCAAAGACAAACTACAATATTATGAATTATAATATACTATATTACCCTCCACTATAAGGCATCTACATAAAAAGACAGTTAAGTCTTATGCATTTCTCTCAAATGACAAAAGAGAACTTTTTGGTAATATACCTGGGAGAGCAATCCAGCCATAACCTTTAGAAAGACAACGCTGTCACAGATGGTAACTACAGGCCCTGGAATCTAAGAAGATATCCCAGAAAGAAACAGATGTTTCCTGAGGTAGGCCCAACACAAAAATTTTACAATTGCTTACTCTGCAATGTTACTCTTGCAACAGAAGAACTCTGTGCATTCCAACACACTCCTAAAGTTTCTTAATTTTATCAGACCTTGCAACTAAGAAAGAAATACATGCTAAAGTAAGCTTTTTTGGCTAGAAACATTACTGATGTCAGTTATTTACCTGCATACTTCAGTGTGCAATATCAAACGAAAGCTGATTCTAATTAAAACCAGAAATCCATCAATCCTAGTATTCTGCAATTCTATTCTGCTGAAAACAAAACTTGAAAAATTTAAGTGCTTCATCTCTGTCTGAATAGAGTGCTGATGCACAAAGTTTCCAAAAATACAACTTACAAAATATATGCTTTAAAGGTGCGCTATGGTTTTAGTGGTTACCAAGCAACACAGAGTGGGTACTGAACACAAATGCCTTCCCCTTGGAAGCACACAAAGAGGAAAGTGTTATGCAATATTTCACTCTGGAGCTCAAAGACAGATGGATTCAAATTCCCTAGACATTATTCCTACGTAATTACAGGCAGGTATTCAGTGGAATGAACAGTAATTACAGCAGCTAACATCCCATAATTCCTCTCCCCAACTACAGATTCAAACAAATACACAATAATATATTGGAAGATGATGCCTAGAAGCAAACAAGAAAACACCCTGGAAGAAAGCTAAAAACACCACAGATGAGTGCAGCAAGATTAATGGAGAGAAAAAACCCCAGAAATCAGAGAACCAAATAGTATTGTGTGGTATTCACATGCCCTCTGAACAGAGAGAAGCAGAGAAAAGAATGAAACAATTCTTATCTCATTTGCTGCTCCTGTGTTTATGCACAAGTGGAATGTACTCTGGAGATTGTTTACCCGAGGTGACCAATTGGATCCACGTGTGTGTGTCGGGACTGTCAGCAGTCACAAGTTCTTCAGTTTTAGTATCGTTCTTGTTAGTAATACAGTGTAAAATAGTATAGTATAATGAAATAAACTTTAGTATAATAAAACAGTATAGTATAATAAAGTATAGTATAGTAAAATAGTTTAATATAGTACAAGAAAAGTAATTAATTAGCCTTCTGATATCATGGAGTCAGATGTGCATCATTCTTCCTGGTGTCTGGGGTTATCATAAATCCAATAGTGTTGCTTTACCTGATTTTATAATTAAAGCCTTTTCTACCCTTTGCAGATATATTTGAAAAAATAAGGGAAAAAATGAATGTAATGTCATTCATATGGCTCATGCAAGGAAAAAGCCACAGAATGGATCCACCAGCTCAAGGAACCGGAATGAAATGTAGCTTATTACATATTGCACTCAATCTCCAAATAAGACTGGAAGCAATTTTTGGAGACCTATTTCTTAATAGCAGTGACACCTACTGCTGTGTCTTTACCTCAAACAGTGTTACTTATTATTAAATGTCATAAAAGTTTGAGTCTGGAGCACTTTGGTCAAGATGTTTTATATACTCTATTATCTTAAGGAAGGGGCTCTAAGGGAAGAAAAGCCTCGTTCTTCCCACGTATGTTGTTTTCCAAGCAGAATGTTCAGTGTCTGATCAGCAGGGGAAGAATGACTTGTTTGAATGAGATCTTCATAGAGTACATAAGAATGTGCAGTATTAACATACACAGCTTTGTTTTTAAGTACAATTTATATTACAGGCGTGTAATAAATGTTTTCTTAACTCACTTGAAATCAGGAATAAAAATTAGTTTATTGAGTCTAGTTAGAATAAAAGCCATAATCTGGTAAAAACAGGTACTGTATTCAGTCTCAGTGGCTTCATAAGATGTTGCATCCTTACAGATAAAACATGTGAGATGTGTACCTGCATTTGCCACCAAGCAAATGCAGGTACATTTAGTACCACATAGTCATGTCATAGTTATGTGGATTTTAACAGCATGATTAGGGTAACAAGATGCACAATATTTTTCAACAATTAACTCCTGCTTAAGAGAACTATTAAGATCAAAGAATACAGTCTGGGCATCAAACATGTCTTAATTTTTTCAATTTTTCTCATTTTTTTCAGCTACATTATGCTGCTTGTATGCATACGTTATCATTTAAAACTAACATCCTAAAATAAATTCCCACTTAATTAAATTTCAGACTGACATAGAACAACCAGGTTCATGCCTCAGGATTAGAAAAAGATATTTTGAACACAGTACAATATACAGATATAGAGCCAGCTGAACCACACTCTTGAACCACACTATGTAATTGATATCACGCCCTCATGCCTCAGGATTAGAAAAAGATATTTTGAACACAGTACAATATACAGATATAGAGCCAGCTGAACCACACTCTTAATTCTATGTAATTGATATCACGCCCCGCAATTCAGCAGAAGTTGTCCTGAAAACTACTTTTCCCGGACATCTCTTAACCAATTTTCACTGTTTTTGGAAGAGAAATGTATAATGTATTCCCCAGGCTTGGGCTGGACATTAAAATAAAAACAGTTAAGAGATACCTTGTCCAGGAAAAAAAAAGCCTTATTTGCAGTGAGAAAAACATAATTTTTCTATGAGTAAAAAACCAATTTGAAGGAAAAGTTGCCATTTGTAATGCCCAGTAGCTGTAGAGCTCTGCTCCACAACCAAAAGACAAAAACTGGATGCCCACAGTAAAACAGAAGAAGATAATAAACTATTTGAAAACATCTGAATTTGATGAACTCTTCAACTTTTCAAGTCCTGAACCATTTAAATCCCTGCAATACTTCCAAGTACAGGAAGGTTACATGCATACCAAACTCTTCATAGCTGAATATATTTGATACCCTGCACTCTATTCAGTCAGAAAATAAACAACTTCCTCCAAGTAAGAGGTGTTTGCAGGTTTGTGAAATAAACCTAATTAGAAAGAAAAATCTACATTGAAAACTACCCTTAAAAAGCACTTTTCTTGCTTTGATGTAAATTATTTACATCATAAGAACACTGATCTTCATTGTTTCAAAACTGTCTACAGAAAACTGAAACAATATAAAAAATATTTGAAATTAATCCTGCAGACTGCCACAGAAAACACCACTGGCACATTTATATGGATTCCAAAGGGAACTCAGTCCTTTATTATGAACTCTAGCTGTCTCTTCCTCTCAACTGCTTCTTGGAAAGGTAACTGCTACTGGGTAAGGGAATGCTTTAAATAACCTCTAAAGCAGGACTTGCTGTGTATCTCTGTTCATGAATATAACATATAAATAACATTCTGGAAATCTCACCACCATGTTACAGGCTCATGTTGGCATTCAAAGGGGATGGACACAGCCTGGAAACACCTACCACAGGGTTCAGCAACTGTGCTGGTGTATCCTAAGATATGTGAGTGCAAATTTAAGAAGCAGCCATTTAGAGTGCCCTACTGAGCCACTCAGAGTGCTCACTGCCCCTGCTGACCATGCTCTATCACAGAACTGATTCCACTGCCCTTTGAATCAGCAATACAGGATTTCTCATAAGAAATGAAAATTGCATCCGACCCATTTTTTCCATTTGTAAATTGATTGGTAGAGAGCTTAGGAGTCACTAATACCAGTATTGAAAGTAGCAAACATACCTTCACCAGACAATTGGTGTGACCTGGAACAGACCCATTCACATAAATAATGTCGTGCTTTGTATTGATCCTCCACACCTAGGAGACAGGGGGAAAAGAAAATTAAACATTGAGTACTGTTTAGAGATTATTTCCAGTTTTACAAAAAGAAGTTTAGCAAAGCCCAGACTGAGTAATTGGCTGTGATACCCTGGGGAAGAAAAATGTTCTGCACAGGCCTCAACTTGCCACAGAATTCACTCACGTGCCACTCTGGGTGCAAAGCTTCCTAATGCAAGAGGCTGAAACAGTTTAAAAGGGCTGGTGACCAGGCTGTATTTGGTAAAGCAGCTCTTTGCTCAGTGTAACACCAACCAAAGCTCCTAGGTCTCTTTTCCCTCTAACAGCAACAAGTTGAAAAAGATGAAAAATATCACAGCTGACAAAGTAAAACAAATGTCCTTGTGAAAATGTTCCTGTTACCATATGTTAATTTCTTAACTCAATCAGGCGCTCAACTGAACACACACATTTTCTGCTACAAAAAATTAGTTATAGTAAACTGAGAACAACAGCAGCACTTTTTGGCAAACTAGAGGTCAAAATGCTTTCTGTGCAAACTGCAGAGGTTGTCTTCAGAGACAGAGTAGCTCTAATAGCTCAGGAGCTGTTGTAGCTATGCACAAATCAGAATCAGAACAGAAACTATAACCCCCCTTTTGCACATGAAAGTGAAAGGCCATGATCAAGTCAGAGCTTCAAGCAACTCAGATTTGTCTTGGGTATGAACAATGGAATATGCATGGAGACATTAAGTGAAGTCACCAAAAACCTGATTTGTTTTCCCTCTTCAAAGGCAGAAGTCAAGGGACACTTGAGTTCTGACACAGTGTGTGAAAAACACACTGGATGTGGAAGCATCACCTGAAATCCCAGTTCCCAGGGTACCACAAGAACAAAGGATGTTCAGGTAAGTTATTTGTAACCCACAAGAGAACAGGAGAACACATTTGCTGCTCTGATCTTTCCAGCTTGCTTACTTCAAGATGCTGCTGTCTGGATTCTCACAGAGATAGACAGGACACCATTGCTTGGCAATGCCACCGCCTTATACAGACACTGGTACACCCAGAACTCACCTTTAATCCAAAAGATGTCCTGTAGATGTTACCCATTTTACCAGGCATTTTCTTTCCACGATAGACTTTGGCAGCTTTCTAGATAAAAACAAGGCCAAAACCACCATGTTAACTGCAAGAGGTAAACTTACAAACTCAAGAGGTGCACCAGAGAAAATATACTGGTATTTCCAAGGCTGAAAATATACAGTATCAAAAAAAATCTAATCCTGATAAGCATTTCAAATACTTCCTGACAGAATTTAGGTTTTACTCTACATGTGTTCTGAAATACTTGACCACAATCACAAAACTTTTATACATATACAGACACACACATATACACACTGTAGCTTCTTCCATCCCCTAATCAAAACAACTTTTATACATATATATACACACACACATATATACACTATAGCTTCTCCCATCCCCTAATCAAAAAGTTTTTGCACTGATGTTAATCAGATCTTTTTTAACATGTGTATTCTTGAGACTGGAATCTTTAATTCCATTCCCCAGTACTCCTTAGTTTCTGTACCCAATTTTGATTGTCTGGGCATAAACTGGACAACAAAGGTGGGGAAAAAAGGCAGGAATAAGTGCAATAATTTTCAATTTTACACTGTTATCAAAGGATTTGTATCCTGCTCCTCTCTGTTATACATTAATAATGCTTCTTGGAGTATTTCTTAATTCTTGTGAAAATCATGATTTCAGGAAATCAGTTGCAATCCAGTTCTAGGGAGAGGATTCTCTACTGAACAGTCCTGGATTACAAAAATGTCTGAGATAGCCAGCCATAGATAGGAAAGTAGTATCAAGGCATTGCTTTTCCCCTGTTGCATCCTTTCACCTTGTTTCCTTCCCATAATACCTACTGCCAACACCATTTTTCATTCTACGTACTTTGAGAAATTACATGCAGCATTACTGCTTTGGAAATTCTAATTTAAAGAAAAGTAAAGGGATTATTTTGTAATGATGAATACCATCTGCTAACATAGTGTTAGTGTTCAAATATTTACATTCTTCAGTGAAAACAAGCGCCAGGTGTAGAATTCTTTTGCCAGCTGAAACTGAGGACTATAAATCAGTAACACATGCTTTTACACTCTCAATTACTCAAACTTCATTGATTGCTGCTTTTTTGCTTTTACTTTTCTCTTGAGCATTATTAATCCTTTTTTACATTTTAATTTCTCTAAGAAATTTACAGACAGTTCATGTTCAGTACTATGACTCAGTTGATCTTAATTAGTTTGCAAAATATTCCTCTTAGTTCAGTCTAAATATTGTACAGCCTTTATAAGACAAAGCCTAAAATGGATCTGTTCAAAGAGCTTTTATACTAATATTATTAATAGTTTGAAATGTAAAAATATGACTCTGTACTCTGCTTAGAAATGCATAGAAGCTTACACACTGCTGGGAATAATTCCCTACTAAATTACTGGGATCAGTTCATTAAGCAGCTACACATGCCAGGCAAGGTGATAAAAGCAACCAGGGTTCCAAAGAACAGTACAATATCTGCAAGATAAAATAACACACAAATCCATTCCAATCTATAAATGCTGTGACAAAAGCTTCTTAGAACTCTCTTTGAAGTATTAAGACTATTGTTCTCACTATATTACAAAATATGCCAATGAGCTCAGTTAAAATATGTGCCTTTACCAGCAATACAGAATATTCATAAATTGAGGCCTAAGAGAAGAGCATTGCTCCTTATACAGGATTCTGAACTTCCTTTGCTGCTGGGATTCCCTGCTAGCACAGAGTAGATGTGGCAGCTAGCTATTGTACATTTGTTCAGTTTTAGAAAGCTGTTCTGAAACCACTGAAGAATGTTTTAATGGGAAATGAGAATCCTCACATTGGTAGATATTGCTCCAGGTCGTCTGTGAGTTTTCGTCTGGCCATGGCTTGCAGGCTGACCTTTAAATCCCCACCTTTTCATGACACCTTGAAATCCTTTACCAATTCTGGAAACAAAAATAATTAAGAAACAAACCTGGGTTAGTCACACATAAGCTTTCTAGCAATAATCAACAATTTCAGTCAGGCTCATGATTTTTTTTACCTTTAACAACACTCAGCTTAGGGAAGAATATACTTAAACATGGTACAAAATCTGTATTTTGTACCACAAACATATTTTAGCACAATGCATAAAGATTGCTTTACAGAATAAGAAGCACTAGAAGAGAGTCAAACAGGCAAGAAGACTAACAATATACATAAAATGCTCTTTGCTGTGTGTACCACAAACATATTTTAGCACAATGCATAAAGATTGCTTTACAGAATAAGAAGCACTAGAAGAGAGTCAAACAGGCAAGAAGACTAACATAAAATGCTCCTTGCTGTATTGTCCTCAATAAAAGTTACCATAATGAATCTGTTACCAAGTGAGCAGCAGAACAATCCAACAAAAACCATATCAAAACCCCAAATAATGCCATATACCACAACTTAATGTCCGGCCTAAGCATTGAGAGAGGAAAGAGATGGCTACTTAGAAGGAACATTTCCATACAACAAACCCATCTCCTGAGAGCAGCTTTGGATATAGTGACATGTAATTCCCTTGATCCATACTCATCCAACAAATAAGTTCTAAAACACAATACCAAATAAAATGTATTTTCAGTGTGCATGTCCTTCATCTTTGAGCCACATGACAGCATTACTGGCTTTGGAATTCTCTATTTACTGCAAGGACAGACTCAATAGGAAAAATCACCTCACCACTGCACAAAGGAAAAGCTGAATTAAGTGTGTGTTAATGTTAACTGGTGTTGTCTGTGTCCAAAAGCAGAAGTCTGACCACAGTGTTTATGGCTGCACTGATTATTAAATTTAACCTGAAATTGTCTCAGTTGGCCAGAGCATGGTGCTACTAACGCCAAGCTTGTGGGTTCCATCCCTGTAAAGGCCTTCCACTTAAAAAGCTGGACCCTCTGATCCTTGTGGGTCCCTTCCAACCTTGAATACCTTGTGATTCTATGATTTTGCAAGAGAATCCTTTTCCTCTGATTTACATAAATCCTTTCTCTGCTAACACAATTAACATTAAAAATATATATGCACTTTGCATGTAAAATAAAACTGGGTATAAGCATGCACAGAGCACGCTCTATGCAGGAACTGCACTTGACTGACTCCCTGCTCAGCACTGCCATGAAAAAGTAGTGAACACACAGAAAACACCAACATCAATGAAATGTTGACTCTACCCACTTGACTCAACACTCCTCTAACTGCTGTCCAGGTTGCCTTGAACACATCAAACCACAGTTAAAAATAGCCATAAAGAAAGACTCTCTAAAGCTACAGAACTGTAAGGGAACATAAGCTGTGCAATCACAGTGTCTTGTCTCCTGGTCTTCCCTGCTCAGAACCTATGGGACAATCCTAGTTAAATCTGGCAAAGAAACATGTGCAATTGTTTGAATAAAAAAGTTACTTGTTAGAAGCTCCTGGCTATTTTTTGCTCCTTACCTACAGCTAAGGAAAAGCTAAAACTTAATTAAAGCAGTGATATCTTCCTTTGTTCTGCCAGCTGTCATGCAGGTGTTTGTCACCAGCAAGACAAGTCCTTGCAGGCCAGCAGACAGTGGTGGGACATGAAGATATGAAGGGGGGTAGGGCCAAGAGAGGAAGCTGAATGAAAGCACCTGCAGGAGGGAGGACCTGGGTTACCCAGGATCAGGAACACAAGACAGGAATCCAAAGGATGCAAGGCTTTTTAACACCACTTTCTGATAGAATCAGCTTGTTTTAAAGCATGCAGTAGTAAACAGCAATAGTTGTAAAACCACTTTGAAAAATACCCTTTAAGAGAGGCTCAAAACTTGTGTTTTTCTAATTTCATATTGCTAGGGAGCAGTAACTATGAAATACATGCAGAAACTAAGCCATAGGAAAACTCATATCTGTTCTGTCAAAATGCTATTTTTTTTTCTTTTAAACTACCTATTACTGGCCATGTTTTCCAAGCAGACTACTTCTGGCATCTCTAGCTGTAAGATGGACTTAGCAAAGTCTCCAAAACCAACTGCAAGTGGGTTGCAGCTGTGCAGTCAACAGAGCAAGCAGATAAATTCTCTCTTCAAATGATGGGGCATGATAAATTCTTTAGCTGCAGAAATGCTCTTGCAATTCAGAGAAAACCACACAACCATAGAAAGCTACCGTTTCAAAAGTAAACACTACTGTCAAATTTCACCAAAAAGAATAAATCTCTGATGTCATGAAACCACTTCAGCATTTCATTCAACTTACTTATTTCTTAACATGAACAATTTAGAATACTGTCAGTTTTGCTTTAAAAATTTTAAAACATAATTCTTCATACTTGCACGAAATGCATTTTTTAAAATAGAGTTTAGTACATCATATATTATAAGAGATCTTCAAAAAAAGGTGATTACAAGATAGAATTGCTAGTGATAAATGATTCATGCAATAAAGAATACTCGGTTGCTTCTTGGTCCTTCTAATTACACATTTTCTGTGTATTTTCTGCGAACAAAGACTCAGATTTTACAACACCAAAGTCTTAGGAACTTTCTATAAAGTGTGATCAGGCTGAAAAGAAGAGTATTCCAGTAAACCTTAAAGTTCTCCTGCATCTATTGATCTGGAATACGAAAACAAATCTTCAGTCTCTGAAATATTCTGTGTAAAGTCAAGGAAAGATATAACAATACCAAAATTAAGAGCATTTTATACTTTTTTTTAATTTCTAATTTTTATTTTTACATTTTTTTATTTTCGTATTTTAATGTTTTTACTATCTATCATGGCACTTTCACCATATTACTTCAATAACGTTTCAGATGAGTTTCATTTTTTATTTGTAAAAATCACTCAGTTACCTACAAGGACACTTTACCTTATGACTTTCTGACATTAATTTCCTATTCAATAGGACACAGCCATCATGACTGAAATAATTACATAAGAAGAAGCTATAGGTTTTGTTTTTTTATTTTTGTGTTTTTTACCTTAAAAAAGAATAAACTATGTGTAATGTTTTTTAAACACTTGTTAAGAAGACAAACAGTTACACAGTGTATATTTTGACTTTTATCTGAAATAAAGCTGGAACCAGAATAAGAACAGAATTAGATTATCTAGACTGAATATAAAGTTTAAAATAAAGTAAGGAACTACTAATGTCTAGTTTATAATAAAATTTAGAACTGGTCAACCAGGCAGTTAGTAGCTCAGGCAATATACCTCAAGCATTCTCAAGAACAGTGTTTTTACAGCCTAAGTTGATGTAAGATCTGTTTTCAGACAAATGGTTGATGTCTCCACTATATGAAAAAAAAAAAAAGAGTACATTTTCTCCATGATCCACAATTTATATGTATTTCTAATGCAGAGACATTCTTCCAATTGTATGAAATGAAACATGCTTTTGAAACTAATATTTATCTTATATAAACAAGGAAGAGAAATTAAGATGCATGCTGTTCAAGACATTATTATGGAAAATCAGAGAAGGGTTTATACAGTGTATTGTACAGTCTTCTTAAACTTTTTATTCTGACAAAAATAATGAATATTATGCAAAATTACATTCTTGTCGATTTCTGAAAAGACACCAGGTGTCAGCTATTAATATCACTCATTTAATTTCAAATTGTTTAACTGCCCTCTTTGCCCTCCTTAAAAATTGCTACATGTGACTACATTCAGCAAGTATCACTGAAAAAAAGAAAAGTAATTATTCAAACTTAATCTAAGCCAGCTGAGATTTTTAAAAAACATTAAGGTCTGTCAAAGCAGGATGTTAACCCAGTACTATTTATTAACTTAACAGAATAAATTAATAGAATCTACTCAAAAAGAATTGAGTTTGCTACAGTATCTGAAATATGATAACCAAGAACCTACACTGAAGTAGAATGTTTGACATCCTACTTACCCTGTTGTGATATCATGCTAAGGCATCTTCTGCCTGTTGTCTTGGTTTGAATCAAGGGCTGTACATCTTTAATGTTCTAACAGTAACATCAGACACCATATCTGAACACAAAACCCCACATGCATGAGACTTATAAAACTAGATTTGAAATGCAGAACGCCCCTGTTCCTCAACAGATGCAATTTAGTGACTTCGTTTACTCGGCTTCACCTAGTGAAGCATTACCTGACTCCCAGAAATAATCACAGGGAGAAATGATGATATGAAAATCTAGGACATGCAAGAGTTAAAAGAAAAACAATCTTTCTGCAGAGCTAAAAATAGAGTTTAATTACAGTTGTTCTGGCCTCACCTGCAGGAAAGCAGGTGCTGAGGTCAACCACCTAATTTTGTACAAACCCTCATTTTCCAGATTTGATACAAGTAAAATGCCAGTACGTAATGAGAGAACTTTCATTTAGAAAGCTACTGGAATAAAGCACTCTAATTAAGCAACAATTTACTTACCTAGTAACTCTTCAAATGCAGTTAATTTAAAAGAGCATTATTTCGAAGCTGCAGGGAAAAAGTATTCCAACTACTTACTCAAATAACTTTGGGCAAATGCAGAGTTCTGATTCAGGCTCAGATTACACTGTTAATTGAGCGAAACTTAAATAAACCATAAACACTCCAGACTCACCATTTAATTCTAGCCCATTTCCAACAAAACTCCTGTTGGCTTTTTCTTGGGAACTCACAACATTTCTTATGTTCCTCATCACCCTCACAGTAAAGAATTTCTTCCTAATATATGATCCAAACCTACTCTTAGTTTGAAGCAGTTTGTCCTGTCACCTGTGCTTTTACAAACAGTCTTTCTCCATCTTACAGGCTCCCTTCGGGTACTGAAAGGCTGTAATTAGGTCACCCCGAAGCCTTTTCTCCTCCAGGCTGAACAATCCCAATTCCCTTAGCCTTTCCTCAGAGGGGAGGTATTCCATCCCTAAAGGGGACCACAGAGCTGGATGCATACTCATGGTAGAGTCACAGAGCTGCAGCCTGTGAGAGAGGTGTTTCCGGATGGTGTTGTGCATTTTAGCTCCAAGCTTAGCAGGGCTAAACTTAAGGATTGAGCTTTTAAATTACTGAAAATAAGTATTAAGGAAAATATTTCAGCACTATAGAAGACTGACAGCATGCAGACACACTGCCTAGTCTCAGTGCTCTAAAAACCACTCATACCACGCTGAACAATTATGAGATTTGAAATAAAAACAAAGTGCAAACATAAATCTTTAACTAAACCCTCTCATTCCTGTACAAGTGTTTTTCTTTACAGAGGTATAAATGAGTCAAAACATTTCAAAAGACTTTGACAAAAACATTTGCAGGGAAGATTAAAAGAAGACAGTCATAAAAACCCCCTACATTTTGGTAACCAAATGAAGCGGCTAAACCAAGATTTCTGAAATGAAATTTGAAGTTTGCTTATTTACAAGGTGCATATTTTTTATTTACATCTTGGTAGAAGGAAGTATACAAAAGGATATCTGAACAATTAAAAGTTGGTAAAATATTAAAATATCCTTTATATTCCACTATATTATCTCCTCATTGAGGCGACATTTGATCTTTCTTTCCATTTTAAAGGACTTATTACAATTAATCATGCTATTATCAACAGCACTTCTATTTTCATCCATATGATTTCTAACACTGTACACTCCAGGGTTTCCCCCAATTAAAACAAAATTACTGTCAAACTCAAAAATGTAAAGTACATATTCATGTAAATATATTTCTAGAAACTTTTACTTGACAGCATGTCTTAGGAATTACTGTTTTTCAAGTCCATAATGGTTTGAAACAGAAAGACCCAGGTCCTCCCTCTAAGTCCTTCCCCAGGTTGGATGAGACTTTGCTGGAAGAAATTGCATGGAAAGACCCAAAAGAACGGAAGAAAAACTGAAACGTAGTAACATAACTTAATTCTGGTCCAGGAGCTAAGGGAACATGATAAATGAAGCATTCCAAAGAAGTAGAAACCAGAATGTGAGTGAGCTACAGAAAAAGGTTAAAAATTTTTGATATGGAAAGACTGGAACAATTAGAGAATCACACTGACAGAAAACTCATTTCACCTTTCTCTTTAGTTAAAGAACATTTCCTTCACCTTTACAGAAGGATTACAAAAAATATGCTACCAAATCAGCAGTACAAACACACAACTAATTTCTGAAATGGGATCATACAACTATCTAGAGAAAACATATTAGAAATACTGAACTGCAGTCTAGGATGGATTCACTGAACAAGACCAAGAACCCAGTCCATTCTTAGTTTGCTAGTATTTTCAAACACTAAAAGCAAGATACAAATCAATAACCTGCAGCTGTTTACCAATATCTTCTACACTGCTAAAAAATCCCTTTCCTAGTTCTTGGAAAAGCTCCTGGAAAAGCAAAGCTTTTCTGCATTAAGAAAGACAGACACTTAATCTCCGTTAAATGACTGTATTCCTAATGATCATGTGCTTTGTTCTGCAAACAAGCTATGGTCTCTTACAGGATGCTCACTGAATGCAATTTACAAGGAGAATGGATAATATGCCAGATCTAAGTATTGCATAAGAAAGTCTGACATGGAAAAGATACTAATTCCAGTCAATTCCTTAAACTGTTTTCCTCAATAGAGTGCTTACAAATGCAGTGAGGTGTAGTTCTATTAGAATTGCATACTCAGCTCTGTTGAGATGGCCAGTTTCCCCATATATACAAAATCCTGTGAAGACCATTGGACATTTATAGGTATTACACCCTACAAGTGAGACAGCTGCAGCTGGGTTCTATCTCCATTGCAGAGAAATAAAACATGTAATGGCAAATATTATCTTTGTATTGTGACACTGAAATATGCAGACAGGAGCTCTCTTGGTCAGGGGAAATCACAGACGTACAACAAGAGCCAGGACCAAGTCTTTGCCACAAGATGCTAGTTTTTCTTTTGAACACCCTCTATTGCTTGAGCTCATCTGGCATTTGCAGTGGTCTGAGAGGAAATTATTCCTCCCACATTAAGGTAAAAGATCTTTAGCCACTGCTGGCAAGGACATGAGCTAGAATGTGAGAGAAAACAAAAAAAGAATTTGACAGCTCTGTTGTACTGCTAAATGTAGTCACTATTTTTTTGCTATCCTTTCAGTCCACATATCTCTTCTCATCTCTTCACCAAATTAAAATTAAGCAGTCTTTTGGGGAACCAATACCTTTCAGCATTTATTCTCCATTTTTACATACTAGAGATATTGTATTAAAGTATCTCTTTGCCCATGCATGAGAGACAACACAGGCAGACCTCAGCCTTAACAGCATTAATAGTCTACCTGCCTTGTTCAAAAGCAATAGTAAGCCTCATCAAGAAACATAATTTGATATTTTTGATGCAATGAGTGAATGGATGTCAATTTCCTATTACTACTGTTGCAATCATATTTCAGCTTTTGTGACCTGAAGGATCAAGCCAAATTAGAGGGAAAAAAAAAATCAGTCAGTCTCTTTGGGAGAGATTTAAGACATGCTAAATCCTCAGGCACCTACGTTTTTGCAGTAACATCCACAAACTGCCCGGGGCGGAAGTGAGCAGCATACAAGGGAGTACCTGCAGAAGAAGAGGAGAGATCATGTTCAACTTAGTGCTGAAATCCTCAAACCACTACCCAGTCATTATCCTCCAGGTAGGAAAGGAAAGGAAACAGAACTTGTTATTTACATCCTATTTGTTCTTCTTTATCAACCTCACTGACTGAAATAGATGCTTTGTATTTACTATTTAGGATATATTAGGATACAACCCAATTTCAGATTAGCAGGAAGGGTCAAGGCTTTACTCAGATACATTGCCCTTCATACCCTGACAAAGCCCAAAGTGCCGAATTAGTTAAGACTCATAATACATATGCTTAGCAAGAAAACAGAATATGCTGCACTTAGAAGTACTAGCACTTCATAAAGTAGAGAGTTTTTTTCAAAAAAATGAAACCAAAAAACCAAACAAACCACAAGACCCCCTCCATTTACTATAAAAAATTGGGTTAAAAAAGAAAAATTTTTACAATACTTCCTCTATTCAGACACAGTGTTTCCAAACTAAAGTCTGTAGCAAAAGTACAGCTTCCTCCACTGGGGAATTGTCTACATGCTGACCTTTAGCAGAAACAGTGCTACTCTAAGTCAGTGACAACACTCATCTCACTGTAATTACACCAATTCCTTAAGTACTTGCAGTATCAAAATATAAATTTCCAATTTGTTTTGTCTTCAGTGATTTTTTGTCATCCAAGTGCAAATATTCTTTCATTAGCAGCTTAAAAAAAACCCAACAAAGCAAAACTGATAACTTAGTTCATTCTAAATGAACTTTAATCTGAAGATCCATGCGGCTGCATATTTCAGTTTGCAGTCTGTTATATATCCATTAAAAAACCTGAAATTTTAATTGCTTCATGTATTTTCAATTGCTTCCATTCTTTCTCAAATCTGTATAAACTCAAACTGAAATTATGTAAACTTCTCATAAGTCTCAAGCATAAAAACTTTCATATTATTTCATGTTATATTTACATAATCCACACATTTGGTTAACTGCCAACTGACACAAAATCATGCACATAAAGGATGTTATGTACAAAATACACATACTGTAAAAGCAGTTTCTCAAAAACTTGCAATTCTGCTTTATCTCAAGCAATTGCTTCCACTTATCAGTCCAGACTTCCTCTGCATGTCACATTTGATTTTTATCAGTTACTGCACTGTCTAAAATAGGTCTTGCAAAAAGCTCCACTAACAGTAGTGAAGATGCAATACATTAGAATTTCCTACCCTATATAATTCCTCAGAAAATACCTGTAACTGCCAAAAACCACAAAACAAATACAACCTAAATACACTACCTAACAAATACTCAGAAATGTCAAACTTTTCAATTGATCACCAAACTTCCAATATTGATTTTTAGTGAGAATGTTTGCTATAAACATGATTTAGTGTGTTTTATTTTGCAAGCTGTCAGAAAAAGCAGCCTTTGTCCTACTTTTGAATGCAGCAAGAAAAAACAAAACTCAAACTGCTATTTCAGGGTCCTGAGAAACATTACCACAAAACTGTGTCCCCTCTCATAAGGATAAACACAGAACTTCCTGTAACTGTATCCATATTTATGCCCAGTAAGTGAGTCAAGGTTACAGACATTTACTTCTTAACTCAATGTTCACAGTAAATTTGGATTGGATTTATTTTCTCATAGGTGGAAACACGGTATCCTGGAAAAAGCAAAAATTCTACATCTCAACCAAAAAGTAAAACCCATCTTCTGTTTTTCCCTATGCAAAAAGTTTGCTTGGGCTTAATGACAAAGAATTCAGCACTTTCTATGAAAAACAAAACTGAAATACACATCCATAATAACTTCATTTAGGTCTACAAGTGGCAGATGCTAAATGACTATGCACATAATACTCGGTAGCTCAAAAAAATTACCTGGCTTAATTATGGCATCATCTGTTACATTAAATGTTGTAACTTTCTGCTTCCGTGGCACTCCAGCTTCTTTAAAAATTTCATGTGCAGACTCTGGTTTCTGCAATAAAAAGCAGCCATAAAAAAGAAGTCATCTCAAAATATCCAAGAACCAACCTAGCACAGAAAACTATTACAGACTGTCAACATCACTCAGAGAAACACATACATCATACTAAAATTTCATCTTCAGGCTTGCATTTTATCTCTACATAAACTTTATTTAAAAATAAATAAATGTCTGCCTTTTATTTTCTGTCAAGTAGTTACCCTACAGCTACCTAATATAAATGAGAGATATATGAGGATATCAAAAATCAGAAGAGAGAAACTAATCATTTAGAATGTAGATGACAGATGCTACTTTTTTTTTTCATGGCTTACAAGTTTTGTAGTAATTTAGAAGTAGGTTCTCTTTTTTAAAGATTCTGATGACTTAGTTCCACACCAAATGATAAATGTAATTTATTTAACTAACAAAATCATAGAAACAAATTCTTGTATTGCAGAAATTTCTAGAAATGCTTAAATTTCCACAGAAGAAATTTGGGCAAAAAAGAAAGATTAATAACAACAAGTTTATGATTCATGTATTTTTAAGACATAGCAAGTACACTCAGTGTCAAAGCACTGCTGGCTTACTAAAGCAGGGACTTTGCTTTCAGATGAGTCTGATACATTTTAAAGTACTTAAAATTATTCTCAGCTGTTTTAAGTAATGCATCTCACAGAACAGCAGACCACTGACACAAAACCAAGTAACAGAAACAGTGATGCAGGAAAATTGTGACCACAGGAAAAAAAAAAGAGAGATGCAGCTGATTTTCCTTCAAATGATTTCTGGTAAAAAACAATTTAAGCATCTAACAATACTGTCACACTTGGATAATCTCATCTCATCTCTGAGGTTTGCTTCTCAAAACTCCTGTGCACTCTCAAAAATTATTTTGTGAATTTTAAGAGCAAGTAATGTAGACAACTTTAAAAATGTTACTTAGTGTATTTGAAAACAGTTTTGAAAATCTGCATGTTGCCCTTTCTTTTGTTTTCGAACATTTGTTGAAAAGTGTTAGAACAGAAGAAGTTTTATGAAGAATGAGGAAGCCAGATGATGAGGATCTCTGATTTAGAAAAAAACCCAGAAATTTTATGAATCTGTCTTTGAGAGTGAAAAATTTTTCCCAAGAAATCTGTTAACTCATGGTCACAGTACAAAATACTTCTAATACCCTTAAAAAACCAGAATCAACTACATACAAAATCTCTCATAAGGCCACAAATGTTTGAGGGATCAGTGGAGCACCTGTATTAATCTGCAGAACTATATGTGAGAATGAAAAATAAAGACATGAACTTCCTACTAAGTGCCTGTATATCAACCCTTTATTTCCAGCTATGTAAAACTGCTGCCTGAAGCTACAGCAAGGGGAGCTCTGTGCTCAGCATGTGGGGCTGGAAAGAGATACCACATCTGAAGAAGAGCGTGGTGAAGTCAAAGGGTAAAATTCACTTGTATCTCAAGAGTCCTACTCTAGGCTGCAGCCTTGCACTGTTCTACTGTAACAGCACCGACTCTTCAAACAGCCAAGTCAGAGATGTATTTTTACAAACAAAACACTTCTGTCTTTACAAACCCTTCCTAAAAAGCACTATTGAAGAGGGGAACACTGAGTGAATTCTCAGCTGTTCCTTATTTTCAAAAACACCAACAATACCTTCCAGTATTATAGGAAAATGATCAATACACCCTCACTTATAGGAAGCATATAAAATATTTTTGACAAAAAAAACCCTCTGAGTACTGACAGAATTTACTTTTGAGCATAACTTTGCATTAAAAAATAATGAAAAATCTGTTCACTTATAACAGAGTGACATACATCAAGCTAAAAAGGAAAAATGAATCTTGCTAAAAATGCAATACCCCTTATCAGTTTTAAAGCAATTTGACACTCCAAAGAAATACAGGAAATTCTTTGTTAGAAAAATTACTGAAGGAATCTTTTGACTGAACTCATTAAAAACCAGTAGCTGTGAGGAATCTGAGGAAGACAGATGTTCCTATGAGGAATTAACAAAAGATAAACTGCTTATGCTAATACAAGACAGTATCATTCAGCTTTCTTTTATATCTCACTTCTGAAACTTCTGAAAGAAACACATAAAAAGGCTGATAAACATAGGAAAACAATGATCCAAACTTGCAGCTAAACCACAGAAATACATCACTTGTTAGTACCTTTAACAAGTAAATCTGCCCAGAATCAGCATGCTAAATTCTTCCTTAGGAATTATGTAGTTTATACAATGATGATGTAAAAATAATAATACAGGGCTCAGTATAATAATAACAATAACAATAATAATAGTATTACATAGTTCAGTCTCAGGCTGGGACCTCACCAAAGATTGATCAAATAATATTTAATTAATTTCTTTATTAAAATGAGCCTAAATTCAATCAAATTAACAGACATTAACTTGGGAAAAGTTATGCCCAAAGAATGTCTTGAACATAACTCACACTACTAAAAATTCCTTGAGGTGACTATTTATGTGGTTCTGCTTGAGGAAATTTTCATAGGAGCTGTTTAGAAAGAACTTTTCTTCATACCTCCTTACTTCTGGCAACTTTTACTCAGACAACATACTGGATTTACTGGTAACATCATCTTAATGAAAAGATCAACTCTAATGGGCAAAATACAACTTGAAAACATTATTCCCATGACTCTTGCATGTCTTAGACCATACTAATAGGAAAGAAAAAACCACAGCTGTCATTTTTCCAGGAAACTGTCCTACCTGGAAGGTAGAAATGGACTGAAGAGACAGAATAGACACCTGAAGAGTGCAAGCTGTGCTAGTCAAACATGGCATAAACCAACTGAATAAATGAATGGTACCTTGTATAAGTCTGTTCAAAATCAGCAGAATATATTAAAAAAGCCAACAGATGTATCAAATGAAAAAAAGTCCTTTTTCTCTGATCTCCACTAAAGCAGGAACAAGTATACAGAATAATTCTGAGGCCCTGGGATCTGTCTGAAAAATGGAAATCTATGTCCTCAAAAAGCCACAATCATGAACTGAGATAATCTGCTTAGTAGTCATGAGCCCTGGGATTTTTTTACTTGCCCAAATCAGACAAATGAGTGTCAGGATATTGCAAGAATTGAAAAATTGTATTTTACAGAAATAATGCATCACAGAAACATCCTTTGAGGGAATGCTTTGTTCCTGCTTGATCTATAACTCATCCTGGGGAATGACAGCTCTGCCAGACAACCTCAGCCACTAGAGATATCTGGGAATTCCACGTCAAGCAACTGGGATGTCTAAACAAGTGAGTGGCTTTGATATGGCTGTTGATGAGTTACAATCATGAAGCTATGCTGTTGAATAGGTAAGTCTTAAAGTTACTTATCAGCAGAACTACAGGCAAACTAAACAATGCCAACAGACCTGGGGAAAAATTAGAACTATAGCTAAAAAGACAGTACAGAAGAGTAAGCTAGAGCACTAAGTTCTAAACAACTGATGGAGCTGAGTAAGTTTACAACAGGCTTCTGAAGTGTGCATCTTGCAGTCCTCATCTCAACAGACATGAAGAGCACACACTTCTCCACTGCCAGTGGAGCTCCAAACCCTTTCACCAGCATGGGACACTGCATATCAAAGCAAATTCCTAAACCCACAGCTTTCCTAGAGAATTAAGAGGCAAAACTTTCAAAAAGTTTCTCTTCCTATTCTTTTAGTGAAGAATTTACACTCACTTTAGGAAACAGCAAAGGTGAATGTGACAAGGATCAATTACAAAACATGCTTGTCTATCAATAAATCTTTCAGAGAAGCCTGCTTATGCTACTTTTGTATTGTAATCACAACAGAAACAACTATTCCATCAGTGACACCCAAAGTGCTTCACTTACAGAAAAAGGAGATACATTTTTGCCTCCAACAAGCAGCTTAGCTGTTTTTCCACCCGACTCTTCCTTTGAAACATATCTTAAAACATGGCAATCTTGAACCTAGAGAAAAGAAAAATTGTTCATCTGAGCATAAGCAGATGTGTATATATTAAGACAACAAAATACCAAAGTCAGTCTTTGTTTTCATAACAGAAGATACAGCCTACAAGTAAGACAACGTATTACATTTTTACCATTGACATTACTTTTCCAATGAACTGAAGGCTTATTTCAGAAAGAAAACTAGTAGAATGCAAACTAATTTCATAAATGTTCTAGAAATTATAATCACCTTTTTCACACAAGATGTGCAAAACCTCTATTGTAAGCATTCAAAGCACACAGTCAGAGCCCCCATTTTAGACTCCTGCTGCTTTGCCCTGTAAACCTGATGGCTTCCACAGCAGTGGAAGCAGCCAGTCAGGAGAAGGTTTCATCACAACAGCAGCTGCCAGAGAATATGAAGAAGCAGCTTCAGAGCTACAAAGGCTCAGAAACCAAGGTGAAACTAATCCCAGCATGCCTGCAGGTGGAAAAATAAAAGAAGTGAAGTGGGATAGTTAACCCCAGCCTTGCTGCATCACCTAGGTAACACCACTCACAGCTCTGCAGCATTTGAATAGCTGAGGCAGCAGGGCAGACCACTCCTAGAAAGTATGGATATAAACAGAATATATATATATAAATATGGGTGTGGTGTACTGTACAGGAGTGAAAGAAATCTTCACTTTCTTTCAGAATTTCCTACTCTGTACAAGTAGTAAGTTTCACTTTTCCTTGAAACAGCTGGTTTACAATCTGAATGCAGTATAGGAGATTAAATTCATTATGGTTTATTTCACCTTAAGTAGTGTGACAGGTGTGACAACATGTTTTTCTCCTGATTTGGTCCATATTGGCATCATTCCCAGTTTTACTGCAACAACACCAACTCTGATGGAATCTGTAGATCAAAACAGAACATGGATGCAACTTCACACTTAATAATTGAAAGAGTTCATCTAATAATCTGCAAAGTCCCACTAATTCTGATCTTTCTTAAGGTGGTGAAGGAGAGAAAACACCACTAAATCCTTGCAGGGAGGCTGGGGGTTTTTAACCCCACCAAAAGTTTTACCTGTTTCTGTTGTGTTTGATAGAAAAATGCAACTACTTTTGGTTCATTTTTCTTTTCCAAATACAATGCCCATGTATTGGAGCAAACTAACTATTGAGAAGTTTGCTGTAGGAGGTTCTTCTCACCCTAATCACTGCAATGGCTACCTGTCAAGTATGCCACACAAATGCTGTGACCCTTTTGAAAGCTCAAAAACTTCTGTGTTCTAGTCCATAACAAACTGTAAGCACAGAGCAGAAGTGGAATGTATTATATTGCACTTTTTCTTCAGAGCCCAGCAATATTAACAAAAGCATTTTCAAGTTCATAGACTTTATACTCTAAGGAGACTTTTTTGACAAATTCTTAATTTATTATCTTGTTGTACAGCAGTGGGATGGGCCAAGAGATGGACTAAAAACTATCCTTAAGAACTAAAAGTTCTTTTTTAGGTTCTTAACATCTTGTAATATTTTAAATGCTTTTTAGAGAACTGATGTATTACATTTATTTATCTACAAGGAGATTTATTGAGTGATTTATGTGAAAGCCAAAAGGAGAATACTTCACAAGACACAATCCTGATGTTACTGAATAATTTCAGCATACAGAGGTATTTCAGAAGAGATACTTTCTCACCTGGTGTCCACTTATTCAGTGGCCATGGCTCATCTTTCAGAGGGCACAGCTTGCTGGCTGTCTGAGCTTTGTACTCCTCTGCAGTTATCTTCTTGAGGAACTCCACATTCTCTTCAGAAAGATGCTCGTGCCACCATGTTGAACTGTTGATGTGTCTGACTACAAAGCCCAGCTGACCCCTTTCCAGAGGTGGGAAAAAGTTTTGAGCGTCATATCAGTACAAAAAGTGTCTCATAACATGTATGTTACATCTAATTTACAAAACACCTAATTATCTGTCACTTGACTAAGTATTTTGAATTATACCAAAGGGGAGCAAGCAACAACAAAGCAACCAACCACTCCTTTTAAGATAAAAACCCCCAGCTAGATCCATGAACAAAGAGATGACAGTAGGTACTGTTTATCTTAACTTTAGCAAGACTTAAAACAATGTCTTGTGACATCCTTCTTGGGATGTTATGGCATGGATGGGTGGGCTGTCAGCTGAGCAAAAACCTGGCTGGATCATCAGCTGAAGGAGTCACAGCTGATGGTTTGGACTCTACTAGAAGGAAAGTTACAAGCAGAGTTCTCCAAGAGTCTGTTCAGGTACTTGTCCTGTTCAATACCTTTTGCAGGGGCCTCTGAGAGGAGATGAGTGCACTGTTGTTAAGTTTGAAGGGAGCACTGAATGATGCCCAAGGGTGGCCAGCCAGCGGGACAAGCCAACAAGGAACCCAGTGAAATCCACAAAGCAGAAATGCACAGTGCCATGCACAAGTGGCATGGAATAATTTGTGAGAAAGCTACAGACAAGACCAAGGCAGGTCATGTCAATGAGGTGCACAGCAGGAGAGCGAGAGAAGTGTTAAAACTGAAAAGGGGGATTCAGATTTGCCCTAAGGAAAAAAAATGTTCAGCGTGAAGACAATCAAACACTGGCTCTGGGGTCCAGAGGGACTGCACAGATTCAGTCCTTAGAGGCTTTCAAGACCCAAAACCACAAAGTCCTGAGTAACCTGGTCTGACCTCAGGGCTGGTCACACTGTCTGAAAGAACTTAGACTTCAGCTTAGAATTTGGCTCCTCAGCTCCCTTCCAGCCCAAACAACTCTCTGATTCTACAAACATGGCTGAACACCTCAAGTGTCCTGCCATAAATGTTACGAGGGCTGAAAAAGGACTGAATGCTCCCCAGTCCTCTGCAATGTCAAGAAAGGAGTATTTAACAGCACAGGCTGTTTAATTTAATGCACGGGGCCAGCGGGCCAAGGTGACCCAAACCACGGCAGCTCAAGTCGCTCACTGTGCTGCAAAGACGCTTGGGACGCGAACACTCCTGTCCTGCCATAACTCCCCCGCGGGCTGGGGCTACTCCTAAGGCTGGAATGCCCAGCAGTAAGCCCTGGCACAGGAACACAGCTTCCAGGCGCTGCCAGCAGCTGCTCGCACAGGCCTCTCCCAAGGGCGAGGGCCAGAGACGGCCCGGGCCGGGAGGGGGAACGGGGCCGCTGGGGGCCCCTCACCTTCCTGAGGGGAACCCACAGCAAAGACGAGGCAAAACTACTTACAAGGGCCTGCAGTGACAGGACAAGGGGGAGTGGGTTCAAGCTGAAGGACAGCAGACTTAGACTAGGTATAAGGAATAAATTCTTTGCTGTGAGGGAGGTGAGGCACTGGAACTGCTGTGGATGCCCCACGAATGGCAGCGTTCAAGGCCACGCTGGATGCAGCTCTGAGCAACCTGGTCTAGCTGAAGGCGTCCCTTCCCACAGCAGAGGGGTGCAACTACATTATCCTCAAAGTCCCACTCCAACCCAGGCGATTCTACGATTCTAAGACCTCGGGGCAGCGACAGGGGCCGACCCACGCTCTGCTCCCCGCTGTTCCTGCCGCTTCTTCTTTCCCTCCCGTCCCCCGGAGCAGCCCCTTCCCCTCCCAGCTGTACCGCTACCTGTGTCCGGGAGCCGGCGCCGCCGCCGCCCAGAGGCGCCCGCCGAGCCGGGCCAGCCGCCCCCAGCCCGCCATGCCGCCACCCCGGCGGAGCCGCCGCCGCCTTCCGGCCCCGCCGCGTCCGCCGCTGGAAACCTTCCGTGCTGCCCCGGACACGGAGTTCCGCCCCGCGGGCGGCGAGCTCAAGAGTGACAAAAAAACTCCCGAATCACCCCAAAGTCGTGGGCGTGGGCTGCGGCACCCGTGGAGCTGCTCTGACTCGGGGGGAATACCTCACGGGCCCCTTTCCCCCCTTCAGCCGTTCCATCCCTGCCGTCGCTCCTCTGCCTGCATTCCAGGCGCGATGCAGTGAAATCCACCACACGCGTGTCTAAAACGGGAAGGTGGCCGCGGCTGGTGGGCTTTACCGCTGGCAAGCACCCCTGAGGCACACAGGGTTGCGGGACAATGGACTCAAAACCTTCCCGCAGGTGTTTTGCAGGTGCCCGCGGGGATGTGCTGGTGTCTGGGAAGAAGCGACTCTGCTGTGTCAAACTTCCTCGGGGTGCGGGGCTTAACCACTTCAGGGCTTTGCTTCCATGGAAATGAGCGACAGGACGAGAGGAAAAGGCCAGAGGCAGTTTAGGTCGGATACAGGGGAGAATTTCTTCTTGGAAAGGATGGTTAAGCATTGGAACAGGCTGCCCAGGGAAAGTGGTGGGAGCACTGTCCCTGGAGTGTTCACAAAAACATGCAGATGTGCCACTTAAGGACAGCGTGGTGTGATGGCCCTGGCAATGCTGGGATAATGGGTGGGATCCATGATCTTAGAGGCCTTTCCCACCCTGAATGATCCCATCACTCTGTGCTCTGAGCCAGGGGCTGGGCCGTGTGATGGTGACCGAGCAGCAGCGTTTATGGGAAGTGTATTTAATAGTGTAGCCAAGAAAAGTTAAATTAAAATGGATGGGTAAGGCAGAGGGTTCTGGGCAGGCTGAAACAGGGATGGTACCTGTGACACTCTGGCTTTGGTGTGGTCTGGCTTTCATCAGTATCCAGAATTGACTCACCCTTTTTTTCCTTTTCTGGGCAGAGACCCAGCACAGCTGAGAGTGCACTAGTTAGGATAGCAAAGGGGTATGCACCCAAGATTCCCTTCTGGTTTCAGCAGAAATCCCTTTTTATAAAGACACATGAGCTGTCAGCATGGTCAGCTGGAATCTGTCCTTGTTTCTCTTTACCCCACTACTCCATCTTCTCCCCCACTTTGGTATGTGTGTGTGGGGGTGTTACACTTGATGCTTAGAACTGGGCTATTTTGGTGTTCACACCCAAAACTGTGATCCAGAAACTTACCAGTAGCTTTCACATACAACCCTTGTCCCAAATTTACTTCTTGTTCTTTCAAGAAGTAGCCACATAGTGTGTTCAGAAATGCATCTCCCAAGTTTACAGTCCTACTGACATTCCCTCTCTGAAGCTGGGTAGTCATCTCCACTATCACAGCAATCACTGCATCTTTTTGCTCTCTCCCTAGCATCAAGAGCAGCATCAGTGATGTTGCTAAATTTCATACAGATGTGTTTTCTAATGGGGTCCATTGGTAGCTTATGCTGTTGCTCTGACAGAGACCTTTACAGCAGGAGAATCAAAGGGTCTAAAAATTATAAAAGTGTTATGTCCCAATTTCTGAGCACTGTGGCAACCCTACAGTGGTGCTAACCTGACCAAAAATCCCCAGGAAGTAGCAAAATGCTATTTGGCCCCATTTTAGAGATCTGGTATCAAGGCACATTGCAAGATCAAGTAACTTGCCAAGCCATGGCAGATGTTCCCATCCAGAAAAGAGGGCTCCCTAGATCCTAGACAGCCTTGTTGCCACAGCATGATGTTTTTCTCACGTAGCATCCTGCACAGCTGAGTTGACACAGGTTTTCCTGCACCAGTAACTTGGAAGTAAATACACGGGGGCACACATTTCTGAGAGAAAAGTTTCAGTTCTGTACTTTTCCCCTTTTTATCATGATGCAAAATCAACCTTGTTGTTGTTGTTTTAGTTGCATGCAGCTTGTCATGGTGCTAAAGAGGCATGAACTCGTCAGGTTTGTGTGTGTAAGGGGGAGTGTGTGTAGCAAGGTGGCTGCAGCTCTGTGTGCAATCAGATGGCAAACTGCCTGCTGTAATCAGTGGGACAAGAATTCAAGTGCCTCCTGAACACAGCAGTAGAAGGCTTTCTGCACAGCAGTGGAAATGGCTGCCACTGTTTTTGGAGGAGAGGAAGGGCGCCCATTACAAAAAGCTTTCCCACCAGTCTGCTGCCTTGGGTACTCCTCAGAACTGCAGGAAGTGGAAACGCCACTTTTGAACTGTCAGCCTTCAGAGGAGAAGTCACCTGGGTTTCACCTGATCAGTTTGGAGGATCTCTCCAACTTTGCAATGAAATTGGAAAAAAAAAAAAGTTTTGGGGTGGGAGTGCAGCCACTGATGGTTTGCAGTGAATGCTGCAAGCAAACATGCAGTTGGGCTGACAGTTATCATTCATATAGCTCTCTAATTGCTGAAATTGTCTCTGGTGTAGTGCAACTCCTCAGCTCAGGACTGTAGGTACAAATAAGACCTCTGTGTGAAGGACAGGTGGTGCTATAAACTATGTTTCTTGTGACAAAAATGGCACTTTCTGTAAATAAATAAAAAAAAAACCAAACATGAGAAGTATAAACTTATCTTAGGAATCTTCCAGCTCATCCTTCCCAAAAAACACCCCACAAAAAAAAACCAAAAAACAAAAAACCACCCCAAAAAAAAACAACAAAAAAAAAACCAAAAAACCCCACCCCAAAACAAAACAAAAAACAAAACAAGAAAAAAAAACCAAATCAAAAAAACCCAAAACCCCACAACCAACCAAAACCAAATAAACCAAAAAAACCCCTAGAATACTACATTGTTGATTATGCTAAAGTCTTTATATGGAAAGATTTTACCGTAGGCTAATAAGCACTTAGCAGTGTATTAGTGCTTTTTTCAAATCTCTTGCAGCCTTAGTTTCCCCTACAAACTAAAAATGCAACTCAATCCCAGTATCTGGCTGAAGAATTATAGATGTAAATTTATTTTGGGCTAATAGGAGATTTCTGTGACTTTTTTGGTGTTTGAATTGGATTTGAGATAAAAAGGAAGGCAGAGTTGTAGTTGGAAGAGAATATATTTTAGATCATTGGTTATCTCAGAAGGACAAGATGTAATTTATTTTAAAGCAGTTTTCAGAATTTAAAATGATCCATCAAAAGGCAGTAGAAGTTTAAATTTGCATAAAAAATCTGCAGGAGAAATTGATGGCAGTTCAGCCTAAAGGCAGAATGGCCTTGCTAAAACCCTAAGTAGATAAAACAGGAGGAAAAAAATCCCATTTCAGAGATATATTCATACATTTAATGAGGTTACCCTGCACAAAGTCCACAGTATTTTATTGCAGAGAGTAGCTTGGAGCAATGAAAATAACATCCAAAGCCTCATTAGAAAGCCTTTACCATATGGCCAGTTTTGTCTTCTGTGCATCCTACACCAACTCACCACACTGTTACATGTTTGTCCTACATGCTGAGATCTGTACATTCTGAAGAAGATTTCCAATTGATTTTTCAATACCATGAAGGTACCTTTCCAAGTAATTGAGGGCTCCTACAGAGTTGATGACTTATATCAACCACTGATAATGATTTAAGTAGAGAGCATTTATAATCTGGATTGTGTGAAGTAAACAGAAATATCTGCAGCAGCTGGGATTCTACAGACACTTATATAGACCATGTACACACATGAAAATGACTGATGGTTTATACAGCTCAGCATACAATAGCCTGTTGATCTCTGCATTTTACGTGATGCCACATTATAGAAGCACCTCATAACACCTCTGGAAATGAAGAGCTGTAACTGCCCAATTCTATGTAACCATAAACACTTCAAAAATTAGTTTGTCAAAGATCACAGGTACCAGAAGGACAATTTAGCTGATTCCTAAATTTTCTTGCTGAAAGCTTTCTTTTATTCAGTCTGGGAAATTATAAAGAAAAGGCTGAACTTCTCCTCAACTGTACATGACATCCCTTAATGCAGGTCCCAGGGTAATGTAATACTCTTTCCATGGTGAGAGCACCATCATGCCTCTGAGGAAGGATCTCAAATCACTTTTTAAGCCTCAGTACTATTGTGAGATATTTATGATACATGACAGTGACCTTCATTTTACAGAGGAGGTATCTGAGGTGCAGAACATTTAAAAATCTTGGGCAAGAAAACAAAATGAGGTACTGGAGGAGGAAAGAACACAGAGTCATTGATTTTTCAGTCCTGTGCTTTAACAGCTAGAAAATGCTCCTCCTGAGAATAGGGAAGGAAAGAAAATAGGGGAGAAGTGGGAATAAGAAACTAGAGGTGTTGGATGTAAGAATTAAGAGTCATTGACAGAATGGTGTACGACACGTAAAGGGAGATCACAGTAGCTTCCAGATGAAATACACCCACAGAGGGAATGAT
Organism: Passer montanus; assembly: GCF_014805655.1. NCBI lineage: Eukaryota > Metazoa > Chordata > Aves > Passeriformes > Passeridae > Passer > Passer montanus. The sequence goes on along the minus strand of NW_024356505.1, from coordinate 1,483,705 downwards.
GTGCAGCCTGGCAGGGTAAGCTCTCAAATGAAGTGTCAGCCATTACATGGAAATGTGGATTTGAGATCTATCCGTTTGGACATCTCCAGACAATTTATACCCATGACCAGGTAATACTGGCTGCTGCTCAGTATCTGATCAGCTGAAGAAATCTTTACAAGCAAGTGTGAATGATGGCACTGCAGGACAGAGATGGGGCAGAACTGAATGTGCTGGGGAGGCAGCCCCATACATCTTGGCTATCCCACTGCCTTCATTTAAGAGTACAAAATCATCAGTCAAAGCTGATCCTATGGAAGTTACCTCTAAAGGAGAATCAGGGAGCTCAACTAACTGTTACCTGCAAACTCATTTAAAAATACGTATTTCTAAACCAAACCCCTTGCTCACAGGGGAAGGTTTCCAAAATATTCAGCACTGGCCCCAAACAGCTTCTTCAGGAACTAGCAACAAGAATGTTTTCAATTCAGTGGGAGTACAACTCATCCAAAGTTGTGCCTTTTGGACAATCCCACAGAGATTATTTTTTGTCAAATGTTCTCCTTAGTTTTTAACAAGTCACATCCTTCAAACACAGAAAATATTGATCTAATTTCTTCATTTACATACAGAAATATGTCAATGGAAAGTGCAATCCACCACCATTCTGTTCTTTTGTGTACTCTTTTATTTTTTAAAAAAATGGTGGCTTCAATATTCTTTTGGTAAAAAAAACAGTTCTTCTATCTCACATGGGTGATCTGTGCGAGGATGAAGTTACAAATCACTGTTTGTCACAAAATCAGGCCATGCAAAATTTCATTTGGAAAATGTGCCACACAGAGTTGGGTACTGCATGTGAGGTTTAAAAACACAAATGAAACAAAATAAGAATTCCCAAACAGAAGAGGTTATAAAACTGGATAGCCAAAATACATCCTGTTTGAAAGCCAGCCAGATTGTTTGGATAAAGTTGGCATGTTTGAAGACATGCGGCCCTGATGGATCATGCTCTCTTTACAGCCAGATCTCTTTACAGCTGTGGTCTGAACACTTTGTAACAGCTGGATTTGTCAGGCTTTTGAAAAGTTACTCAGGCCACAGACTGAGTGGGCTCGTTTGGGTGTCCATGTTATAAGGTGCTAAAATTAGAAATGCCCATGCTTTAGGTCAGGTATCTCTTGAAATACTTTATTACCCTTCCCTTGGAATATGGAAGTTGAAAGCAGGCAGCCTTGTGGCAGAGAGAGAAATAAAGACAACTGCAAAACTGTGTTGTTTTTATTTTAAACATGCAAAATACAGTTCATGCATCTGCCATTTTGAAAAATCTCTCAGTTCATAGCAGATTAAACCAAAGACATTTTGGCTATCAACTCTCAATAAATATTTCAAAATGCTTTACAGTGTAAATATAAGAAATTTAGCAAAATTTCAACAAACCTGTATAAAAACCAGATACAGATAACTTTTTATTTCAAGGCAACATGCTGTAATGTAAAGAGTTCACTTTTTTTTTCTGGATTTTTTTTCTCATAAAAAGGTTTCAACAATACAACCGCTTAACAGATTTAAGCCTTTAGGCTACACATGCAAAAAAAAAAAAAAAAAAAGGTATTTTAGTTAAAAATCACCAAAACGTGCTATTTTTTTGTTTCATTTTTTAAATACAGTAGTTGTAGATAGTAGCATTTTTCTTTTTAAATTTTGTAAAAGAGTGCAGGCAGGTTCATGGAGCTAGTGTCCTGGAAGACTCGTACTCTGACATACATTTTGGTTTTATCCCTTTGCCATTGTAATAGTCCACGACTTGGTTTGGAACTTCAGCCAAAACGCTTTTTGCTAGAGCAGCTGGGGATGCCTGCAGGAAATGGTAGAAAACACAAGCATTAACCTGGCTAGAAGTGCCGTGGGTTTCAGAGGCATTGGTGCCATGAGATCAAGGAAGTATGGTACAGAGATGGAAAGCAAAAAAGACTTAAAGTGAATCACACTATTGCTGGAAACCAATTTTATGAGTCAGTTTAGGTATGGAGCTGTAGCTGCCTCAAAGTATACTAAGCCAAAAATGCTCTGCGTGATTCCAGGTCCATTTGGACAATTTTAAGTTCAGGGTAACTGAACTTCCCTGCACTCTGGGAGGCCACCATATCACAATAAAAAGCTGCAAAGACTTCATTCATCAGTGTTCAGCAAGGAACCCCGCAGAGCTCCAAGCTGAACATAAATGGACAACACTGTGAAAGGGAGGCCTTCATCACCATTCTGTTCCTCAGAATCTGGCATGGGGTTTTAATGGCTGGGAAAGTTTTTAATTCAATAAAAAATACTTTGTGTTTATTGGAATTAAGCCATGGTTACCAGAAAGTTTCAGTCCTAGGCTTGGTGGAGACTTTAAAGCTCTTCCTACAATGGAAAAATGGCAGGTGTCCACCAGACTAAGAACTGATGACCCCGAAAGCTAGGGACAGATATAGAGATGGCCACTGGCTTTCAGCCCAGGCAGGGAGGAGGGCCCCCTGTCAGTGCAGTGAGAAACCCTGCCCTCCATCAGCCACACAGAGTCGCTGCCTCACACCCTGAAATGCTTCATTTTAAGCAGAGGGGGCTGTGGATGTTTTGTGGGCAACCATTCCCTGTGTGTGCTGCATGAACATTCCTCAGTCCCTGAAGTCAGCAGTGACAAAGCTGGACTCATTCTCCCATGCACCCTCTTGCCCCATGTTTTGGATTTTCTTGTTTCTAAGTATTTTAAGCAGAGGGGGCTGTGGATGTTTTGTGGGCAACCATTCCCTGTGTGTGCTGCATGAACATTCCTCAGTCCCTGAAGTCAGCAGTGACAAAGCTCCCATGCACTCTCTTGTCCCATGTTTTGGATTTTCTTGTTTCTAAGCGTTTGGGTAGAGCTGGTTCCAAGTCCTCAGGAGCCAGCCTTCTTGGCCATGTTTCCTTTGAGCCCACCACAAAAACACAGTAAAAATTCAAACATTTAAATGTCATTTTGAGAGGTTTATATTGATGTATTTATCTCCAGAGAGTGCAGACTGCATCACAGACGATGCATGGGAACTCAACCTGTGGCTGGATCACATTTCTTCTGCAGATCAAGTGCTTTTTCCCAAATTAATGAACACTTTCCTCCTCACTGTCTGTAGTGTTATCAGCCAAGCTGCAAAACTACCATGTCACAAAGTAGTTGTATTGACTATTTTTTGCCCTACTCTGTTTCATCGGGTGGCATCCTTATCCTTACAGAGTCTTAAAATTTAGCTTACATAGCATGCAAATGGTAATCTATTTGTAGGCACACTAATACAAAGGTGAAGAAAACTCCAGATTATTAGAAATTCCAGTATCAAATATTATAATACTGCAAATACAAAGATAATGCTGGTAAAACCAGAAACAGTTGGTTTTTTCCCCCCCTGTATTGTTGTATTTTGACTCATGTATTGCAAATACAAAGATAATGCTGGTAAAACCAGAAACAGTTGTTTTTTTCCCCCCCGTATTGTTGTATTTTGACGCATGTAGGGGATTAGTAAAAAATAAAATTAACTGCTGTGACATTTATATCAAAATATTTGTGCAGCCAAAAAAGCCTGGAACATTTCTGCATGAACAAGCTGGCAAAGCATAGAGCATACTTTATGTGTCAGTGCAGCAAGTGTTCTAAGGTGTTACACAGTAACAGAACCCATTCACTTTAATCCTGAAAAGGGAAATGCATGGTTTTCCAGAGTTGCCCTATTCTTGCCTAAACCTGTTTATGGAATCATGAAACTATTTGGGTTTGAAGGGACCTTAAAGTTCATCTAGTTCCAACTAAAATAATCAGAAAATACCCCTTGGAATCACACAAATGGCTGATTTCTACAATACTATTGCAAATTACTGTTTTTTTAAATCTCCTTCCCAGTGTGTCAAAGCTGTACATACCTTAGCCTGTCTCTGTGCTGTCTTACCAAAAATGCAACCCTACAGAGAGGTAAAAAAGGGGAGTGGGGGAAGAGTCCCGAGCCAGTGCTGCACACACAAGCTGTAGCAATCTGGAAGCTTTGCTCTGTCTTTAAAAATGCTGGGCAGGAGCATTGCTATCAGCTTCTCTGGATCTGTGCAGTTCACATGTTCTGAGCTTTGGGCCAACAGCACTCACTGCTGTGCATCCTCCTCCCTCCGCCGCTTCTCTTTTCTGATGCCACATCCATTCCTCCTGAAGGAAGGGTCAGCCCTTCACAACAGGCTCTGTCAGGGCTCAGATGCACAGCTGAATCACTGCCACTTCAGCAGCTCTCAACTGAAAAGTCTTTTATTGAGGTTTAGGCAAAAACATTTACTGTGCCCACAGGCTCACAGGCAATATGTGCCCCACACAGGACTGCCCTGGGGTAGCTGCCTTGACCCGTACTTCAGTCTGAGCATGGGCAACTGTTGCTTTACTGAGTTTCATCATGCCAGTGATGTCTCTTGGTCCTGGGGCTCTTTCTAGAAGGGAACATCCCAAAAACAGGCTTGGGGTTGGTTTCCTCTCTGATGATTTGGACCACCTGTACCTTACATATTTTTTGTGGTGGTGAAGCACTCTCATTTGCAGATCAGATGGTGCAAAGCAGCATTTTCATCAGTGAGAATTACACTCAGTAACTTCCAAGCCAAAACACAGACCCAGTTCATCAGTGTTGTGAAAAGATTGCCTTTGCTGGGTCTTTACCACAGATGGGACATTAAGTTAATATTTTACTGTAACATTTTCTCCACTGCTTGAAGAGCATTCGAGCAATAAACACCTCAGATGAATAGTTATCAATTGATAGCTGATACACAACAGTCAGATCAGTCATCAGCAGGAGAATAATCCCCTGTGATTCCATAATTGGTGTTGGTTCAGTTCTTTAGCTTCACAATGCTTAACCTTTAACTACAATGCATAGTGCAAAACACTGCTCCTTGCAGTGATTATGAGCTATGCTTTCCACACTCCTTTGTGATATATGTTATTAAATCACAGCCGTTAACCTTTGTGATTAAATACAATGCAGAATAGAATACAATCTACCTGTGGCATCAGATTTGTGCCCAGTAAATATATCATACATCCCAAAGGCAGAAAATTTCATTTCTTAAAATATGACTGTGAATGCATTGAGGCGGGTGATTTTCTTCAACAGCGTTTCAGTGAAGGAGCATCACTTTTTTTATAGTTTCAGGTGAAGGACACTCACATTACTGGGGTGGTGATGATTACAGAGAGAAAAAAGTCACGTGGATTCAGGGAAAATCTGTTTCCTTTGTTTGATATGTTCCCCTGTAGCGAATGGCATATGTCACCCACTATAAAATGGGACAAGTTTTAAGTGTTAATGGTAACCTTGATTTTATCAAGCCTCTACAACTACAGGATTTGCCAAGAGTCACTTCAGTTGCTATTATTATTTTCATGGCTTCAAAGATACTCCTTAAAGAGAGAGAGAAAGAGCTTAGATATTCTACTGAAGTACTTCTGCTGCACTGTATCGCACAGGAGATGAAACCCCTATAATAGATCCTGCTGTCTACACTGTGTCTTAAGCCAGTAAAATATTGATGTGGGTATAAGCTTTTAGGTATGTGAATAACTAACTGAAATGTGTTAAATGCCTGTATGAGTGCTGTGCAGGCTCAGAACCTTCTCTGAAGTCAACCTTATGAAATAAAAGACATTCATTCTATAGATTATTTTTACAACTTCCTTCTCCCCCCTTCCACTTTCTCAAAGGGGAAGGTTTTGCACAGATTATTTTTGATCTCTTTGGATAGATATGAGATTTTGAGTTCCAAGCTGACCTGAGAATAGAGGTAATGAAAAAAAATATTGCTTGGGTCGACTCCAAGGGAATTTTGGTTTACTCTTCCAGCAAAACAAAAAAATAAATGCTCACGCGTAACATTTTCTTCTCTCCTGTCATTAATAAATATAGTATGGATTTAGGAATAAATAAATACTTGATTTATCAGAAAAACCTATCAACCTTATACCGTTTGATTTTTAATCTTTCTAAAAAGATCTTTCAACTTTCTTTTTCCTACTTAATAAATTAACACAAAGTACATTGACAAAAGGAATGGGATTTTTACCTAAGCACGTATTTTGCTTAAAGCTGTCGAAAATAATATGCTGATGTATGTAAATTCTTGTGTTTGGTCAGAACTGATCTAACAAAAATCTCCCAAATGTGTTAAATCTGCATTTTCTCTGTGGGGAAAAATAAATTTGAATCAAAACATCACACTCATTTTTCCCATGAAAAATTATTTCACTAGCTGATGCATGGTCTTTTGTTAGTGCTAAATAAGCAAGGAAGATGTGAATGTCACTTTATTGAGAGAGAGAGATTATTTGGGATATGACAATAAAGAAATTAAACCAGAAGTGACTATTGTTATGAGCAGTCATCCATTACACTGACATTTGTTGAAAAGCTGAAAGATGACAATAAACAGACTAAATATCAGGTTGCACAAGATATATTAACTTTTCTGATAAAGCAAATACAAATCTATCTCTATACCTATATTATCTTTGCTACTGAAAGGGGGAGAAAAATATTGCTATTTAACAAGAAGAATACATAAAGATTGCTTTCCTCTGCCAATACTGGGGAAGTTAATCTAAATTAGCTAAAAACAATATATGCTTGTCATTTGACCAGTGCTGGCAATAACAATGCCCCAGATTCAGTCACAAGTTAACACCAGAGGCACAATATATTTAGAGCCCAGAACTGCAACTGTCCGCGTTAATCTATTAAACCCAGGATGATTTTAGCTTTATAATAATAATATATAAAAAAAAAGTGAAACTAAAAATAACAAATGTAGCTGGCTTTGCCAGTTCCTTGCAGAAACATGTTTTCACCTAATTAAAAGTAGCTCTCCCACTAGCTCATAAATAACTCAGCTCTGGACACTTTTCCAATGACTACAGTGCAGCGCTACACACTTGTGATTATGTGCTGAAAGAATCACAAGATGTGAGGTGGTTGTGCTCATACTTTGATTCAGCAGGTAGGTGGCTGTGTGCCCCTGTCAGCACAGAAATGTGTATATCTACAACTCAGTAGTCACTCTGCAGCTATGTGGCATGGTGGCACCAAACTAATAGCATAAGGTGAGTTTTCCCTCCTGTGTGCATCCATGGATTACATAAAGCTAGAAGGAAAATAAGGAACAAGTTTGTTTCTCTTGCTCCTCAGTGGAGTTTGTGAAAGTAAGAAGTGTGTCTAGATCTAAGGCAAATATTGCAAAATAGCATTTTGAAATGAGAAAAAAAGAACAACCTTTGCAAAGAGAAAAATTAAGGTATTTTGGAAGTGGCAAACAGAAAAAAAGTGCTCATGTAGTGACAAAAATCCCAGAAAAACTGAAAGAGAAGCTAAATTTAAAAGGAAATGTAAGCAGTGCAAACCCATATGCAGATCAAAACCAGCCCAGAGTTGAGAACTTGGCTGTGACATATCCAAATCTAAGGATCTCTAGTGTATGGGAGCAGATTGAAAAGAGCAATCTCATGAGGAGAATGAGTCAGTTGCACTGTGAGGTAAAAAAAAAATCTCAAATCAAATACTGAGGATATCCTTCCTAGACAGAGCAAAAAACAGTCTTGAGAACCAAATAAATGTAACAGAAGTGAGAGGAAAGAAGGGAAAGATGGAGAAAGGGAAGGAAAGGGATGGGAACAGGATTGCAGAGGAACATAATGCATGCCTCCATATGGAGGAAAAGGGCTCTGGAAAACCCCTCTGGGTGTGGGAAAGCCCCTTCTGCTGGTGAATGCTGTGCCTACCCTGCTGCTGAAATGTCCCTGGAACAGATGGTACAGTGCAGGGCAGGAGACTGAGACGGAAAGTTCATGAGCAAAGTTTTACTTTAGATTTGACAATTTAATGCTGGTTCTGGACCTTTCTTTCCTAGAGTGTCTTCTACACCACACTGGCCTCAGTCAGAAACAGCTGGCTGAGGGCAGAGGGAAGCTTTCAGCAATGGCACTTTCTTGCCTGTGTTCTTGTACAGAATTTGGGAAAGGCTTTGGAGGTAACCAGGATGCTGTGGGTGGATTGTCCTGCATTTGAGAACTCAGGGATCAAACCTCAATAAAGAAAAAGCCTCCTGGGGATCACTGTGAGGACAAATTCAAAGCCATTTCGTCTGCCTATGGAAATGAAGGAATGGAAAGCAGAATACAGTAGTCCTAATAGAAGACATGCAAAAGAGAATGAAAAACAGACACCATGAAAAATACGGCAGGGAAAGTAACTAAATTAAATCAGGGAAAAAGTGGAAGAAAGGACTGGCACCACAAAAAGCACAGGGGTTGTGCCTCATCTCTTCCTTTTCCACTCTCACCAACTCACTAATGGAGCACATTCTGATTCCTTTCTTCTTCACTGTTTCTGACATAATAATGCCACAGACTTACTCAATCCTTCATGCATAAAGCTAAGCCCAGCCACATGAATCATTCACTAGACCCATTCACCCTTCTGTGGCAAGGTCTTCCTTTTCCACCCTCACCAAGTCACTAATGGAGCACATTCTGATTCCTTTCTTTTTCACTGTTTCTGACACAATAATGCCACAGACTTACTCTACCCTTCATGCATAAAACTAAGCCCAGCCACATGAATCATTCACTATATGGAAAAACCAGCTTACATGTTTGAAGTTCCTAAATGGCACAAACTGGACAATGTCTCGAAGCACAGGCTCGCCCTTGGGAGACCTCAGGATGCCGTCATCACCGTCCAGCATCTGCATGTCACTGAAGTCAGCGTTGCCCACCCCGACGATGATGACTGACATGGGGAGGTGGGAGGCGTGGACAATGGCCTCTCTGGTGTCAGCCATGTCTGTGATGACCCCGTCCGTCAGGATCAGCAGGATGAAGTATTGCTGGAGTTGTTGGACAGGAAGGGAAAAAATTATGTTAATAGTTAATGGTCCAAAGCTGCTTAACCTTTTAAGTTAAAAAGTATAAAAGTGTTTCTGGTATCTCACTCATGGACCTTTTTAAAGAGAAAAGAGCCTTTATATTGACTATATAGAATTTTCCATTCCAAGCTCCTCAGCTATTAATTTCTCCTCTGCAGAGTAATGGGGTCTCTGAGGAGAGCAAGGCAGGAATATATCTATCTTCATACAGAGCCTCAAAGAGAGGCTCATTCTCATTCTTCAGAGGAGAGCAAGCAATTTGGTGAGCTTGTAATTTCTCTCCCAAATCTCCAAAGCCCACTGAACTGGGATCATGTGCTATGACATATCTTCACTTGGTAATGGTGAAGAGTGGCCCTTACTTGGATCCTTTATTAATTGTTGGGCAGCTGGAGTAATTTATAAGAAATGTATAGTGCATTAATAGGAAAAATGAACAAATCATAGGATTTGGTCACTCTGCATGAGCAATACCAACACACTAAACATCAATAATATTTATGTGCATACAGTGGTATAAACTCAAAGTGTTCCAATCATCTTGTCCTGCCACAAATAAAACAAAACATGCAGGGAGAAAACTTCATCTTGAACATTCATACTATAAATTGTTTTTCAGATAGAAAGGGGAAAGATTAGGTATAGAATGAAGGAACTTATTCAGTAAGGCATATTAGATCAGGAGCAGCACTGGGAATAGAGTGAGCCACCTCAGGATTAGGTGGGTATGGAAATTCAAACATAGCAATTCCCCATTTTAGGACTGGGACCCTAAATACTATCAAGGTTCTGGAAACAACAGTGGAATCACAGAATCACAGAATGGTCTGGATTGGAAGGGATCTTAAAGATCATCTAGGCTGAACAGATGATGAAGCAGGGACAAGTTCCACTAGACCAGATTGCTCAGAGCTCCATCCAACCTGTCCTTGAACATTTCCAGGGATGGGGTAACCTTAGCTTTTCCAGGCAACCTGTTCCAGTGTCTCACCATTCTCACAGTAAAGAGTTTTTTTCTAATATCTAATCTAAAGTTGTCCTCTTTCAGTTTGAAGCCATTACCCTTTGTTCTGTCACTATATGCTCTTGTAAATATCAGTCACAAGCCCAGATTCATGAACAAAAATATTTGATAACTGCAGTCCTAATAGGACTTAAAAAAGGCCCAGCACATGAAGAAAGCTTAGAGAAAGCTCTAGGCCAGGTGATCATGCACATGCCAGTGCACAGCTCTATTCTGTTCTGTACTTGGGCACTTTTTGTGCTGCAGTAGACAGTGTCTCTCTGACATCCTTTACTCCTTTACACCACTGCTCTTGTAAATGGATCAGACCTACTCGTTTACATATTCCCTCCATTTCTCTTGTTCTCCCTTTCTCCCATTCTGTCTTCAAGGCAGGATCAAAATAAACTTAATGCATCTCAAGGGTGTACATTTAAAACATGAGCTATATGTAAGTCTTTTAGCCCAAGAAATCTGTCCTGGGGTTTTTATCAGGTGCAGGCTAACAGATTTGTGTTCCAATTTCTAAAAGGAACAAATTACTTCATCAGTAATAACAAACTGAAAACTGTATCCTTACCATTTTCAAATGAATAGTTGGAAAAGTTCCCTAGGTGAACAGAAATATTTTAGTACAGCCTGTGCAGGAGACATGAAATTGGATAGTCTGAACTGGGAATCATTTGAACTCATCTCATGGTACAACCAAGACTTTTAGGGCTTCAATGCTCAATTTTTGTAACGTTAGTAGTGCCATTTCTATTTCCACAGTGAAGAACTGGGTGTGCTACAGTGAAACAGCCCTAAAAGCAGGAAATAGATCAGTGGGGAAAGAGTTTAAAGCTATGACAATCAAAGCTAGAAAGACTGGATACACTGTTCCAGCTGACACAGGTTTAATCTGCCTTCTGTGAAGGCAGTTAATAAGAACTGTGAAGGTGCAATCTGCATTAAAAGGCCTTGATGGCCTACAAGAGACCCATCATAAGACAAGGAAAAAAGGCAAACACAGGGGTTTTTTCCCCCCTTACCGAGGCCTCCTTGGTGTTGGTCTCCTCTGATGCAGATTTTGCCACTTTCTGGATGATGGGAGCAATGTTTGTTGGTCCATAGAGCTGCAGCTTGGGAAGGCAACTCTGATAAGCTTCCACAACACCTTGTATTCCTGGCATGAAAAACCAAAAAAAGAAAAAGAAATGTGGAGCATATTGCCAATATCAGGCTTGTTCAAAATGTAAATGAAAGGTGGGTTCTTAATGAACAAATTAAAAATACTACATGATAAGCAAGGACTAGAATCTTAAGATACTTTCCAGGAATCTGTCTCTAGCTGCCTTAAATCTAGTTTGTAATATATAATTATTACACCATGCTTCTCCTTTCCAGCAGCTTTTAATGTCTATTTTTCACGTATGAGCTTGCAATGCCACAGCTTCCATTCTTCTCAGTTTAAGATACGATAGCTTCCTGATCAACAACTAAGATTCATGATGAAAGTCTAAACACACATTAAGAAACATTTCAACAATTCTTTCTCCTCTTCAGATAAATATTTTTGTTTATTGTGGCTGTTGCCAACAAATTTGTCCTTTGTACTTATGCCTTAAAGCTGTTAAGGAATTCAAAACATCTTTTCACTCTCCTGTGGTAAGAAAATAATTTTTCAGGGTTAATTTGCATAATCACTCATAGGTTGAATTTGACTATGACCAAAAGCTGTGAAACCTTGAAAGAAACAGCAGGATGCTTTGCAGCCTACAGAAAAATGAGCTTCAGCTGAGAAATTTTGATGGAGGACTAGCTATTTTTGGCTTTTTCATTTCAGGATATATACTCAGACCAGGGAGCAAAGACTTCTTTGCTGACACACTTGACAGATCACAGAATGGAAATTGGTATTTTCAATCATTGAGAAGAAGGATTTTTTGAAGTGATGCACATTAGCCTCCCCATTCAGAACTCCCAGCTTACCAGACCTAAAGGATTAGAGGTCTAATGTTGGAAAGAAAGTGATAGACTGAAAAGCTTTGCAAAGGATGCTGAAGAATGAAATGGCTTTGGTAATATCCTAAACCAGTTTCAGTTTGCAGGGAAACTCGCTCACTCATGAGATTTTTTACCCAACCCTATTTACAGGATAGATGGGTGCAGAGTTTTTGCTAACAAATGACAAGGAGTTGTAATTGTTTTATAATGACACACATACACTCCTATGAAAAAGTGGTGGAGAACACAGTTTTCTCTCTTTAGAGAAGCTACAGATATATTTTTCCATTGCAGTGCTAACAAACAAAAGTACTTGCTCCAATTATAGCTGCATTGGCTGAAATGTAAAGTAGTGTTACAAAATGTCCCTTGGTAATTCCAATGACTAAATTACATATTGCAAAACTGACCTTTTGGTAACTCCCAATTTTAAACTTGCTAAGGATTTCATTACATATACTTAATGGTGTTGTATGAAGGCCTCATAAATCTTCCCTAAGATGATGACAAGATACACCATACTTTTCTTCTTATGCAGTAAAATAATGTAAGATAAACTTTACTCCCTGCATTCCACAGAGATTTAGTGTTGTTCACGTCAGAAAGTTGCTCTCATCTTAGAAAGAGACACATTCTAGAAACATAATTTCTTATTTGATTTCTCAGATTAATATATTTTAGAAATATCTACTGTCTATCCAATCCCAACTCAACAGGATATGCGAGGATTACTTTGTAGCTTGATGTTCTTGTACTCCTTTATCTTAGGCATGTGTGCATTTTTTTGCAGTTCAACTCTTTACATTTTTATTTGGAATCCACTTTCAGCATCTCCAATGAAATACAGTGTATGCATACATATATGGGTTTAAGACAGATGTGGAGAAACATTCATTCAGATTAGAGGTTTTTGCCTACTTTCTTCCTCAGATAATAAACTAAGTATTAATTTTAAGACTATAAAAATAATATACTACAAATATACAAAATATAATACTATAAATACTAAAATTTTCAAGAAGGGAAATAGTAACAGGTGAGGATATCTGTATTTTATGAATTCCAGTTCTCTGCATCTCAATATCTTGTCTGTCCCTCAATATCTTGTATGTAGAGTGATGCTTCACACTACCTTGTGCCAGGAAAAGCTCTACTTCCATAGAGAAAAGGATTTCATTCCTCAAAGGAAAAATAAACACATACTTTTTTATATCACATCCAACCGCTGTTTCTTTGTTTAAAACAAGATATTTTTAAGCAATTTTATTTTATTTTCTGGCAAGAATGCTAGATATTACAAAGTAAAATAGTGCAATCACTAAGCACTTTATCTCCTCCTCACTCTTGCATCCTTTCTCCACGACTTGTTGATGTTAGTGTTCCCTGTGACACCTAATACAGTGAGAGCATCTAGAAAACATCACAGAACTAACAAGCACCCATGACAGGCAGATGAACAAGCTGTAGCAGATGATTAAACAACACATTTTCTGGTTTGTCTCCTCTTCTTGCTTTCACCCAGATTGACATTATTTAAAAAGGTATCCTTTTAGATAAATAAGTGCTTTTAATATCTTGCAGATACAGGTGCAACTGCTGCAAAATTTCTTTCCTGGCATTCTTTGTTGCAACATTTTTTTTTTTGTTTTCTTAGGCCTAGAACTCCTTTCAGGCAATGGGCTAACTTATCAGATAACTAAGTCTTATGCAAAGATACAAATAAAGTTTAAATCACTAAGTGATATAAGCTAAGACTCATAGAGCAGCTCCTTCCTGTTTTTTTACCCCTGTTTTTTTTTACCCCCTTTCATTGTTGTATTTGGTTTTGCACACAGACTGTGGTTTGGATAGTAAATCCCTTGCTTACAGAGGGTTTGTCTGTCCAAACCCTGCTGCTGGCACCACCTAGATCTGGCAACCTTTTCAATCAATAAAAATCATTATATAACAATGCCAGTGTGATAAAAGAATTAGCCTTGAACTCAAAAGAAGCAGCAAGGGGGGCAGGGATAAAAATAAGTGTTCTTTGCATGGACTGTTGGAGCATTTCCCTGTAGTTTACAAAGGGTCACAAGTATCCTGGAGTTAGATTGAGAAACAAGCTCTTTTTGAACACTACACACATAGATATGTTATCACTTAATGCTGACCACTGTTAACTGTTTTAATGACACATTATTAAATACGACGGTCCAGATTAAATTCTGAGGTCTCTTTTGCTTCCTCACTCCATCCCTGCACTGAAGTCTCAACATCAAGCTGGCTTACAAGCTTACAGGCACTTCTAGATGCATACATGTAACTTCTGCTCCTTTCAACTCCTTAAAAGCAGTGTAAAAAGCTGTGTGAGCACATCAGGCAGCTGTAGGACTTATGCCCAGTTGCATTTCAAGCACATGACCTGCAAAGGCTGGGGCAATCCAACAATTCAAGTGCAACAACAAAGCAGGAATGCCCACTGAACCAAAACTGGTCTTGCATTTAAGATGCATAAACTCTGAATTCTTTTAATGTCTCTTTCCCTTGAATTGCTTGTCCTCTCTTCTTTTCCTCACTTCATTTCTCTGCATCTTAGTTCTCATCCTGAACATGTTTGCTGCCCATGCCCAAAAGAAAGCCACTAATAAGCCTGAGAAGGGCTAAAAGGAGCAGCTAGAAAATTTGAACAGGAGGACCATTTTGAAATATCCAGTTCAGTATTTGGATGGAAGCAGAAGGATAAGGGAGAATAACAATCTGTGGATTTTAAGACAGCAATGATCACTTGAGCAAGACTCTTAACTGTTACTGGGTTTAGAGGTAATTTTCCTGTTATTGTCTTTTACAAAATATGTGAATTGTGGCAGGAGATTTAAAAAAGACAGCATCAGTCACTGCAGATCTCATTTGCAAATACAAGACATAAAGCAACATCTGCTACATAAATCTGGCCTCTGATTACCAAGGATTAATGACTGTTGGTAGAACACAGCAATATCTTACACTGTTGCCTCCTGCTGCATTTGCTCTCAGGAAAATAGGTTTCTTTCTACCACAATAGTCATCAGCTGCTTCCCTGCCCTTGACTTGCAACAGGCTATAGTTCTGGTCAAAGAACTGGCTCTAAATTGAGGAAATTTTTGATCACAGAGGTTCACAGCCTGCTTTTTCATATCCTTCTTTGCAGCACAACATATGATGCTGAGGTAGCTGAAGATTTTAAATTAGTCTTGTTCTCAGAAATGCAAGTGATTCCAGGAAGTCCAAGTGCTGAATGTCCACCTACTATTCAGGAAATTATTGTATGACACTTTCCAAGATTTCTAAAGTTAAGATCAATGGTTTGGTGCCTGTCAGGTCCCCAGATCCTAGCTGCCCTCTTTAATAAAACCACTTGAATAATACTCAGGTGATGCAATAGGTGATGCACACAGCAAAACTATGGCAGTCTGTCCTTCTGTGAGCATTACCTGCACATTCTGGGTTGTCTTCATTGAAATTGATTGCAAAGTCATGAGAGACCTGCAGATAAAAGGAAAGAAAAGAAGACTGTTGTCAGAAAATTATTCCAAGAAGACTTGTGGTTAAACACTCTTGACATTTTTTCTGTGGTAAACTGGAGACCTTTCAAGCTTTCAGCCATTAAGTGTGAAATACAGTCCCAGCTGGAGCTCCCTGCAGAACCAAAGTAGCAAAACTGGAATCAAACTTGTCAATAACAACAGCAACAAAACAAAACAAGGCACAAAGAAAACCCACCCAAATACATTTAAAAGTCATATAAACATGGTGTCAGGGTTGGGCTATCAATGCTGGGCACAGCATTGCTGAGGCCATTTAAATGCCAGCTCTCCCTAGCTCAGCATCTCAGACTGCAGGAGAAAGCAAGCAGGTTGTGATACAGCAGTGACTGCAGAAACTCAGCTCACTTATGCATCCTGACCTCACTGTGTGAACAGCTCCTCATCTAAGGCCAAGGAGTACTGGGAAAGTAATTCTACAGAGAAATCAAAGTTCCACTGTGCAATATTAGTGCAAAAAGTGTAAGGAGTCTAAGTTGGTTAAAATGTGAAGAGTATTCTGGGGGGTATTAAATAAAAAAAAATCCTGAAGACTCTTGGTTTTACTTGCATGTGGTGAATATTTCAATCTCTCTATCTCTCTTTCTGTTTCTCAATCTGTCTATCATTAAATCCTGCAGAGCTGTTTTTTAAAAGAACTCACCGTGAATACAACAAAGTAGCTGATTTTCTAACAAAACATAGTATCTTGTCATTGGTGCCCTGGGAAAATAATACAAGACTTTTGTATGCTTAAATAATGCTAGGCACTGTAAATCTCCAGTTCCAGAATTCTTTAAGGTTGATTCTTGCCTGCATTTTTCTTTTTCATATTCCTTTTTACTTCTTTCTTTGATCATTGAAAAGTCTTGATTCTTTTAATATCTTTGGGTCTGAAGCCCAGCCTCTTAATTCTGTTTGCCTTAATTTTTCTTGAGTGAAAAACCTCAGATTTTGTCTCACAATGCATAATGTGTAATATACATATATGTTTTATTATATATATACCTACATGTATATGCATATGTGTGTGTGTGTATCTATATATATATATTTGACTTGCAAAAAGTGGCTGAGAGTTTAGCAGGTAATTTGCATAATTTAAAGCTGAATTTAGGTGTATCATCCCAGATTTAAGAAGGCATTTATATAACTGCAATTATACACATTTAAAGCTTTATAGATCTCTGTAGAGTCTTCAAAAGTGCCTACAGTCCCAGTGATATGGAAGCAACCTCTAGTACAATGGAACCAGGATTATTTTCAGGAAGAGATTTATTTTCTGGATGTTGCTGTTTGATTTGCTAATTTAGATGTCTCCATAGCAGGGTATGGAAATTAATCTATGATTAAGGGACCCATAGATCAAATATGTGACTGCAGAGAAGCTTCTGTGAAAGTGAAGTGGTGTAAGTTGGTTAATTACTGCCAAAGAGAGTTCTTCATAGAGAAATGGAATTTCCCCATCATATTTTAGTCTTGCTTACCATAATGATGCCTGCCATTCTTAAGATGTTAAATAAAGCAGTACTTCTACCATGATGGGAAAGGACTGAAGCAAAACCTCATTAAGAAGTCTGCAGTGGCCTCAGCCCAGCCAGGCATTCAGCATGCCTACATCAAGCATCAGTCTTACAGACTGTTTTACATGGTCCGTTCAGTCTATCCTACTTGGCCATGGAAGATAATGCAGGAAGTCACTATTTATGTTCCTGACTGAGCAGCACAGAAGATCAGGGCTGCCAGATACACTTCAGAGGTGCTCCAGAGCCCTTCTGCCTGGCTGCTCTGGATGTCTCTCAGTGCACTTTGCCCAGCTGGTATCTGCCAGTCTCATGACCAGCTGCAGGCCAAAGATAATTGCATCTGTCAAGAACTGTTATGGGAGTTTTCTCATTGATATTTTTTGTTGTTGTTCATTAGCCTTTCTCCTTCCTTTAGGGTTTCTGTATTTTGCATTAACTGTATTAGAAAAGCAAGGATGGCCATGCATGTTTATGTATTGCAGATTGATTCTTCCAACACTGTGCCTCTTCAGTGATTTTATTTCTTTATTCCAAATGCATTTGAAATTATACCTAAAGGAAAATACAAGTCTTTTCAAAAGCTATGAATACAGTATTTCAATTTCACAGGCAAGCATGGTTTGGTTGCTTTTGTTGCCATACCTCTTATCACATAATGCAAACAATTTATCTGGTTCAGAGCTATGGCACCCAGGCTATTATTTAACAGACAACAGTTCAGGCCAATAAGGAAAGCCCAAGTCTAGTCAGTGTGCACAATGATCCAAAAAAATAATACTGTCTGAGCATCAGCTGCTATCCTCCTAAAGCAAATGGCCCTCGTACATTGTCATCCTGATTCACAGAGCAGGGATAAATGTACCCTGAAGGCAGCACAGGAAACGTCATGAATGTGCAGAAGCATTGGCTTGTTTCCTATGGTCTTTGAATAATATATCACAATTTAAACAAGATTTAAGTATAATGTGAAGGAGAGAAATTCTTTGAGCAGCTCAGTGATGGTTCACAAACAGGAAATCACCACTCAAGGCAAGGCAACGGCTGATATGTTTCACACAGAGCTTCTCCAAATTCTCAGAACACATCCCCCACTCTGTTAAGCAAAGCCAAGTGTGCTTCGACCTTTGCTGTCTTCCCTGTGGTGGCCAGAACTCAAGAGTGTCCAAACCAGCAGAGACTTCAGACTTATACCATGTACTGAAGGCCTCACTAAACTTGGCTGCTACCTGGTAGGACTCCATGTAAAGCTTATCCATGTCAAAAGGTGGTTTGGATCAGATATTCAATGCTTTTGCTTTCTCAACTGTGCAAGGTGATGAGTTTCCCTCCTTTTTTTCTTTTTTCTTTCTTCTTTTTCTTTTTCTAATTAAACATGCAAGGGCTTTATGACTGAAGGGCAAAGCATGCTGATGACAGAGAACCAACAGCTGGTATACTCAATGGCATCTTTCTGATATTGAGCAACACAGCCCTTGAATGACACTCCCAGAACTGATAAACTAATGACAAAATGAGGCAAAAGTTCGACCACCTAAGATGCTGAAGACTGAGAAACCCTCAGTGGAAATAGGAAGACACTGGGCTGTTCAGAAGCAGGCATGTTTATATAATTTACCAGGATGGTTTGTATTGTGGATTGATCTAACAGTCAGGAAATCCTGGAATTTGTCAAGTCACACAAATACAGAATGGCTGCTTCACATCAGTACCTGGCACAGAGAACTTTACCAAGAACTGCGGAGCACGGTCTGTGGTGGAAGTCAACCTCACATTAAGGAATGTCCTCACAAAACCTTGAGTGTTTTGTGATTGGACTAAGTTTTTGTAACCCTGGACTAAGTTTCAAATATGAAGCTGAGCCTCTGCTCAGCCCTCCTCTCTTAACATCAACCCATAAAAGAGAAGGAGAGAGAAATGCTGGCATGCTGAGGTGATTACATGGGATCAGCCTGGCGTTACTTGGGTGCTGCACAGAACTGCACTCAAAGCCTGCAGCTAAAGACATTCACTTGCACTTGTATGAATCTTTTACCTCTGCAGGGTTCCAGATACATTCTTTAGCAGATACCATCATGGATATGGCATTATTAAACTACAGGAACTTCCCACCCCAGGAACCTACTATTTCACAGGTAATTCCTTCAAGGTTTTTAACAAGCAAATTAACTAGATCTATCATACATTATGATATAGATTACAGTGACAGCATTTCTGAGGATATGACAATTAAATAAACATTACAGAACAGTTTTGCTAAGATAGGTTATAGAAATGTTTTTTACCACTGTACAATACCTCCTCCACTATCTGTACATTTACAGTGACAAACCCATACAGTTTTCCATCAATGTGATGGCACCCATGAGACTCTTGGAAGAATCATAGTGATACTTTCACATGCTTATGGCCACTTTTGTAGAAAAAATGACATTGATTTAACACAGCAGGTAACTTATTTCCCTCATATTGGGATGCGATGAAATTCATCCTCATAGCATGGCCCTTGCTAAAATTGTTTCTAATTTAGGCTGAAAGGAAAATTTCCTAGTTGATTAGAATTTTTGAGATTTCTTAAAAAATATTCTATGAATTCAGACAGAAACCTCAAAGGACAAACAAAAATCCTACCTTGAAATCTGGAAAATAATAAATCCCCCAAGATTGATAAAGCAAATTGCTGGAAAGTTTTTGAACTGTGCAAAGGCATTTTATTTTAGTTTCATTGAAACTTGTTATTCTAGTTTGGCCTATACATTTTTTAAACCCCTTTAACTGAATTTCCATTTTTTTGAAAAAGAAGCTATGTTTTTTATTTTCAAATTATGAATATGGATGCCTGAATTCTGAAAATTAATAACCCTTTTTTCCCCCTCTCTAAATTGTTGAATTCATTGAAATTAACCTTCATGTCCCAAACAGCTCCAGCTTTTCTCTATGGTGATGGTACTAGAAGTATTTGACAAACAATCTGACAAATTCAGATTTTTAGGAATGCTTTCTTAATAATTTAAATAGAAATTGTCAAAAATCCATGAACAATAGATTCATACAAGTGTAAATGCCAAAATGCACTATGTTGGACACTTTTCTGTGAAAAAATTGAACACTATTAAGCTACTGTCATTCAGAAAACTAAATATGAAATGCCTGCATATTTTACAAAAGCTTAAGACACTAATGAATTTCAAGTACTTTTGGTCAAAAGCTATTATTTTCAGAATGCTCATTAATCAAATAGCTTGGGAGCTGGAAAGCTTGTGTTTCTTGCTAAGATACATTGTGCATATTTCTGCTTGGCAAAGCTGGGCCATTTATTTCCCTTTATACTTCATTTTTGTACATGGTGCCCAAGTTTCCATGTCTAAATCCAACTTGCATGGATAAGAAGACTAATTCTGTTTTGTCCCTTGGTCTGCTACAAATACTTTTTTTTTTTTTTGTCAGATTTGCATATATTTTAGGCATCAATCTCCTGAAAAGTGCAGGAATCATAAAAACCACAGCACTTCTCAAATCTCTCACCTGTCCAACAAACCAGTTCAGGTTAGGGCTGTAAAGATGCTGCCCTGTATCTGTAACTACAGTGAGTTTGTCTCCAGTACACATTCACAGCAAAAGCAGGGAATGAAGCTTTCAATGAAAATACAGAAATAACCAGGACTCTCTTAAAACAAACTGCAAGTTGTTTAGTACCTATTGGGTGTCAGCTGCAATTCTCCTTTAGGAAACAGGCTTTCATTAATGGCAGTCCACCTGTCATGGGGCTGACACTATTCGAACTTGCTTTTCATTTTAACAATAAGTTTTGTGCTGCTGTGTGGTTTTTCATCTCCTTTGAGTCCTGCCTGCTAAGTGTGTGTGGTTTGCTTTCTTTCCTCCTCTTCACTGTGACCTTTCACAGCCATGTCTTAGTCCATATTATCTACCACCTCTTCACTTTACATCAGACTTCTCAGATGCTTCCTTTCATTGCAAAAAAAAACAAACCCAAAATCACAAGAAAAAAAATTCTAGAAGTTTTTTATGATAGAAACTCACAAGGGAAATATTTCTCTCAGATGTTTACTTAGATCAAGGAACGGGATGATGTATTTGTCAGGTCTTGGTGGAAGAAGCTCATATTGTTGAATATTAGATGAAAGATCTCTAGACTGATGAAGAATGATGTATATGGCATATCTTGCTTCCTTCACTTCCACAGATTCCTTATGCCACTAAGAAACTGCTGGTTTTCTACTAACAGCTGAAGTGTGTCATTTGGAGATGAACTGAGGGAAAATAAAGTCAACACAACACAGCAGTGTGCTCTTGAAATAGAAATTCTGTAGAAAACATATATAAAATCAAGATTTAAAGGTGTAGAACATCAAGAGATTTGTGAAGAGCCTGAAGAGACAGAAACTGACATTGCTGAGGAGGAAGCTATGTTATTTAGGTTGTATGGGAGCTCCATGGTTACTTAGGAACCTTTGGCAGTGGGAGTGATTTCTTCCATAGCCCTATTTCAATTTGTTGTCTACTGAAAGAAGTAAAAGACCAGATGCTGGAGGGCAGAGATCAATATGCTATGAGCAGGTTAGATCACTTCATTAGGACTGAAGTCCTGGAAACAGACACTCTAAATTGATGAGAAGCTGATTTATCCAGATGATGGAGTCAGAACTTCGAAGTTCTCATAATGATTCAGACTAAATTTGAAGATGTAAAATTGTTACACTAGTGGCACTGCTCTCCTTTAGTAAAACAAATGTATGGTATGTATGACTTGTAGTACCTGTAACTGAAAACATGAAAAGGCTGTTTGAATAGCAAGAGATCTCCACTGTTGCCGTGGTGTCTAGCATGTGTCTGTATTTTTGCAGCAGGAAATAAGAAGTTAAGGAAGAAACTTGGGAGCACTTTTTCTACAGTCTCTGTTACTTTAAATTTTATCTGTTTCTTCTCTATTTCCTATGCATCTTTGCTATGTTCCACATCAAAAACTAATAATTTTTGGCTTTGAATTAACTTTATACCAGTGTAGACTAAATTACTGAAGGATTTTCAGGTTTATTGGTCTTAATAATGCATCATGATGAAGGTGACTCTTCACTCTTGAAAGACATATCTTTCAATTCAGAAGTGCAGTCAAAGCCAAAAGTATTGATATAGTTTATTTTAAGAAGGCAGATACTTTTATGGACTGTGTAGAGTATCACAGGGAGGGACTGAAGTACAGCTCAGATGACTTTAACTCTTCAGTGCAGTTCCAGCTGGATGTGCCCATGGCAGACACCAAGCTGATTATTTGTCCCCATCTGTGGCACAGAAGAGTTAGTCCCCTGCAATGTGGTTCTTGTCTTCTTCAAAGTTTTATTATGTTTGTGAGCTGATGTCATGTCATTTTGTCTTTGCCACTTTCTCTCACAAGTTTCCATAGCAGAGATTAAAGATGTTGTTCTGGCCTTCACCTGCATTTCCATTTACTTTGGGATTTGTTTTATTCAGTCACACATATATAATCCACAGGCAAGCAGCCTTACCTTCTGAAGTTTACTCTTACTTTTCCTGAACTTTGCAAAATCTGAAGGTTCTGAGTCACATTAATTTTCTTGCTTTGAGAAGTTAGCAACAGACAGACTGTTCAGGAGAGCTCATGCTACAGGCAGGATAAGACTCTTCATTCGTGCATGGACTACTAAGTTCAATGCAAATCTCTGGGTTTCTTAAGGGCATTTGTGAGGAAATTATTCCAACACTAATTGTGCCAAAGTAGAAAATCAATTGGTGTTGGTGATTGTAGGAACAATTGGTTACACAGACCCCTGAAGTTACTTTCTGGCAAGACATCTGTTTTCCAGCTAGCACCTGAAATGTGGTCTCACAATCAGGTGAGAAGGATGATAGTGGAGTCTAACAAAACTGGTACGTTGCCAATAGGCTCATGTGACCTGAAGCATCAGTGCTACCAGCTCATTATTTTGGCTAAGAAGAGCAGCTTTGTGCTGGGATCTTTATCTGTCACCAGGAAACAACTGAAAAGACTTCAGCTGACACAGTAATACCTTCCTTCAAGCAGTCCTTAGATAAGGATGGCTCTCTATGACTGGAAAAGTTTTAAGTTTTCCCCCACGCACCAGAGGTCACCTCACAGATGGTGGAACAACCAGGCCCTGACACCCCACCTTAAATAACAGTGACGGTTGTCAGCTGCTGCATTTGGACAAACATACAACATAGCACAGATGTTCTGAGCTCATAATACCACATTAAAATGTATATCAAAGCTCTGGAAGACATCTCTGACTTTGGAAAGCACTAACACTGATATTACCCTTGAGGAACAAAGCAAGGCAAAACACCTTGCCAGGCACAGACAAGCTGAGAAAGCAATGTTGTTAAAACATATATTACTTACCTTAGACATCTGTTTGCACAACATGTATCAAATTTGCTGTACATCACTGCTGTTAGTCTTCTGCAGGTATCAAACCTACAAGCCATGAGGAACACACTGGTGCATTTTTTTTCTTCTGCTGGTTGATGCTTTACAAGGCTGAATGCACACAATCCCTCTCAGAAATTCTTACCTGGCTTGTGTTCACCTCCCTACCTCAGCCACAGCCCAGAGACACAACCCAGAGCAGGGCACACAGAGACACTGGATGAAGTCTGCATGATTAGATCCTAATGCTTCTCCTTTTCAGACAGTATCTGAGTTGCAGAGTGCCCACCTAGATTTTGGTTACTTATCTATGCAAAACTACTCTTCTGCCCACACAACCTCTGTGAAACAAAGAATTTGAATTTCTACTTATTTCTTCTTGGGCCTTTCTCCTCGGTTGGATGCTCCTTCTTTTACTTCACTGTCTTCACTCCAAGCCTACCAGATGGCATATTTATGCTCACAATTGCAGCATCACTGCAGATCACTCTCTTGTTTTGTTTTATTTTGTTTATAAATACGACTTCTCTCTAGCATGGCTACATGCTCTTGTATTTTTGCCCACACAACCTCTGTGAAACAAAGAATTTGAATTTCTGCTTATTTCTTCTTGGGCCTTTCTCCTCGGTTGGATGCTCCTTCTTTTACTTCACTGTCTTCACAAGCCTACCAGATGGCATATTTATGCTCACAATTGCAGCATCACTGCAGATCACTCTCTTGTTTTGTTTTGTTTTATTTTGTTTATAAATACCACTTCCCTCTAGCATGGCTACATGCTCTTGTATTTCTCTTCCTGGTATTGACTGTGTCCACCATGACACAGAATTTTGCCAAATTCCTCTCAAGTCTTTATTTTCAGGAGGATGTTTGGCAAGGGATGCTCAAAACGTCATTTCTTCTCTTACCATCCACTAACAAAGCTTTGCCAATACCATAAAATATTTTGGGTGTCATCAAACAATTATTTTAAGTTCATCCATGTCTCATTTCTGGTTTCAGTGAGGTATCACTAGATGAGAAAGCCAGATGGAAGAAAACAAAGCAAAGGAGTTGTTCCTGTTTGCCACTGCCTTGCCTTTCACAATTTCTCCTTTATTTTGTATCTCATAACTCAGGGAAATGATAAAATTACACTTAGGCACCTACTTTGTATTCTGGGGGTATTCTTGCTCCAAATCCAAAGGCTGGGAACATTTTGTCACTGGAAAAGAATGAAAAAAATATAAGAATACCCATAGAGAAATATTGTTACAATAAACATTCCTCTGTATGCATTCATGAGAAATGCAAAGCCTAACGACAGCACAGAAGTGGCTTTTAAGTCAAGTGATAGCAGAGTGGAAGGATACTGGATTGGAGAAGTAGGGTTGTGTGCTGAACAGATTAGGGGGAGTGTGTTATGGAAGATTTTTCAGGTGAGCTCCTAGTATTTTTGGGCAGTTAAAATAACTTGGAGAATTCTGAGGGATCAGGATGTCTTGTACTTCCCCCACAAATGTAACAACAGGTCTTTATTACCCACTCTTTTGCATTGCCTGGCTGAAACAAGAGAGTTTGCTGACTGAACAGCCTGCAACAACATTTATTTCATATAAATAGGGATGTGCTCCCCCAGCTCAGAAAATGAGTCTAGTGAAAATATGACTCAGATTAAAAGTGTTTACAAATTTGGGTTCTTACTGTTGTCCAGTTGCTCAAAAGGGACTTCCTAAAATATCTGAAAGGGGCAATTTCATGGTCCCAAACCTGCAGGTTCTGTAAAGCTTTCCACCTGCATCTTTAGTAGCTCCTCTAAAATATCATATTATTTTAAATAGGCATAGATTGACTGATAACCTGCCAAAATGCCTTGGCATGGTCAGTTTGCTTTCAGACGCTACAGTGAGGTTATTTTACCCCAGTTAGACATGGAAGAGGAAAAAAATACCTGATTCAGAGAACCTGGAAACTTCAAGGCTGTTAATACCCTTTCAGAAATGCAATAATGTCTCACACAGCCCACATGCTGTCAAGCTGCCTCTTCCCAGATGGCAAAGTGGAAAAACAACAAGCTGCAAGGAATGTCTTGTCCCTGAGTCAGCAAAGCACTTGATCATACACTTGAGGTTAACAATTCACTCAAACATACACTTAATTCCAGACATATCCTGAAGTCTCACTGATGTCACTGAACTGTACTCCAGTCCGCTGATGAATCAGATTAAGTTTACCCTAGTCTACTTAGAGGGTTTCACAACCCTTGGAAGAGTTGAGTTCCAACTACCATGATTGGAACTTTTAAAAATTCCCAGGAGAGGCCAGCAGCTTCAATATTTTTGGTGTAGTTCAAGAGATGGCCACTCCAAGTATCAACTGAATAATTCACATCCCAGACATACTCCAAAAAAAATAGCACCCATTAAAGCTGCTCGGTTCTTCTGTCTGGCATAGGCTGTTAAAGGCACCATGATATTTCTGATACAACCTAAAGAAAAACTTAAAGAAAGCAGAACTGTGTCCCCTCTGCTGCATAAATCTTGGGAGCACAGTTCTGTGTACCATATGTTACACCATGTGACAATGGATCTTGGAAAGGAAGACTAACATCATTTGCATGGTAATGAAACATTTTTTTCCCAAGAGATTTCAGAAACGAAGTAGCTGCTGACATTCTATGCTAACCACCTGCTGATAGCATTCTCTTTGATTAAACACTTCTGGAAGTGGGGAAAGCCCTTACAAATGGATGCAGGGAATTCAGGCACACACTTTGAGGGCAAGAAATAAGAAACCATTAGAAAAGAATCTGAGAGGGGGGAAAAAAATCTTGTTTTACATCAATGATTAAGCATGGCTGGATTAGAAAATCAAATTCTTGTGGAGCTGCAGTTAGTTGATTTGGGGCAAGAACAACAAAAGAATTTTACTTAGAACTTTACTTAGGTAGAACATAAGTGTTTAAGTTCAACGTTAGCAGCAGTTATACAACTGGGAGATGCCTGAACCCATCCAGTGCCTGAATTCTACTGCAGTGTTTCTGAAGTGTAAACAAGTGTAGGCACTCTTGTATCTGCAGCTCCATCTTCTGCTCTGCAGCAATTCAGAGACAGCAATAAGTCATACCTCCAGCAGCCTGGATTCTCTTTCTGGTGGCGAGACTCCCACGCTCGCAGTCACACAGTGGCACAGCCCCCACTGTTATTCTGCACCCAGAATACCTTACCTCCACAGTCAGGACACTTGTCTTTATGTTTGAACCTCCCATTTTGATTTTTGATTAAGTGCCACCATTACATTGTGAAAGAGTGAAGCAGGATCAGGCACCCCCTGAGGATGGAGCTCCATATGGCTGCTTTTTAGAGTGTCCCGGGGTCTTCTGTGCTTAGTACTTTCTGTTGTCTCAGCCAGAATAGCTCCACATTCTCATTAGGTAGCTCTCCAGAATTTAGGTCCATACCTCTGGTAATCTGATTCAAGCTGCTGGGACCAAGAAATGAATTCTCATGTGCTATTGGAGCTTGATTTTTAAGGTAAGAAGGGAAACTTTTGACATTCATGACATCCCTTACATAAAAAAGATCATCATGTCATCCCCTGACCACACCTTAAAAATTGCAGCTGATAGCTTT
The DNA here is from genome assembly GCF_014805655.1 of Passer montanus. Taxonomy (NCBI): domain Eukaryota; kingdom Metazoa; phylum Chordata; class Aves; order Passeriformes; family Passeridae; genus Passer; species Passer montanus. The sequence continues at coordinate 1,456,670 of NW_024356505.1, read as the reverse complement.
CAGAATAAAAATAAAATTTAAATGTATGTATTTAAATGTATTTCCCTTTTTCTTCTATCACAAAACAAGGTGTTTAGCTATATTTATTCTTTAGTAAATGAGCAGTTTAATGGCTTAGTGGTGTTTTGCAATATAACCCCCCTCTAGTCTTCCCATCCACCCTTCACCTGATCATATGAGAAACAAATCCAACAGCTGAGCCTGCTGCCCTCATTCTGCTTGTCCTGCACTACTGAGACACAGCAGGGAAAAAGTGACCCAGAAGGGCAGACAAGAACTCTCTCACTTGCAGGATAATCCTTTCATGGTGTGACAGAGCTGCTCCAAAAGACCCAGGGCTATCAGGGCAGCGTGCAGGAGAAAGCAGAGCAGCTTCCCAGCTTCTCTGGGAAGCTATGTCAAGGGTTAGGCCATTCAGGGACTTAAACTACAGTCAGAAAGTGAAAAGAAGGTTTTCTCCTGCCTCAGGGGTGAATCATCACATGCATCAGAGACTCCAGCCCTGTTTCCCAGCCTGGCATTTCAGTAGGAAAGGGATCTGCTCTAATGATTTTTCTTTGTAATTTAAACTCACTGGAAAGAAGAAAAGTGAGAACCAGTTTTCTTTTTCTTCATAGTGCTTGCTCAGACATTTGGGTGTCATTAACAGCAGGAAATAGGCCTGTGACCCTGGCTGAAGCAATGGGACATAGCCACAGACATGATCTGTGAGCACCCTCCCTTGTGCAGCACTGGCTCCTGCCAACCAGCACCCCCAGAGACCTCCCAGGGTCAGTGCTGGGTCTGATGCCTCAGACCAAACCTCAGAGTTTGGCTTTTGCATTTTTCAGATTCTGTGCTGCTTTGGTGTGTAGTTCTGAGCTTCATGTTGGGGGATGGTAAGCTCTCCTGGCAGAGTGGGTGGACAAAGCAATTCCTTCTCTAGCTCAGGACCAAGACCAGCTGATCCAAATCTCAGGCCCAAGATCATAAACAATGGTGGACTGAAGAGAAAAAGACAAGAAGGATGGGACTTCATAATCTAAAGCTGTAATTGGACAATTAACTCCAATTTGCTAATGGACCAGAACTTATCAAAATGATAGACCTTGTGACCCATCTTCCATTTTGTGACCATTTTGGGTTCATCTTGGGTGTAGCCCTGGCTGGGCTCTTGTACTGCCCAAGGTGTATCCATTGAGGCCTTTTGATAAATACCTACTTTATTCTTTAACTCAGTCCAGCCTCTGTTCTAGGTCAGCCTTTACAAGGCATCAGGTCCAGCTGTGCCTGACACTGCTCCCAAATGCAGTTTGGGCATCACCACTTTGTGCTGGAAGGAGGAAAGAAGAGGACATGGGCAGTGTCATGTCCTTGGCCTCAGGCAACCTTTGACTTGTTTTGTTTAAAGCTGGCCAAAGTGTCCTTAGCACACAAAAGGAAACTGCCTGCAATGTCCTGCTGAAAGCAGATTGATAAAGGGAAAGGATCAGAGAGAAACATGCAACTGGAAAAAAAAGCTGGTTCTATAGAATCTGAAACTTACAGAATGGAGTAAGAAAAAGAGGACTGTGACTTGGCAGAATGTTTACAAAATTACTCCATCACATCTAATTCACCTTTTATATTTTCTTTGTTTTACACAGATTCCCTTAAAAATTTAAATGTGGCATAGCTTTCAAGAAGATGAAGTACTTGACATGAAGATCAAAAAAGCAACTCTGACTCTGAATTTTATACCTGGTTATTTAAGGACCATGAGTAGTCATGCAAGCATAGATATATATGACTTCTGGTACTTTTTCAGTCAAACATGAATATATTACTGAAAGATACCCAAGACTGAGCAGATCTATGTTATACCATGAAAGAAAAATCAGGGAGAGGATTCAGGTTCAGTGTTTATATTGATCAATATAAATTAATGCAGACAGAAATTAATTGTCAGGGCTCCAAGGCTGCAATCTTCTGAACAGAAATACAACCAGAAAAAAGTTTGTCAGTAGCCTCAACTATAACATAACACGATAGCCGAAAATAATATCTGAAAATATCTTATATTGTCCTTTTGGGACATTGCTCAGTTTTAAACACCCATCCTTCAAACTATCTACTGGAAGCAGAGCAAGAGCAATGACAAATCAAAACACTAACAGGGACAGAGAGAAGAGAGATTTCAGTGAGCTGTACTGCACCTACAGGAAAAGAGATGAATAGAGGTAATACTATGGTTTTGTAAATTGGTGAAAGTGATACAGATAATGATCCTATTTTCTATTTCACTAGGAAACCTAGTGCTACTGGAAGGAAAGAAATATGCTTATTATAAAGAGACAAAATAAAGAACATTTCAAATCCTGTCTCATTAAGCACTGGTGCCTTCTGACATGGAGTATCATTGAAACCAGGATATTACATTTCTTCTGAAAAAGATTTGCTATTCCTATTAATGAGATGGAGAAAACTCTTCCACTAGGTAAAATTAATTAGTCAGGCATTAAAGACATTTTGCAACCTCCTCAGAAGCCTCAGGGACAGACGATGCTTGAGCTATTCAGCAGTGCAGCAATACCTGTATTTAAAAAGGTTGCTGGGACTATGCTCTCTGAAAATCAGTTGCTTTTAAAGATTGAAATTTGGAATCTGGGTTTCTTAATTTTATGGAGAAAAAAAGCCTAAGCCATTCTAAATTAATTCTGAATTTATTAATTCTGAAAGATTAACTCCTAGCTGGCCACTTATACAACTTCTTTGGGACTAATTTTATTAGTTCCCATTAAAGCCCTCTGGTATGTAACTATAGCTGTCCTTAAGTTAATTCTCCTGAATTCAATGCAGCTTTTTTATGGATGCTACTTAACTGACCTTGGAGACCATCAGCATGAAAACCTGCTTACTTTATGCTAGAACAACACAGTAGCACAAACAGTACTAATGATGCAGTGAATGGGGGGAAGGTAAAAACATGGAGTGAGGAGAGAGAAACACTAAGAGCTCGCTTTTAGTCACAAATACCTGAGAATCTGAAACTTCCACCTTGCAAAAAGAATACCAGACTAGAATTCCTGGATATTAAGCTTTCACTTGTAATTTTGGTCTTAGGTCAGATCAGAACTACCAGGGAGATATTTTGAAAGTACTGGAGGCAGAAAAATCAATTATTATGCCTTTCATTTTCAACCCCAGTCTTAAAAGAATAAATGGTGGATTTGCTCTGCTTGACATACATTTCCCATAACAAAATCAGATAATTTTTCTCTATTAGTAAGAAATTTCAAATTAACAAAATTAAAAAGGGAGGTGTGTGTTACACACGTAATTGAAAATGGTGTGAATGTGAGGAGAGAAAGAAGGAGGGGAAGAGGGCACAGAAAGAAGAAGGGAGAAAACAGCAAGGAAAAGGTAAAGGAAAAGATAGAAAAGAAAACAGCAAACACCACAAACAAAATAGAGCTATCTCTAAACTCAATTAAAATTGTAATCTTTCGTGTTCAGGGAGTGAACTGGAAGACTATCAGCTGAATTGTTTCTTTTCTAAAGCATATGAATGAATCATGTTTCTGAGTTTATTATTTAGTACATATCTGACAAGGGCTTGATGCCAGTAAATTCTGAATCATAACAGCTTACAGGGATTAACAGCAGTTCCAAAGAAAATACAGAAATAATTTGAAATATTTAAACATTTTCAGCTCCTGCTTTGCAAGCAGAGCTGGGCAAATAAAGGACATGATCTGGCATGGGGGTTGGAACTAGATGATCCTTAAGGTCCCTTGCAACCCAAATCATTCCATGATTCTATGATCAAATAGGACTAAATAAATCCATTTCAGTTGAAGGGACCAGAGACCATCCATTTCACCACTTGCAGGCTTGCACAGCCACCTGTGCTCCTCCAGGATGCAGAGCCAGGCTGTGGTCCAGCTCTCAGCCTGCTCCAGTCAGAGTCAGAAAGATCAGAGGAGTCCAGCAGTAGCAGTGTTTTCACCCACTGACCTGGATTCTTCCCTAAGGGGTTGCTCCTCTGTCACCAAACATTCACTGTGTGGTTATATCTGGTTTGATACAACCTCATCCCTGGTTTTGGCCAGGTCACTCCATGTTGCATCAAGCTTGCTCTGTGCCTAACACAGCTTGGCATTCAGTCCATAGTGCACAGTGATTTCCAGTGGAGTAGCAAGGATGATAATCATACATCTTGGTCACAAAAGAGGTCTGGGAGCATGCAAATCAATGGTAAACCACTGCAACAGTACATCATTGTCTGGGCTGTCACAGAGAAGCTGCGTCATTGGGTGCAAAATCCTGACATTAAAATTCACTCACTATCTTTAATTACAGCTCTCAGGCACCTTAGGGAGGCTGGAATCTGCTGAATACTGAGAAATAGATGCTGTCATGTAATTGTGTTTCAAAAATATGAAGCAATGCCTGTCTCACCTGAGGGAGAAATAATTAATGAAGCAGGGGAATACAAATTCCCTGAAGCTAACCACCAAAAGGCATCTACTCATGAGATAACTAACAAAGCCAAATCCAGGTACAATGAATTTAAACTTCCCTTTGTTAACTTTAAAAGAATTGCAAAAGAAGCTCTGCAGGGTAAAAATATCAAGTAAACTCAGAAATTCCTAGGCCGGGGAATACACACAGAAAAAAAAGTCACTAGAGCTTTAGGGAGGAGTAGGTTAAACAAAAGGAAATGGCAGCAAGATCTATCACTTGCTAGAAGGATAGCCTAATGAAATAACATACTCAGGAAGGTGAGACAAAATGTCAAGCTTCCCTGCAAGGTAACAAATAAATTGCAATGACCTGATTTATGCCTACATGAATGACCCAATTCAGTAAAATGCATCTTGAAAAAGAAATGAGACTCTACAGCTGGGAATACACTAGGAAAGGAGATGCTGCAAGAGGCTACAACGAGTTCTCTTTAACTTCTCAAACTAGGCAGTTTTCAGATAGTCTTGTATTTTAAGGGATTGACATATGTCTCTAAACCTTCCAAAACCCCAACTCTATATATAGTGATCTGTCTTATCTGTGGGATTATGTATGAAAAACTGTACCATCACTGAAAGGCTAATTCTCACCTAAACTGTAATCTCAGATGTTTGAAATCCAGCATGTCTTTAAAGTGACACTGCAGGCAGGAGGCTGAATTCCATCAGGTAAGGCACAGGTTGTGAAGAACCCCAGACTGAACAGTGGGGGGGCCCTCCTGAACCACAAGTGTGCCTTACAGTGTGTACTGCACTAGGCAACCACAAAAACAAAAGATTTGCCACCACAGTTGCACATCATTCTGTCCTTTTTTACAAATTACATTTGAAAAGGGTTGGTAAGAGATCTTGCTCTGCAACAATTTTATATCAGAAAATATCTGTCCATAAGGGGTGTGCTGGGAAGTGGGGATTGCATTGGCATATATATATATATACACATATATACACACACACGGAGTTGCTGGGAGAGGAATTTCTCATCAAATGCTCTCAAGATACAAATGAACTTTCTAGGATGAGCAAGATAAAACCTTTGTAGAGATGATACAGTGACTTAATGACTTAATGTGATCAAATGAGCTGTTGGTGTCATTTTACCAAAACTGGAATGATATTAAGTCAAAATGAAGAACAGTAGGAAAATAAGTTATAGCAATACCATAATTGAAGTGTATTGATGACTACACACATTCAGCTAGGCATCACTGAATATGCAGGAGGAAATGGGCTACTATCTTCTGTTCATCTGATAATTTGAAATTTCTGACCAAGGTCACTTTCAAAATGATTTGGAGGTGATACTAAGATTATAAATACCACCTAATTCACAAGAATGATCTAGTTTTAACTGAAAGCAATTGGACACATAAACCTGTTAAGGTCAACTCAGGCATGGTGCTCATTTACCCCGCAGATGGGCTTCCAAATGTGAATAATTCTCAGCTATACCCTAATAAAATAGAGTGGATTACTAAACTAGTTATGTCCTTAACAATGCAAGGAGGAAAGTCACGCTTCTGAAATTGTGGAAAGGATTGCATTGACTAAAGGTGCACTAGATAAGTATCAAATGGCATCAGTGAAAGTGACAACAGAAATTGCTCCTTTATTTATGCATATTTACTTATTGTTTACACAGATGTCTAGTTTCTACAGCAGTAGGTGGAATGCAGTATTTGCAGGGCTTTATGTGTCACGTAGTTTTCTTCAGAAAGGACTTTTGACAGAGAAATCCCTACACTACCAGTTTGCACAGTTGCAGAAAAGTGTCAAGTACTGCACTGACCAATGCTCTTCAGAGGAGATCTCAAGCTGAGCTGAGAAATAGTACAGACTGCACAGAAAAGCCATGTAGAAGGTTCAGATTTTTAGGTTTCTACCAGCTGACAGAATGCAGCAGAGGTCTGAAAAGCATTTGGAGGAAGCTGCAGCTAAGCAATTTCGTAACAAAGGAAACTTGGAAGGGACTGCTTGTGACTGGTGTACTGGCAAAGGAACAGAGTTCTTGGAAGAAAAGGCACAAAGAAGACACAAAGACGAAAACTTGCCAATGGAAAAGGCAGAGCTGCAAGAATTGTCAGGATCTGCCTAGATAAAGGCTTGCATAGATGTGTATAAATGTGTGTACATGTATTTAAATACATGCACACACCCCCACACATCTGCATGTGTGTACCTTTGCAAAAGAAGCCATTATGAAGTCATCTTCCCAACACAGTTGGTGTATGAGACTAATTCTCCTGTACTGATTCTTGGGATAAAAAGTGGTGATTGTGGAAACCCCTTGGTGATGTGGGAACCCTTATGTGGCAGCAGTCTACAAATGACAGGTTCTGCAAGGTCAAATACTGAATATATGTTTGTATTTATGTAATTGTGCCAGTCTAGATCCTCAGCTGTTAAATCCAAGGATTTTACTGCAGTTTGAAAATGGAAACTATTAGTGATTCCTTTTTGCCAGTGCAGTTCTAGACCTGGGTTATCCAAACGCCTCAGAATATGTTTACCCACACCTGAGCTTGTTGACAAACATAAGCTACAAGTTTTTCTGTATAGTTTACTGTTTCTCTATTCTTCTTTTTTTGTATGTCTATGCAAATTTGGTCCTATTAAAGCACTAAATAAAAAGACTCATATCTCTTCTCTGAAGATTTTTAAGCTTGTTTAGATATGCTAATCAGCTTTTTTTGCTAAACAGCCTCCAGAAAGGCTGTTTCTGTAATTAAAGTGATAAAGAGAGATGCTTAATAATTAAACATATTTTTATTTATTGATCCTCATGAGTAGATAAAATTTTAACATCTACAGCTCTATGCAGGAAGTTCATGAAATATTTAATGTCAGATACAGTGCCAGTAATTCTAGGCATCATTCTTTCACTCCAGTTTTAATGAAGTACTATTGTACTACTATCACAATCAAAGCAAGTTTCTGTTCTTCTCTTTGTGTCTGGCAAAATTACCTCACAGTATTTAAGACAGATCTTTCTAGTTGAGGTGGCTTTCTGAGTCTTCATCCACAAACCCAGACAGAGCTTCAGGATGAAGTGACGTGTTGAGTAATTCTTGGGGATAAGCTTCTCATTACTAAAGAAAGCTGTAAACTATGGGATCTCTCTCCACTTAAAGCCTTAATTGAAACCACAGTGTTTAAGTATGTACTGATATTTGTATTTTGGACTAATTGCACTGATTTATGTATGATTTTTATAACATGTACTGTGTTACAAATTCTTTGTTCTCTTTCTCCTCCCTAACTGCCCTCTACTGGTACCTCAGGAAAAATATTTCTTGGACAGCTGGAACTCCTCAGGCTTATATCTTTTTTGGCTTAGATCTACACCAAAAGCAACATACTGGGCTGGGAACCCTGGTCCTTTTATTTTCTCCTTTCATTTTTTTTTTTTCCCTTCTAAAATTTGAAGTGCAGTTTACAGAGCAGAAAGAGCTTGTATACAGTTTTCAATCATAGTGAACATCCTTGCTCAGGCCTAAAATATGAAAAAGAAGCCATAAAGAGCAATTTTTGCATTTAATCAGCAACTGCTGCAGTTAATTGTTTGCAGAAGGTAATGATGCAAATCAGACTGACTTCAGAAGTTTCATGTCTTTTGTGGAATGCGGCCTGGTTTCTAAATTTTCATTCTTAAGTATTTTCTAGAGCTCTACACATAAATAATTCCTGTCCTTTGCAGGAATAATGTACACTTTACTCATTAGTGCCCTTTGGGGAGGTTGCTAGTCAAGTATGTTTTACACAAGCAGTTTATTTGTTAACATATGATCTCAGTGTGAATGTCACTTTCAAGGAGCTACTTGAGGATTTAGAGTTAAGGAGACTATTTGCCTAAATGAAAAGAAATCATTAGTGTCAGGAAACAGAGTTTATCTTCCATGTGTTTCAAGGGCTCTTGAAACTGAAGGAAAATCTGCAGTATCTTTAAGACTGAATGAATTAACAGAGAGATTTAAAATAATTAAGAACTAAGACTATTTTGAAATAGATTTTGAATAAAATAAAGATAAATTTGACAGAATTTTACAAAAACATGTGGTCAAATAAATGGAATCATGCACTGAGTGCCTAGATAAGAAGAGGATGGCCCATCAAGAATAGGAAGCTCCACAAATATCCAGTACAGTAAATGCTTTTGCATTTGATAATGCAGTAAAAGCATTTGATAAAGTACATCTAATCTTATTTTTTTTAATAAATGAGTATTGCTTTGACTACAGGTACAGTAAATGCTTTTGCATTTGATAATGCAGTAAAAGCATTTGATAAAGTACATCTAATCTTTTTTTAATAAATGAGTATTGATTTGACTACACAAAAACTGATTCTCCTACTTGGTTGTGAATGCTTTTTATTAATCCAATTAAGAATCTGAATGTATGAACAAACATAAAACTAGGTGTAGGAAAAAATTTAAAAAAAACCCAGCAAGGTAAATGGGAGGAAGTAGACATTTGTATGTGGGGCAAACAATTAATAATAAAGTTCAAATTCAGTAAAACTCTTAATTCCATTTTAGTGCCATCTATACTTTGCATAATACCTCAGGAATTGCTTGAGTCAGACTGAATTCAACAGGATTAGACAATAAGCTCGAATGTCTTGCTGATTCAGAACAGAAGTTTTAATGCAAAGATAAATATTTAATGTAATTTAACGAGATTCTTAATAAGCACAAGCAAAGAAAAACTACTAACTGCGGAAATCAGCTTTCAAAGTGAGGAGCAAATTTGCAAGACCTGCCATGGGCTTCACCCACAATAACATCATTAAAACCTGCCATAATGTAAGATCATTTAGGAAGTATTTCAGCCTTTAGCATTGTGTACAAGGAAAACATTTATCCTTGCAAACAAGCTATTTACAATCCCATTCCAGCCCATTTTTCCTTTGATAGAAACAGCAATCACTGCAGAATGAAAGATGAGCTACACTCATGGCTATTGCTTGTATTCCAGGACCGGTAAAACAAATCATTAAGACCAAAGCATCAGCCATTTTAATAAACTGTGAGCACTGTTGTTATTGTGGCTTATGGCTTTGCTCTGCACAGAGGGAAGATGTAAACATCATAAAAAATATATATTTTTACTGAATGTCTCTGTATTAACACTAAATATTCTACACACATAAATATAATTAATACCTCTATGTTATGTGCATACCTATATATTAACATACACATGAGTAGACCTCTAGTTCGATATACAAAGAGGTAGCTCAGGTCCTGACTTGCAATCAGGACAGGGCCAGACATTATGCTGGGACAAAAGGGGAAAGCAAATGTTCCCTGATTCCCCAGTTTAGCCATAGGCTTCTCTGGCTTCCAGAATGGTGCTGTTGTTCCATGCCAAGCAGGGTGCAGTTTTATGATACAAATTGAAAAGCTTTGGGGAAGAGCTGCCATGCAGAAAAAGACACATTCAAAATTATTATGTAACTTAAGAGAGCTTCATGGCTTTTATAAGATTTTAGTCACAGATTCTTTATTTCAATTATTGAATGAGTTTGCCTTTCCTCATATCTGGGTGTTCAACCAGCAAAGACACCTGCCACCTACCCTTTGAAAACAGAATTCTCTTGAAGGGGTCTCCACCAGGCTCCAAAACAAATGGGTTGCCAAAATCATTGTTCAACCAAAGCTGTTAAAGGTTAGAAGCCCTAAGCCAGCACAGAGAGTTGGGTTTAATCCCACTGTCTTAATTAAACTTGCTAACTCATTGTGCAAAACAGGTAGAAGGAATATACATATATATATAGTATTGAGAAACTGATTTTTCAAGATCCTGGCTGGGCTGGTATTGCTGGTCACCAGAAACCATTTTATTTGGCTTTTGATGCAGGCAACTCAATACAGAAATTACTGAGGTAAAACAATAAACATGAAATGATACAGAAGCAGGTCTTTTAATATTAAGCACTTCAGAGCTCAATGATTTTTCATCATTTTCCCCTGTTTCTCTATGCTAAAAAAGGTAGACTGGAGTTGCACAATTTCAAGGTAAAATTGTACAAGTGATGTAACTTTTAATATAAAAGAAAGCTTTTGAAAATATTTAAACAATTTAAACAGAAATACATATTTCTCACTTATTACTTCATGAGGTTGTTTTTAAACATTCATGAGTCATTTATCTTAAAATAAATTCTTCTCCATGAAGCTGTCTGCTTATTTTCAAGTTTTTAATGTGTTTTTCCCTTTCCAGTACTTCTAACTGTGTTTTAGAACATAATTCCTTAAAACTAATGAATATTTCTCCTTCTTTTATGATTCACTGCTGCTGTTGCTTAGCCACTGGTTATATCACCTTCACACTCTATCCTCACTCTTATGAAAAATGTTGTTATAGCCTGAAACAATGCTACCATATAGATAAAGTATTAAGTATTTTGTGCAGGTGAATAGCTCTTCCATTTCCCTCATCATTATCAGATTGGCCTATTCCTACAGGACTGCAGCAATTCTACAATCAGGATAATAATCAGTGTCTCTCTCATTCTCTGAATATTGCTGATAAAAGAATGAATCTTATTCTTTCACGCTTAACTATGCAAAACGGCGCTACTCATTTAACTGTTTCAGGAATCTCTGAACCATATGGATAAAAGTGCTCTTGGATGAGCAGGGTTTATTCCACTGTACCTAGAGATGTGAGGCAACACTTAATTTGGAGCATTAATTGCTTACAGATGCATTATGTTAAGCTGATGTGTACAGAAACCTAGATTATCACAAGATTTGGCTTGATTGAGTGAACTAGCTAGAGCTTATAATTTTGCATTTTGAGTGTAGTCTCTCTATGTATTACTTGCCAGTCCAGTTCCTCCCAACAAACAAATAAATTTGAATGTTTCTAATGAAGGAAGCATTTTAATTAATAACCATATGGGTTTTTATTTTTACAATTAAAAATACAGTCTGCTTATATAAGTAGAAAAAAACACTTAGAATTCTACAGCTCCACTATTAGAATGCAAAAACCAACACATTTTACTTTACTCATCTATTCTTTCCTTTGATGCAAATACATTAATCCTGAGACCAGGGTAAAATCACTCTATTTTTCTTAGTTTGGATTGAAGTCAGCCAGTTCTGCCTATTTGAGATAATTGATGGGTACCAACTATAAAACTTCACCTAAGAGCACTACTGTTGATGTGTGATCTCATATTCTAATCTTAGTAAATACATGCCCCCAAGCAAATGATGACACTCTGGCTCTAAACAGCCCTTAGGTTTAGCAAGTCTGTTTCTTTTTACATCTGGCTTGTCTTAATCTGGAAACAGATGTCCTGCTGTATTATTTGAAGCACAACTGGACTCACTGGAGCAGTTATGGATCTCTGCCACATTTCAGATTTTTACTGAATTTGTATTTTTTTAAGTGTATATACAGAATGTTTGCTTTGTAGGTTATATTTGCTCAGATATACAAAGGCTTCAACTCAACCCAAAAATGTCTATCCAGAACCTGTAGATCAATTTGTGTGAAGGCTTACTCCTCCTAATTTCTTTCCTTCTTTTCAAAAATTTTAAATTCTCTTTTCCAATTTACTGGATTCAAAATGTGCAAGTATAAAGAAAAGGTCCTCACTTGACATTTGGATCAGAAAGCACTGACCATGTTGAATCAACTTGTCCACGGGAATATATTCACAGTGCCACAGCTTGAGAACATGTACAGGTCAAACTCGTGCTCCAAAGGTGACATCTTCATGGGAAAACAACTGGCTTTTGTTCAGCCCTAGATCATAGCTCATAGACCCTCAGTGGTGCTGATTAGCACCAATAGGCATTTTCTGCAGCACAATAGAACAGAATGATGCTGATGATTTCATTTAAAAAAATAACTGGCTGTTTTTTTGGTACTGATTGAAATACACTTTTTGAGAGAAAAATCCTGATTTGGAGTTAATATTTCCATATAGAAGGGACTGTGCCACTTAACTATTTAATTTTCCTAAAAACCCCACAACTTAAGCGATAAAATCAAAAATTCTGTGTGCATAAACCAGCCCATTTTAGTCCTTTCCCCATTTTTTAAAGTTCATTAATGTTCTGAATTACTGCTAGTAATTATTAAATTACTGCATAATCAGTGGGGAATTCTCAGCTCACTTACAATAAAATATTAATTTTCTCACACTCTTTGACTAAATCTGACTATCAAATTCTTACAGAACTCATATCAGAACAGTATTTTGTCATTCTTTGAGAAGACATTTCATTCCCATGCAAATGGAAGTGCCTCTGAGCAGGCTAGCTGGTATATGCAACAAGTAACATGCAAACAGTAGTCTGAAGTCACTCCACAATTTATACAGAAAGTTTAACTCAAATTTGACTGGAAATACCATTGTTTTCTTGATATCTGGTATTTACATATGGCAAAGTGGTGGGTGGATATCTATCATATGTGCAAATATTAGAAAGAACAGCTGTGTAAGACAGTGTGTGTCACCACCAGAGAAAGAACATTTATAGGAAATGCACTTGGTAATTAAATAAATAATGGGCAATTAATTTGATAGAAGCAGGCAGCCTATTTGAAAGCAACAGAAGTACATAATGTAATCAAAGCATATTTGGTCCAATTACTTCCATTTGTTTATTTATTTAAAGGCATGTTGTGTACACACACTGCCTTTCAACATTTATTTTAGAAGAGAGTGCAATGTTCAACAGGCCAATAGAAGACTGAAAAAAACCATGGGTTTACTTCTAAAAATAGACATCATCAATAAGCAGTTCAGGCAACTACAAATTCAGTTTCAAAGTCAATGTCTCAGGAACACTCTTCAGTAGAATAGGGCACAGACTCCCAAGTGTATCAGAAAGGATGCTGTCAGCATCTGCAAAACTGGCTAAACAGCGTTAACCTTGAACACATGAACACATGAACAATCCACCCTAACGTGTAATTTTAACATGTGAATACAAATCTGAAACTTAACACACAAATCAGCCAAACAGCCAAGAACTGTGACTTTCTTTGTCATGAAACTAATCTAAACCCAGTGTCACTCTCAAAAGCAGGTTAAAGTAGACTAATCTTTCTGTCATTCTTCATAAGTGCCTAAACATGGAGCCTCTGCGGCCAGCCACAGGCAGTCATTAATTTCACACTGTGAAAACACTTTCTAAAGACAACTCTGTAATCAAACGTGGTTATTTACCTGTCATAGTCTTGGCAAATCTCCCCAACAGCTACCAAAGCTTTCAGGTACTCGTTGGGCTGATAGGGGTGGATGTAGTGCAGCGAGCAGCTGTTCCTAGGGTCGCCATTGGATGCAGTGAAATCTATAGCTACCTGGAAAATAAGAGAAGTCAAAGTGCTGCAGAGCTCTTCTGAGCATAAACACACCTACAGCAACTATATATATCTATATAGCTATGGATATCTATATATCAACTATACATCTTTACCAGAAATAATCTGCTGCAGCAAAGAGACAGCAGCCTCACAGCAAAGGTCATTTTACAGTGTACTTAATAAAATTGGAATTAGGATTGCACTGGTATGTATGTATATATGTAGAAGTAAATGACAGTTTATAAAATAAGAGGTAATAAAACTAAAATGGCATAATTAGGTAAAAAATTACCTGCATTGCTATTCTATGGGGACAATTATGTTCTAATACAAATGAATTAAATTAACTATCTCTAGGTTCTCACACTTAATTACATTATTCCAGCTCAGGTAACATTCAGGACATAAAAGCTTTGCAGCAAAAATGTCCATAGAGAGTTACAAGTCCTACTAAAACTATAAATTAGAATTTCAATTAGGGACATTTCTTAGCTATTTTAATAGTTACTGTGGCTGTAGTAGCAGATATTGCTTGTCTGGTATTTTTTCTCTTCAAAACATCTAAGCATTGAAAATTAACCCTCTCAGTTTCACAGTTGATAGCAGGCTTATACATGAGCTGCAGGGTAAAATATAAAGCTTGCATCCTGCAAAGATTTTTTGTTGTTGTTTTTGAAAAATCTTAGAGAAGATTGTGGGCAGTAGTCAATGCAAAAGCAAGTATTAATGAATCATCTTAAAATTAATTTCTCCCTTTTAAAATGCTCTTTATATGTCTCACTGAAGGTAGGCTCTGGCATGCATCTTCCTTTGTTACGGATCAGAAAGTCCTCTGCTGAATTTGTGATGCTGCTTTATAGGAATTCCTAAGAGGAGCAACAAGAATCCCAAGGGTCTTACAGAGGGAACAAAGCCATTTATAAAACGCCCATGTGTCCAATAACCTATTTCTCTAAAAATCACATTACACCTGAATATTCAATAGACAAATGCAGCAAGTTCAGATTTCAGTTTTACAGTGTAGCTAAAAGGTAAGGAAGGGTCTTGCTAAAGGCTGCAAAAATAACTCTGAAGGCACAGCTTGCTTTTGTAAATGTTCAGCTTCCCCAGCTGCAGCCTCTGCTTGGCACAGGGAACACTGCTTTATGCAGCTTCAAAATGAAAATAGAACATGACATTTTCATGCTTCCTTAAAAAAATTACACAGCCCTTCTGAAACTTATTTTTGTTGCTAAAAAGTTAAAGGGAAATATCATACTAGGTCAACGCAACACAGCTTTCCTCCACTGGTTCTGATTTTTCACCTCTATCTTTTAGCTGAAGAAACTAACCTCTAGTAGGCTTGGAAATCCCTTCTTTGCTTGATCATTCATGAACCCTGGCACCTCACCACATCCAGTCAGGAGAGAGATGAGGTTTTTGGCTTGCAAGTAAGAGTAATCTTTCACCTCTGCTTCCTACTCACTGTTCAGGCACTGAAGCATTGAGTTTGTTTTCCACATAGATCTTTTTCTAAAAATGGTATCTGGATTTAACTTGAATGAATCAATGGAGAACCTCTCATGACTTCACTTTTGAGGCCACATAACTGAGGAACACTACGCATATTTAACTGAGGAAGAAAACAACACTAGTGGTTTGTGAAATCCAAGAGAAATCTATGGATGCTTGTATGAACTACCTTAGCTGTGGGAAAATTTTTTGTAAAAAATCTTATTCAAGGTATGCATATTTTCTTAAAAATAAGTATATTTTCTCTGATAATAATTCAACCTTAATTTGATTACAGAAGGCACAAAAGTGCCACTGTATGATAGGGAAAAAAAGAGGATTCCTGTAAAATTGTTTAAAGTAGGTGTTTTTACTGACAATTCCAAAACACTAAAACACATTAACAAGACTTTAGTAACACCTCAAACAGATCTGGACAAGTCTCCCTTTATGGCTAACTGCTTTGGAAATGAAATCAAGAATGTGGAGTAGGAATAAGGAGTGGGTTTCATAAGCTTGGAAAAAAGCCTGTGGCTAGTGTTTGGGAAAGCAAAAAAACCCAGCTTCCTGGAACAAGCTTCCTTTTGGAAATGGTCCTTGCAGTAGAGGTCTGCTGATAAGTAAAAAAATATCCTAATTTCCTATGATGAAGAATTTATGAATATTTGTACTTGGATGCAGCATACTTCTTGAATTTGATCCAAATCTCTGTTTGACTCCCACAGGGAGGACTTATAAGAAAGATGACCGCTGTAAATTGCCTCGATTCCAAAATAACAATGCAGAGCTCTGCTCCTTTAGCATTATCCAACAGGACCAAGGTCTTGGATAAGGATTTGTAAAAATAAGTTAATATATGACAGAAGTTATGGTAATATCACAATTGAGCTTATCTTTTAGGCAGTTAAGTAGGAATCTTTCTTAAGGTACATGCATTTGATTTTATCAGTGTATCTTTAAATCTATCAGTTCCAGAGTAGCAGTTGTCTTCCCTTAGCTAAATAAGAGCATAACAGGGCAATAACTACACTCAGTACCAGCTTCTTTTTTTATCCTCAGAGTTGGAAAAGGGTGATTTTCACTACACTACATAGCTGGGACCTCCTGCTAGATCTGTCAGCAACAAATCAGGCTGCCCAACACCGTGACCTGCCTGAGAGAGTATCTGTCCAATATATCTTTCTATTACAGTTCCTTTTATGCATGTTACACATGCTTTCTGCTGTATTTCCTGAAGTGATGAAAATGTCTTCTGACTACAGACCCATTTGCACTGCCAACCTCTGAACATTTCTTGTGCAGCAGGGTACACTGTCTGATAAGAGATACAGTGTTTGGCAATAAGCTGGGCATAAAAATAGAGGGCTGGAATCAGCACTATTGATCTCTATAGATGAAAGCTTCTTAATAACTGGTTGTAAAGCGAAGGGAAAGTTTACTTTCATTTTTCAGAGACATTCTTTCTAACTACAAACCATGTTTCTAAAATAAAGATAAAAAATTATCCCAAGAATGCACAGCATGACGTTACCAAGGCTTCCATTAGTGCCTTAAATTAGCAGGTACATCACACTACAGCTTTTTGTTATCTAATGTGTGCCTGGCATCCCAGTTTCCCTCCCTCAGCAAGTGCCCTTTCAAATCACAGTTGTATCATACTGCCTGTACACAGCATGAGATCAACAGAAACGTCATTAATATCAGGACAGTGACAACAACAATACACATATCAGGAGAGTTTCAAACAATCCCAAATCCACTAGAGTCAGAAAAAAATGGAAATCTGGGAAAGTCCAAGGAATAGGCCTCCTCTGTTTCAGTGGTCTGAATTAATCAGATTAGGACTATGTGAAGAGGAGATTATATGATGCATGCAGAAAGCAAGGGAAAATGGAATATCTCCCCAGCAGCTGCTCCCCAGCTGCTTTTGTTTCAGTGACCAGTGGAGAATTCATTTTGGAAACAGAAAGCAAGGGAAAATGGAATATCTCCCCAGCAGGCTGCACCCTTTTGTTTCAGTGACCACTGGAGAATTCATTTTGGAAAACAACAACACATCTCACAACCAGTCTGTGCTGAGGTCTGCTGGAAGAAGAGTGGAGGAAAATACGTGGAGAGCGAGTTTGTGACGATGTTGAGGTAGAACCACTGGGCTATGCATGCAGGCAGCTAAAGGTACAGAGATGTCACAGTGACTTACCCTGGGTCCCTGCAGGTTGAAAATTGATAGTGATATGCTTACACAAGACTGTGGATTTCCCATTAAGGGCAACAGTAATTCAGGGATCTCTGTGGTTGACAGTATAACAAATATTCAATTTCCTTTATGTCCTCACTGGGCATCCTTGAAGATGAGCTTACTTAAGCTTTCTATTACCAATTGTTTGTTTCATTGTAGTAAAATGAACTACAGAAAACACAGTAGAAGCCACTATCCACTTTAACCTATTTGTCCTATCACTTTCAAACTTGTGTTTTGCAGCCTACTAATAGGAAACCTATGACAAGTAAATAAAAGGCAAGAAAACTGCCATAACCCTTCCTTGCACTAAGAACTTGCTCTTCCATTGGAAAACTGTTATGAGGAATCAGAGTTTGAAAAGGTATAACTTATTATGTAAATCCCTAGATACTTTCTAATGGTGGCAGTGCTCCTGTTCTTGAGCTGGAGTTGTGGGAATTGCATATTAACTGGTCTTTGCATGTGCCTAACCACATGCCCTCATTAGGAAAGGCTTTCAAATATAACATGAAGGCATTAATGTCTTTCTGATAATGACCTTGAATACATTTGATAATTGATTTCTTCCAGTCATATTTGTGAGGGGGGGGGAGGGGGAATGTCAGGTGACTGGGAAGTTTCAGACTTGAAGGAGAAATGTGCATTGCTGTTATGTGGGGGTAAAAGAAAAAGTAGCCACATAAGGCAGAGAAGTAATTACACAGTATGCTTTACATGAGAGAAGACAATTATAAAGATCTTTGTCCACTGCAGAAGGTATTTTCTTCAAAACCAAAACAGAGTCCTCAGTTCTGGGTGTTATCCAATGAGTCTGTGACGAGTATGGGCAAAGTCCATGTTTAACACTTCAAAAAGCTCATCTGTACACAAGAAGTCAATCCACTACTGTCTATAGCTGCTGCTAGAACTTTCTGCTACAATTAAAAATGTATTTCTTTTTTTGTCAGATCTTTTTGGAAAATGAAGGCTTGTCTAGAAAATGTGAAATAGAACATGTCAGTAGCATCCAGTGTCTGCTACGTTATATATGGGAGCAGAAATAGGGCAGGATGCTACAGGAAAAGAAAAGATCTCCAGAAGAAGAATATTACCCTTGTGCATTAGATTTTAGCCCTTTAGCAGGCATAAATTATAAATCACATAAACCAGATTGGAACTGAGCCACAATCCTATGCTATGGGAAAAACTGATTTATCATATTACATTATATTATGTATATTAATTTTTAGATACATGCTACAAAAAAAGATCAAACCCACACATCATTAAATGTTTCTAAATTTATTAACTGGAAATACAAAAATCTGTATTACTATTTATGAAGAGACCTGCAAATCCTTTTACACCCTGTTCCTTGAACTGAATAGCTTCTGAGTACACTCTGAATTAGAACTGTGTCCCCCTGTAATGCCATCTTACTTGGTAACTATGGTTGAGATATGAAACACCAGCATGTACCCCAGGCTGACAGAGAAAAGTCCCTGGCTGGATCTCTCTGTGTGTGACTTTCAGTATGGCACTGTTTCAGAGGAAACAACTTGCTTTAACAGAAGACTCATTCTGGAAAGGAAGGCTGGCCCTTAATACATTTTGCAAGAAGAACTTAATAATTTACCAAGAAATGGCATGTAAGAATCATTTCTCTGAAAGTAATGAATTGGTATCTAAGGGGATTCCTTTTCTTCAAAACAAGTTAGAGAAGTAAGATACTTACTGTAAACTGTATTTGGCAGCCTCCCATGATATAATCTAAGAAAGAATGCATCTTGTGTATCTGCAGACAAGAAAGCAAGATATTCAACTTAGCTATGTACTGATAAAACATAGTAGAACTGCCTGAAAAAAAATAAATTGGAAGGCGAGAGGGACCAACTGAAAATAAGGTAAAGGAAGAATCATTAAATATAGTTGGAGACAGAAACAAAATTATATATAAACAGAAAAAAAAAATCAAAATTCTAAACCTACAGAAAGGAAAACAAAAAAGTAGAACCAACATCTCAGTGGGAAGTTAGAGAAAATTTTGCTGTTTGTTTAGGAGAAACAAGAGCAATGTTGTAGATGTAATGGTGGATACACAAGGGATACACACAAAGTTGGAGAGTATTTAGGTGTTAGAGTTTAGTATTGTCTTTTCCATTGTACAAGAGAAGGGATAGGGCAAGATAAATGAAATGAGAGTTGAGGACAGTCAACTTGCTTTTGAGATTCAAGTCCTTGCTTTTACTTTTTGTAGGGAATAGTTTCCTTTGTTATTCTGCAGGTAGTTCCACTTTGTTCCAAGCACCATTAAAATATATCACTGAGAGCTTAGTAAAGAAACAGTCAAAAAATAAAACACATACTTACCTTGCACTGGTTAAGGATGACAATGCCTGAGTTCTTGTAGTTCTTCTTCTTTGCTTTGTACTTGGGGTTAATGCATTCCCATTGTACCTGTGAAAAAAATAGCAGTCATTCTCTGCAGGAAGATTTTATGTACAGATTGAATAATTAACAAAAACTGCATTGCCCAATTTCCACAGTTAACTAAATCATTACAGATAATGGTGCACAGAGAGGAAAAAAAATGAAAACCGTTAACTATGCAGAGAATAGTTAATAGAAAAAGGCCCAGGGCAAACATCAGTCTTTGAACATATACATGTGGACACGGCACTGAGGGAGACATCGAGATTAATTTGTTGTCATCTTCCAGTCTTGTAGTTTGAGGTGTTACATAAGCAAGATTGAGGATCTTTTGAGAGGACAAAAAAAGAAGGAACTTAATACAAATGAAAATACTGGAGAGAGTAACCTGATGAATTGTATTAACTACAAAACTGTTGTCACAGTTACACTGGGTTTTGTATTAAACTCATGATTATAAAAATTCTGGTCAGCAATTATCTCACTTTCTCCTTTAAGTATGATAGCAAAATAAAAAGTAAATCAGTAAAATGTTCACAAAGATGCAGCTAACTAATGATACATTTGAAATTTATCCCTAAGAATACATTAAAATACCTTTTTGATTTTTTCATAGTTTTATTTACAAATAGTCAATTTTACAGCACAACAGTCCTACCTTGTTATTGAAATACATCTCCTTGTTCTTACAACATCTCCCAGGTTCTTAATCATTTTGACTTGAAATGCCTTCCTCTGGTTTCAGGCAGAGTGATAAGGCCAAGCTTTCAGACCCTCACCTCTAATATTTACAGTGTTATTCATGCCTTTTACTGCAGGAGTAAGATGTACATTTGTACATGCAAGTGCCTATTGGCATTTGTAGATACAGATTTTTATCTCTAATGTGCTGTTAACGTGGATAATAACATGGACTATTTCCCTTCAGGGAGCTGTTTTCAAGTGTGGAGACAAGACAGGTGATGCCGGGTAACAGAAAGAAATACAATTCCAAAAGGAACCAGAACAATCTGTTATCTAAAAATCTCTATTATGACATTTTGAAATGAAACATGTCTTAAGTGTTACAGTGTTTTGACTACAATGAAAACCTGCCTAAGTGTTACAATACTTTGTCTACAGTGAGGTACATATGTGACGTATTCTAGCAAAGTGTTAGAGCACCAAAAACTATTTTTACTTTGTGCTAAGCCCCAGAAATTTCATCAACTTCAAACCACTGTCTAACAGCAATTATTTGAATGTCTCTGAAGTATTCCAGACATAGAGATTTTGTCAAACATCAAAAAAAGGGAAGGCAAAACATATGGCTTTGGAGCCATTTCTGCACAGGGGAGGAGTGGTATCTTCATCACTGTGAAATGGAGACAGGTGACAGAGTGAAGAATAGGAAAAGACAAAAACAACTGTTCCAACTGCAGGAAGCACATCTGCTTGCTCTCCCAGCTAGCCTACAGCTCAGTTATTTGTCTTGTGAAACAAATTTTCCAACTGAGAAGACGGGCAGATACTGGCCCTCATGTTCAGGGGAAATCCTCCGTAAATGATTTTCTCTACTCAAGACAAGCAGTCAGGCTCAAGAAATAAAATCCCTTCTCTCCCAGCAAAGAGAGTGGTCTGTAACACAACACTGGAGTGCAATAAGCTCATATTTGGGTGTGAAAGCAAGGCAAAAGCACTGCCTAATCTTGATAGGTTGCTGTCGGGTAAAATGGTTTAACACACAGTAGTCTGCACACTTACTTGAAGCATTTCTACAGAGAAATCATGCTGCCTGTATTTCACAGATAAACTAATATACCAAATAGAAAGAAAAAATAGGAGACAGGATTTTCATTCCTCCCTTTCTCACTGAAGTACACTGGAGAGGTGCAGTAGCTTTACCCTGAACATCCAAGGTGAATCTCCTTAATTCTAGCATTCTCCAACATGACTATTTTTTCAAAGTGTACATTTAAACAGCCTGATCTATATGAAGCCATATACTATGCATATAATTTCCCTTAGGAAAAGGATTATTTAAGCCTTAAAAAAGAAATTTCCATGGTATTTTTATGGAAGAAGTTTATAATAAAGAGGTTTATAATAAATAAAGTGGCATAGAACATAACTTCACGAGAGAGAAAAATATCTCAGGTTCTCCTTGCTAACTGTAAAATGTAATTGTGAATGTTCATCTGCTTTGCAAAGCGTTTTAAGATGTATGGATAACAATTCTCTTTAACTACCTAAAGCTCATTAAACTGTTCTATGTGCAAGTCACTAACATTACTTATGTGATAATACAGCAAAGGATAGAACAGACTACAAAATTTACAGAAAATAGGAAAACAAAAGGAAAGAACAATTTTGCGCTTATTAAATCTATTGATGATAGTATAACGAAGGGAAGGGAATAAGAGAGGAGAGAGAAGACATTTCCCAGTTCATAGGCTCAAAAAAGCCAGCAAGACTGTTTTACACAAAGCTGTCTTCACTTACCCACCAAGATCCAATTCTGGATCCTTGGCAATTCCCACAGCTGAAGCTAAAGATGTAACAAGCATCATTTGAAGGAAATTCCCTATACACGTCTTATGTTTATCCAGCTTTTATAATGAGAACAGAGTTCAAAATACAGCTCTAAGCAGGTAAGTAATAACGAGAAACAAGTCTCAAATATTTTGCTTGCACTGTTGAGGCTAACCTCAATTTCCAGTCTGTTCCTAAATTCCCAGTATTGATTTGGTATCTGACATTGTTTTTTATCGATCCATTTTTGCTCTTAAATTAACTTTTCAGTTGAGAGGAAACTAATGCAATAGTCTGCAATCTGACACTAATGGTAAACATTGTGAAGTTTGGATTCGTCATTCTGAAAGTCACTTAGCATTTCCTCCAAATGCCTGACAGCTCTGGGCTGTGCAAACTCTTTCCCTATCGAACAATGCAGAGAATCTGAAACAGAAAGCAAGCTGGTTTTAAACTATCTACTGTTAATTTAAGTAATGTTGCAAATGTTGGTAATGGACTCCCAAGACTGTACTGTGCTGGTGTTTCTTTTATACACTTATATTTAAACCACCGTGTGAAGAATTTCTGAACAAACTCCATTCAGCTATTCTTCAATGGGAGCCACTGAACTAATGCTGACACTTGGAAGGTCCCAATCCTCTTGTGCCTGTGATGAGGAGACACAGACTCCTAAGTGGGAGATGTTACTCTGCTCTGAAGGATACTTTTTCCAAACACCCTTACTTCTTCTCTTAAAAAAACTTCAGAAGAGAGAGAAAAGCAAACAATGCAACCACTTATGCCACACACCAGCAAAGGGATGTGGAGCTGACTAAATGAAGACAACCATTGTAGAAGCAAAATTTGGGCAGTATGTGGCAGAAGCTATTCAGAGAAAGGACTGAAGGTGTCAGGAGAGTTTCATGTTCCCCAAGGCAAGACAAATGACAGCAGATGTTTTCTCTGGGACAGTGCTAGCACACCAGAACATTGGGTAGGCCTGTGAAGAAAGGGCTAAAGAGCTTTTATTGCTTGTTGTACTCTTGTGGCATAGCTTGTGTTAGCAGTAGAATGCTCTTTTGCCTCCCCTGCACTTGGTTTAGCTCTTCTTCCTTCCTGTTCAGCTGCTGCAATGAATTGCACAGTTTGTGAATGACAAAGGAGGCACTGCAGTCTAATGGATGGGGCAAAACCCCCAATCAATATAAGGCAACATTATATCCTGCATTGTCTCTTTCTGATGCCTCAAGAAAAACAAACCACTTTTGTGTGAACTGAGTCTCCTCCCACATGGAAGGCTGCTTTATTCCTGCCATTCCTCTAGGCAAGAGCACAGGATAGTTTTGTGGTTTTTTTTCTCTTCCTGTCTCAGAAATACATCCACCAAGAGAGAAGAGCCGCCTTTAATCACTCTCAGAGATTTTCTCTGGAAACTTGCCCCCAGGGAACAAAGTGGAAATTAAAGCACTTCTTGTTTCCCCAGCCAAGCCCCCAGCATCCCCTGTGCTTCCGAGGCTCCACCAGTGGTTACCTCTGCACAGGGATTTGGCAGGTGCCTGGAGTGGCTGCTCTCTACTGCCCTGTCTGGGGCCAGGAGCAGCTGCTGGTGTTGCAGACAGTCCTGGGTGAATTGGGCTGTCTCCTGATAAAACTGGAATTGTCCGTAAGTGTCAATAACACCTCGGCTCATTACCAAGAGCTTAAAGGTCTCACCGTGCAGTCATCTGAAGAGCTACCAGGTGGAAAAGTCCTGCCTAATAACACCCTGAACTTGTGGGAATGTCGGGGGAGAAGTGCAGGGGGTTTCTTCATCCTCTTTCCTTTTGTGTGTGTGCAAATGCACACATGTCCATTTTTATGTAATACATAAACATGGAACAGATTTTTCCCTTACATAACTCCTGTGCTGCATGGGGATCCAGGTGATTTCTCTGAATTTTCTCCTCTAAAATCCCTCTGGCTTTATTGCCTTGATTAAAAAAACAAACAAAAAAAAGTGATTTTTTTTTTCTCATTAGTAGAGGATTCCTCCTTTCAACTATGACAAGCTTTAATAGCACTTGCATTTATGTAATCTCAACCTTCTTCTTGTCCTTGATGGATAAATATTAGAACACCTTAGAAACTGCCACTGTACACACATATTAAAAACATATGTATTCTTGGAAGAAATCTTAAGACACAATAAACTCAGAGTATTTGTTAGTATTTAACTTAAAAAGATAAGGATGGAGTTATTCTTGCTGTGGGTTTTTTTTTTGTGTCAAGATTCTGGTGAAAGAGTAAATAATAAAGTTTGGAATGGTGGAAAGTGTTAATAGAAGATCTAGAAACCACAGATTTACATGTTGAAAAATACTTCTGAGATGGTTGAGTCCAACTGTTAAGGCAGCACCACCAATTTCACTATTAAACCATGGTTCATGCAAGGGGTGCTTAAGATATGCACTTAAGGAAGTGGAACAAAAGGATGTCTTTGTGCCATTTTCTATTGGTGGTCAGTATGAAAACAGGCTAGGTGTCAGAACATAACAGTCTATGACCACAAGGTAATTGTTATGGAAGAGAAACACATAAAGTTATTATCCTGAGGTTGTTCATGATGAGAAAGTCTCCTTAAAACAGAAGACCAGCAAGGTTTCTCAGAATTCAGTCCTCTCAGTCATGGAGAAGCACTTAACACTCTGAAGAAGTCCAAATTCAATATTTTCAAATCTCACCCAAGATATACCAGGTTCAGAAAAGAAATTCATAAACAACTTATGCCACTTCTGATAAAAACAAGTGGTCTCATTCAGGTAAGGAATTTTCTGTCTCTTCACACAATACTGGCTCAGCCACTCAGAAGATACCAGTGCTATCTAAAGGATGCCTGGTCTCAGACACACATTTCTGAGAAATCTCACAGCCAAGGCAAGCCAGTAAGCTCATCTGAGGCTGACACTCAAAACTTGGGATAATCAGTACACAGCCCAGGGATGGAACAGTCTTAGAAGCACCACTGGCTCCTGTAAGTAAGCAGGTGACACATATCCATTCTGTCCATCTCAAGCGGTTCTGTAGCAGTTGATAGATTGGCTACAAGGCAAAAATGTCTTTACTTTTAGAGGGGGAGGTTGAAGAATGGGTCAGAATGCTCTGTACTTTCTGAAGGATGAAGTATGTACAATTAAAAGGCAACTTCAACATCATTGTCAGCTGCTCCAGAGATGAGGTGAGCTGGTGAAATGGTGAGAAGCACTAGCAGCTCACAGATACCAGACAGTCCATGCTGCTCACCAGCACGAACTGTGGTACTCCCACTCTCACTGCTTAATGCATCTATGACAACTTGTGCTGCTGATTCCAGCCAATACAGGCATTGCTGATGAGCAGAGATGGAGATCTGTGCCACTGCTGTAGCAGTCCTTCAAAACCACACAGATTTGCAGATGAAGCTTAATCAAAGTTCCTGGATCCCCTGTCAATGATGAATGTTCCTTCCAGTTCTCTCCAGTTTTCTGAGCAAACAAAAAACCCTGGATGACAATCACTAGGGCGTTTTGATTATCTTTTGACAGAATTATAGTAATGTACTGTAGCTGGCTGTAAAGTCTACTGCACAAAAGAAAATATAACCAGAACAAGAAGCTTCACTGCATCTCCTTAGCAACTCAAATAGGGATGCCAGACCTGAGCTCTACTCTTTACTCTGGCTTCCATAGCATCTGAGATGAAGTTCCAGGCTTTGGCCCTCATCTTCAACACTTGATACATCACATGTTGTGATGATTTCACAATGTGAAAGAATGTTAACACCAGGGGATGGAGGATGTAGTTTTATTCCTCTGACTGAAAGGAGTACTACATGGAAAACAATATTTTCTGGTCTGAGGCTATGAAAGGGTCTCTCCTAGGAACAAAGAACTATGTTTAACCTACTCATCTCCCCACCCACATATAATTACATTTCTCTGATATGGCCTTCCTTATCAGAAATAGCTAGCAACACATCTACTTGAAGGCGAAACCTTCCTTCTCTATAATTTCCTCCAGGTTCACTGTAACCTCTTTATTCAAAGTAAACACTCCACTGAGCATGCTTTTTCTTTAGGGAGGCTAAAACTCAAGAAAAACCTGACAACTGCTAATCACTCTACTTAATGTTGCACAAAGGATGTTGACATAAACTATGCACTAAGATGGTTTTATGGGGTCCACAGACCCCATAAAAAAAACCCCCATATATTGCCTTTATCAGAAATAGTTATTTCTGCAGAATAGAGAAAAATGAGATAGGATGAGGGAGAGACAGTGAGAGAGTGAAAGGGAAATTTAATTCTGGCTCTAGCCAAGTGACATGGCTTCCCACACAACTGACCTCTCCTGTACAACATAGGATCACAGTATTGTTTTCCATAAGTACATCATCTCCACCAGGACCTGCTCAAACTCCTACTGCTTGTTCTTGTCTGTCATTCTATTAGTGCTCACCAAACCCTGATTTCATCAGGGGTAGGAGCCATCTAGAATGTGCATTTATATTTTTGGACCACTATTTATCAGCCACTTAAATGACTAATGCTTACAATCTTATCCACTCAATCTTGTTATCCTCTAGAATAGGCTACAAAACAAGGATTAGAAAAGAGCAGAAAGGAAACTGATTCCCACCTTGGTGGTAACTGTGTCCCATGAGAATTAGTTATACCAACAGCAGGGTTTTGCAGGTGCAAGCCCACAGAATAACTTCACAGCCACAACAGAATGAAGGAGCAGGGAAGAAAAAAAGGCACAATTCCTAGGGCGTGTGGAGGAAGATTGCAGGTAAAAGGTTACAGGTGAAAGACAACCTGCAGATTGGCAAATGGCAGGTCCATAGCAAGAGTAAGATTCAGGCACTTAAACCACAGGGCAAAATTAAAATATTTTGGGATAGCACTCTGATAGTGCAGTGACAACCTAGAGCAAGAGCTGACAAATGGCTGCATTAACTTCTTATGCCTCTGAAAGAGCAATCACCCTTTTTGCTAGCTGAAGATGGAAAAAAAACATACTATTTCTCCATCATAATAAATCTTTTATCCTGCAGAGCCATTCCTGGCATTCTGGACTACAAGGCTCTTGTTTTGGCCAACAAGCTGTCTCCTGGGAAGGACCATGATGTGGTTTTAAGACACTTACATTTAAAATGCACACCCTTACCACTCTCACACAGGTATTTAGGTACCTGAGACAGGTACCTGAGACACAAGTACCTGAGACACAGGTATTTGTATACAAATTTGGAATATTGTCACATCACTGGCGTTGTTAATGTTATTCATTCTGGGATTTGTTTACCTCCTTATTTCCACACAAATTTTGCTTGATAAAAGTTTTGATCCTCTGACTTGATTTGAGAGAGCAAGCAGGGTTTCATTTACACTCAGGTTGTGTTCAGAAGTTATTTATGATGGACTAATATATGGCAGATGCATATCAGCAGTATTTTACACACATGAGCAGCATTTGCCAAACTTCAGTGTATTCTAAGAACTTCAACAGAAAACATCTAGAAGAGCAATAAATGTTTCTTGACCTATGGCACAGAATGACTGCTTACCACTTATCAAACACCTTCTGACTCTGTGTTAGATTTTTACTAACATATTATAAACAGAACCTTAATAAAAAGCCCAGATAAAGCTTATTGCGCATTTGTTTTCGGGGTTGAGATTGCAACAATAGTGGAACAATGAATACAAATTATCTGCAGGATCAATGTTTTTAACTTCCCCTCAGAGAATTTATCAAAACTAACACCTTT
The DNA here is from genome assembly GCF_014805655.1 of Passer montanus. Lineage (NCBI taxonomy): Eukaryota > Metazoa > Chordata > Aves > Passeriformes > Passeridae > Passer > Passer montanus. The sequence goes on along the minus strand of NW_024356505.1, from coordinate 1,428,431 downwards.
AGAAGTAAGTAGTAATAGAAAATGACAATTTCTGGAATTAGATATGCCAAATGACTTATCATATTAAATAATTACTATCAACTGCAATTTGAAAAGATCAGGCTGTCATAAAGAAGTGAAATTATTGATAAGCTAACAGTTTCATTTTCCCTTAGGGCTGTAAATCATGAAATACTTAGAAAACCGATTAGTTTCATCATGATAGGCTCTAGTTAAAGCTGGCAGCAATGAATGCAGCACATGAGAAATGGAGAAAGATGGAGAATGACCCTCACCCAATAGAGGCCTTTAGGCCAGCAGGGAAATGCTTTGAGCAGCCAGAATGGGCATCTGCTTTGCAGCACAGCACCTCATAGAAGTCATGTGCTTGGGCTCAAAGGAAATAAATCTTAGCAGAAAGAAATGCCTGTGGAATGGGAACTAGGAAAAAGCCTTAAAGTATTTCAGACATGAATGTACGGGAGCAAATGCTCTTTTACATTTTCAGATTACTGCACCCAGGTAACAGTAAAACCTGTGGGAGAGATCAACACAACTAAACTCTGGGAAATGATGAGGCAGTGCCACTTGCTTTATGACAGGATTGTCTGGGGAACACTGCTCTACAAAGATTACATATTGAGATTGCTCAGGTGGTTTCTACTTACCTGTCTTCCCTCCATAGCTCCTCGCATTTCCTTGAAAGTTGAGCTAAATTCTCCAATGAAGTCATGCTTTCCATTGGAATCCCAGTCCCAAACTATGCACTGGGGAGACAAAGGGGAAAAGAACAAACCAGCACATTTTTCATCAGACAGAAAAGAGATTTTATTGAAAAACCCTGCAGGAGAAATTATGATGTACACTGGGTGGAGGGTTTTATCTTAGACAAAATCACAACACATAATAAAACCCTATTCGTGTTCTGATCAAAATAAAATGGCAAGTGGAATCTCAACACAGCTTGCTGCTGATAGTTCTGTGTTATGGAGTTTGCCTAATGAAGCATGTATTTCAGAAGGAAAGGATTTCTTGTCTGCATAATTTTGCTAGGTGTGAAAATACAGGATTATGTGTATTTGCATATTCATGGTCAAATGGTGTCCTGACTTACCTTGTTGATGTGCTTTGCAAATACAAATTAATATTCAAAACCCTGTTTGCCTTGGGCAAACATTACTTTTCTCATTTTTACAGTCAGTGAAGGTGAGACAATAGTCACAGACATAATTTTTTTAAATGGCTTTGAAATTATACACATCAGTGTTTGGTGCCCATATTTGGCTGTTTCCCAGTGTTGCTCAACAGTGACTATACAAACCAAACCTCACTGGTAGTCTTGCCTAAATTCATGCATAAAGATGAATATCTCAATGAGTTTAGCTTTGAGAATTTTATTTTACTGATTTTTCTAAATACAACTCAGCTAGCCAAGACAGAAGCACATAGCAATAACTACATGCTTTGCTAAATTGTAATTTTAAAACTGCTCCAAGGACAACAAAGGGGCTCACAGCTTTAACAGCAAAATCCCAAACTCAGCCTTATGTTCTCTCTAGATAATCGTCGTATACACTGACTGAATCAGGAGGCCTTTACTGAAAATGTCCTGCTAAGAAATATCTTTTAGGGTTTTTTTAAAAGCAGAAAGGTGTCATCTGCCCTGTCACATGAGGAGCACACTGTTATTGCACTATCAGAAGGTTCTGAGGGTAACAACAGAGGGTTTTATCTGCCTTCTTTGTCTCAACGAGGCTCAGTGCTTTTGACCCAGCACTGGTGGTCAGAAAACACAAGAGGAGGAGCAAGGTTTCCTCCTCAATGACTCCTCAAGACAATTGAAGTTAGCTTGGTCCAAAGGGGCACTGAGTTCACTCAGAAGGAAACTGAAATCATTGGATGTCCACTGGATTTTGAGTTTTAAATATTTCCAAAGAAGCACTTTATTAAAACAGACTTCCCTGTCCACCAGTTATGCTTTCTAATCAGCCTGAATAATCCAGTCAAAGCTGGTAGGTGGACAATCCCTTTTGAGGGTGTGGGAAAGACTCTAAAAAGCTTGAGGTTTGGACCATTCCACCACCTCCTATTTTAACTGCATTTTTTTTTAAATGGAGGAATCCCAGACTAGAGGAAGATCTCCAGATCGAAATGTGAAAATATTTTACTCTAAGACTTACAGATACTTTTTTTGGAAGCTTTTACACCTAGTGGGGAAAAAGGGAAGTTCCTGCATTTGTTTATAGACTAAATTTCATACAAGAGCAATCAAATGAAAGTGGATTTCTGATTCTGATAGTGGTAATAGTGCCTGGAAAAAAACTAGACACAGTATTTTCAACACTAACAGTCCTGGAGTATTCTTTCAGATTAAATATTCCCTAAAAATTACTCTTTGTTTCTTATCAACAGAAATTTTAGATGACCTGGTAACAAGAAAAAAAGAAATCCAAGAAAAACTAATTTAATTTGCAAAAAAATTCCTGAAACCAGTTTTGTTTCATAGAGCTTGAAAATTTATTTTTCTTCCGGGAAATTTCTTGACAATATAAAAAGCTTGTTTTTTATTGATATTACTATATAAATATTCAATAAAAATAGATTTCAGAGGTGAAGCATGACTTAAAATTATTTTTTTTCTCTAATGGTTGCAAAAGATATTTAAGATCTTAGAAGTAATACAAAATAAAATGAATTGTAAAAATGCCATAGGAAGTTGCTATAAATGTACAAAAAGTGTAGTTTTAGCAATGCTGGGAACTTTGAAAACAATGTTTTTGAAAAAGTTACTATTTCATAAAGAAAGGGAGAAAAAAGAAGCCTTATAATGAAATTGTCCAACCAGATTTCCTTTCCAGGTTCAGTCTTTAAACTCAATTGGAGCATAAATACAAGAACAGACCCAAGGTTATCAGAGTCCTCCAGGAAAAGGTACTTTGAAAAATTTCTATTAGGGTGCTGACTTTTACAGAGAGGGAAAAGCTCTGAGTGCTTATTTGTGGTTAGAACTTTGAGTGGAGAGCAGCAAAGTTAGATTACATATAAAATGTCCACTCAATAGGTTTCCAGCTGCTTTTTCTTTCAAGCTGGAGGTTTTCTAACTTTAGTTTTCAGAAAGCCAGATGGTACTTTAATCTTCATATTGGCTTAATGGAACAGGCAAACAATTACAGAATTATCTCAGTGCCATTTGTTCAATTACAGCTAAGGGAGAAAGGGGATTCCTGCACATACATCCATTATGACTTCTTTTTCCTCCCAAGTTTCACATCTGGCTGTAGAAATTAATTGTTACTGTCTCAAAAACATGTTGTACACTGTAATGATCCTGCATTTCAAAAGTATGTGAAAAGCCTTTCTGAAACATAGAAATAATGTGGTCCAGACATTTTTATAAAAACCCACTCAGGCAGATCAAATAAGCAGGGAAGGATTTTAGCAAATAATCCATAATCAGGTAAAGACCACAGGTGACAACCAAAGCATTATTTCCATATGAAATACTTTAAAGGGTTTTTTTGGTCTTTCTTCAAGTCAAATCTTCCACAATGGGAATCGTACTTTACCTTTAGGCAAACCTTAATGTTTTCTTTGGGTCTCTACTCCTAGAGGTTGCTTAAATAGATGATTAACGGTATACCTACACTCTATTAAAAAAGTCTCATTAATTTAAGGAGGCTTTCCATACACTTAATTTGAATTCTGGTAAATCAATGCTCAGATAACTGGTGAAAGAATTCAGTCTCCTACCTACATCTTACAAGCTCAAATACAGGGAATAAAAACCTCTGCTAATGCTGCATGGTGATGGAATAGCACTAACTGGAATGATGGAGAGCATCTTTCCAGTCAGTGCTATTCCATCACCCTGCATGATCCTGTCCTCCTCCTCAAAATACCCACTGAGTGCAGGGAGAGGGAACACTGTGCTATCCTTAGCAGAGCTAACCAGGAGACTGAGTTAAAATTATATCAGAAGATCACTTCTGGGTATCCACATCTTCATTCCTTCAGGTTTTCTTATAAATAGTGCAAAATGAAAGATTTCTTTCCAGGCTGAAATTGAAACTTTCACTGGAGAAAGGTCCGTTTTAAAAAGAAAAAGATATCTCAGGTGAATGCTGATGGAAATTTTCCCTGGTTTAATTTCAAATTTTTCACCAAGATTAGATTTTGCCAATACCACAAAGGGCATTCAAGAAAGATTGCATTGGCATTGGAGCTACAACAGCACAGGCTTCTCTGGCTGATTTTCCTAATGCTTCCCAGAAGATGACAGCTAGATTAATCTTGCTACCTCTGCATGAGCAAGAACTCACTTGTACAATTTCTGATTTTATTGAGACTTTTCCCAAGTCTCAACAAAATTACAGTACAATTGTCATAAAATAATTCTTCCTATAGTCATCATCCTAGCTAGCTTTAACTACAAGAACTAAGTAAGAGAAAAGACTGCCTACAGTAAGCATGTGTTTGTGTGCCTGCAGATACTGAGGTTATTTTCCCTACACAGCTTCTGAGAAATGCTTGATTTGTCCCCATTAGATTTTCACAATGAGAGAACTATTACATACAGCACCTTTGGGTATGGGCAATGGAGAAATACAGAAGTTAACAGTGCAATTTATGAACAAGCCCAAAACATGCTCTGAAGGTTAGTTTCTAAAAGACTGGCAGTGACTCTCCTGACTAAATCCTATCAGGAGGCAGCTGACAGCCAGACTGTGGAAAAGTACTTCTTGAAAATAATCCATTCAAGTTTCCCTCAGCTAGCCAGACACTTCAGATTACAGCATGCACAAAGCCAGGAAAAAAAATGAAAATTTCCCGTCTTGCCAGCCTGAGTTTCTCCAGCTGTGTGACTGTATGTTCAAAGTCCAACTATGAAATGTTAGCGTGGCTTGTGCTGGTATTACCTTGCCACTTAGCTGGAAAGGAAGAGTGTTAGACATCCCTCCGGGTAACCTAAGAGCTTACTTAACTTAAAACACATGAATGACTTGTGACCAAAAGATTCTGGCTAGGGTGGGAGAGAAACCCAAGTCCTTGGCCCACTCTCCAGCTGCTCCCTGCCAGCAGAAGTGCCAGACAGACAGAAAGGGAGCCTCAGGCAGTCACAGTCAAGTCCCTTGAATAGGAGGATCCCTACCCTGATCTGGCTCTGGCTCTGTTGCATCAAAAAGGAGACTTTTCTCTGTGTTTTTACTTCAGTATGTGTCCCCTGACACTCAACATGGGGTGGAAGGGATACCTTTCAAGGAAAAGAACTTTCTTTGTCCATCATTTGCCTGTTGTGCCTAGCTATATGTTAGGGTAACCATAATGAGCAAAGTGGCTAAAATTCTGAACAAAAGCTGTCTTGGATGGCTCTTCCTTGCATTTCTGTGAAACAAGATATGTTGTGCCTGGGCAAGAAGGAGAATGCTCACTGTTCAAATGAATTACAGCCCAGTCAGTCATAAAAGTTTTACCAATTATCTCTAAACTAAAATAATACCACAATAATTTTTATAGATAGAGTTTATATGACACTATGTTTCAAAGAAATGAGGTCCTAAGACAACATCAGTGACCTGCTCTACTTCTTGCAGCCCTCTGAACTGCAGGAGGTATGTGGTGGCAAAAGTCTACAAACAACTGCTTCTTTGGTTCATCCTCTAGTATCAGTGAAAACTTAAAAAAAAAGCCAACCCTAACCAAACAAACAGAAACCCCAACACACACACAAACCCTCCCCCGACCAAAAAATGCCCAAGCCAACACCCCACACCCCCTCCTCCCCTCAAACTCCTCACCAGACAGAGAACGTGAAAAAAAATCTCACAAAAAAACTTACTTGATTATGAAAATGATCTTTCTGGAACAGGCTGTCTCTCATCAGGGTTATTACTACTTGATAATGAAGAAAATATCCTACTGTACCTCCCTAAGTTATCCATACCTGACTTGGAATGCTTCAAAAAATTTCTTTTTTGTAGGAAGACCTTTATCCACTACTTACCCATTCTGCCTATGTGGATATCAGAAAAACGATGTAAAAGCTTCAGTATAAAAGAAAACACTTCAAGTTATCCTGTTTGTCTAGTTGTGATGTTCCAAAGCCAAATTCTACATTATAAACATCACAGTACAGAAATTTGGTTTTTTTTGATGTATATTAAATACTCCACTCTTTTCTCCATCCAAGCTGGTCATCACAGTTTTATCTTTTCAGTACTTGTGCTCCAGAAAGTGAAAATAAACTTTTAAAGTCTCATTTCCAATTTCCTCTGAAGTTGGCCTCCAGTGAGAATAGAGTGAAGCAACTGAAATGAACCAATGTTTCTTGCAAGTCTCTCAATGGCTGAAATAAAATCTGCTTCAGAGCACTGCAGACAAAATATTTTAATTTTTTCTTCTCAGACAGATCAGCTCAATTCGTCAAACTAAAGTACTCAAAACCCCCTGAACTAATGGAAGAAAAAGAGTTAATATATTGTGCTGTTAGAATACGTGCAGTTTCTGTTAAGCTGAAGTAGAAGCAAATTTCAGTCTTCTCCTTGACTACAGTGCCATATTTTTTTTTGAAAACCACATCTTCTATTCTTCTGAACCAGCATGTACTGACACCAGTTCAGTCCACCAGCACAGATGAGTTTGCTCCTTAAACATTAGGTGAAATACTGGCTCCATTGCAGGCAATGAGACTTTCACATCATCTTCAACAAGTGCCAAGATTTCATCAACACCTTTTTGCCTCCTGTACATAGATGGTGGTAATTGATATGTTAAAAGTTTACGGTGTTTCTAGTGTTCTACTGGACTCAGGTCATTTGCCTGTTGAAGGACATTTGAGACACAAACTCATTGATAGCTTCTTTTTGGTTACTGGCAAGAGATTCTGCATTGCCCTTGACATGCTGCAGTAAATATAGCAGCCACGACAGACCAAAACACAAAGAAAATAATCTGCCTGTGTATATAAACACATAAGAAGTTTGATTTTAAAACTATTTGCCTGGAGAGAAGAGTGAAGGGAAGGAGAATTCTTACTTTTTTACAAAACGAGGCAGGTACTCTGACTCAAAATCAAAGTGAGTGAGTAATTTTTGTTGACAGCTGTGATATGACACCTGACGGAGTCTACTTTAGTTCTTGAAAAGTAAAAACAGAGACCATTTACAGAACCACTTTTACTGAACCAGCCTCTCTACACCAGCACTAGATGTTGAAGTACATCAGCAGTGGCTCAGCAATGACAGGAATCCTCACAGTTGGATGTTTCCCTTTCTTGACAGCTCACAGCAGGTAAGAATCATCAGGGTCATTTCAAAACGAATTACTTAAAACCACAGCTTGTTGATTACCCTTATTTGTATTACAAGGGTGCCTAGGAGTCTCAAACACAGAGCTTTCAGAGCTGACTAATGAAGCCCACAGATATTTCTCTGAAACAGAGAAATTTGATACAAAATAAGTTAAATTATGTGAGGGAGCATCTATAACTGGATTTTCAATGACTCTCTAGGTTTTTCATGGTGAAAACATAAATAAGCTTCTACTTAACAGTTACAGCTAGGTTTATGCAACAACATCCTCAGTATATTTACAAGCAATCGTACAGTAACTAAACAGGTTCAGCATGCACACAAATGCATGCACACTTCCATTTCTGCAGACGAAACCTAACACACAGATCTGTGTATTACACTTTATTTATTTTAAAGAATTACATTTTAACAAGTTTTATGAGTATCCAAAAACACCCTTAGCAACTTAATATGCAACACAGAAATTGGGCAAGTTTTTAGTATCCTGCTTTTGGTCATGAAGAATTAAATTGTCCAACAATTAAGAGAGCAGGCTGGAGCATTTTTCAAGTAAGTATAAAATGACTTGATATGGTGACTGATTGATATGGTGACTTTCCATATCAATCAACCAGATTTAAGTTTCTGAGACTGTCTTTGGCCTTGTAGTCCACAACATAATGTGCAGCATTTTTTTCAGTTATGATAAACAAGTAGCAAAATGTAGCAAGAGCAAAACTTCTGCAAACACTCCCCTGAGGCTCCTGTTGTGAGATTATCAATATGCCTCCTGTAGTTTTCTCCATGAATATCCCTTCTTCTAGTTCACAATCTGTTCTGTCCTTATGCAAAAGAATATTTCTAAACTTTTGTGAGAGATGATAAACTAGTGTACTGACACAGCAGTGCCTCCTTCCATTAGATGTATCTGAGATTTTGGCTCATCAAAATTACCAACAATTCCCTACATAGCAAAAAAGGGTATTACTCATTGGCAGGCCTCTCTGGGTTACCTTTTGGAGAAGCTGAAAGCACAGCAGTGAAATTCACCATAATTCATGTCTGCATACCTAAAAGCTCTCAGACAGAACAAAATTCTATCCAGTTCCCACTATCTATTTTCAGTCCCTAAAAAAATCTTGTTAGCTTTATCTTGCCCTCTGAAAAGCAGCAGATAAAAATCAGCCATTGCCTTGTGTGTCAGGCAGGAAAGGAAAATGATGATACTTGGCAGAAAGAGTACAAAATGCTCTTCCACACCAGAGCAGCATCAACCTGTCCCCAAACACTAATTGTAATAATGATGAGTGCTTACATCATCAGTGTTTGTTGTGTTGTCAGTCAGTGGGAGACTTAATGACACATCTCTTGGATATTATTCCAAAAGAATGACCTGGCAACCAGGTTTAATAGCCCTGAACTGGTCACACTATCCAGCAGATGATAACACAGTGGAGGTGGGTCTTCCCAATTATGGGTAAGTTCTAAAAGGAAGACCAGCAGAGATTTCAAACACAGAAAGTTTTAGAACAAATTGGACTAAATAAATCAATTGAGAAACATGAAGCAATTCTAAATGCTTATTATAGTAATACTCTAAACAATGTTTGCTATGGAAAACCAAGAGATATAGGTAGAGACAGAGCACAGGCCATTGTTACAGATATGATTAAAGTAATGTGAGGGGTCAATGTTAAAGGCTAAACTTAAGCTTAATTTAAGGATAAAGGTCTGAGAAAAAAGGTCACATTTCCTTATCTCATAGTCACATATTTGATTTTTTAAATCCTTGTGAAATTACTAATGAATACTTTGCATTACTGTTAGCAGTCATTTCCAAGAGTAAAGGGCCTCATTTCTGGGGTGAGGTTTTTCTTTTTTTTTCTTTTGGTTTATTTACTTTTTTGTTTGTTTTTCTCATGTTCTGAGCTTCAGTTAGTGCTTTCACACAGATGCACTGATGCTTCAAAGTGAGTCCTCCATATGACACCTCTCAATTAGTGCACACAACACATAATTAGAAACAAAACAACCAGCCCTTTTCAGCATTGTTTTAGTTTTGTGTCCAGAGTTTTATTTTATTTCCTATGTTGTGTTTAGAGTTGAATTTGTCTCCCTGCACTGAAAGCACCTCCAGGAAGAACCTAAATCCCTGCAAAGCCACAAGCACCTGAAGCAATGTATTATTAAAGATTTCCAGTAAAGAGTTAAATTAAGATCATGACATGGTGTCTGGATCTTCCAAAAACATCATGTATCAGCTAAAGAGCAGATATTTTCCTGTTTCTTGGAAGCTCATGAACCTGCCAAAACTGTGAAATGGCAGCACTTGAGAAATGTAATATTTTTTATGTAACTGCTCACGTTTTTGTGGGATTTTTGTACACATTTAATAACCTGGTTTCTGATTTTTGTTCTTGCACTGAGTAGAAAATAACACTTTAACAGAGTACATTAGAATACCTATTTAAATCTATGCAGACTTCCTTTCCTGTTTGTATTCCCCTTGCATGCATTCAAGTGTTTAATAAGTGTTCTCCATAATTACAAATTCTTAGTAACTGCTCTATATTTTCCAGGTTTATCTCTTTCCATAGCAATGGATGTGACACTTGGTACAAACAAGAAAGTTGTATGGTGGGGTGGGAATGGGAGGGTGAGCATCCTGGGAAAGCTGGCACAGGAGCAGGGAGCTCTTGCTTTTGCCTATCAGGTTTGTTTCCAACATCACAGGGAGAAACAGGCTGAAAATCCCAAGTACTCAGCATCCTGGTTACCCTACACGATTGGCAAACCTGGGTGTGTGGCCATATATGAATACAGCAGTTTCTTCTGTAAGAATATTTTATAAGGATAGAAGCATGAAAGGAAAGGAGAAAAAATGGTGGCAGAAAATTTGCTGTGGAAAATAGAACCACTGAGGTTTCCACATGGGTAAAATGATCTAGAAATCAGATGAAAGCTTAAGCATAATTCAGTGCTTTGCTGTAGCAACTAGGGAGGCCAGATTCTTCCCCTATGAAGTAGATGAGGTGCTGTGAAATATACATATATGCTATAATGTAACATATTATAGTTATATATTAATGAAAGAATATAGAATTATTTTATCAAACATTATATAGATAGAATATATAGAATATTATAGATATTATATGTATACACATGATATATATAATATATAAATGTATATGTACATATACATATTTATGTATATATACGTAAAACATATATATTCTATAATACACATTACAGAACATATATGTGTTCCAAATCAACAATTAAAATAGTATTTTAATCTTGCCTTTTATGAGTCCTTCTCTGCTTTTTATCAAGGAAACATGATGTAGTTTAAACACTGACTCATAAGGAAACTCAGCTACATACATTGGAACTAAAATAAGGAATCTGACAGCTTTCTGTAGAGCATAACAATATTACTATGGCACAAATAGTCTGCTGCACACAGAGTGCTCCAGAAAGCAATTGCCTTAAATCACTATTGTGATTTTCTTTTGCCAAATATACCAAGCAAAGCATGTGCAAACAGTAATTAATTTGATTAATTTTGTCTCCTTTCCTCTTCTGAACCGTCTAAAAACAGATGACGATTTTTGTGAAATTATGTCTTTATTTTGAGGAGTTTTGTGCTTATCCTGTTTATCACTTAAGAGCAATATGTTGTGACTTAAGTGAAGGTTTGAAGTTTAGTCCTAAACAACCTCAACAAAGTTCTGCCATATTCACAACACAGCAAAATGAAGAGCCCAAAATTCCCAGAATCAGTGATGAGAAGCCCAACATGAAGATTTTCAGGAAGGAAATACTCATTCAAATTCTGATTCTTGGCATGTTTTCCAGTGACAATAAGAGGCGATGTTGTTTAATATCAGGTTTATTTTTGGGATTTCTCTTTTTCCATTGCATTATCAGATTTTTAACAGATGTGGGGCAGTTTTGAAAATAAACCTGTATCCAACCACCTTTCTTTCCTTCAAAATAAGCAAACAAAGTGACACGTGGCTATGATCAGTGGCATTTGAATGAGATGGCAGAGATACCTTCATCCTCGCCCAAAGAGACAGGATTTTGGCAAAAGGTATTAGTGAAGACAGACACTGACTTTATTTGTAAATTCTTAGCTAACAGGGTTACAGGGTGGGCTTTCCGGTATAGGGAAAACCCTCTATGTACAGGATGGGATCAAAGCTCACTGCAAAAATTTTGTACTGCAACTCCAAGTGCTGCTGCTGCATCTGTGATGTGCCAGAATACTTTTTTTTTCAAAGGACAAGAAAGCTGACCCTGTTTCCTGGCCTGATTCCAGCACAAGCAATTAAATTTCTGCCATCTCAACAACCCCTGCAGTTCAGGTTGGCACAGAGTTATTTGCTGCTTCCTGCCCCGAGTTGTCACCCAGCACTGATGCCAGCTTGTGAGGAGGTGCCAGAGTCAATTCTGGGATGGGCTGCCCAGCAGCAGTGCGTGAAGCCTTGCTCACGTGCAAGACTTTGCAATTATTGTCTTGAAAGCACCTAAGATCATCAATGCTTGTCGTTCCACCATCATCTCTCAGCAGCTGGAGAAAATCTATCTCCTTTTTGTTATTGCAAATGACTAAGCATTGAAGAGCAACTTAAAAAAACATATACTTCCATGGCATAACAGCATAGAGGGATAAAATGAAAACATTTGTACATATCCACCCATATTAAGCTTCCTCCTCTGTGTTTCAAATCTGTTCTCAGGGTGTACAGGAGAAATGAGAATAAATGAAAGAAAATGTCTGATTCCATGAGAAATTCCTGTAAAGATAAACCCCATACATTTCAGTATGCTTGCTCTCAAGTTACAACTACTCACTAACACACCCCAGACTGAAGAACAAAAAAAAAAAAAAAAAGTAGGGTTACCGCACTTGACTATTTTACAGCATCAGTGAACAGTTTTGGAAAAAAGCAGCAATGCCTGTTTCCTGGGTTTAGCAGAGGGCCCCTGTGTTTTGAAGATGCCAAGAAATGCAGCATTTTGGAAAAGCAAGAACTTCCCTAAGAGTGGATCTGGCACTCTAAACCCAGACCTCAAATAGCTGATCTCTGTGTTTGTACTCCAAATAAGTGGTAGGAAGCAGCAGTGCTTAGCTATGTAAGTATCTTCTCTGAATATGCAATCAGGATTGCATAAATTACAAAATTATGCCAAAAAATAACTGAAGGTGAATAAAAAGAGGTCTGGTTAAAACTGAGATGGCAATTCATTCCCTAATGTTAACATTATGTCAGATTAATGTGCAATTTCCTTTGCGTTTGGGAAAATCATGTAGGTGCGGACATCCTCTCATTACTCTGCTAGGTGAATTACGAAGCTGTCATTAAAATAATTACCAATGGAATAAGAAGGAGAATCAAACATTTACTTCAGTGTAATTATAAACCCTATTTCCTACTAATGTGGGTAATTTATCTCACTACTATTAAAGGAAGTAGAGTAAAACATGTGCCTGTATCAATACCCTATTAAACAACAATCACATATCAGTGAAACAGAGACCCTACACAGAGCAGAATATTCAGGCAGAAAGAAGTGGCTATTCCATCTGCTCTACAGATAGTCTCTGAAGACTACCCACAAGGAAAAGTAATTGAGAAAAAGATCCAAGTCATAAATACCTTAGCTCATCCTATGAAACAACTGCAACTGGAACTAACAGGATTTTCTAGTATCTCCTCTATTTCACCATGTTTTTTTTCCCCAAAAAAAAGTGTGGTATGTTTGCCCATTGTCTCTGTACAGGTTTCTACTTATTTTAATTTATTTAGGTATAGCACAAATGCACTCTATTTTAAACACCTATGAAAAGGATGTGGAAGAAAAACCTCTGAAAACCATGTCAAAATCCACATATTAAAAGTAATAATAATAATAAAAAATTCATAGCAGAATACTTGGTAGTTGGGCATCCTTCCATACTAGGAAATAGGTTTCTCTATAAAGCAGGGGAAGAGAAAACCAAATAGATCAGAAAGACACAAGAAAACTACACTAATCAGTAAATCATTTTGATTTTACACTGCTAATAAAAAATATCTCTCAGATTCAAACTCAGTTTACAGGGTATGAGCTTTTTTTACTGGTGACGTGTGCACAGGGACTGATATTAGCCATGAGGTATCTTAGCAGGTTCCAGAGCACTTGGTATTCTAAAGAGCCACAGACAATAGTGAACCGAGGTTTATTGGATGCCTCTGACGAGTCACCAGTGCAAAGATTACTGGTGCAGTGACTACATTTCCAAGGAAAATAGTGACAAATTTAAGGTCTTATTATGTTAGCTGAAATAAAGCATCTTTTTCTTAAAATGCAGTGCCTTCTACAAATAACTGATTATTGTTATCCTTCCTGTTTCTTTTTCTTTCAGTGCTTTATTATTGTGAGCCACATTATCTCAAACCACTTGTATAAGGCTCTGGACTGCAGGTGGCACCATTATGTCATTATGAAATGAAACAACCTTATTCCTGAGGCAGGTAGGCAGAACAGAGTACTCTAACCTAATTAGTGACGTACTCTGTGAATATGAGGTATGCAATCTAATACCAGTCCTATATACATATAGGAAAAACAATTCTCTCTAAGGTGAAGATTAGGAGGTATCATCTGATGCACACTGTCAACATTAGCTGAAGTAAATGGAGCTGTATAATTTACACCAGCTGAGAATATCCCATTGACCTTCAATGGCCTTTGGATAGGGCCCTCAGAAGGAACACCTGAGGAAAAAACCCCAAACTGCAAGCACAACTCTATCTTTAAAGCAGATGCTCAGGAGTAAAGCAGATGCTACACTACAGTTAATTCTGATAGGCATTGGTTGAAATGAAGAGCAGATATAATGATGGAAAAAAATCAACCTGTGATATTTTCAGGAGTGTTACTAGAATGAAAAAGGTTGCTTGCTTGCTCCTGAGGAAACTGGATAAATTCTGTGCTCATAAGGAGTAAGCAGTGTACCAGGAGCCCATATAGTACACAACTCCCATCCTGTTAGAAGTTAACTCTCTCCTATGAACAGATAACAAGAAGTTTCTGGTGCATCTAGCAGGAAGCCAGAGATTGGCTTCACAGAACTACTTGGAAAGAGAAGGAACTCATAACACGACTTACCTTATTTTGTGCTATAAGGTATGTGAAAAATACATTACACCCATGGCTACATCGAAGGTGCTCAAACCATGGAAGCTCTGCAGTCAGAAAAGGCTTTTCTCTGCCTTTCACATGCATACACAGAAATATTTCCAATTTGTGATGACTCTGCTGTGTACAAAGACACTGATTCCCAGAGGACTTCTGCTGAGCACTCAAAAGAGGTACCTCTTGCTGGCAAGGAGACTAGCATGCAACGTGTACAGCCCACAAAAGCATTCACTCCCACTAGGTGTGCACCAGCATGTCAGCAACTCACTGCACTGTATTTCTGCAGTACCGTGAGGAAGAGTTTTTAAGTCAGTAAAAGCTGTCAATCTCCCTGTAAACTAGCCCCCACCTAGCAGTTTGATCAGTTATTCCAAAGCCACACAAACTGTCCCCAGTAGACTTCCTCTGGATGCAGAAAAAGTATTTCTGCTTAGCAGTCAGTCAGTTAACAGTCGAGATACTGTTGGTGAGGCTGAGTAGTCGGTGGGGATTCACAAGTGCAAAGATGAAATCGAGGGTAGAATCTCTCAGGAAATACAGAGACAAATTGGTAAATAACCTTTCATATGAATAGGCCGGAGAGTACTCAAGGCTCAGAGAAATCTGTATTCCAGGAAATATAACATTATTTAGGATAGAATTTTCTTCAATATTTGTCATACACTTTGCTTTCTGACTGCTCACAGAGTAGTGTTAGGCTTAATTCCAATAGTGTATAAAGAGTTGGCATGGTTCTTAATGGAGATTCAAATTATTGAAAACAGATCTTGGACTTGAAAGTGGATTTGCTCATTTTTGAAGTCATAATTTCATTTTAGTGTTGCACTGTTCATGTGAGTGTTTGCACTCACTGACATTTGAACAAAGATGTCATCATTAAATTCTCATCATTATACTGCTGCATTTAGGTGGGAAATATATGTACAAAATGCCTCATATTCTGAAAATTACCTGTATGTACCTAAGCACAACACTCAGTGTCTGGGACTCCTAGAATAATCTTGGGCCAGGAGTTACCTTCTGTGGATTTGCTTCACTCATCTGTTAAAACAAAGTACCAATAATCAGGCTGGCTACGTACTTTTCCCAGATATGTTAATGAAGGCTCCAAGCAGGACCTGTTGCTCCTCTTAAAGGGATTAATTTTTATTAAGACTTGTTGGTTTCTCATGCTATATAATTCTAATTCCTGTCCTTAGACAACAGCCTGGATATCCTGCATATATCTATGATCCTGCCTGTTACATCTGTCCTGATAAATAAGAAACTCTTTTCTAATGAGAGCATGGGAAACATGTTTTTCTCTCCCTGGAGGTTTTTCACAATTTCAGAAGACTCCCTCCTCCTGTATCAGGACAAACCCAAGACTGTTAATACTTCTTTTAGGGATGGTGGAAGGAATAGAAGACTGTGTTTCTGTCCTGTGGGTAATGTCCTTTTTTATCTTGACTTTTTGCTCCATAATTTTCCCCAGTTTTGAGGCATGGGCTTTATCCACTCTTACAGAAACTATTCCAGGCTTCTGCTCTGTGCTTCTCTCTTGTTCTTCTCTGTTGAAGCTGCTTTGTTTTGCATAAATCTTTAAATATTTATTAAGGCAAGGTTTTGAACCTGAGTTTCCCACATCAAAGAGAAGCATTTAAATATCATATGATGGCATCAGCCTTCCTCTTGTTCACTCCCCCCATTTTAATTATACAATATGGATCTGCTTCAACAGAAAAGACTGGGAAAGCCAGCTTGCAATTAGTCAATAAGTGAATGACTTGTATTCAAATGGCTTCTCCACATCTCAGCCAGCTGTTCTGGGCTGGGGACTCTCACAGTGCTAATTGCTTCCTCCCTTTCTTTCTCTCTGTTATTCCAACCAGAATTTCCCATCCTGCTTAAAATATTTCTCAAGGAAATTTTTTGTCAAAATAGGAGTTTTTCCATGAATTTCCAGATGCAGTTAAATCAACTTTTTCTGGTAAAATTCTCTTATTCTACTGATGCTTAGCAGCCATCACAAGTCTTAGGCACAAGTGGCAATGAGCCCTGCTTCTACCACTGATGTAATCTCAGTCAAGATATTTCTGTATACATTGTCACTCTTCCCAGCCAGTGGAACTAGCAAAAATATAGACTTAAGGTGCAGAACTGCTTGGATATGTAACCTGACAGTGCCCCCACCCGCCTTAAACCAGAAGTGTGCTGCAACTTGTCAAAAGTATTTTAACATTTTAAAACTTGACCTCCTGGAGTTTTGTGACTATATCTTAACTGATGTATAAAAATGAGTCTTTGTATATATGAAATAATTTTCAGATCATAAGGTAAGCAATAGTATATAAAAATGTTATGCTTTTGTTTTAGTTCTATAACTTGCTGAGTTCTAATTCATTTTTTTGGACAAGGGTGCTTTGCAGTGTTATCTGAGTTAAATGCAAGGTTTAGGCTTTGCTTTCTCTAGTTCTCAGGGTGGTCATATTGTTATAAACCACCTCAAACATCACAAGTATATAAAATAATTCATTGTAGGGTGTTTCAAAATCTTTCAAAGGAGTGCTCTGAATAAATGCTCAATATCAAACCTATGAAGTAAATGGGTTATGAAAGGATTTGTTAGCTCCACACATTGGAACTGTGAAATAAAGAATTACATTTAATGAATGTACAAGAAAGCAAAAAAGAAGAGGAACGGCTTCTTTCAGTGGTTATAACTATAATCTTCCATTCACTTACAGAAAAATGGCTATTTTTTTATTATCACAACATACTTGAAAGAGTTACAAAATTGAATGCAGTTAACATAATTCTCTTTAAGAGATGTGCTCTTCACTGTGTTAGAATATCCTGTCTTTCAGAAGAATTGAAAAATACCACAGGAATTGATCAAAGATGACAATCAACAGGCCCCTACCAGGAAATATGATTTCTGCCTCTGCTTTGTAAAATTTAAGAGATGATTTAACAGACAGTTGAGTTCAGAGGAAGCCTAGATGCATATCTAGCCAAATTATAAAGTTGAGATACAGAACTAACTTCACAAATAAAAAAAATTCATTGGAGACTTGTGATTTTGAATCCCCCAGTTAGGTCTCTTCAAGAGATTTTTCAGAGAAAAGTACTGAGAACAAACCCCTTTGAAAAATCAAATCTTCCTAGATTGCCTCAGGTTAGGTACATAAAAATAATTGGTACTTTTTAAAAATCCCAGGCAAAAATCCCCAGTGAATTTCAGTTAAAAGCACTTGAATCAGGCTTAACGTCACACAGTTTCAGTTTACTTCCAGTTTAGGGACAGGGCTGGAAGATAAAAACTTCTTTCATGTTTAGTCTCTAGTTCTACATATTAATCTAAGAGAAACACTGTTAAAAAGGTGTTTTGAATTAAAAATATTAAGGTCCCTTCCAGGCTAAATTTTCCTACAGTTTTGTATCCATCTATGGGCATCTAGATCCAAAACAGTAATGGAAGACCACATCATTACTGTCATTTTTCAGCGGATACTCCTGACACTTAGGAAGGTCTATTATCCAAATACTCAGTACAAACTCGGGCCTGAAGAACACCTGCAATTTCATCCCAGCTCAGAAAGCCTTTCCATGCTTTAAGTCACTACACTGATAAGCTTTATTCATGCTCTTAATACAGTAGATAAAATATGGAATTCTGAAGGGGCATTGGAAGTAAATGCAAGGTTAATAAAATCTTGATGAAAAAATATGCTTTAGGAGTGACAGGAGTGACAATATCACACCGGCTAACCATGATGTCAGAACTGAAACAAGGATAGAAGTGGATGGAAAAAAGTTAAGGTAATATTCCTGAATATTACAATGTATTATCCTTTTTGGATATCTGATTGTCCTTCTTCAGTTATCAGTGCAGAGAAAAAAATAAAACAGTGAGTGATGCTCAGACATGTATTTGCTTTAAAGTAGATTTGATACATAATTCAAGGTAATGTAGGAATAAGATGAGATATGGATATTAGAATCAAGTATTTCTTGACAGATCGAACTTCACTTGTATTTCATTACCTCAGATGTGATAGCCATTGTCAACAACTGAGAAATGTATAAACAATTAACCCCTTTTTGGAGATCACTATGAAGCAATGGAAATGCCAAAGGAAAAGGAGATTCACATAATCTCTCATAAAAAAACAATTTGAAAAAGGGAGTCTCACTGAAATGTCTCTATTTCTGTCTCTGTGAGTTACGTATGCGAGAGCAAAGGAAAAGATGGGCTAAAGAGCACTACAAAACCAAAAACAAAGCTGCAAAATAACTTTCTTTAGCAGGTATGAGCAAGGATACTGCCTGCTGCTGGAGTGCTGTGTTCAGAGTGAGAGGACTTGCACATTTTCTGTTTTAAAAAACCTAAAACTGAGGCTTAATCAGAAACACCCCTGAGTTCTGAAACAAACGTCCATCTCTGAGATGCTTAAGATTAGCATGGTCAATGAGAACAAGTTTTCATTAATTGCAATACACAGGACATGGGTCATAAGCTAGAAAGAAAGCTTATGAAAGAAAAATAGTGACCATTTTAATTAAAAGCAGGGTTTTTAACTGGGGCAAAGAGGAAAGAGGGAAAAAAACTTGATAGCTTGCTGTTTTGTTTTTCTTTCCAGAAACTACTACATCTTTTTTATAGATATAATCACTCAGGTCTGGAACAGGAAAAGGCACTAAGGAATTATTATTAGCATGGCAATGTCACATGGAAAATTGATTTTCAAGGAGGAGAAGCTTTAGGAAGCTTGTTTAGCCTTTACAAAATCAAAGTGTAAAAGAGTATAAAAGAAGCAATTGATTTTTGCAAGTAAACATTTTTATAAACTCCAAGCACAATTAATTTCAATATAGCAGTCTGTTCATGTTCATTGAATAAAATCATTCATGCTTAAATATGGTTATATTTCTCCATTGCAAGAAAAGAAGGTAAATGGAACATGCAGTTGCTCCTTGTAGTGCTGTAACATTCATTTTAGTAACACTCTCCTCCAGATGAAAACAGTATTTTATCACAAAGCCAATGACTCTGCAACATCTTGACTAATATTCCAAATTTACAAGGTAATTTAAGATTCCCAGAATATAATCAAGATACGTCATTTACAAATGATACAAGGTAGAAAACTAAAATGACGAATCAATGGCCCCTTTTCATACATGACAGCTGGGAGGTGCAGATCTTACTTCATGAAATGTATTCTTCCAAAACATGGTTTTCAGCAACCCATGAGCACCTGGACAGCAAAGATGCTGAATTCATACTGCCTGTTCCCCAGGAACATCACCCTGGGCTTACTACTACCCAGTTTCCTGGAACAGAACTGTGGGAAGTGCTACTTTAACTGGAGGTTGCAAAATATATTTCAGCACACTGCTCTGTTTGATCCAAACTGATAAAAAAAAAAAATAAACAACAATAATAACTTTTTAGAAAAAATTATTATCTCTTTGAAAAAAAAAGAGTAATGGGCATTAATTCCAGTTTTAAAATTTAAAGGAAGAGAAGAAAATTTATCTATTAAATGTTGTCTTGAGTAGCAAAAAATAACATTTCGTTTGGGGGGCACTTCTTTTGATTAATAGTCTACTAAAACTGTGATGGATTCAAATTGTTTTATGTGAACCAAGCAACATGATTTGGGGAAAAAAGTTGAGTTGAAAATCCTGAACCAACTTTAGCCCTTTGTGTTTATGCTTGTTTGGCAAGAGGTATCTTCAGCATTAATGCAGTATAAGCAGAGGGATGGGTGAAAAAGGGATCTGAAAAAAGGATGGGTGAAAATTCTGCCAATATCTTGAGGTTTTCCTTCAGCACAGTGTTATGTTGGCATAAACAGGCTGTTCAGTAAGTACTCTTGTGGGATTGCTGTTGTAGGACTCTTACTGCAGACTTGCACAGATGCTTCTGTTTCTTCTGACAGCAAGTGGAAACACACATCTAAAAGTCACAAAAGACTCCTAGCATCACTGGATTTTGTGGAAACTTTCCTAAAAGATGCAGGGCAGTATTTTAAAAAAATTATAGTAATTCTAATTGTTTTTAACAAGTAAAACTTGTGCAATATTGAGATATTGGAGCAACAGATTAATTAAAGCCGCATAAATTAATGGACTGATGAATAAGGAAGGTGAAGGAAGGAAGTCTCTCCTGGCAACAGTTTACGGAATAGTGCTTACAAAAAATACATATTTTCATTTTTATTAGTCCTGGCAAACAAATGAGGGAAGCTTTCATTATGAAAAATATGCCTACATTTTGCAGAATTTACTGGAATCTGTAGTGTTTGGGGTTGTGAAGGACCCCTGCATCTGCAACTGGGGGACATATATCCTAAATCTAAAATACCAGAACTGACTTCACTACCAGCCTCTGCTAAAGCTGCATCCTTTGAAACAGAAACATTGAAAAATTAAATGAAACAAACAAGCAAGCAAAAACAAAACAAAAAAAACCCCTTACCCTAACCAAACCTAACCTAAAAGAAACCACAGGCAAACCTCTGCATGTCTTTTAAGATGAAAGAGTGCTTAAATGTAATACTCTGTAGTGAAAACAATTGGTTTTACAAAAAACCTCAGCTTTTTGCCTATGAAGGAATGCTAGTCTATACAAGACTGACAAATGAGTGTTCTTCTTCAGTTTAATTCTTTTCCCCAATCTTCACTTTTACATCCTAAGCTCCTCTGAATATCCAACCTGCAACTAATCTTGATCTTAAATTTGGTGGCAAGCCTGTCCCTGGGCACAGGGCAGTGACAGTGACAAAGTGGTGATCAGAATAATGGTTTGCCTTCTGTAGGAATGAAGGAAATTAACAGCCAAAGGAATCAGCACAAGAAGCTGTAGAGAAGACAGATCAGGCTCTTATTTCTGTATCATTAAAGATCGAAGGAAAGAACTCAAATGTCAACAACTTTACAAGTACATGCTTAATGCTCTGAACCGCCACGAAAATGGGAGCAAGTCAGCCTAGGAGAGCATGCAGGGAACATCACATTACCAGGATCCTGTATTTTACTTTTGCAGGTCACCTTAAAGCTATGTAGTGTAGAGGATTTAAAGCTCTTAAGGAGATTAAGAGTTCAAGAGCTGTGAACAAACAAATTTAGGCTACTAAAATCACAATTCTAAATTTTAAAATGTGCATGAGATGATTATGAGTATGAGTTAGTGATTTTTAATTATTTTGTGCAAGTTTTGCATATTCATAAGTCTGCTTGGAGAAACACATACTGCATTCTGATGAAGAATGCCATTATCTCACACTCTCAACACAGCCTCAGCACAGCACAAGACAAGGTTACAGGGGCAGGACATGACACTGCAGCAGACTCACAGTTTCAGATGTCCACAGCGACACAGGGGACTGATCCTTCCTACAGCTTCAGTTCTAATCACCTGTGGCACCTTCTGCTGCCCAGACTGCTTCACCCCTGTCCTCCCCAGGGCTGGTAAGCTTTCATCTGCCCCAATTCCTCACACCCAGCATGGCATGGGGAACGGCTGGAGCCAAACCATGCTTCTGCTTCCCCACCTCAGCCAGCCTTTGCCAAATGTCAGAGCTGGGGCATCCAAGGCTCCCAGGAGAGGGACAAGGGAGGGAAGAGGTACGAGCAGTAGCACAGGGATCCCACACTGAGGAGGAATTTGGAAGGCATTTAGGCTTTGTTACCATATCCAGGACAACCACAAGGTGAAGTCCCCCATGGCTGGATCCTGACTCTCCCCAGACGGCTCAAAGTGTTGGAGAGCAATCACCTAGAGAGGAAGGACACACCTTCCTCACAGGTATCCCTGTCAGATAATCTGATTGTGTCCTTACACCTTCCTTTCTTAGGGGCAGTATCACAAAACATTTGGGTGATCACTTTCAGCACTGCTTGGATCAACAAAACTCATTTATTAATAACATTTATCATCAGTCTGAAGCAATGTTCACACAACCCCCCTCTTCCAGTTCCATTTTATTAATGCATAATACTTGTGGTATTATGAAAAAATACTCTTGAAATCTGAAAATTGGCAATATTTTACTCCCATATTTTATCCTAGTCAAAAATTGAGGACTCATTTCTGGCATGACTGTAATAAAGCATTTTATTTTTCCAATATTTTGAAGTGCAAGGGTCTGAAACATTGCTGTCTGTGAGAACAATTGTGTCTCCCTAATGTGAGTAGCCTACTTCTCAATTAGCCTGTAAAAATAAACCTGCCTTTCCAGACATTAGTCACCAGACTGTCAGATGTTTTGCTTGCAACTAGAAATGGATTCATTAAAAAAACAGAAGTAGCTGATATCAAACAGAGATTCTGTTGAAGGGCAGTATTTTTATAAAAAATGTATAAGGTGATATGTACAAGAAAGGAAGGCAGGAGAGGGTTGTGCATGTGTAACCAGGGTCAGTATTTGAATCGGGATGAGTATTTGAAGGCATACACAGAATTCCCTACGCTCTACTACCGCTGCCACAAAATAGTAAAGAACTAGACTGGCTTATCTATGTGTTTATACAAAGCAAATGAGATGCACTTCAGCCCTAAATAATTCATTTACCTTTTCATAAAATTTTACTGGAGAATTAAAAAAAAACAAACTTGCAGCATGACAAACTGACAATATGCACATCAACGTCACATAGCTACTTGCTATGAATATGCAGTTTCTCAGATAATTAAGCCCTAACAATTTAAAGGTTCTTCAAATGAAAATCAGCAAAAAATGAAGCTTGGACTTCATTTTGAAAGCTACAAGTATTCATCATAAGAAAATAATAAAAGTACATGGTACCTGTATCATCTTTCTGTCAGATGCTAGTGAACACCTAGAGAAAGGGATATTCCTCTTGACTCCACCACTTTTTCACAGTTATTGGCAGTGAACAACTTTGCACTCTTGTGAAGCTGGAAAAAGCAGCTAATAGGTGCTGTTAAAAGCTAGCCAGAATGCAATAAACACGCATTAATTTGTCTACTCCAACTTTTTAGCATATTGACAGATTTTGGCCTCCCAACATTCTTTGACAAAATATCTCTGCTCCATCATTGAATTGTGCTGTATAAAAAGAGAAATACCTTTGTGCCTGGTCATAGTGATTTTCAAATTCATGTGCCCTGAGGACAAATAATCAAACCATTCCCTCATAATTTCCCCAAGTCATTAATGACTTCAGAGCTACCTTTTTAACTTTTCCTACCATAGAAAGAAAATTGCTATCAGCAAATCCTGGAATTTCTCAGAAATAAAATCAATAAGGAGACTCAATAGCACCTCTAGGCTAGTAATGTAATGGTTAACAGTGTGAGAGGTGATTAGTAGAACTAAACAAACCTTAGGCATTTGATATCTAGGGTTGTCTAAGAGATCAGCTGCTGATGCTGTTGCTGTTCTATATTGTAACTTCAGACCAAGGAAATGTGGAGTGTATGGGGCAGGCCAGCCATAGCCTTTTATATCATCTCTTCTAAAAGCAGGCTAGAAGACTCGACAGCCTTACTGGCACTGCTGAGAAATGATTTCTAGCATTACTTGCCTTCTCTTCCACTCAAGAATATATGGGCAATTTATGTGCTTTTCAGGAGAGGAAGGATTAGCATGTTTGTGAAAGGAAACACTGTCATTTCGTTAATCTCAGGCAAAGCAAATACAGTGGCTGTCATGCTCAGGACACAAAACATCCCCATGGTCACAAAATAGTCTTATGCTCAAAGAAGCTTGCACATCCTTTGAGGTGTTCTGTGGCAGCAATGAGCTGAATACACCAAGCTTTGAACAATTCTGTTGAGCAAAACTTCTATGAATAGCATGGCGGGAACAGCTAAATGGAAAGGGAAAGGATGGCTGCACCTCAGCTGGCTGGTCAGAGAGAGGCCCTGAAGAGCACAAGAGCTGGGGCTGGCACGGTGGAAGCTCAGCAGATGAGAGTCCAAGAGAACGCCATCCTCCCAGGCTTCCTGAGGGACACAGCTGTGGCATTGCTCCTGGTGAGCAGGCCATTAAAATAACTCCACTGTCCCTAGTGAACAAGTAGCTCTTGATTTCTCTTTGTCTCGGGGGTACTGGGATGGAGGTGTCCCAAAGGAGCTTTATCCCAACATCAAATCCTGCTCAAAGCTCTGAGCTAGTGATAGCAAACACTGTGGCAAAACTTCCCTGGTGTGCTTTAGCAGCTGCAACACACAAACAGAACAACAGCTACCCATAAGCACAATGAAGTCTCTGGTGCCAGGAGCTGTGGCTTCCTCTAGTATTACCACAAGGAGGGCTGGTTTTATTCATGGAATCCTGTAGAGCACTGCCATTGAGCAATTTCAAAATTGTTGGGACAGCCAGCATACATGAAAACCATGCTTAACTTAGGGTAACTAATTTAGATTTGGTAAGGCAGATAAAGCTTTTTTTATTGCAAAACATAACTAGCTATGTCAGGTGCATATAAATTATATTATGCACCTGACACATATAGATTATTATATATTATACACATGTACTTACACTTTACAAAATGTGTATAGCATCCAGCTGGGAGAAAACATGTTTTTGGTAAACTAAAAAGGCAGATCTAGATTTGAACAGAATACATGTTAGATGAGATTACTGGGTACAGGAAGGGCTAAATACATATTTTCAGTGCGAGACAAAGTTCACACTTTTCAAGTAGCCACTATGTAATAAGACATTTTCTAAAATACTTACATTTAGACACACTTAATACTTATTTCTGCCTTGGTGGTGCCTTGAATATCACAAAAAATTTATATTTAGGCCCCTGAAGATACTTCTATTTTTTTTAAACAAATTTATTATTTTGTCTAAAATTTGACTCTGCTAGGTTCTCTGAGAGTACTACAACTTAAAATAAACATATTTTATTATTTGCACCATGTAGCCATTTTCACATGGTAGTATGTTAGCATATAAACTATCAAATACAATTTATAAGTAGAATTTTAAGGTAATCTTTCTGTTTAAAGTATGTAGTTCATTGCAATGGCTACATTTATTACAATATTTAACAACAAGAAAAGAATTTCTGTGAGTGTCTAATTTTCAATTTACACAGTAAAAAATACATCTGGAAAGAAACCAAAGGCCTTTGTGAGTTGATTATATGTCAGCCAATGTGAGGCTTTGCTACTTTATAAGAGACTGAAATGAGATTGTCTAGAAATTGCATTCCCTATTTTTTCCAATCTCGACAGAAAGAAATGAAAAAAAAATAGGAAAAACTGGTTAAACTTCCATTTTTAATATCACAGGATGCTGTAAGTCACACAGTAAAATGTCCTGTAGACACAAAGGCATGAAAATGTTGGATTTTCTTTAAGATACACAAAACTTAAAATTCTCTGACTACAGCATTGAGCTGCTTTACCAGGTTACAGCTATGCATAATCCTGATCTGTTTTAGTGAAAGCAGAGCTTCATTCTATTATTTTAATTCAAAATGGTAACACTTGTTTCTAAACTCATACAGAAAGCAACTCTGAGCTTATTCTGGGGTCTGTAAGGATGTTCAGTGCACTATCAACACAGAGATATGAAAATTGGGAAGAATGTAGAGGTCATTTAATTAATTGGCATCCCATATGCCCACCCTCCACTATGGAATGGTCCTCATTACCAGGGCTGTGCTTTGTTTCATTTTAAATGGTCCCAGGGATGGGATTTAGTGCTCTATCAGCTATTCCCCTGTGAGGGAACCAAACCTCTGATTTCGATTACAGTCAGCAGCACTTATAGGAGCCTCTGCTTCATTTCAGAGGATTAAAACTCAGTTTCAAAGATAATGAGAAAGAGCCCTTAAAAATGTTTCTCATACTGATGGCTTGCACAGCAAAGCTGTAGAAGCTTGTATTCATTTGTCTTGGGATGGAACCATGGAGCAGTAGGCAATTTGAAGGAAGCCCACAAGAAATGCAATGTACAAATAATTTGGAGGCAATCCTCTTATTTGCAAAAGAGAAACAGAGAAAACACTCCTCAGATCCCCTAATTCAAACAAACATAGTCACACAATTTTTTTTTGTTTTGTTTTTTGTCCTCTCTGCCCTTGTTTCAGACTATGAATTCTCCTTGTAATGTCAGGGTGAAATTTCATTTCTCCCCAAAAGGTCATACAACTGGTGGTTCTGGTAAGGAACAGGAAGTAAAAATCTCTTTTCACGGGGTGAACTCTGAAATTTGGTCTGTCAGAGTCATCCAAGGTTGGGAGAAAGACTCCTGTCCCTCACTACCCTGCCCATTTGATTTAAATATACCAACTGTTCAGCCTTCTACCACCTTCTGCCACCTTTTTCAGCACCCAGGCCCTTGGAGATGCGAATATCACCTCTTTTCTTTAGAACCACAGTGTATCAGATGATCTCTCCTTGTGCAATGCACTTGGACCCTTAATTATTGTGACAACACTTGTTATTTAGAGAGCTCTTTCATCTTCAAAGCACTTCACAAACATCAATTAACCCAAATCCAGATTAATTAATGTGACAATTAATTTGCTATATATCCAGCAATTCCTGTAATGGAGAACAAACTAGTGGCTATTAAAGTCACTGGAATGAGTTCACTTGACTCCAACAGATATGGGATCAAGCTCATTTCTTGAGTCTATTTCTCTCTCTTAAATCTTGACTGCAACATGGTATTTTCTTTGCCAGCATCTTCAAGTTTTATTCTTTAGCAAGAATAAACCTAAGGAATGTTAAGAGAAAAAAAAAAAAAAGGAATCTGTAAGCTGAGATCACACACAGTATGAACCAGTTTTTGTTTAGGGGTCATCTTAAATCTTACACTCCACCTGTATAGAGTTTATGAAGATTGATCAGGTCAGTCCTTGACACATTCAGACAAGTCAGGGTTCCGAACACACTCCTACAATTAGTGAATTCAGAAAGTGAATTAGTGAATTCATATCATAAGCCAATTGCTAAATTATAGATTAATTGCTAAATTATAGATTATAGTAGTTATAAACAACAGGGTGAGTGGTTGCAGCAAATTCCCCACAGTCACTGTAAACCTTATGAAATAGACACCTAAAGATTTTAATAATCAGTGTAGTGCCTGTGGTAGCACTTCTCTCTCTCATGTAGAGAAAGCAAGGGCAATATGAAAGAAAAAGGAAAAGAAACATTTACTTGAAATTAAGGTTTGATGGTATTTATGCAAGAAGGTCTAAGTCACTGCCTTTCACAATGTGTTGATAAATTTTATAATAATCCTCAAAATAATGCATCATTCTCTCTGAAGACTGTATTAAAACTCCTATGTTCATGAAGCAGTAAGCACTTAAATATTTCTCTTAGCTTACTAAATATACACCTCATCCTAATATTTAAGCCTATTTGTTTTCTTTTAAGCACCAAGAAGGAACTTTCTATTATCCAAAATTATCAGCTGCACACTCTAGTTCTAGAAGAACTTTGCTGAAAATTCACAACATTATAACATCCTTGAAGTGGCTAATAAATAAATAAATATTATTCAAGCTATAAAGAAAGAGTGGCCTTCTCCAAGAGTGAGGCAATTATTCTACAGATTCCAGGAAAATGCTTTGACCTAATGAAAAGGAAACAACTCACTGAAAAATAAATTTGAAAGTATCTTTTGATTCATACTAAAGGCATGTAAAGGTCAAGTCCCTCTTCTTTATTTTTGAACATTTTCTACAAGAAGGACTCCATTTGCAAACACCTCTTCAATAACACCAGGGTAAGCAAGCAGGGAATGATTGGCTCCACTGGCATTAATTTGGTGAGTAAATTGAAGGGAAAATGTAGAACTGCTTAGTTAATCAAGTATGACTGAAATCACCCAATCAAGAAAATAACCAGCACATCTAGCCTGTGCTGTAATTTGTTCTTGGTGCCAGTCTCTTTCTACATGGAATTAAAACCCCAAAGAAAACAGCAACAATAAATGAGCTTTCTCTTAGGGAACAGTATAAAATCCTTCAGTTCATGCCTTTCTAATCATCATTTGACACTGCTTGAATTGCCTTTTAAGCCACATGCTTTTCAAAATCCTGCAGAAATTATTGCTGTTGACCACAAACTGTATCTTTCCATACTAGTGCTTCAAACACTCTGACAGCTAAACTGTGAAAGAATAAAAGCACTAATGGATTTGTCTGACTATATTATTCCTTGTATTTTAACCTTTACTTGGTCTCCTTCACAGGTTCTGCTCAGTTACTTTCACTAGTGGCTTTCAGAGATACTGAGGGTTTATTTTACAGTTTATAATGCACCTGTATAAGCAAGTATTAGAGGTCACTGAAAACTTATTGATCTAGGAAACATAGCCACAATAATTCAGAGAATATCAAAATATCCACTGCTATTCACTTTTCCTTAACTCAGAATGGAGCAGACATTCTATAAGAACCAATTTCTTCCCCTAATGATCCATAATTTTGCATTAAAGAGTCAACACTTCTAAGAAATCAGAAGGAAACAGAAGGTTACAACTGTCTGAAGAAGACCCAACATTCCACCCCCAAAAACGCAATAGCAGACACTGGGGAAGTGATTGTTATATTAAGAACAAATTATCATGTAATGATTTTAATTAATAAAACTAAAATCAAGTGATTATCTATTTGCATGCAGAACAATGCCAAGATCTTTCTTGTAAGCTGTGGAGCTTCTTCTATTAATATTGTAATGAGGTTCACATTATATAATAGTATCAACAAGGCAGAAGCAGCACTGCGTAGATTACTAATTTAAGCAAAGTGCAGGTCTCTCAAGAAGACCTTGTTAAGAATGACCTACCCAAAAAAATGTAGAAAATTCACATTGGAAAGAGACCTATTTAGCAAGATCTTAATATGGAAATAAATTGAAAATGACCTTAAAGTCACCTGGAGAGCACCTTGCTAGGACTAAGAGCATCATAGGTACACTGGGGTTTACAAAAATATGGAAGAAGACTTCTCAGCAGAAACCCAAACACTGCATGTGCTAAAACACAGCTACTCCAGCAGATCAGATAGACAGAGCCATGGGAGTCAACTGGACATAAAAGAAAATGGAGAGGAATGGCAGAACCAAGTTTTAGCCTCATTAGAAGAGCACAGGAAGAGGCAACCTTCCCATGGTTACCAAAAGAAAGAAACACTACTTTCTGGGAGCTTCAGGGTGCAAAGAGCCATTCAAACACACACACAGAGGCCCTATAACCCAGTGTATGGAACAGCCCTGGTAATCATGGCTGTGTGTCCCACTCACAACTGCACCAATTTCACTGTGATCAGCACCTGTAATCTGGGTCATGCAAGGATGAAGCAGTAAACAAGCTGCCAACATTGATATAATTGCAACAGACAGATTTTTGAAAGGTAGAAAAATACCTAATGGACATGCTTCCTTTGAAAATTTCCCCTGTGTAGGTGGAAGATGGAAAGGGCTTTCTATACAGATATGACATGTGCTTCCCACTCTCCTAGCAGCTTATCAGTTCACCTCAGAAACATTTTTATTACAGATTTATTTTCCTTAGTTCCTACTTTTCCCTGTGAACAGAACTTCGTTTGAGGAGGTTCTCTTCTTCTCAGCAGGAGACAGAATTATTGTATGTCATATGCCCTGTTTGGCCTTTGGCTAACAAGCACCTTGTTAGGCATTTATTTACCAAGTATTATAGCACCTAATACCAAAAAAAAAGAGGGGATTATTTTTCTGTATACATTCTCAGGACTTCTCTAGAGAAAGAAGAACCCTGCAACTATAGAATGGGTGGGCAGTAAATGATCCCTACCAGAAAGTAGCCACAATATAATCTTGTATTTCAGATAAACCATTGACAGCAACATAACTCACATGCTGAAGCCAGATTTGAATGCCAAATTTACAGGAATTTCAGCAGAACAGACTAGGATAAACCTGCCCTCAGAGTACAATCCTCACTCAGATTTGTCAGTAGTCACTTTTGTGATTTGAAAATCTTTACATATCAGAAAAGCAATGTGCTACTTTTGGATCTAAGAGGTATTTTGTTCCCTTCAATGCATATACTAATTGTCTGTCCTGTTAGCATTAAAAGAAGGTATGATTGGCACTGAGGCGTGACCAGACTTCTTGGATTTACTGTCTGGGAAGAAAAGCTCACTAGGTTCATAAATCTAATATATACTTTTCATAATAAAACCTAGAGCAGCAATAATTGCAATAAAGTTTTACAAGATGTCCTGAGAGGAATAAAATGTTCATTATTCTCTGCACCACAGCTAAATAAAGCAAAATTAGTTTTTTCTTTAAAAGCCCATAAGGAATTAAAATTAACAGACTTTGTAAAGAATGCAAAAAGACTTTTGGCAGACCCTAACTATTGGTTGCTTTGATTTTAGTGACCTTGCTCATCTTATCTTTCTAAACAGACATTTTAAACCAGAAAGTTTCAAATGCTCAGACAGTGTAAAGACTGCTTTGTGCGCAAGACTTATGAAGAGCAAACTTCTTGTAAACTGAATGACTTTCTGTGAGTTGTTCTAGGGTACTTTTCCCATGTTAATCCTCATTCCCCATTACACAAATCTGACCACTAAGCTCAGTACCCATGTGAATTCAGTGGCAGAGATGAAGGGCCAGGATTTCAGGCTTCCAAACAGCCTACAGACATAAACCAAAGGTAGGCACAATTGCAAGATGTCTGCAGTTGAGGATTTCCACAAGCTGATAGCTCCCTCCGAGCCCTTCTGGTGCCTCTTTAAGCCTTAACTTCGATTATGCCTTCAGAATATATTAAAAACTAACAGCAGGAAGAGACACAAAACTACCCAGCCTTATGCAATTACTGTTCACAGTGATCAAACAACCTTGGCAAGAAGCTGGTGCTCAGCAAGGCAGCTGGAATACACTAAATCTCCCCCACATTAAATAAGGCACAGGGAACTCTTCCAACACTTAGCAGTAACATATTGCTATATACTTTATGAAGTGAAACAAAGCAACTGAAGTCAAACTTTCCAAAATATGGTAACACAAAGAGGGGAATGCTTAGACAATCAGAGTAAATCAAAGTATAAACATTCATACAGTGCTATACCAGTCACAGACACTCTATCTCTCTAACTCTTATAGTTTTCACTCTTCTGTCCTAGCTGCCATCCAATTCCTAGGTTATAGACCATCTAGAGAAGAAGCAAATAATTATCTGACAAGTATTATATGCTGTCTCTCAAACACAAGTGTTTTGGGTGGCTCTCTACCATAACAGCCTTACACTCACCAAAAGTTATAAAAGGCCTGAGTTTGAAATAAGTATCAAGCTTTTTATTATTTTACATCTATAATTAGTTTTAAAATATTCCTGTACTCATGAATGATCTGATGCAAATCTTAGTACTTTTAGCTTTTCTGCAAATGGCTGAACTGTAGCCTCAGGCAAATACTCAGATATCTAAAGCAGGGCTGCAAACATTTGCATACACAAACAAAAACCACAAAAAATTCTCCAAAAAAGAGGGAAAAAAAAGACTGTCTTGAAAATTCTCAGTAGGTTCATAGGACCCAGCTTGCTCTGGTTTTCTTCTTCAGCCATTCTTTCACTGACTTTCCCCATATCTTCTCTGCAGGCAGTCCTTAGGGACAACTCTTGTTCCTCTTCACTTCTCCCTTTTCAGCCTGTCTTTTGGCAGCTTGTCTGCAAACAATTTTGACTACTGTCTCTGCTCATAGCTCAAAAGACCACCTTTATTCCCAGACCCATCTTCTCCTGCCCACACTGAAATCTGAGCCTCTTATAGCTCCTCACATCAATTTCAGAGATAAGAGCATTTTTCTCCCTGTGGAACCTCATTTCTCTACCCTTATGGACTTGCCACTTGTTCTCACATCCTAGACTTCATATTTTGTTTGCTTCTCTTCCTAGTTTTCTCACCTAAGTGATTTCAAGACCACATGTACACAATGTGATGAAGGCAGTGCTGTGCTAATTCTGCTTTTCATTTCAGCAGCAGAAATCTGATCCATCTCTTGACTCAAATTTATATGTTGCTCCATAATAACAGGGCTAATTTTGTGAATCCAAGCATTCATAAGACAGCTTTTTTACCCTTTCCACACATCTGTGGAAAGGTTAAAAAATTACAGTGAAGATGTGCACTGTAACATATCCTCATCAGCATTTTTTTTTTCCATCTTCACAGTACATCCTGCAGTAAGTAAGGAGTGAAAAATGACAAGTCCCCTTCTGCACGGTTTTGCAGCTATAATGATGAAAGAAATGTTTGCAAGGACAAAATAAAATTCTATTAAGTAATTTGGTATAGTAAGAAAAAAAATAGTCATACTTTTGGGTCCAATATCCTTTCATCAGGTATAAAAGTCTGAATAGACACTGCAGACCAGTGCTCTTTGTTCAATGTTTTTTAATTTAGCATTAGCCTTAAACCTGGTCAGAAGATAGAAACAATTGGATAAAGACTTGATTTAAGCCAAATTAGCCAAAAGCAGATGATTTTTTCTATACAAAGCTCCAGGTTCCCAATTATCTGTCTTTCTGCTGACTAGAAACTCTTTCATTACTATGGCACATGTCTTTTTGTGGCCATCCTATTCTTCAAGTATAATAAAAAATCTCCTATTTCAGTGTTTCTTTTACAGAAGGCCTCCAGATATAGAAGTGAGGAAATAGTAGTTAAAATTGTGGTAGAGTTGCCTCTTCCCCTGAGTATACTTTCACCAGTTAAATGATGCTGGATTTAAATTATCCAACTGATTGGGAAAAACAGCCCCATATTTTTTGAGGTTACTGTAAGAAATATAGAGCATAATCTACTGATTACAGTGGATTACCACTTCTCTGCATCCTTAATTTGATTATGGTAATCATAATGCAGCTGTGTGATCATCTTTTCCGTCAAAGAAGAGGGAAGTGCAGAATAGCAATCTACAGTTGAAAAAGAGAGACCAACTTTTGTTTTCTATGAGTAAAATATTAAAAAAGTAGGAATTACTTCTGACCTTTAGC
This sequence comes from Passer montanus, assembly GCF_014805655.1. Taxonomy (NCBI): domain Eukaryota; kingdom Metazoa; phylum Chordata; class Aves; order Passeriformes; family Passeridae; genus Passer; species Passer montanus. The sequence continues at coordinate 1,394,989 of NW_024356505.1, read as the reverse complement.
CTGCGATCCTGGTCTCCACTGCACAGAGAATTTACAGACACTTTAAAGGTCTTCCATGCTGGATTTAAGTTATTCATCACAACCTGTAAGTGAAAAGAAGAAAGAGAACCCTTAACATTTCCACATCTCAGCAGAATGCTAACAAGAGCCACAATTCTCAATACAGTACATTCACCAGCAAGAGAAGAAAGCAGAGCTCAGCTGGAGTTTTCAGAACTACATCCAATGAGATATGAGTCCTTGAGCAACTGGCAGTTTCTAACACTCTTCGTCTGCAAAGCCCCCAAAAGGAGCAGGAGTGGGAAATGTACCCATACACACCCGCAGATGATGCTACAGACATTGCTCCAGCACTGCCACGCCTCAGTGGGAGATAATTGACAAGGGAAAGAGTGCAGAACTGAACTGGAAGCAATGGAAGACATGCAGGACTGGGCAATGGGGGTGGACAAGATCAATTTACAGGCACATTGTTTGCCTTGCTAGGAAAACTCTGTAGACTCCATAACAGGTTTATAACCCCTAACATCTGCCACAGCTCCACCCTATACATCTCAATGCTGTTTTTTTAAGACAGTGCCAGTCATTACCATGGAGCAGTAATGCCACTGGGTGATAAGAAACAAATGTTAAGCACCCAGATTATAATCCCTGAGAGGATGTGGGGAAGAAGTAACATAGTATTAATGGGAAAATATTATACAGTGTGTAGCTGGGTTTGGGGTAAATCTAGTATTTCTATCTCCTGACCTTCCAACAAAATATCTGCCAGTTTAATTAGGTTTGGACTTTGGCTTCATCTTCCTTTACTGTAAGGTGCATAAGTCAAGACCTGATACCCATTAGTTAATGACAGTAGAGTGTAACACTAGGAAGTGTTTTTAAATGTGTTTGCACACCTACATTTAAAACCAATTCCCTTTGTGACATGGGAAACATAAACTACGCCTCCTAACAACCCATCTGTGTCCTTGGAATGTGAATTCAACTCTATTCCTTACCTCAGTCCTGTGAACAAGTTGTTGGGTTGCATCATCATTCACCCGAAAAATCTCCAGAAAAGGATCAGATTTGCTGAAAAAATCCTAAAATAAAATATAGGACAAGTTACTCTTGAGGCTTCTATTTCTTTGAGCTTTTCAGGCACTGGGTTCTTCCCTGACTGCTAATGAAAAGGAAGAGTAGTTTTAGTGAGACCTCTTGGTGTTTCTCAGCAATACTTCTTTCTTGTCCTTGTCTCACAAGGATTCCCCCATGGTACTGTTGTTGTTCTCAGTTTGACTATTTAATCATGGCATGCAAAACTGTAAAATGTCATTTTACAATCTCTTTCCTTCTCTACTCCCAGCCCAGTTTTCTGAGTATTAGCTCTGTCATCAACCTAGCTTGTTTTTTTTTGTCTCCACACCTGTTTGATCTTTTGCCACCAGTTTTCTAATGCATTGCACTTTGAAGCATATTCCACACTGGGGCTGCATTTCACACTTTTCACCTACCCTCTCAAAACAGAAGTTAATTGGCCAAGACATTGTGCTGCTACCAACTAACACAAGTCTGTCACAATGGATTAGTGGTGGTTAGAGAAGCAAGTCCTCTTCAGGATGTGGTAACATGACCCATGCTAATATGACAAACAGAGCAGTGTAATGCGGGAAATAACTCGATATCTCTAGGCAAATCTGTGACAGACACCAAGGTTCACATTCACACACTGCAGAACACCTTCTCCTAGTCTTGTATCCAGCTAACAACACTGAACTTTCTTACACAAACCTAAATAAAGTTACTTTTTATAGTGCTGCTTCACTGTGGTTACAGGATCTCTTGTTTCAACATCTCATTCATTCTGGACATGCTGGCTGTGCGGGAGAAGAGTAACTGGCTGCTAACCCAGGAAGGAGAAACTTTCAAATTTCTAACTGTGCCATGTTGAAATAGTAGGATTTAAAAGTCAATTTCCTATAGTTTCAAGTCCCTTCTTAATTTTCTTCTTCCAAAGACCCACATGATTAACTTTGTGCATATGAATATTATTCATCTGTGCAGGACATATCCAAAACCACAGACCCTCACATCAGTTTGGGGAAGTGTTCAGTATTGTTCAGTACCCAAGTGTTTCTATGATAGTGTAAAAATTACTCCAATATATATAATTCTACTAGTTTCTCCTCACCAAATGTCCACCATAACTATTTTTGATTAACTGCAAGGCCATTGGTTTGGGAACAACTTTGGATAAGATGCTAGCCATAGTCTGGGCTTGGTAAAATTTATTATTAGGGCATTTTTACAATTCCATTGTAAAATCTGAACATTTTATGTTCAAAACAAACAAAGAATTCATGGCTTTGAAAGGGGACACCTGAATTTGAATGTCTGAAGAAGAAAATGGACCACATGTCCCTATGGACCACAAAGCCATGAGCAAGGCTCAAGGAACCTAAAGTCTTGTCATCCCCTAAAAATGACATAATGTTGTGTTGAGAGCACTGTTTAGTCATTGATCTGCTTCTTCATTTTCTAGAGAAAACTTAGTGGCCCATTTAAGAGCTGATGCAAAGCACATGAAGATTTATTCATCAAATCCTTTCATGGCAAGCATGGAACAACAAAGCTATATGTTAGGCTATTTGTTCCAGCTACATGGTCAACAGGACATTTTATGTCAAACTCTGTAAAACCAGCGCAAAATTCACCTAAGTAACTCTAGAGTTTGCCTCAAGGCCCTGATGTAGATTTAGTACCTGGACACCACTCAAAATTTGAAACTTCTAGGATATGGGGGATTTTGGTGATCAAATTCTGCCAGATTGACAGTGTATAGCAAAGAGAACAAGCAGAGAGGGAGGGTGCTGGTTTAATCATGATGACACAAAAATCCAGAGTGCATAGGGTTAAAAAAGATTGAGCTGCCTCTCCTCACACATAAGCGTTCTGATTGAAGCTGGGTAAAAAGCTTAATGTTCAGAGTTTCTTTATCAAACACAAATTTGATAAGTTATTTGAAAGGAAGTACCTCAAAATGATACATCCAAAGAACGTACGTATCCTGGTGTGCAAGAGCATACAGAAAGGAAGCCAAGATTTCATTTAAGGCTCAAAATACAGTATTGCTCCTAGCTGAGTATCATAAAGGTACAACACCACGTCAGCACAAAGGAAATAATTTCTGGTTTAGCTACAAAGATAATACCACATAAAAGGAAAGATTTTAATGCTGGATGGTTGTTTATATTACTCCCCCACCAATGCAAAAACAAGACCTCATTACTCTCAGAATTGAGGTATGAACAAAAAAAAAATCCTTCTGTATTGGAAGTGCTTTGTAATAAGTAGAAATGATAAGCTGAAGAAACGTTTGCTTTCACAATTAACTTTTTTTGGTTGTTATGCTGAATCTAATAGCTTTGCATTATCCCCCAAGAATATCTCTGAAAGAAGAATAGCTGCAATATATTGTGTTAGTTTAATAATATTAAATGATTAATGTAATACATTTGCTGGTGGTATAATGCACATTGTTCTTTCAGTATGTGTAGCAGTTATACAGTAATAACACAAGTACATAGCCTTGACTTAAAAAATTTAGATACATCTGTTTCTAAGCACCTAGTTTGACACATTTTTAGTAGATTAATTTTCAGAGCCCAACAATTTTTAAAATTCAGGATTGGGGATCAAGTCAAAGGTCTCTTAAAAAAGGGCTTAAGCAGCAAGAAGATTAAAATTTTGAATACTATTCAACAGGGCATTTGATGAGGTTTTTTTTGGTAGTAGTTTAATAGCAGGGAACTATATAAAAAAAAGCAATATTAGCTCATATTTTGCAGATATTTGCTGGATAATCTTTCCCAAACAATGGTAACTGCTTCTCTCAGAACAGGAGAAGCAGCTTGCCTGCCCCAGTGCTCATAATTTATTATAGCGATCATAAAAAATGTAGCTGCTTGTTATGGTAATTGTGACACAGCTATTAATGCAATAAAACCTTTCCAAAAGTTATTGTTCCACAGTGAAGTGTTCTCAGTGGATCTCTTGAAACAAAGATGTGCCATTTGAGCTGACAGGGCTTCAATAAAACATGAAAAAGCAGTTATACCTTCCAAATAAGAACTGTAATAAAAAAATATAACCTTTATTTCTGCTAAAGTCAGTTAACTAAAGGAAACTTTCATATCCATAATTTTTCCTATAATTTTTCACTGAATGTTTCAGCCACTCCAGTAAGAAAAAATTATTAGGCCTTGTTCTGTAGCTTCTCTAAAATTCTTGCAGTTTTACATCAGGAGAGTAAAAAACATGCAACAAATATATCCTGCCTGTTAAATCTTATCAACAAATTTTCTTTAATTTTCCAAAAATGTGTTGTTCAAGTATTTTTCCTTCATGTAGGAAATACATACAGAGGCTTCCTCTGTTTTTCAGGAGACTCCAAAGCCAGTTTCAACCCTCAGTTTGTTTCTCTGACATTACATCTCTACTCAAATGTTCACTTCTCTGAGTGGGGAGAGGCATGCAAAACCCTGCTTAGGATTTTACAAAATCAGCTCGTTTCAATTCTTTATGTTTATTTCCCTTTTTGTGACATCAGAGCACTCATTCTTTTTCACCAATGGCTGAACTGTGAAATTTAAATAATTTCAAACCTTAATAAAAATAATTACCAATAGTTCCTTGCATCTAATGATGTCAAAATTCATTATAAGCTGTACATTTTTCTTATAGAGGAAGTAAATCAAGTTTCAGCCAAGTATTGAGCTACATCTTTAGCTGGAGGAAATTGAAAGACTTCTTTCAATGTGATAGATTTCCAGAGATTTTCATCAGTTGAAGACAGGACTTTGGATTCAGATAAGACATGGTGAGTCACTGCTTGACTTGCACACTGCATCATCCAAGAATTCTTTATTAGATGAAGCCCACCTTGACTGGACATTTAAAATTGCAAGAATGACAACACTGTTGCAATATTTCAGAGTGATCCTTCTCACCTTATCCCCATAAAGTGTTTCAATCACTCTCTAAAACTGTTGCTCAGACAACACTGACCTGGCTCAGAATTACAGTCTGGCAAGTATCCTTTTAATTTATACCAACAAGAACTAGAAGCAATCATAATATTAAAGCAGGTTACATTTTGCATTTGTGGAAAGCAATAACTAAGTGGAGTCCTACTAAGTTGTTTGTGTCCTTTCCTTTTCCCTTGATGTGACATTAAGTACAAACTTTTGTACAAGTTTGGGAATTACCTCTAAAGATATCTGTCTAAAGAAAGGTTGTTAAATTTACATTTTGACACCTAAATAAATTATGCAACTCAAAACCACTCAGACTCCAGCAACTCTGAAAGAGGAAAGTAATTTATCTTTCAGATGAGAAGCAAATTCAGGTCCTAATCATTTATGATTGTTAATGATCCTGAGCACAGTAAAATTTTATAAATTTTATAAAGTTTATTTTAAAGCTATATGCCAGAACTATTAATCTTTTTGTGTACTTTCTGCTTGCCTGAGATTTTCTGGTAGTTTCAACTGAAAATATTTTTCATAAGTTACAACCCGATTTTGAAAACCTGATGTATATGTATCCAAAAGTAGTCTCACTGATTTGATTTTAAGCTACTCTCATGTCAGATGTTTACAAGAACACACTTGGGGCATCACCATCCTAAAGCTTTTTACAGTTCTGCCATATGTTTCTAATTATAAGCACCTTCCTAAATAAGAAAGGACCATACACCTCAAAGCATCCTATGGCTGCTATTACACTGAAATGACAGAGAGTAGTACAAACAGACATCAGGTTTTCTTGGGCTGTGTGTTGAGATGCTTATCATATGTAAACTGCTAAACAATAACAGATATTTTCAGAAAGAGGTATTCCTTATAATGTTGAGTAGTGTTTGAGTCAGTGGAAAGTTTTTTTCCTATAGAGGGAAAAGGTTTTTAACAAATATGCAAGTCTTTTTCTCACATTCAAGCTATGTTTTGTTGCACAAAATGTGTATCATGACTGAACTGTTATGAAGTTTTTTAGCTGCATTTTAGGAAACTTCAATGATAACATCATTGACTACTCACAGAAAGTTCACTTCTCTAAACACTTCTGATGTGTGGCATTTTACATAATTAAATTGTCTTGGTTGTAGTGTAATTAACTTGTCTTGATTTTAATTAGATTTCCTTAATTTTTTTTTTTAATTACTTGCAACCCGAGGAAAGCCTCATTGTGAACATCCATCTGAAAACCCTGATGTGTTTAATAACACAAGGTAAAAAAAATATCTGTCATGGAAGATCTCATCAAATTATATTTGCAGGCATTCTTATATCTTTCAGAAAGGTTAATATCAAGCAGCTTACCTTGTCATCCAATTTCCGTGCACTGAATGAAAGTTCAACGTAGTCATCGTTGCCAGACAATTCCTCAGCGATCACCTAAATGGAAAGCTACATTTGAGTTGTGCATGGTGTAATGGAAGGGAAGAACTATGCCATTTTTCAGTGTGTGAAGACTGCAGACCCCGCTTAGGAAACTGAAGTGTGGAACAAGTTAATGTGTTTCTCTTTGCCGTCAGGCAGGCCATCACCTTGGTCAGCCCACAAACCTGAATCACTTTGTGTTATGCAACTATGCCTGTCAAAGGGCAGACACCCACATCCACCAGGGATCCCTTTCCTCTGACCAAGTGCTCCTCCTCAGAGTGGAAAACAGAATTCCACAATCTCACAGTATCCAAGAGGACAAAAATGCTCTACAAGGGTTGTATTACTCAGGTCTAAAGACCAATTATTTTTATGCCACTTCAGCATCATTTGGCAAGATAAATGAAAAAAGGAGTGAAGTCACCTGGCATTAGCTGCTGTGAAAGATACATTTACAGCAGGAGACCTCTCCTGAAATAGCTTTTCTGCAATAGCCACATTGGCAAAACAATTTACCATGGATGGAGTCAGAAGCAAGTAATCCTAAAATAATATTGTGTGATTCTTTTAGATGATGTAGGCTACATCAGTAATGATGCCAGTCACTGTGCTGTGCAACGTTATAAAAAAACCAACTAAACCAGCTTCCTAAGTAAGCCATTAAAATACCTCATATCTGTGCTATGATGCCCGACGTCTGGGAAGAATGATGAACTCCATGATATCAGAAACTCCATGATATCAGAACTCCATGATATCAGAAAGCTAATTAATTAATTTATCATACTATATTATACTATAACTATACTACAAAGAATACTTACTTCTAACTGAAAAACTTGTGACTGTCTACAGACCAAGCAGTTTACAGCTTGGACCTGATAGGATAATTAACATAAACAATTCCACCAGAATCCAATCAAGAAATCACCTTGGGTAAACAATCTCCAGAATACATTCCACATGAGCACAAACACAGGAGCAGCAAATGAGATAAGAATTGTTTTGATCATTCTTTTCACTGCTTCTCTCACAGTTTCTCTCTGTTCAGAGGTCATGTGAATACCACAGCCTCAGGGGAAGAAGGCACTAACCAAACCTGGCATATTTCACAGAAAAATATTCTTTGAAAACAAACCACATTATATTCTATTTGACAGCTTTAAAAATTTTTCCCCATTGTAAATGTTCTCCCCGTGGATTAAATCTCCCAAAAGAACCTATTTCCTGGGTGTTCCATGTTCATGACCACACACATGGCAGCCATGCCAGCTTCCCAGATAGGCTCTGGTGTCTCCATCACTTGAAGTCCTTGAGGAGCTGCTGGGAAAACCCAAAAATTTGCCAAACTGGCTTGACAGCAGCTACTGACTGCACCCCAAAACATCAACCCATCAGAGGTGCATATTGGGTGCCATATGCATCTTGTAAACCTATGTCAGAAAGGGCAGCAGCTGCCAGAGGCAATGACACCCTAAAGAAGATCCAGGGGGAGGCATGGAGAAGGCCATGCTGTGGGGACACAGCTGGAGATTCACTCTCAGAAGGAAGTGCTCCGTGCTGGAGGAGGCACCTCTGTGTACACCCTCAGGTAAGACTCATTCTGGAGCAGAGATTCCCCTGAAGGGTGTATGTAAGTCCAGAGCAGAACTAAGAAAGAAACCTCAAAGAGCAGCAAAAACATCACTATTTTTTGATCCTGACCTGTGTCACACAACACCTCATCAAAGGGACTGAGCACAACATGAAATGAAGGCAAAGGGAGTGAAGACTATGAAGGAGGCAGGAGAGGTGTCAGAAGTGGAGTACAGGAGAGGGGCAGAAAAAGTATTTTCTCTAAGAGTTTTTTTTTTTTCCTATTTGTTTCTCAGTAGTTAAAAGTTTACTTTGATTGGCAATTCATTAAATTAAATAAAATTCCCTGAGTTGAGACTATTCTGGCTGTGACACCTCCCAGAGTGAGATGTGGTGTTTCTCCAAATAAAATATTCACATGTAGCCAGACAGGGGCACAGATGTTTAACTGGGCATTAAAGTACCATCAAATAGGCACAGATGTGGTGTGTCACATCTTCCAGGCAAACATCAGCTTGCTGATGAAATTTGACCCATGGAGTCTGACACATTTCTCTTTCACGTAGTCTGATGGTTTACAAGATCTGGTTAAGCTGTGTGTGACCAACAGTGCTCTGGGATTTGCACACCAAATTTCACAAGTATTTTAACTGAAAAGAATGAACCTGCTCTTGTAAAGGTTTACAGACTTGCAGCTGGAGAAGCAGAAAAATGTTCTGTTTGCTTCCCACAGCCATATTATAAAATTGTGTGGAGACATTACACAGTCAAAAGGCTAATAAATTCCAGCAAAACTTGCTAAGAGAGGAACTTTCAAAATACTATGACAAACTCACAACTCACTACACTGAATGAGTTAGGAAACTAGTATTTCTTACTTCCATATTTTACAGACACCTGGTATGTCCCTAGGTCCAGAAATAATGATCATTAATCAGTTTTTAACTATTCTGTTGAAACAAAAAACTTTTCACACAGTATTTCTTTCTCTGGGTTCAGTTTTCTCCCGTTCAAGTCAACTTGCTCTTTAGAACTGCTGGACAGAAGCCAAAACACGTAAATAAGGTCCATATTTCATGGTTATCATCCAGTGTGAGGCCAGCAGGGACTATTAACTCATTTTCTCTCATCTTCTGTTTATCACAGTGATTTAATTTTTGCCAGAACACCCCCCTAACAAGCCTAATAATTTTAGTTGTAATACAGTATTTGTGTTTTCACAAGACTAAACTACTTTGTGTTCCTCAAAGAAGAACAGAAGGGAGGTCCAGAACACCACAGGGATGGGTGAGATGAAGTATGCCCAGATCATCCCAGCAGGCAAACCATATGAAGTTATTTAGGGAGCAAAACTCTCTCCTGGTTCTATTCAGCCAGATGAGTGGGGAACTCCTTTCCAACCCCAGACCAAAACCAAGTTTATTGTATGCATTTAAGCAAATCAATGCCCAGCCAAGCATAAAGGAAGACATCTAAGAAATCAAACTCCCTGGGCTCTCAAGAAACTACCTCAGAATCTGCTGTCTCTTTTGCGGCTGAAGGCAGAAAAAAAAATACAAACAATCAAGCCAGAAGAAAACCATCTGGCAAATCACACATTAAGGAAAAAAATCCTTCTCAATCTGATGAGGCAACAGAGCAGATACCCCCAAAGCAAAGTATTATTATAGCCTTAATGCAGAGCTGCAAAAGTCACAAGCAGACAAGATTGATCTCCCAAGCAAGCCAGCATAGAGAAAGATGAAAGGGAGTTAATGTTCAAGATACACATGGGGTTATGACAACCCAGTCCTTAGTTGCATTACAACACATCTAAAACTCATCTCATCAAACTTTTTATTTTTACCTGAGAAATTGGAAAAAGCCCAAGGGAAAAGAAAGATGAGGTTCCTTTACATGTCAAAGCAGGTATAAATTAATTTCTGAAGGTTCTAGTCATTGAACTAAAAGTATTCAAACAGCAGAAGTTACTTGCTGTCATCCAAGTACCCTAAAAGTAGTTAATAGTAAGTATTGTGTCTTTTTTACAAATCATACATTATTTGTTGCCATTTCCTTAAAATAAGCATTTGTCAGAAACAGTGCAAATCATCAAATAAACAATTTAAATACATTTCTCAATCAAGGGTTGTTCTGGTGGCTTAGCAGGATGCTTTTAGAGAGAATTAGTCACTTTAGATATTTCTAAATAACAGGAAAACAAAAGCATATTTAAGACTGACTTACTGTTATAGATGACTTTCCTGCTGTGTTGCCATGTTTGAGTAAGGACTTGGAGAGCTTCCTCTGAGAAACAATCTGCAGGAAAATAAAAACAAAGGAAAAAATAATTAGAATCTGTAGTAAATACATGGTTTATTGTTATTTCAGTTTTATATTGCTTTCTTTCTGTTTTTTTGTGGGTTTTTTTTTCCTTTTGTATCAAGGTATTTTCTCAATCTATGATCAGAGTTAACACAGTAAGACCACAACCAACAAAAAAGGTCCCCAGGAAGCCTGCACAGGATTCAATGGAAGGACAAAAAAAAGCATTTGGGGTCAAGCAGAATGGGGAGAACACAATTCACTGCATTGAACAGAATAATGAGAAACACATAGATTTTCCTCAAGTATTGCAGTGACGGTGACAGAGGACAGAAGTAAGGTTTAACTGGTCTAAAAAGACCGTAAGAAGGGAGCTGTAAACAGCAAATCTACCAGAGATAGCCCCAAAACTCAACTCAGTAATTTTTATTGCCAACTGAAGTCCATTTAAAATGAGAAAGAATTTATTTTACCTAAAAATATCAGCAATTCTAAATTCAGGGCAAAAGCAAGCAAGCTATCCCGTATTTCAGATCCAAAATTGTCTCCTTTGCTTACCAGACCTCCCCTAGAACTCAACATTATAAATGAACTTGGTCATTAACCAAATTGTAAATACACTTCAAATAAATGGCATCAGAGGGACACTGACACTGATATGGCTCTGCCATATCAACAATAACTAGCATCCCCTTACAATTTTGAAACACTTAAAACCAGACAAGTAAAAGTATTAGAAAAGGAAGAAACCTTACAATAATGCAGAACTGCCAAGCTACAGTGATGTTCCAGTGTATTACTCACTAGTAAAGCTAATGCTAAATCAATTTATTTATTTAATAAGTGGAAAACTTCAAAATGTAGACAGATGTAAAGGTAATTCAAAACACTTCTTATAAGTCACAGTATTATTTGTGATCTGACAAAACTGTAGTACAGCTGTGCTGTGCAGATAGTGAGCAAAAGATTGTATCTTGAGAAAAACCTTAACTTCTTGAATGTGGCTTTTATTCTAGAAATAGTCCTTTCCACCTTTCCCCATCCAACAGTACATGGACAACTTCTTCCAGACAGCTGATCTAAATGTTCCACAAATAGACATCATTGGCAAATATGCCAAAATATTAGTTGCAAAAGAAAGGCAGTCACCAAGTGAAAAGGAAAATTCCAGACCCTCCATGAGAGTCCTGGAATCATACAAACGTCAGCAATAAACCACAAAAGTAGGTAACGGCCAGAGCTGAAATGTTCTGAGTAATGCAAAGTCGCAGCCAGACAAAAAATGTGCTGTGAGACAGGAGTGAATAGCCTGCACATTTTAACTTAACATCAGTGGGGGGGAAACATGTTTGTACAGCCCATCAATTTGCTGAATTGAACTGAAAATCAAAAGCTGTACCTCAGATTATCCTCAGCTACAGTTGTAATAGAAGAAGCAAGACAGAAGCAAGTTTTAAACAGGCTTTAAATGTGAGATGGGAGAACCGCCAAATGACAGAACAGCACATCTGGAATCACTGTGACCAGCTTCTTGTTCCTATTGCAGCTATACCTGACAGGGGTGTGTCTTACCAGTTCTTAAAGAACTTAAAGGGAAAAACTCTTCTCTGGAAATTTATGGTATTCATTATCCTTATGTAAATATATTTTCCTAACAGCTAATCTGATTCTATGCAGTTTAAGTCTATTATTTTTATTCTCTGCAGTTTAAGTTGATTATTTCTATAAAATGCACCGTGAATAGGTAAAACAATCCTTTCCCCCTTTTCCTTGTATTCCTGTGCAATCCTTGTATTTGAAGACTATTACCAACTCCCTACAGTGTTCTTTATTACATAACCTGAGTTTGTCTTATCTTTCCTTCTTGACCAAGTTTCCTAGCTCTCAAACCATTCTCTCTACTCTCTGATGATCCTTCATGGACTGGCTCATAAACACTCTTAGAATAATGCTCAAAATTTGGCATAATAGCTCTGGTCCTTCCCCTGAGAAGCAAGAAGAGCTTCGCATTGCAAGGCTGATACACTGCAGAATTACATTTGCCTTATTTTAAGAACACCATGATACTGTTAACTAATGCTCATAATAGGACCATTTCAGATTGCCAGCTGCAGTTTTGCAGCTGGCTATTACTTAAATGAATAATTTAACACTCCTTTTAGGACTGCCTTCCATAACATTGTCTGTTGCCATCATCTCACTCAATTTTCCAAACTAACTTTTGAATTTCAGCTCTAGTGTTGGTCAGTAGCAACAGCACACAGGACTACAAGTAAGATGACAATATTACTAGCAGCTCTTTTTCTTCCTTAGAATCTCAGAAATACTGTTTGCAGTGATCTTTTAAGTCATCCCTACATTTGTCTTCTTGCTAGCTAAACAGGTTCAAGTACAAATCATTGCGCTCCTGTGAACTGTGAGGTGCAATTCAAAAAATCTTGTTTGAGATTCTCATACAGGAGGTAATACAGAAATATGACAGATTATTCTTAAAATATAATTAAACTATGGGATCTGTACCAGCCAGATAATGAATTATGGCAGCTGATGAGCAGAGCCCATTTATCTCCATGGCCAAAGATGCTCAGGCAACTTTGTAAAATACATTAACCTTTTCCACTGAAAGCTGTGAGTATTGTCCACCAGAAACCTTTTCAGACTTCTTACACATACATAGCCATGGTATGAGATAGAACTTGGGTGGGAACCTGTCCTAGAGTAGCCTCTTTAGAGGCAGCAGGACTTCTTCCCTTCAGTCACCCAAACTTTTCTAGCTCCCTTTGCTGCTTTCTAAAGGGTCACAGCTTTCACGAGGCATTGCACAGCTTAGGAGCTCCTGCGCAGGTGGCAGATAGACATCTCTAAGTTCCAGAAAGGATAATTTATTCTGACATGCTCATTAGTAGGCTGCATTAATGACACTCACTCTCAAAGCCAGAAGCATCGTTCTGACACAGTAAGCACTCTGCATATGTAAATATGTGTATTTGGGTGCAAGTGTTTACCAGTTGTTAATTAAGTGGCCACTAAAACCAATCCTCCATCTGGCAACAATGTGCCAACGTCATTGCCTTAAATTGTAATTGTAATTGCAATAACCGTAAAGGAGTCTGTTTTCCATAGCAGTAATTTGACTTTTTTCTTCATGCACTGTACAAAATAGGTCTCACTGGTTTAAAGAACTACTTCTATGGAACCTGCCATCAATTACCTATCATATTTTTGTTATTGTCTCAATGCAAATCTTCTTCTGAACATTATTATATGAAGCATTTGCTGACCTGATTTTCAGACAGCAAGTCCTAAACAATGATAACTTGAGGGACTAGCACGCATTAGTCTTAGTTCAGAGTTACAGAGACAGCTGAGCTGGCAAAATGTCTTACAAGAAGGTAATTGACTACAGGTCTTTCATTTGTCAGGAGTCTTTGGCTTGACTCCGACTTCAAAACCTTGCAATTTAAAACTTCTGCTTCAGAGAAAAAAAGGGTTTTTCCAAAACTGATGTGAAGAACTGCAGAAAGTAAATGTCTCTCTTCTTTCTAGAACACAAATAACAGAACACAGTTCAGCCCTAGAAAACCTCATTACATTTCAAGAACATGTATTTTTACAAACATTTTATTAGAAGCATGACCTACCAGTCAGCAAATGGATGTAGAAAACCATCCTTGTTCACACCGGAATAGAGTTAATTTTTTTCTTAGTAGCTGGTACTTAATGCTGTGTTTCAGATTTAGCATGAGAATAATGCTGGTGACACCCTGATCTTGTGGTTGTTACTAAGTAGCGCTTACTCCATATCAAGGACATTTCAGTTTCCCATGCTCTGCCAGAGAGGAAGTGCACAAAAAGCAAGGAGGGAAGATGGCCAGGATGGCTGACTGAACTAGCAAAAAAGATATTTCATAGCATAGACTGCCATGCTCAGTATATAAACTGGGGAGAGTTGGCTGAGAGCTGCTGATTGCTGCTCGGAGCTGGGCTGGGCATCTGTCAACAGGTGGAAGTGATTGTACTATGCATCACTTCTTTCTCTTGGGTTTCATTTTATTCTTTCTCTCTCCTTTTCATTACAGCTGTTGTTATAATAACAATAACAATTTTTAAAAAAATTATTAAACTGTTTTTATCTCAAGCCATGAAGTTAACCGTTTCTTTCTGATTCTCCTCCCCACTGTGGCAGACACAGGGCAAACGGGGTGTAAGCAAGAAGCTGCATGGTGCTTTAGTTGCCAGCTGGGGTTCAACAACAACAACCCTTTTTAGTGCTCATTGGGGGGGTTCATTCAAGGGTCACACCTCAGAGGTATAAAAGGTGAGACTTAGAGAAGTGAAGTCAAGTTCATTTTCAGCTACATACAAACTATTACCCAGTTGTGGCCTAAGAGCACCACATGTCCAGTAAAAATGTCATACTAATATGTTTGCACAAGGTAGAAATAAGAATGTAAAAGCCACTGCTCTGTTTCTGAGAGGGAGCATATGCACATAAAGTTACTCCTATTTAACAGATATTCAATCATCTCAAGAGAACATCATCTCAGCTAGATTTCTGGTCTGAAGTGATAAGGGATGTCAGCCCTGTGGTAAGATGGGAGTGAGAAATTCCCTTGAAGATGATCTTTTCCTTATTACATACAAGCCCTTATAGGTTAAGAATAAATGCTCAATATTGTTGTAGAGAAATCTGGACTTATATCTGCATTTGATCCTATTTCCAATATAAAATAGCTAAAAGAGGCTTTGCACTTTTTTTTTCTTCATTATTTTAAAAGTATGAACAGATGCAAGACTCCAGATAAAAGCACCAAGGCGCTGACACCAGCTGTGTACCAAGCATTGCTCAGCAATCACTCAGAGACAAGGACTCTGATGAAGGTTTCCTCTCTTTCCTCTCTCCTGTGCCTGAGTCGTGACTAATCAGCACTGTGTAAGATGAGCTGTGAAATATAATGACTTGTTTTACCTGGCTTGTTTAAGAAACTTTTAAAATGTCTTTCTCTAGGTGGTCCTTTTAAAAAAAAATATAGGGATAATTTTCAATAATATCATACAGAATTCCCAATATTCATAAATCAAGTGAACAACAAGTTTTCAATATGTCTTTTAAAGCAAGTTATTTCAACAGGATTGATTCAGCTTTGCAAGGTGCCACCCTGAGCCAGAGGTCAAGTGTCTCAAATTCTTTATTTGGACTGTCCTCTTCTGCACATTGGACTTTCTTACAGGAATCCCAAATTTAGTTATTTACACAGAGAGATTAAGCACAAATTTCTCTCAATCACAACAGTACACAATTTAAAGAAGTCTTTGTATCTCTTCCTTGCTAACAGGGATAGCCAGAGAAATATCTTTTATTTCCAAGCACCTCTGTGTTAATTCTTCTCCTAGATGTGTTATTCCAGCTATATGTACTTTCTTAGTTACTCAACTTTCTTCTAGCCAACCAAACTCTTTTCAGGACTGCAAAGAGCACCTAGTCACAATTTAGTAGCATTTTTTCCTTTATCCAAATGTCTTTTTCATAGACTGAAACTTCATGATCAAACATATTTAAAGTGCAGAGCCCTTGGTGGTAAACACACTTCAAGCATGGAAAAACAATTTCCCACCAAACAGCAGTGGTACATACAGAAACAGTGTTTTTCTTACAGCATCCTCTAGAACCATGTTGATATATCAAGGAAAGAAAAGAAGCAATCGTACTCTTTCAAAAAAACATCTTGAATCTTGCACCAACCCTTGTGTTGCGGTTTAACCCCAGCCAGCAGCCAAGCCCCACACAGTCACTGCTTTACTCCACCCCAGTGAGATATAAGAGAGAATCAGAAGAGTAAAAGTGATAAAAACTCACAGGTTGAGACAATAGCAGTTTAATAGGTAACTATTAAAACTACCAACTGCTATCTTGTCAACTTTGAGTGGTGATTTTAACATATACAATCAAACTAACTTGACTGTATTCACAAAATCCTTTTAATCCTAGATGAACAGCAAAAGAAGCATTCTGTGGTACATAACACTTGAGACATAATCATATCAAAAGTATTTGCCAGTTATGCTCCATGCTCTCTTAAGCTCTTCCCTTTTAGTATAAAAGTACAACCTTTAAAGCACCTTTTTCACTGCTAAAAAGTGTCCCAAATGAAGGACAGCGATACTTTCATGATATTGCTGTAAGCGGAATGATGCAACCAGAGTGGCTAGACAAACAACTGAAGATTTAACATTTGTAAAATACATTCTGAAGCTTGTAAATTAAAATATTAGTCCGTTCAAGTCAGATACTGTAAGGCTCTAAACACCCACAAATACAATGTCAGACCAATTTTAATAATAATATCATGAATACAGTTTAATAATACAATGACCAGTTTTAAGCACAGACAGCAGAAGTATCTCTGCCTTACAGTGTAAGACCTCTCTCCTTCTTCACACATTCCTCTTCAGCCTGGCTTGTGACAAAGCAAGGTTTATACAACTCTGATGTGCTTGTGTTTATCTTGCCATCTATCCCCAGCTGTTTTTGAATCTACCAAATAGTTTTCCTGAATGGCAGCACACAGTTGCAGTGCACCAAGCATGCTACATTTCAACACGAAGAGAGACCAGACATTATGTAAATGTCAGAAACTGTATTCCACTCTTATGGAAAAAAAGTTTTGGGGAATGGGTCACAGATACTGAGAAATCCCTTCAAGTCATCAAGTTCAGAGTATAGATCCACAGAGAAAAAAGTTTCATTCTAACCGCTCACAGAATTCTTGTTCTTTCATAGAACCAGTTTTAGTGCTATAATCATCCTGTCTGTACATATGATTCTTTTTGCACCATGCTCATCACTCTTCAAGATTTCTTTTGTTTGCTACCGTATTGTACAGCTCAGAGTCTATTTACAGCTGAATTATACCTCTCCCTGTCTTTGTTAAAGCCTGTAGCTGAAAATAGTCAATCAAAACAGTACACTGAGAAAAAGAGATATGCCTATCACAAGAGGCATAATGTTATTACAGGAAATATCTTATCAATAGCTTAAGAGGTCTTTGAATTTAATTAGTGTGTAGAGTAGCAGCCCTTTTAGAATTAGTCACAATAATATCTCATTATAATAGCAAAGTAAATTTAAATTACTCTTCTAAAGACTGCTACAGTAATTCATACAAAAAGATAAAGCATGTGAAAACAAAGCAGTACAAACTGTACAAGAAATTCTATTAACTATGGCGAGATTCATCTAGAAAATCTTACAGCTTCAGAGATCATGCTGCAATGGTAAACCAAGAGTTTCCTGGGGATAACTTAGCTTCTGAAAGGGTTGGGCAATGTTAGGAAGAGTGCTGCAATCATTATTTGCTTCTGCTCTGAGTCAGTGCTGGTAGAAAATGACATTCACATCTAATAAAGTACATTATTCATCCCACTAATGAATTGAGCAACTTCATTTGGAGGAGATCAAAGGCCAAGTATTAAAAGGTACCTAGATACCTAAGGAGGCCCACAGATATCTAATGAGATTTAGGAATTCAAATACCTTGAAAAAAGCTGGTCATAAGTTTTTTGCACCACAGAAGCAGTCAACAGTCTATTAAACAAATATTCTCACGCAAACTGTTTCAGTTTAATTAATTCAGGTGCAATCATGACTCTTTTAGCCTTTCTCTAATTCAAGAGCAAGGGGATTTGCAATGGCTGAAATTGAACTAATAATTAGTCAGCTTTTTCAAGTGCATAATCTGCTAATGGCATATATTATGAAAAACACATGATAAACAATTATATTCATTACTGAGAAGGAAGACTTTCAATCCAATTTGTACACAAATGTGTGTATGGGTAATATTAAATATCAGAATAATCCTTGAAAATGTTCTTCACACTAAAAGATTTACATCTCTGCAGCTTTCTTCTGCTACTAGTTAAGCAAATAAGGGAGCAAAAATATTTTAACAGTTCTATGAATTGAAAGAAACTAAACAAGGGAAAAAAATCCCAAATTTGAAAATAGCAAAAACCAGCCACAGTAAGTAATGGAAGAAAAGCCACAAAGGCTATTCCCATAAAATATGTCACAGAGACTAACCCAAACCACAGAGCTGGGGTGGCTCACAGCATTTAAGAAATCAAAACTTCACTGGTTCCCATAATTTAATGATGTTGCATGCACAGCTGAGCAGTAATTAAGAAAGACTTGGAAATCTTTGTTTCATTCTCATCAGACAATGGTTATTCATTGAAATAGTTGTGAGCTCTTAAAGAACAGACTAAAATTTCTGGGTGAAACTTCAGAGAAAAAAAGTCTTTCTAGGCCACCTCCCTGATAATTACTGAGCTTTAAAAGCTCATGACATATGAAGGCACTAACAAATAAACAGAACAGGACTTGGATTTGGGGTTTTGCTGTCCATTTTAGGTTCATTTTCAACAGCAGCCCTCACAGGTCTGTGCTGTGCATTGGTACTTGGAAAGGGGTGTATAACACACCAGAGATTGGTGACTGCTGAGCAGGGCAGGCACAGCATCAGCACTGTCTCTCAACATTTCCCCCCTCATCAAGGAGCTGAGGGTGGGCAAGATCCTGGGAGGCCAAGTCACAAAAAAAAAATCAAATCCCAAACCATGCACCCCAGACAAGGTCAAACCACCACACTATCCCAGCTGAAAACCACGAAAATCAGATTGTTAAATTTCTGACTGTGCTTTTCCATCTAATATTTTTTCCTGTTGCTTTTTTTAATGTACATAAACCCCCGACCCATTAAACAAAAGTCAATTTATCTACTGACACTCAGTTACAGATTTTGTGAGCAACCAATAAGCAACAGAATTCAAAACCCTCAGTGACTAGGTGAGGATTGAGCTGGAAATGATTAGTCTAGGTGAGTGGACTCAACACTTTACCTAGGCACAGGGAAGGGAAAGAGAAAAACAAAGAGGAATGAGTGAAGAATCTACTCTCCGAAGTTACAGACATCTGTAAAACCATGACAAGGCATGAACTGATTGATAGCATCTAAAGCACCTGTAAGAAAGCAAGAGGTCACCCTTATGGAGTGGTGGCCCAAGATGGCAATTAAAATATTACTGGTTCTGATTTCACTGCTTATCCACAGAGCTGCGGATGGGTGCCTCTGCTTGCCAGTGCCTAAGCAAAGAACAGCAACTATTTAGGGTGAATCAAAGAGTTAGAAGATTAGTGGGCAGATGCACAGCCTGATGGAACATTCCAAGCCATTTCTGCTGAAGCAGAAAGCACAATGCCAAACCACTGCTCTACCCCAACACTCTCACTCCAAACAATGAGAGCTGTCATTTACAGCAGCAGCTCAAGAAGGCTGATATTATTGCCTTCCTCCCTAAGCAAGACCAGCTAAAACTAAGCCATACCTGCTCTAGTTATTTTTACTTTGCAAATTCAGACTTTCTTTTGCCACTTGAAGGCTACTAAAAGTAATGGCATATAGTAGTGAGGATTCACTATGCCTCTGCTTACACACAGGAAGCCACTGCTATTGTGAGGGTGCCAAATATTGGGACAAAGCCCAGAGATGCTTTGATAACTCCATCCTTGGAGACATTCAAGACTGGACTGGAGAAGCCCCTGAGCAATCTGCTCGAATCTATTTTCAACAGCAGATTGAACTGGAGACTCCAGGAATCCTTCCTCACTTAAATCACTTTATGATATGAACAGGAAGAGCACACACTCACAAATGTCTATGCCACTTCCTTGTGTGGTACTTCAGGTAAACATGATGCTATTGTTTTGTCTGGAAGGGAAACTTTTGAGTGTGATGGACAAAACAAATCACTTTGAGGAAAAGGCTCTATTTAGCACTTTGAAGTTTATGTAATTACACTCAGGTATCTACCCACAACCATTTTTTCCACCATGTTTGAAACAATGTGGCATAAGAAATTCCTGTTGATGAATCTATTCTTCACATCCAGGTATGATTGACTGCATGCCAGGATGTTGCTAACCACAGTATTTTACCAGTAGAGGCACAGAATTGACTTGTCCTGGCAAGAACAGTATAAATAAATCTTGCTGAAAAGCCAGTGGGATGTCTCTAGACAGTACATGGCTCAGGATCTAACAGCCTACAAGTCACTGCCCTCCTCACTCTCATGGAACACAAATTTATAAGAGCATTTGGAAGGAGATTAGTGAAACCTTCTAAAGGAATGCAGTTTTTGATCATTTGCATCCTGGACCCCAAATTTCTGACAAACGTGTAGGCTACATGTACCCCTAATTGGGTAGGCTACATGTAAGACTGAAATCAGAATAAAAATAAAATTCACTCCTCTCTGTGAGCTTACTGTATAACTGTGCTATTGTCTTTCCCAGCATTTATTATTCATACTAATTCTGATTTTGATAGAAGAATTACATGATTTGTTGGCTAAACATGCAGGTTTACCACACATCTAAGTGATGATATACAAATAGGTACAGGTAGTACTGAATCTTAGAGATCAACTATTACCTAGAAGAGAGCAATAGAAGTTGGCACTTCTGTGGGGGGTGGGAAGGGCATCAGTCTTTCAGACTATGCCTAAAAATCTGCAGCCTTCCTGGATGTCTCGGTAAGACCTGCTTGCACTGGGAAAGTGAGCTGGGAGGCTGACACACTCTTACAAAAAATTCTGGTTTATTCAGGCATTAAAATGATGTAGACAACAAAAATCCATGTCAAAATTGTCTCAAGAAAAGCCGCGGGTCTATTATCATTAAAAGAATGTTTTTCTTTTACACAATACAGCTAAACAAGAGTACAAGCTCCATGTGTACAGCCTGTGCTGTAGGATTGTCAACTTTGCAGTCTTCATAAAGGCTTAACTTGGATGACAATTCCAATGTTACTATTCTGGAATTTCCTAAATCACTTTTAAATTCTATAAAGGCAAAAAAATAGAAAAGGGGGAGGAAGGAACACCACCAAAAAAGACTAAATATGAGATCAGAGTCCTCCAAGCTACATTATTGTGAACAGAATTCACACTGTTATTTTTTCTTGGTTACCATTAAAATTACACTGCAAACAACCCAGCTGTGTGCTATTTATAACCATCAAATCATTATAAAGACATTTATGCTACAGGCAGCAGCAGTGACATTTTTCCCCCTTCTTTTTCAAGCCAATTAAGCAAGAAGAACATTATAATAACATTTTGCTTTTTTTCCCATTCTCCTTGGTGTTATAGGATAGCTTATTTCTATTGATCAAGACCACAAGAATTCTGTCAAAAGGAACACTGCACTGTAAATATCCTAAATACCAAAATCTTTATTTTGAGCTTCCAATTTAATAAATGCATATATTTAATATTATTTCTCTTGCTGAGAGGACTTTTCCTCATCCAGCATATTTGGCCTAATAGCTGTGGGAAGAAAATCGAAGTGATTCCTGTGTGGGGAAGCTGAGTGAGAAGCAACAAAAGGCGAGAAAACAGACAACCAAAGCTTTGCAGCATTTTCCATGATGCGCTGTCCTGTTCATAATACAAACTTATGTGGAAGCACTGCAAAGGAAAATCTAAACAAAAGCACTTCCTGCTCTTGGCACACAGCATGGAGAGCAAATTTACACTCAGCTTAGTGAAATTTAGTATTGCCATTATGGACAGAGCAGAAATCTGTGCTATGAAACCCTGCATGACAAAAAGTCTGCCAGTCTGAAATAAACAGTTATGCCTGGAACACCGCAGTGTGCCACAGTCAGCAGTATGGGAATTCACCACAGAGCTGGCTATGATGACACCTAGATATTGATCTTGTGGGTAGGACTCATCACCCTTAAATTTAATAGTCAAAAAAGTTAAGTATCTCCCCTAAGCCAGCTGTCTAGACTCTCTTGACAATAAATGAGGAAGGACAGGTATCTCCTGAAGACAATTTATCCTAATCTAAGAAAGGTGTTTCAGGCAGAATGAATCAATGGTTGGAACTGTCTGTTTCTCTCCACTGAACTTAAGATGGAAATCAGAAGACTAACTTAGTCTAGACACTTAACTTTTAGATGACTGAGAGTCAGGGAGATGAATCCAACCCTATCTCTCTATTTGCCACATCACCAGGCACTACCTTATGTGAATAAAGTATAGTTCTAAGTGTTTCTTGGACTTTGAACTTGCTTTAAATCCCATACAATGTTAGGAACAATAAATTTCTTCAAAATCAGTCTACTTTCCAATGCCCAATGAGCACCGGCTTCCAGTGTCCAAGGCCAATCACTGATCTTCCATTTCCTGTAAGCACTGGCTGACTTGACTACAGCAGTAAAACAAACCAGCACAAGTTCTCAATTATCCCATTCGATTAAGAATTTCGCCACAAATCTCACCCATCAGTCACTCAACAAAGAATATATTTCATATATATACAAAAAAACGAGCAACAAGGGGGAAAATGGCACTGACACTTACTTGTCCCAGCGTGCACTCCATGCCACCGAGGAAATCTGCTTCCTTCAGCCCATTGTGATTGCTGCTGATGTCATGGACTTCAAACCGCAATCGCTGCACCTCTTCAAAATAGAAGTCCACCGTGAACAGCTTGGAGAAGACGGGATTTATACAGGTTCGGATCACTTCTGTCCTGTCAACCTGTCACATCGAAAAGAGGTCACGTGAGTGGCTTCTCTTCCTACCAGTGATGGACAGCCATGAATTCCTCAAACACATTTTGCTTGTTTATCAGGACTGACAGCTGATGGAGAGTCCTGTTGGTACTGTCAGCAGCAGCTGCCCTTTCTGTGCTGGGCTGACCACGAGCACAAGACCACCTTCCCTTGCCTCTCCCTTCCAGCAAGTCTTTAGCAGAATAACTGGGAAATAAACTATAGAATAACTACAGAATTTACATCTCCAGCAGTACCCATCCATCACTACAAAACAGCAGCAGAGTGATACCGTTTCATCAAACTAAATGGGAAAGAGTATAACACCGCCAGTAATTACTCATTTCAGATAATTTGCATGATTAGAGAGTGGAGAACTGGATCCAAAGCAACAGCTTTTCTTAAAAAATACGTAAATTTTTCCATCCTTCTAAGCTGCATCACAATAATCTGATGGGTTATACACTGTTTATTCCTACCTCTGAGTGCTAAAACTTCTAAAGAAACATCATTAAATCTATATTGCTATTTCTTAAAAAAATAGTGCTCAAAGATTACTTTCTAGTTCTCTTAAGATGTAGTACTTGGGCTATCTATTTTTTAAATAGGAGTTTGTTATTTTTCATTATGATGCATCGTTGGTGACAACATAAGCAATGAAGCAATTTCCTTTTTTCCACTCTCTTTGCTCCAGCACAGAAAAAAACTTAATAATTCTGTAAGATTAAAGGAACTGATCCTGAAATGAAGTAGGACTTGGTCACATCAGTGACTAGATAGGAGGTGGCTGGTGTGCCATGGAACAGACAAATTAAATTGCTCAGAGGAAGAGTGATGAGATCCTTTGTCTGATTCCTGATCAGGAACATCTGTTGTGCAAAAAATGACAGCCGCTTGCTTCGCTTTTCAGAGTTTATAATGCATTAGCCTTTCTAGTAGTTATCAGCAAGGACACAAAGAGTCAAGCAAATCAAAAGCAGGTTAAGAAATGAACAGTTCCTGGTAGAACAGATTTATTTTAGTGCTCATCAAAGGTGTCAGATTGACAGCTCTGACAGCCGAAATCCTTTAGCTAATCATCAAACAGATGCTACCACTCTTGGAATAGATGCAAACCAGTGTTACCATTGCTGCCTCCTCACACAGCTGTGTCAATGTGCTCTGACTATGCCAGGATGAGACCATCACACAGAAAAAAGAAAGCAACCTTACTTACATATTCATTCTTAATAAATTTGCACAGACTACCTGAAAATGATGGGTTTGACATCAGTCATGCAGAGAATAATAAGAATAATATAAGGTGAGAAAGGATTCCAGCCACCTTCATTCAGAGACTAGTCTATCTCAAAATTTTTTTGTTATCTCCACTAGCAATCGGTATGACTCCAAATCACTATTATTGCTACAAGGAGAAATATTTCTTACGTCAGATAATGATGATAATGATAATGATTAGTTCACTGAGACATTTCTGAGACATCTTCTAAGTGAAAAGTGATCTGATTCAATTCAGAACAGTGGTCATCGAATGAACTAGTCCTTCAGCAGAGCCAATAATAAAAATATTTAAATTCCATTCTCCTAAACTCATTCCTTGTATAAAAACTGTTAATTCAATAGCATAATTTTAATTGTTTCAGTGGTCCAGCAGATATCAGGCAGCAACTGAAGTTTCTGTTACCGTTTCACCTCTTCTCTTCCTTTCTGCTGGAAAGGGTTCTCCACTGTGAAATACATCAAGATTTACACTTGCACTCAACAGAGGTTAAATATGTGGCTGCTCAAGGGAGTAAAGTGCCTGAAAATGGAGGCATAGGTCTTCACACAGGGACATTAAGAATTTCAGTCTCACACAGAGATAAGACATTGTTTGCTTTTTCCAGCCTGTGATTGACTGACATCCTTCCCTTGACAGACACTGTACTGAAATATAGCCATTTCACTGAATTTCCCCAGCCTTCCCACATTATTGAGATGATACATCAAGCCAGCATGTCAGAGCATGGGATTACATGAGAAAAATCTGTATCAAAAGAAGCAATGCCAACAGCTCAACAAGGAATAAAAAATTCTTTGTGTCTCCCTCAGCCATCAGCTATAGAATTAACCCCTATTAGTCCACCTTGCCCCCAGTCTGCTTTGTCAGCATATTTCACAGTTACCCCATCCTTGGCTAGATAGTCGGGAAGTGCCCTCAGCATGGGAAGCTCAGCTGCATTCCCTGGCTTTGATTACTGTGCAGCAGGACTGAGCACTGAGGACCAGCTGGAGTGACTCATGATAAAGAAGCAGCGGCAAACAGAACAGCTCAAAAAATTCCTCAGCTCTCATGGAACATCCTGGTTAGGAGATGCTGCATAAACAAAAGGTATAATGTCCATTTGATTCCTGCCACTTTTTAAAGGCTGTTCTTTCTTCAGTATTCTTGCTCTCATAGTCAATCATAAAGCCTTAACACTCTCTTTAGAAATGCTGGATGAGTGTGAAACCTTAATGAAAACTGGTGAAAATACTATTGCCAAGTGCAGTTTCATGCTGATAACCATCAAAAAGTTAATAATCTATGGGGCTGCAGACACTTACAAAAACAAAACAAAACAAGACAAAAACCCCTGACCTGGTTTTGACTACCAAGTTACCCTAATACCTGCAGGACCTGTTTAATTTCAATCAAAATATCACCATATCAAAATATCATCCTCCATGTTGACCCAAAATACAGGTTCATAGAAGTCTGACAAGATGTCATCCTCAAGCCATGTGCCCTTAAGCCTGTTGTCACCCAAAATCACTTTCACTTATACGGATGATGAAGGCTCAAATACTTAATTCCACAGTTTAGCTTTGTTCAGCCTCATTAACTGAACACTCAGGAAGTTACAATTTCTCAGCATAAATGTTTTCCAAAAGATAATGAAGAACACTAAATCTCCATTACTTTTGGGGAAGTCAGCTTTAAAGTCCAAAACCAGTATGTTATAAGTGAGTGGAACTTACACTTTTGGTTTTGTTACAGAAAACCCTAATCCTGACAAGAGGCAGATTTTTCAACAGGACATGGACAGGGGTCATGCCCACAACTTCAGGATTTGCTGATGCCTGACATATGAGCCATCTGTTATTCTGGGACTTTGCTAGAACAAGAAATTTCTCCAACTCACTGAAGCAGAACAAATTTTCAAAAGAAACAATTGACAGCTACATGCACCTTTGGGCTGTGTCAAGAGGTAAAACTGACCTTAAAAAGAGCAGCGTTCATCTGACACCACGATCTGAACATCTGCTTCATGGTGCAGCTTCATCTGCACTTTCCCTTCAAGGACAATTTAAACAGAGAAAAGGACTTGCATCTTCACCTCCTGGGATGGACTCACACTGCTTTCCCTCTTCATCTCTTTAGGTCCTTGTCACTTCACAGAAGGTGGCATCCTGCTGAGTAGCTAGGATTACTTGGCAGGCCCATCTGGATGCAGCCACCCTGTGAGCTTCCCCTTGGGGAACTATGAATGACATACAAACACCAAAGTTGGCATCCACAGTACAAAGTGCTATCTCATCTGCAGGAATTAAAATCTAGGAAAGAAAACGGGCCTTCTGAATCCTCCTGTCAAACTTGTAGGGAGTTGGAAGCTGAGTTTGAAAGCTGTTTTCTCTCTGTACTGTGGACAGTTGTCAGAAATGTTTGCCTGTTTCCCTACCATCACTGCTGAAGAATTGCAAAACTTTGCAGTCAGACAGCATCAAATTAAAGAAGGCACAAAGGACAGATGAACAAATACTAAAATTCAGGCTTTTTATGCTGTTCATAACTTTTGTCTGTGATTTGCTGAAAAGCAGTGAGTTTTGTAGAACTGTGATAAATACAGTATCTTCTCTGAGGAAGCAGTCTTTGTCCTAGAAAGAAAAATCACTGACAAAGAAGTAATTCAATGGTTGAAGTATCGACCAAGGATCTCCACTTTCCGCCATTAGTAGAGAAGTGAAGCCAAGGGAAAAGATCTAGCCCAAGGGGGATTTTTTTACCTTCTTCTGTCAAAACTAGATGACATTTAAGCTATTGCATAAACAAGGATGAAGATACATCCTACAAAGATTACATAAAAGCTTAGTGTCACCTGGTATCTAGAGCTTTCAAGTGATCATAAAAACAACTTTCTCATTATGTCCCTGGGATTCAGGAAAATGGGGAATTGTCTACAGGACCCAAAGCTCTGCACCTCAAGGCCATGCTTGAGTATTTAGCACAGATCAGTGACGTGGAGAATTCCATGTCCCACATAGATAATTGGTACCTATCTGCTCCCCACTGTATTTCTAGCAGACATGCAAATAGGACAAAAGAAACACATCTTCACCAGTTGTTTCTCAGCATCTTTGAGGTGAAGAGCAGCCTAGGGCCATGAAGAACTCACTGTGTTCTCACCAAAAGGACAGTTTTGGGGGAAACTTTTAATCAGGCTCATGAAATGGTATAGCTGCCTCAAAAATTAAGGAAGATCTTTGTTCTACAAAACGATGGTCTGAAAATTTATACAGGCATTGCAGTTCCTTCAGTGTTTGCTGTAAAAACCTAGTTGAAGAGCCATAAACATTAAAATTCCATTAAATAGAGAATGTGTGTACCACCAGAATGTATTTTTCATGGTTGTTACATTTTCAGCAATTTCTTAGTCCAACGAATTGACCCATTGCTCCTTATACATTTTAGAGGCCAACAAGGGAAAACCAACAGGCTCTATTTTCTGTAGAAGTCATTATAAAATGCTGATTAAACCTAGTAAAATCACATTTGTCAGCTGAGATGACAAAAAGTACAGAGGTGAAGGGGTAGCATTATTTTTAGGTCATCTGAATCTTAACAAGTCTGAAAATTTCCATGATACAGTACCTTAGATGAAAATTTGATACCAAGCAGAAAGCAATTTACACTTTGCTTGCTGGTTTCTGAGAAAGTTATTAATATATTTTTTTATTATTCACAGTGATTTCACAGCACCACACTTCTATCCCACAAATGATAAGTTATTGCAAAGGTCAAAATAATTTATTGCCCTTATTTTCAGTTTAATAGATGATTGAAAACAGTGGAAAGAAATTAGTAGAACCTTAATTCTTTTCAGGCTATAGAGTTCAGAGCTGAGCAAAATCTTCTCAATGTCAGCAGAAACCTTTTGCCACAGGCTGGCTTGAAGAGAAGCATTTAATGTGAATGGTCTTTAACTTACTTGCAATTAATCTCTTTTATTAGTGTACCTATATATGTATTAGAAAACTTATAAACCTCTAAGTCACAGCCATGAAGACCTGCTTTCCAGCACTGGAAAGCTAATATTTAGAAACAGCCCAGACAACTGAAATTACAGGAAAACCAGGATTGTAATTTCTTAATTGAAAAGTTCTTCATTAAGAAAGCCAATTTCTCTGCTAACAGCCACTGACCAGCCTCTGCTTGATTACTTTTCCTTGCTCAGTTACTTCTCATTGCTCTGAAGAAGGAAGCAGATAATTTATTATATACACCATGTAAAAATTCTGTGAGAAGTTCATGGGTGGAGTTTCCTTACATGTTCATAGCTTTTAAAAGAAGAGAGGAATGAGATTGTTGATATGTACTTGCATGTGGTTTGTCTCATTCACTCAGAAACAGCAGTCACAATAGCTCCAAGAATGACTGCACAGTCACTCAGTGCCAGCACTTGAGGGCCGGTACTGAACTCTGTCAGACTTGAAGCCTGTGCAGGTTTCAGAGTCTCATCTGAGCAACTCCAAGCTCTCACACCTAGAAAACACAGAAAAACCATGGGTGCAGTACAGGTTAATTCTAGTGCCAGGCAAATTGTGTTGACATTTTAAGGAGGCAAATGGGGAGTTTCATGGGATTGGAAACAGTGCTGCTCTGTCCCCAGTATGATGAAAGCAGGACCTAAATTGGTTGAGAGCCCTTGTGCCAAGGGAATAGCTGGTTTTCTGGAACAAAAGAGATCTCTGAGGAAGCTACAACAGACCCCTTTAGTTTACAGACCACGTGCAGCTATTGTCAGTGATTTCCTTGGAAGGCCTAAGCTTTTTAGGCTGCATAAAAATACTGGAAGGTGCATGGGTATCCCTCCCACTCACTATCCTTTTGGAAAGCTCAAATACAAGAGAAAAAAAGCAAGAGCTTTGCTAGTGCATTAATGCACAGTTACACTGTTCCTGACTGAATTAGCTACCTGATTTTAGTTTACTCTCCTCTGGAAAGAAACCCTTTCATTTCATTCACATAGTTCTGGGGGTTAGAGACCACCAATTCTTCTCAGCTTAATGTCATGAAACACAAATATTTTGGTCCTGAGTGATAATTTTTAGTCACTGTATGGACTGCTATGAAAGCAGACAGATTACAATTTTTATCTTGTTGGACTTTAATGTAATTCCCTTGGATTTTTAACTATTTTTCTAGTAACATGGCTACTGGGACTCCAGCTGTATCACAGGGAGTCATAGCTGTTGTGTTCCTTAAGTAAAGAGATGATCAGGCATATTACAGGGAAAGAGTGTGCAAACATGAACTTGAGTCAGGTTAAACAGAGGTTTTACAAAAATTTTGCCTAGAAAGGTTTGAAAATAAGCCAGCTGCTCCTCCTGGACAGCAGACTCTGTCTGCTCTGATTTAGACCAGAAACAGTCCCTCACACCATTGGGGACCATCTGAGCTATGAGGACACTGGTTATTTCACATGGCTCCCTCTGCATTCTGTTCTCTATACATTACAAAATACTACTTCTCCCAGAGAAACACATTGCAACCATGTCCCACCACATGACTGTGGTGGGCTAAGAACACCTTAAAATGTCACGTTCATTTTCTTGACACAGGAATGCAGTGCCATAGCACTGGAGGCATGGGAATGTCGGCCGAGCCCCAACAACACCAGTGTCACCACAGGGTGTGTGAGGGCAGGAAGGAACACCAGGACAGCAGCACAGTAACTGGGCTGGACTACCAGTGACACACACACACATCAGGGACTGACCCCTGACCCAGCCTGGCCTCTGGGGCTCTCTCAGTCTCGGCGAGCCCCAACAACACCAGTGTCACCCCAGGGTGTGTGAGGGCAGGAAGGAACACCAGGACAGTAGCACAGCAGCTGGGCTGGACTATCAGTGACACACACACACATCAGGGACTGACCCCTGACCCAGCCTGGCCTCTGGGGCTCTCTCTGTCTCGGCTCAGCTGCCGGCACTGCTCCGACTCTGCACCACCTGCCAGATCTACAGTGGGAAGCGCCCATGGGCAGAGGGGTGGTGAACTTGTGGTCTGGCCAATCCAGGCTCAGGGATGCTGGGGAAAACATGTGAGCCAACTTTAATTTGCCTCTAGTGAATTTAGATTTGACATAAAGCGTGGAATAACAAAGAACTACAGTCCTGACATTTCAACTGAAGAAAAACATAAATGCTGCCACTTCTCTGAGACCAACTGCAGAACTTCCATGGGGAAAGACTGTAAAACATGAAGCTTTTTCTCATCTATTGACCTTGGGCTATAAAGAACAATCCAGCAGCTGTTGCACTGTGAATATCCAAGCCAGTTTTGAAAAGCCAGTTGCAGAACATCTCAGTGAACCAGAAAAGCACAGTGTCTCTTTAGAGCACATCATTAATGTAGCATAAATTAAGGTCTTTTCAATGAACAATGATTAACTGGACTGAAAAGTGAGAGGACCGTGATAAGGTAGAGAGATAGCACTGTCTTTTCCATAAGATATTTTCCATTATCTTACATTTAACATGGGAGCACTTGTAATTCTGAATTTTTTTGTGCAACATTTTGAGTCCTGCTAGAGATAAAACAGAGAAGTCTGAAGAGAGAATGTCAAATCAAGTATGCATAATAGATTTGGGAAACTTCTTGACAGGCAGTGGAAACTCCTTCAAAGCAGTACAAGAATTTAATCTCATGGATTTAGCCTCCAGGGTAGGGTCCCCTCAGGGGTTAAGGGGTCTCAGTCTTTTGGCCCTCACTATCACTGTAGAGTGAAATTCTCATGCCTCAGCAGAGAGCCCTTTTTTCATATCCCTGCTTAAGACATGAAGGTTTCTTCAGAATTAGCTATGAGATATCACTCAGAGGTGACCTAACACAATACCCTCTTGGGTACTGAAGGCTTTAGGCTTACATTTCCAAATAACTAGTTTCTCTTATAGTCTTTTATAAAAAGCTTCAGCATCTGCACATACAGTCTCCTAGTGAGGAAGCACAGAAAACTCCCTGACTCCCTCTGCACAAGACCAGCAGCTGCAGGAGCTGATATTCTGGAGGTCACACCTTCCAGAGTGACCATGGCCATGCACCAAGTTGTGTTTTGCAGTAGGTAGCAATATGAGTGCTGCACCCTTGCCTGCACCAGATTACCGCCTGCAAGGTCATTTAATAGAGACAAGCAATGATTATGCCAAAGTCCTTTATCTTATTCTTGTAAGATTTCTGAGCTGTAACAATCACTTAAAATTGACAACTATAGAATGTTTGGGATAAAGAGTGCATCCACTGAGGTACTCAACACATCCTGATCTGGCCACAAGCAACACAGAAGGACCTAACAGAAATCACACGGCGGCAGGAGAAACCCATGTGCTGTGCTCCTTGCATATTTAACAAGTGCTCACAAACAGCACAAGTGCATAATGACCTGCATCAACTCATATGATAAGGTGCTATAACTCACTCAGATGTGATTACACTGGCATAAGAAAGAAGAGAATTAATTTTTTTCGCTGAAAACTCTTGAATTCTACCTCCAAGCTGAGCCCTGAAGCCTCAATGCTAGACCTTTCTTTACTTGATATCCCAGGTACAGCCCAGATATTCAAAGACTATGATGATGGCCATTTACTATTCCACAACTTTCATTTGATGTTAAGAGCTTCAATCAAATCTTAATTTACATGTCACTGAGGACACAGGCTTTCTGTAGAGGACAAAACTGGTCCTTCAAGTGGTAACAAAAATACTCACATATTTTACCATTTCACTCCACTACTAACTTGCCATGAATTGTTAGCAAGCAGTTTGGTGCCTGGCAGCAGTCTGAAGTCAGAGCACTATGCATTTGGAAGTTCTTCAGCCATATATTCTCACAATTTCCCTCCCAGGTTAGAAAGTGAGCTGTGGGAATACAGGTTTTCACTGAAGCAGTTTCAATTTCATTGTTATTTGACTGCTGTTTTTTAATCTGTTTCTATGGAGAAACACAGTTTTGTTGATAATTTCTGTTCAAGAAGGGAGAGTTTTTTATGTGTCAAATATTTGGCTGCTTTTCCCCTCACAGATAATATTTTAATGTCTCCTGATAAGCTAAATTTTAAGTTCTTTACTGTAAAATTAAATTGTTTTGAGTATTATTTTCATTCACAATACAACAGATGACCTTACCTGCATTACAGTAACAAATAGTGCAAAAAATGGAGTATGATTTAAAATTTGCTAAGCACCTGATGGTTGAGTTTTTCAAATGCCATTGCTTGGGAATTCTCAGCTCATTAACAGAATACTGTACTCACACAATTAGATTTTGTTATATCATGAGACTACAAAGAAATTAATTCAAACTTACTCTAACCAGGATGCAAAGCATTTATTCACTAATTCCACCTTTTATTACTCCAAAACTAACTTCCAGAACTAGTTTTTAGCACAGCCAGATAATCTCACATCCAGGGCACCAGTCTTCTACAGCATTTACAGTCATGTTTCTTCTTTTCCTGATGTCCTGGAGGACAAAAGATTTAGCAGATTGACAAATATGTTGTAGTGTCAGCCTATTGGAACAGCAGGGCAGACGTTTGCTGAACAGCACTTAAGCCTGCACAGAGACCTTTAGAATTGTTCATGGTGGCACAGGATTGATCAGGAGAGAAATCCAACATTATACAATATCTCAGGAATTTACACAAAATTGAGAACAGAGAAACACCAGGTGATGGGATGATCTTTGCTTCCTGAGTATCAGTAGGGCTACATTATACTATGTAAGACGTCTATGCTGCTTCAGTAATTTGCTCTTTAATTAAGTGACTATAAAATTTATTTTGTTAATATATTTATCTTGAGAAAGATTTCCTGCCTCATACACCCAGGTTAGCTAAGCATAACTAATATAGATTCTCAGATGGGTTAATGAATTATGTCAATTGATATAGGCATTAGAAAATTAATTTTCTAATGAAGCACTCATAATTAAAGATTTAATAATTTGTTTTTAATGTTGTATTTCAACTGCTAAATCAATTATATCATGGAGTCATTAGCAGTAGAAAGTCAATGTACTATTACACAAGGTAGAGGGTGCTTTACCAGTTTTTCCTGAATTCCTATACCAGAAGTAACAATTTAGAAGGTCCATTTAAACCAGCTTGAGTCATCGCAAACAACTTGGGAATTTGGACCATGTGCTCGAATGACATCCTGGAAACATAACAGATTTGTTGTGACTAAAGTCCATGATAAAGTATTCTCACTCTTTCTTTTACGCATGGATCTTTTGAAGTTTCTCAACTGGGTTACCATTTGCTGAAGCCATGGCATCTCAACTGCTTGATCTACTATGCAAGATCATCAGTGAAAGCCTTTCTGTAAACTACCACAAAATCCAGGAAATAGAGTAGGGCATTGTTCTTCTCCCGATTATACTGACAAGCACACATTCTGGTATTGAATAGTACAGAATTAATTAGAAGTAGAGAGCAAGTTTAGCTGAATTGTATTACAGTCCTACAGACAACATCCTATCAGACTCCTGACTTGGGACATGTTTAGTGGGTGCTGCAAAGATCTCAGTGAGTTAAGGTTGCTGTAAGTATCTGGTAGTATCTAATTCAAAATGGTTTCTGAAAAACAAGAATATTGTAATCAAACCTCATGTTCATGCATGCTATACAAAGATGTATAAGCTCAATCTGAGATGACCACAGTTTTCCCTTCCCTGAGAATGACTGGTGTCTGGGATACACTACATTCAGGGGTCTTCTTTACTACATCTGACTTGCCTACACAACCACCACAGGCAATAAGCAGCTAAAGCTGCTTCCTGTAATGGCTTCAGGTCCTCCTGGAAAGTGTTATGACTATCCAGGAGTTATTTGTAAACAGTATGTCCACACACATCAGATATGTGCAGCAGACATACACAATATGTCCCTCTTACATTCACCATGATTTATAAAATTGGCCGGTATATGCATAGCTGTTCAGAGGTACAAATGCTCAGAGCATACCAAATCCAGCCTGGTACACCTCTTGGAAACAGCAGGGATGCTAAATGTGGACTTTTTTTCAACAAGTGAGAACAAGATTTGATCACAAAAGACGAGTGTTAGTCTTTCAGTACTTCCATTGAGTGCAAGTAATCCATGTATCTACCTACTCCTGTTCCCTACTATCATGCTCTACGTGATAGTTGAACTGAACTGTAAGTACAGTTTTATGGGTGTAACTTATACATGCTTCACCATGATTTGGTTTGTGTGTATCCCACCATGAGATCTTTCAGTCCAGGCATTCAGGGGTTTTAACGTAGGATGAAGCAGCCAACACCCTGTGCAAGACACTGCACACTAGGAGGGTGGTCAATACAGATGTACAAGAAACCTAGGACAAAGATATCACAGAACAGCCAGATCTAAGCAACCTTCAGACAAACCCCATGGAACTCCCAGGAACTCGCTGTGAAACTGCACATGGTACTGGCCCCAGTAAATAAGCAGTGCCAGCAGGATTTGGTCCTCCTGGTAGATTTTAAAATTGAGCTATGACTGAAGCTATGAAGAAGCAGCCTCGTAGCAAGGCAGGTTTTGATGGAGATTTGTCCATGTATAGCTCATGGCTTCCCTTCTGAGGCTTGTGTAAGGATGGTTTTAGGGACAGACACAGAGACATGAAGAAAAAGCAGCTTCAAAATGAAAACACTGCCCAGGCTCCTCTGACTGTGAGAATAGAGACAAAACACTCAGCATACCCCAGCAGTTCATCATGCTCAGACCATGAAAGAGGATCCCAGTTCCTCCAGCTTGCATGCAAAGCCCACCTGGGGTTACTGCCTGGTGGCTCAGAAGGAATCAGTCCAGTCCAAGGCTATCCACAGCCCTCAGAGCTTCCTGCCCCTACCTCCTGCTCTGGGACACCACTGCAGTGGAATGTGCCTAATTAGTTACTGAGTAATTCATAAGCCATTTGGTCTTTATACATGGGGGTCCTAGAATTTGATTTTGCTGACACTACTGAAAATCTATGAGTGTCAGGGATGAAAGGCATCACCAAGAGCCATTTGGGCTAAAATCTCCCGAATTTTATCCTCAAAAAAAAAAAAAAAAAAAAAAAAAAGCAAAAATTAATGCAGCTAAATATGATCATGTATATTCTTGTCCCAAGAGAATGCTAAGCTTGACTCACAGAATTACCACATTTGGCAGTGAGGCTCTTCCACTTTTAGGGGCTGTAAAACTGTAATAAGCCACAGAAGGCTTTGATTGGATTTCAGTTCTCTCTCTGTGTATTTGAGGTCTTTTCCTGATAGCAGTAATGTTGAAGTCAACAAAACTCAAACATGCATTTTCATGTCTTGCTAAACAATGGAAATGAGAAGAAATGGAAATCAGCAGCACTGCTATTATATATCTGTAGTGTTAAATGTGTTAATTTTCTTTGCATAAAATATATGGCGTTTTATAAACTGGCCTTTCAGCATAGCTAATATATTCCAGGCATGCTTTTTTCGTTTGGTATATTTGGGCAATTTATCCAATGCTTCCATAATTAAAAAAAAAATAAATTCATACCCGCTCCCCACATATCTCCTCTAAAATTCCCTTTGACAAGAATACTTTTCAATACCTTCTCTGAGCATCATGGCAATTTCTATTAACAATTTCCATTCTGATATGGAAATGAGAAATGTAAATAATGCTTGACAAAGTTTGTCTTTAGACCTTGAGCACTGTAGAAAATTGTTTCTACATTGTTGTAGATGTTTGGGGAGAAAACACACTCTTGCATTCTGTTCCAAACTATGAGACTTAGAGCAATGCACTTATTATTCTTCTGTATCAACAGTCCAACCCCAAAAACTGTAAAGGTTGGACTGGAGGATGCTCTTGGTAGCAGTTTCTGTTCAGAGCCTTGTGCAGTCCACAGGCTGAGCTTATTAGGGCTATATTTAAACAAGGAAAGGGTGGGTTCAGGTGTGTACCATCTCTGGGGAGTAATTTTCTGAAAACCATCATCAGGCTGCCACCCAAACAGCCCTGGTGTTAAATAAACTCTGATATGACGCAGGACCTCATAATGATTGCAAAAGTCAAAAGAAAACTCTCCCTTTAGCAACTGAGTGCAACAGGGATTTTGGCTGAACCATGCAGTGGAAACCAGGAGTAGCATGTCAGGGTGCAGTCTGCATTGATCCTACAGCTGTAAAAGTGTAGTCTGCACATAGGTATCAATGAGACAGCCCTTGGGCAGTTTGGTCACTGATGGGACACAGGAAACTTGCAAGCTACACGTGTAAAAAGTCCAGCCTGTAATCCATTCCCTATCAATCTGCCATGTGTTTGGAGCTCCAGGTGATGGCCCTGAAGGACACATAAATATCCTGCACTAAATGACTCATCCCAACATAGCACTTCAGCCTAAAACATGGAGCCCATTCTTCTTGCACATTGAGAAACCAAAGCAGGACTTGGTTTCTGCCAGGTGGAAGCTGTGACATTAGTGATCTAGCAGAGTGATGTGCCATGCAATGGGGAGAAGAACAGGTGAATACCTACCATGGCTAGAGGAAAAAAAAGGCTAGAGAAAAGTGAAAACTCCCATTATATAACCAGGATGAAGTATTGTTCATCCTATCTTATTGCATTCCTGCAGAATAAAAAGATGTTGGTATGAAAAAAAAAATACCACAGACATGCTGATCTCTTCAGCTTCAAATAGAGAGGAACAAGTGCGGTAGACACCAACCATGCCAAAACACATCAATATTCAGATAGAGTAGAGACAGAAGGGATCTTCAAACATTCTGCATCTCTGGAAGCCCAACTTGTTTCAAATCAAGAACTACCCCTTTTAATAAATTCCTGCTGTAATTTTTTGATAGGAGAATCCTCCTGTTTACTCAGAAGAAAGTAGTTCAAGGAGAATGCCTTTCTTCATCTAGACACATTGAAAAACAGGAAGAAAATAGTACAACTAATCAATTATTCATTTCGGTCAAGTCCTATGGTCTTTACTCCTCTTTGTCTACTTCAGACTTCTACCTTTGCTTTTATTTTATCAATGGTAAGGATGACTTCACATTTCCACCAGTTAGCAGATTTTATTTTGTCTCTAACATCACTTCCTGCATTTGCAGAAAGCAAATCTTTTAGAGCTAAATGTATTTAGCAGTCGCCTTTCACTTCAGGCATCCTCATTTCAGCACCTCCCCATCAAGATCTGTACAGTCTGGTTTTTAAGGCTGCTGTGTTCCTGGTGCTCCAACTGATTCCAGCAAGGACTGTAAACACTCAGCACTTTTGAAGGTCAGATATCAAGTGGTGAATAGCAGGACAGGCACAAATCAGCTTGGAGGTTTCCCACAAGAGAATCTAGCTCCTCTGAGCCATGGGGAGCAGAGGGATAGAAAAGCAAGAGTATTGCATGAAATTTGTCCCGAGAGTTACATCAAGTTGTGCAGCGAAGCTGCCGAGAGTGATGGAAGACAGCTCAGGGAATTGATAAATGCATGGAAAACTTACAGTAACTTTCTCCATCCTTTACAGTGTTTCCAACTGCAAGAATCGTGAGTTTTGGCACCTCTCATAAAGATCCCCGCTGCAAACATAACCGTTTTCTTGATTAATGCTATTTTCTTTGTGTTTTTGGGAAAAGTTCTGAAATACAGGAGAATTATCTAGGAATTTGAAAACTGTTTTTATTTTTGATTACAAAAAACTAAAACGGAGGTAACATTGATTTTTCTTAATGCCTTTCTTTTTAGATATCTCATAAGCTGAAAAAGTTGATGCAATGCCCTAAAATGTGTGAACTTTGTTTTGTCAAACTTCGTAATTCCTGCTGTAATGCCATGATTGGTTGGGTCACATGTAGGGAATAAGGCAAGGACTTAATGCTTTTAGGTTTCGGTATCTCAGGTTTGAAACTCTGGCATAAACTGCCAGAGCATAGCATCCCATTTGGTCCTTTGAGTTACAGTATCTTGAACGAGCATTAAACCATTAGTGAAAATTAAAAAACAAAGCTGGCAGCCACTATTGCTATAGTCTTGCTGAAAAACACGTATGTATTAGTGACTCCCTATTATAATTCAAATTGATTTAATGCTAGCTACCAAAAATCTGCTGGAAGTTGCATTCAACCATCAGAATGCCATTAGTAATCTAATCCATAGCAGTCTGATGGTTAATGAGTCTTTTGGAATGTAAATCACTTATCTCAATTTCAGCATCAGTCTTGGTGCAGGGAAGAACAAGCTTCTCCTAATTCAGCTCAACCCTAAAAAAAGTTGTGTTTTTTCCATTAACTACTTAATGATGTTCCAGAGAAATCTAAGTATTAATATGAAATTGCGGAAACATGGCTGTACAAGCTGCTGCCACAAAATGTTTAAGGGACAGGTGCTTTGATGAATCAGATAGATTGGATCTACAACTTTGCAGAATGAATATTGGTATATGCACTGTTTATGAAATTAAAAAAAAAAACAACAAAACCAAATGAGCGAACAAAATCAATCCACTTTGAATCAAAAAAAGACACAAGAACATAAAAGAAGACATATGAATTAGAAACTCTATCTGTTGCTTCATTTCTCCCCAGGATCCAAGCCTCTATTTGTCTTCCTAACCATAGACTCTTCTAGGCAAGAACTGGTTATTTTATGGTGGGGATATTTCTATAATCTAATTCAGCAGCAGATTATTTCCTCACAGGCACTCATATAACAGGGGTGGAAGATCTAAGGACATCCATGCAGCGGCCCCCTTGTCAACCGATATGGAACTGCAGATTACACACATCAGTTATAATGGGGCCTAGACTGTTTAAACATGTTTAATACTGCTTCCCTGCCAATAAATCCATGCTTGATATATCAATATTCAGAACATATGTAAATCCACAATGCAGAAAGATGGTCTTCAATCATTGCTAAGTTTTTCAGTGCTTCTACAAATACTACAAGAGCAGATTTGCTGTCATGCCTTTTTCTTCCAAAAATGTGCTCTTTTTTATTCATAGGCTGCTCTATATATTCAATGAAAATTGTTTATCAGCATAGATATGAAATCTTTCAGACTTTGCAAGGCTTGTCAGAAACTAAATTTCCATGGAATAGTAGGTAGTGCTGCTAGTTTAACCCTGATTCAAGAATGCATTTATGTGCCTCCTTTCATGAAGTCTCAGAGTTCTCCTATTTTAATGGATGAGCAGACTGCAAAAAGGTAATGAAGCACCTAAGCATTTTGTGAATTGGAGCACTTCATAATACTTTAATTATGTAGCAATGTAACTCTTAAAAGTCTTCTTTTCTAACAGTTACAATACTGCTGTTTAAATATCATAGGAGTCCTGTTTAATTAACTATTTCTGGGTAGAATTTTTAAAACCTTTCTGAAATGATAAAAACACCACAATTATTTCAATAGTTTAAATCAAGCTTATTTTTGCTTGCTACAGCTATAATTTGGCCTCATTTAGTAAAGCTCCACAAAAATGGCAGAAGTATTTTCCTAAATGTCTGAGCACTGTTCAGTCTAGCAGAAAAGCTTTGCTGTTGCTTACATTCAGACATCATTTGGGTTGAAAACTACTGAAGTGAGGCAGGGTGTGTGGACCCTGGCTTCAGCACTCCAACTATCATGGTCTGTGAAGCAGAGAAACTCAAAAAGACTCTGCAGGTAGCAGGTCTTCCTTTTTTGGCATTTTTTTGAAGGACTTCCATAAACATACTCGCTTATACAAGGAAAAAAAATCCACCAATAAACCACAAAAGATTTTGTCAGCAGTAGAAAGTTACGGTTCTTGACATCTGCTCATACACCATATGGAGGCAACAGGAATTTTAATCTAATTTTTAACCTTTAAAAATCTCTCACCTGTACTCTAAAACCACTGTAATACCCTCTATGGAATTGTCACCAGGCAGAAGATCTTTCAGCATCTGTCTTAATCATGACAATCACCTTAATGAAAAAGGGCACTGATTTCATTTGCTTATATTCTGTAGGGAACACTTGCATTTTTAATTGTATTGATTTCTTAATTGTAATGTGGCATGAAATTACTGTAAGGCAAAGTCAAAAAACCTCACTTAATTACAAATTCTTTAGAACATGATCTTGGATTTTTCACCCCTGCAATACAAACCCACAACACTGTACACTCAAACTCTCAATATATCACAACATGGCACAGCTATGTAACTGGCTAGTCTCAGGAAATGAAAGGTTGGGGTCAGGTTATTTTTTAGAAGGTAACTTATGGAAAGAGCTCCAAATGAAAGCGTACATTGCAGTTTTCCTCAGCTATAAGACCAATCACAGAATGAAAGAAGAAAGGAAAAAGAACAAACATATTTAGAAATATCAGCAAGTTTCTGAAGTGGGTGTTTTTTTCATGCTACTCAGTTCTGAGACGTTCCTGGGTTAAAAACTGAGATCTAAACTTGTGCTGGTGATGTTTGGATGAAGCCCTGGATCTATTAGGGAAAATTGCACAGGGTCTGTACTGTGCACAGATTTCAAAATTAAGTTGAAATGGTGATTAAATACCAATTTCTCTGGCTACAATATCACATAAGTGAACCATGGTGAACTGTCCAGAGGCTTGAGAATCAGATGGAAAGGACTACGTCAATTTTACCTGCTGAGATAGACTTCCTAGAGTCACAACAACAAAAAAAGGAAACCAACACAGCGCCCAAGTTAAATACCACATAGTCCCTTCTGAGAGACTTTTTTGCTTCTGTAGTTACCAATGGAGACAACAATGCTGAAAATATAGCATGGAAAAAGTGCCAGAAGATCAAAGGGGCCAAAATGACTAGAAGATATTGTTGGCTTGTGATTGTGGCAGACTACTCACTGTATACTATAGAAACCTGAAAATCCAAATCTTTCAGGAAAGGCACTGAGAAGGTCTCAGTGCTCATCTCATGAGAAGGTCTGAAGCCTTTGTGAAATATTCTGAAAGGCAAAACATTCCCAGATGACACATTTCGTTAAGAGAAGTGGGAGTTATTTCAAGGTGGTATAAAGTGCCTTGGAAAGCTTGTCAGGTGGCATATGGAAAATTTAAGCAATGCGTGCAGGAGTGCACATATGGTTGGGAGGCTCTCAGAAGCGCTAGCAGAAGTGGCCAACAAGCAGCAAGATGATGTCTCTGACATTGCACTCATCAGTTACAAGAATAGACTGGTTGAACACGGCTTTAGGTGCATCCTGTGACAAACAGCAAACAAAACCCCCAGCGTTACACAGCACTGTCCCGTTCTCAGCAGATGTGCATTGTAACAGGGGTGGCTCAGTGATGGAGTACTCAATCCAGCAAACACTCTCCTGCATATACATCTCCTGGATGAAGTCAGGAAGGTGCTTTTCAAACCTGGACTGGTTTTGACAGTATTTCATAAAACTCCTGAAGAGCTGGGGGGCTGAACACTCTCCTCCTGTGCACTAAACAGCTACCCACACCTTCTGTCAAGTACATCTGTTATTGCCAAACGTATTGTCAACACCTCTATTTACAACTTAACACATTTTTAATTCATGCCACTTCCAAACTGTGTGCAAATACTACTATCCCCACCCGCTCCCCCAAAATTCAACCCCACACAACTAATGGAAGAGTTTCATGTGAAACAGAACGGGATTCTTGGGCAGCCTCTGACAGATGCCACAAAGACCTGGGCTCCTTTATCTGAGGAGGCTGGGTAGCCAAAACCAGTTCTCCTCAAGAAATCCAGCCTCTACCTTAGGGGGCCTACAAGTTTCTAAGGAACATATTGCTGAGATGCCATAAAAAACCAGAATTAGTAAATGTTTGCCCTGTCTCCTGTACAGGCCACTGTAGGAGACAAGCAGTTCAACTAGGCCCATCTTTGGTCAGACACTGGTCGCTTTTTGTAGGATCTGTTATTGGCATAAAGATGTGGCTTCCAAACATAGCTAACTCTCTTTGGGAAAAGAAAAGCAGAATCCGAGAAAATCTTATCATATCCTGACTGGTCTGGGGGGTTTTGGGTAGCCCAGAGCTGAAATGGTGTGCACTGATGTTATGGGGGAAGGCTGTTCACACCACAGCTCTCAGCTGCAGGCTTGTTCTGAGCACACACCTCAGCCCCTACTTCTCTCAAAGAAATAACAAGAAAGAGAAGTCAGGAGAGGCAGGAGAGCTGCTGTAAATCCATATGCACATGGAAGCTTACTTAGATGTGTGTCTAGATTTTCACATATGTAGAATGTGCTCTGAAATCTGCTTTCCTCAGTGTGAATCTGTTCTGAAATCTGTTTTCCTGAACAACTGCTAACAGAAGTGGTATTAGCCATCCAATATAACACTTGCTAATTATACACACTGTTTACTAACATCACATCTAAACACTGAATTTTTTCCCTTTTTTTTGTTTACGGTTTGAGCATCCTATTTCCTTGATACTCATGTACTTCATGAAGTGTCCATGTAATAGGAAGGATTTATAGGTGGGGAAGAGAGGCATTGCAAAATGCTGAAACAAAACCACATCACTTCTCCATAAAATGTTCAAGAGCAAATGATGATTGTCCTAAAGAAGTGGTAGTAAGCATAAACACTCCATAGTGTTTAGTGGATATCTAGCCCACTTGCAATAAACCCAAGACCATCCAATTTGTTTTACTTTTTAAATGTCTGTCTCTGCCTTGACATTGCAATAACAGGGACCTTTCTGTTCAATCCTGTGTTTAGGTTCTTTTCTGCTTTAAGTGTAATGTCTTGTCTTA
This sequence comes from Passer montanus, assembly GCF_014805655.1. NCBI lineage: Eukaryota > Metazoa > Chordata > Aves > Passeriformes > Passeridae > Passer > Passer montanus. The sequence continues at coordinate 1,352,043 of NW_024356505.1, read as the reverse complement.
CAGGGATAAGAGGAAAATAAGCCCATCATGCAGATATTAAGCATGCAATAATGAAGCCCATTTCAACAAATGATAAAATATTGCTCATTGTTTTCATCATTTTTCAAGGAAGATGGTAAAAAATATTTACAGAAATCATTTAGCCATAATGATTTATTCTGATGTGTATCATCAGTAGGGAAAGAACTGGGCCTAAATACAGATATGAACACCATGGGCATCAAGGGACAGCACCAGTATTAAACAGGGTGTTTAATTTTGGATTGAGTAATTAAAAGAAAAGTGAGAATTGCTCTAGGGTTATAAAACACTTATGGATGAGCTATACTCCAGGAAATCTGTGGCATAGTTTCTGTCAGCTTCTGATTCCTCTGCAACAGAGCCATCGTGCTGTGCATGGAGAATTTTGCCTCCAGAATCTTAAAACATAAGTAAAGACATTGTGAAATACTAAGCAAGAGTCATTAGAACTACAGAGATCCTTTGATGGAATACCTTCCCTTCCTCCTGACCTCAAATATTATTCCTCTAAGAAATTTTCCTGTGAACAGTTCTTGGTGAACAAGGACAAATACAAATAAAACCCCTGAATTTTTCAGGAAGCTTTGAGAAAATGAAATATGGAAAGCAAGACTCTTTTAAGAAAAATGAGGACAGCCTCAGTATTATTCAGGATTACATGGTTATTGGGCTAGGAAGCTAGTGAAAGTAACTGATATTTTCTAGTCTGTACTTATCAAATGATAACTGAGAGGTGGGGATTTTTATACATCTTAAAATTATATCTCCATATTATATATATATGCTTTTAGAAATACTTTAGTCCTATTTACAAAGGACTTGAGCATTTCAGAGAAGAAAGCTTCTAGTAACCCTGAACCAAACCATACTTAATAATTTTTTTAATCCTGTTTAACATTTCTATTTGAAACTATGTTCTTTCTTACAGGGGCAAACCTTGCTGCAGGGCCCTTATGGAGTGCAGGTTAGCAGCCAACACCTTTGTCTATTTCAGAGAAATGGACATGAGATGCCAACAGGCTTCCAGATACTGCTCTTCATAGTTTAAGTGCATTACCATCCCACCATGAAAGATTTCCAGGAATTTTCAAATTCATTCAGAGAAATATTCATCTGCTTAAACAACATACAAGAAGCAACCAAAACACAGAGGGGGGGGAAAAGCCAAGCATTCTCAAGGTGCTCAGAACCTTTCACTTATTGTTTTCCATGCCATTATACATCTCTCATCGCTCCTCACATCTTACTCATCCCTCCCTGAGGGAGGAAAAACACACAGAAATCACAGGTTCACCACGACCACCCATGTGGGCACATCCATGTTTGAAGTGAGACTTCAGCTACATAGTATTTTCCTCCCACCCCATCACAGCTGAATGCAAAGGACAGAAAGGTAAAATGAAATACATATAAACCTTTTTAGTGTCAAGAAGTCAAAGGCAGGGTGTCAGGGAGAGGAAGAGAGGTATTTGTCCTCACTCTTCCAATCTAGCAAAGGTACTACTGACCTCCCACAGTGTTTTCACCAGCTGTCAAATATATCTCGCATATATTACTGTTATAACAGATACTAAATATCAGCATGTTACCAAACTTTAAATACTGATTGCTGATTTTTCCATAACAGTGACAGGGGTTTAATGAGAAATAAATATTCTTGGTATTTAGGTTCTATCTAAATCATCATTACATTTGTTACTACAAATTTCAAGAAGAAAAATTTCAAGACAAAAGATTTCCCAGTTCTGCAAATGTGAATGACTGAGAAAAACTAAAATGGGAAATTGAATTAAAAGGTTTTGTAAATAAAACTGCTTTTCTGTGAGAGCTAAAGGGAGAAATGTTATTCCTTTTCCTTCCATTCACCTCTCATTGCAGGATGAAATTGATTTAACCTCATTTACTGCTCTCTAGGAAGAAATCATTCAGCCATAAGCCTCCCAGGGAGCTTCTCTTGGCTGAACAAAAGCTCAAAATGTCACTGCATTTACAAATGAACAGAGCCTCTTACTCAAAAGGCTTCAGTGGAGTCACCAGGAAGAGCTGTGGCCTACAGGTCTCTTCCTCTCAGGGTAAATTTATTGGCAGGATAATGTGCATGTTTCTCTCAGCGAGGAGAGGTACCATGGGCTTGGCAGATAAGGCAGTTCCTGGCTTAGGTTCAAATGCATTTATAGCCAGGTGTGACCTTACAGTTCTACCTGTGTGACCTGGAGCAGTGTCCATGAGGTTATGTAAGATCAAATGTGCTTGGTCTCAGTTTCATTGGGAGGTATTTCCAACTGCTTGAGCCTTTTTCTAAAACTGCAGTGCACTATTCTCAGTCCCCTGCAGTAGTGGTGTGGTGGGACCAGGTCACTCAGGAAATCAGGGAAACAAATGGTGCTGAGCTTTTCAATCTTCCCCTGGCTTTGAAAATCTGTTCCAGTGTCACTATTACGGTGTTAGCTGCCAACAGATCTGACAAGAATGTCTTGTCTCACAGACCCATCCTATTCACGCACCTTTTGCAAATCTACTGCCTGCAGGAGCACTTGAACCTTATTATCTTTAGCCCCACGTAAATGCATGATTGCAAACAATCTCAGCTACCTTGAGCCATCTTTTTCACCACTCAGCATCTCCCCCCTTGGTTTATCACTGCCTTCCCCATGCATGGTGCTTCTTGCCACCAGATACACATACAATCTTGTCAACAGAGTGCAACCACAGAACGCTGATGGCATTTCCAGCTTGGTCCAGATTCCTATACAGCTGTTTAATTTGTTAGGGGAACAAGAATGTTGGTGCACAATAGACATACAGAGCTGTTTGAACCTTTCTGGGAAAAAAGTTAAATACACCTTTCTGGAAATTTTGATTCTTGTCTCAGACCTTCCTCTCCTCATCCTTTGTTGATGGGTCTTTGCCCTGACCTTGTGCTGATTTTGCCCTATCACGTGTGATCTCCAAGTAACACAGATGTATCCCAAGACCCAGCAAATAAAGTTCTACCAGCAAAATTCTTCTTTGCTTGTATGTTATTTTGGATATTTTCTGGGTTTGCATAGGCTTTGCCAACTGAGGGGCAACATTAGCTGTACCCCCTGGAAGATGTTTGATAGTAGAGCTACTCAGGAAAAACACAGGTTACATGGATCTGGCCTGTGCTTGTTCCCTACTGACATTGCTTTGCCTTGAAATGGTTTTGCTGGGGGTGAAGAGCAAACATATGTTACAGCAATATCACTTGCAGCGCTGCACAGGTGGCTAAATCCATCATCATATGGCATCCACTGCAGGCAAACTAGCTGTGAAACGGCACAATGCCAGCCAAAACCACACACGAAGAGACAAATTAAAAAAAAAAACAACAACACAACAACACACTACTTAATCCAAGGCCATGAAATAGACAATTCATGAACGTATTTATAGTGTGTGAATTCACGGAAGAAACTGAAGGAGGAGGGACAGAGAGCTGGGGATGTAAAATTCAAGAAGGTGCTTTTCGCCACTACCAATTGCAAAATCCCACTGCATCAAAATAAATGACCTGCCTAAATTGTATTCCTTCCTTCATTTTTCTTGTTTCCTTTTTTTAATTGTGTGTACAGATGCTTCACGAGCACAAAGCGCATATACAGATTTATATAAGAACTGACACACTTGGCAATTAACGGTGAATTCTCCACAAATTTGTCCATGTACATACATTAATTGTGTGTGCACACTTATGGAGATTTCACACTTTGGATAGCTGTGCCTTTGAAATCTAAGAAGCCAAGGGTATTTGATGTTGTGCTGAAAGTAAGTGTGACTGCCAGAGGGGATTGGTTCACATAAAACACAGTAGAAAAGGTAAGAAAAAAATGCTTGCCACAGTCAAACAGGTTCTCACAACAATACTTCTTAGGTCTCTCTCAGGAGACTAAAGAGAAGATTAAAAATTTAAAAGAAACATAATAGAAAACAAAATGAGGCTTCGAAGCCTCTTCTGTTCAAGTGATCTCTCAGTTGGCTGAGATACAAACATAAACACAGTTCTCTCTTCACACATTCTTCTGCACCAAGTTCCTCTGTACCTGCACAAAGCCATTTTAAAAAGGCAGAGTTCCACTTCTTACCAAAAAAAGGCTGGTAAAGCAAAAGCCTGCACCTAAGAGATGTTTCCCAGCAAACTGAGAGACTTGCTGAAAACCTTCAGAACAGTGTCAGTCATGAAGAGAAATGTAAAATGGTTACGCTTTCTTTTGTAAATGATCTAATTTAACATGAAAACATTTTAAAATTGCCTGCTTTCTTACTTACATGCCCTACTCATAGAAAATTCAGTGTAATGACAAGGATACTTAGAACACCTACACTAGCTGATCTCATAATTTGCATTCCTTTGTTTCTTTATGAGCAAAGTCTATCACTTTCCTTCCACAATAATTAAACTGCCATTTAATTGACTGATATAGACCACAAATACATTAGAAAACCTACTGAGGCACACACCACAGCATATATAATCTGATTAACAAAACAGTATAGGATTGCAGCATGCAAGGACTTTATCCAAGCAAGTTCAGTCTCAAGAACACCCCTAAGTCTGTCATGATTCTGTACAGCATACTCAAACCCAGCTGATACTCAGGAGGTTTAAATATATACTTAAATTATTTATGAAAGAAGTTGAGGGGAAAAGCATTATTTAATTCTAAAATGAATTATTCTTCAGGTCAGACTGTGTTCTCACGGATTAAACTGCAATATTTGCCAACTATGCAGTGAAAAAACCACACTGCTTTTAACATCAAAAAGCCCCTTCTAGGTGTATTCAAGGAAGTGCTGTTGTTATCTTGGTACCCCAGACGAAAAAGTGTACATGCTTCAGCAGAAATACACCTTAGGCAGGCCTGCTTTGCATCTCTGCTTAAGTGGCTGTGCTGTTAAAGCTCTACTCCCTTACTTGTAGAGCATGGGCTCCACAGGGGTAATTAGGAAGAGCCCAGAATTTCACTTGGATTTAGCAAAAAAAAAAAAAAAAAAAGGGGAAGAGATATATCTGATAAGTAGAAGAAATTCTGCTCAATGGTGGAAAAAAATCCAGATGAACAAAGAGAAAAAAAATCAGCCCCATTCAATCTACATAATGAAAATCTGGATTAGTGCCTTATACAGGAAGACACAATTGAGCATCTTCTCTCTCAAAGCACCACTGAATGCAAACGAAATCAAACTATAAAAGGTTCAGCCAAGTCACATTTTGAATTTAAATTGATCTTATTTGGTTGCTTTAGTAATAATTGTTTCTGAGGTAGCCTGGAAAGGTCTTACCTGAAAGATTTCATATGCATTCATTCCTTTATCTTTTTACTTTTCCAGTTTTCCTAAAGCAAACTCACTTGCTAAATTTATGCTGTGAAACCTCTCTGCTAGGCTTTCACAGCACACACTTCCCATTAACCTTCAAACACTCAAATTAAAGATGATGTAAAAATGAGCAAGTAACTGCGGCTTTTGGTTCCTTAGATTTTGTTAAGACTGTAACCTGAAATCAAGAAAGAAAACAGTCTAAAATCCCATACAAATATAATTCAGCTTCTGCCTAAGCCCCAGTTAAACCAGGCTTCTGATTTGCCTTTTAGCGACTTTCCTCAGCAATGCAGTCAGACGCATGTTCAGTAATATAGTTACATCCTGGTAATAATATAGATAATTCCTAACAAAATAATTGTTATGTGCAAATGAAATCAGTGCAGCTTAAAAAACAGCAGTTAAAATTTACTGCATATTATAGCATTTTGCTAAATATAGCTGATTAGCTGAAATAGATTTCTCTTCTAAATGAATACAATTAGGTATATATGTTATTTAGGGGCAGCTTACAAAAGCATAGCTACAAAAAGCTCTGGTTTTATTTATATCAATAGCTGTGAGTTAAATAATTAAAAATATGTATTATATAAACATGAGGTATTTTCATTTAGATAGAAGTTAAATCAGTTTCATAATTTTATAGTTCTCTGCATGCTTTTCCCCTTCAAACAACCTCTAATCTAAGAACCTCCTAATGCTGTCTTTGCAGAGATTCCATAAATCAAACACTACAGATAGCAACAGCAGAGATGTATTAAAAAATGTATACCCCGAAAAAGATCTCTGATCCCAAACAAACACCTCTGAAATATTTCTGGAGTGTGAATTTTGGCCAGATGTGCAGAACAGGTGCTCACAGTTTTCTCTGAGCTCCTCTCCTCTCAAAAGCCAAATCAAACCAATCAAAAAAGTCTAATTTGGAATCACATATTTGACTCCAGCATGGCTGAGCACCTTCCAGAACTCTTTTACAAACTACATTACTTTTTAATAAATTGAAGATGAAATATTTATTTCATCTTTTCCTAGAGCTGTCAGTGGCACTGAATACCTGCTGGATGACCTGAGATTCAGTGATACTGTATTCTCAGACCTGAAGGCAAAATCTGGCATGGAGGTGAAGCTGCAGAGATTGTAGCCTTTCCACATTGAAACTGGACATTTCCAAGTAAATGGACAATATATATTATTCTGTGTGGCACCTGCTGTTCCATTAAAGTCTAATAAAGCCAGTTCAGAGTAGCTTCTGTCTCATGTCACAGAGACTCTCTGACCTGGCACTTTCTAGTACTCAATAATTTAAATACTGTATTAGCACATTTAGTGAATGTTCCCTGAACAGTAGCATGCCACAGATCACCGGTGATTTGAAGAGAAGGCAAGCCAAAATGGTTGTGACTTTGTTTTAAGACAACATATCCACAGGATGGAGAAGGGTTCACAGCCCCTACATGAGCAAACACAGCATGCCTCAAGAGCCAATCCTCTTATCTTCAGCTTTCAAAGACTATTTTGATCAAAAGAATTCCATGCCAGGCTTTGGTCAGGAGTCCTTCTGTAACACATTGGCTGCAGCACCAAGTGTTCAAGCCTGCAATGACCAGGTGAGGTTTGACATCAGTGAAGAGTTTCAAAGTGCCCAAAGAGTCAGAGAAGCTGTGGGGAAGAGCAGCATGTGCAGGGGACCAATTTCTACAAACTCTCACTTTATAGAATCCTTTCAGTTCCTTTTCCCCTCCCTTTCAGGCCATAGAGCTCCACAAGCCAAGGCAGGTTGGTGAGGGTCAGCTCTCTCTCTGAGAGGATGAGACTCAGACTTGACTGCAATGGAGTGAGCTGTACCTGCAGCCACAACCAGCACCATGGAGAAGAGATTCAAGAGCAGGTCTGAGTAGCTAGTGCATGCTGAAGTTCCTGTCATTCCCTGTAGATTAAAGCTACTGCTGCCAAACCAGAAAAACTGTCAGGGAGAATAGGATTGAAAAATTGATCTAATTTACACTGGAAAATGAGGGCAGTACACAGACCCAACACTCCACCCTCCAACCAATTGGATACCCAAACTGAGATATGTACAGGTACAATGGCCCAGATCTGAAGTCTGTAGTGTTGTTCTGATGCAGTGGGGCTCATTGGCTTGGGCGGCTACCTTGCTTCTTAATCCAATCTGTTTTAAACCTGTATGTCTCCATATTACAGGCTAGTTGAACAGAACTGGAAGCTCTGTGCTAGAAGACAGGAAAAAAGAGAAAATTATCCCAGCTCTCACAGCTGGCTAGCAGCACAATGAGAGAAGAAGCTGAAGCCTACTGGAGGGCCACTTCCCAAACTGTACTTCCTCCAAGGTAATATTTAAGTCTATCTGACATGGCTCTTACAAAAAAAAGAAATGCTTTTAGGAATGCAACAAACTGGTGAATAGATACTATCACATTTGTGGTAAGTGGAGCTAGAGAGAATCAGAAGACCTTTGGAGAATTCAGAAATGGCAAAAAGGTTTCTCTCAATGGCTGATTACAGCAATATTTTGGAACAGTAAAAACAGTAGGCAAGCAATTCACAAAAGGCTGGAATACCCTGAGGGTGGTTAAAGTTGGGATATCTCTGAATTTCACAGAACAATCTAAGCAGACTGAGGAAAGGTCCAGCATGATGTTTTGGCACTGATTGCCATATTCATTTCACTCTAGACATCACTAAAACCCAAAGCAAAGTAAAAAAGTTCTATCCTGAAATTACCTCAAAAACTAAGCATAGGGCCAGCCACTGTACTTTGGAGCTGAAGGCCACCAAGTGGAGACCTATCACCCAAGCTCAAAGCTCCAAAGAAGCCTGGGATTTCCTAGGCCCAAGGCTCATGGCAAATCCCATCTGAGAAAAATGTCAATCTGAATTATAACAATTTTAATCATACTGCTTTCCCTTTGAGAGAAGCAAAAAGCTTCTCTGAAACAAGACTGTCATTCTAAGCCAAATTCCAGGCAGAAGCAAAGGCTGTGTTACCCCAAAAACTGTGGTTTTGTGCCAAAATGTACATGATGCTAGGGGCATTGTGCTGCACAATAAAAGCTCCATTCAAAGGTACATGATCACCTTAAGGAAGAGAATGTTTTTACCTGCAGTGTCTCTCTAAATTAGTAGTAAGACTTCCAGTTGAGTTAATACTAGGATGGGAGAGAAAAGCATGTAAAAAGAAAAATAGCATGGGGTAAACACAACCCACCATTGTTGCATAACTTTGCCCTACTGCAATACTTTTCACACAAAGATTTTCCTTTACCAGCATTAATCAGCAGGATTTACTCTTGCTTTTAAGTGTACAAAGCTGGAAGGAAATTATCTGACTGTGATGTAATTTTAATTTCATTAATATGCAGTAAAAGTATGTCCGTGGCAGAAAATGTTATTACTATACTACTTATTGGTTTAAATATTAAATACAACTCTCTTTTTCAGAGCTGCTCTTCTAATTACACTTTTTATTTTCTAACATATATTCGTCTTCCTAAAAGCATTTTGGAAACTAATGACAACTTTCAGGTTGGCTGGATTCCATTCTTTTTAATACAGCCAAGTGACATTTAATTTGAAATCTGACATTACTTTAAAATATTAATAAGATCAGGGTAGTTTTACAGTGCATATTCATCTCAGTGATTGAAATGAGCTTCATAAAGTTGGTGCAGGCACACAAAATGTGACAAATTTGTATCAATATTCAGACGAATCTAAATCTATAGAGACAAAAGAATAACACAGATTAAGCTGAGCGGATAAAGCGCAAATTTTGTTGTTGATTATTATCAAAGCCATAAACTCCTTGAAAGCTACCCAAACGGGGGCCAGTTCCTGGAACTCTCTTTGAGAGAGGAAGGATGTTATGTCCTCCCATAGGGAGCCATATCACCCAAATCCTGGAGCAGCTCCACACACAGCTACTGCCAACATCACACCTGTGATGTCAGCTCCCTTGCTGACAAAAATTGGAGTTGTCCAAGGCATCGTTATGGATGCAGGATGTAATCACCTTAATGGCTGGCAACTCCATTGCTGTGGAAACAGTGACATTTCCAACTCACCTTCCCACTTAAATCACCCCCTTTTCATCCAAATTCACTTCAGTGGCTTGGACCATGGTGGACCAGCAACTGAGAAAAAAAATTGTTACAGTTGTGGCACAATACGTGTTAAGTCTGAGGAGGCATTATGCTCCTTTTTAGAACCATACTAGTTTGAGCAGTGGAAGCCAGGACATAAAAGTAGAGTGTGTGTGCAGGAGCAGCAAGGAGAGTGTGGACAGAGCTCCTCTGAATGGCTCAAAGAAAAGGTAAAAAATGGGCTTTCCTTTAATGGAATCATGTGCATTAATACTTAACACCAAAAAACAATACTGAAAGACTGAAAGGAGAGAAGGCCTGGGAAATCCATGGAAGCATGTACATATCATGACCCCAAAATGGAAGAAGAGATGAAACAGTTTTTTTCCTAGAGTGCTAACACAGAAAGAACTGAGTTTTCAAATCTGAGAGAAGAAAAATGCCTCCTGTGTTACAACTCCTAATGTGACTCATGAAAGCAAGCTTGGCATACATTTTTTTCACAGAAACATGGCCAGATCAAAAATGTACAGCTGACAGATTTACTTTTCCAGAACATCAGGTACCAAAGACGTACAGCCTTAAAACTGCAATAGTGACAGACAGTGAAATACATTCAGTGCAAGACAAGAAGGATGGGAAAGGCAAGTGATGAGAAATCCTAAGACTAGCAGAGTCAAAACCCATTTCTATATTTATTATTTTAACCACATCCTGTGCCAATCCAAGCCATCTTTGGAGGTGATGGGGTTGCTTAGTGCTACAGAGGACTATAAAAGTTGAGCTTTGGGTACATAATCAGAGTTGCAGGGGATTGTAGACTCTTCCCTCAGTTTCTGGAAAACGGATATAGCTTCTTTACCTGAACAAAACAGAAGATTGTATTTCTCAGGAGTTCATGAGTTACAACTAAAACTGCACTAGTCTCTCATTGAACTTAATTTCACTATCACGCATAGCAGCACTGAATTTTCATCTCCCCAATCCTACACTCCTTGCAACAAGCGGATGAAACATACTCTGAACCTCCATAATGGAGTACTCTGTTGTAACCATTGTTTCTGTCTCGTTGTTCTGACTCTGCCTCATCTTTGTCACTCAAAGACAAGACAGCAACTTAGTCTGTGTGAAAAAGACTGGAGAAAGTATAACATGGTGCTCATTATTGTCACTGAAAACTGCTGAAGGTGCAAGAGTTCTGAAGAAAAGTTATTTTGAATGTCAGATTTTCAAGAAAGCAATCAAATCCAGACTCTGGGCTAGCTGAAAGTCCAAGTACTGTCACAGGCAGTGATGACACAAGGGATCAGAAATTCCAATATAAAACTTATGAAGCCAACAGAATAAGATAAGCAAGCTCAGTTCAATCTCATCTTTTTGTGTTATGGAGGTTTTTTGTTTGTTTATTTGGGGTTTTTTATGGGATGCCACGGGGAAAAATAAAATGGTTGGTTGCCAACTGTTGACACTTGCTGTTTCAAACACACAAATATTGTAGTTACTTTAAGGGTACTAATTGTCTTATTTATTACACATTTATTATTTTCTTTCCTCTTGAAATAATTCTTGGAGACATTTTCACATAAATTTAAGCACCCTTCAAAATTTTTCATGTATCACTATTTCATTCTTGACATTTTAACCCACTTTATTTGTCAATGCTTTTTGCCTGCCAGATAAACAGAAAAGGAAACAAGTTTTGGTATACTAAAACATTTCACTGGTGCCTAATCCTTCTCTGCACAAGTAAAACCAACTCATAATTGCCCCAACTGCCCAGAGAATGTAAAACCACTAACAGCACATTACTTTTCTCTTGCACCTTGATTTATCAGTGGAAAAGTAAAGATCTAAAAAAATCCTACCATAAGCATGCTATTGCCACTAGAGGTAGGAATAAAGACAGCACAGATCTCATTAATTTCAGCCAGAACAATGGTCAGAATGTGAAAGAATGAGGCTTTATAGAAAGAAAAAGACTGTTACTCGTGCAACCTCCACTTTCACAGTTTTTGCATTAAAAAAAAGCACAGCTCAGATGATCACTCTTAAAAAACAGAATGTACTAGAAACAACTAACAGAACACCAGTGATTTAACTGATTTAACACCTCAGTCTTTCTGTTCTGTTAACATCAGTAATACTTAATTAACATTATTTGTTCAGTTTTCACCAAAGCCTTTTACAGATGCTTATCAGATAGAAGCAGATAATCAATTTAATTTGTCTAGGATGATTTTCAGTTTAGCCCACCAAAGCCAAAGATAATAGAGCATCCATCTTAAAACGCGCAACAAATCTATCTCTAAGCATAGGATTACTTTCTATGGAGAACTTGAAAAAGCCAAATCAGCTGAAATAAAGGTAGCAAGGATTCTCATAATTCCTTCCACTTGCACTTGCCATTCACATGACTTTTCTTTGAAGGTAAGTGCAACTACATATGCTAAGGAGAAAACAGGTTCAACATTGAAAAAAAATGTGTATGTTGTCCTATGTATTCATACAATCTATATGTGCATTTAAACTTTTTGGTACTTTAGAAGTAAATGCTTGTACTCATTGAATATAAATATTCACATTTCAAGGAAATTATTTTAAGACAATATTTAAAACTAAATTTTAGTAAACTAGGAAACAATTACAAACACTGGTAAAAAGTGCTATAAGATTATGCTTTTACTAGACCCCATCTGGTTACAAAAGTATGTATATACAATATAAAAAAAGATATTTTCTCTTTCAGGAATGCCAAACACCATTCTTCATGAATATGTATAATTAGATGTTCTCTGTGAGTGAGAAGTAGTAATTAATTCAGTGTTAAACATCACAACCTATTACTTGAACTCCATGGCAACCAACATTGCCAAAAGAGAAAATGAAATTTCAAAGCCTATTTTTAAGTTATTACAGTTACACATTTCCCAAAATTTCAAAGCAAGCTTGTGGTGTTTTTGGATACAGACAAGTTAACTTCTCTAATTGAGAAAAGATCGAGGTGACAACTAATGATTTTTGCTTTTATTTTAAAAATAGGTGGATGTCAGTGAAGAAGAAAACAGCCAATAGTCACAGCAGTTACTCTGTGGTATGCATAGCACTCATAGGGATGTAATCCCAATGGTTTTCACCATTTGGAACATCTTGATGTCACTGACTGCTCTGAATGAACAGGCCATCTAGTGGGATTTTAGGTTCTCACCTTAATGCTCAAACCAGTGATTTTTTTTACTCTTGAACCCACTAAGATGAAGGTAGGCTGAGGAAAGACACAAAGAATCAGCATATCTCCAAAATATGAATAGCCTGGTTTAAATAGAGATGTTTGTACCTTTGTGTTTTCTTCTCTACTCAAACAAAACCATAAGGAACTACAAAAGAGTTACGAAAGACACAAAGAATCAGCATATCTCCAAAATATGAATAGCCTGGTTTAAACAGAGATGTTTGTACCTTTGTGTGTTTTCTTCTCTACTCAAACAAAGCCATAAGAAACTACAAAAGAGTTCAAAATCTTTGTCTTAGGAAGATGGGTACAGCAAATTAAAAATCAGTGACATTCAGAAAGGCAAGTGGCAGCACACAGGGAGGTGTGACTACAGCTCCCTAGGAATGCTGGTGTAAAGGAAAAGGGTAGTAAAGAGTGGCATTTCCTCAGAGAAAGCACAATAATGGCAGACATACAAATCATCCTCTTGGTGGAGGTAAGATAGGATACATAGCTAAAGGACAGATTTGACTGTGCATTGAGCACATGCTGCATCTCTAATTCAGGTGTTATAAAAGCACCAGGTCAGTCTGTTGAGGACAGGCAAAAAGAACAGCATGAGCTGATACTTTTTAAAGCTAGACAAGATAAGGCCATAGATGCAATTAACAAAGCATCAGGAATAACAAGAAACTGTCAGTAAGTATTTTAACATGAGAAGAAAGCTAACAAAAGCATCTGTCTGCTACTCAGTTGAACTGGAACCTTACTTAGCAATATCAATTAGCAATGTCAGAAAGCTGAAATTGGAATGCCTTTTTTGCATCATCCTTTTATTTAACATCAATAAGCTCTCATACTCAGTATCAGCAATAGATGCTGAGATGTCAGACTTGAATTAAGAAATAACAGGATTAAAGAACACCTTGGTAAATCAAACATTTTCAGTTTGGTCTGGCTTTTCTTGAAGAGCTGCTGGCATTTATCTTGGAAATCCTCTGGGATACACTGAATTACCAGAAGACTGCAAAATGGTAAACAATTAAAGGAGGAGCCACAAACCTGTAAATCCAACACCTTAGCATTAATTCCATGAACTCTAAAAGAAGAAATAATCAAACTACTTGGGAATTCCTAAAAAAGAACCCAAGAAGATGAGTAACAGACAGCATGAATTTGTCAGGAAGAAGTCCCATCAAACCAATCTAATTTCCTTCTATGACAAGATAATGGCCTTTGGGGAATAGAGAAAAACAGTAGCTGTCCTATTACTTTATTAATAATTTTGATTTTATTTCATGTGAGAATTCTTTAAAACAAGGTGGAAATATTAGGATGCTCTAGAAATGTTTGGGAAAGGCTAAAAAGAAAACATACTTAGCTCATCAAAAGTATTGAGAGATGCATGCATTCAATGATATTCCACAGGGAAATGTCCTAAGTGGAGGGTATTTCTTTTAATGAAGGATGGCAAAAAATAAGTTTGCTGACTAGGGCTCAGCTGTGAGGAACCTTAAGTATATTGGAAAGCAGGACTTCAAAATTTCTCAGCATACTGGAGAATAGGTTGAATTGCACGTTCTGCTTGTGAGCAATATAATGTTCTATACCTCTGCAGAAATAATTAGCTGTATCACTGCAAGTGAGGAAACACATGGCTACAGGGAAGACAATCTAGATTAGAAATGTACACATGACAACTGTTTCATCACACTGTTGGGAAGACTAAAATAATTTTACAGCAGTGTATGAGGAGAGGTAGGGCTTATGAGATACACAAAGTAAATCTTTCCACTCAAATTCAAAAAGGTGCTGGAGCAACTGCTCAGTTTGCTGCACTGCATTTCAAAACAGGAATGGCCACCTGAAGCAAGCTCATAGGGAGAATAGTGAAGATTGATCACAGCTCTGGAAGACAAGAGGAAAGACTGAAAAACTGGGCTTGCTGTCTTGAAAGGACTGACAAAAATTCATGAGCGCAGCTACTTCAGAAAGAGGAGGAAACAGTCTGTTCTTCATGCTCAGATAATTTAAGTGCTGAAACAGCACAAAACCCCCCAAGGTTAGATGTAATGGAAAGTAGAATAAAATGAACTTTAAGAGAAACAGTGCTAGAATAGCATGCCTGGGGAAGCTCTGGCGTTTCCATCACAGAAGGTCTTGAGGAATACATCAGATTTTAGAGCACAGAAAGTGAACATGGACATAGGACCTTTCAAGTTCTGAGAAGGACAGACAAAAGGACCCTTTGCAAGGTATCCAGAGCAGAACTAAATCTGGATGACCTTTAGAAACTACTCAGTTTCATGTCTAAACTATTAGACATCCCTCTGTCCTTACCAGAACGTGGAAGGAACAGGCACAACAGTTCTGCAAAGAGAAGTGCTTTCTTTAACACACAGCTAAGGCTAAACCAGGCAGTGCTGAGTATTTTAGTGATTCTTGCTACTACAGTCAAAGCACGTTTTGTATGTCAGAGATTGCCAGATTAGGTTTCATTTAAGAATCAGACACAGTCAGAGAGGGAAATTTCATTAGACACAGGCAACAGGTGAGTATTCGAATGAATAAAACACTCGTTTACCAGGGAGCTCACACCATCTGCTGGATTGCTGTTTCTGCTTCCTGAGCAAGCCAGTACTGCTTGAGAGTGCAAAAGCTTCTGCCTGAAGTGATCTAAAGATATTACCAATCCACTCCCAGCTTCAAAAGGCAGCCCTTTGGTCAAGTTCTTATTACACCTCTGTTCTTTCTAAATTATTTTTCAAGAAAGTTTAAAAGACAATTTTCCTTTTCAAGTCACAAGATGCATTTTATCAGAGAAGAAAAGACTTTTGACAGTAAGTGGACAAGAGCTTGAATTCTCCCAGCAGGCTACTGGATGAGAGAAGAAATCATGGAGCTAGGCAAAGCTTCTGCTGATTTCCCTCTCGGGCAGATCTATGAATAAAGACTTGCAGTAATTAGTCAGGTAGTTGCATTCTGCTCAAAAAAAAGACTTCACCAATAAATCTTACCAGCTGAGGTTTAAAAGAATGATCAGCATCCTCTCCATTTTCTGAGATGAAGCCATTTGGGGAGCCTGGAGTTGAAAGTAATTACATTATGGATGCACTTCATATACCAGCGAAACTACAAGGCTTCCCACTCTGTAACTTGCTGATATTCCAAGGTTGCTCCTCAGCTGATGGAAAATGGCCTGACTCTGCTTGCTGCAGGGGAGCTATGTGAGTTTAAACTGCTGATGATGTGCATTTACATTTTCATTAGACTACTGAGGAATCTCCCAAGTACAGGAGTAATCAGTCAAGGAGCACACCTGCTGAATATGCAAGACACTGAAGTGGTTGATATTGTACTGAAAAGGAGCGAATGGAACGTTCATCCATGTATGTCATTTGTGCCATGAGCACCATTTTTTTATGCTTTTTAATCTAATATTCTCGCAGAGTTTAGGCAATACGTCCAAAGTGGCTAAGCCCTTGATGGTTAATCCCACTGAAAATATTTTCATATAAATGAAATGCACTGCATTCATTCAGGAGATAATACTAAAATTCACAACCCAAATTGTACCACTCTCATCAAAGTGTAGGAAAAAAAAATACCACACCAAAAAAACAGTATAAGGAAATAGAAAACACTGCAGTGCAGGGTCCAGCAGTCTGCTGGCAGTGCTGGGGAGGAACAAGCACGGCAGTATGAGAACACCACCAGGTGAAGTGAGATGAAACCAGTGGACACATCGTGAGGGTTTTAACACCATTGCTTCTGATGCTGATTTTTACACACCTATGACTGGCTCAGTGATAATGACCAAACTTTTTTTCCCAAAGCATGCAGAGGCAAGCCTTAAGTACATAACTGGGGAATAATTGTCACATTCAATAAATAAGGCAATTTGAGAGTGGCACTCAGTCTCTGAGTTATGATATTTCTGATCAAAGAGCAGTGCACTCAGTGAGAGGCTACCCCTTCCCTGCCATGAACCATTGCTTTCACAAGTGGATCCCCACTTTCAGTTACCTACCATGAAATGAGGATTTAAATGGTAGCTAGTTAATTTCAAGAAAAGATCTTAGAACATCCACAAGATGTCCTGCAATAAAAGTCATGAACTCAAAAACATAACCAAAATCACACTGGGTGTTTCCCAGTCACATCTGTGGCTCTCAAGATTTCTTTCTCCTAAATGCTGCTTCAATTTTTTCTGCTTAATTTTTCACTCACCTGGGCAGCTCAGATGTTTAGGAAGCCTGTGCTATGTGGTGTGAGAAGCCAAGCTTTTAAATCAACGAAAGGCCACTGTGTTAAGCACAAAGGCAGACAGACAGTACAGCTGAAAGGGTAAGGTCCTTCACTTTCAAGTCACAAAATTAATTCTGTTTATACCCTTCTTTCTCATACCATGCTGAAGAAATAACTCCAAATAATTAGAAATAAAATAGCTTACAAAAATTGTACATAGGAAGGATACAGATAAAAAAGACAGAAAAAGTAGGTTTAAAACCTACTAAAAATATAATTTCTTGAAATACTCATTTTGTCCACAAAAATACAAGGCCACTGCATTTTAATGCATGTCTCTCAAACAGTTCCAGACTTCCTAAATCAGTTTGAGGGCTATTTTAAGGTTAATTTGCTATTCTATTGCTATTTAATGACTGCCTGGAAATTGCGCAGAAGCAATTTCTAAGTGTCTAAATGTCTAAAGTAATAAAGCCATTTCTGAATGGAAAATGTGGAAAAAAAACCCCAATAAAAAAACAACAAAAAACCCAACAAAAAAACCACCTCAGACAGAAGTTGGAGAATACTTATCAGAAGAAAGGTAAAATTATATTAAGTTTGTTTTCTCTCTTACACTAAAGCCTGTTTACTGATGGTGTGAGGTACATAATAAGAAGACATCCATTATCATATCACACACTCTTCAGATTCTTATTATTGTGTTCTTAAACACCACACTACAAAGTGTACAAATAGGCAACATTTGCTTGAAAGAGAACACATCTTCATGAATCAAGTACTGAGAATACAACAGATAAGGGGAAAATATTAAATCCGTTTGGAAAGCAATTTTTGAGTTCTTAGTTCCAAAGATGATGCCTCAAGCCACAGAAGTCAGGAATCCTGAGTTCGCAGGGGTGGGATTTATCCTGAGATTGAACATAGTTCAATTTAATATTTGTGTGAGAGATAGATTTCCATCCATCCCTTATGGAGAGGCCAGAGAGCTATCACCTGGTGTGTCTCTCCCTTAGAGTGAGATGGATCTGTGTCTCCTTGCTTCCAGGTCTGGAGAAGGCAAGGGAGGAACAGAGTTCAATACAGTCAGAAAAAAACCAAACCTGAACAGCCAGCAGCTACACAGGAGCCCCAGGGCCACTCAACACTGTCACAGCCTTCTCCCTTTCTGCAAGTGCCTCTTGATCAGTTTTAGAGGGTTTTGGTAAGCTTTATCCAAGTTTTAAAGAGGAAGAGAAGTCTTCCAGCCAAGTGACTTCCTACAAGTTTGGTGAAAATTAAAGACTTGAATTAGCTCTCTGAAGGTCCAGGGTAGTAGGGATATAACTATTTAGTTTTCTTTTTGTTGGTATTTCCATTTGATATGATGCAGAATTAATATTTGTCCTCACACAGCAGGAAAAAATGATGGGAGCACACCACCATATAATGCTCAGCATTTCATGATGTGTAATACTGTTATTGTATATTAATTTTGTTTATGCAGCACTGTCACACAGCTTAAATAGATACACACTAAACTTACATTAGGAAAACATTATTAATGTTACTAGATTAAACAGACTTCTTTGCTTCTCAAGGCTGCCCGTACAACCCTAATTTGGCCCTTTTTGTCTACATGCTTTATAATACAGCCCTCAATTACATGTCCACATCCTCATTTTTCAACCCAACCTTTGCATCATTCAGCACACAGAAGAGAAGATGCTCACTTAATGAACAGCTGTCTTCTTCCTTTCTTCTGGTTGTTCAATGTGTGACTCTTTATCTTATTCACTGTAGATTATTCAAACTGGGCTCTCAAAGCAGCATTAACAATTTATTGGGGATTTGTGAGCTGTATATGTAAGTTCACCGTAATCAGTGATAAGATTATCCACTAAAATCTAATAAATCTTGACTGAACATAAACTTACTGTTTAGAACATGCTCATAAGTTTTGCTTATTAGTTCATAAGGGCACATTTGCCAGAGACAGCAATAGGCATTCCTTTCACCAAACTGCTGGATGAAGGCATTGCCCCTACCCAAAAAAAAAAATGCATCTTCGAAGACAGGCAGGACAGCATCCCTACCCAAAAAAAAAAAAAGCATCTTCAAAGACAGGCAGGACAGCACACTGTATAATTGGTTCTCCTTAGCAGAAGGTTTGATGAGGGCAGAGCTGGAGGTAAAGTCACTGTGTTCAGGCTGGTGCAGCTAACACCATGGTGTGTGGCTCAGGTCTCATCCTGAACGTTGGTTTTGGGATCTGTCCAAAATTTCACATTAAATAATTCTCCAGCAGGCTTATACCTATCTTGTAGCGTGGCAGCCCGAACAGAAGCAGTTTGGCAAAATCTTAAGCAGCTGAGCACAAGCCTTTAGCATGGAAGCATGAGAAGGTGTTTATAGTCCCAGTGGCGATTTTGCTAAGAGAGGAGCGTGCTGTTCACATTCCTGGTGAGCTGAGTACGGTGAAAAGCACCGTGGTGAACTGAACTGTGACGCCTTCTCAGCACAGAAGCAGTGATATCTAACCCAGGTGTGTTCATCTTGTCAAACTGGAAATTGAATAGCTGCCACGGAGGACAGTAAAGGCAAAGGGAAGTACAGACCACAGGAAAGCATAAAGCTGTGTCAGCTGACAATGAAAAGGCAAAGCTAAAGTCAGTTCTTGGCAAAGATGCCAGCTATTGCTAAATCTTGCTTGACCAGAACACCAGACAAGTGGGAGCTGAATTTGTCCATCCTTTGCCTTACTAATCTGTAGTCTGCAAAGAATAAATCAGTTCTTGGAATCTGAAATAGCAATAGTGGCTTCAAAAATCATGAGTTGTTGATTTTGTTTTTGTTTTAGAATAGGTACATTATTCAACAGTTCTAAATTTACACTGTTTTGTGACCTTATGGATATATTCTCTCCTGCTTTCTCCACACAAAGTGGAGAAAGGAAAATAATTTTAAAATAGACAGTCATTGTGCCAGGAAATTAAAGCTGGGCATTCAGAAAAGCAATGTATTTTATGGAATCTTTTCCTGTGGGACTCAAACATCCTTTTTCTTCATTAGCTGCCCTTTGTTATTAAGTTGGCCTTTGCCTTTCCATTCTGTTAGATATGACAGTGATGAGGTTGGTGAAATCCACTGAAAGAAGACTTAGTAGCCCATTTCTCCTGACCTCTGGCCCATTTTCATAAAACTCTGAACTACACATTTGTTACAAAGCAACTTAGAACAGAGGCACAGGCACTGAGCTTCAGCCAATGCACTTCTGAAACTGAAGTGGATGCAGTAATCTAGAAACATAGATGTCTTTGAATGCGAACCATTAAAACTCTGCCTGTAGCAGGAATCTCCTGCAGCAGGAAGCATAATCTGGTAGAATTCTGTTTCATATTTATTTAGACTCCAGTAGTTACAGCATTGTACAATGAATTGGCTGTTTTCCAGAGAATACATCCTGGGAAACTGTTCAAGAAGGAATGATAAATAGATCAGTGAACTTATATTTCCATGTCAGTAAGAGGAAGACAAGTGAGAAATCGGTCTGACAGTGTTGCTGGGGTGATAAAAGGATATTTAATAGCAACCAAGCACAAAACCCAAATTAAGGATTTGAAAGCCAAACAGGAGTAAATTTGACAAATACCAATATAGCAATGTAAATGTAAAGCATCCATTACTCTCATTTCCTAGGGGACTGAGAGTTTATCAGATTTACGCATCCTCTTGGTAAGATACTGTGCCAAACAGCAGTTAGGATTTCTAAACAGCCAGAACTACACATGGTGTGACTAATGGCAACAAGGCACTGGACCAGAAGCCCAGAAATTTGCCACCCATATTGCTGCAGCCTGCTTGGTTAAACCAAGCCTCAGACTAGGAGCCCAGAGAAGCACTCTACCCTTGTAAAACAAAAGCAGCTGACTTTACACCACACAGATTACACTTCTGTGCTTTCTCAAGCTCTTTCAGCACAAAAGATGCAGCTATAATGTAAAAATGTAAATAAATTTTATACAAACCCACCCCAGAGCAGAAGTGCTTGACCCCTCCTGCATGGCTGTTTGTCCTGCAAGAGGCATTTCAGCACCTCTGAATGGTCACACTTACAGGTGAGTAAAAACCTTCCCAAAATGACAATGGCAGAGCAGTTGGAAAACACTCTCCTCCTTAGCCAAGTGCCATTCAATGTTTTCCAGAACAAAATCTACCAATTTCAGATCCTGCCCTTTAACTGACTAGACTTCTTGCAAAGCATCCGGTCCCTCTCTGCTCAGTTTGCACTGGGAATCAGAAATTAATGTTTGATAACTTTTCCTCTAATGCTGAGAGAGGCAGGTAGCCAGAGAACTAGAGCTTTTGTATCTATCCAGAATACTGTTTTATCTATTCAAATGGATGATTAGGAAACTCGAGTGGTACAAAGCCTAAGAATGCAGAAAATACAGAAAGCCTGCAAACTTGATAAAGACACAATTACTTGCACTTGTAACACTACCCCCTCATATTCACACCAATTTTAATTCCACTTTTAAGATAAAATTCCAATAAGTATTCATGCATAATCTATTTTTTCAGAAAAACTGATAAAAGGTGTTTGAGAGACAAGTAGTATTTCATTTCTCAGAAACCCATTCTATCGTTCATAAAAGGAGATTTCATTCTTCTCCATACTTATTTAACAGCCTTGAGGAGACCAGTTCCTTGTTACATATTTGGAGAGCAGCATTTCTTTGCTGCCAGTTTTGCTCAGTCTCTTTTGAGAAGGTAATACAGAGTGAGGGGGAAAAAATCACCACCAATTATTTTCATTTCAGTTGGTTTAGTGATTCTCAGCTGAGAATTACATATACAACACTTATATACATATACACATATAAAACACTTCAGTCTCTAGAGGCTGAATGTCTTTACAGAAGCAGAATGGAAATGAAAATATCTGGAGCAATGGGCATCTTGGTTTTCCCAATAATTTAAATCACAAAATGGTTTGTGTCATTGCAGAGAGCTTTATGGGCATTGTAAGAGACTTATTTTTGACAAGAATGTCCTTCTTCATCACTAGGCATATTTATGGGAAAGAGACAAACCTTACTCATTGCTTATGCCTGGTTCTCCTTCTGCTCATAAGTCTCTAGTTTGGGGAGTGGGAAGAAAGAAACAACACTACCTCCAAAGATTGCCCCATCCCAGTAAAATATTATTAGAACTTTTAATGAAATTCACACAAGAGAGAAGGATTTTGAAAAATTTTACTAATATGGGCAGAAAACCTCAACAAAATAAACCTCCCCCTCTAATATTCACTGAGACTAAATGTGGCTGAACTGCCTCCAAAAACCAATGGGGTTTTTTTAGCCTCCCATGGAATTCAGCCTAGGACTCAGTGGTAACATATATGGATCCAGAACACATAAAAGCAGGTGTTTGGGAGCACATATTGAACTCCCTCTTCTCCACACTGTATAAAGAGGGGACACAACTACAGGGAACCTACCTTAGGACACTGCACCAGACACCTGACATACACCTGAGGTAAAATGATGGCCTGCACAAATCAGGACTACAATGCCAAAGAAACTCTTCCAATAATTCTTCATTTTGTGACAGAATGGTTCATTGAAGTGTGTGCCTTGAACTGCTATCTTCAAGTAAAAAGCTCTTTTATTCTGCTGTATCACCAATCATATCATGACAAACTTGAGGCACTGCTGTTCATTTCAGTGGCCCAATGACATTTTTGAATTCTGCAACTTGCCTGAAATACTCATGTATAAGATAAGGTTTAAGAAACAAAAAAGGAAATTTTATACTAATTATAGCTGAGTACATGTTTAAAGAGAAAGTTAAAAACTAGGCAATGAATCCACTAACTCTTGGACAATCTGGATCCAAAATCACATTCAAGCTTTAGGGTCTACCTTACTGTAGAATCCATTTTTCACCCAGGTCACAAGCAGCTCCTGAAATGCTGGAACAGGTTTGGTGAGCTCATGGAGCAGTTTCTCTGGTTACTGGAAATCAACCTGCAAATGCTGAGTCTGCTTACAAAGCCCACAAACAGAGGCAGATACCAGTGTTAAGCCACAGGCAGGATATTTCAGAGCATATGACACAAGAGGGCAGGTCCAGAGAGCCAGCACAGCAGCACATGGTTTGACACCCTCACAAGCACTGGGTGTCTCCACAAAAATCTGATGTAGCTTAAGTTTTGCCATGAAGAAACCTCATCTACCCCGTGTGTGGCCCCATGCCACTCCTCAGACGCTCTCTGAAATTTTTGTCTCTTTCTCTTCTCCTCGATGATAAGACACAAGTCCCTGGTATTGTGGTATGGTGGGGCTGGATTTGGCATCCCAAGATACCTTTCACTGATTGTGAAGCTTTCAAAAATGACATTTCACAGTATCACTTTGGACTTACATTAATTTTGATTCTTATATGCAGAAGGATATACACATGTACAGAATCCATACTGAAACTCTTGAAAGCAACTCAGCATTTGGCCTTCTTGCGGCAGATGCTTTCTTGTAGCATGTGTTTATTTATATGTAGATGCTTTCTTTGTAGCCATGTGTTTATTTATACCTAAATTTTCAGGGTGAGAGTTACCCATTCCTTCAGGCCAAAGCAGGCTAAGCTTAGCTGGCACTCATGACTCTAACCACAGTGTCAAAATGAACCCATTTCACATGTCCAGTTCCTGAGTGACTGTAAAAAAATTATAAAAAATACTCTGAAAACTTCCTCTAGCTTTATGTCATTGCAAGGGCAAACAGCTACGGATATCTGGTTGCCACAACACATTAATATTAGTTTGTGCCTTCAGCTTGGATAATTTACAGGCCAGAGAGATGTAAATTCATCCTAAATACTTTGTGTTTCTAACTTGTGGGTGTGAAAAAACCAGCACCTGAAACACATCTTCTTGCTCATACTGTATATATTAGATGTATTTACCCAAACTGCTTCACCTTACAAAGAACAAGGGCACTTACTAACTTCAGTATAAAGCTCAACCACTGCAGGATGCTTATTCTAGCAAATGGAATTCATCTGAGAAATCTTACCTTTAAGGCTAGTAAAAGACTATTATTTCTAAGACACTGGTTGGCACGGAGCCACAGGATTTGCTATTGAAATATGCAAAACCAGAGTGGAATAGTGCTGTGTGTGTAAATTATGCATGTTTCTTATTAAATCCCTTTACCTCCTCCCCTCCTCCACTTATTACACAACTTGTCATCTCTTATTTACATGCCATATGATACAAAACCCAAATAGAGAGGGCAAACATCCACAATATGTGCAGAAAAGGGAGATATTTGCATTTAAGAGATGAATATGCATTAGGAGGCAACACATTCAGGATACATATTTTAAAAGTGAGACTGTTTATTTTGACAAGCCTATTGCTAGAAATGCCACTATGTGCTCCCCCATGCCTCCCAGCATGGAGTTTGTTCTCTGACTGAATACACAATGCCCATCCCTAGAAAGAGATCCTGCTAAGCCAGTTTCAAAGCCATGGACTGAAAAGGAAGTCACAACACTGGCAGATGGAAGCAGGAAATTCTTGGGGAACAGAGGGACAATCTAATTCATAGCATTCACCATTTTCTCTCTCTTCCCGCACCCCCCCCTCCCTCTACTCAGTGTAACTTCTCTATGAAATCAGAGAATTTCTCTGCTAGAAAAAAGTAGCACTTATGAATTGAAAAAGGCTGCTGATTGCTTCTGAAATCAAAACAGAAAGTCAGCCTTCCCAGGGGAAAAAAAAGATAATTCCCTTCTGCCTTCCTTTTTTCCTTTTTCTTTTCCCTCTGTTTTTGTCCCTGGCTTTCTCTCAAGAAAATGGGTAAGGCCTAAAAAGTTAAGGTTATTACTTGGGATTTAGGTAAGTTTTATGCAGCCCCTTTTATTCCACAGATACTTGTATAACGTTGGGCATCCACTTAATCACCTGTTTTTGGATTCTACATCTATATGAAGAACACAACAGTGCTGTTAAACCTCACAGAAGAAGTACAAGTATAAATCAACCTGTAAAAAAATGTTATATGAAGAGACATATAAGCTGGGCAGATAATCAGAGAGAGAAACCTTCTGGGTCAAGGCACTGAACTCTAGAGCCCTGGCTCAGCCACCAACCAGCCTTAATTCTCAATCCAATTTAATTCTCAGTTTCTTATCCAGAGGTACAAAGGAATGATGCTTGCCCTCCTCCCTGAAATGGCTAAAGGAATTAGACAGTTCAGAACAAGCTGGCCAAAGTTAGACAGGAAGGTGCATGACTTGTTTTCATAAAAGAGAGATAACTTGCTCATTACATTTTTCAAACATTTATATAAAATTATAAAAAACAGTAAAACACACTTCCAGCCAAAATCTTATAACATATGGCTGCTTGAGTTTTCCCTTCAAATATTTTAAGACAGCAGCTTCCTCACAAGTCTCTGTCTCCCCCTGTTCAGAGATTTTGCTAACACTTTGTGAAATGCAGGGAAAAAAATTGTTTTATGCTCCTCTATTTTCTTTTTGTTTTACTTTGATTTGATATAAACTTAGAGCTCCCTTTCCTTTCTGCACATCCACATGGGTTTTTTTGCTTCTTTGTCCAGAGTTTCTGAGCAGCTGTCTAGAAGCAACAGTTACCAAAGTCAAATAGGCATGGTTCTGAGTGCTGGGACTTGTGACATTCAGCAGAATGAAGGAACTGAAACACTTATTCTGTACTACAGCACAGTCTGTGCTGTGCAGTGTGCAGCAATTTTTAATGTGACAACCCCAGAGAACTTGTCAGATCTAGTAGAATTTTATAAGAGGTTTGCTGCTCTGTGGGGTTTTTCTGTTATGTTTGGTTTTGGTTTGGTTTTTATGTTTTGATCTTTTTAACCACATACAATATCACAAATATCCATGGTGTTTTATGGAAATAAATTGACACTACTGTACAAGGTAGGGTTTTGGTTAGCTGATTTTGTTTATTTTATGCAAAGAAAACAAAGGTGAGATGGCTGGGAGAGAAAAGACATGGTTTGCATAGGAATGTAACTGGTGGTTATTTGACATATAATGAACATATTATTCACAGACTTTTAAAATAAAAAGTCTTACAGGCTTATTGCCTAATCAGGATCCAAAAGAGTACACAGAAGATAAATTTATAGAACCATAGAATTGTTTTGGCCAGAAAACACCTTCAAGATCATCAAGTCCAACTGTTAACCCAGTACTATCAAGTGTACCACTGTACCATGTCCATGAACACCACATCTAAATGCCTCCTTAATACCTCCAGGGACTCTACCACTTCCCTGGACACCCTGTTCCAATGCTCAATAAGCATTTTGATGAACAACTTTTAATAATATCCAATCTAAACCTCCCTGGGTGCAACTTGAGGTAATTTCCTCTTGTCCTAACAATTGTTACTTGGGAGAAAAGCACTAATTTGAACTACTTAAACTTTCTGGCCACCAGAAGAGAAATGTTGTGCTATACAACCTTAGGTTGTGGTGAATGCTTTGTGGGGAGCTCCCGAAACAAGTGGAGAGATGCGAATCTTGACTCCATGTTTCAGAAGGCTGGTTTATTATATTATGATATATATTATATTACAATACCATACTAAACCTATACTAAAAGAATAGAGAGAAAAGGATTCATCAGAAGGCTAGAAAGAACAAAAATGGAATGAATAAAAAAATCTTGTGACTGCTCATAGCCTCGACACAGATGGCTGTGATTGGTCATCAAGTGAAAACAATCCACATGGACCAATCTAAGATGCACCTGTTGGTAAACAATGTCCGGACCACATTCCACAGCCATCAGATAGTTAATTGCTTACATTTCTTTTCTGAGGCTTCTCAGCTAGGAGAAAAATCCTAGCAAAGGATTTTTCATAAAATATCATGGTGACATTAGGAGAATAGCTGAACTTCAGAAAATTTGTATCATGACACCGATTTCACATATCACTTAAAGTGTTTTTTGTTGTTCCATTTAAGGAGTTTGAAACCATGTCTGACACTGGTTTTAATTAATCTGAAATTCACTGATATTTGCTTGCTAAATTCATGATTCAGAACAAAAGTTTTGCAAAGCAGCCAATACCTTGGAACTTTCAAATATGTAAAGGCACAAGAGCCAACACTACCAAACCAAAAGCCAACACAAAAATTCAGGAACATTTTCACTATGTAAGTTATGAATCCACAGATAATAGTAAAAATGTCATAGTAGAAGGACATGTAAAATTATATATATTTTGATTCTTTCTATGACAGAATAAAGAGAGATTGTGCCTGGCAATTCTGTCTATCTACAAAGTTCTTGAGGTCATTATTTTAGATCCAAATTGCTGCTCCAGTCTGCTAGTGCTGCTCAAGACGCCACTGGCAAGTGGAAGCAGGACCGAGGCTCAAAGGCAAGGATGGCTTTGGTGCACTGGGGGATCCACCAGAGCAACAAAAGATATTTAACATCAAACAGGCAAGACCAGCCTTTGGGAAATAACAGGTCTTGAGCTGAACTCATGAAAGGGTCATCTGGGACTGGGTTCCTGATAATGGCAAAGGAGAGATGCGACTTTATCAAACAGTGGATGGTTTCTGCTTTTCTGGATAGGAAAGGGTATCTGATATATCTCCACTAAGTTTTCAAGTGCACACAGAATAGTCAGAGAGCACCACAGTTAATTCTGTGAACCAATAAGTAAGTCCATGAAATGGCACAGTCCTACTCTGCAGATACACTACATTCCATTATTTTTATTTCAGCCTTTTTTGCAGTATCTGCAGTTCTGTACACCACAATAACAGAAATTCTTCCACAGCTTTTGCTGAATCACATATTTTTATGTTACACCCTGTACTGCATGCCAAAAAAGAGATGTGAAATTAACCAAAGTACAATAAAAATAATAAAAAACTGCATAAGCTTTCAATTCTTTCTGGCCAAGAATAATGAAAACTGTAAAATTTCTTTCACAGTTGAACAGTACAGAATCTACTGTTGCAGTCAATTAGACTACCAAACTACACCAAAGCACATTAGTATATGCCACAAGAAGAAAACCTTAAACATATGGAAGGGCTGCCTAAATATGTTGACCGGACCTTCTTTAGCATTAAATTTGCTATCGGTCACATAATCTCAGGATAAAAATAATTTTGGCACAAGAGACAAACAAGGAAAGGAGACCAAGACTCTCGAGGTTACTTTCTCAAAAAACTGGAAGAACCTAAAACTGGTACCATTAAGCACTTAAATGATAAACCACAATGAAATAACTGACAGTAAAACTTATTATAAAAACAAAACAAAACACGCTGAAACCCAAGCAAAAACCAAACCACTCTTCTTGGGAGGACAACAGGGATCAAATGTTAGCATTTATCAGTATCTACAATAATTGCTCAATGTTTTCAAGTTTTTTCATGAAGTTTTTTCATAGGGAAAACTAAAACTACCTAAATCCAGGCAAGTTTAATCCACGCCAGGCCCATTCTTCCACATAGCTCCACCAACTTCCCATCCACACTTCTCACAGGCTTCAAAAGGTGTGTGCACAGACACAGGCTGAAGCTGCTCCAGGAAATGATCCAGCATGGTTCACGAGAAAGCAGGAACACTGTCTTCCCCATGGCTACTACAACTGTGTTTCTCCACAGTAGGAGAAACTCAGTGACACAGGCTGAAGCTGCTCCAGGAAATGATCCAGCATGGTTCATGAGAAAGCAGGAATACTGTTTTCCCCATGGTTACTACAACTGTGTTGTTTCTCCACAGCAGGAGAAACTCAGCGCAGTGATGCCAAAAGGACAGAGAGGACACAGAAGGAGTAACCCTTTAGAGATCAAGACACAAACAGAGCCACAGAGGACATGCCACCATCTGGTCTTTCTTAGTTACTGTCCTTCAAGAACAAGCAATTGCTTAACGGGGAAAGCAGCCCCTTACAGGAGGCATCCCTAAAACACTGGATGTGCCACAAATCTTGTGGTCACAGAGAAATGCTGCCCACTGAACAGGCTCAATTTCAGAAAGCCACTCAGCTAAAGGAGAGCTTCCTTTCCCCACTCAATGGGACGACACTGATTCATGCATGCTGAGCTAAAAGCATGCATAAATGTTTGCAGGATCAGTATCAAATAACCACATTCCTCTTCAAAAGCTCTCTATATAATCTGCAGGAAGATTCACACCAATTATATATTTCATGACTAATTATTCTAATTAAACTGACTGGTAGTACATTAGAGATTCAGACAGAAAACAAAATATTCAGACTTTACGTTCTCCTCCTCCACACTCCAGTGAAATCTCTAATGTATCTTATGATTTCTTTATCTCAACCCAAAAGCAAAAATACACTGAGTTTTTTAAAAAATTATCAGCTTCCTCCAGCCTCTTACAAGAAATCCACCCTGTACAGGGAGATGGTAACTCTGTTTAATGCCATGCTCACTGTTTCACAGCTCTAGTTTATAAACCTTTTTGTATTGGTGTACACCTCCCCACACCATCTCTGAGCACCACCACAATTAGTTGTAATCTGCTACCATGAGCTGCCTGTTGGCAGCTTCTTGTATTGCAGCTACTGCATTGTAAAGGTTCTTGCTGATGGTTCACATCTCAGAGCATTCCCAGTGGCTGAATGACTCGATTCTGTAGCCTCACCTGCTCACAAGCCCAACTGTGTTTGCCTATGAGGGGTTGAGTGCCCTATGGAGAGCAGGAACAAAAATCCCTAATCCCTGTATTTAGGAGAGCTACCCCATGTTGCTGAGAATGGATCTTGCTATGGTTTTCTACTTTTGAAAATAAAGGTAAGAAAGGACACAGTTATCTTGTGTCACTTTACATGAGTAAAGCACCACTATATCCCTCTATTTGTATAAGGCTTTCCAAAAATATCACTAGGGTAAAGACTTGTGGTTCAAAGCCACAAGTGCTCAGAGTAGAAATTTCCAGAATGGAGATGACCTGTGCAGCCACAGTTTCTCTTTTGCTGCTGAATAATGGTCACCCTTCATTACATGATGATTCTCTCCTTCCCTTCACCTCATTCCTACAGGTCTTCTGTTCTGTTCCTCACATGAGGCACAGAACACTCCCAAATAGAATATTAAATATACCTAAAGGATTCTTTCTTTCTCCCATGCTCCTTTACCCTGGATAAACCAATACACAGAATTTATTGCAGCGCTTATGAATGTTTTACTGATGAAAAGACTTTCTTCAGATGCTGAATAGACATGGTACAATTTTGCTAATTTATGTCTGTATTTTTTTTTTCAATTTATAAGTGCCTTCCTGTTGACCTAAGGAAATTCTATGCATAAGCAAAAAAAGAAAAAATACACTAAATCAAATGTTTGATAAATCAAAAGAGTCTAGATTCACTTCTTTGTCTGGGTGATATTCTTAAGATGCCTGGCTTTGTAGAACTAAGAGAAGATCATGATCTGCAGCTATATGTGACTGGGAATTTGAAGTACTTCAAAATCTGAAGAGCTCAGCACCGTGCTGTTCAAATCAATTCCTTACCAAGTACTCAAATAAAATAATAAAAAAGAAGAATTTAAATTGCCCTACAAGGTGCTGGCCCAGGGCTCCAATTGCTTCTAAAATAAGATCCAGGTGCTCTTAAAAGTCTAAAGCAGTCTTTTAATTTTAAATTGCTCTTCACTGCATGTGCCATGAATGCTGATCTTTTAAAAGCGTGTCTAAATCAAAACACTCCATATTGCAGGATAATTGCTTGTAAAATATAAAAAAAGCTGCATGAAGATAGCCCCAGCCAAGTTAAGTGGTAAGCCGTGTTTAATATTTTCTCTAAGCAAAAGATAACAAAAAATGACCAAGAGTGTTTTGCTCTCTTTTCAAACTTTCACTCCAAATAAGTTACTAGTTCATTTCAACTATATCAGACTTACTACTACTCAGAGACCCATTGTTATGATTATTTTATTGCAAAGACACCTAGAGACTTTGGAAAGGTTCTTACTATTCTTTACAAATAAAACAGAAGATGTCTTTCCTGCCCCGAAGACCTCATAGCTAAGCATTTATAAATACACACAACAGCATGGCAAGAAATTGGGGACAAAAAAATCACCCCAAAGCAAAAGGACTATTTTAGGTCTGAATTTGCATGCATATATTTTTAGAATAAAACTGCAATTTGTGAAATTAGATAGGAGGTCTCTGAAGGGTTTAAGAGATCACTTTTAGAAGGGATGGTGAAGAATATGTCCATCACACCTATACCTACCAATCTGCTGCATGAAACATCTCTCTGCAGACACACCATGACTGATTGGAGGTATTGCCACTTTGGCAAAAAGCATCAACAGTGACAGCATCCATCCAGGTATAAACCCCAGTAAAGCATGATCCCACTGAGCTACATGCCAAGACTTGGGTCCTGTAAGATTATTCCACTGAGAATGAAAACAGGATAGAAGCATAGGATCATCTAGTTTGGAAAATACCTTAAAGATCACTAAATCAAACCATTAAACCAGCACTGCCAAGTCTACCACTAAACCATAATCTTAAGCATCACATCTAAAGAACTTTTAAATAACAACAGAAATGGTGACTCAATCACTTCCCTGGGCAGCCTATTCCAGTGCTCAATAACAACTTTGGTGAATTTTTTTTTCTTAATAACTGACCTAAACCTCTCCTGGTATAACTTGAGGCTATTTCATCTTTTTATCTGGGAGAAGAGACCGACATTCAACTCTCTACAAACTCCTTTCAGGTAGTTGTAGAGAACAATAAGGTGTCCTCTCAGCCTTCTTCTTTCCAGTCTAATCAAACCCAGTGCCCTCAGCCACTCCTCACAGGACTTGTTCTCTAGAACAGAGTGGCTTTCCAGAAGTCTCTAGAGTCAGGAAGCTTTAATGAAACTATTTTGAAGCATGCATAAAGAAGTAAAATGAACAAAATTTTCCTTCCTCACAGCCATAGGTGTTCTTTAAGATAATCTCAGATCCAAAAGCCTATTCTCTAGGCTTCTCTTGGAACATCACTCTGCTGCTCTCCAAGCTGTATTAAAGTTTCCATGCTATTGTTTTTTAGATACAATCTCATTTTGATTCTACTCTAGTGTCTGTTCCATCTTGTCTTGTTCTCTGTTTTCTCACATTCAAAAATACATACTTTGTCCAAATAAAACTAACATGAGCCCTTCCAGCCGGTCATCTAGGCCTTAGGGTAGCTCCCTTGCTGGGGAAGAAAGAGAACCCCCAGAGCTGTAACACAAGAAAGCTGGTCACAAAGTAAGGTGTAGCCTGGGGTTTTCAATACAGTCTGAAGGCAATATAGAGTTGTAAGGAAATCAACAATAATGTTATGAAAAACCTCAACCAACTGCTTTCAGAATAAACAAATCCTTCATAAATACTTCTCTTCAGTGCTGTGTGACACAGACCAGCCCTCCTTTGAATTTCATATAATAGCACCAACTTCTGGCAGAAAGGATTTCTGAACGACAATCACAGTATGTAACTTGGTCAGCAACCAAGTTCTACATACGTATTACATCACTGCCTACTTTTCAGCTTTTCCTCTCCACATCTGTAATGAAGGGAAAGGGCAGGCAGATGGTCAGTAAATTATGTATTCTCACCACAAACGTCCCCAGGAGTAGCCAAATTATACAACGTTTCACAAGAGACATGGAGATAGAAGTGTGGGCTCTTTAAATAGACTGACCTCCATCTCCAGCTGAAATCAGCAGAAAAAGCAGAGTGATACAATGAAAAGGAGGAAAAAGTAATTAGCCTGCATCAGCTGCACTCGAGTTGAATGGATAAGAGCACGTGGCTGCTTTGAAAGGGGATATCCAGATGGAAAGATGCATACCATGACAACATAAACTCTGTGAACTTTATCATTATGTCATAATCTTATTTAAAAATATTCCCAACTGATACAATTAAAATTTGTTCAAAACTAAGGACTTCCTTGGTTTCAAAATTAATTAAAGATGCATATATCCCTTAGGTTTCATAGTATTACCCTTCTAAAAATAACACAAACATAAATTGCTGATGCCCAACTTAGCAGAATATATGTACAGCTCCTCTAAATTATAACAGAAAAAATATGAATTTTTTCTTAAAGTGTTATAATGTTTTCTTTCATTCTTTAAACCAAACTCTGCAAATTGGAAATGTTTCCATCATAACAGCTCAGAGACCAAAATATTACCAAGTTGGAAGAGTTACACTTAGTGTGCTGTTTTCCATTAAAACTGGGACTTGAAACCACCTTCTTTCCCACAAAAGGCAGGGGTACCTGAAGGTCAGGACATGGCTACTTTAAATCAAGACAACATCAGATCAAACTTGAAAAGCCAAGTCTAGAGTACAAATTGAAAAAACAAGCATGCAAGCCCTGTGAACACTTTATTTTTTTGTATCAATGCAGCAATTCAACGTTGAGCAGCAAATTCAAAACCAAGCAAAATCCAGGCAAAAGTCTCCCGAAGTTGCAAAACAGCATTACATGCAAGCTGAATTCAAAAGTAACAGTTTTAGGTGGAATCAGAGTTGCGTGTAGAATTTTAACTTGTTAAGGATAAGCCTCACTCTCCACCACATGGTTAGCTATCATCAACATTTTCCAATATTATTAGAGAATCTCAATAAATTCCCAGGGAAAAATAGAAATTATAAACATGAAAAAGGAAAATTTGTCTATAATATTTTGGACATGACTTCATTGTGAAGCTATAAGGCTAAATATGGCAGAAAACCAAGCCCCACCAAACTAAGGAAGAAAGAATGGATGCTCCTTACCAAATGGCATGAAGCTGTGTTCAGGAAGGTTTAGGCCGGATATCAGAAAAAGCATTTTTTACCTCAAGGGGTGGTTGGACACTGAACAGGCTCCCCAGGGAAGCGGACTCAGCACCAGCCTGACAGAGTTCAAGAAGGGTTTGGACAATGCTGTCAGGCACATGGTGTGACTCTTGGGGATGGTCCTTTGCAGGGCTGGGAGTTCGACCTGGTGATCCTTGTAGATCCCTTCCAACTCAGGATATTCAAGGACAGCTTTTTTATTGATAGAAGGAGTAAGACTAATGCAAAGATGGTCAAGGACCTACTTTGGTATTTAAATTAAAGAATCAAGGAAGCAAGCAGGAAAGCACAGGGCCTTCAACAACATTAGGCATACATGAGACTGTAAAAAGAGTACTGAAACATCAGATGACAATGAACATTATGCCAATGACTTCAAACAGAGAAACACAGGCACGAGAATTTGTCTTGTATATTCCTTTGCAGAAGAGAGAAGACACATACTGGCAGCTGAAAAGCCCAGTATAAGCTGGAGAAATGCAAATACAGTTTTAAAGCAGCAAATGCCACTGTCGGTGAAAACAGTTCCTGCATCCATGTGGAACCTGAAGGGCAGCCAGGGGAGTAAGGCTGTTGAAGCTAGTCCAGTTCATCTGGCAGTGACACAGCATAAGCTTTTAAGTTTACCCCACTTACAAGGCAACAGCAGACTAATCAGCCCTCAAACAGCATTTAAAGTTAAATACAACAAGATACAATGATCAACCTAATGTTTCTCTGAGGAGGCATATAGAAGGCATGTAGCACATCACTTGGTTCTGCACCAGCAGCTGGTTCCATACCAATGGCATATACAAGCCAGCTGGTGCAATAGCTAGGCGATGAGTTTTTCCAAATATTGAGGCAAAACAAAAGCCTCAAACCTCGTATTTTTATTGACTTTTTTAAAAATTGAAAATTACTTGAAAAAAAAACCTCAGATCCTTCTGATTAAGTTTCTCAAGACAAATCCAGATTACCACAATGGATAGTTTTCTGCTTCAAATTAAAAAACATCGCAGGTTGGTGGTGTGGAATAAAACTGAGTATCTCACAAAATTGTGGCATTTACCTCAGTTACAGTTAACATTTTGTGATGAATTTCAAACTAAAAAGTAGCTGAACTGTAGGCCTTTTGAACACTAAAATTATTCATAGGGAGCTAGAACAATTATTCCAGTTCCAATGACTTACATGTTCTTCTAGAGGAGACTGTTCAACCCAAGAACTGGCTTGTCACATATTTTTATTCTGCCATCTTTAAGTGTGACATTTTCAACAAAAGGCAGGTAAATTTACACAGATCACCTACACAATCCACACCCAAATACTGTGGACTGTATATGGATTGTCCAAAGTGCCTTAGAATTTTCTTCACAAATAAGCACCTTTGTAGAGCCAGGGTTGGTACAATTTTGCTTTGCTTTGTCAGCAGCAGTGGCATGGTGGTCGTAGCAGCCACTCCAAGCCCTCTACCAGAAATGGGATATTTTCAGCCCTCTTCTTCAGAGAATAGTCTTACTAGTTTACATCTAGGATCTTCTTTTGGAGAACACTAAGAGTGGCAAAGAAGCAATAGCAGAAATCACAGTTGTGGTAGTTTATGTGATGTGGCTTTGCTTTGATTACCTGTTTTTACAGGCAAAATTGTAAAGTTCTCATGGGGAGAAAGAAAAAATCAATCCATCCCATTTTTGGAAAAAACTTTCAAAAAAATCAGGCAAATCCTGGAATATCTGTTAACAGATGAGGTCAGTGCATCTGTACAGAAATGTAGCTTGGACATTTCAATTCAGGTTTCAGGGAGTCTGTATTCTGGCCTGGTTACCACATAACTGAAACAATATATTTTTAAGCAAATACCAAACATGAGGGAGTATGGAAAACAGCAGTTCCAGGGAAATTGCTTTTACTTTCCTTTGCATAAACTTGAACTCCATCAACTTGTGTCAACAGCACATTCCCTTATTATGTAATGGTTTTAAGCCAAATCAGCTTAATGAACCTAGTATCCATGGTCAATCAATATTTGAATAGAATCTTTTCAAAACACATTTGCAGTAGTTCAGACTGTTTTTCTAAATCACTTATTCTCAGTTTCATAAGTGCTCTTTTCCTTCAATTTATGTTAGACGCTAAAACCCCTCAGAGCAAACACAGAAGAGGCTCATGCTGCTGACAATTTCTCAGTTCCATTCTGATGCTACAGGTTAGGAATCAGTGTACTGAATCAATCAAGTGAATTATCTACTTACAAAGCAGCTCCAAAGATTCCTGTTTACTGTTGGTTTATCACAATCTGTCAGACTACTGAAGTCAAACCAGGCTTAAAATCTGTCCTGGAGATGTGTGAAGTTTGTGTGTCTGGAGAAAATAGCTCATGAGAGGAAGGCATATTACTGAGGTAATCTGAAATGTGCATCTGCCTGCCCATGATAAAAGCAGCCTTAAACTCTCCATCCAAGTTTAAAATACTACATAACTGATAGATAATTAAACTGCAGGGGAAGAGAGCAAAATAATTTTTTTTAATGTTGAGCTGCTGACTTATAGAATTCCTCCTGTATATATTCCTAACAAACCAGTTACTTGGGGTTAAGAAAGAGTGGGAGCATTGTAAAACCTTGGTTTTCCTGATATTTTCCCTAGATAATTTTGAAAGCATTTTTAATGGTCTCTTCTTTTTTTACTTTTTTCTTACCCTACTCATACAACAAAACTCTAAGGCCTGAGATGGTTAAAAAAATGTAAATAGTAGAAAAATCTTGTTTTATTGCATATGCATATATATATATGACTGCATGTGTAAATATATATATGACTGAGAATGCTGTGTGAGTCACAGCTTTTATGGAAAATTATCCTGAGAAAAAGTTGTGAAAAGTTAACGAAGCATGAATTAAGAACCATCAAATAGACAGCATGGCAAAAGGCAGTATTTACAAGCACATCTTAGGATGATGAGAAACATTGATGAAAGTACATTAATAGCAAAGAAATATCTAAAACTGCATGGGAAGAAGAAACAATTCAGCTGCCCTGTGGTAATGAGGTAAAAAAGGTGTTTTTATTAATGTAGAGTAAAATATTTGGTCGGCCATAGTATTTCCATATTTTAAATGTCATAGATACAAGAACAGATGAAAACTCTTCTCAGTTCTTAGTATTTAATGTCTGCAATCCAGTTATTCAAAAGTTAAGATGAAGGCAAAATTTTTAAGTAGCTTAAAACTGCTCAAAATGTTTCTACCAGGAACAATACACAAATGTTTGCAGAGCCATAGAGAAATCTGACACCAGAGCATCCAGCCTGGTTCCCCCACAGGTATGAAAGGCAAGGTAAAGTACACAGAGCTACCTGCAAACACAGACATGCTCTAGCTGAAGGCATCTGCTACAGGAATGGCTATAAATAAATTGTTCAAGAGAGTTCCCCAAACATTTCCATAATCCCTGATCCTCTGGACATTGAAATAGGATGTCAACAAGTATAGGTCATTCAGATTTCCCTCTAAGCTAGTGCAGTATTGCACTGATTTTTAAGCAAGTAACTTTTTCCTAACATAGAAAAATTACTACATGATCCCACGTTTCATTTCCATGACTCTCCTAGGGGCTGATTTACCAGGCAGAGGTGCTCCTGGAAATCACCCCCAAAGGAAGTTCTTCCTGGGAGAGGATGCTCCAGGCTGCAGGTTCAGGGAGAGACCATGTAGCTTTTACCACCTCTCATACATAAGCACTCCCTCCTGACTTCTCAGGAGTACACTTGTTTTTATTCAATTATGTAAACTATGAGAAAATAACTCTTCACTCTCTGCAGCTTGAAGCCAGGGAACCTGAATACGTTTAGCTGGACAGAGAAGCCAGCTTCCAGCCCTGGTAGAGAGGAATCATCCAGCCCAAATATGATCACTCTCAATAAAAACAAAGACATCTCCTTTGTCTCCTTTGCACATGCATTACATTTCACAAACTGCACTACAGAGGCAGAAAATGATGTTTGAGCTAGTGGAATAATATGATATTTCATATATATTGACTCAACATGACAGTATTTGTTTTCAGTTGAGACAATCTGTCTGATTCAAATGAGTTCAAGCTGAAAGACTAGCTGATTAAAAAAGACAGGAAAAAAAGCACTGTGGCTGTCTTCAAATGCTGAGACAAGGAGGAGGCTCAAGAAAAAGCAGCAGTGATGGATGAGGTAAAACCAAGAGGGAGTTATTATAAAATGGATTTAAAATAAATAGACACATTACTACCTGGGGTCTAAAAAGAAAATATCATTGAAACTAATGATGTTCATATTTCTGAACTAGGCACAGGAGGAAAACAATTCCTAGTACAATTTTCTTATCAGATGTTTGTCACCACAAGAAAGTTACAGCCTTTAGTTTTCAGTCTTCCAACTTTTCATAAGTAGTTCGGAAAGACCTGGGAGAGAGTTCTCTTTCTTTTTAACAAGAAGAGCAATATAAATTACAGTTCCAGGTTTTGAGCATACTCATATATTTGTAAAAATGTACTAAGTATATCAGGGGCTGAACAGAATATTATGAATTATGCTGTCTTGGATATGGAGAAAAACTACACAGCAGATTCCCTCCATGTGGAGAACTTTTCTATTTCCAGAAAGAGTTAATGACAGGAGGTCTTCAGCAGGCAAACCCTTAGAAGAAAGTGTGCCTCCAAAATATTAAGGCTTGGAAAGGAAGGTATCAGATTAGATGGATTCAGGCTGAGAACGGACCAAGATAAAACATTCAATTAGCCTGCAGCCTGACCCCACAGACTTCCAGTAGTGCTTGAAAAAGATGAGATGTCTTTGACAGTCACACCATACAAAAAGACTTCAAGGAAATGTACCAGGAACAGAAAGCAGAAGCTAAAAGCAAATTGTGGCAGCAACAGAGGTTACCAAATAGTTTTGAGTAAAGAAACATTCATTAGCATCAACAGAGACTTGATGAAAGAGGAGAAAGAAAAGTATGATATTGATTTATGAGGATGAAATAAACCATAAAGGCATAGACACAGGCACAGTGCTATGGTGTAAATAAAATCACAGCTTTCAGTGTGATGAGTGAAAACAAGATAAGTCAAATGGCACCTAAAAAACTCTTAAGCATCATCTCCTAGGAACTTCCCTTGGGAAGTGAATGCAGCAGGACTGCTCCCATTTCTTCCTAGGTCCAAAGGTCATTAATCCAAAGCTGCACCCACAGATCATCACCTGCAAGTTGTGCAGGGCATAGACCTGTGTTCATACAAGGCCAAGTGCTCTGAAGGCCTGAATGATCTGAATGATCTGGGCAGGAGGGGCCAATGAACCTGACTGCCAGCCCTGAGTCAGGAAAGGTAGGACCTTGGCCACCTTGTGGCTTAATTAGAAAAAATCCCATTACCTTTCTTTTCTGATGAAAGTCTTGATCATTTCAATTAAAGACTCAATTCTTCCTCATTGGCTTTCATCAACCATGATCTGCATTAATCCAATTTTACAACAGATCTAGTATTTCATTTGATCTAAGCTTTGGCCAGAGAACTCAGGTAGCATTTCCAATTATCAGCCCTCTTCTACCTGAAGAGAAAAACTCCCAAATCTGCAAATGAATCAGAAGCTTCTTCACAAAGAGAAGAGCTAATTTCATAACCTCTATTCAGTGAAAGCATCTCCTTGCCACCAAATTTGGGATAATCTGATATAAAACATCTCATCAGAACTTTTTAAGTTCCTTTCTTTGTCAGAGAAAAATCTTCCTAAGATGATAAATTCATCTTACTGC
This sequence comes from Passer montanus, assembly GCF_014805655.1. Classification (NCBI taxonomy): domain Eukaryota; kingdom Metazoa; phylum Chordata; class Aves; order Passeriformes; family Passeridae; genus Passer; species Passer montanus. The sequence goes on along the minus strand of NW_024356505.1, from coordinate 1,312,481 downwards.
AACCCTGTTACTTACAATTAATTTCATACAGGATGTTTGTTCATCAAGTTGATATCTTAAGAGTGAAATCAGAAAAATAGTATCTAGAATCTGCTCTAGCATTGACTAGAGTATTATTAAAAAAAAACAACAATGCAAACCCATCAAACTTCCAATAAACCAGCCCACTGTGAAGCCTTGCAGTTCTTTAAAGCAGAGAATAAATCCCAAATCACTGCTCAGAAATCTCTGTGGAAATGTAAAACTGCATTGCATCTCTGCAATGCTCTAAAATAAACATAGTTCAAATAACTACCCAAACAAAACCATGTTTCATGATGGGTTAGGTATGCTGAATCTTCAAAATAAAGGATGTCTTTTTATACAGTCATGGACAAATCAGAAGAATAAAATCCCAAATGGCATTGAGAAAATGAACAGGGATTTTCTCAGTGTCTCCTTTAACAAAGGAAAAAGGAACTTAAAAATAATCAGCATGAGGAAAATTCAAAAAATACAAGTAATATTACTTTATTCAACCCCCACTTAAGCTGCTGAACACTTATGTCCCAGGATATCCTAAAATTTTATCTTTTATATACAAAACTATTAAAACTATTTGAACTAAGTTATGGAAGTTATTCTACCAACATTTTTTTTACAATTACAAAGGCATAAACTTCTGTTTAAGAACTCCCTGAGCTGCAGATCACCGAGAGCTAGAAGAACAAGCTGGAAAGACACTTTTATATTTCTCTGACCCCATATTTCTTCACTGTCACCACCTAGCAACTAGATGCATGATGGGGTTAAACAGCCTCAAGCCTCAGTCTGTATGGCTGCTGGTGGTAGTTCTTCTTTCTAATCACTGAAACTTCCAGCTCCATCCAAATGCTTCATCTATTACCTGTTCATCAAAATGAACTAAATAAGATGTATTTTTTCGTGTGTGGGGAATTTTGCCTCTTCACAGTATTTTTGTGTTTATTTTGGAACAGTTTGGTAGAGTCATGGAATATATCATCCCACAGACTCCCCTATTTCATGGCTTGTTGGCTTCTGCAGTGGGCTGTAACAGCCGCAGATGGATAACATGAAAGCTACTTTTGGGTATCTATGGAAACAAATAGCAGAAGTCTGCCTCAGAGTCTTCTCTTCAGATCCATCACCCATGCTAGGGAGGGGCAGGGAATTTCCCCCAGTCTCCAATATAGAGAGGAGAGAAATGTGGCAGCAGGTGCTGGGAATGCAAATGGGGAGCTGAGGTAGATGAAAAGGCAGAGGAAGAAGAAGGATGCTGGAATTCAGAAATGAAACAAAAGAAAGAGCAGGACTAACAGGAAAAAGAAAATACAGATGGATGTGCAGGTTGATGTGAAAGGAAGAGGAAACATAGAAAACTCAGGTTGGTTTGTTTAGTCCTGCCAAGCTGATCCTTTAAATGTCATGCTGAACTACAAGTGAATAACTTTTATTTTAAGAATATCAACACATTTTTATCAAAGCTCACCAAGTTTTCCACAAATTCTGACTTCAGAGAATATTTCAACAAAAAAGTCTATTTCAGTAAACAATCTTATTAGTTCCAACAATTTCACCCAAGTCCATCAAGATGAATTTTAGCGAGTGCAGGTTGTTTTTGGATGCTGCTTCATTTGCTCTACAGTTACTGAGGTTTAATAAAAGCTTTGGGTAAAAAGCAAAACCTCCAGTTGGCTGTTCAAATCCACAAGGAAGCAGACACTCTCTGTGCTGCTACTGAAAGCCACAAGAGTACAACTACAGGAAGCCCTCCCTGATTCCAAAACATGGCTATTGTCTTCCTAAGCTCCTCTTTTCATAGCTCCAGACATCACATTCCATCTGCCTAAGTCAGGCTGTGCGAGACCTCCTGATCTCACGTAAATCTTGTATGACCAGACACAGCTCTGCAACTTACTCAGCTTTCAAAATAACATGTACTATGGGTATTTGCCATATGCAGATAATCTGTGAACAGGTCCAAGACACCTTCCTAGGATTAAGGAGTTAATGAGAATGCCAATGCCACCACATCCCAGCTGAAGGCTCCAATGCTATACATTAGTTAACAGTTAACATTTATTACACGTGGACATTCACACTCTAGGTGAGTAAAATAATCATTGGAGCCAAGGAATTTATCACCATGTACCTAAGTCATTCACCATCTGAAACCTAGTACAGTATTTAAACTCTTTGAACACATTCAAATCAAGACAGAAAAAGAGCCGTTGAATAATTACCCTAAACAAACAACTTAAGTACAGCATTTGGGCACCTTGCAAGTGTGCACCTGCCTAAAATTATGGCCATAAGAGCTAAAATTCAGCTCTGGATCAGCAAATTGGCTTTTAGTACATAAATACAGCAGAATTTAAGATTTTGCTGTATCACACCCTGTCATGTTAGGCTTCATGTGTGAGAAGGAGTAAACTGCCGATTTTCCTGGGAGACACAACATATCATTTACATTCTAGCCTGGTGGAGACACTGCTTTTCAGCCAGCACCAACATGCACACACAGGGAAATGCAGGGGGAGGTGTGTGTACACGCTTGTGAGTGTGCCAGTTTGTTTACAGAGAAACATCTACCCAGACAAGAAGAAAAAACCAGCAAGCATAGCTGTCCCAGAACAGGGGGCAGCATCAAGAATTCTTTGAGTATTTGTCCAAGTTCCCCATGGTTTCTCTACTGAGGAGTTTTGTGTCCCTCATCAAATCATCATTGGTGGGCTACAGGCCCACCAACTTCACCTCAGTTCCTGAGAAGTTGATACAGAACTTAATCCTAGGCACATTAAGGATAAGAAAATCATCATGAGTAGCCAACCAAGAAAAAGTCATGCCCAAACAACTTGTCAAACTTCTAGGATGAAGTAGATCTAGCTGGCCTGGTAGATGAGGGAAGAGCAGTGGTAGAAAATATCTGGGACTCCAGTAAGGCCTTTGACACTGCCTCCCACAAGATCTTCACAGAGGAGCTGCTGCTACAGGGAATGGATGAGCAGTGAGGTGGACTGAAATCTGGCCAGGTTCAGAGGCTGGATATCAGTGAGACAAATTCTAGTTGGATGCCAGAGACTAGGAGTGGGGCACAGGGGTCAGTACTGGATCCTGATTAAGATATTCATTAATGACCCAGATGATGGGGCAGACTGTACCTTCAGCAAGTTAGTGGGTGACACACCTGGAGCACTCAGGGGGCATTTTATCAATGTAATACCCAAAGGGAAGGTCCAAAGACAACAGAGCCAGGCTTCTTTTCACTGGTGGCTAGTGACAGAACCAGAGGTAATGTGCACTAGTTGAAACACAGGAACATTAGGAAACATTTTTTCACTTGTGACAGCGACCAGGCACTGGCACAGGTTGCCTGGGGAGTATGCAGAATCCCCTCCTTAGAGATATTCAAAACCTGTCTGACACACTCCTGGGCAACTGGCTCTAGGTGACCTGAGCAGCACATGAGCCATGTGACCTCTAGAGGATCCTTCCAACCTTACCAATTTTGTGTCTGGGAAACAAACAAACAAAACCCCCCAAAACAAAACAAATCAAATCAGGAAAACTACAGTTTAAAAAATGAAGAATACTTAGACGTCATTTCCAATCTCTGGAAACAGCACCTACCCACTCTACAAGAGCATCAACACATTTTCATTCTATATTTACATGTGTGGGTGGCATAATTTACACAAACACACACATATGCACACACAGAACTGCAGAACTGAAAAAAAAATTCCTCAGCAACAGGCTTGCATATTTTATCAAAATTCTCCCAGAGAGAAATGTGCACAGATCACTCACTTTCAGGGATTGTCTGCACCTGAACAGTGGCTTTCTGCATATGCTCATCGTTATTATTTTTACTTTTCATAGATAAGACAATCCTATGCTGAATGCTAAAACTCTTGAAAAGAGAGGGATGAATATGCACTCACAATTAATTGGATTTAATAAATTCCTAATTTTCTCTTATGTACTTTATATTCTCTTTTTAAAATCACACCTTTTAGCTTGATTAACCACAAACACTATAACGTTTAAGTAAAAATAACCAACAACATGTCATTGGAAATATTACATTCCATTCCCTTATATCCCTGAATCTCTAACTTCATGCATAGGGCAATCCCATGAGCCTAAGCCCACATGCTTGAGCTGCATCTGGCCCAAGAGCAGCTGTGCAGCCAGCCCTCAGTACTTTCCATGGATTTCAAAAGCACTTCTGTGCAAGAGCACAACCTACACAGACCACAACCTGTATTTTGGACACCTTCATTTCAGCTACATTCACACTCTAGGTGGGTAAAATAATCACTGGAGCTAAGGAATTTATCATCATGTACCTCAGTCATTTACCATCTGACACTCAGTAGAGTATTTAAACTCCTTGTGCCGACAAAACCTCTACACAACCATAGTATGCAATCAGTATGTACATTTCAGTAATACTGCATCTTGCTACAGCACATTTGGATCTCCAAGGGGTTTAAGGTACCTGGAAATTCAAGATAATTTATGAAGTCACAAAATCCACACTCCTGAGTTCTACTCTTTTTTTGGGTTGCCATTTAGTGATTTCTGTGTTGAATATACTCATTTCACTGGTAACTGGATTTTGCTATTTTTTAATTATTACTTTGTCTGTTTTTTCATGTCTTGCTGGATCATTGATTGCCATCAGCAGAAGATTCTTCCAGCCAAATTATGTCTCTAGCTATACCTGAGTGACTCTGCTCAATTTAGCTCAGCAACAGGAACTCAATTAAAAATTCTGTTAAGAAGGTGCTTGCCAGAAAATACTCATCACAGCAGAGTGGCATTCACTTTGCAGCACTGAGAGGAACATGAACTAATAACACCTTTTTTTTTCCATGCTAAAATGAATTGCCTGGACTCTCACTAAACAGTAGGAGCAACTGACGTAAGATGAGAATCATATTAGTGGGCAGATCTGTTCTGCAAGATTTACTCTATTCAGACAATCACTTTCCAAATTAAAAACCACATCAAATAAAGGGAATCTCCATTACTACATCAGAATATAGAATTTAAATTGACTTACCCTGCCAGAGACAAACTGTAGGTAAATGCACCCAAAGTTATTCAGAAAACTGAGACAGCATAAAACTTTTCATTGTGTCCTTTTCAAACAGAGCCATTTCATTTATTTTGACCTTTAACCCATTTATTGAATAATTTCTACTATTTTTGTGATTACACACAGTGCAGCTAAATGCTTTTTTCTACACTGAGAGCTAAAATTATCCTTTTTTAGGCTAACTGTTTTATCACCCTAAATTTCAATTGCATGGACACACTGATTTTGTAGCACTAAAACAATTGTGAGAGTTTTATTTCTATTTATAGTCTGGTTTTCTACCAGGGATATGTCTAGTGGTTCTACAAGAGCAAACTAAGAAAAGAAGAAGAATGCCATCAAGAACCCCTTAACTTTCCTAGGTTGTGCTGGCCTGAAATGGAAAAACTTCATAGGTCAAAACAATTGGAATAAATGGAACAAACTTCTCAAAGTCTAAAAAACTTGGCTGCAAATGCTAAATTAAAAGACCCCTGAATTTAAGACTTTGCTTTCTGCATATGCTCACCATTATTATTTTTTATCTTTTCATAGATAAGACAATCCTATGCTGAATGCTAAAACTCTTGAAAAGAGAGGGATGAATATGCACTCACAATTAATTGGATTTAATAAATTCCTAATTTTCTCTTATGTACTTTATATTCTCTTTTTAAAGTCACACCTTTTAGCCTGATTAACCACAAATACTCAACTATAATTTATAAGTAAAATAACCAACAATATGTCATTAGACGTATTACCTTCCATTCTATGTTCTATAGTTACAATTTGAATTTCTTTAAGACACCATGTTTCCAGTTATCAAAGAAATTGTTTCCAAGATCAGGTAAAATAACACAAAGCAGGATTTTAATCAAACATGCAACCTGCAATACAAGGCAAATTGATAAGGCAAATACATTAGTTTTACTAACTGCAACAAGGAATCCAACTGTAATGCTCAAAATTTGCAAATCAAGCTACTCTGTCACCAAATCCCTTGCCAGCTAATGATAAACCCTCCTCTCTTCCACAGTACTCCTCTTTATATTGTAATACCTCATGGTCACTATCATTATCTCTGCTAGTATATAGCTTTTATGAAAAAATAAGGCCTAAAGGGAAAAGTTTTATGATGCTTCCTTCTTTATTCATCTTGATTTTTAATCTAGATTCCAAAGGGAAGTTCAAAGTTTCTGATTCAAATTGTGTTAGGGTTAATGGACAATCTCCCTTTGCTCTTGCAAGATTATGCCACAGGCTTCAAATTGCTGCTTCTCTTTACTGTTCTTGCTATTTCAATTTTGCCTCAGCAGTTTGTCTACGCCATCCTAAAGTGCCAGAAGAATCAATTTTATTTTATTAAACACTCACCTCAAACCACTGGCCGTGTGACTGCATTTTAAGGATGACACAAGGATCTGGTTTTGAGAGGGCATCTCTGTCTGATATGCCTTTGCATGCAACTCGCAACTCCACTTTAGTCAGGCATGGGCTGTTAAAAATTCCCAGGGTGTTGGCTGCTGATTCATAGATGTTGCTCATTTTCTTCATTCCTTGTTCTGAAAGAGAGAAAAGGTCTGTTAAGGATGGTGCACACAAGGTACAGCCCCTCCTTCCGCACAGTAACAGTGAATGAAAACCAGAGCATGAGGACAAAGAATAAAATCAAAGGAATACCTATAGAAAAAAATAAATATTCATCTCATATGTTTATAAGTAAGCCAAGTTCAGAACGATATTTCGCACCTCTGAACTCTGGGAGTGAACTGGGACCTCGACTTCCAGCTCTGCTCCTGCTTATAGAGCCACATCTCCCCAGGTCACAGGTTAGATAGACAGGATGGTAATTCTGTGTTTCTGATGATAACACGTTGACAAGGGTAAATTAAATTTGTTCAGGACTCCTGCAATCTACTTTTATTTCCCTCTAATCCTTCTAAAGAGTATGCACTTCTTACATAAACTTTTGGCATAAATGCCATAGAAGGCCCCTTTCATACCAACCTTAAATTCCAAAATACATTACACTGTTTCCACACTTACTGCAGCAGAATGCCTGCTTCCATTCCTAAGCAAGTAGCCAAGATTGATGGTCTGTACAGAAGGGCATGATATTTATGCTGCCACATCTCATTGTTGTAGAGCGTTTGCTCTTCTGGGTCAGGAATCAGAGTTACATGAGCACAGATAGCTGGAATAACAGGGACCTCCAACCCTTACTTCATTATGAACACCACCACCAATCTTGTAGCTCAAGAATTTCTCCCAACAGAAGCAACAAAAATATTTTAACACAGAGCTTACCAAAAATCCCTATATGACCATTTCTGCATCAATCAAGAATGTGGGAACACTCTAATTGGCACATTTGCTCTGAGCTTCACAGCCTGACCATTTAAAAATTTGCTTCCTGATACATGGATTAGTGCCTTCATCACCTTACCCCATACATAACAGCCACAAAAAAGGAATCATACTTCTAGCAGGCAGATTTGTCTTGCCATTTTATCAGCAAAGCATTTTAGCTATCTGTTTCAAACCTTTTCACTGTCTATTCCACAACACCCTGTTCTCAGAGGTTAATGATTTTTGAGAATTGTTTTGATAAAAATTGCATTTCAGAAGTATGGAAATGAAAGTGAAGCCTTTTTCCCCCAAAATCTGCTAAATTAAAAATAAACTTAAAAACTGCAAAATTACACCTATCCAGTTTTCCTATCAAACAGAAAGGTAAAATTAGAAAGCTATTTCTCAATTCAGAGTAAAGGGAGTTGGCAATAGAGTTTCATTCACAGAAATGTATGTCAGAGTGATGAGGCAGATTATCTGCTCCCCTGGCAGAAGGGATAAAAGCTTGTTAACAACTTACAATTCTTCAAGTCTGTACAACAAATTACTGTATGAACATTCATCTGCTGTGACTACCCCACTCAGATATAAGTGAAGGGAGCCTGAGTGGACCCCAACCACTCTCTGAACCTCAGGCTTCTCAGGCATATTTGAAATGTGAGCCACACCACAAACATAGTGCCTGACATTTTAAGATCAAAACAGCGACCTTCAGCTCCTCCCAGTTACTTGTAAATATTATCATCTAACCTACTGTTCCTTGGACTTACTGCTAGGAAAGAAACAGGACTGAGAAAAAGGGCAAAACTGAACAACACATGGAAAAGGTAGTGATATTGGGCTACGTTATAAAGCCAGGGACTGGAGAGACTGTTGTCTAATTATTCATCATTTTGTAATCCCATCTCCTTCAGAAAGCTGCTCAACAAGCTCATCCCACACATTTACAAGACATTTTTACATGTTGCCCTTTCCAAATTGAAATCCATTTGAAAATTGGGTTAATTCTGTCTCATACACATCATACATCATTAATAAAATGTCATCCTTTGTGCAGAAATAGGCTGGTGATTTAATTAAACTGGATGATTTCAGCACTGAAGAGAAGAGGAAAAAGTAGCAGAGTGAGGGGGAGAGATGTATTTTTCTTCCTCCTACAATAATTATACATTGGTTTTTCAGAACAGCAGGTAAGTATAAAAATTATATTTCTTTTTATCACTACAACTATTATTTCAGCTTTTGCAAGTTCTAAATTTACCAATAGAAATTATCAAGCTACAGTCTTATTCTTTTGTCTCATTATATTCTGCTTTAAATATAATCACCAGCTTGGGCTGTTGTGCTGATGTCACATCACCAGGAAGCTGGAGAACTGGAAAATATATTTTGAGCCCACTGAAAGTGGCTAAAAATGATATTGTTTTGCACAAACATAGAGAAGTTGGATTGCATAAGACATTTTTTGTCAATTAACTATGTACATTATTGATGGAAGAAAAAAAAATTTTTTTTTTTTTTTTGCTACAAACTCTTCCTTTTTCAGTTCATTAGAACCTTGTTATTCCTTCAGTGTCCACAAAGTTTTGATATTCACTGAACAAGAGCTGTGCCCAGGAGAGGAAAGCAATAGCACAGATTCAAAAAGTAAGTGATAGGTCACATTTGTGAAGTTTTCATTTCATCATTGCATACGTTCTCTCACATTTCCTCAGGAAAACAGGAAAGTGGATTACATGCATCCCACACAAATTTATTAGTCAGTGCTAGACTGAACAAGAATGGAGAAGCAAAAACTGGCATTCTGTCTTCACCTCTCCATGGTGAAACATCAAGAAAACAGTACCAAGTGGAAAAAAAAATTAAAACTGCACTATGCTGAAATTGAAACATACTAGGCTACAAAGAAAACCCCAAAAACAAACAACCAAAAAACCCCCACCAAAGGAAAACAAAAGAAAAACCCACCCAAACCAAACCAAACAAACCACCAAAGATTATGTTGGCTACAAAGAAAAAGTGAGAACCTTGAAGACAGGTCTCTGTCTTCAGTCTCTCAAACATATTCTATATCTGGCATACTTAGAGCTCATTTGCTGGAAATTGACGTGCTCTTTTGACCTTTATAAAGGGATTCACAGCTCAAAGTGATCTTACTGATACATATGATGAGATGGGGAAACTGAAGCCAAATGTTTGTCAGTAGTGCCCACTGACAGGACAAGAGGCAACTGGCACAGACTGAAATTCAGGAAATTCTGATTAAAGAAAAGGAAATTTTTTACTATAAGTTTGGTTCAACACTGCAACATGCTTCTCAGAGAACTTGTAGAGTCTTCATGTTTAGAGATAGCCAAAACTTGTCTGGACACAGCTCACTTTGAACACAGGCTTAGAATAGATGATCTGCAGAGGTCCTTTCCAACCTCTTCTACTCTGTGACTAAGCAGCAAAAAATCAAATTAAAAACTTTTTAGGGTACAGATTGTCTCTGTGATATGTTGCTCAACTAATTGATTATTTGAGGCCCTTGGCTCCAAAGCCATGCAGAAAATCAAAATATACACATAGGCCCAGCATTTCTGATACAAAGTAGTGCTACAAAGCCTCCCATGTGTAGGTATTTCATCAAAAGCACACAACTTCAGAAAGTTGTGCCTGCCTAGATAACTGGATTACAATGAAAATCAGTATTACACATTTGACAGCTACATCTTTCTCTATTGAGGGGGACTAAATGGCATAAAAGTGTTCAGTTGTCTAGTGCCTGTAGAAGTAAGGATCTTTGTGACACAGAACACAGCCAGTACATGCCTCTTCCCAGGAGCTAAAAGACTTGAATTCAGCTCACCCAACCAGATCCAACCTCGTTGCAAAATGGTGACCCACATAACCTCACCACAAATTCAGAATCAGACTCCTTAGATTCACCATGAAATAAACCTAAGATGCTATCTGAATTCTGTTTTCAAGTTTACTCCTTTGCCCACAGTGTCATTTTGCCCTCCTACACACACACCACGTCCAAAAAGCTTTTCTGCAAGTTGTGTGTGTGAAAAATGAACAGATTTCTCTCTACAGCCCCTTGTGAAGAATCAGGGGAACATTCACACTCAGCCTCACCTTCAGTTCAGGTAATAAGTGAGCAGCAAATTAGAAAGATGCTGAGATTAAAAGCAGTGACCAATGTGCTTTGCATTTAGAGAAAGGTCATGTTATTTAGAAACATGTACTCCAGACCAAACTACACACAAGTGAATTTGGAGGTTGCAGGCTTCCCATCACCATATGCTGAGAGCTGTGTCTGAATTATTTTACTGCCACTTTGGTCATGAAATGAAAATGAGCTAATAGCATCTGTCTGCTTCTACAGAAGTAAACAGCAAGAGTCTGCTCCTGGAAAGGTAAATTATGTTTGCAGTATGTGCACATGATGGGAAATACTAATAGTAGATTTACATGAAGTAAGAGCCTTGAATAAGTGCCTCCAAATGAGAGCAGCCCTAAAAGCACTGGTTGTTGTGGCACTAGCTGCTCCCTACACATTTACACTTATAAATTATAAATGGGAGAGACATTTAGTATTCAAAACACATGAACAGCTTAACTCTCTAGACAGAAAGCTTTGTACCTATAGTTTCTGGATCTTCCAGGGTTTAAAGTCCAATAAAAGCAAGTATGAAAACCAAGTCTACAGTTAGAAGCTTAAAATTAATAAAACTCAGATCAAGTTAAACAAAATACAGTAAGAGCAAGATTTATAGAAAAGGCGGAAATTAGGCTGGGTGTCCAGGTAGAAGAGTTTTTAAAAGTTCCTCTGTTTAGTAACTTGTTCAGCTCCAGCAGAATGTAGGCCATGCAACCCTTCAGGGAATGATAGTAATTGAGATAAATAATTATTTTTCTTTCACAAATTTTATGTAATTGGGAATTCCCAGTCTCTAATAATTACTGTACCAGCTGTTGGCACCAAGGCTTCCTTGGCTGTGAAAAGCAAACCCATTCCTTCACATTCAGCTGTAAATAGCTTTTGTACAAATGAGGAAAGGTGGGAATTTTGTACAAATGAGGAAAGGTGACCAGGAGTTCCTGATTCAGCAAGTTCATTAAATTAATGTTCCATGTGCTTAATCAGGAGTTCACTAACACACCTGGCTTGCCCAGGTCTGAACAGAGACCCCAGCATGACAAGGAAAGCAGACCTATCTTTATTATGATATGCATTAAGGTTTTTTCATTATGTCTAATCTTTGTTGCTGCTATGGCCATTGCCTTGGGCCACTCTCTGTGCATCTCTGGAAACTGCTCATGAACAATCAGTACTATCTTAAACAGAGTCATTCAATTATTTATCTTGGACCACATTCCTAGACTCCTGGTTTTCAGCCATATCTCAAATCACTGCACAAGACTCTCCTCCTGTTGGCATAAAAAATTATCCTGGTCAACATCAATTATATTATAAATTGCTATAGAATTTTAAATGATCATAGATAATACAGGCAAAATGAAAGCTGCCAAAATTAATTTGAATATGAATTATTATGTAATGGAAAGTCAATAGGTTAGCCAGACCCCTCCACAGGATAGTTTGTACAATTAAAAATACAATTTCTCCTCCTTCACTTTGATTATCTGACAACTATTAATACACCTACCAGAGTCTGACAAAGGCCTTTGAAAAATGAGCAATAAACTCAGTAAGGAAGTGGGGTCTGGAGAATCCACAGAACTGCTATTGTGAACAATGAGATAGATTTGATAATGCAAGTAGTCTATTTGGACAGAAGGGGAGAAGGTTCAGAAAAAACTGCCAGCAGTGTAAATGGAAATACACACACACTGACAGTTCAAAGGGACTCATTACCATAGAACCAGCTGTTTCAATTATAAGGGGAAACAGGAAAGTCACTGGAAAGAAATTGAGACATCTAATGCATGACAAACACTGTACAGAAGTGTGCTGCACCTATACAAATAACCCTATTTCAGTAAAGAGAAGGAAAATCCCTGCAATAACTGGAGCACTGGGAGATGCTCAAATGTGTCCAGTTCTGGATGCCCTGAGTGGCTCCCACTGAAGTCAGACTCAGTGCAATGCAAAGCACCTGTAGGAGTCAGTGCTAAAATACATGTATTCTATTATCCTCTACTAGAAGAGAAAATCTAGGATTCGCCCTGGCTCTTTTAGCATGTACCTAATGCCATCAGTCACCTCTTACTTCACAGAGTTCCCACTGTCTTCCTTCTTACAATGCTGTAAAACATGCAGGGTAGAGAAATCAAAAATTCACTAATACAAAAAACAGGAGACTGAACAAATACAAGATCAAAATAACCTTCCTAGGGATAAATGCAGACAATTCCCCTACTGGAAAGCAGTCTCAATGCTTTTTATCAGGAAAGCAGTAGAGATTTTTTTTTTCACAGAATCAACCAAAGTCTGCTTCATTTACATTCACTGGATTTGTATCAGTCACAAAGGAGTCTGCCTCTCTCCCAGCAAGGCTGGCTCTCAGACTGGCTACAGAGGGTGACTGTTTGGTCTTGTTTATAAAATGGCACCTTCTAAAACAGTGTGTTGGTTTAACAGGATAACAGAATGTATTTTATTTGGAACAGTGTAGAAGTTAGGGAGAAAACAAACTGGCTCATCTATATGCTGAGACACAGCAACAGACACAATTGTCCCTTATCCAGTCTTGTTTCCTTAAATATGCCTATCCAAAGCCTTCACTTGCAACTCAATACTGTCAAGCAAAAGCATTAAATAGTCCCAATGTTCCTCTTCCAAATCATGAAAATGGCATATTTTTGCTTAAAAACATTAACAAAAGTGGGCTTGCTCTTCATTTCTATTTACAAAGCAATTAGAACTGATGTTCTACAGCCCTTTCTCACCATTATAAAAGCCAAAAATATATTGAAAAAGCAAGAGAAAAAATGCCAGCAAAGTTCACACTGTTCTATACCATGACTCCTGGAGCTGATGATTTATTAGCAGGACTGAGTAATATGAAACCCCAGCAAAATTCAGTAAATGACTTGCATGATGGTTTGGGTATTGGTTCTCAGAATCTGGCTTGAGTCTGTGCCACTCTTGATAGAATACCTGAAGCATAGGCAGCTGTGAGAGCAGGGATAAGCATCGAAACATGGAAAAGCTCAGGACCATTGAATCCACTTCAAACCCCCCACTGAGGAACTACACACACACACAAAAAACCCAGACCTACAGTATGCAAGCAGTTTGCGAATATAAGTGACATGTAAGCCTAGTAAATCAGAGAAATGTAACTGAATCTCTCTAATCAACAATTTCAAAGCTACTACCATGTGATACTTATTTGACTGCATATCACTAAAAGCCATTACAATTTTCTTAGGCTTGTCATTTCAGTTTGCTGCTTGCACTAAGTGATATATCAAACAAAACACAAGAACAAAAGTATATTCACTACGAGGATATGAGTTTGCTGCTTTTTAAAAATTGGTTTTCCCAATCAGGGATTAGAGGGAAAATAAGTGTCTTAGCAAGAAACAAAGCTTTACAAAGTAGCTACTTATTCAAGAATCTTAAATAATTGGATATTTTGCTATACTTCAAAGAAAGATAAGCCTGGAACAAAATCAAATAATCCTAGCACTCTAAGGTGCAGCAGTCAAAATTCTGATATCAAATAAATCCAACTGAGAACCTTTAGAACATGTTTGAGGCAAAATAATTCTGGAAATAATTAGACAATTCTGAACATCAAGATAGATATATATTCTACTACATTAATCCTTGCCTTATCATCTGCACTTGCATAAAATACATTTGAAATTAAAATTAACCTTTATCTACCCTGCAAAAACATACTGTCATCTAGAGGACAATCACAGACTTGTTTACGTTGAAAAGACCCCTAAGAGCAAGTCCAGCCATTAACCCAGCACTGCCAAGTCCACCACTAATCCATGTCTCTAAGCACCACATCTACACATCTTTTAAGTATCTGCAAGGATGCAGATCAACCACTTTCCTGGGCAGCCTGTTCTGGTCCTTCACAACCCTTTTGGTGAAGAAGTTTTCTCCTAATATCCATTCTAAACCTCCCCTAGTGCAACTTCAGGGCATTTCCTCTCGTGGTATGGCTCGTTGCTTGGGAATGAAGCAGCAAGTTGAGTTCCTCAGCTATACTCAATTACACCAGAGTATGTATATAAACACACGCAATGCCTGGAAGAGTTTATACATTTACAGATGTAACATATTGCAAACTGCTAATTTTCCTCAACAGATGGCTATAGTGGCTCTTCCCGCAGCATGTAAATGATTATACAAGAGAAGCTGCCTCCTGCTCCTGATCCAAAGACAAGCACATGAAGAAGAGCAGTGACGAAGGACTTCCCGTTTACTTCCCATTTAGTTACTGCATTTACAGTACAAGCAGAAGGTACACCTGCTGTAAGCTGGCTCAGTTTCCTAGCAGTGTGAGAAAAATTGAATTTATTGATTACACGGTCAAGCCCAAAACTGAGACAGAGCTTTAAAGTCAAGTTGTTCTGTCAGGTAGGGCAGGAGAAGCAGAAAGGGAGCAATGGATAATGCTGCAAGCAGTTGCTCTCTCACTTCATAGTTGCTCCCCCAACATGCTTGACCCCTTTCTCAGCAACAAGCAGAACTCCTATGGCCTCCCAGGACTCTGACAGACAAGGAGCAACCTGCCCACCCTCAGGGGTTTTCTAGGTAATGAACACCTTTATCTGGTGTCTGGAGCCAGTCTGAGTTCATTCCCTTTGCAACAGAGGTTCAGGGACAACACACTGGGGTTTGCACCACTAGTTAAGGTAGACCCTGAGCCTTTCCTGCCTTCTTGTCATTTACTTACTTTTTATTTCCTTTCCAAAATCCTCAATCAAATATTTGAAGAGTCACCTATGAGACTTAGGCCAAGCATACATTGCCATTGCCTCAGCTAAATCAGCAAGGGATAGGATCACATTGCAGCTCCAACTGCAGGCAGGAGAAGAGCCATGACAGCCAAATTATATTTATATGGAGTGTGTTAATTTCTTTCCTGGTTTAATTTCTACTAGTTTATTCTGACTTTCCTCTAGGAAGTTATATCCTACTCCATATTGGGAGTGTTTTGTAATCACAGTACCACCATACCATGGCAGACTCAGTCTCTGAAAAAGCCAGTAGCTATTTTTGGTATTAAATTGATTCACAAAAGAATTGCAGCATGCTGTGAGCAAGAAGTCCTACCAGTGCCAAATGTACCGCTGGTGCCAGTGCCGTGCCATTCCTCTGCTGGCGCGTCCATGCCTCCCAGGATCTGTGCTCTACTGAGCTACCAAAGATGGGTCCTAACACGTCAGGACACAGCGCAGCCTCACAGAGATCCTAACCTGGGCCCTGGAAGCAACAGAGCTTTGTCAGCAATGTTATAGTAGACCTACTTCCTTCTGACACAGTGCCAAGACTTTGGCTAAATAACACTTTCAAAAACAAGCTCTAGAAATCCAAGCCGCCGAGAATTTTCAAGAGATTCTCTCCCTCAGGAATTCTTGAGGTGTGAGAAACTGCTATGTTGTCAACCAGTAATAAAGATGAGAAGAAGCAAGATATTTGGAATGTCTTTTATAAAACTTTGTCTGACATGAGTTGTCCTTAAGCATTTCTAAAAGTAACCTATGAATATACACAAGAGTTATAGCTTCCTTTTGAAAACTGCAAGTCCCCATCAGTCTTTGATAGCATAAACTGACAGCAAAATGAGCAATTCAGCTCTTATAGTGATTACAGAGTTAGAGAAAGAGGGAAGAGGTTCTCAGTCCCTAAAATGATGCACACAAAAAAATGAACTCCCATAATCAGTATTGATGGAAGTCCTACTGCCAACTGCCACACACAAAAAACACTGGAACACCTGCCAGTCTTGACATCACAGCCTGGTAGGAGAACATTTTATGAAATTCACATTAAGCAAGAAATACCCCTAAGATCTGAGCACATATTGTACAGCACTCCACCTACATTCACGTGTCTTTAAAGGGCAAATTTGTACAAAGTGCAATAAAGTCCATGAACCACCCACTGTTAACAGAAAGGATTGCCTATAAGCCAGCAGTGACGGCACTCAAGGGAGAAGAGACACAAGAGGCTGGTATTGAAGTCCCAGACAGATGTTTCCACCTCACAAATGCAATTTGACTATGGTCAAATTATCTAAGGCATAGTTATGTATTAATTGGGAGTTGAAAGCCATTTCCATGCTTTCTCCCCAGACCTGTGAAACTCTTAATTCCTTCCCTCACCTGCCCTCTGCTCAATATGATTGCTCTTCAAACAGAAATTTATCTACTCTCTTACAATGTTTGCTGAAAGACAGTTACAAAGCATCAGAGACATAAGGAATCGTAAGGCAGTCACCATGATATTTCCTAAGAGCACAGAAGAGTAGAACTAGCCTCTGTAGATATTTCATCATGCCAAAAAGGAGTGTTGATAACTAAACTGGGTCTCAAATATTCCATGAGAGATGCCACAAAATTTAGGACGTGGTAAAACCTTATTATTGCTCAGAGCACAAAGCAATGAGCTCCTTGTTCAAACATTTATATCTCTGTTAACTCTGAATGAATAGCCATTGGGCTCCTTTATACCTGCATATATTTAGAATTAGGAAAATTCATGTTGGAAGTAACCAAAATGCAACTGTAGCAACAAAGAGTATTCAAATCAATCTTTAACTTCTTCAGTGACATAAGGCATTTCCCATGCACTATGTGTTTATCTGTGTTTTATTCCTGATCTGCAGTGGTCCAGTACAAATAGATTCAATAGTCAAAGTTATTTTTCATAACTTAAAAAGAATTATAATTTCATATAATTACTGGTCTAATGCACGAACACATTTCAGTGTACACAAGTATAGGGTAACTCCAAGAGATTTAAAAGGTCTTCATAAGATCTTAATTTTGTTCCTCTTAACTAGTAGAAGATTTTGCTTTTATTTTCTTCTCTAGTGTCAGCAACCACCTTAGGTAAAGGTGCTTGGAAAGGAAAATAAGCAAAAACCTCATACAAATTAATAATAGAGAACATGGGTTATAGCACATGCATGTCCTCACAAATCAGCCCACCCAATGCATGTCCATCAAAATTTCAGTGACAGATGCCTTTGTACTTCTTTATGGTATCAAATCCACCCAAATCCACATTTAGAAATGTTTACTGCATTTTTTTCCATACCTGTGGAAAAAATGCAGTAAACATTTCTAAAACACTTTGAGAAGATATGCACTTTTACATGAATTTTGCTGTTTCAGCCATAAGCATTATTTTCCAATTACAAAGATTACAGCAATTCAGATCTAACCCAGTGAATGATGGATGACACTCTTTATGCTCTGGAGTCAACATGTAAATTTTACCTGTAATTTCTGCCTTCTATAAAAATTGGGTTATACAATAATGAGGTGCTTGACTGCTGTTGCATTAAGTCTGTAATGAGACTGAATGCACAGTCACACCATTTAGTGTTTTAAATTGCTTCAGCTTCAGAGTAAATACATCAACAAAGACCGAGCTGGGATATTAAGTGCAGAGTGGTACATCAAAATAAGATGTTAACTTGCTGATGTTACATGAAAATTATTTCCATATTTCACTGAAGAATTCTTCAACTTATTCACTTGTGTAATATGTTATTAAATGAAGCACATAGAGGCATCTTAAACATTAATTTAATTGAAGGTAGGAATAACACAGGAAAATATTTAATACTTGCTGTAGGAAAATGCCAGTTCTTCTCATGAGATTTTTACTATAAGCTAGAAAGCCTGACATCAATTAAATTTCCTACTGTGCTGGCTTTAAATTTTACCTTTTACAAGAACATGGGTAATTTACAACATGCTAAGAAAACTGTTTCAGTCAAACGATTACTGCAGCATTTCTTATTTAGCTACTTCCAGTGTGAAGTTTCACCTTGCTTTTTCCAATCCTCCCCTTTTTAGGCCTCTGAGCAGCCATGTCTTTCCATCTATGGTAAGTAACCTACGACCATTTCGGACCTCTGCCAAGATTATGCTTTCATGGGAAATAGACTGCCCAAGAAAATTCTCAGGCCAGTTTGAATATACCTACATCATGTTTCCCAGTGATACCACAAAGGAGTTCTTTAATTCTGACACTTCAACATCTGACAAGTGCTGCAGTCAAATTGCACTGGCCCTTCAGTGCAGTTAACACAGGCCAGTTGTCTAGTAAGAGTAATTTAGTAATTTGACAGGGATCTCTGGGAATTTCTATTTCCCATCCTTAGCTCAAAGCAGATCTTGTTCAAATGAGCTCTGGCAGTCTCCAACGATGAAGATCCCACTACCTCTCTGGGCCTCTCTTCCAGCACTTGACCACCACCTCCGACAACAATTTATTGTTAGTTTTTCTTGTTACTGCTTATGCCTGCTGCCAAACATCCTAGCACTGTTCCTCCAAGAGAGCCCTGGCTGCATCTTCTCAGATGACAGCATTAACATCACATTCCCTTAGCCTTCTCCTTTTAACACAACAAAGTCAGGATCCTTCCAGGACTCCCTTCACTGACTTAGTTATCTAGCATGTCAGAGGGTCTGGTTAATTCAGTTAAAGTAATTTAGGACTAAAAAGGAAAAAGATCACTGCAATTTTCTGCACGTTATGGGCAGAAGACAGGGTGTAGAAGACCATAGTTACATTAAACAAGCAGCACATTCCAACTGGGACCTGCATCCATAACTGGCTTTTCAGAAAGCCATTTGCAGTGACAACTTTGGCTGGTCAAACTCTACCAACAAAAATGCAAACTCTTGAACACCTCACTTACGCACTGCCTACAGAGTAACTATTAATACAGAGACAAACATCTTTAATGGGGGTGTAGTACTTCCCATGCATTCCTTCAAGGGACACTCAAGAAAGGTTATACAAATTATTGCAAGTTTAGTCAGGTTGTTATAATGATGTGTCAGAGCAGAAAGGTGGTTTAATAGAATACAATGATAAATAGGGAGGACTGTTTAAAACCTTATCTTTCACTTCTTGGTATTTTGAATTCCTGATCAAGTCCTTTCAGTCAGTGAGCACATTTTGAACTCAGTCAAATGGTATTTTGAAATTTTTTCCCCCCTCAGAATTTTATTCAATCAAAGATTATACTGAGAAAATTAAATATTAAAAGTTGCTTTTACTTCTTGACTGTTCAAAATGGATTCTAATTTCTGTTTGCCATGTTTTCAAATTAAAGTTTTAATTAAACTTGCTGTGCAATTTTAAAGGTACTAACCTTTTTCCGTTTCCTCAGCTTATCTATCTGCTGTCCAGTACAATTAATATTTCTTATTATGTGAAATTTAGCAATCTGCTAGAAAGATTTCTGTCTTAGCTTCAACCTGCTGTCCAAAATGAAAACACTTCATATCTGCCCATTACATTAAATTGTCTAGGAAAATTAAAAGTAGTTTGGTGACAAACTTATTGAAACAGACTCTGGTAAAGCCTCTTAGTCTGTTATCAATATAATGGGTTTCTTAATTGCCACAGATATAGCAATTTTTAACTTTTCTGGATTTTGTGTTTTCTGTTGGATGCTTGTCCTTGCCTTTCCCCAGTATTTAGAGCGATAACCAAAGAGACAGCTCACAGAAGAAGCTGTATTTTCTATTGCCTTATTTCCAATATTCTCATCTTCAGTTTCTTATCCTTAAAAATTGCCTCATGTTTTGTACTTTTCAAAACAATAGCCTCAAACTCCCCTAAGACTAAGATAAAAGCTCTGACACATCAAAACCTAATTTTGTTGTCCCCATCTACAAACAGAGACTACTATCCTTAAAATTAGACAGAGGATCACACAAAAGATTTCTGTCAAAGAAAAAAACAGAAAATGATACCTCAAAAACAGCTTTAAGTGAAAAAAAAGAAGAAAAAAAAAAGAAAATAAGTTCTGATTATGCTATGTTTAGTCTTAGCAAAGGTTAAAGGCCACAAAATAATCTTTTTAATCTGGCTGCATGAAAACTCAAAATATTTTGCTCAAATATCACTCAATTTCTCACCCACTACTCAAGCATTTTGATTTTTGCCATGTATAAAATAATTTTATTAAGCTGTGCCATTTGCAGTGGTATGTTTCAGGAAATGCTCACCCTTCATTTATAATGACCTAAAGCCAGGGAACCCTTGATATTGCCCCTCAAGCACCTACAGGCTGAAAACTCCTAAGCTGGCACAGTCCTAAGCACAGACCCAAGTGGGAGGAACTTATCCCTGTTATGTCACTCTAATGTCTTCTTCATTTACAGTAAAATACACAATAGTGCTTAAAAATACCAAAAAAAAAGGTGTAAAACTGCACTGTTCACCTAACAGCCAGCAGTCAGCCAGCTCCCATGAGAGCAAACCCAACTCTTCACAGGAAAGAAGAAACCATTTCAATCTCGCCTGGCTTAGCCAGATGTCTGACATGATCTCACCCACAACTGAACTGGCAAGTACTTGTCACCACTGTGTCAGCAAAATCAGGACCTGACATCAAGAGAAACTAAGCACTTCTCTGCATTTGAATAACATAATGTGTTTTGTTCTAAGAGGGTGAAAGAGACTACCCAAAGAGCGACCTGATTGTAACTACCCCAAATGCAGAATGCCAAACTGCACCGAAGCTTCTCAACCACCAACCTCTGTGTCCAAGGATCTGACATCTCCAAACCGCAAACAACTCAAAGACCACATTGTTCCTCACTTTTCCTACCTGTTAATAAGGATGGAGTGGTCCTGCTTCTGTCGTGGTCTGATGGAAGACTAGGCTGAGAAAACCACTGATGGATGCTACACTTTGTTATGTCATTCTAGTCTCTGCCCTTTCTAATTGTAAGTGCTCTGCTTTATTTTCCTTTACCACTCATCTCAAATATCCCACACAGATGTCACTCAAGGTCAAACCACATAGAGACAGACAAATCCCTCAGATAATTAAGTTTCGGCTTCATATAGCACTATGACTATCAGAATTCAAACATTTGGGTAACGCAGTTTGTGGTGGAGAGGGTGTGGAAAATAGGAGAGACATTAGCTGGTGGTTTGTTGCACTACAAAACTATTAGCACTCACTTGTGCATGTCCAATTCATTCCTACTACTGCTCAGATAAGCTCAAAAATGCCCATATAACCCTGTCGGATTACAGGCAGACCACAAATATGCCTGTAAATACCATGTTTACCAGTGACACAGAGAGAGGAAACAGCACCTCTGGCCAGCTGTTTCCCTGCTGATCATGGGGAGTCAAGACAGGCATCTGTCCTACAAGCTACATTTTAAAATAAGGGAAAATATCATCAGGTGAAAGGCCAATTCCACATTGTCCTTCATGCAGCCTATGCTTACCCAAAAAACCTGTAGGATTTCCATCTTAGATGAGCAAATTAGGTTCAAATTACTGCACTGGATCCTACTCCACTAATTCCAATTCAAAACATACTCCCCACACGAAGTAATGAAGTTCACTTATCAGCCTGTTTCCTGAGGGACTCAGAGATGACCTCCAAGCAACAACCAGGCAATAATCCTGCCTTATTCAAAACCACAACAGTCTTTACAAACCCCACAAAAGGTAAGACTAAAGCTAGTTTCCCCTTTTTATCTCAAAATAAAAGATCCAAACCAAAACCACACACAACTCTTGTCTTCTGAGAGGATATGAGGTCTAAATCCACAGTTGCTGTGACTGAACAAGTTCCTGTGAAATTGAAGAGGAGCTATTCTTTTTCCAGTAGCCAATGTTCTTTCCCAAGGGTAAGATTTGGAATAGTCATTTTATCCTCTACTGCAAACACAGCAGCTGTACCCACATACTCTTTGGCTAAAAAAGAGGTATTTGGCACAACAGCACATCTTGCCAATTATCAAAAGGGACTTTTTTGTGGTGAAAGTGAGGTTGGAGTGGCTGGGACTTCCACAGCCACACTGACCACACTCAAAATCCTTGTCACTTCCAGAACCAAAAACTTAGATCTGATTCAGGCAGTATTTTTCCAAAGGTATATTGTGCTAGAAAAACACAAACTACCCAAAATGCACCTTTTAATTCCCCTAGACCAGTTATTTTATGGTATTTAGTAGGATTATTGACACTGTGGCAAGAGCATTGTCAAAGAGGACCACAAAAGCCACGAGAGAAGTAAGAAAAGGACACAGATCATTAGAGATTAGTTATGAACATAGCAAGATTTTACTGTCCCCAACACACCCCTCTAGTGGGAGCTCAGACATGTAACATGCAGGACTGAAGCTCTTGAGAAGCCAGAAGCCAGTGCTCCCCTCAAAAAAACACAGTAAGCAATGGTTTCTCATTAAATTCTTTTAGAAAGTGTCTGCCTTTGACTTTTCTACTTATTTTTCTTTGCCCAACTTATCACAGTTCTTCTGTCCCAGCTCCATCTTGGCTAGCTTCCCAACCTTTTTGACAGCACTGCAATGTCACTCTAACTGCCAGCTACAAACAGCGGAGTCTGCTGGTCTAGAATGACTTACTAGAAGAGAGGTGGAATGAAGAGAACACATACACAGTGTGGCCCTAATGTTCTCTCTCTCCAACACAAATAAAAAAAGTAGATCTGGACTGCTGAGTCAAATGTATCCTGTCAATTTCCCTGGAGAGAGTCTGCATCTTCTCCAAAAAGGGTGATGATTACTACAGGTAACTATAATTATACGAGGACCACCTGTCTTCACTCAAAAAAGAGAAGAAATGTCTCCATATTTTCCTTGAAGAGCAGCAAGTAACAGAATTTTAAAACAGGTATTTTCTGTGCTAGTCTAACAGAAAATCCTCTTTCCATGAGATTTTGGCCATATAAGGTCAAACCAGAAAGAAGAAATAACATCCACTGGCTGGTCACAAGTATGCAATAAAAATGGAAATCAGTGTTTGTGGAAGAATGCTGTTTGCTGCTTAAATTTTGTTGAACAGCAAATACACTGAGCACATTATCACTTTCTTCATGGGCATTCTGCAAACACAGGGAGAGACATCACATAAAGTATCCATTCAAAACTATTTGCACAGTTAATATAATTTTATGGCTATGGAGGAGAATTTCTCCAATGTTTCTGTAGGATTCTAGTGCCTCTCCAAAACAGAGTTTTTCCTCATATATCAAGGTGTTCCAGTGATTTATGCGAGAGCCTTATCCTCAGCAGTTTTTCTGTGCTGTTTTGCGCTGGGATTAAGCTGATTTTCCTCGCAGTGGCTAGCATGGGATTATGTTTTGTTTTGCAAAAACAGTGTTGATAATAAGAGGGAAGTTTGGTTCTTTTAGTGCTGAGCAGGGCTTACAGAGAGTTAAGGCCTTTTCTGCTCCTCATGCCACCCCACCAGCAAATGGGCTGGGATTTACATGGAGCTGGGAGGGAACACAGCCAGGACAGCTGACCTCCACTGACCAAAGGGATATCCCATGCCATACGGCATCATGCTCAGCATATAAAGCAGGGGCAAGAAGAAGAAAGGCGAAGGCACTTGGGGTGACAGGGTTCATTTTCCCAAGCAACCATTATATAGGATGGAGCCTTGCATTCCTGGGGATGGTTGAACGCCTGCCTTCCCATGGCAAATGGATTCTTTATTTTGCTTTGCTTGTGTGTGCAGCTTTCACTTTACCCACTAAACTGCCTTCTTCTCAACCCATGAGTTTTACTCACTTCTACTCTTCCAAATCTCCCTGCCATCCCACTGGGGTGAGCAATGTTAGTGCTTAGCTGCCAGCTGGGGTTAAACCACGACAGCTGCTGCACACTGAGAACGCAGATTTGACCCTTACAGTGAGTTTGGAGCATACATATGGAAGCAGCAAGCACGTGTCAGAAGAAAGACTCTCTTGAAGCAACTGTTTTTAAAAAGCTCAGAATAACTTTATGCTTCTTTTTACACCAATAATATTTTAATTACACTACAAAGATTTCCAAGATCCTGAACATTCTGTCAAATTATATCCTACGGCTGAAGTATTGTGAATCTTCCATCACAATTACACACAGCTTATACTACTTACCAAATGCTTTGTTCCTTGCAATTCCCTTGATTATAAAAGGAATTGATTTTTTTTAACCTAATTTTAGATCCTTTACATCACTTTAAATTGCATTACTAGATTGGAACATAAATCTTTATTGTTTGTGGGCTTTTTTTTTTACCTAAGGAGAAGTCTGATAATTGCATCAAAGATCACACTTAACAACAAAGCATCCAAATATTTTTTAAAAAGAAAAAAAACATGAGATTTTTAAAATAATATATTTTAATATAAAACTGCTTTATACTACCTAGTGTCTGAAAAAAAAATTCAAGAAAAAAAGTTTCTGAAACTAAGGGAGCTGTGCTGAAATCCTTTCTTTATGTGTCTTCCTATCAATGAAGTCATTGGAAAAGGAAAAAATTCAAGTCCAAATTTTGTCTGAATTTGAAGCCCACTCTAAACTGTACTGAAAAAAAAATAAAGATGTCATTCACCTCACAGGCTGAGGAGTCCCCGTATTGTCTTGCTTTTGCAGCATTTGACCTTTGCTACAGGCAAATTAAAGAGTGAGTCACCCACAAATGCATTTGCCCTCAAAAAGAGTGGTAGAATTGACACCAAAGATGGCAAAGACTCTCCTGTTGCAGTACTGTAACAGAAGGGCATATGAACACTTCATAAAAACCAGTGTCATAACACACACAAACCAGAACGCTCAATTAAGTAATTAATACAGCATATTTTGTTCTGGCATTTCCTGACCCTCAAGGGCTTGGCTTTGCTTTTCAAAGCAGGGAGCTACCACATGAATTATGCCAGAGTTATTCAGAAAGCCAACCATAAGCAGACAATCCATCCAACAAACACTTGGTGGTACAAAACACAGGCATCAACAGGACAGAGTGGTTTTTATCACCCAGATACCTCCTGCTCATGGTGAACTGGAGCTTCACAGCAGTAATAGGCTTTCCTGTCTGCTATAGGCCATAGCAAAGTAAAGGCTGTGCCAAAACACACTCCATGGCAGTGGGGTCTGTAGAAAGGAGCTTTGCCCATCCATTCTCAGTTCCTGTCAGGAGAGCAGTTTCTCCCAGACAATGGCTGCTGGCACAGGCAAACAGTGCTCGGACCTGTGCAGCAAATATAATTAATGCAAAAGCTCTTCTGCCAGAAAGCACAGCAAGAGCAACAGAGATTATAGGAGGCAATCATTTCATTAGCAAAGCGTTTGTTCATTGGTAACTCTGGTATGAATTATAGATGAGGAGCAATACAAAGGAAAAAAAAAAAAAAAAGAAGAAACCTCAGGTCCTATTCCAGACTGTGGCACAGCTATACACTGCTCATTTATACATCCTTCCTGTTTGCTGCCTATCCTGTCTCCTTCCTACTCTTAGCTCAGTTTCCATTTCTGCTCTTCATTTGAGCTAATATCACCAATCTTCTACCAAATTTCCTTTTTCAAATAGCTTCCAGTCTTGAGTGTTTCTCAACCCACTCTGGTCTCTCTCTCACAACAGTTCTTTTGTTTTGGTTTGGGGTTTGTAAATTTCTTTTTTGGGGTGGGGTTTTGGGAGGAAGGAGGACAACACAAGGGTTTCAAAAAGAAACCCTTCCTTGCCTTTTGCTCCTGTCACCCAAATCATCTTGATCCAGAGGCTCCCTACCATCATCACATCTAACCCTTTAGAACTCTACTTCATGAATCTTACCACAGTACCGATCTCTCCTCTGTTCTCACCTACACATCCAAGCTCTGTCCAAATGCAGCCAAAACGTTGCCTAGCCCTTCCAACTTCTTTGCCTAGTGTACAGCTGCCCTTTTCCCAGAAGTTAATCTGTTAGTTTCTCACCTCAAACACAGTTCTCGCTCCTTTTTGCCAAAAAAGACAAACTTGAACTAATTGGTAACAACAGACAAGGAGAAAACTGAAGTACTCGACTTTTATCTGTCCCTGTCTTCATTGGCATTCTGTTCCTATATCTCTAACATGGATGGCCTGCAATACAGGGACTGAGGGAGCAAAGTGCCTCCCACTCTTAGAGGAGTTCAGGTTTGTGGCCACCTGAGGAATCTGAACATACATAAGTCTGTGGGACCTGAAAGATACATCCCAGAGTCCTGAGGAAATTGGTTGATATAGCTGCCAAGACTCTCCATGATATTTGAAAAGTCATGGCAGTCAAGTGAAGTCTCAGGTGCCTGGAAAAAGAGAAACATTGTACTCATTTTAAAAAGGGTAGAAAGGAGGACCTTGAGACCTATCAACCTGTCAGCCTCACCTTTCTGCCTGGGAAGATCTTGGAACAGATCCTCCTAGGAGCTGTGCTAAGGCACAGGGAGAGCAGGGAGCTGATTCAGGTCAGCAGCACAGCCTCACCAAGGGCAAGTCCTGCCTGACCAACCCTGTGGCCTCCTGAGATGGAGTGCCTACAGCAGTGGACAAGGAAAAGATCAAGAGACATCAACTGTCTGGAGTACTGAAGGCTTTTGTCAGAGTTCCCCAACATCCTTCTCTCTAAATTGGAGAGATACAGATTTGATTGATGGACTGTTTTGTGGATGAGGAATTGGCCAGATGGTCACATCTGGACAGTAGTGACCACAGCTCAATGTCCAGATGGAATGAGTGACAAATGAGTGAGGCATTCAGAGGAGTGGAACACCTCTCCTGTGAAAAAGGGATGAGGAAATTCCCTCGCCTACAACACAGAGAACCTACTCTTCTTCAAAGAAAAGACCATTGTACTTTAATAGTATAAAAATGTGACTTTCTTAGAACCTTACTTCAGCAATGTTTGAGCTTTCCTTTGCAGTTAGGAACACAAATTCCAGCATAAAAGTTTTTTTAAAGTCAATAGGCAATTCTGAATGGAGTAATGTACTGTGAAGTGTCAGAAGATCATAGTAATAAATTCAGTGTATTTTTAGTGTAAAGTGACTCAAAAGTGTCCCTGCTTCATTAACATCTTAGGTGCTAAAGACAGTGTTGTGAAACCTGCAGCAAGGCAAGCAAATGTTTTCTGAAGAAAACAAATTAAGTTTTAAGTTAACATTAGATTATGCCTGTATTAAGACAGGCATTTGTCCCTCCCAAATACATCAGAAGAAAACAAACTCCTCCGAGTTTATCATAAATAACATTTATTAAAATATTTAAAATTTTAATTTAAAATAACATTTATACCTGCTTTCAGTATCTACCAAGATGAACTTCTGCTGGCATTACTGACTGAAATAATTTAATGTGACTCATCAATTTGCACAGGACTTTGTAAAGGTTCTCCATATTCTGAAGAAATGAACCTCTAAATTCAATGCCCATGTCTTTCTCTGGGTTTTCTTAATTATTCATTTGTCCACAAAAACAGGAAGTTTTGTATAAACATAGAAGCAGAGGACTGAAGTCACTTGCCCATGTTTGTTTATATTGCTGGCAAAACATAACACTTGCATGAAGTGAGAAAGCTGTTAAGATACTATTTTTCCCATTCCCTAACTAAAAGTCCAAACAACCACACATATTCACAAACAAACACAAAAAATAAAACAACCCAAAAATAACTTGGTAAATAACTTGACCTACTCAGTCAAGCAATCACATTACATAAGACCACAGGATCACCTAATGCTGGAATGGTCCCAAGTTTCTGTAATGGCACCTGGCAGCTCAATCAGTACCACTCAGTCCAGTTCACACACTTATCTACTGATAAGCAGCAAGTGATCAATCAGTCCCTGTGGGGCACACATCAGATCAAATGATGGTGATAAAAGCTATCTGAAACCTTCACAATCACAGCATATCTCAATAAATCTTTTTAGTGTTAAGGTATTTGACAGTTTGGCTTCTTTACAAAGGTAAAGGGAAGCAGCTCATCCAAATAGTTTCATCATGGAGGTTTGGCCCTGGCAACATCCCCCTGTTAAAGAGCTGGCCAGGGGGACAGACATCTTAATCCTTCACAAATATTCAATGAGCTGTAATATTTGTTCTCAAATATGTATTGCAGCATCCTTCAAAGAGCCCATAACAAGAGGAGATTTAAAAGAAAACCGTGATTTGTTTGTTAGATGCTGTGTTATTTTTTTCCCCTTAATATTACATTTCAGCCATTGCATTCATCAATAAACTTAGCAGGACACTGCCTGACATTTTAAAATATGCAATCAATTATGAAAAGTCATGCTGTTTGAGAAAAATTTTTCCCACACTGAAAATATGTATTTAGTGACTCTCCAAGCTTTTAAGCTAATCTTATTATCCACATAATAATGTCTAGGGGCATAATAGTCTCCAGAGGCACCAGGCCATTGTGTTAGTCACAGTGGAGTAAGTCTATAGAAAAAATATAATTGCCTTGACCTTATCTAAAGTTTTCTGAAACATCTGAAATCCAGCTTTTCAGCCACAAGTGTTTGTTTGCACCCTTTTTACAGTGGCTGAAGGACAAGTGGGATTTTGGTGTCTGCTCTCAAGTTCACTCCTACCGAACTGGTAACCCACAGAGCTTGCTTAGACTACCAAGGCCAGTCTTCTCACACAAATCAAAGAAAGCATATCCTTGGATGATCTGGATCTCCTTCTTAATACCTGTGACTTTTACACTAAGAGAAGATTAGCTATTTTTTAAAATTATGTGCAAAGAGCAGTGAAAAAAAATCATGGTTACAAGTGTAGCCCTGCAACCAGGTGCACCCATCCTTGCTCTATCACATTTTAAAGATCAGCTCTTTTGTATGTGAAAGTATTGGCAGCTCCTTTCATCTGAAGTGAAAGGAGCCTTACCAGCACTCCTGTGAGCAGGTTTAAACATTTATGCAAACAAGTCTAGCTTAGAAGAGCCTAATTCCAATCTCCTTATTGCTCACCCAAGGCATTTGTTGCACTTGATAGGCTGTGAAGAACAGCCACATTGATCCCAAGATCGTGGGATTGAAACTAGTGGGAACTGTTATAAAATTTTAATATATGTCATCTTCCAGACAAAAGGAGACTCCAGGGAGAGCTGACCTTTGAGTGAAGAAACCTTGACAACACGTCAACAGTGGGGTTACATTTTCAATATGAAAATGAATGACAAAATTAGGGAGATTGCACTACAGTTATACTGCCTAGAAACAAGAAGGTTTCTGCTAAGCTTAAGTGATTGTGTGGGTTATATATATTGAAATAATATGAAAAAACATAAAGACAAAAAAATGCTGATGTAGTTGCCATTAATTTCAAGTAAAGCTGTGCCAAACAGTTCATAGTTGATGCAAGTGCTATCTCATCTTAACTTCTGACTATACACCCACAGTATTGACACTGTTTTTAGCAGTCCTCCTTCAACTTGTACCTTTCCATTCACACTCATTATTATTACGAGGGAGGAAAAAGCAACCACCTGCTCAAAATAAGCAGCATATTCCCCACGAACAGAATCTCATGGAAAACACAACTATTTGAAATTAAATTTTAAAAATAGTTTTGGGCAGTGGAAAAAAGATGAAGAGTCAGTTAAAACTTCAAGGGATTTCAGGAGGTCATCTAGTCAGACCTAAATGATGGAATATTTAAAAACCCTAAAAAGCTAGTTTTAAAATTTCAGAATCATTTTGCAGGCAAAACACTCTGTAACTGATGGCATGCCTTTTTTTTTTTTTTTAATATTTGCCTTTAAAAACATGCTTAGAAAATTGCTCCTTTCAAACTGATCCTACCCTATTCTATCCCTTTGCCAATATTATTCATCATCTCCCAACATCTCTTGATTGTGGGGCTCTACCCAGACTTATATCCCCTTATTTCATTAATTATCATCCTTACAGCCCCTTATTTTATTATCAGCTTTAATTCTTTCCACAACGAATTTCAATCAATAGGAAAGGTATAAAAAAAAAAACCACCAAAAAAAGCAAAACAACAAAACCCCAACAAAGCAAAAAAATTAAACAAATGCCATGATTATCTAAAGAGTTTTTCAAGAATAAATTCAGCATCTTCAGAAGAACAGCATTGAAGAAATGGGTCTGCTTCAGAATGATCAACAGTTCCTTTCATAATTTCTTATCTAGCTGCACTAAAGAACCTGTTCCATAGCACTGCACAGTACTCCCAATGGTTGTTATTAAAAATTCAGGCTATAATATGACAAGTTTACTGATTCTTTTTTCTGGTGTTTGAATTTCCTACGACCCTGTCTGCCACCCACCAAGGAGGAGCTGACAACTGACCACTGGTAATAAGGGAATTACACAAGGATATGGAAAGCAAAGGCTTTGACCACCATATATTTAATTTAATACTGTCCTGGAAAATACTTAGTGCATTAGACCTACAAATAACAATAACTGGAATACTCAGCCCTTTGCTACAAAATCACATCAAGACAGCATTACTGAAAAGTGCTTTCACTGTAGTCAAGCTTAGACATGTGCCTGAAAAAGCAGTGGAAAGAGAATATGTATGTTTATACACAGCTTTAGAGTAAAGCCATGTACTTCCCGGTTTTTACCAGCTTTGCACTGGTTGCATGAGATGACAATGATCCTACACAAAGTCTGCACAGCAGAGATACTTCTGTCTTTGCACTGTGTGGAACCATTTGCAGAGGTTTCCTATTTCCTGATCAATTATTCAGTCACATATGTCTGTACAAAATGAGAGTTTTTAAAGCACACAGAGCCTAATTATTGTCCTAGGTTAAATAATTAAACTAGGATGGCCATAATGTTCCTTTGGGTATTTGCATCCAAGAAGGACTGCTGGACTAACAGCAAACTCCAAATATTTTGCACATAAAAGCATTTTCAGGAAAGATGATGATATTAACTTTCAGGACCCAATACTCTTCCTGTTCTGCCAGCTCTCTCCTGCCAGACCTCACAGTGAAAACTGAGAAATTCACGATAAGCCTTTGTCACACAATGGGCATCAGGAAGGTGATTTCTGCCAGCTCTGGTTCAGGTACTTTAGAGAGGGATGTGACTTCTACGTTCATGTTGAGAATGAGAAAGAACTAGGGCTTAGGCAGGCTTAAATAGAAATATTACTACAGATGTTTTCTTCATTAAATTCTTCTTAAAAAGTTATTACTTTCACTGATTGATCTATCAGGACCACAGAGCTATGACTGTACACTCCACAGCAGGTTTAAGTAGAGCTCCTCCATGTTTTATGTGTTCTTTTGTTGAGGGGTTGCTAAAAAGGACTTTTGTATTCAGCAACCCAAAACAATCTCTTGGTATAATTAATTTCATTTTCCCTTTCTGATCTGGGATGTATGGAAGTTCAGGACTATTTTAAGCCTTCCAGAACAGATACAGTCCCCCAAAAGAATGGTAATCTTCAAGATGAAACAATTCTAAGGAGCCATGGACACAAGCTGTGTGTCGCTTGCAATTGTTCACATTCGTCCTCCAAGTTAAACAAGAAATAACTTCTTGTTTAGAGGATGCCAAAATTACAGTTAAGGTACTTTGCTCCTGTATCTGTCTCTTACCTCCTCTTAGGGTCACAGCACAAGGTGCACTGATGAATACCTCAATGCTGGTAGAAATTTGATGCAATCAGATTCAGCCGACTGCTATTTTCTTTTATTTCTTTAATTAAAGACAAGACTAACTGAAGAGTTAGAGAAAGCCCCAAACTATTGCTTGCCTAGCTTCTCACTAACTGCTGCTGGATTTTTTTTGTTGTTCTCTACTCTGTGTACTATACAATGCTTGTTGGATTCTGGCAGTCAAACTGCAGACTTCATTTTAGGTTCTACCTGTTGTTTTCTCACATGACATTTTTGCCATCTATCTTTCTTTATAAAAATACTCAAATTGAACTATAGGGGCCCTATTTTTCCCAACTAGAAGTAGATTTTATCTCAACAGGAATAGTGGCTGACAGTATGTAAGGCTACAGAGGAGTGTAGCTGTAAAAGGTTTTTCATTACTTTTTTTTTTTTCTGTTCTTTTTCTTCCCCGTTAAGAAGTACTGCAAGTACATTGTAAATTAGCAGCAATTTGGAATGCTAATTTAAAATAATTTCTTAAAATTCCTAATTCTTTCATCATTTCATTTTTTGATACATTAAATACGTTATAAAAGAGTCTATAAGTTTTTAAGTAGAAAATCTCTTTGGAAAAAAATCTCAACTTCATAGTATATCAAAAAAGGAAAATATTAAACTGTTATAAAACAAATATGAACAGTTTAGCATACCAAATAAATCCAAGCCTGTGTTTGCTTCAATAGGAAGAGTATGTAACCTTTAGATGTACTTACTATGGATGCAATGACTTCATTGTCATTTCAAATTGTATCATAATTTCTGTCTTTTTAAAAGTATGTCCTTTGACTCAATGATAAATCATAGGCTCACTTCTAAACTTCAGTGATTCTGATGCAAAGTAACAAACTTGTACACCATGACCTAGTCTATCCTTAAGGCAAGAGCTGGGTGCAGGATCAGCACTTCAAGTTGCTGTCTTTTACAGGAGGAGGGTAGTCTGTGCATGTTGAGTGTTACATTTGTTATACTGCACTCCCCTAGTTGAATAGTATCTGAATTTTTGTGTAATTAACATATCTCCCTGTTTTTCACAGGCTAAACCAGTCTTTTGCAGCTCTTGGCAGAAAATAAAGTGGCTGAATGAGAAGCTCAGCATACGGCACTGCTTGGGTATTAGACTAAAGAAGATCTGATTATAAACTAACAATGATTTATAAGAAACCAGAAAAAGACATCTACAATGATTAATTTTCTCACATCTAGCCATAGAAACAGATCTGAGAGCTGGTATCTCTAGTTACTGTGTCTAGAGAAAATCGGATAAGATGATGGGAAAAATCTCTCCTATAGACTACTAGTTTGTAAAGTGCTGAGAGATTTTTGGATATACTTAAATGTATGTATCTATTTCCTCCCTGTTTTCTGAATGTTTTACTTCAAAAGGGTTTCTGCAATTCTTCTCCACTCCTCTTGCTTTGCTGCTTACAGAAAGTTGTTTGTGACTACCTGAGAGTCAGCATTTTGTTTACAGGTCTGTGCCACACACACAACGGGGAAGATAGAAGTGGAAAAGGAATCTTTGTCAAAGGTTTCCAAATCATCATGAAAACAAATGTGTTTAAATCAGGTCTTCTTGAGGGTGTGTTGTGGTGAGGGTGGGGAAGGGCACTAACTACTCGTTCACTGTGTTATCTGTGGCAATAGTGTCCCATTTTAGACTTTTCCTGACCTGAATCTGTCATCTGTAAGGAAAGGATGTTTAAAAGAGCATGGAGTCCAAAGAATGTTTTTCCCAGCCTCTCCTGTACATTATTTAATTCTCCTTTACAGTAATGGACGTAAGTAAAATACAAACAGTATGCAAACTGTAGTAGCTGAATTAATTTTATGACTGGTGGGTGTTTTAAAAAGAAAAAGCAGTTTTAGGAAGGGCTGTTTTTAATTTTCGAGATTATAGTTTGCCAGTTTTGGTGAGTATCCTAGACCCGTCAGATGCTGTTCATGAATCAGAAATGGAGATGGGAGAGCTGTTAAAAGGCCTAATTCTAAAAGACAGAATACATGCAAGATGAATTTTTAATGTCAAGGCAGAGCTCTGCTTCAGGTCACTGATGCTTACATGAAGGCTCATCAGTGTTGTGCACTGGAGGGAATTTGCTGGTGCCAGGAGCTCCCCGTGCATTTGTGCAGGAGGCTGCAGCAGGGAGCACGTGTGTTGGCTGTCAGCAGGCAGAGCTGGGCACACAGCTGCCCCCAGGGCTTTTCACTGGGGTATGTGGGACAGCCAGTGGCACTCAGGGATGTGCTGCAATGTGGGGCACGTAAAGAGCTGCAATTCAGCAATCCTGCAGTAAAACAAGGTAACTCATGAAGCGCAGGGCTTTGCTATTTATTTTAAAAAAACCCAAACCAACTAAATAAAAGGCAGAAATTACTCCTCCAAGTCTGAAAAATGTCTATGTTTCCTCACAATTATTTCTGTCTGCCTTCATCCCTAGTTATTCCTTTGGCCTATGGTCCAGCAGGTCTGCTATTTCCCTTGTCCAGCAGAAGAGGTGGGTGAAAAAGACCAGTGGTTGTCCCTTGATGACTGTCAGCATGGAACATGAATGCCCATTGCATGTCCAAAACCCCTTCCTGAGCTCTGTGCAGCATGTGAATGGCACTCTCTGAATGCCTCAAATGCTGGTATCACATCTCTTCTAATTTAAGGCCTATCTAGATAATGATGATGGAATATTATGTAACTAGTCCAGTAAATGTTGTTACTAATGCACTGTTCCTTATACTATGGAATTGCACTGCCTCTGGAATAACAATGGGGAGAATTGCTTCTAATTCCCATAGTAACATGCTTGGCAATGTGGTCATACTTGAATTGATCTTTTGGCTCTGGCAATGCACTGATTACTGTGCAGCCTTTTTATCAGGGCATCTTGAATAGAAACTAGAAATGTGAAGTGGGGGATGTGAAAATGAGGGTCTGAAAATACTGGTGTGAATACTTGAAAATGGTAGAGCAGAAGGAAGTTCCTAGAAACTCCTAGTTTTGACCCTGTTTCCCTCCACAAGAGGTGCCAGTGTACCTCTGAAGTGCTGATGTGATGGGCATCTCAGCACACATAGTCTTTTTAAAGGAGAACAAGAATATTATCCTTGCTATTCAATCTATGTGCTTGCTTTCTTAGCTCAGGTTCAGGTACCTCTGACTCACTCATGCAAGTCCTTTTGATTAGTTAATTTATTGCCCTTATTGAATGTCATTCTGAAATTAAAAGGCTGGCGCATGAAAGCCTCAACACAGGACCTTTGCAGGGCCTATTTGTTGAACAGCCCAGTCCTTTTAATCAAGTTACTGAATTGCTCTGTTCCATCAGGCATGGTCTGGTCTCCTGAGCCTCAAGGAATTTGGATGCAGGAAGAGGTAAATGTTAAACCTATTCTAATTTAATGATCTATATTCAGAAAAGGGTAAAATTGCTATTTAGCTAAGTAGATAATGAGGAACCAATTTTTAAAGGAATTACTAGGTCTGGAAATATGCATTGGCAATTTTTCATGGTAAATTAAAGTATTAAAGTAATGCACCTCTCAGGGATTTGACATGTGGCTGATTTTACATCTCTGCATTACTACATAGAATGGGGTAGAGTTCTGTGCAAAAGTCATCCTGGGAAGTTTATTTGTGGTACTATACAAGACAGCACTCTCAGCCCAATTGACTCTGCAATACAGAGGCTGTGCACCCTTCTGGAGGGGAAGGGGAACATCTTGTTTGGTACTGTGAAAAATGGAAAAAGTTAATCCTGAAACTCCTAGACCAGATATAGAATGGATGCCACCACAGGACACTAGGATAAAAAAATCATTAACATAACACACAAAAAAGACTGCAAAACACTATAAGGTCTCTGAGACTCCACTTGTGTTAACATACTTTCATAGACACATACTGAAAACTGACTGGATAATTGCTCACTGTATTAAAGTTATTGCTGTCATACAATACTGGGTGGGAAATATCCTTTGATTGAGAGGTCAAGTGGTAAACTTATATATGGTCTCCAAAATGGAAGAGCCAAAATTAAGAATCATCTTTTCAACATGTCACTTGAAGGATGTGTTTTATCCCTCATCATGGGTTTTAATCACCAGGGTCATTAAAAAAACATAACAACAAAAAAGCCTCAAACAGAAACCACCAATAGGACAGGGTGCTTAGCTGAAGCTCTGTTGGGGAGACCGAATTTGAGTTTCTCAAGTCCTGGTCCATTAACCTATTATTCTCACTTCTTGCTCTAATGTAACTTTTTAAATAATATATTTTATGTATAGAAAAAAATGAAATTATGAAACAGCTATGAATTTTATTAAATTATTTGAAATAAGCATTCCAAATAGCTGCTGTTTTAAAGGTAGTAAAGTATTAATTTATACTTCATAAGGGGGAGGAATAAGAGGGAAAAAAATAAAAAGAAAAACCATTTATAGCTATACTCCTATGTGGCATTAAATGCTGTGCCACTGATTCCCGTTGAGATAAAAAATTACTTTAAGCTGGGAAAATAGGGCTCCTAGAGTTCAATTTGAGTATTTTATAAAGAAAGATGGCAAAAATATCATGTGAGAAAACAATAGGTAACAAATAAAATGAAATCTGCATGTTGAACTGCAAACTGCAGTTCGGCTGCCAGAATTCAGCAAGGACAGTATATTACACAGAAACCCACCAGCAACTAGCAGTTTCTCAAGCCATGGTCCCAGACTGGCTTGGCTGAGCTTGTTGGATGTTTTTTTACAGAGATAAATCTCTTACATAGATTTGCATGCTTGAAAATAGCTTTAAAGTTGTTCAGCTGGAGCCAGAACAGCAAGCTAATGCTACATTACTTAATAAGGGGAGATTGTTATTAAGCAGAACTTTCTAAAATAATCAAAAAGCTAGATGAGGTGGAACAATCAACACTGTGCCTTTGTCTACAATGAAAATACTTTGCTGGAACACCAAATTTAAAAATTCCTCTCCCATGGTCATAACAGGTATAAATCAAACCAGACGTGCTAGCAGAGTTTGGACCAACTTGAGCTTTTACATATTTTAACCTCTTCAGCCTGTAGAGATGCAAGATACATGAACTGGCAAAAAATCACAGGCTCTACCAAGATATCTCCTCTAGATAGCTGTGCTACCTGTCCCTTCCCTATGGCTCTGATGATAAAAAGCACTCCCTAATCTCCTTCCAGCAAAGCCCGTGAGCTAACTCAAACCCACTCCCCCATGCAAAGCAGGTTAAATGAGTCTAACAGATATAGACTGAAGCACAATACAGTAATCTGACACATCTGTTCTGCTTGCAGACCTGTACAGAAAAATGGTGCTGGTAGGTACCTGCAGGTGACATCAGCTTCAAATAGTGCAAAAAACAAATAATTGTTTTGCAGCCGATGATTTTTAGTTGGAGTTAGTTTAGTCAGCCAAGTTAGAAGCTCAGAGCATAAGCAGGGAGACTCAGTTTGGCTCACCTGACTCACAGTAATTTGAGAGCCCTCCTTGACCCAAAGTTTAGATCCTGGTGTTGGTTACTTGAATTCCCTTCCTCTGCTTGGCAAGAACTGATTAGGAGGAGGGTGGGAAGGGACTCACTGAAGTACAGGTAAATATTACCTTTAAGAAATAAGAAATAATGTTGCAGCTAAAAGAACAAAGAATCCTTGCACAAAGTCCCAAAATTGTAGTTTGGGTTTTGTCTCTTTAAAACACCCTCATAAAAAAATTGCTAGGAGACTACAGAGGAATACCCAATCTGTTAAAATCTTTGTATAATCACATAAAAAATACAGTAGAGACTAAGGAAAAATTCCTCCCTGACTTCACTGGGCTGTTGTTCCATTCCTTGATATCTCCACAAGTCTGACATGCACCAATTCTCTGCTCCACTTAATGACCTATCCCTTAACACCTGGTAACACACAAAGGAACACTAAAGTTCAATTTTAAGAGAGAGGGATAATGGTACCGGGGTGAGGTTAGGAGACCCCAGACACCCTCCACCCATACCCAACCCAGAACATGACTCAATTCCTCCCATTTCCCAGCAAGGCCCACACCTCCAGGCAGGTCTCCCCTGCATCACCCTCCTTCCTGCCCCCACAAGCTTCCAGCTCAGCAGCACCTTTTCTCTTACCTTCAACCCAAGGCAGCTGCTTGTCTTCTCAAAGAGTAATCAAATGCAATGCTAAGTCTCAGACATCATCCAGTGCTGCAGGCAAAATGTTTTTAAAATAGTATACAGTATTTGAAATAAATACCACACAGGTTAACTGTGTATTGCAACATGATTTAAGTCACTGTCTTCAGCACTGTTCTTTCTACGCATCCATTTGGCTGCCATGATGGAAAATGGCCAAGCTCTAAAGACTATTGTTTATGACAATTGGAGTGTGAAAGTTTGCAGTCATAATAATGTAAAAAACTCAAAAGAGAAGAAAATTGGAGACATCATTCCAAAAACCCCTTACACATAAAAGATTTGACTGTCCCTTTATGCATCTGACAAAGGAGCTTTCTTCCCTCCTTCCCTACTATTAAAAAATCCCTCATAAAAAAATATTAATCTCAAAATATAATAAAGACTGAGAGGAGCAGGAAAAAAAATTTTATGGATTTTTTCTACATGCATTATACAGAGCAATTTTTAGCCTAGAAAGAGGTATTGCAGTTTACCTAAATTGACTCTTGAGGGTATTGTACTTAGAATGAATGTTTAATAGATGTTAGTTCAGCTGAAGTAGTAAATAGCTCATGGAAGAGAAATAGCTCTAAATCTCTCCATAAACAGTAACTTTTCCACAAGGGCCTCTGCATGGGCTAAAAGAATATCTGCACTACTGATATATCACAAGCAACTATTTCTGCCTGTCACTTTATTTGTTTGAATAGAAATTAATCAAAACTTTGAGATCATGCTTTCTGCTCTTTTTGTCTAATATGCACAAAACACTGAAAAATGCCTTTTTAGCATTTTGTGTCAGCGTGTGTGCTGGACTGGAAATCCAGACATCCCTCTTCTGGTGCCTCACTGCCACAGGTCTCTTGTATGCTTAGAGACAAATCCCATAACCCTGCTGCCCCTCAGTTCCCAGAGAGCAGAGCTGGAACAGCATTACTTCCCTTCTTTACACAGATTTGAAAAGGCACAGCAGCAATGTTTGTGAGTCACCACAGCACAGAGGAGCCACACATGCAATGGTTGTAGGAATTCAGGGGCTGGTTCAAAGTGTGACTTCAAAGGCAGTTTTTCTTTTTAATCTTCCCTTCCTTTTCTTCCTGTTTCAACCTTTCATATTGGCTCTTCCTTCCCAGGTGGTTAAAATCAGCTCCCAAATACACACCTCAGGTAAGCAAGACCATGACAGGGAGATCTGTCACCTGGCATTGCTGCCCAGATGTACCTCATACCTGAGTCTTGCTTTCCCAGAGTACCCTACAGGAACAAGAGCAAAAGAAGCTGAGAGTCACCACTTCCCTTGACAACTGACAATACCCTGCACAATAGCAAGAGGTTCCCAAACAAGTTGAATAGGACAGGGTAAGAGCTACCAAAAATATTTATTCAGATAAACAACCCAATAACTCAGTTTCAGTCCCTCTGATACACCAAGTTATTAATAATTTCCACTCACTTTGCTAAATCCCTTCAACCAAAAATTGAATAACAATTCTAACACTAGTGCTATTAATGCAGTTAGCTGATGCTGCCTCAGTCAGTGTGCCCCTGCCAGTGATGTACTCCAACAGCACATGAAACCAAGCTGAAGCAGAGGCACTGCATCTCCTCTCCCTGCTGCAGCCAGCTGCACAGGGAATCCAGGCAGTTCTCTTGTCCTCTGGCCCAGCTTCAAGTACAAACATTTTACAGAAAAAGGAAAGTTTCATTTTTTCCACAGAAAGTCCTCTAACTATTGGCCCATGCACTTAAGGGCCAACAATCTTTGCTGTTGACTTTTACGGCCACCTAAGTGTTCTGCTGCCATGAAAGCTACTTCAGAAAATAATTTTTTTTCAGGAAAGGAATATTTAATTTGACAGTCCAAAATCTTAAAAAAACCCCAACAAAATCATTGTTCTTTCAAAACAGCTAACAAGTTAGATGAAGATTTGTATCAGAACAAAGCAAGCAAGCATTTATGGTTACTTGGTTCAGCGGCCAATTAAAAATCAAATGCTTTATTCACCTGACCCTGCAAGCAAAGAAAAATGTTTTTCTGACAAATGAAAGGCAGAAAGCACATCTGCTTCAATCCAGGTCAATGGTTTAGGAGTACAATTCAGGCTTCTCGCATCTGTCTAGTCCCTGGACCTCTGAGCTGGGCTTGGGGTAGCGATGTTCCTCCCACTTTAAGCAAAGAGCAGGTTTCAGACCACTTGATGGACCTGAATAGACACAATTCCAGAGCCTGATGAGATGCATCCCAAAGTCCTGGGGAAACTAGGTGATGTTGTTGCCAAGCCCCTCTCCATGATACTTGAAAAGTCATGGCAGTCAGGTGAAGTTCCTGGTGACTGGAAAAAGGGAAACTACTCCTGCTTTTAAAAAGGGAAGAAAGAAAACTACCAGTGAACCTATCTCTGTGCCTGGGAAGATCACGGAGTAGATCCCCTTGAAGAAATGTTAGGGCACATACAAGACAAAGAGGTGATCCGAGACAGCCAGCACACCTCTACTGAGGTCAAATCATGCCTGAGCAATCTTATGGCCTTCCATGATGAAGTGATGGCAACAGCCCACAAGGGAAGGCCAATCATTTCAATCCACAGGGACTTCACTAAAGCTTTTGGCACAGTCCTAAATGACACCCTTATCTCCAAACTGGAGAAACATGGGTTTGAAGTTTGGACTATCTTTTTGGATGAAGAAGCAGCTGGACTGATGCAGCCAGAGTTGTGGCCAATGGCTTTATGGCCAAGTGGAGGCTGATGGCAAGGGGTGCTCCTCAGGGCTCTGTCTTGGGATCTCAGCCCTATCATGTCTTTATCAATGACATAAACAGCAAGACTGAGTGCACCCTCAGCAAGTTTGGAGATGACACCAAGCAGAGCAGTACAAATGATGCAGAGAAGGAAAAGGATAGGATGTCATCCAGAAGGACCTGGACAAGCCTGAGAAGTGGACCCATGAGAACCTCATGAAGAAGTACAACAAGCCAAGTTGTTCAGCCTGGAGCAAAGAAAGCTCTGTGGAGACCAAATTGTGGCCTTTCAGTACTTAAAGAGGGCTTATGAAAAAGAGTGACAGCAATTTTTTTTTACATGGGCAGATAGTGGTAGGGTAAGGGGGACAGGTTTTAAAATAACTTAAATCTCTGCTCTTTCAGATATTCGGAAGAAATTCTCCACTGTGAGGGTGGTGAAGCACTGGCACAGGTTATCCAGAGAAGCTGTGGATGCCCCATCTCTGAAAGCGTTCAAGGCCAGGCTGGATGAAGACCTCAGCAATCTGACCTACTAGATGATGTTACTCGCCATGGAAAGGTTGGAACTAGGCTATATCTAGTATCCCTTCCAACCTAAATTGCTTTATGATCCTATGATAATTTTAAAAATAGAAAATTAAGAGTTATTACACAAATATGAAGTAATTAGAAGCAAGTTGGGGTTTTCTTTCAAGTTTTTTATCTTAACAATAAGGTTAAGGAGAATCTCCTTATAAATAAGGTTTCTTATTTATAAGATAAATAAGAAATAACTTAATAAAATTATAAAGTTACTTAATAACATAATATTAACTCCTTAAAGTCTGTTTTAGACAACCTAACAGTAAGAGCTGAGTAGAACCAAGAGCTAGATATTTAATGAGTACTAAAAGCCTGTTCTCTTTATCTCTGAATAAAACACAAAAATACTCAGTTGAAAATCTTTATACATAATTTGTTTAAATAGAACACAAAAAACCCTGAATATTTTCAGATGTTTATGTTTGATTTTGAGATACTGATCACAACTTGCTTTTTCATTTCCACCACTAGCAAGAAAACAAAATGACAAAACAATGTAAAATATTAAACTGTGTCACTGTAGTTTGTTTGGTTTGCTTTCTTTTCTCATCTTCTACCCAACTCAGTGTTGTTTAGTTCTTTGTGAGTATTTTTTATGATGGAAAAAACCCTAGTAAAGTCACAAAACTGGGCTCTGCAAATGCTGTAATTCTGTAATAACAAATCCCTAGAGAAAAAACATACTAGAAAACAGTGCTTCCTGTCCCACTTTCCATTTTCAAAGCATCCCAGAAGCATTAAATCCTTAAACCCCACAAGAATTAATGAAGAAAACCCTCTTAGCATTTTTGCCTAACATTTCTTCTCCATGAGCTGTCATGAAAACATGGATGGGCTAATGCTTCAAACTGTTTCCTTGAGATTGTTTGGTTTGATTTTTAAGTAACTTTTCTTATTACTTGCAATAGGGAAATGTTCTGATCATCTCCTTTCACCAAATCAGTGCTCTGAGACCCCACAGCCTTCTTTTGTGCTCCTATAAAATGTGGGTGGTGACTAGTGCAGCACAGAGAGAGGGCCAAGTGACAGCTGGAGAAACCTATATTGCTAAATCATGTTCAACGTTTATTTAATCTTCTCTGTTTAAAGTCTGAGTGCATCTCTGAAAACACACAGAGATGCTTGCAAGCATCAAATATGATCTAGCGAACTATTTAAAACAGGTATGGCCAGCCTTCCTTGTTGCCATATCCTCACACCAGCATCCCCACACAGCTCCAAGCATTGACCCACACCATTTAAAGAGAAACAGAGATCATTCAACAGGAAAGGGATGACATGGGCTCTCGTGGATCACACCCTGGTAACACAAGTGATTTCACCATGGCAGCTGTCACAAGAGGCCCTTTCAGACGTTCATCCTCTACATAAGCCCAACTGTACAGGCAAGCAGGGATTAACAGACAATTCCGGCAGGACTTCCTGCAAAGTGCTAGCAGCTCCATCCATCTCCACCCATATCAACCAAAAAAGTTATCAACACCTTTCAGTTCCTCTGCTCCATAGTTTCTGCTGCTCACACACAGTTTCTTCTGCAGGGGAATCCTGGGAAGCCCCTCTCTGTGGTGGGTGACAAACAAAGCAAACCAAATGTGACTGCCTCACTCTTTACAAGGCTCACAAGGCATTTTACACTGACAGCCAATGCATTACCTTTTCCACAGAGGTCATCTTCTGTGTTTTCCTCCTAACACATGGCTAATAAGAGCATTTAACACCCATCACTGGCTCATTCATAAGCTTTTAGTTGCATACTAATTTTTCCTTCATTTCAACACAAGTGACATGACCTTCTACCTTATTTTCCACCTGCAAGTCTACTGGGTGTTCTCCATCTGCTTACAGCATCCATAATCAATTTAAAACAAATAAACAGCAAATAAACACAA
Organism: Passer montanus; assembly: GCF_014805655.1. NCBI lineage: Eukaryota > Metazoa > Chordata > Aves > Passeriformes > Passeridae > Passer > Passer montanus. The sequence continues at coordinate 1,269,057 of NW_024356505.1, read as the reverse complement.
ACAAACAAAAACACAAACAACACAAAATCCAGACTACAAAAATTCTTCACTAGCAGAGCCAGGGATAGGTCACATGAAAACCACTTGAGAGAAGCCAAATTTGTGGTCTAATGTATATATCTTCACTAAGCCAGGGAAACCACAATCAATAACAGGTTATGTTCAACTGGAGTTTCTTGGCAACAGCTGCATGAAAAACATTAGGGCTCCTCTCCCCTTTGTCTTCCCATATCTTTCAGTAACCACCGGTCACTGCCACTTCTACAGAACTTGCATGTTCTGCTGGAAACCTACACACTGGTAATCTGTGAAAATTTCTGGAGTGCAGCTCATACTTTGTTGGTGAATTTAAGGAGATCAGTTACACTGCAAGTCACTGCATCCATCTTCCCTAATTGTCTTGAACTGCAGGAGAAATGGACCATTTCAAATTGATCAAATCCTCAACATTCTCTCTCTGCTATTTCATTCAAGCCCAGATTAGCCTCCAGTCACAGTTAAAAACATTCACATCAGACAATGGATGGTCACAGAGAAATGGATGCAACAGCATGAAAGGATTATTCACCTGCTAATTGGGTGGTTAAACATAACTACTTCCATAATAAAACACCACCAAGTCATAAGTGCAAGTAAGGAAATTCACTCTGGGTACTCATTTTAGAGAATGATTACAGACTAACTGCCACAGTGAAAGGAATTATAGGAAGGAAAGTAGTAAAATTCAAGTCATGCAAAACTCTGCTTTATGCACATTATCATCATAAATTCCTACAGAATATCTTTATTTGGCTTCACTTGTAAAAGTCATGCCTCATCTTAAAGTTACACAGTACAAACAAGGTTTAGACCTTCTTAATGTCATGTAGGTAGTGTTTATGAAAGAAAACTGTCAGGAACAGATTTATTCCAGTAAAAGAAGGACCAGCATAGTTTAATCGGACAGGAAAGCAAATCAATACATTAACATCATGAGTATCAAGGTGCAGAAATTAAAGATTTGTTTAAGGCAGGAAACAAATATCTTCACAGTGAAACTAGTTTTTGTGAGCACCAGTTAAACATTGGTTCAAAGCAAATCCAGGTCCATTGCAGATTAGAATAGCTAATTTTTAAATCTCCTCCAGTCAGCCCTTCTGAGAGTCACTGCTTGCCTTCAAGTAAACTTATTTGAGCAGTTAACTCCAAAAAGTTTAAAGGATGCTGCTTCAAAAGATGTTTTAGAGAACTTCAAAACAAATTGTATCTGATATTTTGACTATTTTTAAACAAACCAACCAAATCCATTTACTTAGGTGACAAATTCAACCCCTAATTAGGGAAACACCTGGAAAGAATACTGCCATAAGAAATTTCAACTGGATACAAGAATCCCTGCAAATTTTTGGTTTGCTACAGCAGGAAGTAAAAATAATGGATTGGGAAAAAGTCACTCTGCAGCATCACATCCTAATGAAAAAGACAATTTTAGTGTGCCTACAGTCTTGTCATCCAGTCGGTTGATTGCTTTGAAAAACAAAACTAGCAGAAATAATCCTGTAAAAACTTCTGCAACTTGACTGCTCTCAAACTGAACACTTCACAAAAAAGCAACCAAGCCACAACCAAAATAAAACAACAAATCACACAACCTCCCCGCCCTCACCACATACAACCACCACCACTCCAGTGCATTAAATAATCCTTAACAAAGCAGAAAGTAAAAGATGGCTGATGTGCCAATCACTTTGATAGCACCTGATGGCTGCTTATGCCACCATGTCTGAAGCTTTAAGTGGCATCTCTTTGAGGAAGCTGTCCCTCTTCATAAAGAGTAGTGGGAAATCATTCACATCGCAATTTACACACCTCCAGCAGAAAGAGGGGTGGGTGACACTTTCCCAAGGTGTCAAACTAGCTCTTGATTAGCAAGTGATAGAAGCCACTTCAAGTTGTCAAATATCTAAATTGCAACAGCAAATAGATCAAAAAAGCATTAATAAATAGACAGTTTACAAAATAGGACCATTACCACCTGCACACTGTCAGAACTCTTGGTTCAAGGAAAAAAACAACATCAAAACCAACCCCAAACAAACCCCATTATTTTCACAGTTTGTTAACTCATGTGATTTTCTATCAGAAACTTGTTGGCTTCCTTCATATACTGCATAGATATTAACAATTAATATTAACAATTTAAAAAAGCTACATTTTCAGTGTAGAAAGGAAAAAACAAACCTGAAAGCCTACTTTCTGGAAGATTTCATAAAATCATAAAGGATGTGGCTGAAATACCATTTGTCACAAAACTCAATTAACTGTATCTGAAAACTTAAGAGTAGACACTCTCTGCTCTTCAAGTTTTCAACTGAATGAAATCTCAATGATTCCAGAATTTTTTTCTGTTGCACTACTGTTCCAATGAGAAAGTTTTCCCAGTGTTTGACCTGATTTTCCACTGTAGATTACAGAAGTTCCAAGTCTGTAAACTTACAAATGCAAGAAAACATTTAGTTCCTTTCCTGATACTCTCTTCCTTTCCTGACATTCAAGATAGGAATAATTCTAGCTCCAATGAATGCAATATAAGTTTTGCTTTGCATTTTAAGAAAGTGAGAACTTTACGGGTTATTTTTTCATTAAAAACACACTTGTAATGTTTGATCCTTCTATCCCTTGGGAAATACCAGAAGTATCATCCTGTCTCTTCATAAAACTTGTTCTTATTTTTAACTTCCTTCTAATTTTACCTATTGCACCAGGCTTTCCTGCATATAACATAGCAGGCACACGTCCCGATTGTAACTCTCAGTCCATCGCTCCTTTACAACTCCTGTCAACATCTTGAGCTTTACCTTCCTCTATTTCCTCTTTTTCATAGTTTTTGGGCCTTTTTTTTTTTTTTAGAATTCTAGAACAACTTATGTTGAAAAACCTTTAAGATCATTGTCCAACAATTAATCTAGTCCACCACTAAACCATGTCCTTAAGTGACACATCTATGAATCTTTTAAATACTTCCAGGAATGGTGGTTCCACCAGTTCCCTGGGCAGCCTGTTCCATAACCTTTGATAACCTTTTCAGTGAGAAAATTTTCCCTAATATTTAACATAAACCTTTCCTGGCACAAAAATAATAGAGTTTTCCTGACCATAGGCAATCCACTTCAGCACCACTTGTCTCTGTCCAGGATCAGGCAAAGAGCCAATTACAAACCACATTAGTGTCAGAAACACATACAAAATCCCACTGACAGGTAAAAGTCCAGCACAGAGAAGGCTTAAGTTACAAGGCTTCTCCAGCCATCATCCAGTTATTTTGAAAGTAGTTCAAATAACCTTGCAGCTACTATTCACTGCGTGTTCCCCTAAGGGAATTGGCACAGCATAGCTCATACTGATTTCACACCTCAGCTTTGTGTGAATCCTCCTCCTAGGGGTTCAGCTATCTGTGATTCAAGGCCTAGTTTTGACACAGCAGAACTGCATAACCTTGAATGAAACTTCTAAGGAAACTGCCAGCTTGCAAAAAAGCTGTGCAACGATACTCAGACTAGAGCCATGATAGACAGGAATGGTAAATCTGCAGCTAGACATAAGATCCTTGAAAGATCCTAGGCTGTTAACAGTTCAAGGACTCAAAAAAACCAACCAAAAAAAAAAAATCCCTCAAAAAAAGAAAAAGCGCAAAAGCAAAAACCAACAAACAACCAAAACCAAAAACTACCCAAAAAAGCTGTGGAAAAAACCCAGGAACACTGAGAATCAGTCCATCCAAGGAACAATAGAAGTGAACTTTCCCCAGTACCGATGACTGCCAGGCCAGCAATGGTGCCGGGATGAGTGTGGCCACACCTGGAGATCTGGGTTCCTCCGTGAAAGAACAATATGGGCATACTGGAGAGACACCAGCAAAGGGCCCCAAGGACAACGAAGGGACGGGAGAATCTCACCTAGGAGGAAGGAGAACCAGGACTGTTCAGCCTTGAGTACAGAAGGCCCAGGGGAGAAATTACTAACATAGACAAACACTTTAAGAGAAGGCACACAGAGCACATAGCTGGCCTCTTTCCAGTCCTGCCCAGATGTGATGGGCACAACATGAAACACAGTTCTTTCTGAGCATAAGGAAACACTTTTTGCACTGTAAGGGTGACCAAGCACTGGCACAAGTTGCCCAGGGAAGTCGTAATTTCCCTCCCTGGAGAAATTCAGAAACCACCTAGACACAGTTCTGAGTGACTGGCTCTAAGTGGACATGCTTGAAAAGGGGAATTGGACCAAATGACTTCCAGAGGTGCTTCCAACATCGACTGTCCTGTGTGGTTGTGAGGCAGGTGTCTTAGACTGTTATGTCAGTGCTTTGCCTGGTTGCTAGTCACCCACCACACTTCTCAGTTGGTAAATAACAGTTTTAAAATTATGTGCATCTTGTTTTCATAGTCTCTTTGTGCACACACTCTTTTTTCACTTTGTGAACAAAGTGGCCAAAGGAACACTACAGCTAAATGCATTAGCTTCTCCCCACTGGGGTGGTTAACAGGATCTCCCATCTAACAGAATCCACACTGCTAACCAAATTCACTGAATAGTTAAAAAATTTCTATGGTTATGAAGGCACTGATGAAATCAGAAAGTTCATACATAATAAGTCCCCATAAACCAGACATTTTAGCTTTGAGTGCAAAATCTGAAATATCATTTCCCTTACTAGCCCATGGAAAACATTTACAAATTAATCACCTGAAGAGTACTTTTCCAATTAACTTATCATTGCAATCTATTTTATTTAATGTTGCAGTTTTTATTACAAACTGTTTTGAGTTGATGGGGAAGCATTGCATCAGCTTATTCACGTATCTCTTTCTTGAGTCCACAGTTGAACAAAATTCATAAATAGGACTATTAAAATTCAACTCACACAAAAAAATTATTGCATAATCAGTGACTTTCACGTCATTATTTGCACTTAAAATAATTACAGAAGCAAGATAATATTTAATTCAATACTAAGGGATAATCTCATAAAAATATTTAAATATTTTCATGCCTTTTTCTGTATACCTTATTTTAAATCAGCCATTTATTACAAATCTATGTTCAGAGATGAAGTTTTAGTCTCCTATTTCTAATTATAAGCTGCTTCTGACATTTCAAACTGCAGTTACAACCTGCACATAATGAACATTTATTCTGCCTTATCTCCCAGACATTGATAGGGAGAGATACAAAAGTATCTGATCAAGTGAAGAAAAAGTGACTATCTAACATAGTTCACCAACTTCTTCATTTCTGACTACTCTGCAGTCCTAACCCAGGTTTTTTCTTACAGAAGACAAGATTTTGATGGATAGGAAAAGGAAGAAGTGACACTGTCATTTTTCCTATAAGTTGCACATGATCTTTTAAGATATAAAATCAAAACTAACAGAAATATTTATTTTGAATCTCTAGTAAAGTTAGCATGACTGCTTATGTCACAAAGAGGCAAAATTAAAATTACAAATAGTCAGGCAACACTTAACTTAGATGAAGAGCCAAAAGGACTTTTCCTAAATTCAGCAAAAATTACAGGTGCCTTAAAGGTTTGTGCTTGATCTTTCTTAACTTGACTGTGGCCGCCTCCAGCATATACTGTCATCCCCAACATAAAGAGCTGACATTGTATTTCATACATCTCCAAAATCACACACACACACAAAATTTAAAATAAAGCTTTAGTACAGCAATTTTTTTTTCAGTTTTTCCACACAAGTGAAGCTGGGCCTCAGCCCCGATCTTTAATGCAAGCTTAAAACTGAAAGCTTTCTGGAAGTTTAAAAAGAACATCCCCAAGCAGTTACAAGCTGCCTGCAATCCCTCACAGAGGACTGGACCCTTCTTAAAACATTCTCACAGGCAGGCTACTCCAATTTTCTATTTTCCCTTCCCTCACTCTTCTTCACCTACACACTCATTCCAAATAAATAATTTCATGGATTTTTACAGATTTTCTTTTCTTCCTGCTTTCTTTGATCACTATACAAAGATGAGTCTGCCTGGGCAAATGGCTGGCAAGATCCCCAAGCCATTTTCTATCTTTTTCAGTGAACTCTAATGATCCCATAAAACTTGCACCATAAATTAAAAGTAAAAGCATCTGCTTTTATCAACATATGATGTACCAGGGCACCATTTGCACCAGGAGTATACAAATTATATGAAACGCTATCAACTCACAAATGTAATGGTAACAGCAGCAGCAATTAGTGTAAAACCAAATAAGAAACAGCTGTCTACATTACTTAGCACACTGTTAGCTGCAGGTTATTCATTTGTCCACATTTCTGAGCATTTTACTGGCAATGACTTCAAAGTGCCAGTCACAGTCCTCACATAATGGTACACTTATTACCTTACTGCAGATATTGTACAAGACATTTTTAATTCAACAAGCCAATTCTGTGTTTTTCATGATACTCAGTTGATTTTGGCAGAGTTCTTCTAGATGGCAACTAACATTAGCAATCCTAGTCCTTCACTTTATGCTGAGCCAGAGTGGCAAGCATTACTAAAGACAACAATCTTGCCAGAAGGCTCTGCACAATGAAATGCAAAAGGAGAAACTTTCTCAAGTAAGCAGTCAAAAAAGGAGTCAGAAATTAATTCTGGCACTGCCCCTGTCCGAGCTGCACCTCATAGCCAAATTATTGGCTTTTTCCACCTGTCAGAAGGGTGCCTTGCCCTCTCCAGATGCACAGTGAATGTCTACCTTGCTGCCTGATGACTGACAATCCAAGTAACTTTTAGTGATCAATTCACAGGAGGAAATTACAGAAGGTTGTAGGTTAGAAAACCATGGATTAATTGTCCAAGCAGTTCACCAGCTCAGTCTTCTATGCAAACTTCTCTTCCTTGGGGCTCACCTGCTTTCCATTTGTCCCCTATTCAACAAAAGGGAATCTTACTTGGTACTACTCCAGCTCTCTGTGACAGCCACTTGACTTCCAGGCTTTGCTGAGCCACTTTGAAGTCACTAGTAAATAATGCTGTGGGTATTCCCCCGGTGTCAATCACACAATATTGACAAGAAATCAGAAATCAAAGTCACACAGCCAGGAATCACTGCTTTGGCCATAAAAGGTTGGTCTGCCCAAGTATCCTCTTCGTGCCCCACCACGAGGTGCTTCTTGCACTGCCTTCAGTCAGGCTACCAAAGAAGCTGGCAGACATTTCATTTCCAGCTTTGGAGAGCCTGGGCTGGCAAAGTAGGAGAGGTTAGTGGAAACAATAGGGCGGGGGGAGGGCAGCGAGCTAAGTTAGGAGAGGAATCTCCTTCTACTCAGACCAGCTCGTACACAGAAAGAGGCTCACAACGAAAGAAAGGGCTTTGACGTCGCAGGACACCACAGTAAAGCAGGCGATCGCTGCGAACGGGAGCGAGCTCAGGATGTGCCTCAACAGGGGAGCGGAACAAATGGCTCGGGATGCGCATCCCGCGGGGAGGATGCCCCTCACCGGGGGAGCGGAAGGAGTGGCTCGGGATGCGCGTCCCGCCCCGCACTCCCTCCGGCGTCCCGGGTGTCTCGGGGTGCGCCGGGATCCCCGCACTCCCTCCGACATCCCGGGTGTCTCGGGATGCGCCGGGATCCCCGCGAGCTCCGCCGGTCCTCGGGCGCCCCCCGGCGGCTCCGCCCGCCCGCCGGGAGCGCCGGGAGCTCCCGGACCCCCGGCCCCGCTCCCGGACCCCCGGCCCCGCTCCCCGCCCGCAGAGTCACCGCCGCCCGCGGAGGTGGCGGTGGGTTAATGGCACCGAGACCGGGTCGGTACCGGGACTTCCATACTTAGCGCTGGTCTCGGGTACGGAATCAGTTAACGGGGACTGACACAGAAACGTCATTATTGGGTAAATCCCCCCGGTTCTGCAGGCTGCAGGTGGAGCTGCCAAGGCAGTTTGCTTAGACGCACCCTTCACATAATCATTTTCTTAAGGAAATCAATGGGAATTGGGTTTTACTGCATCAGTTTTCACTCAGCATTTAAGTATCTGAGAGAAAGGGAAAGTACTGGTAAAATTTCCCAGTAAAGCAGCTCGCAATGTAAAATTTCCATTCCTTTCTGTAGAATGTACAGTCTCACTCCTGGTTAATTTTTGCTGTCCGGATGGTATCCAAGCACCTGCCCTGAAACTCACTCCAAGCTCTGCGCTCAGCCACAGCAGATGCTAGAGGTTTAGTATTTCTGCACCCTCACAGCTGTGATTCAGCAAAGCATTCCAGCTTATTCACCAAAACACTTGGGCATGTGCTAGTTTTCAAGCATGCATGTAGCTCCCCTCACCTCTGTGTAGCTTTTTTCTAGGCCACAAATGCCACTTTCAGACCTACCTTTCCCTGAGAATCCAGGCTGTTTGAGGACTGCACACCAACTGGAAGAAGAATGTGTCCTGAGTCAAAGCTAGATGGCAACTTCACAGCTGTGTAGCATTTGCAGCATGAAAGGGCAAGCAGGAGCAAATTAACACAACTTCATTTGCTTAAAGACAGCAACTACAGATTAATGGAGATAAAATGAGGGTCTTTAGCGACTCAGATGTGAATATAAACTGAATAAAAACTTCTCTCTACCAACAACTAGCATCTTTGGCAACTGCATCAGCAAAGGACACTTCAGTTCCAAGGGCAGAGAAAAGCAGAACTGCACAGACCAGCTACTTTGCAGATTTTTCTGTCAGGCATCTTGCAAAAAGACTGAAAATACTTAGCCACCCTAAAGTTTTACACTGAAGGTTTTGGGAGCAAAAACAGACTTACAATTTGGTCACAAATGCTTAAACCCCAAGTTACCATTTTCACATCAGCCTTGGCATAGCTCTTTGTAGGCATGCATCATTCATCCTCCAGTCAGAACTTCCTCCTTGCCTAAAGTCACCTTTCCAATCAGATCCACTACAGCGGATGATATTAAATTTTGGATTGGATATTTATGCAAAGTGTTGCTGACTAATGGTTGCACAGGAACCATAATGCTGACCACTGGCTATCTCACATTCAAATTTCACCACTCTAACCATCCATTAATAGAGCTTTGTTTTTGCATGGAGTCTAATAGAGGATTTTAAACCATCAAAATAATAAACCCAGGAAAAGGGAAGCTATGACAGCATGATAAACTGCCAGTGCCTACCAAATACCATGTGCATGCAAAGAGATAGAAAAGGAATGTAATAGAAAAACACTTCAGACTTTGAACGTTGTCAGCCAACCATTGAATGCAATACCTAGAAAGAGCTGCTCAAACAATCTATAGCAAACAAGGCAGACAAGCCAGATCGAACTGCCAGTCTAGACCTTTTTCAATCTGGTCTCAATGTTTTGCTCTTTCAAACTCAGCAAGGCACTTAATGTCTTCATATCCATGACACTTTTTAGCCCACCTCGTAAAGGCAAATCAACAATTGTGATATATAAGTGATAGCTGCCGTCGACAAGTCTCCATTAAACCAGCCCTGAACATGGAACACCACAATGTGCACCCCATTAGATTCTCTGTGTATAGAGAGCTCCAGGCTTTGGCACACTGCTAAGAGGATGTTTTTCTGTTCAACTTGCAAATATCCAATCTCTTGAGCAGAATTAGTTCACTAGAATTCACCTTACTTCAGTGCTTCAAACTGGGGTACATTTAATTACCCTGGTTTAGAAAAATATCTGCCCAAAGATTAGGGCTGTCATGTTAAGCATGACAGCTCAGCTGCATGCTGGCTACTGGGCTCTACAAACTGATAATGCTCTTCACATGCATATTAAGGATCTCCTTTTGAATGTTATTAACAGCTTTCTTGAATACTTTTAACTTCAGTGATACACAATTTGTTTTCCATCACCCCAGCTCTGGGAAGCTGTTCATCGCACCCCTGAGTTTTTTCCATAGACTTATCCTTAAAGATATTAGGTATCCAACCTCCAACAAGGTTAGCAATACCAACACATGTATTTGCAGACACTGAATTTACATGCAATGAATTCATACTGGATTGTGGTCTCAGTTTGGGAACACCAGTACTGAATACCAAAGTTAACAGAGTTATGCCCTGCTTCAGAAACACTCCCTATTTGCTTAAATGGAAATGAAATTGTCCCAAACATAGCAAATACACCTGCTCCACTAAACACTATTTTAAGGCTATTTGAAGCTTTTCAGTACTGTGCATTTGAACTCCACAGACCACAGTACAATACCTTTTTCTCATCTGAATAGCTAGATCAATCAGACCTACACCACCTGAAATTTCAAGGAACCAAGAACAAACTTGAGAAGGGCTATCCCAAAGGAGTTTTTCTCATCTGAAAGTAGTTACAACCCCAAAGAAAAATATTGGGTTTTGTTTGTTCCACCCTCCCCAAGTCTGGTCCTATGTTGCTGCTACTTGAAGGGCAAGAAAGTTTCCATTTTATTCTACCTACTTTCCTGCCTTAAAAAAAAAAAAAACCAATTTCACATAAACTCTTCCAGCTGCAGCAAGAAGAAAAGTTCCACAACCAAGTGACTGGATTCTGTAAACTGCTTACTGTCAGGTATTTCAGCAGTATAGAAAAAACAGAACAGCAGTAACTGAATAGTCAGCTCACATGTGTGGAAATTGAAACCTCCAAGCTATTCTGGGAGCAATGCTCTGTTTTCTGTAACATTTCTGCATAATCACACCAGAAAGCATGCTATTTGCTGGAGAGACTATGATTACATGCATGTCTGTACACCTTCTGTTACAGCTGAGTCCCTGGTTATTAAAAAGCGCATCTGAGGCTCAACTGCAACACAAGCGAAATAAAATACGTTCAGGATGAAAGAGTTAACCTGGCACTGCCAGCAAAACACATGGAGCATTTCTAAATCGCAATTGCTATCTTTCCAAAGGATGTCACCAGCTTCCCTGTTTACCCAACACGTTTACTCTTCTTTAAAGCAGGTAAAAGAGTCCTCCTCCTGCCTTGTACACGTCGAGTGGAGAGGGCTTAAAGCAGAGAAATTGAACAAATTTGACTTGAAAGTACTTCAGCTGGACCAGTGAAAACAAGATCCAGTTGCAAAGTTACCTAACTGAGCCCGTACTGCACAACTACAGCCAGTTGTGTAACAAACCTCAGGACAATTTTACAGCTCTTAATCAGGCAAAACTCCCCGCTGATTTCCACGAGGGAGCTCTAATCAATCAAAAGCTCTGTGAACTGATTCCGGTTTTCTCCTTTTTAATGAAAAGGTTTATTTTGAGCTATGAGAACATCAGATTATATGAACTCGGCAAACCCACAGCACGCACTTTATCGGCATAAGGAATTCGTCCTGTGTTTTAATCTACCAACTGTATTTGGTAGTGTACAGGAAAAAAAAGTAACAACACCTGAACTGACATAGAATAATTTCACAAATAACGGACCTATTCTCCTGACAGGTAAAGAGAAGATGGAATAGACAGAGGGAGATCCGCAGCTCTTTAATTAAACACCACTCTCTTTGGGCGAACGGGGAAGACCAGCGTCCCCGCCCGGGTTCCTCCTTGAAGTTGCGCCGCTCCCCGCGGCAGCCGGGAAGAGAATCCCCCGCGACGAGCCCGCAAGTGAGCGGCGGGGATTCCGCGAGCATCCCGAAACCGCGCAGGGAACACCCTGCCGGAGCGGCGGCACCGAGGGTCGGAGGGAGGCGGCCGGGATGCGAGGGGTCCGCTCCACGTGTCGCCCGGGGCGACAGAGCCCGGCGCGCCCGTCCCGCCGCCGCCCGCTCCCCGAGTCCCCTCAGGTGCGCCGCCCGCCCCTACCTGCCCGCCGGCCGCAGCAGCGACGAGCCCCCTTCTGCCGCGCCGGGTCCCTGTCAGCGGTCGACGGGAGAGCAGGAGCGCTGTCCCGCCGGCTGGGCAAGCCCCATGTGAAGAGGAGCGAGGGAGCCCGGCGGCTCCACCAGCGCGGCCGAGGGGAGGGGACGCGGGGAGGCGGCGGGAGGGCGGGACGCGCCTCTCTGCCATCCCTGCGGGCAGCGGCGGGCACCGACGGGCGCTGGGCGCGCTCCGGGATCCCGCGCACCTCTCTGCCATCCCTGCGGGGAGCCCCGAGCTCTTCTCGAGAGCCCCTTCAGCGCACCCGACGCAGTTTGCTTGTACTGCTGAGGGTCCGCCAGTGAGTAAGTCCAAGCAGTGTTTCCAGTGAGTTAAACGTCGTGGTAAATTCGGGCTGTAACTTCCACATGCCGGCAGAATGGAAAATGCATCGAGGCCCGCAAGGTAAAGAGGCAGCAGTGCCAGCCTGAGAGAGCCAAACAAGCTTGGATGGCTGCTGTGGGACCATTGCTTCTCCTGGCATCGGGGCTCTTGCTGACTCTGCAGTGCCTCCCTAAACTGCCTAACAGGGAGAAGGGATAGGATGGCCCCAACTAAGGGAAAAGAGAGTTTTTACAGTTAAAACACAGCGCAAGGACTTGGGATATCAGGATTCACTGTTTGACTTTGCCCACCCATGGCAGCCACTCAGTTCTTGATCTACCAAGCAACTGTGGTGATGCCAAAGTGAGTTTTTGTTAAAAGTTTGGCTGGTTTCCCAGAAATCCTCAAATTATGCAGGGAATTGGATTCATACTTGTCAGTTAAACAAGTGCCCAAATATTTGCAGAATACAGCATCTTTCTGCTGTAGCTCCCCATCTCTATTACCAAATCTCCCTCCCTACCTCACAAGAATCCTATGAAGACTATCTGAAGCACAATGATTTCACAATGACAGAGCTCCCAAAGCAAATCCACTAGGAGATAGATGGTGCAGTTTCATCCCATTCTCCTCCAAACAGGCATAAAAATATAAACACAAAATATTTTGAAAAGAAGGTATCTCCAGGGATGCAAATTTTTCAAGAAAGGAAAGGAGTGAGAGACAGAAACAAGTCAGCGTGTGCTGTGAATTTGATGCCAGGTTTTGCTGAGCTGGCAAGCCCTGGACTACTGCTCCTGACACTGTGAGGTGTGAAACACAGAACAGGCAGGCAAACACATTTGCTAGCCCAAACCAGGAACACACATCACAAGCCTTCCAAATTAAAAATTTTAAGAGACACCTCTTGGGATATAGCTGAAGTGCTCTGTCAGAACACTGTGACTCTCTAATTAGAGACTTCAACAGGATACCTGTGCAAATGTTAAAACTGTACACAGTAAACCTGATCTTTTTTCACATTGCTGATAAAGTGCAACAAAAAGCAGCATTTTACTGAGGATGTTATGCAAAAAATCCTGCTGATCAGTAATTTGTTCACAGCATTAAAATCAAAAGTCATTCTATTTATGTACTCATGGAAATAAACTTATATTACTTTTATGGTACAGTGAGAACTATACATCTAAACTCATTTAAATATAATAAACATTATGATTTCCCATGTCTTTTCTGCTTACTTCTTCTCTATTACTGTTTCATAAAGCTGTGATTTTTTTACCCTTATGTACCAGTACTTAATAGCATAACCATAAAGGTAATCAAGTTCTCCAGGAAGCCAAGATTTCCCTTAATTTTACTTGGATCTCACAAGTCTTTTAGCTTAATAGCAGCAGGACCATATTACACAGATATGCATAGGTGAAGCCTCCAGGGAAAATCTGTGAATTAATACAAAAGCAGGTTGTGCTGTCCCAGAATAACTGCTGGGCGAGGCTGCTTGGCTCCCAGGCTCTGCATGCTGTGTCATGGCTGGGAGCTGTGACAGCACTCTGGCACTGCTTCCTGCAAGTGGGACACAGCCTCTAGCACACCAGGATGCTGGATGTTGTGCTCAGCTCTCTAGAAAACAGCCAGAAACACAGGATGCCCTGGAGGGATAAGGGAGACCTCATGCATCTGTGGCTTTGGCAGGATTTTCACGGAACATATTTGTGGTCTAGCTGTAGGCTGGAGCCTACCCCTGAGGTAACCTGCGGTAGGGAGCTGTGAAGAGGAAGGAGCAGGGTCTAACCTCCATCTGTGTTTGTCTGAGTCCAGATGAACATGAAGAGGGAGCTTTCTGTTCTCTATCTTACACTCCAGCACTAAAATAATACTTCTCATTCTGAGGCATAGATAAAATAAGGGCTTTGAATATCACCCTGTAGTTTTGTGCCCACACAGCTACATGCCTCGACGTCCCCTCTGCTTGCTAATATTACCGACTTGTTTTGCTAAATCACCCTTAAAAGGGCAGAGAGCTGCTGTAAATTAGGACAGAACTGCTGAAAGTACCTGAGTCCTCCTGCGGGTGGCATCAGAATGTCTTCAGTGGACCAAGGCATGCCGAGGAAAGAGGAGAGGGATGATACTCCTGCTTGCCAACTGCCAGAATCATTACAGTGTGAGTGCTGTTAAGAAGCAGCATAAATGAGCAGATCTTTAAATTAAAAGAATGATTGAAAGTAGTAAGAATTAACATCACTCCATCAGCCCTTTTAATTCTGACAAAGAAACCTTTATTAAACCTCACAGCCAAGCTCTGTACAGGTTACAGTTATCACAAGAGGAGGATGCAGATGTATGGTTTAAACTCACAGCTTCTACAGCTTCAGCAAAATGGGAACTTTATCACCACCAAAAGTACTTTCATACTTCTTCATGTAAGCCCCAAGGAGTCAGTTACAAATTGATGAACACAAATGAATCACCACAGTTGTCCAACAGGATGCAGAGGAGTCAAGTGTAGCCAGGATAACAAAAGCTACAGATGCAACCAGAGCAGGGTTGATCAGTGTTTTTAAACTGTTGTGTTACAATTGTCATGCTTTTTCTAGTACCTATATGGATCAGGAAAGACCTTATCACACTGAGACAGCTTAGTGTATACTCCCAAGCCAATATATATATTTTGGAAACATTCAAGTGCTATGGGTCTAACTAATGAGGAAGTGACTGCCTTACCTGCAGAGTATTTTGTGCTCATTTTAGAACACATTTTTTCAGAATTTGATCATACCTTGTACTGCTCAGTTGCCCATATGACTAAATTACACTGCCTGAGACCATAATCACAGCAAACCTTAGTGAACTTGTGCCCAGCAGCCACCATCAGTTGTAAAAGGAGGAAAACATGACCTTCAAAAACACATCAGGAAAAATCTTTCTCTTTTTTGTCTTTTTTTTTAAATTTTTCTCTGCTTTGAAAATATTTTAGATGATCTAAGTTGGTGTTTGTTGCCACAAGCATTGATCTGCTCACCTGACATTTGACTTTCTTGCCAGAAATTGTGATTTTGCTTAGGAACTTCTTTGACACTCTTGCCTGCAAAAGGCCTGGATTAATTTCATTATAGACTGAATACTTCATCTCTACAACAACTAGTGAAGTGGGACCATTTTTTTATTAAAGTTGAGGTATGTGAAAGAAGTCCGAAGTTCAAATCATCTGCCTTCTGAAAAACTGGGTTCTTTCAGAGTATTTCCAAGAAAAGAAATCCCATATGTTGCTCTGAAACTCATTTCTGATTTGTACTGATAGAGGATCAATTCCAGTTTACCATTTCTTTCCATTAATTTATTCTTAACAAAGTTAGTATTGAAAAAAAAGCAAGATTTGTTCTCATGAGATTTAGAGTTATGAGTCTGTGTATACAATAGTCATCACAGAGAATGAGTGGGTTTTTTTTCTTGTCAGCAGTGATGCTATTCTTAGTTCTGTATGTGGTCCTTATGCGTGTCATAGATAGGCACAATTGAGACACATTGGCAACTTTGATCATATTCAGACATGGGCTGATCTCCCAGTCCAGGAAATTATCCTAAAACGCTCATCATGTTGGCAGCAGATTTTAAACCAACAGTTCCCAAGAGCCTCTGCCAGCATATTGTTGCCTTTAGAGGATCCAGAGCTACTAAACATATTAGAGGAAATGAGAAAGACACATGAATTCTATATCAAAAACCCAAATCCACAACAGCAACAACAAAATCTACTTGGGCTACAGCTATAACTTTGTATCCCAAAGGTTTGAGAAATCATTCAGGCAGTTGTGTGACATGTGGCACTATCTGAACCCTCACACTGGACTCTTTTGGCTTCGTGGCACTATCTGAACCCTCACACTGGACTCTTTTGGCTTCGATCCATGGTCACCCAGTGGTCCCTTAGCACAGCTTTGTGGCGCTGAAGAGGAGTAAAGCTGGCACCATTGCTGACACTGGGATATGGTATTGAGTAGTGTGACAAGACAAAGTGCACATTAGCCTGAAGGCAGGGCTGTGCTTTTTAGCAAAAGAAAGCTAAGTGGTACAAAGTCTTACTGCATCACGGTCACTCATGCCATGGCATGACTGTGGGGAGCCTGAGTAGTGCCTAGCAGCTTCCATGAAATAAGAGATATTCCAAGCAAGACAATCATAAGCAATCACTGATACAGAAATTGATTCCAGTAACTTTTCAAGACCATTATCTATCCAGCAACTTTTCAAGACTATTATCTCCAGTGCCACCTGCTGAGCTATCTGACATCTCTGGGAATTGACACCAAGTGAAAAAAGGTGAAAAAGACAAAGATACCTTTGTTTCTCTAAAATATCCCCTTCTTGAAGAAAACTAGTTAAAAAGGAAAATAATCAAAGAAAGTGATAAGATTGAAACTTCTGAGGCACACAGAATCACTTCACCTTTACCTACCCAGCTTGCTAGGGCAACCTCATGCCATTTTGCCATGGGTGGTATTATTTCCCTTCCCCAGTGTATTCATCCCTTTTGTGTAACCTCACAGCCCTGCTTAGTGACATCAAATTGATCAACAGAGAAAATAGTAAAAATAATCCTACCTCCAAATAAAAACATTTATCACTGCCCAAAACTTTAAAAAAGGAAAATTGAATCCTCCTTTATCCTCTCCAGAAAAGTCACAGGGGACTTTCTCATGGCTGGTGACAGTGGCCACCAGTGATGTCAGAGAGCATCCTGTAGCAATGCAATGCAACTATAAGTGAAGTGCAATGTGGAGCTTTATGGCAATTGGTTTTTTTCCACCTGTGGGGTTTAAGTGTACAGTTCTACTGATTTCAGTACTTGCCTGTTTCTGGCTTTACTTGCTGGTTAATTTTTGAAGAACCACGTAGCTCAGCAGAGATCAGAGTAAGCAGCCAGCCATTCACTTGGCACAACTTGCAAGATTTATAGTCATGTTCAGAATAAGTACTGCCTGAAAGAAAGAAGTCCATCACAGAAGGGGACCTGTAGCTTCTCTACAGGCTCTGTAATTATAGTCAAAACATGTTCAGCAACAGCTAGGGCATATCACAGATAGACAATGTTAAGGACTTGCCTAACTGCAAGTCCCATAGTGTCACATCTCCCATATTTCATGAGTCTTCATGTCATCAGAAAAGTAGTTAGGGGAGGCTGTTCCTCCCTGACACTATGGGATCTCAATTTCAGCTCCATTTACCCCTACATGGATCTTCAAGCTCAATACAGGCAGCCAAAATAGCCTTTCACCATCCAGTGGTGTGGTGGTGCAAGACCTACCCAACAAGTATCGTGCTGCCATTGGCAACACTGCAAACAGGCATTGGTCAGGGTGCCGTAACCAAACTTCCACATTGTGGGAAGGGATGGAGGATACGAGTCCACAGTGTGCAGAAGGAAGCTGTTTGCTGTTTGTTGGTCATGTCTGAACTTAATGTGTGGGAATTTAAAAGACAGTTAAAAATGTAATCTAGCTGGCTAAATATTGTGGGAAATTGAAGACAGATCACAGCATCTAGAGAGAGATATAATGCTTTAAAATGGTATCACATTATTGAATAAAGTTTTCCTTATATCAATGGTGAAAATGGAACGAATTATAGTAGGACTTACCTAATATTCTTTAGTGATAATTTTGCAAGATTATGTTAATATCATTTTTCTGTAACCAGCCTTTTCTGTGTTTTAGCAGCCCATAATATTTTTTTGTGCCCCCTCTGCCCCCAGAGCAGAGCTGAGAATGAGAAAAGGTTCCAGCCTAAACCAGGCTGAAAATAATTGGACCATCATAATATTTTTTCTGAATGAAACATGAAGTTTCACCTAGAAACAAAAATTCAATTTAATCTAGTTTTTTGGTCCATTAGTTAATAAAGGGTAAGGATTACACTTTGGCCATTCTGCTGCCCACATGTGCTTGGCCATTTGCCATTCTGGCTGTTTCTGACAGATTTTTAGCTACTGTGTAGCATGTGCATTTCTATCACTCTGTCAAATAGCAATTGATTACGCCAGCCTCATGCTGTTTGCCTTGGAACAAAAAACTCTAAAGCTTGTTGAACAGTAAGAGTCTGCCACTTTCTCTCAACAATTGTCTGAGAGAGAAAAAGCATCTTTTGTTACAAATGGTTTGCTTAAAAACACCCAGCTCCTTTTGTGCTTAAGTTTCACACACAGCAGGAGACTATCTGTTTTTCAGTAATAAAATCTCTATTTTACAGTCTCTACTGTCAAGGTCAGAGTTGAGTTTTTGCTAGGTACCATGGTTCCTGGCAACACTTAAAGTCCTGATACCATAGATGATATTTAATATCCCTTATTCCCTGTATCCTACAGATGGTGATTTTTATTGGCTTTTATGAGAATATGAATAAGGAGGTACTGTACCAAATGGGAATTTACCAATAGAAGTACATTTAGAGCCCTTAAATAGCTTGTTATCTTCACCATTTAAAGACATCATTAAGCCTGTACTCTATAATAAGGTAATACTATATGAAGGTAAAAATCAGCTTTTTACTATCACAAGGGAAAATTCCTCTTCACATATCCTCTTAGTATCCTCTTAGCAAGAAACAGAGGAAAAACATAATTTCAGTACCTTCTGATGCAAAGCTGACTACTAATTGCTCTGTACAGCTTTTAATAGAAAAAGGGGACACCTTCATCATCAACTTGATGATGAATTCCAGTTTCACTTATAAGATTTTTTAGTATTTCACCACAGGAAAAAAAAATGTTAACTTATCTAACTTGTTCCTACACTCTCTTAGTATTTTTTTAACATCAAAAGCAGATTTTCTAGGCCAAAATGACCTCTACTGCAACTCTTTTCTAGTCATGCAATTCAGCAATGCCATTTTTTAGCAGTAATGATTACGGAAACCATTGCTTCCATCTTCTTGCTATGCAAAGCCATTTGTGATGTCCAGGGCAAACAAAGACAGGCCACAAAGATGGGACTCTGAACAGGAAAATATTTGGCTTCAACTGGAAGCGAAGGACAAATATGCTGCAGTATTTTCTCTTTTTAATTGTCAAATTTAGAAAGCCTTTGAGATTCCCTGCAAAGCAGCTGGGGACAAATGTAGAGAAGAATAAAATTTTAACCTCAACCTTTTCAACTAGCAAATCAGAACTAAAATCACTGATGGCTGGCAGGGAGCATTCCCAGACTAGTCACAATGACATGATTTCCTTCTCCTTTCTGTAGCTGACCCAGAAGCAGCCACAGTCTGGTTTTCATTTCCGTATTGTGCAGTGGCATTAGTCTGGTCATCTGAAGTGTTATTATTACACATGCTTCAGCTCTCTGCTCCTCACTTTTTAAAGGGACTGCAGGTGTCCAGGAATAGGTAAGAGAAGGCAGATTTCCAATGAAGAAGCTGCTGGAAGGGCAGCTTCAGGAGCTCATAGATAAATGCATTAGAAGGAATTATATGAGAAATTCAAGACCAATGAAAAATTAATTTTCTCTCTCTTATAATATCAGATTTAATTCTGCTAAACTTGAGGTTCAATTTTTATTATTGCATAAGGTGGTCTGGACACCAACTCCACTTGTGCAAAGCATAAATTGGTAAAATTAATTGCTGAAGCAAGGGAACCCATCTGAAACTGAAGCCCCCTTTGCTGGGTCTTTACAGCAATAAAATAAGCAGCTTGTGCCTAAGAAAATGACTAGAGAAGGTGGATGTGAGAGAGAAAACAGTAGCACAGATTAAAACTGTGAAAGAATTTGTTAACAAACCAGTATCAGAGCCAACAGGAGACCTATAACTTCTGATAATAACCTTCCCTGATCAGCACCTGGTGTACAAAAACTCCATGAACAACAAAGCAATCTCAACTCACCCAGAGATTTTGAGCCTAGGGAAGTATTTACTATTAAGCAGCTGTTCCTTATTCAAGAAAAGGATAAACTTTATATTTTGGAGCATATAGTGATCCCAGTGAACATTTCAGGCAATATGAGCAAGCTGGCTTGGGATAAGCCCCAGATTTTCAGAAGAGAGGCAGAGAATTACCAAAAAAAAGTGTGTGTACACAACATATTTTCCATAATTGGTTAGTAAGAACTGTAGCAGGGGCAGAGTGTGGAGGTGTCAGATGTTAACAGGGAGGCCTGAACCATTCTGCCAGCTGCTCTGGCTAGTGCTAAGAGAAACAATTACCACAATGACAAGGGTGGAAGAGGCCTTCAGGGGTGATGAAAATATACACCAAAAACATTTTACACAAAAGGATTGAAATATGTTATTTGCAGTTATTTTAACTACTAACATGTGAAGCAGCATGCAGACCATTTTCTCTCTTGTTTCTGCTCTCCCGGCAACAGAATAAGTGTTTTAACAAGTGTGAGCCACAGAAATTCAGAGAAAATAAAGTATGCTGAGTGAAACCAGAATGTGGTTATCCTTACAGGGAGATTCCTGCCTTGTCAGATTAAAAGGATGAATTCAATGCAGAATTTGATAGGGATCAGTCACAGTAAATCACATTACAAGACAAGGACTTGAAAAAACCCCACCCACTGTATTTGTAACTGCAGTTTTAGAACTTATGACTATTTAAAAATCTACTTGTTTAAGAGTGCAAATTTTCATACACCTCAGCAAATCCCAAACCTTCTCTGATAAGATCAGGAAAAAATTCTGCCTATGCACAGGTTATTCTACATTAATCACCTGCCCACCAAGGCACTGGTAGCCTTCACAAAGATAAGATGTCAGAACAAGATGAAGCATTGTCTGATTCAGCATGAAAAGTTCTCACATACTGGTGCTTAAGGTTTTCCCCAAAGTGCTGACTTTTATCCTCACTGACTTTAGTTCACACACAAGTGTATTAAACAAAAAAAGAAAGATTGTCATCCTCATTTCTTCAGGTTGCTGTGCATGCATGTATTTTTTTTCAACCTATAACAGGGTTTCCAAAAATGGGGTCTGTGATATTTCAGTGTTTCAGCCATTTTGCGTCATAATTAAAAGGGTTGAGGAATCCTTAGATTTCCTACAGAAAGGTTTTCTTTTGTACTGTGACTAACACTGCTGAGCTGATATTTTTTCTGCATATTTGCTGAAGATGGAGGTTAAAGGTAATGAGAAGAACTTCAAGGGCACTGTGATTTATACCTGAGTTTTAATGAGAACAAGTTATCTCCTGTTGTGTCCCTTTTCAACTTTTTTTTCCCAGTTAACAAAATATTTCCAAGAATTTACCCTGACTGACCTGAACTGTTACCTGTGAAGACATTAATCTGCCAAAATCATTTCTATATAGCACCTTGCTTAAATCAAAAATGTTAACTGAAAGTCTAATTCATGACCAAAGTGAAAGGGCTTGTGCACATCTCTGCTTCAGAACAGTTCTGATGCTCTATGTAGGAAGCCTGAAAAAAATCAGAAATTCATGGGTTTATCCTTTCTAGGATCCTTTTTTATCATCTCTGTGTGTGTCCTGCTTCTCTTCATCATTCTTACCTCTGGCATGTCATCTGGGCTTCCACTTTTTTATTTGTCTCTTTCCTCGCCCCCCCACTATAAATTCTTCCAGCTCTGTTTCACTAACATTAGGCTTGGGTTTATTTTCCTTTCTAGACAATATTCAGGACTACCAAAATCATTATTAATGACATATTTTATCATTTTATTAACAATCTTTCATATGCATCTGCTGTACTGAGGAAACCAATTAGAAAAATAATTACTTTCCTGTGCCTGAGCCGAGAATTGGCTTAGCTCCAAAAAAAGTGTTCTCCAGGAAGGTTCCCATTAAAATGTAGCTTACAACATGCAGGAACTACTGAACTGTATTGATTCTATTTACTGACTCCTACCTAGGCACAGTGTTTATTTCCCATAGCAAATACATCAGTGATGAATAAGTGGTTCAGTAGCTCCTGTCTAAAGATTTGCACTTGCTTACTGGAGGGAATCCTGCATCATCTGTTATCCACACACTGTCCTCAAGGGTCATCATTAGCTAGGAACGAGCCTGTTATTTCTCGTATGCCATTCTCTAGACACACTCACATCAGCTGCTGAAGTTTTTCTGGGTTCTTGGAGGCCACCCACTGTAACAGCCAGGTCCTGAGGGCATCACCAGCCTTGGCTGTCTCTGTCTCACTGTGACCACTGTCCAGCACACCCAGGACCATCAGACCCTGCCCCAGCAGTGGAGCAGCAGAGCTGGTCTCTGGCATCCCAAAGCTCTGGCTGGCCAAGGGCCCCACTGAGTTGGGCCCACATGGGATCACATCCCATCCCGTCCCGTCCCGTCCCATCCCATCTGTACCCATCCCATCCCTGATGTCCAGGGCTGGGCTGCCTCACTCCTGGGATGGCAGGATGGACCCCTACTTGTGAGGTCCTGTCCTGCTGCCCTGGGAAGGAAGTACCCTCAGGTTCTTGTCCTTTAGGGAGTATCTGGAATTTCTGGACTCTGACAGTAACCACGATAAAATCTTCATATGTCAGACTCATTGGAAGAGTTGGTAACACTGATACTGAAGGGCTAAATATAAAATTCAACTATGTATGAATGTGGAGAACTATAGATTTTCTTTTTAAGGAGGAGATAGCAAGTGAAGTATTTGCCCAAGCTATGGACAGAAATAAATATGGGTCACCAGGAAGAAATAAAAGGGGCCAGGATAACAGCAGCATGAAGATACTGCAGCCATCATCTCTTCTCCTGCTCTTGTTTGTGCCAGTTTTTATTCTTGACTCCACCTTGGCCTCCTTCCCAGCACACTAAAGTCCACTCTTCCTCATTGCAAGGGCAACAGGACAGAGGTCTCTGTAAGAGCCCTGACAGGCCATACAGAATCAGGCGATCCACCATTTGGTGTTTATACAATTGCAAATATTCAAACACAGTTTGCTACGTCTGTTCCACAGCCCAGACCACTGTCTGTCCTGATTCATTCAGGATTTACCCCTCAACTGGAACATGCCCTCTGTCCACGAGAGGGAAAGAGCACATCCACCACACCAGCCACATCTGGGATGCAGTCCCCACTTTGGCTGACCATCTCCAACCCTGGCTCCAAGTACCCTCAGGATTTCAGTTTGACCAACAACTAACATGAGTTGTTAACACAGGAGATCCCAGGCTCAGCTCAAAGCTGTGTGAAATCAGAAGGCAGCACATTCCTGCCTTTGCTGGAGCTCTCCTCCCCAGGCCATCCATCTTTTGCTTTCTTTTCTGTGACTTATCCCAAGAGAGGGCATCACCAGCCCTCTCTTGGGATGAGTCCCCCTGGAGTTGCAGGGTCTTTCATCTCCAGTGAACAGCCCATCAGTCACATTCCCAGACATGCTTTTTGATCTTCCTTACAGATTGCTGGCCTGCTAAGAGGAGCCATTTTATATCAGTGTTACACAGGACATTGTGAAAGGTGAGCCTTTCATACCCCTGCCAAAGCTGTCCCTCACAGCTTCCCATTGAAGTGGCTCTCTTCTCTGTACAGCCTGCCCATGCTTGGAGAGAACCCAGTTCGGGTGGCAGCAGGCAAGTACTTACCACCCTGAATCAAACACTTTTAGCTGTTGCTTTCAGGTTTTATTAATGTTTATTAATTCTTGTTGCTATCTTGCCTGAAGTATTTTTTGGGGAAAGGCAAAACAGTTAGAAGGTATCCACAGTCTTTTTTTCCCCCTGGATATTGCACAAATTGATTATTAGAGAAAGACTAATTCATTACCCACAAATAGTTTATAACCCAAATGCACTGCCACCTGAACACTTTTTTTTTTCAGCTAAAGTATCCTTTTCTGTTGAAGTATGCTGCTTCAGACATTCCTTCACTTCTGAAGCATGACAAGAAAAGATTGCTGTGTAAATCTGGGGGCAGAGGATGACTAACCCTTAACCCCAGCACATGGAGAGGTGACAGGTCTATATTTATTTTATTTACGAGTTACAGCATAGCAAGGGAAGAGTTTACTTCCTTCAGTCTGAGTTTTCAGAAGGAACACTTGGACAACTCTGCATTTCTAAAGAACTTTAGGCAGTAATATTTTAAGCCTCACAATTTCTCAAATAAGGGTAACAACAGGAAAGAAAACGAAAACAACTTACCATTGAGAAATCACCCAAACCACTATTATCCTTCAGGAGCTCAAAGTATATCACACTTTTGTCTTCACAATCTGCCAGTTACCCAGATAATGTATTTATTGTCTTTCTCATTCTCCATATGGATAGGCACATCGTCTGCAAGCAAAAAAGATACTTACATTCTAACAAGGAATCTGGAAGAACACTCCCCAAGAAACAAAGAGGCGGCCAAGTATTAATGTAAGAAAACACACATCAGAGTATAAAGAACAAAGCTGAGACCCTGTGCCATGGTCTGTCTGTAGTTATCAGAACGGACAGGTGTCTACCACCCTGTCACAGACATTTTATACATGCACTCTGCAGATGGGAGCTGGAATACAGATCCCAAGGTAACTCTGAAATCTCCTTACTTTTATATTTCTTTTTACCACTAACCAAAGTATTTGCTTATTAATTAGGCTCAGACCAGAGTGTACAAAGCAATTTCCATTCTCAGAGCTACAGAAATCTAAATATAAAACCTTCATGTCTTCTTTTTAACCCTAAAAATATTGTTATACAAGGACTCAACAAATTTTTGGTGAAGAAGTAACAAGCCTACCATCTCCTCACATGACATTGGGTAATGACCTGCTTGCTAGCTCTTCCTGGCTGGACTTACACACTGGCATTGTCACACCCACAGCTCTGTCCTAATTGTACATTATCATTGTCCCAGGGCATGCCTAACTGGTTAAAATGAGCAGCAGTGGCACAGCTACCTCAGGATGGTGATCTCTGTGTGCAGAACATTTCATGGCACATATCCCCTTTCTCACAAACATTATGTCTCCTTCTATGGGGAAACAGATATTCTGAGATACTACAGCCTTTACCCAGAGGGTTCACATAGAGCAGTGTTCCAGTATTACTATATAGCAATAATTTATTCCAGTTCTGCTGGGGAGGTCTTACCCCTCCTATAAACTCATCACACAGTTCTGCAAACAGAAAGGAAATGTAAGATATTGTTAGCAAGTAGAAAACATTTCACATCAGCTCTTTGGCACAAAAGCAGCACTTTTTGAGTCTGTCCAGAAAAAAAATCTAGAGGCACAAAACAGTAGTAAAGCATGACTAGGTTGTGCTGTTTTACTATTCACTATTAAACATTTCCATGCTGACAGTAAACCTCTGCTGCATGCTCTCCAAAAATCAACAACAGCAAATTTTCAAATTTTCACTTCCCAGAAACAGAGCGGAGGATGAATAAGCACAGAGAATATGTTTTCTCTCAAATTGACAATGTTTTTCTTAATTCTACAAGGATGTAAAGTTTTGATTACTTTGGAGTTTCATTTTTAGAAGCAGGAACTTCCTTTTCTTAGCCATTCCCAAAGAAAAAAATGGGCTGTTTCATTAGTAAATTACTGAGGTTTAGTCAAGTTACTCAGAACATTAGTTTTAAATCATCTAATGTCAACCAGGTCATTAAACTCTGACAAATATTCACTGACATGACAACACCACAAATGCTTATTGTGATTCTAGGATGGAGCTATGCAACTCAGAGGGCTTTCCTATATTCTGTAATGTATACAGGGTAAATTCTATTTATTTCAGTTCCATAGACTAACTCCAAAGATGAGGAAAAAAGCAACAACATAATGTCATTACTTGCAAATGACATGTTATGCATGTCATAAATACAAAGCTGTTACATACAAAGATTCAGTTTTTTAACCTATTTTTTTTTCTTATTTTAAAGGACTGTGTTCCAAAGGTTTCAGAGACACAGACAAAAAGTGTCTGGAAAGGTAAACTACGGCAACATAGAGGAACTGTCTTTTATTCAAGGTCTCACAGCAAGTCAAAAGCATCACCAGTAATAGCAGAACTTCCCAATCCACAGTGCAGGGCTTACCTGGGTTTTGGAGACTACAGTGACTACAGAAAAGAAATTTATTGTTATGAGCCCTGAAGAATCTCTAACATACTATGCAGTTGCAAGATGACCAGAAATCACTCTGCATGTGTTATGTGTCTGCTGGTAAACATGTTGTCAACAAGATTTTTTTTGTAGCTGAAGAAAAAGTAGGCAATATACAGATAAAATACTAATCTTAAAGGTGAATAAAAGTTCAGAAAAATGAAAGCTCTAAATTTCTTGTTCCATAACACATTTCTGTTAACATGTTTCAGTCTTCTGAGCAAGGCAGACAAGATGGAGGCCCTCAGAGGATCCCTGATGTCAGATCCTCTTGAGGGACATTTTAATCATCCCTGGAACTGATGGTAAAATTGAACTCAGAGCCCACAGGGATATACCCCTGCCCTGTAACAAATATCAGACTGCTGGTGACCTCGTCACCACTCTATCAGAGAAAAAATTAGAAAAAAATCACTTGCAAAGTCTAGATATGCAAAGAATGAATGCAGTAAATTTAAGATTTTTCAAAAGGAAACATTTTTACTAGCACAGAAGTGCTTAAATTGATCCCTTTCCAGGACTAAAGTGCACTTGGGGTCTTCTTGTTGAGCAAAAAATAGTAATTGAGGTGTTGCCCCCAATAATAGTACTGTGACCTGCAGAGACTCCTGTACTGCCTGAGATAGAAATTATATTAGTATGGTTGATGGAAAGATGCAGCACATTTTCATACTTCACAACTTGGTCAGCTTCTCCAAAGAGTGAAGAGGAAGGAAAAGGAATGCTCAGTTCCCTATTGCTATCCTGCCTGCTGAAACATCTGTGCTTCTACTGCACTTCTATTAGCTCCATAATCCAGAAAAGTCTGAAGAAAGCACAATCTGCCCTCAAGAGCTGGCACAATTTTCACAATTTATTTCTGTGCAAATGCTAAATAACTATCCTGGACTAGAGGAGAGCAATCATCAGGGTGATGCTGGGGCCCAGAATTGTAACCCATGATTTGTATGGTTTCTCTTCAGCACTGATTTTTGCTTAGTGTTACAGTCTGATCTTGAGTCATTAATGGAAGCTTTGAGCTTATGTAATATCTGGGCAATATTCTCTAGGGGATGGAGTGAGTACCTAGTGTATTGATTCATATAATTTCTCTGTGGGCATTTCCCAAATCTACCTCCTCAGAGTATCTAAGTGGTCTAATGCATCTTCCTATTCTATTGTTCAAAATCGCTAAAAATGCTTAGTAACTTCATTACAAGTTTCTGTTAATGAAGCTCTGTTTTTTCATGTAAAATGGTAATGTGTCAATACTTCGTAACTGAGATGTTTTGGAGAGGTTTTCTTCCTTTAGCCAGATATTTAAAATAGCTAGTGATGTGTGATGTATATTTTTAGAAGCTGTCAGGCAATGCTATTTTTGATGATACAATATGTCTGTTTTCCTCACCACACAGGAAGACAGTGATGGTGGACTGAACATGTTTTTCTCCCCAAATAGCATGACTTTGGGGAAATATCAAGAGAAGTGAAAATACATAAACAAGACAAACAACATGATTTAACAGTCCCTGCCTAAGACCCATTATTTAATTGAAAGAAAGAAAGTCTTTTGTGGTTGATTTTTTTCCAAGGAAATGAATTTCTTATCAACCTTAAACCTACCCCTGCCCTCCCTGAATTCAGCAGAAGAATTGACTGTGTTTAGTCAGACCTAAGGCTATGCCCCTAATAGTGTGGTTGCTGTTAGTGGATTAGAGAGAAGAGGCTGCTTAATAAGTCAGCATTCTAGTACCAGGATCAGTATCACAAAGTAGCAGAGAGAGGCTGTAATTTGTGAGCTGGTTTGTGGTGAGATAGCTGTAGGTGTGTGCAGTAGGAGTATAATACAGGCACCAGGACTGTGTTGTGATTCATGTTATAGATCTTAATATAAACTAAGAAGGAAAACACATGTATTAAGGACTACAGTGTGCCCACCCCTTGCAGGGGACACGGAAGTAGAGGAGGAGTGTGGTCTCTCTACCCAATGGTCTTGGGATTTGCAACTAATGCGGTGCCAAAGGTGTTCATGGCAGCACTGCCTTTGCTGCATAAGACCAGATGCAATCGACAGTCAAGTTCAGCTTTGCCCTTTGCACACGCAAATGTAATTATTCTGCAATTAAAAACAAACGCAAAACAAAAACAAACAAATAAAACTCCAAACAAAACAAAAACAACCCATAGGATTGCAAAGACTCCTAGTAAAATGAAATAAAATCCCAGAAGTACATCACTACAAGATGGATGCTAACATCTGTGAGAACAATAACTTCCACAGGCTGAAGACCTCTCAGTGTCTTCAGTAAAAGGAAAGAGCAGAATCTGCCTGTGACATAAAAGCCCTTCTGAGTAACAGTGGTGGTTCAAACCCTGCTTAAACTGTGATGGTCTGGAGAAAGCAAGTAGCTGCTTGTTACCTGGTTGGCTTCTACAGGACTGAGCATTTGCACCACAAGCCAGTCTACTGCCTTCCAATCTCATCCTCTAAAAAAACAATTGGCTAAAAGACTGTTCTGACAGAAAAAGTATGAGACACAGCAAGCACACGACACCTAGCAAAGTACTCCAGTTCTGAAAGCTGAAGTTAATATATTGTTCCTAATTAACCCCAACCAAACCTTCACAGACACCCTGGAGCTAAAATAAAAATGAGTTTTGCCCATTGTGTGAAAAGCCAATAGAACCCAGAAGTCAGATGAAAAATTGCTCTGGGTTGGTGGCAAGTAATGAATCAGGGCTCCTCCCATAAGAAGCACACATAATTACGAACCTTCTGGGTTTGTAAGCACACATAATTACAAACCTTCTGGGACACCAACACTGCTGTCTCTTGTCATAGCAATATGCTTCTGACCAGGGGGGTTTCAGAAAAAAATAATTGCAAAATAAGTCATAGGGATATTCCATAATCTGAATATGAACAATGTCAGGAGTCAAAACATTATAAACCTATTGCTCCTCCACTGTAGTTATGAAAACATAAGATACTGGATTTCTTTAACTGATCCTTACCACACAGAATATGGTCATACTAAGCTGGATCTTGCCTGATGCCATTTTGGATAAAAATACATTTTACAGATGACTAGAACTTAGTATGGCCAACAGCCACAAAGGATTCCTCTATTTTCTCTTGATTTCTTTGTACTCAGAGTCACAGGTTTTCATCAGCTGATGGGAGAAGAGAGACTAGAGCACAGGATTTGCTTCAAAGGTGTGACCTGTAGGACTGACTTCTGGCCCAGAAAATGAGCCACCCTCTGCCTTCCCAGTGTCAATAGTCTACTTATGTATGACCAGGGATCTTATTATCATATTCAAATCCAAGTTCCTGTACATTGGACTCTTCAAAAATACTGAAAGACCTTACCCAGGGCCTTGAAGCCTAAAATAAGAAATCATTAATATTTCAGTGATGCCTCCACACTCAGTTTCTTGTTACACATGACTGTAATGGAGACACACTTGCCAAATTGATTTTAAATGAGAATTAGGTGAGAGGTTTTCATTCTGTCATTGTTCCTCACTAAAGATGTGGCCCAAACTGAATTTGTTACAAGAGAAGGCTCTGCTATTTTCCCCAGGTATCCTCACAACTCAGAAAAGGAAGCTACTTGCTGCATGATTTTCCCCAGGAAGAGCAACACCACTTGGTCCAGATGCACTGAAGACACAAGGACCAAAGAGCTACAGGTATGTGGAAGGGACATATAAGTTACAATGCACCCCAGAAGGGTGACTGCAGATGCAAACTTGCTGCAAAATTTCCAGTCTCCTTCACCAAAAGAAAATTTCACAAGTTGAATTTGCTGCTAGGAAGTTGCCAAGTTCATAATGCCTTAGGGTGGCTTGGTACAGACAGTCCTACAAGACTAGCTGAAATTCCTTCCAGGGAAATAAATTCCTAACTTTTTAAAAGCAGCTGATCAGCCTTGGAACCTGATTTATCTTGCAGAGCTGCAGTATGGTAAACTGCCAGCTGCTGGAGAGCATCATCATGCTGCTGCCAAAGCAGAAGGTAAAGAAGCTGCAGTGAGGAAGTGAGGAATGACCTGCAGCTTGTATTTAATTATTTTCCTTTTTTTTTGTTTTTTTTGTTTCTGCACTGGCTTGAAACAGCGTTAGGGGTCTGAGATGAGTAAGAGAGAAGAGCTGGACAAAGCATGAAGGATTAAGTCCTGGAGAAAGGAGAAAGTGCTGGGGTAGAAGTGGTGTTTCCAATTCACACAAAGGGGAAGGATTGGTGGAAGTTTTGTGAGGAAGTGATATATGGCTGCAAATATTTCCAGGGTGGCATAGATATATTTGGTCAGTTCCATAGCTTGCAAAGTATCTTCTATATATACTTTTTCCCCACAGAAGAGTGAAAAATTGTCACTGTGTGTAAAGTTATAGAGAAGCAATTTAATAACTGACCCAATAAACCAGCTTGTGCAATTCTACATCTACCTTTCCTTTCCTGCTATAGAAGTAGAGTTTATACTTTGTGTGTATGTGGTAATAATTTCTTTTGCAAACTTCCTTGGACAGTGAGGAAGTATGTCAGATGTATTTGCACTTATAAATGATCTTACATTCAAACTTTCTGAATGATGTGCTGCATAAAACCATCCTCCCAGGCCACTTTCTGTCACTGTAGTTACTGTCAACGTGGAGCAGACATGAGAAACTCAGCAATCACAGGCGCATGCAGCCCAGCACACACTCTTTATACTTCACACAATTGCTTACAAAATCTGATTCTCCAACAGGCAACTTTCCACATTAGCTCTTTTATTCTATTATTCCTTCATAAATGAGTTGCTTTCTCTTTATTTCAGTGAGCTTTCATTATTAATTTTTATATGAGTTAGCTGACTGCAGTTATGTTCTCTTATTAGATCACCTATTCAACCCACTGTACCTTATAGGATTAGTCAGGAAACAGGAGAGCACACACTATTGAATTTTGGGCTTTGAATCTCTCATGTGTAGCTCAGATCACTAAAAGGGCCTCTACAACTTAATTACTCACTAAAATCAAGAAAACAAGTGCTGAGCAGTGATGAGCCGCATTTTTTCCCAAAGTCCCCACCAGCAGTCAGCATCTATTTGGAAGTGTTTTATTGGCTCTTTTCCTGGCAATGAATAAATTGCATCACATCATTTTAAGGTCCAAAATACTTTTGCTTGACAACACCAAATCCCTCATCATTTTAAACTGAGTAAAAACTTAATTTGTCTCAGTAAGCAAGCATCAAACAGCCACCTGCAACCTTCCTTCTACATCCTGCCATAAGTACCTATACACATATAAAACATTTCTTTTTAGTTGTACTGAAGTAAAATGTGACAAAAGCATTTGGTTTAGGAAGTATATCTGATAGAGCTGTGGTTCTGGAAATTTCTAGCAGCCATTCTCAGACACCTGGACTCTTGTGTAATAAATTATTTCTAGGGCACTGAAATTACCAAATTTATACTTGATATGCCCAGTTATCTTGTTGGAATTATATAAAAGATGATGCTCTCTTTTTCCCATTAGCAGTCCCATGGAACGTCTTAGAGGAAAAAAGAAGCTACAGGCTCATTGCTGTATCTTAAAACATTGGACAAGCTTAGCAGGATGGGTGGCATTTCCATCCTTACCACTCACACAAGGTCCCCATGTAAGCTGGTTGTTTTGCCAGATCCTTCTTCAAACATTAATCTTTTCAATGAACAGAACTGATTTGAGCAGTGACCACCATAATGGGATACAACACATTCTCCTGGAAATGCCAGTCTTGTCTTCACTGCTGAATCTCATAGTCCAACAATAAATAGTCTTCATTCCTATCTAATGCAATTCTAATCTTTGTCTGACCATCAGCAAATTAAACATTTAACATAGTCTCATGAAAATACTAAACCTCATTTGCTCTTCATAGCCATTGTTACAAAAAAATCCTGTTACAGACACATCCTCTATTTTTGTTTTCAATAACTCTCATCTCCCTGCAACTCTACCTCCCTCTAGCAGAGGAACTATGATGCTGCTCAAGCTTCGTATGTAACACTGACTCATGGGAATCACAGCTTTACTTCTAGGCATTTAAGAAGAAATTATTTCATTTAGCCATCTAATATTAATTAACTGATATTAACCCCTACCCTTCTCTTGACAGAGCGCCCCAGTCACCTTAGAAACCACATATTCCACACTGATTTGCAGAAGAATGAACTTTCACCCTCAGCTTGCAGGCCACTCAAACAATGAATCACATTAGTGTGGTCTCTACCTCCCACAACCTTATCAGAAAATTCATCTGGAGCTTTTCTTGTCAGAGTGAACTCAATACTAGAAAAATTTTGGGCTCTCAGAACAGACTGCTAGGGGAAGGCTCTGACCTCATATTTCTATTTCTTCTAAACTACATTTCTGTTTCCAGATGTTTGTTTTAAAAATTAAGTTTGTGCTCTTCAAAATGTGACAGACTGAGTGTACAGAAGTGAAATTTTTCTGTCCTCAGAAGTCTTACCTGTCGAGGCTCATCATCACAAAAGGAGAGAAGATATACCCATGCTGTTGATTAATTGCAGTGCAAAATCTCAAGGGTAAAACATTTCAGGCCTCATAATTCCTTCAGACAGGAGTGTTTGCTTTTTCTCAGGACATCCTTAAAATGTTTAAGTTGGTATTCTCATACCAGGACCTAGACTTGCACTCCTATCATAAAACTGCTCAAATAGTTCAGCCACCTGAGACCTTGTGAAAGGGGTTTATCAGCACCTGAATGCAATACATGGTTCTTCTGAAAAATGAAGTGTCAGGACCATCCTTTTCTAGTTTTGAATCAAGAGGATCCATTTGAATGACATGTTCACATTCCAGGCTTTGGGGGGACATGTTTCAGGATCTTGTTAAGAAGTAGAATACCTGCATAAGAGTCATCATCTTACAAATCAAAGTTTGAGTAGGAATTTTCTCTCATGTAATTATAGTAGATAAATTCCTTCCCTTTTTAATATTTTTTTTTAATTATTCACCAGTCAGTCAAGTCCAGACATAGAGTATCATTCAAAAAGAACTTGGTCTTGGGCATAAAATATTTTGTGACCTTTACAAACCCTTGCATGGAATGTCTTATGGATTCAGACATTGCTGCCAGAGTTCATTTTCTACCTTTGTTCATTTAAGACTGGGTCAGATTATCTGCAAAATCTAAACCTGCTAACCATACAAATGTATTTATTTGCTTCTTTCTCCCAGGATGCAGTATTTCTGTGAACAACCTCATAAACTTTTAAAGAAGGCTGAATGCAGATGGAGCTTCCACTGCATCACTGTGTCATAATGCAGATTCTCAGATGAATGTTACTGCTCTGAGCAGTAAATAAGCAGAATTTTCTGGTCCTCATTATTTCAACCTCAATCATTTACCAGGAATATGAAGTTGTCCATAAAATAACAAAGTAAAATAACAAAAAACCTCACAAACTCCCCACCCCCAAAACAGAAACACCACCACAAAAACACCAAACAAAACACAAAATCCTAAGAAAAAAAAAATAATGCCACAAAAAATCCAATTGAAACTGAACAAATAAAAACCTCTATGCTCACCTGTGCCCAAATAAGAGCCCTAAAAATTTATTAAAGTAAAAGTATATCTTACACTACCTCTTCTCTACCTACAGATTTTTTCATAAATGCACAGTGTAGCTCAGGACCAATCTAATGCAGTCTTAATATTAGAAGGAGCTCTGCAACTTGGGAGAATATCTATGTTTCTAATTTATCTTGATGAAACTTTGCTCATATTTCAAATTTCCTATGCTGGAGCAAATATTTGCAACCCCCTCCACCCCCCGCAGCCCTTAATTTATTAGTAAAAGAAGAAGTAGGATCAATTGATCTATACACTAGACACATAAAACTTCAAGATAAAACTCATGTTTTGTGCCATCCAGTGCCAAAGGAAATTCAGATTTCATTAAACAAAATTGATTTTTTTAGAGAAAACCAAATTAATGAAGATGTTCTTATGTAAAACGTGAGAATATGAAACAATGTTCATTTTAACAAACACACTCAACAAATCCATTTAAACTAAAGCTATGTATTAGTTTTCAGCAGTATCCCATAGGAACAAGATTGAACAGATAAAGATAAAACAGGTAATTTTGGTTTCTGCTTACCCTAAGGAGTAGGACAATCACTTATTGACTTTAGTTTACAGTTATTCACTCCTATTACACACCAAAGGAATACATTCTGCCAAACAGGACAGACACAAAGCAGTCAAGAAAAAGCAAAACCACCGGCAGTTGATACAGACAGAAAGCAAAGCAGACCCTGCTCCAAGAACTAAAGAGTGCATGTCCTTAAAATCAATAAAGACAGTTTCTCTGCAAGGGCCTTGCAAGAAGAGGTGGAAGAAAACAGATAAGATACACGAAATCAGCCAGCCGTGTAAAATTTCATCACACCAGACTGAAGAAACCTAGAAAGCTGAAGAGATGGCAGTCTTAGTCATACTCTTTGGACTTTGAGGCCAAATTTAACATAAACATTCAGTTCAGACATCATCTCAGTGCATCTTTCAGAAGTACTCCCTTCTACAGTCACACATTAATTAATATCAGTTTCTTATGTAAGTACAGTCATGCCAAGTTTAAGCAGGTGATTTTTTTTTTCTAACAGTGTTACTCATAGAACCTAAAAGATACACTTACACATGTGTGTGTATAGTATGTATGTATGTATATATATTTTGAACTCTGGTCCACATTAACTCCAGTCCTTGTCCTTTCATACAGGAGAGAAAGTTTCAGTAACCATCAACTAGCAAAGGGTCATACGAAAGAAGAGTTAAGTTAAATAACTATTTGAAACTACTCTTTGGCTGTCAAATAACAATCATTTCATAAGTATGGAGTCAACTGGACAACTTAGAGGAAGCACTTTCAAGACTCTTTCATCTTCATTCAATTTTCAACACTAGGTTCAACAGTGTCTTAAAATTTTACGAAAAAATATTCATCTTCCCTTCACCCACAAGATCAGCAACCCAGATGCTGCCTGGTGATACTGACAAGGGGATGAGAAGATGATCTATTAGGATATATTTTAACACTAAAAATAATGAAAGACATTTCTACATGTAACAGAATATAGTGATGGAAATGTCTTCAGGTAGTGATGAGAAACAGCTCTTCTGTACTGCTAAGTACCTTCATTAGGAGTTTGGATTTCCATCTTCAGAGCTCATTTGGGAAGGAGCCGAACAGTGATTGGAGAAGCCAGCACAGGTGTCCACATCCAGATCTTTTCTACTTCTTCCAGAGAGTCAGTGATCATGGGAAGTCACTTTGGATCCAAAAAATTAGGAGAGAGAGATCTGTGGAGGGTGCCTGAAGAAGGATACTGAACTCAGAAGACTTGCAAAAATTAATAGCAGCTGAGACACTGAGATTTTCTCCCAGTTTTCAGAGTCCACCCTTTTTCTGCATCTGAAGTATGGAATTTCTTACGGTGGAGCAGAGAGAATTAACATCTCTACTAAAGGAAAATGAATTACCCAACTAAACAGTCCATGGAAGCAGCGAAAGGAACATTTCACAAGACAAAAGGAAAGGAGAGAAGAGTTCCCCTTCCTGTCACATTGCTCACACCAGGTTTCTCTTTAACTGTGAGAAGCCAGCTCTATAATTCTAATTGTGCTGTAATTGTCTGCTCTGTACATTTAACCTGCCTGTGCCACAGCGTCAATACCAGTTGACTTTGTTTTCCTTTTCCCCCTTTGTGTGATAAGTACTGTTACTTTCCAGCTTGTGTCACAGTTTGTATTTTCCTTGTTGACAGCCCAGCTTGTGAGGGAGTCTCTCTTCAGTGTTATGTTAATAAATTTAGAAGGAAAATACACAGTGCTAATTCCTAAAATCCAGGGAAATTAAACACCACTGTGTACCTGGCTACAGCCCTAAAACTGGAATGACAGAGCTATTTTGTCTGAGTGCAATGGCACTGATCTCTCTCTTTCCATAAAATTACGCAACCATACATGAAAGCAGTGGTCCCAGTATTTGAATGTTTAACAAACAAAACTGGACATTATATACTGCAACCTAAATGTCTGCTATATGGACAGCTACATTAAATGTTTGGCTGCTGACAGACCATCTGCAAGACATGTCACTATAAATTGATTTATGGGGGACAGAAGGTAAAATTCTCTGGAGACAGAGAGTAAGTTACACTTGCAATTTCAGATTTTCCTCTTTAACTACTGCAGTAATACAGAAGATTGGCAAGAAAAAGAAAACACAGATGTTCCCCAGTTTTAGCTAGTGCTTGGTGATTGGCAAACTACAAAAGTCCCAAATCTGCCTTTGGTAAAAGGCCATGAGAACTCTGGGTCCTTGTCTAAGGCGATTCCAATAAAACTTCCATTCTAACAAAATATTTTTCCAGATTGTTCTTACATGGAGAAATAAGCTGAAACATTAAAAGAACAAACACAAAGGGGTATCTATATATTTATTTTTTATACATTTGAGTGAAACAATCTCCTAATTTTTATCTATAATTTAAAATATCTTTAAAAATCTCCCATAAAGAATATAGATTGCACAAATTGTTATTTACCAGTAAA
This sequence comes from Passer montanus, assembly GCF_014805655.1. Lineage (NCBI taxonomy): Eukaryota > Metazoa > Chordata > Aves > Passeriformes > Passeridae > Passer > Passer montanus. The sequence continues at coordinate 1,232,242 of NW_024356505.1, read as the reverse complement.
ATCAAAAGTTTCTCTCCAAACTTAACAGTGAACTAATACTGTATTACATGCTTTGGTATGCCTGTCTTTCACAGGATAAAAGTATTGAAATATTAAAAGGCTCTACTCAAGATAGTCCTTATTGAACAAAACTGAAGAAGTTTATAAAGTTTTATTTCCAGTTAATGGAGTTTGAAAAAGTTTGAAAAGTCAAGGCATCTAGTCTCCTAAATATTTTTTTAAATCAAAGCTCTGAACCATGACAGGTAAAAGCATTCAAGAGTATAAGCTATATTAAAAAAACCCAAACAGCCAAAGCCAGTGGGTAAAATATAAAGGCTATGTGACATCCTGTAGTTATCTCTGACAGCTTAATAGCATTTCAGGGGTATAACAAATACAGCAAAGATTTCTCCAGAACATTAATTCTTGGCCATACTAGCTCAAAAATAAAATGAAATATTTCATATTGATACATACAGAAAAAACTTACAGCCTTTTCCTCCTGACATAAACATTACACATCTTCCTTACAGGAATATCCTGAACAGCCTCATCCTCTCAAGTACCACTTTAGGGGAAAAAGAATTACCAAAGAGTTGGAATATAGCCTGTGTTATCCATCCATGCAACTCTTACTTCTGACATTAATGTTCATGGGAACTAGCAGAAAAGAACAGTAATAGAAGCCCATGAATGTGAGAACATATAACACACTTTTTTTCTGTGCTGTCTTTTTGATCCCTTTGCTGCTTGAATTTCTGTGGTTATATACTGTTTTCCTATGTTAGGAGAACAGCATGACAATCCTTTTTGTGTATTTCTTCATTCTCACACAAAACTAGCTTGACAGGTCAGTTAACTATACAAAACCTAACTCAGAGATAAAAATGGAGAAGGTGAGGGGGAATACTTTTCCTTAAACAGTTGACCTCAAAATAAAGTCTCTAATAGCACTTCTCTACAGTGTAATATGCCTTTCATAGCTTTGTGTACCTCCTTGTTCAACACTAAGCTAGAAACACACACTGACAAAACCATAGTGGTTTTGCCACACTTACAATATCTATATGCTGCAACTAAAAAAAAGAATTCTGAAGGGAAAGTATCAAAGTATTTACATTAATCACATTCACTGCTGCCAGAAACTATAACTTCAAAATTGTTAAATAGAATTTAGTAAGAGAAACAAAAGCTGTTACAGCCAATTCAGAAATGAGCAAGCACTCCAACTGACTCTGTAAAATACTAAGTCATAAAGCCTCAGAAATAAAAGATAATTGAACAAATACCATGTAGAAAAGGTTTCAGGCTATGAATGGTTGCAAGAAAAAAAATTTGTGAAAAACACTGTAAGGGTAAAGGCTGCACTGCAGATACAGACCTGCTTAATTAAACACATCAAAGGGTAAAACATTTTGAGGACAAGCTTAGTGTGAAATGCATGATTCTTGTGAGAAGCTGCAGGTGACAAAATCCAGATGGCAGCAAATCATAACTGTAACAGAAAAGGGACTTCATACATTTATAATTTTGATCATTACCACTGTTACTATTTTTGGTAATAAGCAGCATCTTTAAAAGTGAGCAACATTGGGCTGAGATTCATGTACAGTAGACCACTACCCCTACATCCCTAAGAGCACATCACTTTGCAGCCTTCAAGATAGACATGGTACAAAAACCAGGTGGCCTCTTGTGCAATGTACTATCAGCAGTACTGACTTCCATTTAGGTCAGGCTTTTAGAGACAGTCAAAACTCTTAAGAAGGATAAAGATTCATTTCAGGCTGCTTATATTGATAGGCTTCCTTAGGAAGAACCCTGCTGGAGGGTTTCTCCCAATGTGCTCCCCTCAGAACCAATCTCTCTGGAGGTTGTTGCCCAAATTCAGAATTCTCACAGAAAAGCCCCATGGATAACTGTTAAAGAGCCTTTTTGTTTCAGCTTTGTGCCAGGCCTGCTGTTGTAATCACCAACTCAAACTATATTACACTGTATCTATAACTCTAGTTCTGACCAACCAAAATTGCCAGTTTCAGGTATTAAACCTAAAATATCACTGCTACAAAAGTGCTTCAGAGAGACATGTTATCAACTCAAAGGGAGCAGTGAGGGCAGAAAGTCATCTTAGTCACCACAAAAACTCCTCCTGGAGGATGTTGGCTGTACACAATTCATCCCCAGACAGGAAGGGGGTAATTAAGATGTCTCACATAAAGAGCAGTTGAGAACATTAGTCCTGGCTATGATTCCCTGACACACCAATGCTATTTTCTATCCTCTCATTGCTTACCAAATGCTAAAACCTCCCATCTTTTTCTTTGCCTTGCTCATTACTGGCAACCTGCCACAAATTTAAAAACATCCAGTGGTAGAGTACCATGTAGTTTTCAAAAAAAAAAAGACCTTCTTAAAAATTATATGGTGAAACACCAAGATACAGAGAGGATCATATTATTGACTCTGGGATCCACACTATCATTTCACAGTACCATATTACTGCATTGTATATATTACTGTATATACCTACACATGTATTTACAATTTGCACGTCCAGATATGGACACAGAAATTACAAAACTTCAAAGAAGGGCAACAAGAAAAAAAGCTTTCTTCCAAACACTCAGTGTAATTTACTTGACCCTTTCATTTATTTTTCATGTATTAGGATTTTGAGAGTAGGGCACAAAATGTGTCTTGATTTTGAAGGGTTTACTTATCTCTGATGTCTATGGTTTATCAAATGGGAATCAGATAGTATTTTTTCCCTTGAACAAAACCTCATGTTCAGTTTTATACAAAAATCCAGATTTACACCCTTAGAGGAAATATTACTCCCTATTTTATTTTCAAGCTCATTTTGAAGTACAATCCAAACTGTGGTGATAAAGGGACTGACCCACAACCATTTATATTTTGTCAAAATTTACCCAGCTTTGGCAAACCTTCTTTACTTACTCTTTCAGGATTTTTACATGTTGTTTGGACAGAAGTTCACTCAAAAGGGTTGCTAGAAACCAGCAGAGCACAGCTGGCATTTATTGAGGGTTTTCGATACAAAAGCAAAAATTCCCAATTTTTTTTTAATTTATACACATTGTGATGATACAATACTAATTTAATAGCCCAGAATTGCTGAAAAAATTCACTTCAGTGAGAAGAATGAATAAGCAGTAGCACATCAGTACAAAGTAGCAACATCTATAATAAAATTCACAGCACTTATATTTGCTTAGTACGTAAGCTTTAACCCAAACATCCCGATCTAAATAAGCATTAGATCTGAGAATGTTCTAGCTAAATCCACCCAGGGATAGCATTACAGAAACATAAAAAATATATCCAGATCCCCATTCATGCTGTCCATGAGGCCTTCTTGGTGGCCAGGGTGACCTGAAAACCTAGAGCTGAGTGGATTAATATACATTCGGGGCCAGATGGGAACACCCAAGTACCTGCCTGACAGAGTTTCTTGCAGCAGACTCCAGATCTGTTGTATCACTTTCCATCACAGGCAAAGAAATGTGAGCTTGAGAGATGGAAAGAAAGAGGAAAGTGGTCTCAGAGACAAAGCAACAGAACGGAAGGTAATCAGGTAAAGAACTAGATGATGCTTAAGGATAGGCCAAGCAAAACCATTCCATGATTCGTGTGGATGTGTATTTACCTTCATATGAACACTATTATTATTATTATCATTATAATTCTTTATTTATTCAAAACTATTTCAATTTCTTTTTCGTCTTTTTCTTCATCTCCTTCTTCTTCTTTTTATACATTCTAGACTTCTTATGAGAATTATTTACTACAACTATTACAATTTCTTCTTCTACTTCTAATTCATCTAATTTTATTCTTCTTCCTATTCTCATTCTTTTACTTTCATATTGCTACTTCCATATCTTCTTCTTTACAACTACTATTTCTTAATCTTCTTCTAATTATTATTCTTAACCTAGTTTTTTGTTTACAAGAGATTATTTGGGAATTTTGGGGGTATTTTGATTTCTTGGAGATTTTATTTTCATTTTTTGTCTTTCTTTTTGTCATTTCCTACTACTCTATCTTAAAGCCAATATTAGGTGGATGATGGTCAGTGATGTACCATTGAGCCACCTGGCCCCCAGTGGCACCCATGGTGGCTGGTTTGGGGCCTGCCCTGTGGAGGGGCTCAACCCAAGCCTCCGCAGGAAGGGCACTGGGAGCCTCTCTCCTGCAGCAGCACCCAGCAGTGGCGGTCTGCCTTCTTTAAGCAGCTCGATGACGCTGATGTCATCCCATTCGTCCTCCTGCAGCAGGAGCTTGTCCCCGACGCCCTGGGGGGTCACACATTCCCCGTTGTCCTGCTCGAGCTCTTTGGCACTCTCGTCTTCCCAGGTGGACTGCACGGTGGGTCGGATCCCATTCCCTTTAGGCACTCCCTGGCCAATGCAGTCTTCCTCTTGGCCAAGCTCTTGGAGAACGAATTCTTCCCACTCTGACATTTTCTGCTCACTACCGACACTTTGCTGCGACAGCCCGTGCTTGCTGTATTCTTCCCAGTAGGAGAGTGCTGGGGAGCTAACGAGTGCTGCCTGGCAAAGCCATGGATCCAAGCTTTCTCCCCAAGCAGAAAGTGGTTTGTAGCTCCTGTCTTCTCCTTGGGACAGCTCTTGCTCCCAGAAGGCTTCTGCTTGGGACATGCCCTCATAGCTACCGGCATCTGCTTGGAGCAGCTCTGGCACTTCTTCATCGTTGTGTGGCAAAAGCATCAGCTGCCCAGCCAGTATTCCCTCCTCGGCCACTTGCTCTGCTAGCACTGACCCACTCCCTGCCTCCTCCAGCTGCTCACAGAGGGCCAGGTCTGGCAGTGGCCTGGCTAGTGGGCTGGGGGAATAGCCAGGGCTGGAAGCAGGGGTAGACCTGGGCAGCTCACGGGCTGCCTCTCCCAGCAGCTCCTTGCCCACACTGCTGGGAAAGTTGGGCCCCACCTCAGCACAAGTCTGGCCATCCCCATCCTTCTCTGCCTGCAAGGTTTGATCCCACATCTTGACACCCATGCTTTCTGCACATTGGGACAGGACCTGGCTGCTGCCACGCTCATCCCCTTGGCACGGCTTCTGTTGGCTCATGCCTTTTTCCTCTTGGGGCAACTCTGGGAACGGTAGTTCCTCCCACCAGCCAAGCTCTTGGCCACTAAGGGTTCCCCCTGGGGAAAGCTCTGGATGCACCTGGTATTGCCGCTCTAGGACCGCGTTGACAAAGGGCCCCTCCTCCTTCTCCTCCTCCTCAGTCTCCAACAGGGCAAGGACTGAGCCACTCCCTGCCACCAGCCGCTGCCTGCTCAGGGCCTGGCTTTCAGCTGGCCGGGCAAGGGACCTGGTGCCTGCCAGGGACTTGGGCTTCACCTTATCCTCCTGTGTCTCAGATGTCGTCCAGTAATGAGCGATCGCGGGAGCTGCTTCCTCCTCACGCAGCGGCTCTCACGGGACTGGGCACGTCAGGGCTCTGCGCCCCTTTTCCAGCCCTGTGGCAGGCCATGGCTCTGCCACGTCACAAAGGCCTCTGGGCACCGCAATGTCCCGCCTCCCTGAGGGCCCTGACACAAGGCGCCTGTGTCACAGAGGGCCACACCCGGCACCCCTTCAGCAGCCCAACCCACTGCAAGGGACATGGAGCAGCCCCTGGATTTTGGACACCCAGCCCCTTCTTATGATCCCTTCATTAAAATGATCAGACATGCCTCTGGTAAAAATTAAGGTGCCAATACTACTACTATTTCAAATTCTTCTTTGTCTTCTTCTACTTCTTCTTCTTCTTCTTGTTCTCATTCTTCTTCTTCTTTCTAGACTTCTTACGAGAATGATTTACTACAACTATTACAATTTCTTCTTCTAATTCTTCTAATTCTAATTCATCTAATTCTTTGTCTTCCTATTCCTATTCTTATTCTTCTTCTTTCCTACTGCTACTTCTATATCTTCTTCTTCTATACTACCACTATTTCTTTATCTTCTTCTAAATATTATTCTTATCCTATTTTTTTTTTGGTTGTTTTCTTGGGGACAAGTCTGGATGAGGACATGCTTTGGGGCTGATGCTGCTGGTGCCAGGTGCCAGTGGGAGTGGATGACTTCCAAGGTGCCTTCCCACCTGGATGACTGTCTGTGATGCACCGCTGAGACGCCTGTCAGACGTCTTCCCGAGATGAGCGATCCCAGGAGCTGCTTCTTCCTCACGCAGCAGCTCTCACGGGACTGGGCACGCCAGGGCTCTGCGCCCCTTTTCCAGCCCTGTGGCAGGCCGTGGCTCTGCCGTGTCACAAAGGCCTCTGGGCACCGCAATGTCCCGCCTCACTGAGGGCCCTGACACAAGGCGCCTGTGTCACAGAGGGCCACACCCGGCACCCCTTCAGCAGCCCAACCCACTGCAAGGGACATGGCGCAGCCCCTGGACTTTGGCCTTCCAGTACCTTATTATGATCCCTTCATTAAAATGATCAGACATGACTCTGCTAAAAATTAAGGTGCCAATGGCATCAGGCTCCCAAGCCAACAGGACAGGTTTTACTGAAGGGCAAATGAGAGAGCAAGACAGAGAGAGAGAGAGACAAAAAGAGAGAAAGAGTGACAAGGAGAGATGAAGCAGAAAACCTCAGTGCTCTGCGGATCCCAGTGGCGTCCCATTCATGCTGTCCATGAGGCCTTCTTGGTGGCCAGAGCCCCGAAAAACCTAGAGCTGAGTGGATTGATATACATTTGGGCCAGGTGGGAACACCCAGCTAACTTCCATGGCAGGGGCCGAGTCTGACAGGGTTTCTTGCACCAGACTCTGGATCTGGTGCATCACTTTACATCACGGGCAAAGAAATGTGAGCTTGAGAGGTGGAAAGAAAGAGGAAAGCCTGTGGTGGTCTACAGCTGGCCTGTAGGCCTCAAAGTATAAATGGTTTGTAGAAAATAAATGTGCTGGGGAGCTAACGAGTGCTGCCTGGCAAAGCCATGGCTCCAAGCTTTCTCCCCAAGCAGAAAGTGGTTTGTAGCTCCTGCCTTCTCCTTGGGATAGCTCTTGCTCCCAGAAGGCTTCCGCTTGGGACATGCCCTCATAGCTACTGGCATCTGCTTGGAGCTGCTCTGGCACTTCCCCATGGTTGTGTGGCAAAAGCATCAGTTCTCCAGCCAGTATTCCCTCCTCGGCCACTTGCTCTGCTAGCACTGACCCACTCCCTGCCTCCTCCAGCTGCTCACAGAGGGCCAGGTCTGGCAGTGGCCTGGCTAGCGGGCTTGGAGGACAGCCAGGGCTGGAAGCAGGGGTAGAGATGTGGACTAATTCCCCTTCTCCTGGAGCTGCTGCTGCTTCTTCTGCAGCCACGCATTGCTCCAGCTCACTCCTTTCTCTGGCTGCTGGCCACATTCCTGCCTCTGTGGCAAAGCCTGGCTGCTGGTCTCCAAGTTGATGTGCTGGGCCAAGTCCAGCAGAGCCTGGCTGCCTCCTCGAGGGCTCTCTCTAGCAAAGACTGACCTGTGTGTCTCTGCTGTTGGCACCTCCTGGCAGAGCACAGGAGAAGCTGGCTCCTTTTCCAGCTCAGGAGCCAGCGGCCTGGGGAGCTCCTCCTCTGCAGCAGTGCCTGGCATGGCACCAGCAGCTGCTGGCTCAGTGTGCCGGGGCCTCCGAGGGCGTGGGCACCGAAAGTAGAACCCTTCAAAGAAGGACAACAAAATTAAAAGCTTTCTTCGAAACAAAACACTCTGTGTAATGTACTTGAACCTTTCATTTCTTTTTCATGTATGAGGGTGTTGAGAGTAGGGCACAAAATATATCTTGATTTTGAATGTCTTACTTATCTCTGATATGTATGGTTTTTCAAATGGAAATCAGACTGTATTTTTTCTCTTGAATAAAATCCCATGTTCAGTTTATACAAAAATCCTGATTTACACACTTAAATTAAATATTACCCCCATTTTGTTTTCATGTTCATTTTGAAGCACAATCCAAACCGTGGTGATAAAGGTACTGACCCACAACCACTTACCATTTGTCCAAATTTACCCAGCAATGGCAAACCTTTGCCTACTTTTCCAGGAATTTTGCATGTTGTTTGGACAGATGCTCACTAAAAAGTGTTGCTACAAATCAGCAGAGCATAGCTGGTGTTTTTTTGTGGGTTTTGTATACAAAACCTGGAATTCCTAAATTTTTTGCTTTGCACACATTGTGAAGATATAATGCTGATTTAACAGGCCAGAATTGTCAAAGCCATTCACTTCCGTGAGAAGAATGAATAAGCAGTAGCACATCAGGACAAACTTGCAACATGTATGCCAAAATTCACAGCATTTGCTTAGCACCTAAACTTTGGCCCTAACATCCTGATCCAAATAAGCATTAGATCTGAGAATGTTCTAGTTCAAGCCATCCACTGGTAGCATTTCAGAAACATATAAAACACATTCAGATCAGCTTTCTGTACTATGCATGTTTAATCCTAGACCCATTAAATTCAACAGCAAAATTTAACTGCTGTAAATGGAAATTTTTTACTTACTCCAAGGTAGTATTCTAATACAATAGCTGACACAGACTATTAATATAATAAGTTTCTCAGCTTTAGGTTCAGTCTTTGTTACAAAGACTACTAGTTCTCACACAGCATTTTTAGCATCAGTTAAATATAGTCTAGAACAGGGAGAGTCCTGGGCTAGACTGGGGTAGGTGGGATGGATATCTGTCAGGAGCCTGTTTTGCCCAGACTTACAAAGAGAAGACTTGAGGAGTCCTTGCTTACAGCTGTCAGATGGGAGAGAGTAGAGAAATAGTCAGACTCTACAGCTACACAGTGGGTAGAGGAGAAGCAGTAGACACAAGCTGCAACTTAAGAAACTTCCATTAAAAAAAAAAAAATATATATATATATACATATATATATATATATTGTCAGAGTGGTCAAATGCTTTGCTTCTGCAGTGTTCAGCACTTCAAGTCTCACTGTAAAAGTTTATGCATGCTATGATTTTGATGTTTGCATTTTTAATTTCTGCTCAGGGTAACACTTAGAAGGCAGTGCTACACTCAGAAAATATTTTTTTAACATGCTATATACGTACTTTTGCCAAGGACATCTGAAATTTTACAAGCTATTTATTTTTTCAGAAGTGTCTGATTCTTTCACCTGAAATCATCCTGAGGTGCATAATCATTCCTGCAGGAACCAATTGATTTCACAGAGTATTCTTTCAGTTGAGAAATAAGCAGGTGATGATGAATCCTGCAGGGAAAAAAGCATTCTTGAAAACTTTCCTCTGTCCCTATCTAAAAAAACAGAACAGCAGGGAAACTATATATGTAACAATTTCTAAACTTTTTTTCCTGAGAAACAAGTAGACAAATGATAGTCCTAATTCAGCAAAATAATGAGGTATCTGGACAACCTATGAATTGTGAGTGTTGGCTAAGAAGATGCCTCTCTGAATTTAAGCCAATGTTGATTTACATCGTGTCCCCTCCTTTTCTCATTTTCTTTGATCAAAGGACTCCTTCCTATGTGGCAGATACATCAGAAGAGCTAAGGAGGCTCTTGACAGGTACCAGCAACTGCTGAGTGCCACTTACAAGTGGTGTCAGTATAACTCCATGTAGCTCCCCACAGCAGCTGAGTTAGGCCAGTTCTAACACCTCCAGAACGCCATTTAATGCAACATGCCATGGGAATAAAGTTGGATCATAGCTCTCTCCACACATCGAGTAATGGAGGCACTGAAGCAGAGTCTTTTCCAGTATTACATTCCTTCTCTAGTTCTTCTGCTTCCCAGAGTAAGATATCAGAATCTCTCATTAGATAGAACCTTGCCCATTTCACTGACTGAATCAGAAATACAAAGAGCAGGTGCTTCATAGCTACAGCCAAAGGCAATGGCTCTGAATCTTCTATGTGCCACTTTCATACAAGGTCAATTGCACCTATAATTAATTTATACAAACTGAACCCTCAGCTGCTATCTTACACAGCCTTGCAAATCCACAGGCTGCACAAAACTGTATTGGTAATTAATTTGTCAAGCAAATGCTAGGGAAGAACAACACTGGTAATTTATATCATAGATATTCAAATGAAACATCTTGCCTGAGTAATTTAATGTCAGAGAGTAGAAGAGCCACAAAGCAGAACAAAGAATTGGAGTCTTCCACCAGCTGTTTCTTGAAGGGACATTGCTGTAATATGTTATGAGCCAATTTCAGACACAGTACAAACACATGCTTCTTCAATGAAGTATTCTGGACAGGTTTTGGCATTAAAAAGGATTGTAAAATTATAGATGCACATCCTTTGGACAGCGACAAGGATGACAGAGGATGATTCAAGTCTACTAGAAAACACTTGTATGGAAGACACTCTGTGTTATCCTGAGAAAGTATGGGTGAGCTATTAAAAAAAAAATGGTGCAGGACTGACTCCACAGCCTTTCTTCTTACTCTACCACTCTTAATATATTGTGGTTGGTATTGGAACCCTTATCATTTATTAACAACACTCCTCTCCAACGATAACACTAGTGATTGTAGTTGCTGTAGTGTTACTTTTTGTGTGTATGTAATAGAATTTCACTTAAAAAAAATGTTGGGGTTATACTGCAGTGCTTTGCCAGGATATTGTGGATTCACTGGACTTCAGGAAAACCAAAAGTAGGATTCCCTGGCTTTGTGACTGTGCATTGGACTTCACTGTACAATGGAATGACCTAGTATTGGAAATGCTTGTCATGCTAGAGGACTATGTCTGAGACACCCAGAAGCTTCAATTGGGTCAGCACTTCATCCCTGCTGCAGCAGCTTTGGGAGCCTTGGTGAGAATTGTAGAATTTCCAATCTTGAATAAAAACCTATGTCAAATTCTGGTGTTCCACAGTTCCACCCTGTTAAATGACTGTTAAATGACTTCCTCAAATCTTCTACACATTTTAGAGGTCTAGACCAGTTGACTTATAGAAACCAAAATGTCTCAGTCCAGAATCCCACACCATGTTTCTTGGTTTCTATTGCCTGGAAAGCTCTCACCTCATCAGTCAAGAAAAAGGGGAGAAGAACGAATTCTTCCTGGTGTCAGAAGTTATGTAAAGCATTTCAAACCTTGTTGACAACAGAATATTTTATAATTTAAACTGTAAGAAACATTTTTTAGATGTACTCACAACAGATGATGGGGAAAACTACACTTCTATGTAAAAATAATTCATATGCAGTACAAAAGAGCCCCTTCATTTTCCAGGAGTATGACCAGTTAAGATATTACAGCCATCTGAAACAGGCATCCTTAGCACCAAGATGACCCATTTTCCTGACTTATGTGTCTTAGGATGATTTAGTGGGATAAACAGGAGTATATCTGAAGGAGCAATGGTAGAGCAAGCAAAACTGCACAAAAAAAATATATATATATCCTCTTAGCTGTCTGTCTGGTTATGAAACCATGAAGAGAAGTAGGTCCTTTGGGGAAAATATGAAAGCAAAGAAGGTTAAGTTGGAAATTGCCTGACCACTGTTAAAACCTCTTTCTCCAAGCAAAATTTGTTGCTAGTCTTGAAAAAAGTTGTGTTAATATAGGTCTGATTGTGGGATTTGCCCCTTGATTTTTTACACAAGCCATTTCACAATAAGACATATCACTAGTAGATTTTAATCTGGCTGTACTTTACTCTCAGCAATATTTCTGAAATATATCCTGCTGAACAGAACATGACGAAACAAATGAAAGATGGAATGTAGAAGCAAGAAGAATAGTTAAAAAGAGGCAGGTAGGAAATATCATTCATATAGAGTTGAAAAGTCTTCAAAAAAAGTGAGAGGAGATGAGGGGAGCTCTGCATATAACTTGTGCAAAAGCATAATTAGTGGACCTCCTATGTGATAAAAATATCAGTGTTCACAGAAAATCTAGGTATACTTCAGCCATACAAGAGAACAAAAGAGCTGTATCTCAAGCAGTGTGGAGATATATATATGTAAAAGTCAAAAACAACAAACAGAAACCCCACAAGATCAGCTGGAAACAGTCTGAGAAACTGCTTAGGGGGATGAAACTATCATTGTTTAGAGGGTAAAAATCAATTCAGTCACCCAGTTTGACAGTCAAAGTAGCCAAGCTGAAAAATACAGCATGAATGAGATGTAATCATGAGTAACACATTCAGAGCATTATGAAATAACGACAAAGCAGTGGACATATCTCATTATTGAAATAACACTCAACTTTTTGACCTCTTTCTGGTGCCATCAAAGAACTGAAAACAAGTCATGTTCCCAGCAAGTGAAAATATGGGTAGCTTTAAAATGTGGTATAAAGAATATACCGGCTTCCACAACACTTTATAATTGGAGAGAGAACTGAGAGCCAGAACTGTGGGCTTTGAAATCCCACAGTTTTTATTCATCTCCTCGGAATCCATGAACAAATCACCTCTTCTCTTGCCTTCATTTTCTTGCGAAGAACTGGAACTGATGCATGTCTGATGGGAATTTGACAATCCTGATGTGATCATCACTTGAAAACCTTTTTAAAATGTAATATGGGAATGTTGGAGAAATGCTGCAGTTGTACCCCCTCCAGGGTTTCTACTCTCAGGTGTATGAGGGGGAGGACCAACCTGTTTTTTTTTCTAATTAAAGTTGTATTTACTTACAACTTGGATGAATTATTTCTGCTCTCAAGAGAGAAAGTTTGAGTTAGTAGGTGTTGGGGAGCTCAAAAATTATATCACTGGCCAAAAAACCCAGCTCCATGTCTATTACACTAGCGTCTGATGAGAAATGCAGTGTAGGCACTTCAATTTACCAGCTGACTAATGCTTCACACCCAAGGACAAATAGTGTATTACAATTCACTAGAAAAGGGGACCATTTCTATAGCACAGTAATCTCCACATAGTAATTGTTTGATGGTGAAAAAATATGCTAATAGGATCAATAAACAAAGAGAAAAAACCTTAGAAACAATGATGAATACATATAAAACAGCTCAGTGAAACAGAGATATTTCCAGATGGCAGCCAAGCATAGCTAGGAAGCATTGCAGTGTCTTTTCTGAATGCAAAGAAAGAAGCCAGTGCTCAGAAATAGACTCTAAAGTTGTACTTAGATAGGGAAAAAAACTCAGCATTGGTTAGAGGTAAGGATTGTGAGTTTGAAGCAGACAAAACTGTCTCAGCTCATTTACAGTCACTAAATATCTTTTTTTTTTCTTTTGACATTTTGGTCAAATGTGTTGACTATCCTGCTTTGAAAAAGGACTGTGGTCTGTCATGGAGGCCACCTTTTCTGGGTGCTGTACTTCTTTATTTGTATGGGTACATTAATTTCATTATTTTTGTTAAAATTTTTAAAAAATCCTTCAGGAACTGTCATTATTCTGGCTGAGTTTCCCTGAGTAATTCAGTTCCCACTTGGAGATTAACAATAAAAATTCCCTCAGCTCTCTCTAGGTTCTCATCAAATACTGCCTGAAATACAGCACAGTGCTATTCCATCCATTCTTTCTGCCCTCATGTTATCAACCAATATTTCTGAGCAGAAATAGCCCCACAGATGACACGATATGAGACTTTATATTCCAAGGCTGAGAAAGAGCAATGACAATGTCTGTTGTGGTTCAGTGCAGTGGTTGAATAATAGTTGGTTTCATTTCATGTGAAAACCTTACTTGTTGAGTGCATTAACTGTGAAAACAAAGGCATGAACCAGAAGTGTCATTGCATTAAATTGTAAAACAATTTACAGAGCTTGCCAAGAGTAGTAAAACAAAAGAGAGGACCTGGTCCTTAATTTTTTTATCATCAGAAAACCAGACTGGCCATGTAATGCCACTGAGTTGTACAAAGTAACATCCTGATTCAATCTTATCAGACCATTCTGGCTTGTAGAGTTACTGTACAGGCAATTCCATCTTTCAGAGTATGTAATGGAAAGTTGGCAATGCAAAAGTTGCAAAGGTGGGGCCTTTTGTATCCAATGGATTTCAAAAGAGGGATGGTTTGAGGAACAACAGCTTGGATGTTTTTCCTAATATTTTGTAGTTTTTGTTACACAAACACAAGTTTGTTGATTTTGTCACGATTCAGAGCTGAAGTAAAAAGTGCGTAGGTCTTGGTGTGGATAAAAGGCCCATGTAAGTGTCCAGCAGACAACCACTGATGTTATTTTGTTTACCTTCTGGAAACTGCACATTTCATTTTGATAGAACATTTGTCTGAAAAGCAATCACAGGTTGCTTTGAGATGTGAATTGTACTAACATAGAATAGGCTACAAAAAGCTGAAAATTACTACAGAGGTGCTGTGAAAAAGATTAGATTGTTGGATGGGTCCCATTTGACACAGGGAAAAGTGGTCACATAAAGCATGAAATCACAAAGGTTACAATTGCAAGGGCTTCAGGAAGGGGCAGTACTCAAGAGAGATTTGTACTTTCTCATTCTTGCTAGTTTTTGGGGTTTTTTGGTGGGGTTATTTTGTGAAAAGAAGGAAGGTTGAGTAGCTATCCATATAGAAGGCTGCTGCTACTTCAGACAGCAATTTCTATAGTGGTAGGACCTGTCAGATACTCTGCCATAGTCAGGAAGGACATTATCATTGAAAAGAAAAGAAATAACTTAGAAAAGAAACACTGTTCAATTATAGGACCAACATAAAGCAGTTTTCAAAATATTATTGACATGTAGACTTTTCAATCTGGCATGCAGTAGGAGATTTTTTTAAAAAGTCATCCTAGTAGTAGTTTTCCATGCAAATACTGCACTACCAGAGAATGTGGTTCTTCACTGTCTCCTCCCTTACAGATTGTCTCATACCAGTCATTTCCATTTCCTGCGCTGTAACACAGTTGTCATGCTGCAGCTCCGTGTAAGAAATTCAAAACCTTCAATCAAATAATCACTGCTACATATTATACTACAAGTATGTACTTTTGCTGTCCTCTTCAAGTTTATCCTAGATGAGCTTCTGCTTTATGCTGGAAAATTCAAAGGAGGATTTTCTCTCAGGGAAACCCTCATTGTTTATATGCAGCATACATTATGGACAAAACTAAAATCCTAATATTTTTCTCTAAAAACTAGAAATCATTAAAAGAAGAAGACTGTTTGGATCAAATAGTAGCACACTATAAAATTTTTCCAAATTATTCACTGAGGTCCACATATAATCTTTTATAAATTAGTACAGAATATTTAATGTAATTTAAACACTGACAGGAAATCTATGCTTGCTTGCTCTTCTTTTCATTATTTAAATGTTAATGCTGGAAAATAATTCTAAAAACCTGAACAGTTTGTTGACTTTGCAGTATTTTTTTAATACTGCAAAGAGGAGACAACTACATGTAATTTAATGATGCAGAGCATAAAAGACCAAAAGGGTACAATCAGATGAACCAGAGTAGATATTTTTGTTAATGGGTTGCATTTGTTTGCTCCTTAGGGCAGGAAGTACACATGCTTTCATAATGGTATGTGTCCAGTGAAGATGTTCTAGAACTAAATATACCTTTAAGGCAGTACAGCAGAATATGCATGTTTTTCAGAACTTGAAAATTAATTGACTGAATTATGCATTGGCTAATTAACTTGTGAATCTTTAAAAAGACATAGGAATAGAATAGAAAATTTTTGTATTACACATGGTAATCATCAAGAAGAGAGAAGATTAATGTTTGATATTGCACAGCCACACCTTGACTGAAATTCAAGAACAAATCTGATCTAGCTTTGGTTAGCCAGAAAGAGAATTTTATAGGCAGTCTGATCTTCTCTGAGAGTGAAACCCAGCAGAAAGAAACATGCTTTACAGATCAGAGATATCAGGAGCTGAAGCAAGTAATCATCATTTCTGACGCAAAACTATTTACACAGCAAAATTATAAAACACAGCAAAACCATTTACAATTTCTTGCAAGGCAGGTCACTGGAACTTCTGGACACCAATGGTTTAGATGCATGTGTGTGTGTGGGCACACACAGCACGTGTACATAGACATCACAGCTAGCTCACAGATGGGATTAGAAATATGCACTGAGAAAGAGACACCGTACAACAAATGCACTGTTTGCTGCATTGGTATTTTTTCTTCTATTTTTTTTAAAAACAAGTATTTTTTCTTCCTCCATTCATGACATATTAGTTATCCAAATAAGGTCCTTGGTTTTTCTTGGAAAGATTGCTGTCACAAACAGCAAAGTAGCCAAAATCAGTGCCTTTTCAAGTCAGTTTAATTTTACTACCAACTGTAAATAGAAACACTTTCAGACTAGTTTTGTCAGATGCATCTGACATTACTTTAAAGTTAGTGAAAGGATTAGTAACAGAGATCAGACAAACTGTAAGATGGAACAGTTGACTTATGAGTTACCCTCTCATCTAGCTTTTGTTGACAATACCATGACTACTATAAAGAGAAAGATCTCAAGCACTGCTTAAACTCCCTGTATGCAGCAACTTCATAGCACACAAATCTCACCTTCTCTATCTTGGTATCCAACCCAAGTTTATAACTGTCTTTACAGATATTGATATTGATATACAGACATTGATACTTTATAGAAATTCATACTTCAAGGGCTCTGATTTTTTTTTTTGTCATTGAGCTGGAATTTTTCCTATGGAAATGGAGTTACAGGAACTCAGTATTTTGTTAAACAGCTGTTATGATTTCCATTTAATTGAACTAGTCTAGCCAAAATACACTCTTAGCCATTCATCTGGCCAGAGCATTATGAAGACCAAGTGCTTAAAATGACATTTCCTTTGCTTAATTCCTTGGCTATTATAATACCCATTTATTTAACAATCTTTCTCTCCTGAGTAGATGGTACAGTTTCCCCACAGCTTCACAGTTGGAGATGTCACAGTTTCTAATGTACTTTCACACTGTTGATGTGACCGACATTTCTTCATGCAGCAAGACTATATTCACATGGAGGAAATGTTTTGGTCCTCAGGAATCAATATAATCATTAGCAACAAGACATTTCAGGTCAAACTTTCTTATTTTAATCAACAGCAATGAACATAAAGGGTGCAAGTTTGTCCAAATATTTGACTAGAAACAAACCAACAAAGCTTCTGGCACAAAAAGTGCTGAGAAACAGCTGCATATTTGTTCTATGTTTGCCTCCAACAAAGTGAGTGATCTTAAGAATGAAGTATTGTCCCTTCCCTCTGAAATACTCTCAGAATTCTTAAGTCTCAGATATACATCTTCTGGCTCTTTGCCATAGGAAAATCTCAGCCTATGGCTCATAGGGACTGGGAGTTTGGGCATCTCTTTTCTTGCCTTACCTTTAGCAAGGCAGCAACAATCTCTGCCCACAGCTGACCAAAAAGGAAGGGGAAATTCAGTTATCTAATGCACAAAACAGCCAACTCAAAATACATTGAAAGTACGTTGCAATGTTCCCTGATGTAATTCCATAGTAATGTCATTTCCTTTATAGAATATATCTGGAACTCTTACAGAACACAGGTATGTTCTAGAACATTGTGATGGTCTCATGGGTTTAGAGATGGGTGGTAACTCAATTAGAAATGCATAACGATCTCTGCTGATGGTATCTCTCCTTTTCCCATTTTCTTAAAGGGAAATAATACATATAATTTCCTAAACTGCATTTACTTGCAATTTACCTGAAATGTCAAAGACCCAGTTTTATTAGCAGTCCAACAGTTAATGTATACATAAGTACATAGTTAGGAAATTAATAAAACTACCACATTTACTTTTACCTTTATATTTTACTTTTACCTTTTGAAGGTGAGCAGATGATGAAATGTACAGTAAACTTCTCCCTTTTCCTTTTCTTTACCTACCTGACAAATTTCAGCTAAAGGTTCCATGCAAAACCATTATTCTAAATGGTTGAAAGCTGTTTCTACCCACCAGTTGAAAAAAAATGTCTTAAAAGAGAAGGCAGTGTTGCTGGATATACTGGAGCTTTCTTTATATGTTTCTAGATGAAAATGCTTTTTTTTTTTAAACATCATACATATAGGAAATTATAGCTTCAATCGCTGAAGTACAGCACAGTTTTATACAACTATAAAGCAGGATGTCATAGAGGTAAAAGCTCTTTTTAAAAGGAAGTGTTTCCAGCCAGCTGATAAAGTTCCAATCTTCAGCTCACTATCTGAAAGTCATTGCTATGAATCAAATGAGTTCAAATCAAAAATAAAGCATGGAAAGAGAGATGTGAAAGCTATGTCATCTTTGAACACCATCAATAATAAAACATGCAGAATTTCTCTCTTTCACATTAAGTAAAACCAAGAACTGAGTGGCATAGAGGAGAAAAATCCCCAACAAACTATGTGAAAAGAAGAAGGGAAGAAACTACATTACCCTAGCTTCATCCTTGTGACCACTCAAATTCTCTCATTTTGTAAAATTAATCCAAAAGCCGCTCTCTCTTGCTGAATGCCTATAACAACACAGATGAAAATATACAAAGAGAAAATTATTGAAGAGTTAATAACACAAGTATATAAAAATCGTTGCATCGTTTTTTCACCACTTCTCACAGTGTTGAAAGAGGAGGCAGACACTGACTTAAACAAACTCTTAACTTCTGGTGGGTACATAAATATTGCCAGAAACCCTGAATACAGGAGTGAAAAATGATTGAAATTAATCTTTATTTTAATTTGGAAATGTGGCCATGTATTCTTGATGTCTGATTGCAGTAATGCTGTTTTGCATTGCTCAACAAATTATGGGATTTCCAATGATTCTCACAAAAGTGTCCATCAGGAACCTACTGCAGCTACAGCAGCCCAAAGTGCAATGAACAGAAGAGAGTTTAACACTAGATGGCAATATGCTTTTGCAAAATATTTATCTGAGGTGCCTGTAATAAAGGCAAATATTCTTCAAACTATTGTACTATTTCTTTTTTCTCATGTATGTTTAGACATACAGTTTTTCTTTGGTTTGCACTAAAATAAACTCTAATTTCATGCTATTGTATTTTTTTATTAGTTTAGACAATACTCTGATCCAGGCAGAAGAGATTCACAGTTCAACTGAAAATATGTTACAAATTATTCACTATTTTGTATGCGTGGAAAACGTGAAGAATCACATGTGAAATGTTGACCAAATCTCTCCTGGTTTGAAAACTGAAAACCAAAAGGAAGCTTGTTTTGTGGGCTACCATCTTCCTTCTACTGATGCAAATCAGAGCGTGAACCTAACCATGTGTCTTTTAAACACAGGATTGCTTTGGGTAGCATTTTTTCCCATTATCTGAAACACTGAACTTGCTTACCCACATTTTACTCTCACTTAATCAAATAGCTTCCTCCAAAGCCCATGTCTGTTACGCTGTTGAAATAGCCTGGATTGTGCTACAGTTCTCCACTGTACTGTGGGTTAAAAAAAATCAAAGCATTCTGTATTTTGTGTAAAGCTTTTCCCAATTCCTTGGAAAGCTCAACATATTATTAATCAAACATATAAACCTACACTTTGTAAAACAAAACCCACATTATAATTATCAGCTAAGCTGCTAAATAATGAGTAGCTTGGTTGTTTCCAAGAATTATCAGTATCATTAATCTGTCTCAGCAGTGGCAGCAGCTGAGAAAGGCCTCGGTCAATTCCCTGCATGATTTTAGGTGCATCTTCCTTCTACTGGCACTTCTTTTTCTATAAAAATGGGTTCCTTGAAGCTATTACCACTCCCATACACAACTTATTCTCTCTTCCCTATCCCAAAACAAAACAACAGGGTGGTTGCCAGTACCATTTTTTCTGTTCTCCATTTTAGCTATTGCCCTCTGGATAGTTTATCCCATATTTCTGCAAAAGGCAATTTTACAACTTTTGTGCTCTTTATGGATATGTCTGTGAAGACAAATATGGACAACACAAGATAATAGTAGGTAAGAAAATGGGACATTATTCAAAGTATTTTATTGAGGCTGATTGACATACCTGACAGAACAAACACATTGTTACTTCTAAATTAAAGGAACGTTTCAAATTTCTGTTACCCTGATATGCAATATTTATTTTAGTTTGATTTAAAGTGAGAGAAACTGGACATATGACCTAAAGGAAAAATGCACAGTTTATTTCTAACAGCCATATTTACAATCAATGCAAATTTCCTTGGAAATTCCAAGGAGAGCTTTGAAACACACCACCACTAGCCAGTCTAGTCAGTATTAATAGACACATTGTAGTGACATAAAAGCACAGTCATCCATTTTCACAGTTCTGACAGTTTCATTCAGAAAACTTTTGTGGCAATATTAAAATAAATCACCAGCCTCTCAAGAAAACATCTGATAGAAAAATATTTGAAATGTGCCATGAAAGCATGCCTACGTCCTAGCATAGAATGCTTTACTGATTTAAATGAAGAAGAGCAAATATAACCAAAATCTTCAAGAATCCAAAAGACCCTGAAAGATGATAACAGTACAGGAACAGAACAGAAAGGAGGAGGGGGAGGAATTAAATCTGAAGGAACAGCTAATTTATTAATTCTTCACTAATAATTCAGGATTTAAGTATCAAAAAGTAAATCACTCATAGGGGTCAATGACACTGATTACCAGAAAGGTACAATATTTATGAGAAATTGTTGACTTATACTTTATCTTACCTGGTATTTTTAAAAAGGACATTTTGTTTTTTATTCCAATAGAAATAAAGAAGTTATTGAGAGAACATTTACTCCCTCCCACATATTTGCATTTCAAATCTTGCAGCATTGTGCTAGGGCATGATCAGAAATCATTCCAGCTGAGCAGAACAATTGCTTTAATCATAGCTATTGTAGCCTCTCTCAAAGTTAAATATAGTTATTAAAATTTAAAGAAAGCATCAACCCAAACCCCTCAGGTATTCTAAGGTGCACAAGAACAATAGCTTGATGCTTGATTACACACAGGGAGGTTGTTTGGACTGATGTCAGCACCTGCATGAAACATTTGTGCATTACACCCAAGCTAGACAGCTGTGGCGGTGGCTGGATGGAACAAAATGTTCTTTCAGCACAAGTAATATTTCATCTCTCATTGTCAAAGCAACATGATCCTTCTGGTCCATACAATTCATTAGCAAGTCTAAATAACTAGATAGTGTCACTGGTGTAAAGGCCTCCCATCTCCTAGCCATTTGCTACAACCCTTGCTTCTTTCCTGCAGTGGCAGTCTGGTTATGGGATATAGCCATCCATCACACTCAAGCAAGGTTAATTGAATTTGTTCACAGAATTTGGGGGAAAAAAAGAATTATGGAATTTTGCACTGCACAAAATTCAGGTTTGTGACTCATTGATGGCCCAAGATCAAAACAAGAACCACCACTCTGTGGAATACTGCCAGTTAAACCCCTTTGTTCTCATATTATAGCAATCATCTGTTAAAACACAACTACCAAACTACATCTTAATTGGTAACTCCTCCATGTCAGTATATTTTATGACCAAAAGTTGATAAGTCATAGAGAACTAGAGAGAAAGTGCTCACATTTGCGAGGAGGGAGTTTTACAGTCCAGCGAAACTCCAGATGAAGGTGCTGAGAACATCATTAGTGGAAGAATAGCTGTGTAAACACAAAGGAAAATATATCTGGAATAAGTTCATCAGCTTCTAAACACTTACTCAATATTTGCCTCAGTGTAATGGAGAAGAAGCTGGCCACTGTGCAAAAAAAAGTACTTTGTCTCAGATGACATCAAGAGTGCAGCTTTGAACCCAAAAAGAAGGCAACTGCCTAGAACACTGAATGGCCTGAGAACAGCCACAGCAGTAGTCCTTACAAGTCCAACACTGACTGCTGTCTCCTCTTTTCTGCTGCAATTCAATGAAGGATCAGAGAATATGGGGTAATAAGTGATGTATTCTGCCAGCAGTAAAAAGGACATCATGCATAGTTCTTAAGATCCCCAGGTACCAGTGAAGACCACTTTATTTGCAGGACAAAGGTACTCCATTTTGTTCATATTCATAACTAGCCTCATAATTCATCTCCTCAAAGCAGTTAGACATGCTTCTAATTCAGCCTGAAAGCATGCAGAAGAGTATTATTGAATGAGTATTCTTGTATGCCAACACTGAAATCATTAACAGAAAATGTCTATCTGATTGGGGCAGAATTCCTTTCAAGGCAGGGGTAGTGTGTTCCTGAGGCAAGGCGTGGTGACATGACATGCCTTTGTTTTCCTAGCACAAAGGACCGAAGAAGGCTATGTTAAGCATTAGCCAAATAAAGGCAGCTGATTCCTATCTATTTACCTATTAAAGTTGTTGGAGTTGTATTTTTTTGTTGCTGTTCTGACTGTCAGTTTATTGCAGCTGAAGAAATGATACCATCACTTTTCTTCATCATTTAACCAAAGCATGTAAGGAGACAAAGAGGTACACTGTAAACCAAAGCAAACCTTGAACTGTCTTGACATATTTAGCCTTGATCTGACTGGAGCTGAGAAAAGATGAGGAAAGTCATGGAAGTAGACATGGACACCAAAACTGTACAGAAGCCACAGAATCATGACTTCAACACCAGAGGCTGGAATAACAATCCCACTAAGGAGTTGCTTCAGGCACGGTTAAGAAGGGGAGGCAGGGTGGGCAGGTTGAAATCCTCCTCCACCTGCCTCATTCTCCCCACACTAATTCTACACTGGAGTCTTCCTCTAACATTCTTTTCACTGTGTCTTCAACCAATTCTGACCCTTCTCCATTGTCAATGAAGAAGTAGCATCTCAAGCTGCAAGTCCAATCCTACCCTGTATTTACATATCTGGCAGATTTAACCCTACACTTAAAAGTGGGAGGAGGGTGTGAGCCTGAAAAGGAATATTCATATTGTAATTTGGGGGTAGAGGGTCAAATTTGGTTCTTTGGATTAATAAGCTTTCAAATACAATACTAGCACTTTAACCATCAAACAAATTTTAAAGCACTGGAGCATTGTTAATGAACATTTGCATTCCCTCAACAATGTTAAAGATCCAACAGCTTCAGATATCACAGTACAGAACACAACACAAAGCTGTACTTTTACTTGCTTAGTAATATTACGTTTATCATGATCCTATAAATATTTAATCAGGTTTATTGGTAGATAAAGGCATGTCATCTACACCTCGTATATTGTCCTTTGTACTCCCAAGGAAGTGAGAGAGGTACAATTATTACCTTTATCATTATCTTCTCTCTTCCACCTTCAGCTGTTGCTTTAACACAGGCTGCAAGCATATTAAATAAGCAGTTACCTTGACTTTGGAACAACTAGAGTTTATACACCTCTCACCATGGCACAGCACACTGCTTCATTCTCCCTCTGTGACCTTCAACAGGAACAGAATTAATCAACATGGTGTACTTAAAAACAATTCAAGCCCTTTACATGTCTCTTCTAACAGAATTAGAAACATCAAGATCAGATCAAAGGAAGAAAGTATCAGCTTTAACACTACTATTTTTTCTCATTTTGTTAATATTTTTACACTAATATTTTGTTATCCTCAAAGTAAGAGTAATTTTACCTTCCTAGTTACAGAAGTTTCACATAAAGTGTGAGACAATGGATGCTTGAAAAGATTAAAGTTAAATCTTTCTGCTCTTGTTGTAGATCTGCAGTTCCACCCAGACATATCTACAGTATATGGAGAACCTGAATGGAGTCTTGCAATTGTGAGAACTTGCCTATTTTTTCTGAGTTCTATTTTTTCTGAGGTCTATTTAAAAATCTTGTCTCACAGAGCAGTGTATTTTAGGAGTAGTGTCTGATGCCATGTTCTCTAGAAACAGCAAAACACAGACTCTTCAGAGAAATTGTTGAGGTATGACACAGGGTGTGAATAGCTTCGATCAGTTGACCCATATCTCCCCAGGTGCCTCCAAATTAAAAAAAAAAAAGAAGGCATTTTCTTTCTCAATAAACGTGGGCAACTCCCCACATTTTTTTATTTCTGAATCTCTTAAAATTGTCAGAGATAAAAACAGAAATGAAAGTGTGACCTCTGATTGTTTCACAGAGGAATCTTTTTAGCTCTGACAGATGTGAAAGATACAACATTGTTACCTCAGGAAGGAGAACTGATTCCCCCTAGAGAAGTCTATATCTAATAATCACAACAAAAGTTTTGTTTTGTGCCTTAAACTAGTTTTGGATTACATAACCTTTTTGGGTAGCAACATGATATTTTTTTTTTCAGTAATTTCTTTTAAATTCTTACAGACAGCTTTTGATGACTAAGAAATCACCCTCAATTTTAACATATTAACCGGACTTTCACTAACACATGAATGGACTGAACATAAATCAATAACTTGC
Source organism: Passer montanus (assembly GCF_014805655.1). Classification (NCBI taxonomy): domain Eukaryota; kingdom Metazoa; phylum Chordata; class Aves; order Passeriformes; family Passeridae; genus Passer; species Passer montanus. Next base: position 1,207,948 of record NW_024356505.1, on the reverse strand, counting down.
AAGATCAATCCAGTCTCTCGCAATGGCATCTCTGAGCCAGAGTTTTTTCTCATTTAAAATATACTGGGGAAATGACAGAAGCAACTCTTGATATATGCACCCTATAACAATGAGAGTGTTTGCAGCAAGAGAAATTTGAAAAGTTAAAATTTAACTAACTGTATGAAATTCTGGGGGATAGTTCTAGAAAACAGCGTCACCTGCTTTGCCACTAGAGACAGCAGATTTAGTTCAATCTACTAAAGAGATTAAAAGTTCATTCATATATCTCTATATTTTTTGCAATGAATTTAGGCTTATTCCTGTTCCTTTGCAACAAAACCTTCTGTTGCTTATTCCTCCTACAAATCACAGCCAAATCCCAGGAAAATCCAGAGATACTTTATAAAAAGACATTTGTTAGCACTGCTCCTTCTAGTACAAAGTGTTCAGAGAAGACTGGGAGCACTAGGAATGCAGATGGTTTAATAGTCCTTTTGCATACAGTAAGATACCCACAGCATTTTCATATTTGGGAAGGCTGACTGACCCATACTAAATTCTAGTTCAGTAACAGAAGGCAACCTCTGGCTCTTTACATTCACCTGCCTTGCCAGGGGCAGGAATTATAGAGCTCAGAGATTTCACTCTATGCTATACATGGGACACAGATATTGAGTACAAATGAGAAATACACTTTTCATTTCATGAGTTCCCTGAAAAGCACTAACCCTAGAAAGGGAGAGAAGCAACTTCACAGCCTGCTCTCAGATTTCACTAAGCACTGCTGACTCCACCCCTCTTAGCTATATATCTACTGTCTCACCACGTGCAGCCAGGGACCTTGATGTGCAAAATAGCTGAAAGCTACCCTCAGGATGAGAGCAAGGCAGCTGGTCTGTGGAATTTGGAGTCTGTGTTTCCTGTTCTGTCTTTTCTGCATTTTTCTTCACCAAACAACAGCTAAAAGAAAACTGAAGTTTGTGTCCCTAGTAAGTATGGGCAAATGAAATTTCTTCAAAACCTGTCACTTACTACTCTTTTTGTACTCTAGGGTAGGGAGGAGGGGGCACATTTTCAAATATTTAAATGTTTCCTTCATATCCAAAATTAATTATTGTATTGTTCCAAAAAATATTCATTTTAAATAAGATTTTATAATTTTGTCTCCTTTATGCACTCCTACATGAACTTACTTTCTGGATGGATATAGAATGCATATTTTATAGAACTGAGAGAAAAATAGCACAGGATTTGGTTTTAAAATGTAAAAGAGACTTTTATAACTAAATACCAACATTGAAAAAACCCTCTTTACCATGGAAGAGTTTCCACTTTTCCAGTGGTTTCAATGGACTAACACACAAAGTAAATTTCACTATATGAAAATCAAACAAGTGTACAATGACGTTGAACAAGCAACACAGAAACCAGCACTGTGAATCTAATGCTATTTGCAATGGTTATGATGTACCATTTGTTTGCAGAAAGCCTGAATCTTATTCTGAACATCACACACACATATCAATAATTTACATAATTTCTTTCCCTGCAGTTTTTGATTTAATTTTTCCCTGCTTGGATTAAGAAATTTAAAAAAAAATCTTAAACTTTTAGAATAATATCACTCATATCTACAGGAATTATGCTGCAAAGCACATGAAGCAAAGAATTCATTGCATGAATGAAAATATCCAATATATCTGTATAAATACAGCTTTTATCTGAAGTGAAATTCCAAAACAGGTTCAATGTTTTCAGAGCAACAGTTTAGCCTGTATTTACATATTAGATAACACTTCTATCACCTCTTGTGATGAAAAAGCCAACATATGACTTTTTAAGGCTAATTTCTGTGAAGTGAGGGAATTTCACAGGAGTCATCCACAGAACTGTTACTTTGAGTGATAGTTTTGGTTTTTTCCTTTTGAATTCCAACTTAGTTATACCAAAATACTAACATTCAAATATCTCTGAAAAATTACTTACGTGACTCTGTTTGTTTTCTGTTGGAATTCCAACTTAGTTATACCAAAATACTAACATTCAAATATCTTTACTTACGTGATTCTGTTTGTTTTCTGTTTATTTAATATTAAGGTCTATACCTTCTAAAATACATAAAACCTCTTTAAAATATAACAGAGTATCCTGTGGTTTTATAACTTGCAAAAATTTATTTGGGCTAATTTATTGTAAAATGCCAAAAAAGAACCAGTTATATTTGTCTAAATAAATTAAACAGGAAATGTAGCCATCTAAATTTAAGGCAAGCACCATTAATATACTTAGCATCTGTCAGATACAGTATTCACTGTCATAGCATATTCCTTGTGACTACACTAATTAGTAATAATCATCACAAAAAATACCAGTAACACAAAAGCAATTCCATCTATTTTATCAGGTATTTCGCCATGGTGATCATACCCCACAGGAGTTTTTCCCAACTGATAAGCACAAAGAAATTGCAAGACAACAGGGATATGGCCAACTTACCAAGGTGAGTTTGTTTACCTGGGCAAAGAACTGAAATATTGAAAGATGTTGTGTTGATATTTGGGGGTTGGAACTTTGCTTTGGAGAAAGCCCTTATTAAGTTGCCATTTAAGGACAGCCAAGGAACTTATGAGGAAACAGCAACATCACTCACTAATTTTGAATTAAACTGAGCCAGCCTGTTTTGGTCCAGTGTCAGCATATATTGAGCTTTTTGATTGCAGACTAGGGTCTTCTGGGAGGAGCCAGGCACTGGTGACCATTTCAGAAGATTTAATCATCAGTAGCAGAAGGTGATGGAAGCGCTGACAGACACAACCCTCCCTCAATCTCTGCTGAATAGGAGTGTTTTCTCACTCATAAACTGTTAAGTTCAGTACAAGCAGAAACTCTTCTTATGCTATGCCCAAGAAAGTTGATTTAAAACTCGTTTAGTGCAGGCATTTGTGGAATCAGCTGTTGGTGGTAACCAGAAGCAGCACAGACACTGTAGGTGACCGATGCTGTGCCTGCCTTGACTGTAACTTCTATTAGCTGCCATCTCTTATAAATGGAGCCATGAGTGAACTGTAAGGCTGTAATGCAATATTTGGACACTGGGTGTTTTTTCCCCTCCCACTGGCCTGACCCACTACGTCTGTATGCTTGTGCTTCATTCCTTTTTGCCCAAGATATGCTATTTGGATGGCAAAAGCTGCCAGTTATTTGCCCAGCACTCAGAACCAGGCAGTCTCTCTGAAGTAGTTCGAGAAATGTGGTTGCCCCAGATAAATGGCTACAGTGCATATGGAGGCAGACTGTGAGGTGTGTCTCTCTGTTAGGCACACGCACCTTATGTGCAGTGTCTCTGCAGTGGGTCTCTCACCTAAAAGAACTTGCCAGGTCTCCCCCAAAATCAGAACAGAACAAACTGCCTGAGGGGGTTCCTCCTCCCCATGGTTCTTAGGAGGCAAAACTGGTCTCCAAAGCAAAATGAGGCCTATTTCTGCTCAAGTCAACTCCCTTGAAGAAACAGGAGTAACAGTAGATTCCCAACTCAGCTGTGACTCAATCATTCCATATAAACGCTATGCAAGTTCAGCAATCCATGCCAGCTTGCTCCAAGGCATAGAAGACTTCAAGACCCAGGAGTCAGGACTTAACAACATGCATATTAGGCAAGTTGGGGCAGAAGCCTAAACCACACATACTCCCTAGGAAACTGGGTGCACCATTCCAGCACAAGAAAGAGGTGATCATGTGCACACACAGTGGGTCCTGAGTAACTCCTAGATGACTTGGCTTTGAGCAGGAGGTTGGACTAGAGATTTCCCAAGGTGCCTTTCAGCCTGAATTATCCTCTGATCCCACAGCTTAGAAAATTTCTTTAGGAAGCAATGAGTAAGCACTGTATTTCAGATACCAGTGTACAGTAATGATTACATGAGCAAAGTGGAAAGTATTTAAATTTAGGCCAGGAAACACCATGTACAAGTAAAAAGATGGCAATATAGAGACTGTTAGAGGGACACTGTGTGTGATTGCGGTGGAGTCAACACCCCAGGGGTGTTTAAGCAAAGAGTGGATGGTACCTAATTCCACGGTCTAATTAACATGGTAGCATTAGGTAATAGGTTGGACTCAGTGATGTCCAAAGTCATTTGCAACCTAACTGATTTCGTGATTTAGTGATTCATATGTCATGTGTTCACAAAATTATGTAGGTAAGTTGAAAGATGTTCAGCTAAGAGCTACCAAAATTTTGGGACTGGAAAAATTTTGCTTTGAGGTTAGAGAATTGTCATCAGTTTCATTTAACACAGAGATAAAGTGACTTGATTCCATTTTATGGATTATTGTTTAACTGTGAATAAGATCTGTGATGGTGAATGTTATTCAAAATTGCAACAAGATTCAGTGACTGAAAGTTGGGAACACAGTCAGGCAAGAATCAAAAAAGAAATGTTTCAGACTGTTGATAACTATTGTAGCAAAATGCCCAAAGGCTTGGAGGACTTTTACTTCAAGACTTCTATTCTGAAAAACTAGATCTTGCCCCAGGCTAAAAGTGTAGCCCCCAATAAGGAATCACTGGTGATACTCTATGGGATTTGTATCCTGGATGTGTCTTCATGGACAGGTGGCTGCTCTGTCTGCACTCCCAGTTAATCAGCTCTGAGACAGCAACAGAGTAGAAAGTAGACAGATGGTGTTGGAATATCTCTATGCCTGCTTTAAGTCTCACTAGCTCAGATAAACATACACATAGCTTTCCACAGAGCAAAATACAAAACTGCATCTACCAGGAGTCATATCTAATGTTATCCAATACCATACATGCAGCAACTTCACTAATTTTTTCTCATGTCTTCTTTCCTAATTAAATTTGAAAAAGGAAAAAGGTCTTTATTAAAATAACATCAAATATTATTGTATTCTTTTTTGGTTGTAGGAATGGATGCATAGCACATTTCTTTAGCCTCTTATGCTCTTGTGTTACTTCTACAGCTTGGCATACAACAACAGTATGAGCTTGGCCAGTACATGCGGAGGAGATACTCTCATTTCCTGAGCGTTGTATACAAGCAGTGTGAGGCAAGTACTGGATCTGGGCAGGAAGATGGTTGTTAATGGGACTTCCTGGATGCATAAGAGTCTAAACCTGGTATAGTTGGAGAAAATGTAATACCAATTGAAGTCAATGTCATTCCAAAGTATCCCTGAAACTGTAGTTCAGCTTTTATCCTGATGGATAACTGAAAATCACAAAAGCTTTTAGGCTGCACATCAGGTTCAGCTCCCTCCCTGCTGTATGGGAGAGCATCTGTGTCAAATACCTCCAATGCTACACTTCTACATGGAATGCAGGTACAACGCAGTTTTCATCTAGGTTCCAGCTTTTTAGTGCACATGCCATGTCCCAAAGCCTAGAGGGTCAAATAGAGTCAATCTCATGTTGTCCCCTAGGATTTCTAAGATGTTAGCCTGCTGCAGCTCAGTTGTCCAGGAAAATGTTATTCCAGCTGCAGTCTCTCTCCTTGTTTCTTCTTTCTCACAGACCTTCTTCATGCCACTCCATTTTAATGACAACTTCCCCAGTACCAGCCCCTTTTTTCCTACCAAGAAGACAATAAAGTAAACCTAACGAAAGACATTACCATCACAAATGTTTATTTTTCTTTTTTTTCCTCCTTCAGATTTATGTTCAAAGCACTGACTGTGATCACACACTTATGAGTGCTCAGGCAAGTCTTGCCGGACTGTACCCACCAACACAGGACCAAATTTGGAACCCCAGAATCCTTTGGCAGCCAATTCCAGTTCACACAATGCCACTGTCACAGGATAATGTGAGTATAAACTAGGGGGCATCTGCTTTCCCTTGATCATTAGTAAAGTACATAGGATATGAGATAAAGGTGCAGCAAAAAGTGCATAGTAAAGGCAATGAAAAGAACATTGTTACAAGCATTTTGCAGGAAGGCTTAATAAGCTGAGTAAAAGTGTTGGTAAGTATTTCACAGGAATGGACTTGCATATCAGAGACATGATCTTAACAAAAGAGAAAGAAAAATGGGAGTACTGGGTGTAGAGAAAAAGTTCATTTATAAGGTGAGTAAATCACAATACAAGTAGATTAATCCTAAATTTAATGCAAATATGGTTTTCTTTGTGTGAGAAGACGAAAAATACTTAATCTCACTAGTGCTTCAGTATTGCTTAGTCCACAGCCAATGAAGAGGACAAAAGAATCATTCTGGGACTTACATTATGGTGAGAATTGGGTTACAGGATTGTTTTTCATGCACTTGGCAGGTCAATGCATGTACTCCAAAGATTGGTGCGAAAAGTAAAAGGGGAAAGGAAGGAAAACTCAGAGCTTTAAGCACAAGTTCATAGGGCAATGTATTTATTCACCTCCCCTCCTCAGCTCCTCACTTTGGAGTGGTAAGCAATCCTGTGGATACCAGCTCTGTACCTTGCATATACTTGTTCTAGAGGGGAAAACTGTGCAACTGACTGGAGATGGAATCTCCTGTGTGTAGAAAATCTATGATAAAAAGTTAAGATCGGGAGTGTGCAGCATGAGTCCCAGTTTATGAGAGCAGGCTTGCACATGTGATGCAAGATAAATTGTGTGGGCTTTACAAGTCTAGTTAACACAGTCTATGATGACAAGGGAATCACGTCAGATAGGACATGGAGCAATGGTTTTCACCTCAGGGTAATGACAGCATGAAAGTGGAAGGCATGGAGACATGTCTTCCTCTTCACACACACAGCTAGGCACAGTCAGGAGCTGCTTCTGACACTGTCACAGGTGGGGATATCCCAGCAGAGAGACGAGAATACCTGGCCAGTACCAACACAGATGGCACACTCAGCAAGCAGGTGCTGCAATTCACATCTAGGGGAGCAAGTAAGTTTATTCCAACAAATCATGAAGTCATGAACACATGCACAATTTTCATACTTTCTTCAGCTATTTTTGTTTTAGCTTTATTTATCTTTACTACATATACAGGCTAAGCCCGAGACCACATGTATCCTACAACACAAAACAAGTGTCCCTTATTTATTGGTGAAGTCACGCCTGTTCGTGAACCTATGGCTACAATTCACAAATACCTTACTATCTTGTGGAATGCATAGTTTGTGTTTCTAAAAAGACTGAGGAACTGCTGTGAAGCATTCGAAGTTAATTATCCTTTCAAACCTCTCAAGTTCTTTTCAAAGTTCTTTTAATATTGGGACTATATAGATGGGGCTACATTACTGAGAAAAGGACAAAAAAACACATTAGGAAAAGCACTGATAATATCAGTGTAAAATTTTAATTTTTGTTTAAAATTTAATACAGAAAAAGAGAATAAAATAAATTTAGCTAACATATATAAATACATATAAATGAAATAACAAGTTCTTAAGTTATTCCAGTCATGTTTAACATTCATATATCTTAGGTTGATGAAAGACAAAACCGAGTTACAGAAAGTTCATAAATTTCTACAGTTTAACTGAACTACATGAAGCTGTGTTAAACAGACTCAATACAGCTGAATATGCACAAAGACACTTACTGCAGTCCAGCTGCTGCTTTGCAATTTGTTGTAAAAATGTGATGGTGTATGCAAAGAAAGACTGAACACAATTAATGAAATCATCCCTGGAGAAGCTAAGAACAAAGGAGTTCATGAGGGCTTGTCTCAGTCTTCTGTCAAAGGACAAATTTCATCTTGTTTAAATGAATCCTTTAACTTTGAACTACTGCAGCTATTACTCCTCTGAACATTTAAAGATTCTTTTGTATGTAGTCATCAATATGACTCCTAGAGTCCTGAAGATGAATATCCTTGAAACTACGTTCCCAAATTATTTTTCAGCTTGTCCTAACTAGTGCAGCAGATCAGAACAGCAATCCTGCAAGGGTATATTGAATTGCAGAACAAGATTCACCTTGCCTAACTAGGATTTTGTAATTTTCTTTCCAGTTGCTATACCTACCTTTCTCACACTGCCCAAAATACAAGGAGCTTCTGAGAGAAACCTTTGCAACAAGGGATTTCCAAAGGCAATTCAAGCACTACAAGGTAAAGTATTCTCAGTTCTGGAAATCCAGATAAAGTGTACCACTTCTTCAACATTATCTAACACATGGGTTTAAAAAATAACAGTTAATATGATCCCTTCAGATCTCAAATCTTCAGAGTGGGTGTAGACAACATACCCAAAAACCAATTACAACATTAGAGATCCAGCTGGACTGGGCTGTTCCTGACAATTGAAAATGGCAAGCCACAGAAAAGATAAATTATTGACCTACTTGCAAAAACTTAGTTTCGAGGGGACTAGACAAAACAAAAACTCAGATAAAATCAGTGTCAATGCCTCTCAAATTATTCCAATACCTCTCTCTGTTTACTCCCTTGTAAAGAAACTCCTCTGACATCTCTGCCTATACAAGTCTGTGAGTTCAGATTAATTTTCTCAGCTCAGTTCCTCAGAATTTCTATAACAGTCTCAGTGTTTTTCTCAAGTACCTATTCATGTTTTCCACCCAAAATCTTAATTTTGGTGTTCTCTTATGTTTTGTGCCTGTCTTCATATGGTATCCTTTCCTTTCTTTCTCCATCATCAAAACCTTTGCATGTCTATATAACCAGATGTTTATTCTGCTGCAACCTTCTACTACACATGTGTATTCATCAGGACACTATGATCCTCACCTGTTTTTCTATTATCTTTCACCATTGACTTCAATCATCCATTTGTGGCTCTGCATCTGGGTATTATATGCAAGTAAATCACCATTCCCATTTTACATCAGCAAATTTACATCATACCTCTCCTTCTCCTGAGTACCAGTATCAGAATAATTCTGTTTACCACACTTCCTTTAAGCACTTCTTGGATTTCTGTCAGACTTCTTCATATATCTGTGTTCCCTCTACTTCTTTCTAAACATTTCCAGCAAGCATAAATAATCACCATACTTCAAATCGGAACTAAAATCACCAACCTTGTCTAAATGAATAGGCCAAATTCTCTTACCTCTAGGCACTGGTTTATTGCTTAAGTGCAAAGTGCGCTTAAACAATGAACCTTCTTTCTAAAAATTCCTATGTACTACTATGGCAGGCAATGTGTAGAAATCCTGTAAAAATGCCCTCAGTAATACAAGTTTGGATATTTTTTTTTTTTTGTATTCCAGCAATTTCTGAAGTTTTTAGCCACTCATACAGGATATCCATTGAAGAAGTTGACTAGTGAAAGGATTTGGAAGCTCTCTGACACTTTACAATATGAGGTAAATAGAATCATAGAGTCATTTAGGCTGGAAAAGACCCTTAAGATCTTTGAGTCCAATAGAAATTCCTACACTTCCTTCAACCTGGTATTTTTATTTGATTTATTTTTTTATTGTAAGTCATAAAAAGATCATAGATCTGTGCTTCAAATTTTTTTTTACACATCGACTACTTGGAGCTTCTTTCCTAGAAACCCTCATTTAACATCAAACTTACAACTGAAAATCCTGTAAACACTCAAGGTGTGAGGCTGCTGTGTGTCATCTACCCCTGTAAGGAACACAAACCAGTGGTCTTTCATATTCAAGATCCAGCCAGTGACTGCATATGGAGAATTAGGTAAAAGCATACCTTAGGATAAAATTGTCTTGTAACTCCCCCAGACCCCACTAGGAGATATACAGAGATAAAAATATGTTGCTGGCAAAGAAACATAAGCATCCTTCCACAAAGATTTTATGCAAATTGAATAAGCAAGAGAAGCCATTATTTGTACATTGCCAGTAGTGGACCGAGTATTTTCAGGAATTAAGCAGCCATTGGAATGACACAAATTGCTATTTGTGCAAGTTTGGGAGCTTGTTCTAAGCAAAGGTATCACAAAAGAGCATGGATTGTATTAAAAAGGGGTACTATGCTGCCAAACTGGTATGGGTATCTGGGCTCCGCAGTCTGGAAATGTCATGATTTGAAAAAAATCCTGACTGCCCTTAACTTAGCAAGAAATCCCTCTTCCAAGTTGAGATTTACCTCAGCTGACATAAAATTGCAGTCTTGTGTTTAAAAGTTATTTTTGAAGGCAGCTTTTGCTACACTTTCATGCATAACTATTTATAAACATATATTAATGATAAATTGGTCATCAGTACTGGCATATTAGTGAGGGAGTTTTAAGGTGGATTTCAGAAGCAACATGTAATATTTTACAGGGTGTGATATGAATGAGTTTACCTTCATTCCTGCAGTTTTTGCAAAAATCCAACTTTAATCAAAGCAGACTTGAATAGAATGTTAGCCAGGGCCTTAAGTTAAATGAAATGTTAACATGCTGGGGCATCTCACCGTAATTTCAGTGAGGTCACCCTTCCATGTTTTCCAAATGCAGGACCACAACTTTCTATTTCAATAGTTAAATCATACTGAGAATCTGTGTCACCAGACAAATTTGGAAAATCCACAGCTCCCATCAAGAATCTAGCTAAACACTGGAATTAAAAAAAAAAAAAAAAGAAAGTGCTTCTCCTTCTAGTGTTACATTTGATGAGCCTTGGTCTTTGATACTACTGACTGAGGACTCCAAGGGTATCAATTAAGACATCTGCCATAAAAGCCTCTCTCATTTTTCAAGCATACAGAGAGAGAGTGCTTACACAGTTTTTAAATACAATTCTTGAAATTATAGTAGCACACATCTCTCTGTATTTGTTACTTTCAGCTAAGTGTTATCTGACTTTCAGGTAACTCGGAGACTGAGGTGTTTGCTTGCCTACAGACTGTCTTAAATAGCATGCAACCATCCAATTCTTTCCTCAAGATATAAATCACATTTATTAAAAGAGAAATGGATAACATTGTGATCTGAGCTGGTCTAACCAATAGCACATTCTATTGTTTTCTTGTTTAAACAAACCCTTAAAGTAGTTGACATTTTCCTTTGAGTTCACTTGTTACAAGAACACTCCTTTTGGTGAGCTCAGTCCAAAGGTTACATTGCTCTAAAGGAAAATTACCAACCTTGTTTAAACAGGAATTCAGGGTACTGCAAACCAGGAGTGTTGTGTATATTTTCCCTTCTCAAAGTTGTGATCACTTATGTACCTTGGACTGCATCCCCAAGGAAAGACTAATCTGCTCCACTTTAGCTTGAGGACTGTGACAGTACCCAATAGACCACAACAGGTACAAATTTCATTTATATCTCATCCTTATACATCTACTCCATACTTCAGTACATCCATACTGCAGCTATACATTGATCTCTGTATTCCTCTTACACCTGAAAGCTACCAGCCCTTAAAATCCTGATGTTTATACAGGATTTGTTTCAGTAAAAATACATCCCAGCACATGACTGGAAAAGTAATATAGTGATTTTTTTCACCTGACAACATAAAAAATGCCAGTTGCTTTTTGTGTAATTTTAGTATTACTAATAAATATTCCTCCTCTTGTTGAAAACTGCCCTTCAAATATCTTTCAAGCATTATGATGCTATAAATAGGAATGCTACAGCTGTCTAAATGCAAAATACAGTCATTATTTTATTACAATGAGAAAATGTTACTGGAGTGAAACATTTGGAATTTGTTCTGAGAAGAATTTTGTGGCAGAATAAATAACAGTTAGCATTAGGAATCAGTAAGAAAATCAGCATGTTTTCTTTCTTCACTCTAGGATATTAACAATTACACTTTACCTGTTTGGGCTACTCATGGTGTCAGGACCAAGCTGATAAAGCTGTCAGAATTGTTATTGCAAGCAGAATTTGGGGTCCACAAAAAAATACAAAAATCACGTTTGCAGGGAGGTAAGCTGAATTCTTACCCCATTTAAAACCAAAAGCAGGATGAGAAAGAGGAAAGGGTATATGACAATGTTGCTGATTTTATGGTAGAATGGTGAAAGATGCCATTATGGGGATATTGGTGGGCAGCACTGAAATATTTTGATTAATGGAGAGGGAGATGGTGAGCATATGTATCATGAATACCCTAATCTAACATTGTAATTGAGATATCATTTAGATTACACTGTATAAGAAATTCAATATAACATACAGATTCTTGTTGAATTGAATGAAGTCTGAACTTAGCATAAGCCTCCATGAGTAACTTACTTAGAAAAAATATTATTTGTAAGAATGGTGATTTTGTTGCCTAACAGTCTTCATATTCCACTACTGAGAGTCCTAAAATGAGATTACCAAACTGCTTCTAAACCTTACTCTGCTCAGAAAACAGTGGCTGAAATTTGAAAGTACTTTATACCTTTTTTATCACTCATTCTCCTCCAGTCTTCCACTGTCATCTTTTGAGCCTCCTTTTTGTTTTATATGGGCAGTGTACAGGTAGGATCTGTGAGCTAGGAAGACAAATGAACATATAATAATGAATTAATTTGTTGCATTTTTCAAAGCTCCAACTTGTAAAACTTGGCACAAAGTTCAAACCTCTGCCCTTGCTTTACTAACCATTGCTCTTAAAAATGTGCCAGAAGCTAAAGACTAATTCTGTCTAATTTGCTAGCTGGTGCAGTTCTACTTTTAGGATTTTAACCTGTCAACATGGCAACCTTATATTAACATACTAGAGCAGCCATTGATTTAAACCAAGTAGTTTGTCTTAACAGTTTTTCAGCAGTTAACATTAACAAAACTCAGACAACCACACAATTTATAAAGCCCCAGAGTCAAGAGGATATGCTCTTTCTTTTTTCTCTGGAAAGCAGGAAATCACTAAAGCTACACAGACAACGGGGTAGCACTCATTACTGTGCTCTTCTTGCACTGTTCTGCTGGCACAAAGTAACTATGAATGAACTGTTTGAAGCTGTTGAGGCTATTAGGGATCCCCAAAACATTTTACACAGAAGTAAAACAGACCCACTGCTCATTTGAAAGATACTGTCACTATTAATCAAGGCAATCTGCACAAATTACCAATTGAGTTAATCGAACAAATCTGGTGCACTTAGTGACAGATTGCTGAAATGACAACAATCGATACAGATGTTAACAAAGCATCTCTTTCATCGTCACTGCTTCCCCATTTTCTTTCAGGTATTCTTTTAAAAACTATTCTAAAGCATATCTTAGATGCTAGAAAGCCTTCATACCACCAAAAAATGGTTATGTATTCCACGGTGAGTGCTTTCTGTTTCTCTTGTGCTTCCTTTCTGCAGTTATTAAATGCAGTGAAAGCTGTGAACTTCTATTTCCTTCATGAAATACAGCTACAAGCATTTTTTTTATTTGGTTAACCTTAAACATCCTCAGATTTAAAAAAAAAATTAATGAACAGATATTACTTTGAAACCTGAAGCATTCCTGGCTTACAACTTTCTACTGAATGTCATGGTTTTTTCATTGTAATAATGTTTTGACTGAGCAGGGAACTGGAAAAATCATGCCTCATGTTTTATTAAACCTGAATCACAAAGTTAATTTAAAACAAAATCTCCTTCTTCCTGCATCTTTCTCAAGTGCATATGGGGGAAAAAAAGAAAAAAATTAAGTTACAGTTATTTTATCAGGATTTATGAAGGCAGTTACTCAATTTCGATCTTATATTTTTGTTTAGAATGTACAAATGCTGCCATTGGAGGAGGAAATTTTTTGATTGCTTTCACTAAAAAGTTCCTGTTACTAAACTGCATTTATATAATGACCTATTGGGTATATATCAGCTAAAGAGCTTACTGATCTGATCTCAAATAGTTCTTACTTAACAGGCAAAAACCCTAGTTCTTTTTAAAGAAGTTTTAACAGCTCCTATTAATTTTGTAAGAGCTGCAAATGACTAAGGCTTCTTAAATATTTACATATATGTACACTTTATACATGCAGGACTTCAGTTTATATAGCCATAAAGGGACAATATTTGCTCAACAGTGCAAAGGGCAGGTACTTTTGAGGCTCTAATGAGGTTAATATTGAGTGGACAGATAATGTGAGGGAAATATTGCTAAATAAGAGGTTAATGCAATCATTTTCAACAGACCTTTAATTAAAGGTTTCTTCTGTTCACAGCATGCAGCCACCATTGCTGCCTTACAGATGGCACTCAATGTCTTCAATGGAAAATTGCCTCCTCACAGTGCTTGCCATTTTTTTGAACTTTACCAGGAAAAAAATGGGCAAGTATATGCAAGCTATACTGCTAATATGTACTTTTTCTAAGAAGGAATTTTCTGATACCCAAGACTAATTAAACCGGATACGTGAGGTTTACTATTCAGGGAAATATTACACATTGATTTTAATTATTGTAATTGCATTCATTTTAGTAATCAGTAGCAGAATAAGCCTGAAAACCATATCTCTATATATACATACAAATATATAGCTATCTTACACTTATGAGAGGTTGTTCTCCATCTTTTTTTAATCTATTTACCTCCTTAGCAAAGACAGCAAACTACATGCACATTGGTGCTGACCCTGCATTGCTTAAAAAAAGTTCTTTTCAGACTACTAATTACATTAGTAAGCCATAAACATATTAGCAAGCAGACAAATAAGGTGGCTAAAAGTTTGTCCCAAAGTACAATAACTGCAGCATGGAAAGGCATGTGGTTTTGCACAGCTAACTTTATTTTGACCCCTCTGTATTTTGAAACAGGCAATACACCATAGAAATGTACTACCGGAACAATTCCTTGAGGGAGCCTCACCCCCTCACTCTCCCTGGCTGCAAATTTCGCTGTCCCCTAGAGAGATTTACTCATCTGGTCTCTCCCATCCTCCTACCCTATTGGACAAGAGAATGTAGGATGTAGGACATCAAAAGAGGTAAGCTAAGTGCTTTGGGCACATGTACCCAGAAGTAAAGTCAGGATTACATCTTGAGCCAACAGCTCATTTGAAGTGACAGTAATTTTCATGAGGGTCTGCTCTGAAATGAAAAATATGCAGATCCAGGAAAAGAGAATTGTAACCATGGCTGTCATTCCTACTCCATCAATGCATTTATCTATTCCAGACCAACTTTCTGGTGAAATGAAATCAAGGTTGATCTGACTTTAGGGTACAGTTTTTCATGTGAGGTTTTTTGTTTTGTTTTGGTTTAGTATGATCACAAAGATCTTCAGTTACTGAAGAAGTACATAAAAATGCACTGACTTGCAACAGTCACCTTTTCTTCTCTAACTGCAGAGTGTTTGTCCAAGCTGATTAACAACAGTCAACAATTATGCATTCTCTCTATTTTAGCAGGCATTCAGAGATCAAAACAGATGAATATTGAATAGTACACCAGATTGGTACTTACCAGAATGTCAAAAGTATACAAACACACGTTGGTATACTAACTCATTTCCTCATAACTTGCCTATATCACCATATTAGGATGTTTAAATTTCCATTTTGACCACTTACAATACTTAGTTTTGCAAAATGAGGGAACAGGAAGGCATAAAATGGCATTGTATGTCTTTTATCTAGCTCTATATTACTTAAGGGAAATAAAAATCTAAGAAATCTCACTTTTCTGATGTTCAAATATTGTACCCAACATTAAAATATCCCATATGGCTTTCTGAATCACTGATCTCAAGAAGAATTTGAATCGTCGGAGATTATAAGAATGCAGACCAGGCAACTCATCTGGTTGGAAATAATTTCCTGTTAAATATCTTGAATCCATTAATAGAGTGGATAGTCTGGCCAGAATACACGAAAAATTTGCAAGTAATGATTCACTAAACAAATTTCTTCAATATAGTCATTGCTCACAAATTCTCAGGAAATATTTCAGGAAATTATCACATTTAATTGCAAAAGGTAATTTGACAGAGGAAGGGGCAGGTTGTTTCTGATGAGGTTTTTTTCCATCCACACTACTAATACAGTCATGGAAGATAATGATAAATACTTCATGTTTATATTGTGGTGCTTAATAATCTAAGATTTGTGGAAATTAATCCCTCCTCCTTCACAAAGCAAACTGTGTAACTGATCAGATAAATAAATGAAAAAAAAATTATATTTAAATTTTACAATAATAAAGACACAAACATTTAGCCTTCAAGTTTAACACAAAGGATGTACCTTGTTTCAATCCTCATATTTTTCTGAAGTAGAAGTTAGATGGTATTCAGGCATTTTATACCAAATTCAGCATCACTGCTTTCATTAGCAATCCTGAGTGCTGAAAACACATACAGACCACAAAAGAGGTTACAACCAAACCTGATACTCCGATAAAAATGTTTTCCATATTGTCATATCAAAATTTGACACTTTCCACTATTTTATCCTAGTAGATAAAATATGGATAGTTCAGAATGGACCTGTTGGGGCCATATCCTAATGTTTTGGACTAATTTAGGAAACATGAATTTCATTTTTCCTGCAGGTAGTTTTAAACTCTCTGCTGTGCATGAGTGACACTTGGGAAAAAGCCAAGGCACACTGATCCACAGGCTGCACAGTGCAGCACACTGACAGTCTGTGCTAAACCACTGTGCACTACCAATTCTCAAGGAATGCAGACAGTCTGGAACAGCTGACTTTTACCACCAGTGAGCTAAATTAAGGAGAAGAGTGATGCATAGTTTACAGGTCACAATTACACTTGACACAGACAACTGCAAAATCCCTGACTTCAGCTGTTCCCAAACTCTGTCAAAATTCTTCTCAACTATTTTTCTTTAGTAATCCATATGTTATTAATTTGATAATACATGCATGAGAGCATTTTATGAAGCCCATAAATGTGATTTAAAAAATAATCCAGAAGTGTGACTGAGCTCAAAAATGTAATTATAAAGACAACTATTCTACAGGGAGACTCCAGTTCACAAACATACAGATGTTTCTATAAAAAGCTTAACTGAAGTTTTATGGAGAGGATTTATGTCTGCTCTACAAGGAAATAAAGGGGCTAGGCAAGTATTGTTATTATAGGTCACACAATACAATAGCAGTATTTGAGGGTGGTTTAAATGAGCCTTAAGTTCTTCCACATCTCAATGACCATAGGGTGAAATATAGGAAATGAATAAAGCTCAGCATATTTGGGAAGGAGGTAAAACTGTGAGCTCTCCGTGTGGTCTTTTTGCTGCTCAGGAAGATTTCAGCATGGATTGACTCAACATTTCAACAGGCTTTTCCTAATCCCGTCAAAACGGGAGCAAATGTGTTAAGTCCTTCCCGCTTAGTCTGAACTGCTTCTTGTAGAGGTACTATTAACAGGCTTGCCATGTTTTTGGAGAATGCCATATGGTAAGAATGCATCTCTCTTTTTGTCTTCCCTTTAGGTGTTCCCTCCACTATCTTCAGAGTGCTTCACTTTATGAAAGAACTCTTCCCACACTGTGATATGACTGTGGTCCAACATTTCTCTTTAAATTCCATCAGCATGACCAACTGAGTCTCCTGATCTCTACCAAAAGAAAACATTCCTTAATGCTACAAACAAAAATTATAGAAAGCAAGGACTTATTCTTCATGAATATTTGCTTTACTGGTAAAACCCAAATGCAATATGAAACCAGTGGAATTTTTCAAGACCTATTCTTTCAAAAGGGTCTTTGTCAGAACTAATTCAACAATGCAATTATAGCTAGAGTGTTTTCAAGGGCTATAGCCTTGATTTACAGCAAAATTGGAAAATACCTCTGGAGGAGTGTTGCCCTCTTTTGAAGAATGAGACAAGAACTTCCAGAATTGGTGACAGAAGCAATGCTTCAAATGGAGACCCTAAAAGGAGGAGTCATTCCACTCTCCTCAGACTTTATTTTACTTAAGAAGCAATGAATCATTTTGCCCAAACAGTTCTCAGAAGCCACAAGAATGAGGATAATGCCTGCTTACTTACCTAAGAGATTTCTTTCTTCTTTTCTCTGCCTTTTACATGCACAAATCCCATATCTACATAGAAGGAAGATGAGACTTATGGAAAACTTGGACTGTGAATCTAGAGATAAAAGGGGCCTAGAAACAGCCAGGCTAGCTAACATGAAGACCTAGCAACTACTAGTAGACCCAACAAGGCTTTCAGATATTCTTTCCAAAAAGACAGCAAAGCCAAGTGCTAATTTTGGAAGAAAAATAATTTTTGGTTTCAGATAGATTTTTTAACATCTTCCTTTTATTATGTTACCTTGACTGTATATTCTGATCTGATCATATAAAGTCTGTTCTCCTGGGAAATTGTAAGTAGACACTGTTCTTGACATGAACAAAAAAAATGGCAATACAAAATAAAAAAAAAATCAGAGCTGCATGCTCATTAAAATATGCAGTATATGTTGGGCAATCCTTTACTAGTTATGTTTTCTAATATTGCTATTGCAACAACAGCTTGTGTTCTTACTACAAAAGCTGGATCAGAACAATCAGATGCAACTAATTTCTGAAAACAATGGATATGTCTTTGCTTGAAGAACTCGGATTTCTTTTTTTGTTTGTTTTCTCACAGTGGATAGGACCTTTTGTCAACAGTTTTATTGCCCACAGATCATTTCAAAGAGAACTGGAGTAACAGCTGAGGTGCAGAAAACTTTGCTATTCTGGCTTCTTTTCCTCAGATCAGGCTTTTAAAATAGATGCTAAACCTGAAAAGTATATTCTATACAGCATAAGCAGATGTCACTCTACAAAATAAAAATTAATCAAAATAATAAAAAATATCCCTTTTCTGTCCAAAAAGAATCTAAGTTTCAGAATTCTCACTGTAAATGCCCCATTCTCTTCTCAGCAGTTCCCAATTTCTGTTCTTCTGAAGCCATCATAGGAAATATAGTTCACCAGAAAAGCTGTAGTTAGATTTCCAGCCAAAAAATGCAACCCCTTTTACCATAGCATCCAAACAATGGTAAAAATGTTTTCTGACAACATGAGACAACCAGTTCTACCTGCTTCTTAATGCAAAGAAGAGCAAGCTTGTTTATTCTGTATTACCTTAATGTCCTATAATGGACACCAGAAGAAAGTCTTCCCAGGTCTGGCAGCTCTCGCAAGAAAGTTAGTGCCAGCTCTTTAAGTTATTCATCTCAAAGCCACGCTGATCATCACACCTCCCTTCCTGAGAAGTAATTAAAAAAAACCTGCTAGACGAAAGCAAACAGAAAGGAAAAGCCAAGACTCCACCATTATCAGTGTTAGACTTCTAACATATTGTAGCCTTGGCTGTCAAAACCAAATTTCTAGGCACTTTCTCTTCTCAACCTGTTCCTGCTTATTCTTTTTTTTGAACTGGTGCCAAATTGTGGTGCTTCAGTTGCTTTTAACTTTTTTTTGGCTAGATGTTTAGAAGTGAAAGTTCAAGAGCTATAAAGGGTAAGTTTCATGATTCTCCCATCAAAATTAAGAGTAACTTTTCTGTTAGTTTCCTGAATAGGACAATGCTGACATAAAAAATGTGATAGAGACCTGAGACATTCTTCATTATTCTCTTTAGTCTCCATTTCCCAGCTCCTCCCCTCCTTCCTAACCCAAATCCATGTCACAAAAACTTTCAAAGCTGCATGAAGATCCTTTGCCCCAGAGATTTGTCTGGTTTGGGTCTATCATGGACCTGAATAGACCCTGGCCTCAGCCCTTCAGTTCATTTATGGAAATGCATCCTATGTGAGGTCACTGCTTACAGTACAACAATGTAAGGCCCCCTTTTCCATCACATGTTGAGACAATATCTGCTTCCATGCTACATGCCCTAGTGTATATACCTTGAATAACCTAATTTCTCTTGAGCAAAAATATATTTCAAATTTAATTTACAAATTAAGACATTTCTATTTTATTCCCCCTATTCCTACTGAACAGAAACCCCATCACACACATTCTTTGTAATGCTTTTTGTTGTTAAGACTATCATTGTACAAACACAGAAAGGAAGATTTCCTTTATACCTCACTAACTCAGAGTGAAAATAAGCATCAGTGTTTATAAAGGCTGGAACATAAAGCCCAGATCTATTGTAGGAATATAAATTGGGCTGTCAGTGAATGAATAATAAACTGCTCTAAATTATGTTTTCCTACAATTTCACCAGCTGACTTAATTTGAAAAATCTGTCTTACAGTCTTTTGCAGGCATGAAGTCATGAACAGGTTCATTTCAGTTCCTCTTAAAGAAGAAGTGAGTCAAAATTAGAAAAAACAGTTTGACTTTGGAATTATTTAGATTACCTATTTTTTAAGTTTGTTGCAAAACCAGGATCACCTGGATATGAAACTCCCTCTCTCCTTTCACAAGCAATGCCTAAATAGACAGTCATATTTTAAAGAAGACTTGCTTCAATAACCTGAATAGTCATAGATGGTGTAATATAGCTGGATATAACTTGTGATCACTATTTTTTCTTTCATATGCTGAAGCAGTGTCAGTAAAATGGGGAATGAACAACAGAAAATCAACAGTAATTTTGTGCTCCCTGGGAAAGGTGGCACTGGACAGCCTGAACTATCATTTTCATTAATTTCATCACCTGTTTTTCTTTGGGTTATTTACTGAGCTGACTGACTATCAAAAATGAATGAAAGAAGAAAAACCCAAAACAATGCATAATCTGATCAAATTAATCAACTAATTTAGATTTATTTCATAGTAATACTAGAAGTAGGTGTTTCTTCTTTTTATTTAATGTTTATAGTATTTACCCAAGATGTGGCAGACACAAGTTCAAATCCCTCCTTTAGCAAAAGGATTTGTCTCTACCTCTCCAGAAAATAAAATCACCAAACTGCAGAGTTTCAGAGAGGAAAGATAAGAATTGTGTTTTTTGTCTCTTAGTTATTTGTTCACTTTGAAAAACCTGCAAATTAGGTTTCCCTTGTCTCAGGCAAACAGCTTAATCTCATAAGATCAAGAAGAAATTCTCTGACTGCCCTGTAACCAGGTGTGTATTACAAACTTGAGACAACCAAGAAACTATTAGAAGACAGTGAGTAGACAGTTTCTTCCCCACACCTGCTATAGATTAGTAACTTTGGGCTTAGGACATTTTCCTCTGTAGTCTAAGATACAGGTTCATGTTCTGTCAGCAGTACAAGTAAGTGATTCCATGTCACAAATTAACTCCCAGTCCCTTCCCACTCCCCACGATTGGGTGAAAACACCCTCACACAGGACTGTGAGACAGTCTTGTTTTCCTCATGTTTCAGAATGGTGCTTGGAAAATGTGTCACTTTTTTACTGAAATGAAATCTTTTCTTTTCCCTTTTTCAGCCCAAAAACAAAAAAAAGCTTGGAAAAAAGGATTGCAGATAAATCAACCATGCTAATCGCTGATCTGCACATGCAGTCAGTAGCAGGACCTGAGCTGTTTCCCTACGTAAGCAGCCTGGTTCATGAGTGCTGGCAGCAGTTTCACACCTGGTGCTTTGACTGCAGTGACTTCCACCCTTTCAGGGTGTAGGCTGTGCTCCACCAGCAGCAGTGGTTACCTCAAGTAACCCTTGTGTGCAATAAAGCACAGACTCTTTTGCAACCAGCCACTTCAAAGCAAATCAGGGCTTCAGCAAGCCTTTAAGATAGGTACGTGCACTTAAAATTTATAATTGTGCTTAATTCTACTTAATGTAATAATATCATAATTAGAACTTATGACAATAAGTCAAATTAACATAAGAATGATTTACATTGTTTAGGTTCACTTGCACTATAACACTTCAACGACCGTAAATAGATTAAGAAGGACTTTTTAAATTATTAATATTTTGAAGCAACTTTTCCTGAAAAGTGACAGGATTTAGTTACTGCAGAATATGCTGAGTTTATACCTGCCAAATGGCCAGTAGAAATTGAGATAATTGCAGAAACTCAAGGAAATTTCCAAATTGAATACATACTACCAACATACTTACAGATTGCATACAGGATTTCTACATGACTCTTATCTTAACCAATATGAGGATTGTTTTCCATTTTGGAATGTGCAAGCATTTACTTAAGTTGTTGTGGTACCTATTATTTTGGGCACAAAATAGTCTCCCTAACAAAGCATACGTGCCAAGGGAAGAGTGAAACCACAGAAATTACTACTATTTACCATAGGCTTGGTCTTGTGTTGAAGTCTCATTTTTAAGAGATATTAGCAAAGATTTTCTTTAAAATGTCATTGCCATATATTTTTTAACATTCTTGAATTATGCCATCCAGAATACCCTCCCTGTCCCAATAAATTGAGTTCAGGTCCTCAAGTGAAGTCATTAGAATGGTTCCATAATAGTGAGACTACAGTGGTCATAGTCACTCATCAATGAAAACAATAAACCAGCAAATCTTACAAAAACAAATCAGTTATGAATTTCGTAGGAAGGTCATAAGAAGGATAAGAAAATATTCTGAGAGCAAACAGTGATCCTTGATCAAATAGCTTAGGAACCACCCATTACATAGATTAAAAAAGTAGGACATCCATTCTTGAGTTTTGAGACATATTAAAGTATTCTGACAGTCTGTTTTATGACCTACACTCTTAAATAATGGAGGAAGATGATCAGCTTATATTTGTTTTCAGAAAGACAGCATATTATATATTTATGAACTCTCATGAACCTTTTGCATAGGCAAAAATCACACCAGGAGAGATCAAAAAGGAGGGTGGGGACAGAACAGTGGAGGAAGAAAGAAGTCCAACTGCTGAAAACTGGGAATGGATTGAGAAGACAGACAGGAAAGTTTAGGATCTGTCATACTCCTCCCATCCAGTCCCATCCATCAGAAAATGTGGATACATAAAGACATTCACACAAGTCAGAGGAGGGGATACCTGAGGCTTAGTGGGCTTTAGGGCCTTAAAGATGGAATTTCTGGTAAATGGTGACGCACCTGTTGTAGAAAATGCTGCTGCAGAGACCTCAGCAGAAGACCCTGAGACAGGTTTGGGCATGATAGGAAAGGACAATACACAAAGGACCTAAAATTTCAGCATTTAAAGAACTCTACTTAAAGATCTCTGCAAACTAATTCATTACTCAAAAAGTGCTTATGAAATCATGTCTACAGGTATCATTCTTCTTATTTTATAGAGAGGAAGAAGAAATTTCTTAAGGATTTGAGGCCAAAAAACATCTTGACATAAGTAGTTCCAAAGGAGAAGTCTAGGAATACTCCAAGGGAAAAGCAAAATAACACATGCAAATTGAAGAGCAAATAACTGCCCAGCAAGGATCTTAAAGAAAATACTTGTCACAAAATTTTTTGAGTATTTTATCTGAGACACTGGCAATTTTAACCCACATGAAATTTTATTTTAAATAATTATTTTGATTTTACAATGATAATGTGGAAGAGGGGGGAAAAAAGGGAGGGCTGGCTGAAAAGTGGCCTAGCTGAGCAGCAAAGAGAAACTATTGCCTAGTTCATGGTTCATTCCTGTGGCTGTAGTTTGGAAAAATTCCAGCCACAGAAAAGTCAAAACAGAACAGGTAGGTTGAAATATTAGCAATGCTTAGCAATTCCTTTGTATTTTAACTTCATCCTCACACTCCAAAAGAGTAAAATATTACAGGAAAAAAAAAGGAACTGAATTATGATTTGATTAAAAAGAATGTAAACAGTAATTTGGAAACAAAGGGCGATGCAATTTGTTGCGTAGTCACACAACATTCCTCTTGGATTTGAAATGCACCAGCGGCAGTTCCACCCTTCTGAAGGTACAACCTGACGTCTCACAATTGAGCCTGAGCAGCTGCTGGAGCTACAAAGTCTTTCTTTCCTCTTCTGTCAGGATGGGTGTGATACATCTTCCCAGCTTGTCTAGGATCCTGTGTTTTTCTTTTCACATTATTCTCATTCTGCTTCAACAGACTACTGCAGCGCGAGAACTGAAGTTTGTGGTTGTAGTAAGTAGATATGTTCTCTGTTTTGTTGTGGGGAATACAGGGACAGAATTACATGTCTGTTGAATCAGACAAGGTGTACAGTTTCTTTGCTTGTCTTCAGACTTAGAAATAAGTACTACTGTCCTTTTGCTTACTGAGTTTAAAGACCTCACCTAAAGAAAGAAAAAAATGTCTCTAGTTCTTAGAATTTTCATCTCCTAATCTCCTAATTAATTAATCTCCTACTTTCATCTTCAAATTTTCATCTCCTAATCTCCTAATTATTATTTCAAGATAACTGACTTTGTGGTAGATGCATAGTGCAGAGCAGTTGAAAGATGCAAAGTCCACATTTACCTATTCTTCCTTAGTTTAGCTGACACTCCAATGCATAGTGTGAGAGCTGGTGATAATGGACCTACCTCTTCTATGCTTGCAACCTGAAGCTTATCATGTTAAGAAGTTACCACACATAAACACACAAAAGACTTTCCATTTCACAATAACTGCATTGTCACAGCAGTACACTGAGAAATTAAATAGACAGGCATTTTTAAGTTGAGATTTAAGAGACATGTTGTATTGACTTCAGTTAGGCTGAAAACAGACTCTAATAATTCTTTTGCTGGGCCATTTCTTATCTCAAAGTAGCTAAGTGACTACTTCAATGTCACTTTCCCAAATACCTCTAGAAAAGGAGACATTTAATTCAATGTAATACTTTGGATTATGAAGCTTGAACCATGGTCCTTTTAATTCTTTTTATAAATAAAAGGTATAATGATAAGGAACAGTTAGTCCAAAGGAATGTTTTTTGTAAAAAGTTGAGGGGATTGGAATGAACTTTTATAAATAGGCAATTGAAGATCTTCTCCTTCAGCCTGTCCATATTTGAGACATTATGTGTGCAGTACTGTCTCCAAAACATATCTTCTGACTCTAGATAGAGTACTTCATGTATAGCCACATTGGGTGCATTGTGCATGCACAGCTTGGAGGAAAGCCAGAGTGCACAGGAAAAACCAGTTCTTACTCCTGCTGAGACATCACACATAGCAGGGACCTGACGCTAACTCCAGTAACATTCTGTATACAGAAATATACTTACGTGTTTTTTCTGGTAACTGGTAACAGTAGACACACAGATGAAAACAGGTATACAGCAAGCCTTGGAGCATTAACTCCCTGAAAGAAATGAGATTTTAATTGAATTGTAGCTGTTATTGTGTTTTGAAAAACAATGGTTTTGCAGAATGGTTTTGGAAAAGTTACCACTATGGAGATAGAGACTTCTTATCCAAAATCATCTGCTTATCATAACTGTGCTTACCATAACCTAACAAAAAACCAACCAAACAAAAAAAACCAAAAACCAATTTCTAGGGTAGTTTGTCACAATAAACATTAAAGAGTGGGTAAATTTCATTTATACTGTGTTCCTTTTAATCCTGTTACTTTTGCTTAGGCTGACCAATCACATGAAATGTTACAATAGGTTTAATCTTATCACAATATACATCTTTTTTTCTCAAGGCATGGTTTATGTATGGTCTATTGAATTTTGCCTTCTGAAATCAGTGGATTTTCATAGAAAGAGAATTGCTAGTATAAACATACAGCATAGGAATTGACCCCATCAGTGAATATATCACTGATTTAATGGGATATAATGAGGGTATTGCTACAGTCAAGGTAAATCTGAAAGGCATCTTTCTGACATACTTCAATAGCCATTTTCCAGCTGTCCTGTAAGTTAATATGTTTTCACCTGGGAATATTACAGCAGTGTGAAAATTGTCACAATGACTTTTTAAAACTTCCTTAGCAGAACTGCACAATATAAAATACATCTGCAGGGGTGAAGAAACACAGATAAATGTTCGCTTTTTCTCACTTCTAGTATTGTGCTGTGCCTGGGAACGTGAATCACTCTCTCCTCACAACTTCCAACTTTGTGCTGATTCTGTGTGTTTTGATTATTGGCCACAGGCCCAGTTCTCTGAAAAGCTCTAATTCAAGCCAATTTGTAAAAATGCTTTTTAAATTTCTTTGCTTACATGTAAACATTAGCTTTTACCATAACTCTTGTGCAACAAATTTAAGATTAAAGGCAGAATTTAAATTTAAAACCACAAAGTTTAAAGAGAGAACAAAATAGGAAATATGTAGGACAATCAGGCACCTAAATAGAAACAAAGTACTGATTTATTGCCTTGGTTTACAGAAGTTCTAACCTGGACCTTCTGCCTCTACACACACATACATTTCACCTGTCATATATACAAAGAGGTGTGGTTTCTGAGGCATTGTGGTTTCATCATGTTTTTCTTCTTGTAAATCAGGATAGGAAGCGTTGACTGAACATGTTATCTCTGAGCGTGATTTCTCTAATCAAGCCAAGCCATCTGAAACCTTGACTAAACATGCTTGATATTTCTACACCTGGTTTCCCTGAACTGCCAGCATGATGGTTTCACTTCACTTTTGTTTCTTCCTTCCTCCTGCTGGCTTCAAAGTAAGAGATATTTTGTCTAAAGTTAAGTCTGTCAATGAAAGTGTCTGCAAGAGGCTCACTATTACTCAGAGACACATACTTCACTGTAATTCATGGCATTTCTAAATGAAGATGTTATGTGTATATATATATGTGTGTGTGTGTGTGTGTGTGTGTATGCTACACATGCTACATTCTCAGGGCACCCCCTCCCCTGCACCAGTTTGTCTCCAAAATGATTTTTCACCTGACAACAATGGAAGCAAATGCTGGCCAAAGTCTAAGGCATGTGACCATTTTCATATGAAGTGATCATGCTCACAAAGTTAGCAAGAGTGAATAGATGAACCCAGACACCAAATCAGATTCAAGCTGTATCAGAGTGGAAGGAGAGGGTAATGAATTTGGTAATTATTCACCTACTGCTTTAGAGAACTGAAGCACTTCAAAAGGAGTGCCAAAATTAATATAGCAAACAGATCAGTTTTGCTCTTCTTGTGTACGCTCCCCTTACCATCCCCTCCTTCTTGATTTCTGGTGTCTTTTCACATTTTATAATGCTTCCTTGCTCCTCTTCTCTCATTCTGCCATGTTTTGTGTCTCCTGAAATGTCAGTAAGGCAATCTGTAGGCCAGGAGTAATAAATGCTGCAGCACACATTTTTTTAAATTAATTTGAAGAATCCACTCATTTTTAACAAAGTAGAAATGATACTGTTGAGAAACATATACTGATGAGTAAGGTAAGATCTTCAGTGATACAGTTTCTTTTCCTATCAGGTGTTCTAATGAAAAACATAGTTTCAAATTTTAGAAAAAGTCTCCTAAGATGTAGCTGTGAGTAAACGAGTTAGTCTTTCAGGTTAAGTGGTTGTTCATGTGGTCATTTCAGCTGAAGCAAAGTCATTTTCAGAAGTAGCAAGTTTGAACACATACAAAAACCAGCTGTCTAAGAAGCTTTGTCCTTAAATTCCTAAAAATGGGGTTCTGCTTCTTTAAGTGTTTGTTCCCTTCTTGCTGCTTCCAGCTTAGTGTTCACATCATATTTATGTGACACTGTGCAATGAAGGTGCAGAAATATGAACAAGGAACGTAATTATTAATTATCTCCTCTTTTGTGTGGACTTAAAGAAATTAAGCTTCTTTTTAGAAGAGCACACCTCCACTCCTTTAATTTCTTAAGGTTACAAAGAAATAAAATATTTTTCTTTATGTCTCCTGCTCACATATTCAATATCTCTTTTGATCTTGATCTTTTTGCACACTAATGTCTATTCAGATAAAATGCTATTCTGGCTTATTGAAAGCTGTTAGGGACTGGCTGTTGTAACACACTCAGGTTTATGCTTTACATTGAACATAAAACATCACAAACCAGTATTCAAAATCTAACATGTTGCCAGTAATTTTCCACTAATAAAAAGGGCATATTTATGGCCAAGTGTTGATCTATTGTTAGTTATTGCCTAAAATATACATAAAAATTAGTCATTTAAACATATCAGTCAGTTTGAACATTTGTCAATTATCCATAAAAATGCTTTTGTGTGAAGTTGGATAATTTAACAAGAGAGGATGCAGCTATGCTGTAATTGGAAATTTAACCTTCATTCTTGACACAGGTACCAGCTTGTCCAGAAAAACGAATGAATCCTACCTGATACCTATGTACATCAAAATAAGGAAATGAGCAGTAGTACAAAAGTCCTTCTCACTCATTTTTCTTGCACTCAGCTGAATCAGCCACCAGACAACATAGCTCTTCACTTATTTTCCTGTTGACTACAGGTGCACTGAGAAATTTTTATGAAGAACCAAATGAGATTCAAAATTATAAGAAATGAGGATTAAAACTGCACAAATAAGGAAAAAAAACGAAAAAAACCCAAAAAACCTTGATGATGAGGGTGAAAACCTTCCTTGATTCACTGCAAAATATTCATTTCAGGTTGGCCACATAGTGACATTAAACTGGCAAAACAAAAAACATACATGTTCTAATGGTAACTTATACTCTAGCAAACTTCATTGTCTATTGTAGAAAATGAACAGAGGGAGAAATCCAATCATATTTGCCTTTACTGGACAGCATTTTCCATCTCTGAAGTACCTGCTCTAGCACAGGTTCGTGTGCATTAGGCTGATGGAAAGGGTGTGTGTTGTAATTAAAACATTAAGTCACACCGCTGATGTTTACTTTGAAAAATATAAATGTGAAACACCTCCCAGTGGGAGTGGCAAACTAACTAGTGTGAACAACTCTCTCTGATGTCTGGGCAAGAATGATGTAGCTTAATGAGGCAATGGAGAGTATTAATTATAAGCAGGTTATGCACCACTAAGGTATTAAGGCATAAATGTCATTTTATTAACAAATATACCATGCTGCTATGTTGTCATTTTATTGTGCTAAGTCAGGAATGAAGTTGCTGATGGGAACATTGATAAACAAAGCTTAATTTTATTACCCTACAATCTGGGTCAGCATTTTATTTCATGTGAAACTTCTGTGGATTTAATTTTTCTAAGCCTATGCAGCATATGCTATGGGGGGATAATTCAGTTTTCCAGAACCATTTAATCTAGGGCTGTAATTTCCTTTGTATGCTGGAATCAAAACACAAAAAGGTTCATTTAATTTTTCTGATTAAAAATCATATGATTGAATGCATCACACTAATAGTCACCATGCTGGAGTGTCCAGGATAATAAAGCAACCAAACTCTTTGCTCTCTCCAAATTTGATAAAAATAAAATCCTAAAGACTTTAAAAAATATTTTTATATATGCATGTAAAAGTACTAAGAAAGTATTAATTGAGCTAACAATGTAAATGTTTATACTCTTATCTTTACATTTTAGGATGATTGAGAAAAAGAGCATAAGATCCATATGTACATAGAATTACTTTTAAAGATACTGCTATGAAGAAAAGGTTACCAAAAAATTTCAAGTGTCTCTGACATAGTAATTAAATACTAATCTAAGCACATCAGTAACTGGCTTAATATTCAGAGGCACTGAGTTTCCAAAATTCAGTCATATTTCCTGTCTAGATGCCTAGCTGTGAACACAATCCCAACTTTAACATCTTGAGTGATTATTTTAATGTTCTAGGATGAAGGATCATCAGGCTTATGCCCACTTAATTCTAATATAATTATACATAATCTTGATTTTAAAGAACGTATTCACATCCTACTTGACCAGGTTTCTGCAGACTCTCCAACATTTTCAGTTGAAAAATGACACTGGAAGTATAATATATGCTTTGCTACTAGTTAGATAAGATTGTTAACAGTAATGAACTCAAGGGGTTGTTATTGCTTACATTGTCAGCTTTTCCGACACGGTGACCGAACACCAATTGTGAACTTTCCAACTGATCTACACAAAGAAAGTGAATGGCCCCAGGGATTTGGACAGCTCACCAAGGTATGTTGACTTTTCTAAGAAGAACTTTAAAATGCTTCTAAAAGAGGAAGTGGGAAGATATTTTTTGTGTGTGTGTCTCAAAAGCATTAGCAAATCCCAGGTTCTGATTGTTGCTATTAGCAAATACCAATACCAGTAATTCATAAACATTTTTGCAATGTTTTTCATTCAGCTATTGTTAAATTGAAATCTTGTTCATCATAGATTTATAATTACCTTCCTAAAAGCAACAACTTCTTGATAGTGCATCATCTGCTTTCAAACAAATGGCAAGATTCAACACTGTACTGTTAACACTGATGAAGTTCTAATGACCATTAAGTACTGAGCCCTGTGACAGGTCAAAGATATGACACCTGCCCACCAAGTCAAGCGAGACGAGTCCACCTCTCATCATTGGGCTGACAACCACCAATTCACAAAACAAAAGAAGACGAGGAGAAGGTTGCTTCTGGGGACAATGTGTCTTCTTAACAAGGCCACTTGCAGTCCAGAGCTTCACTAGGATGCACTGAACCTACTTTGTATTTGACATATGACACTCTGGAGCAAAAGAAAGCCAATGCATTTCATAATAACATTTTGTCATGGTGCAGAAGTATGAAATAGAGACAGTTCAGTCTTTAATGTTTGAAAGGGACTTGAAAGATCTGTAAAATTCACACACTGAAGAAATGCATTACTGTCTTATTACTAGCTTATGTACTAAGATGTTCCTGCTTTGGCATTGGCTTTTTTGAGAGCTTCTTTCTATTTTGCTATCTTTTTAAAAACAGTAGTAGGAATGTACTTCTCTGACAGGTAGAAGGTAAAAAGTTCAGCTCAGGCTTTAGAAATAAATAACAGAAAAACAGTCTGCAACCTAAGACAACTGCAGGCACACAAAGGCAAAGACAGAAGAATGCTACTTAAAGCATGAAATATAAGCCACAAATGGATAAGGCTGGACAATTAACAGGGAAATGACAGTGATAAATACTAGGCTGTCAATCATCCTCTCTCAGCTGACACTGACATACATTCTAAAGGACAATGTTGATTGGTGTCTACATACCTACAGTTCTGAGGAAATAGTATTTGTATGGAATCGGGGGCATTGTCTTTCTTTAGCAGGTGCTGCAATCTTAGCACTTCAGAACACAGAATTTTTTCATAGATGTAAGTGACCATTTCTAGTAAAAATTCTAGATCACCTGCAACACACATCGTCGTTCTGTTTTTGGCTGAGAGAGACCTGGTATGGGGCTCTGTTTTGGATTTGTGCTGAAAACAGTGCTAGTAACACAGGGATGTTTTTGTTAATGCTGAGCAGGGCTTACAGATTCAAGGACTGTTCTGCTTCTTGTACCACCCTGAGTTTGTCTGGGGGTGCACAAGAAGTAGGGAGGGGACACAATTGGGACAGCAGATCTCCACTGACCAAAGAGATATACTGTACCACATGATGCCATGCTCAGCATATAAAACTGGATGGAGAAAGAGGAAGGGCCAGACATTCAGCTTGATGTCGTTTGTTTTCCCAAGTAACTGGGATGGGGCTCTGCTTTCCTGGAGGCTTAACACCTTCCTGTCCATGGGAAGTGGTAAATAAATCCCTTATTCTGCTTTGCTGGCATGTGTGGCTTTTGCTTTTCTTATCAAACTGTCTTCAGTCCCTGGAGTTTTCCCACTTTTACTCTTCTGATCCTCTCCCCAGTTTCACCAGGAGGCAGTGAGAGAGCACTTGTGTGGTGTTCAGTTGCCAGCTAGGGTTAAACCACAATAACAGTATGCTCTACAACCACTTAATGATCACTTAAAAGCTAAGTGGCTTTTGCTTTTCTTATCAAACTGTCTTCAGTCCCTGGAGTTTTCCCACTTTTACTCTTCTGATCCTCTCCCCAGTTTCACCAGGAGGCAGTGAGAGAGCACTTGTGTGGTGTTCAGTTGCCAGCTAGGTTTAAACCACAATAACAGTATGTTCTACAACCACTTAATGATCACTTAAAAGTTGATTGCTGAAGACAAAAAAAAAGAAGACAATTTTACACTAAAAGTCTCTAGTAACCTTAATCTAGTAGTTATTCATATGCTTGCCTTACAGACTGGAATGCAGCAGCTATTTGAACTTGGGCAGTACATGAGGAAACGATATTCCAGCTTCTTGAACAGCACATACAACCGGCAAGAGGTACAGAGCAGAACTGTCTGCAGCATGTTTCTCTGGCATAGCAGAAGTATGGATTTATAAAAGCACATTATTATACTAATTTCATTAATGAAGAAATTAGGGTAATAGAAAAACAATTTTGAAAGTCAGACTTATGTCAAGATAAAACCAGAATAACATCTATTTTTCAGCTCTTACATTCTGTTTGGGTCTTTCACAACCTAATTTTCCCAAACTGAACAGCTCCACGATGAATAAGTTGGGAATTTTTAACAGACTAAGACAATAATGGTCACTGTACAGCTAAATACCTCTCCAGTCCTGTGATGGGCCATGCTTACACACTTCCTCCTGTAACAGAGAGTTCTAACAGCTCTTTGGATGTGCTTATCACACAGTACAGATCCATTGTGGAGAAGACACCTCTAACATTTTGGTCTGTTTAGGAGGCATGCATTATGGGAAAATATGAAAGACCTTTGCTGTGCTTCCAAGAGAAGTTTATATTTTGAGTACTTTAACATTCCTGATGACTGATAGACCATAGAAACATTTAGGTGGGAAAAGACCTTTATGAATTTCAAGTCCAATTGTTAACCTGTCCACCACTAAATCATATGTATCAATGTTAAGATTGAGAAAAATAAGATAGAGACCATCCTTCTTTGAAATAATATTTTCCTATTCTTTCAGTTCACTCTGAAGGCTAGATTCCAAATTAAAAGATGCCTTAGAAATTCCATTTGTGAAACTGAGGTAGTACCCTGGAAAGCTGAGTTACAGTTTCACTGTTTTGACTTTATGAAAAAATATAACACTAAAAACAAGAAGTCAGTATTGACAAGTCAGGTAAAATTTCCCTAATATTTTATCTTTTCCATTTAATCTTTAATTCTTTGCCATTCTATTTTCAGTTTTACATCCAAAGTACAGATTATGATCGCACCATTATGAGTGCCCAGTCATATCTTTCTGGCCTCTTTCCACCAACTAGCAGCCAAATTTGGAACCCTGACCTTCTCTGGCAACCCATTCCAGTCCACATTTTTCAAAAAACAGCAGAGCAGGTGAGTACTGGCTAGAAGCATTCTATAAGGTCCTAATCTTTCACAGAAGCAAAAGAACAGAAAAAAGGAAAAGAGCTAAAAAGCATTTTTAAAGCTTTTTGAGTCCAACATAATAGGAAATATCAAATGGAGCTACTGGCTGACAAGTATGTCATAGGTCAACTGTAACAGCTACATGAAAATCCTCCTTCCATAGTTGCAGAATACCTGAATTATCACACACACACAACCATTTTCTCTGAGGTTAGTTTTTCTGACCAGAACACTTTTGGGCAGTATTCTAGGGAAGTTCTTCTAAATCTTTATAGGAAACAAGTGTTTTCCTAAATGCCACTCAACTAGGCATATCTTGTCTCTTTGGCAAGTTTTTTCTATAGTTTATTTAAGGAATTGAATTTCCACCAGCCACAGTAATGACCTCAAAAGTATTACCTTCCTATTCTGGTAGCACTTAGGCATTCTAATTACAGACAAGGGCTCTTTTATGCTCAGTGCTATAGAAATACTTAATGAAACCCTAGCACTTCTCTTGCAGATCATAAGAGTAGGCCGACCTGAATAATAGGTCCTGTAGAAGTTTTACTTCCTATAGCTCACTCTGGCTGATTCAGGTTTAGATTTTAATTTCACTTGCTCTTGTGACAAGGACTGTGTAAGGAACAGTGTGGCCAACAAGAGTAAAAAGCTTGTGAGTGTAATAACAGAAAACCTCATTTACTTCTGGCTTTGAGGACAGAAGCTGACTTTAATAAAATTTGTACAAACCCTCTATTACATAACTGCCCATCACCAACATCAGACTCACTCATTAGGGGGCTGCCACACCTCTCTCCCTTTGATGTTGCTCCATTCTTAGAGACCACGTTTGAAAAGAGGTACAGAGAGAAAGGGTTCACACAAACTGAATTAGGCAAGTGTGATTCAGCCAGAAACTTAACCCTGTTCCTAAACAGAAAAGAACACTGTCATTGTTATTTAAATACAGGACACCAGAGGAAACCCTTTCACCAGAAGACAAGAAAAACATCAAAGTGGTTACAGTTTTGGCCACATAGTACCTCAAAGCCCTTAGGGGAATCACAGTGCAATGAAATAACCTGTTTGAGGAAGGCAAGCTCATTTGTAGGAGTCTCTAGTGCCTCATCACTTCTGTGGCTGCTTCAGGAGTGAGTGTTGATGCTTCTCTCAAACACACCTCTGCAGCAACACAAAATGCCTTTTATAATGCAAACCACCTGGAACAAAACCACTGTTCCCTTGTTAAACCAAGCAGATGTTTGAAGGTATTTTCAAGCCCCAAGCAACACAAAGTGGGAAACTGAAGCCAGGTACAGTCCTGTATAAAAACCATAATCACAGTTCATTTTTAAGCTGCTGAGATCAATCAAGACTTGACAGGCAACAGTACTGAGTATTGCTTATTGAAGCCAAAGGAGTGGCTTGATTAATAACACTTAGAGAGCGATAATTAAGACATACAGCAAGAGAAACATTTGTTATTGTGTAATTAAACAACATTCCCCAGTTTCATATTGCAACTTTAAGCTTTCATCCTTCAGTGTGCCACTGTTACAGAAAAATTGGACCATTGGAAATCTATCCAAGTGAAAGTGGGCTGAGGTCTGTTGATGGCTGCTGCCAATGTCCCACAGGAAACATGCTGGAAGAGCAGTCTGTAAATGTAAATGTAACAGGATAATACTAGTGCTGGGTCAAAAATGCTTTAGTGATGTGGCATACAGTGCCGTACCAGCACAAACTTGTTTTCTTCAATGTGGCTTTTCACTGACATTTTATGCTGTATCAGGGATCATTTGTCTTTGTGCAATTGATATAAAACATATTTTTCAGAGCTCAGGGTTTGAAAGATGCATGTATTTACATGTTGTTCAGATCAAATATGTACTATCATGTGACCTCATAATGCACACACTTGGAGTAATTAAAAGTGAACCATTTCCCTAAACAAGAACAGAGCCCTTAGGCCCATAGCTTCTTGATATTTCAGAAGAACAATTCATCACTCTTGTTTCAAGTTCTTTTAAGTAGTATTTAAAATGCTTACCATAATCCACTGGTTATCTCCAAAGAGATGAAACCTGGATTTATAGATGGAGAAGCAATTCAGTTTCCAGTACCAGGTGGAGTTAACTTACATCTGGGAAAATACAGAAAATGAGAGGGAAATTGCAGCTTTTAAAAATTTCTGATCATGGACCCTGACCCATTTGTCAAAGCAATCCCTTGACAGGCATATATCATTTCTTTTTACCAAAATCAGTTAAATTGAGGGAAATCAAGCTATCACAGAAACAAGTAGCCATTGAAAAGTCAAGATACCACAGTCTATCACTTATGTTAACTGAATTCATGATTAACTGAATTCATTATTAAAGTACCCAAACAATTATTGAGTAGGTCTAGCACAACCATGAATCTGTCTAAAAAATGGTACACCATTAATCTCAGCAACAGAAAAAACAGAGGGGTGTTGATAATTTTAGAACTTTCTAAGTGTTCCTTTTCATGTTTCAGAGGCTGAACTTTCCTCTGCCCAACTGTCCCCGTTTTGATGAACTTCAGCAGGAAACACAAACATCAAAAGAATTTCAAAGTAGAATACAACCATACATGGTAAGAGAAAAAAACCCAAACAAACAAAAATCCAAACAAACACAAGATGTGAGAAAAAGGAAGGTAACTAAGTTGCAGAAGTTAAGGAATTGCATTTTTTCCTTTTGTTAAAATGCAAAAACTAATTGAAAAAAAATTAAAAGCCTGTTTAGGTTATGTTATCATTGGATCAGAGATGACACAAAGTCAAATCAGAAGGCAAAGTGGCAAAATAGCTGAAACCACTTCTTTTATACGCTGGTCCAATACAGGTGGACCTGAGTGGTCATTTAATCAATGAATTTCACATGATTGGCTAATTAACAAGACACCCATTTGTAAACAACCTTATGGGCAAAACAGCTTATTACAAAACACCAGGTGCAGATGGTTTAGAATTCTTTCCAGCTGCCTAAAGTTTCCCAGACTGATTCATGGGAAAGCTTATCTAGCTTTTCTCTCTGATCACACTATTGTATCCACAAATTTAGATATTAGAGAAAGGTTCTTCACCCAGAGGGTGGTAAGGCATTGAACAGGCTCCCAGGGAAGTGGTCACAGCACCAGCCTGACAGAGATCTCAGGTACATGGAGTGATTCTTAGGAATGCCTCCCAGGGAAGTGGTCACAGCATCAGCCTGACAGAGTTCAAGAAGATCTCAGGCACATGGAGTGATTTTTAGGAATGTCATGTGCAGGGCCAGGAGCTGTACTCAATGATCCTTACAGGTCCTTTCAAACTCAGCTTATTCTTTAATTCTGTGAAAAGGTTGGGTGTTAGTGAATCTATCTGCATGTATGTTCCATGTGCATTGAGCATTTGTAGTACACTGTTCACTTTTTCCCCACAGGATTTTTTACAAACAATGGCAGTTAACACAGGACTTGAACTAAACCACCTTAAAATACTGGACAATTTCCAGCTCTGGAATACATATGATACTCTACATTGTGAGGTAATAATATATCAATAGATGCCAGGGAGAAATATAACTCCAACTTTGGGTTTCAGTTAAATCGTGGCCATGTGTTTTCACTGGATTGAGTTGTAATGTCTCCTACTTTTTTCTCTTTTTTTTTTTCTTTTTAATTTGAATCTAAGTTATATTTTAGTGCTTTGATAAAAAAGAACTGAAAAACATGGTCTACAGCTTGGGAGATTGTAATTTCCATTTCATGTTTGAAAAATTGTTACCGTTCCCATTATTTCCTTTTTACCCTTCCCAATATGCTGCTATAGAATTATTCAGCATGATGGCTATAACAGAGTTGTGATTTTTAACAGAGAAATGAAATTATTAGCTTTAAACTATTAACAGGTAAGCACCAAAATACTTAAGATTTTGAATACGAGAGATCATGAAAGATCTATCAGTTAAAAATTTTTGAGACAGTGATTGCTAAAACACCCAAACTGACCCCAAGTATGGGATAATTCCATTTGGCCTCAGTCACTACTGGCAGTGCATAAAGGATTTTGAACATATCCTCTACAAACTGAGGTAATTAAACATGATAAGATGCTGTCACTTTTATATGACTGCAGAGTGACACTTGTGTCTAGCTGCCCAGTGATAGAACCGGTATGTGGACAACTGTATGGAAGGCAGAAAAAAATCACATATTTATAACCTGAAGACCCAAAGAAAGGAAAAGAAGACATGTCTGCAGTATTTCCCACTAAAACATGTATCTCTATAGCAAGAGCACATTATACCTACAAAGAATCTCCTTCATTCAGGTGCTTCTGCCCTTCCCTCACTTCACTCACTTCAGGCCAATCCCCATTCCCACAAAATGTGTTTCAGGGCATACTCTGGAGTAAAACCAGACTGTGCAGAGAATTGCAGGACAGCCTCAGAAAGTCTAAACTAAGTAGTGTGAGGGTAGATGACAGGATGATGGAAACCAGTGAATTATAAACATGCTTTTGTTTTCCTTTACCACTAGGGTATTCACAATTACACTCTTCCTGTATGGGCCACTGAAGATGTAATCAACAAGATGGAAAAACTGGCAGAATTGTCCCTACTCTCATTATTTGGGGTTTATAAAACAGAAGAGAAATCAAGACTACAAGGAGGTAAATCAAAACGTGTACAGCTCTAAGAAAGGAGGAGATAATGCAACATCCTGTCACTTTACTAATGCAAAATCATCCAAACAAACTCTTCATTTGAAACTATGGACATTGGATGCCATGTTAAGAATTCAAATATGTGCTGAATATTGGCACTTGCATGGATAAAATACTGCAACTAGGTGTAAAAATTACTATCTTCAGGTTTTCCAGATTTTTTAAGGGATTTGGACTTTTTAGAAATATTATAGAAAACTAAGGGAATAAATCAGGCCCTCATGGTTATGATCATTACTTATCTTATAGTAGGTTAGATTGTTTCTCCAACATTTCTTCTAATTGTTTACTGTTGTTTTTTCCCTTTGATGTACTGGTTATACATTGTGTCAAAACACTGGCAACAAATTTGTAGCTCTCTCAGTGATACAAAGCTGCTCCAAAACAGTCTGATCAGAATAAAAGCTGAGAGATTCCAGTTATGTCTATACTGCAAGAACTACAAGAACTGGGAACTACTGCTTAGCTCCAAAATTGGGGTACATAGACTGTGCTGCACATTCTGACACTACTTCAGGACACAACCCAGGAATTTATCATAGGATCCCCAGGTATCCATGAGCAGGAAATCCAAAAAATTGAGTTTGAAGATTTGCAGGCTGGAACATTTGAGGCCAGGCTTTCTAATGCACCTACTGTGCAGATCTAGGTAAAGAATAATTAGCAAATCCATCACCTGGGCATGCACATCACTGGATTGAATATATAGTAATTACAGGCTCCAATCTGCAGTAAAGCCTGTTAGCTGGCAGATGCCCATATCATATGGTCAGGACTATTTAATGTTCACTGGCATACCAGTTACATCCTCTTTCCTTAGAATTTTCCACAGAGTGCTTCAGGGAATTTCTGCTGCCCTTACCCATTAGTTTTAGAATACCTTTGGGCTGGAGAAGAAGTAAAAAAGAGCTTTGGAAAAAGCAAAGAATCGATAATGTGCAACATGTTGGAAGTAAATAGTTAAAATATTTCTTTGGCATGTAAAGAGGAAGAGATCAACACAGCTGTCATTATTCCAACACTACAAAAAACCAAAAAAAATAATGGAGAGATCTCAGCATAACAGAACTGGAAGTGTCATTATCACCAGTTCTCAGGATGGTTCTAAATGATTTCCTGTGAATCCTGCTTCTTCATTTAATCTGGATGATGAATCATATATTTCTCCTCTGCAATATCTTCTCTGTAGTTACAAAACTGTATTAAACTGAAAAATGAGTACGAGGCCTGAGCAGATGTCTTATATTTGATACTCTCAATATATTGTCTTTTTTGTTTCCATTCAAACATTATACCTTCATTTTCCACTTCCTTTTTTTCTATCTTTTTAAGGTGTCCTTGTGAATATTATTTTAAACAGTATTAAACAAGCTGCCAATTCTTCAAAACCAACAAAAATGGAGGTCTACTCTGCAGTGAGTATTTTCATCTTTCATACATGTTACTTTGATTTTATCAGTAAGTTAAATGAAAGAATAATATACTACAGTTTAACTAAAGTGCTTTAAGTGTACTGATCGGTGTTTTAAGGTAAACACCGATCAGTACAAGAATACAGTATAGGCATGGATCTCACCTCAGTTTTAGTTAAACTATATTTGGCCAACCCTTTTGGAAATATACTCGTCATGGAGGCCTTGGCATTGTGCTAGGGTCAAACCATGACAAACCTAATGGTGCAGTTTCTATTAGTTGCATCTTTCCTGAAATGCTCCAAAGATACTGGCACTAGGGCAAAGAAAACTATATATTTTATCATTCATTTTTCCTACAACCTAATGGTGCTGTTTCTATTAGTTGCATCTTTCCTGAAGTGCTCCAAAGATACTGGCACATAGCAGAACTTCAGCTGTGCTTCCAAACCTCTCCTCTGTGGGTTCTTTTTTATTACTACTACTATTACTTTATTTATTTTAGAGGGTGAAGAGGGCCACTTTCATCAGGCCAAGATCTGCTTAGCTCATTCATTATTCTGTCTCTAACAAGAGCCAAAGGCAGGGATGAATGTCAGAATAAAGCCAGCAGAGAGTGATAAAACCTTCCAGCAATCTGTGTCTTAGGGACTTCCTGAGAGAGAATTTGTCCCTGTGTTTAGTGTCCCTTGACAGACTGTCTTCCATCAATTTGCCTAATAACTTTTTAAATTCATTTATACCTTTGGAATCTGTGACATCCTATGACAATGACATTTGTGTTAAAGAAAAGAGTGTGCCTGCTTTTATTCACATTTTCTGGGTCTCTAATGAATTTACTATTTTCTGTCACTCTTCTTCCATATTTCCTTTTCCAAGACCAAGTCCTACTGTATTTAATCTTTTCTCCTATAGAAACTACTTGATACCTCAAATCTTTTTCACTGTCCTTCCTACATGATTCTAGCACTACCATGTTCTTTTTGAAGAGGGAAGAGCAGTACATGCAGATTTTTCACTTCTGCTTTAATACCCTGAGTTAAAGTATAGTGTTATTTTTGAAACTGATCAGCCTATAAAATTCCAGAACCTGAATAATAATTAAACCATAGCTGCTAGACTACAATATAAATAGGTCTAGAAGATATATATATGTGTATATATATATATATATATATATATATATATATATATACTTAAAGATGCTTGCAAAATTTATGCACCAGTGTTTGGACTTCCTGCCTTCAGCTCCTCATCCTATAATCCCTGCAAAAGCAGGGATAATGGGTAGATGAAGAAACTATATGTGGGTGGGTAACAGATCCCATAAAAATAGAAGCCAAACTGAGATTTTGTTGTATGAGTCCAAACAGAAGGAACAATAGAAAAAAAATCTGAAGTGGAAGAAAGGAGAATAGTCTTTGTACACAACTATTTGTCTGGAATACTACCAGAAAAAAAAGTACTTGTACCTTCACTTGAAATGCCCTAGATTATACTACTCTACACTGCCTTAATCTGACCTTGGAGCAAAAGACACTACCAAAGGAAGGAAAAGAGAAAATGGACTGAAAAACTA
Source organism: Passer montanus (assembly GCF_014805655.1). Taxonomy (NCBI): domain Eukaryota; kingdom Metazoa; phylum Chordata; class Aves; order Passeriformes; family Passeridae; genus Passer; species Passer montanus. The sequence goes on along the minus strand of NW_024356505.1, from coordinate 1,167,307 downwards.
GATTTATTACTCAAACCACATCTTGCTTTCCCTCAGTATGTCTCCAAAATCCTGCCAGATGGTGTAAGACACATACTGCAGTAACTCTTTGCAAATGCCTCCTGCTCTCTGTAGTAATCAGTTTACATGTTTTTCCCAATGGTGAATATACTGAACACATTTTTATAGTCAAATTTACACAGGTTTTCTTTTATCTTGATTTCCACTCCCTCTCTACTCTTGTCTCATAACTCTGGCTTAGTGCTAGTTGACTTAATTGACTGTAAAAGATGGAATTTTTTTTTTTCTTCAATAGCATGACACCACAGTTGGGGCCCTCCAGATTGCTCTCAATATTTTCAATGGAAAACTGCCACCATATGCTGCTTGCCAGTTTTTTGAACTCTACCAAGAAAGCAATGGGCAAGTATCTTCTTATTTATGCAAGAAAGAGTGTTTAGAATTTGCTACCCTCGTCCCCAAAACCATTTTTCTCTCAAATATTGTGAAAAGATACAATTTTGATTTAAATAGATAATTTACTAACAGCCCATAGGCACAAAGTCATATTAATACTAGGGAAAATTACATTTTCTGGATGTGCATGTATGTTTTGAAAGACAGGAAAAAAGGTAAAACAAGCCTTATGAGAGGGAAGAAAATGGTAAAATAATTCTTCCTGATTCTTCAGATGATAGCAAGAACATTTCCAAGACATAACTCCCACAATAAGCCAGCTGGCATAGAAGAGCCCAGTACTGGTGCATTCAAGGAGCCTGCAGAAGGACCTTTTCAGCTCACTGTTGATCAGTGCTGTTAAATTAACAGCTTTGGCAAAGTGGGCTTTGCAGATGTCTTTCACAATGCCTCCACTCTTGGAGAACAGGTTCTAGAGTAAGGTGTTAGAGGCTATTTCCAACATGCTGTCTCGAAGTAGGAAACCTTCTATTTAAGTACCAGTTTTTAAAAAAACTTTTCAATGTTGTTAACCAGGCAATATAGCATCGAAATGTATTATCGGAACGACACTTCAAAGGATCCTTATCTCCTCACTTTGCCAGGGTGCACCTCTTCTTGTCCACTTGAGAAGTTTGCTGAACTAGTTTCTCCTGTGATTACAGAAAACTGGTCAAAAGAATGTGGGAAGAAAGACAAAATGAAAGGTAGTATAACAGTTCTGTATTTTCCACATAAGACAGGGAGGTAGGTATTTCATCAGTGGCTGAACTTTGCACCCTTCACACAATCAATAGATTTCCCTTTAAGTGGGGGCCAGATTTACTGTGAACGAGGATGTCCGTAGAAATTAAATTAGCATATTCACAAAATGAGCTGCCTAAAGCCTGTGGTCAAAACTAGATCTCCACTTGTTGAAACGTCTAAGAGAAGTATGGATGTTGGTGATATAAGAGGGTCTTGTTCATGTTGGATACTTTCTGCAAATGCAAAGCAAAAATGGCTTGCAAATGCATGGTAAGATTTGTGCACCTGTGTTTCTGCAGTTGTACTGAGTGCAGCTGATCCATGATCTACTAACAGAGCTGATAACCTCTTCCTGCCTGAATATTCTTTCTGGGAGGGAGAAGAAGAGCAAGGCAACACATGTTACTTTTCAATAGTCTCATTATTTCCCCTGTCCTGCATACATTCACCATTTTACTGACCCCTGATGAAAGTATTTTTCTTTTTTTATTAACTACACATAGGCTCTCCTGCCCTATGGGAACATGGGAGTAAGATTCACCTATGCACAGGAAGCAATCTATAAATTTCTAGGATTGAAGTATATGTTCTTATCTTGCATATGCCAGTAAATGTGATCTTGTCAAAAATATTTCCATTGTACATATATGTAATTAGACTGCTAGCTTTGCATATAAAATGGTATATATATATGTCTTTCATTAACTCCCTTTTAATTTATTTTTTGTTCTTCACAGATATTTTTATCGGATTTAATGTTGCTGTTGGCTTGTTGTCCATTTTTAACCTTGTACTGCTCTACCTCCTTTATCATTATGGACGTTGCAGGAGCAGAAACAACTACCAAGATATTTAAAGCGGAGGTAGAGAAGTGAAAGTGAGAGCAGCTAGACATCAAGGAATACTTGAAGTTGCTGATACCTATCAGTTTGCTCTGGTCAAAATAATCTCCAAACCATATCCAATAAACTTGAACAGCTGAGGTATCTGTGGTCTCCTAAAATTCTACACATCTGCAGTGAGAAATACTGTAGAAATACATTATTTTAGGAATTACTGGATGGATGGCGTTATTCCAATTAATATCTTTATTCTACTACTACTATTACTCAATTTTACATTAACCAGTGGGGTGAAAGAATGTCTATGTTTTTTTTTACACTGTCTATTACTGTTTAGCCCTCTGCTACTCAACAAGTCTTCCTTCAAAACTGCATTCTGTAATATTTACCTTACTTCCTATAAATGGCTATTTTGTTGATGCACAGGAAACCAGTGAGCAGAAGCTGCAATTTCTGTACAAAAAAGACTCATACCAGCACTTGGACATACTGTTCCCGCATTTAGTAGTGCAAATTTATGCTAGAATTTTGACCTTAGCCTTCAGCCAATAAAAGTCTTCAGCCAGCTCTTTAAAGGAGTTGCATCTCTATAGCTCTCACTGAAATTAGTAAAACTGGTATAATCCGTCACATATCTAGGCATCAAGCAAGAAGCTTAGTGCAACAGCATTTTGGTCAGTGTCTGTAACTTCAATAATATGGATAAGTAAATATATTAAAATCTATTTTCTATTGCTACACTGTTTTCCTATTTTTTCTGAGCTCCCAGTCATGAATGAGCCTTTGCTCTGCATTTCTTTGAGCCACTCTCAGAATAATTCCTCAAGCTATCACTCTCTTCATTATCTTTTATTTTAAATCACAATAACTCCTTTAACTCATTGCTCTGTTCACAATCCAATATGTTAGCAAGATGTACACTAAAAGTAAGAAAACAATGATTCTGCTTTTTGTATGTTGATCTCTTCTGTGCAATTTATTTTGTTTAGATTGTAAGCTTCTAATGTCAGGAATGTGTTTCTGTAACTGCTCTTGAGTGTCACACACTATATGCATAATAAGCACTAATGTTGCTGTATAAAATCCTACTTATTGTCATATGTTTCAAGACTGAATCAAGACTTTTTCATCCTGTATTCCTGCAGAGGATACTGTGAATGACAATACCTTGGAGAAGTCTCTTTAAAAACCAAGACAACCATACAAATAGGTGCCAAGAGCAGGGTCAGTCCAACAGGTATAATGTGCTGAAGCTAACGTGTCCTGCTGAGATTCAGAAAGAAAGCAAGCTGAGGGATGGAGCTGCTTAACTCAGACATAGCATCACAGCAATGTGAATACACTGCTTCTGCACTGACTTTCACATTCTGTGGGTTGCAACGTGGAGCTCAGGAGCCTCAGTAAGCTGTCACTGAGATAGTGATCTAGAGATCAGCCTTCAGTATTACAGCTGAAATGTGATATAATTATATATAGTGATATTAAATATCATATATTAAATTGTATAAGTCAGAGTAACAAATGCTTGTGGGAATACATCACTTCCCAAACATTGCATTTCTTGTAAAAACTTCAGTTACTGAAGTGTCCACCTTTTGAAAATTATTTCTCACTCAGTAAAAGGCTTTTAGTAGTATCCATGACATTTCCATTTTATCTATTTTAGGAAATATCATAATCAGCTGGTGGATTCGAGTCTTACATGTTCAGGATTTTTATTGTATAACAGGTTGATGCAAAGCTGTCAAAAAGATGAAAGGCTGTCCATAAGTCAGATGGTTTAGATGTACAACCTTCAGCTTCTAACTAGTCATTTTGATCCTCATGTAAAAACTTGAAGAAATATCTATATTGCAGTCAAATGTATTAAAGCAGCTCTAGGAAACAAGCCTGAGTTGGCTTGATTACTGTTAGAAGTGTACTCAAGGTGGGGAAAAGTTCAGAACAAACTGCAAAACTCATCCTGGCTCCTGTATGTGCATACAAATATATATATCTATGCTCAGTCAGTGAATACCTGATACTGAGCTCTGCATTAACACAGCCATAATGCTGCTGGTACCCACTTAAGGATAAATTATGTTTCTTATTAGAGGAAGTCAGATGCTTGACAAATGAAGATGTATCAGCTTGATAATGTGCAGTAGGAAACAGTTTTGAAGTATTACAAAATCGGTCAATTGCACTCCTCAAGAAGCAGAATGGGACATATTTTTCCAAGATTTCTTCTTACAAAAAGAAGTTGATTTCAGACAGAAATTAAAATGTGAAGTGTCTGAGACATCTTGTATGGTTTATGATGCCCAAGCCTAAGCTGTAACAAAGAACTTCAAAGATAAGGCAATTCTTATTGCAGCAGGAGCTGTCAGGAAGGAGTTTTATTGTAGGGACACCTTTCTGTTAAGATCTAGTCATACTTGAAAATGCATATGCACTTTTAGAAAGGATCCAGTGAACACAAGTTACAGAGAATGTAATGACAGGTTCAGATGATGTAACTTCAGAATTAATGAGGGTACAGTAAAGATGTAATAACTTAGTAAAGTAGGCCCTGAATCTCACTTATAGGAAAGATGTTTTGTCTTGCTGTGTTTAAATCAAGTAAAATTCCTCCAGTGGAGTAAAAGTAGGAAATTTCATGTACATGTAGACAAGTTCATAGTTTTTTTTTTGTTTATTCAGCCATATTTAGAATTTGTTGAGTATAATCTGCAGACGGTTTGTGATTAGAAAATATCTTGTCTCCAAGAAACTTGTGGCACTGCAATAAAGTACTTTTAAGAAACAATTCAACATTTGCCATTTTATCTTATTGAAAAACAATGGAACTTTCAGTACTTCTAGAATTTCCAAACAAAAGTATATGTTCAGATTTGTTGCTTCTGTAAGAACAGATTTTAAAGCACTTCTGCTTTGATATAAATAAAGTTGATGGCATGAAGCTCTTCAATTTGCCCTCTAGCAGTGACATCATCTGACTCTACAATAATTACAGTAGCAACTAGATGCTCTGCAGCAGGGTTTTCTGGTGCCTATGGTAGACAGTAATGCACACACAGCACTTTTCACCTCAGTCAGCAACAACCTCCTCTCATTGAATTGATTTTATTTGGGAACTTCTTTTTTCACAGGCCTGAATATTGAACATAGTGGGTCAGCACAGAATGGGCCTCTGACTTCCAGAGAAATATTGGCTCAGCCAGGATCACTCATGTTCTTTTGTACCAGTAATGTAGAGACACTGGATCCAAATGACATTATTTCCTCTCACTGTAATGTATTTTCTTAGTTGTGGTAAGAAAGCAGAATGACAAATGCAGTCTATTTGAATTTAAAAAAAAAATCTATTCAGTCCAAAAGTTCTTAAGTCTGGATTAAACCCTAAAAGACAAGAATTATGTTTCTAAATTCTTCTCCACCAAAAAAAAAAAAAAAGACTAAAACTTCTACTCTACAAAGAATATTAATTATTTACTGTGCTGGAATTTAAGAGTGGTGGTGAGAGTAGAAACATGCTTATTCTTAGGCACATAACCTTGGCCCATACAAGACCATGCTGAGGCGGTGTCAGCAATATTGCATAGGATTGTATTCTTGGCATGGAAGAGTTAAAACTACTGTATTCCTTATTGCATTTCTTATAAAGATGGGGATGAAAGATGGACATTTACCTATAGACAGCTAACTTTATTAATTTAGACACTAATGCTTCTTCATCAGAAATTGCCAAGTATTAATACTCAAACAGATAAATATGAGTTGCTATTGAAATAATAGCATATCACTTGAACTATTACACTACATAGTCTCTTCTATGACTAGGCAACTTCACCTTCAAAGGGATTAGAGCACTAGGAAGACCTGCAAGATCACGTGTAGGACATCAGGTACAGTTGGAAAGACAGATTAAAGTCCTGTTTTGCTAATTTCTGTTAACATCTCTTGTAGAATGACACTACTTTTTCTCCTGAGAATCAGTGCATAATCAATTTTTTCCATCCTACAGACTAAGGTTCCAGTGGTCTTTAAAAAAATCTGTAGAGAGTAGAATAATGACATTTATCAGTTCAAAGTAGATAGAGGCAAAATAAATTGTCCTGGCTTTGCCTCTGTATATATTTAGCTGCAGTCATGTGCACGTCCAAAAAAAGGTAATTTCTTTGTGCTCTGTTTACAGCAGCTAAATCTCTTGCTCTCTTCCTACAGTGAGCCCTTGACTTCAGAGGACAAAGCAATTCTCCTAGCTCATCTACCCTGTAAGCTAAAACTGTGGAAAGAAAAGTTGTAAAAAGCAGTCTGATCATAAAGTCTTTTCTTTAGGAAGATGAGAATAAATGTGGACTGTAATTTAAGGTCCAAATAGGTAAGCTCTCCATTCTCTAATATACTAGTGTTGACAGCATTTTTATCAATAATTACAGGCAGACTAGCAAAATTCCATAATACCCACAACTATTGAGCTGTCTGAGGCCAGTGCCAGTACTTCTTGGAAGTGGAGCTCCTTCATTCTTTCCATTCTAAGGCATTCTCGCAGTTTCTCCCGGCTGCTCTTCAGGAAGCAGCAAAAGCTGAAGCAGATCTGAAGCCTACATCTTGTTCAGAATTTTTGAAACACGTATATTTAAGATTAAAATAGATGTGATTAGTGAATTACTGTTGTACTTGTTGTACAACAGTTTGCTCATGTATTTTATTAGAATCTATATGAAGAAATACTTTTACAGTGCAGTAGATTCCTCCACGGCAGTCAAACGAACAATTCAGACATAGCATGTAAAACTTGTATTTAGATGAGATCATTTGCTACTGATACAAGTAGCTGTGCATGAGAATCTTCTGTATACACTGTAATATGGTAGTGGAAGATAGCTTTATCAATTTATTATCCACAACAATCAGACTCCTCTTTTCTTGGTAAAAGAAGATGTGGATGAAAAAGCACAATAATCTGGAGTACTCTTCAAATAAACACATAGAAGTCTCCCTTTGCTAAATGAAGGCCTAATTTTCACTTCACTCAGTTAAACGTTTGGAAAGAAGGATCTGAAAAAGACAGGCTATACTAAACCATGCAATACTGCAGTTAGCTCACCTCCAGCACAGTTACTGAGTTGTCTTCTCTTGTGGTGAACGACAACGATACAGTGAGTACTATAAGCATGCATGTACTAATTCTACATATTTTAATGACCAAAATATTTGGCCATGTATGTGAACCAAATGAACCATTAATCCTCATTCTAACTACCACACTGAAACCTCAGTGTATGCACCAAGCATAGTCACTGTTGATTTATCTCTCTCCCTTTCTAACCATACATTCAGTAATATCAATACTATAAAAAAAAAACACTAGAGGCTCATTGGTCTGGTTGTCTGGTTGAGGTTTCAGTATGGTTTGTATACCAACCCTCTGTAAAGACCACTCTTCACTATGAAGTGCTGTTGTCATTAATGACTGCCTGACTTGAGCCCTAAGAAGAATCCTATATTCTGCAGAATTGCAGGCCAGAATACAATTACTTAACATCTATTCACCTGAAGCTTCAAACAAGTAACTCTGAACAAAATGTTAGGAGATTTTCATAACAATAACTTGCATTATCAAATGTTGAGTACTCAACATTATCAAATGTTGAGTACTCAAAACAAACTTTCTTCTCTATTTCAATGAAGTAACTGTCACTTTGGAGAGTGCAGACATCCTCTGACGCTTCTTAAGTGTGTTATTTATAATGATGTATCTCTCTGGTTTAGGATGTATTTTTAAAATGTAGTCTATATTTGTCACCAGAGAAAACACAAAGTCTAATATGAGGCTCTTGATGATGATAGGTCTTGACTATTCAAGAAAGAGCTGTGTATCCTGAAATAACAATGACAAACTTTAAATGAACTGCGTTGCAGAGCAGAAGAATGTTACAGACTCTTATCTGTTTCATGTAAATTCTAAGAAAACTGGAAATACTATAGGAATGGTCATAGGTACAGTTTTGGAAAATTTCTAGTAATAAAATATAAAAATTTTGCAAATGGGCTCTTCTGTCAAGAAGAAGAAGTCCTGAAGTTACTCTTTCTGTTCTTCTCAGAGATGTTTTTATTTTCCACCATGTGCTTACATGTTCACTGAGCCCTTATAAATGTGACTGTGATAAGATCACTTCTGAGTCTGAAAGAGTGCATAGGAGGGAGGAAAGAGGGGAATTGTGCATAGGTGGACAACACCTCATTCTCAAATCAATCTTTCATTTATACACTATGCAACTAATATAAAACTGATATCAAGCTAACATGACACATGGACAGGAACTCAGAAAATCTATATGTTTCATCATGTATGATTTCTAAAGAAATTCCATCATGTTTTAAGGAAGATAAAAGCAAGATAAATCGTCCTGAAGATGAATGTCATAATCTTAATCTAGCCAAAGCATGCAGTAGAAATGTAACATAGTCTGAGCAGGAAAGCAAACCCAAAAGAACTGTGATTCTGCATATCCATGGGATGTCCCACTAACCATCAGTGGAGCCTAAAGGATCAGTCTCAAGAGTTAGTTTAAATACAGAAGCAGCTAAAATTAGTCTTAATAAAATTATAAAATCCATAATGTTTGGTTATTTTGTACTTTTATAATGCCTTTCCTAGCGTGAAAATCTTTTTTTTTTTATTCTTTCGCTTTCAAATCTTGTCTGATGATAAAAAAAGTTCTAAATAATCTGGTGAATGCTAAGCATATCAGATACAACATTTTCGCATGGTGGACAGGCAGCTCCCCCAAGTGTTTACCAGCCACTGGATTGTGTGGTTTCCAGCAGTCTGTGGACAGTCCTCTACTTTGAAACAAGAGCCTAGTTCAAGGTGGGTAATGAAATGTCTTGGTATACACTACATAGAGTCTGACAGTCAGGAAAATAATGGCATGAGAAACAAGTGTGATGGGGAAGGCAGTTTGTGTAAAGCACCACAGGCTTCTCTTGAAATGAAACGTATGAGACAAAAGCCAAGGCATAAGGTGCACCCTTATGTACATTAATTATTAGCAGCAGGGCATTGGGAAAACCCCTCAAGGTGAATTTAAATTCAAAATAAAATCTGCTATAAAGGGAAAAGATTTGTTCCACCTTAACATCATTTAGGTAAGGGTAAGCACAAAAAAAAAAAAAGGGTTTTGTCAAAGACTGGATCCCAGATTTTTGGGTACTGTTCAGAACTAGTTTGTGTATGTAGAGATCAGTAGAGGCTGTGGTATATCCACAGACATCCTCAGACATAATTCCATGTGTTGCATTCTATTTTGGTTAAAAAAACTCTTTGGGATCTCTGGAGTTAAAAGGGATTTCCAAATAGTAACAAAACTAAGGCATACTGTTGTGTAGAAGTGTCAAAGCCATGACAATGCTGGCTTTCCCTCAACACTGGCAAATTCTTCAAATAAGATCAAGGTCACCCAGCTGCTGCAGGGCAGGGTAACAGCCACAGTTACTCTAGGAACTGATAACACAGGGCGTGTGGGAGCAACATCCCCTCGCCTGGCAAGGGCTGCCTCGAGTATCCCTGGCATGCTCTGTGAAACTAGGCAGACTGCTTGAACCCTAGGAATCTCCCCACCTTTACATCTCTCTTCTCATCACCTCCAGCACCAGCCCCGTGGGCATTAAGAAGGCCTGTCACAACTTCCTAAGGATTACTGGGAGCAGTCTGCCACCTACTGCTTAGACAAGATCTTGGTGTTTGCAGCTTCCCACTTATGGTAAGAAATTCTGTTTTCATAATCATAAGAAATCATAAGAAAGTTTGTTTTAAAAGGGATCTAGCCCACTCTGATGCTTCTGAATCTGAAGCTAAAATCACCTTGGACGGTGAAAGCTCAGTTCTATCCTTCCAGAACTAACTTTTGTTTTAAAGGAGTAGAAAAGATACCAACAATTTTCTTCTAGATAACATGCAGAAAGTTGATAGGTAAGTTAGTGTCAAATGAACAGAGCTTGCTGCCTCAGAAAATACCAGACTTCACCACTACACTTGGCTCAGGGATTAACCCATGGTCTTCTTTTTCACAGACAAGAACTTCTACTCAGTCATATTCAATGGCAAAACTTCAGAAGATGATTGTTTTTCTGACCTCTGTTAGCCTGTGTTCAGCTTGATCTGTGCTTAATTCCCACAGCCAGCTAATACAACAGACACCTTTAATGGAAGAACAGAGGAAAAACATCTTTGATCAGTTTGCTGTTGATTACAGGCTGAGCTGTGCTATATTAAATTTCCATGCTGACCCCAGACTTTCCACCAGCATTTTCTTACTTCTTGTTGATTACAGTGATGAATCCAACCCATTGTATTTGGCCACTTTGCCTAACACTGGGAATTTCAGCTGGGGATTTTTCAACACTTTGTTATCTGAAGTCCAATGCTCTTGCTACATGCAAATACAAGCTTTCTATCGAAACCAACAAAAGACATATTTGTTCTAGAAACAGATGTTCAAGGCCTAGCAAGTTTGAAACATTGTATATTTTTAATTCTGGGAAAATCTACAACATAAAAATTTTACAACCCCAAGCTATTAATGGCTAAGACTGTAGTAATTTGAGAAATAATTAATGGCAAGGAAATTCCCACTTCCAAATTCTCCTTCAAGAGCTTGTACTAAAATAAGTACAAAAAATAGTGATACACTGTAAGCAAATTTATTGTTTGTAATAATAATAATGTAACAGATTTATATTGCTTTTAATAGTAGTATTCACATTTTTAAAAGGCATTTCTTGAGGTAGATGAAGTTAATGATCAGAAATTAATAATTAACTTTGTGTTGCCTCCTGCAGTACAGAGCAATTCTGCTTAAAGCCCATTCAGACAAGACACGAAGAGACACTCAAGGGTATGTATGAGACAAAAATAGCAATGGAAATGTGAAGACATGCAAAACACTTGCCTTGAAGCCACCTCCTGGAAATCCTCACCTGTGGGATGAGTACATCACACATGCACAGTTCCACTGACTCTGATCCCTCATACTGAGACCACTCACCTAAGGAAGGCTGGAAAAGGTAGGTCCTGCTAGATGGTAAAGGTAGGAGCAGTGAAACAAGGAATAACATGGTAAGCTGCAAATATCTTGGAGTTTGGCAGGGGGGTATTAAGTCTCTCAAGGAAATCGAGAGGAAGAAATAAATTCTCCTAGAGTGAAGAAAATACACAAACCCACAATGAAAGAGTAGTATTCTGCAGAGGGATGCCGGAAGGCACAAAGTAAAAGGAAACAGAATCCCATGTGTTGAGCTGGTTACAAATTGGAACACTGTCAAATGCAGCTTTAGGCTTTTTAATTTTTCTTTTAATCAGCAAAGTCCATGGTGTGTCCCTGTTTACTGGTTGCACTAAAATAAATGTAGGGCCACCACTGAACAGTTTGTCCTTTGTCTGCCATGTGCCAAGTCATCACTTTGTGCTTCTGTCAAAAGCTACATTAGTTTTCCTAAAAAACTGGGTGTGCCAGCTCTCTAACCACTGGTCAGAGAGAAAACCAAATTTTATTCAAAGACATAACTGCTAGTCACTTTAACATAAGAAAATAACAGCAAATAAATTAATTAAATGCTTCATTTTCTCTAATGACTACCAAAATGTTAGTTTATTCAAATACAATAAACAAACAATTCATTTTTAGTATATTTCTGTATAGAATATTCTATACCTTACTTGACTGCAATCTTATTTGTGCAAAGAAAATTTTCTTGTAAGGGTCAGGTCACTTCTGATTATAAGATTCACACTGAAAGAATTAATCAGCATATCTGGTGTTATGAAAATAATTACCTCTTTATAAAAAGATTCAGTTTGGACACAATCAGTAGTAAAAAAAAAAAAAGACTCAGTACCTTTTTTGCTAACAAACCACTTGTTTGCATATTGTGGGTGAAAACCATCAGTAAAAAGCTTGAGCAATTATGGAATTGGCTTATATATTTGTGAATTTTATTCTTGACTTTCCTATAATGGAAGATATTCCTCCTTTCAAAATGCAATTTGGATGAGAAGCAGGAAAAAAAGAATTATGTGATTTTATAATTGTGAACATAGTCCTTTTCATGGCTGTTATAACATCACCCCTATTGAAGGAAAATTCAAGCATTTTTAAGCTTAGTCTACCCTCCTCTCGAGTGGATAGTACTTACTTGCTGACCAACTAATTCAATAAGCACACTAGCTAATTTCACTTCACTGTTAAGTAATTTATCAAAAAACTGATTAATTCATATAATCCAAAACTGGTTATTAGTATAGTACAATAATAGTTTGTATTTTCCACAAATTAAGATGCATAAATAAGAATATATTTGAGCTTCTTTTGTTACATGCCTCTCCGCCTTACACTAAAAATAGGACAGCAGAAGTTCAGAGGAATTTGGCCAAAAAAACCAAACTAGCACTAAATAAGATTACATAACTATCCATATGCTTATGATTAAAAACAACAGCATATGCCTTATATACCACTTGATGGTCACGATCTGTGTCAAAGCAAAGCAAAAAGAGTGGGAAGATAATATGGATAACATACTGCCTGAAATGGATGCTAGAAGGGGTGTTAACTTACTGCTGTTAACTTTCTGCCTTGCTGCTTGTGCTTTCTCACATGCATCTAATTCTGTTTCCATTAATTCAGCCAAATGACCCAGTGATCTGGATATTAAGGGTGGAATACTTTTTCATCACCAGAATCTAAAATACCAGTATCCCTGCAAGACTGAGAAATTGGTAAAGGACTCAATGATTTGGTCATAATGAGAAAAACGAAACTAGAAACAGCATGAGGGAAATGAAGGTGAAACTGTAACGATCTAAGAAAAAATATCTACCAACTCAAAAGAAAACAGACATTTTCAAAGTACTGCTTCTGCTTATTACAGGAAATGGGAAAGAGCCGAAAATCATGCTGACTGATGCTCTTTTTATGACTCACTGCGTCCAGCAGTCTTACATTGTAGCTGTCATTCAATAACAGGAGAAAAGCAAAGTATCAGCTTCTCTATGTCCACGGCTTGCAATGCAGTTTAGCATTACTGCAGAATATGCTACACCCTCCTTCTGCTGTTAATGTGGACGTAATCTGACTATCACTCTAAATAGCTCATAACACGGGATTTATAAGCACCTGTGCCCATCTTTTCTGAGCCTTCTTCCAAGGAGAGGGTGTGTTGCCTAGGAATATTCCCCACCCTCCTTCAGACCAGCACTAGCGATCACTGATGTTGCACAGAGAGCTTAAAACATTTCTCACATAAATGATGAGACCTCTTGCCTGTGAACAGTAAAGGTGAGAATATGCCTATAGGGAATACCACCCACCTCTGTGGGTTCAATCACTTTATTTTTCTTCATGAGCTACACAATGTTATTTGGAGATTCAGAGTCAAGGACTCCAGGGTAACTGAGTGTGACCTCTCAGATCTGAGATCTGTCTACATCGAGGAGGAGGCACAGCTCCCAGGATCAAGGCTTTTCCTGGCTCCATCAGGAGTTTCAGGTTCAAATGTCAATTAAATCAGATGCATCATGTGCCATCAGTGTGTGACATGCCAGCTGTGCCATGCAGGGACAGGGTGGCTTTGCGTGCCACACTTTGCTGAGGGAAGTTACACCAAGATGTAAAGCTACTCATAGGAATATAGCCTGAAATACCATCATTGATGACTTACAGGCATTCTAGCTGAAGTGAACTGAAAGTCACTATAGTTAATTTCCAGTCTTTCATAGCAAAAAAGGGACAGGGGATGGGGAGAGAGCAGCTTAAGTAGCCTAGTAAGATGTGACTACTACAAACCACACACACACAAAGATACACTAACTTTTGAAGTTGTTGTAAAGAGTTTCTTTGGAGAGCAGGATTAGATAGTGATTGCATAGAGATCTGGATAGCATCCAAAATGTGGAAAGCAGCAGGTGCTGGGCATCCCATTTTCTGTGCTATGGTGCTGGAGCTAGGGGTGCCTGGTGTAATCTCATAATGAAATTTCTGAATGCTTTGAGAAATTGAACACAGCTCAATAAAACAGCTCTTGAACTAACGTGGAATTTTTTGTCTTCCAGCAATCAGATAATTGTATTCTGTTTTACTTTAGAATGTTTATGAAACCAAAATACATTTTTGTAAAATCCACCATGAAAATATGTTCCAGTTGTGGATCATGCATATAGGCCATTAAGCTATTATTGGAGTGGGGGCTCTCTAACAGATACTACAGGGTATACAGATAATGCTTGAGATTAAATTGTTATAAAAGAAACGCAGCTTTCACATATTATGCAACTTAGATCTTTCAGCCAGAAGCCTTTTCATTGCTGCTGCTGCTATTGGTAGTGATCTGTTCACAGATGAATAAGAGCTAAGGAATGTTATTAGGCAATAAAATGTTCTTTTGTTTTTGTGATAACGCCTTGCAGCTGTATCATTCATAAATGGTTAGTATGCATTTCTCAACTAGCAGTCATTCTAAATGGTAAAGAGCATACTACTGGATCATGAGAAGCTTTAAAAAAAAAAAAGAAAAATGAAATATTCTTTCTGATTTACATTCTTTATCACAAGGCTATAATTTCAATGGCTTGGCCTGCAAATTATGAGATCATAATTTCCTCTAATCTTCTCCGTGCTTCATGAACAAATTTTGATGAAACTGGATATGCTCAAGAACATTCTTGCTCTCTGAAAATAGTAAGACTTCTAGGATCATCTGGGACCTGTAGGAGGGTTAATAATTCCTGTTTGTTATTTTGTCCACAATTATTTTCATTGGGCATTATAATCTCACTTATTGCTACTTCTGGGATTTGACCCCAGGCTAGGGAATCAGAAATTAGTACTTACTCTTCCCCTATTGCTCTACAGGCTGCAGTGATGAATCAAGAATATATAAGTGACTCCTTCATAACTCTTGCTGATGAAAACTGTATTGTGTAAGCAACAGGAACCTGTTGCTTGGTTTTCAAAGGCCTTTTTTGTTTGGATGACCAAATTTAAACACCTGCACTGCAGGAATCTCCCTGTGATTCTTAGTTCAACCAAAAAATTCCAATGACTGAATGTTCCTACTGTCCCACTAATTCACTGTACTCCTGAAACACTTCTGTATTCAAAATATTATTTTTTATTACCCTAATTGCTGAATATAAATTTCAGCCACTCTGTCAATATCCAGTTTCTCAAATTAATAGCGTTGCCACTCCTGAACTAGCATTTAAATTTAATTTTCCACAAAAATCAACTTTCAATAAATAAACTGACAATGAAACTGACAATGCAATACCTTAAGTAGATGAATTTTATAGGATGGGAGCATGTACTAAAGTACGTAAGACATGTAAAAGTTGACATGTCACACTGTCACACAGATCAATACATTGAATAAGCCTGCAAGGTACACTGTCATCTGTTTTTGTTCTCATGTCTATAAAAAGAGACAGGGAAAGATCAAACAGCAATTTGATTTTTTTTTTAATAAGAGAAGTGTGCTTTTGCTAAAAAACATGTGATCTTTAAAGGTTGTATTAGGATACTTGAAAATTATACACAGGAATACACAGAAAAAGAAACATTAATGTACTTTCAACTAGTCAAATATTAGAAGCAGAAGGATGCTGAGAAAATAAATTAATTCATGTTTCTGGAGCACTCAGTGTACTGAACAATGTCACAGAAATGCCAATATGGAAATTAGTAAGCTTGAATATTCTGAAGCTTGAATAATAGAGCTGGTATAGTGTACACAAAATAAATCTTGGGCCAGCAAAGTGAGCAATGTGAATAGAACACAGCATAGCATCCATGTGGATTCAATGAGTCCTTTCATCTTGTGGAGTGAATAAGGCAAAGTTCCCATGGATAAAAATTATACACAAGCATGCAATTATTTGCAAAGGCAACACTAATCTTCTGGAATTTTTTTAACTCTAAAAGACTTGTGGGTTTACAACGTCAATACTGCATATTTATGTACATTTATTTACATATTTATGTATGTAAATGCATAATTGTCTAGGTTTATTTTAAAAATCCACACAGTAATGATGTGGGATTATATCATATACCGCATCTAGATCTGCAACACAAATCTCTGATTGGTATTAAGAATAACTAACAACAGAACTAAGTGGAGATCCACTAAGGGAGGATGTCAGATACCAATGGGCAGTAGGTTTCTCAGCCTGAGTTATCCTGGAGGAACTGTGGTTTCTAGTTTAGCAAACTGTTGCGGGTACTGCCTCTTTTGTCCTGTCTTTTGCAGCCTCTTGCTCTGCTAAGCCCTTTCTCCCACCCCTTGCTTCTACATTTGAATCTTCCTATTCCATTCTATTCCTCAGATCAATCCCTGTCTCCTTCCCAGACATTCCCAGTCTTTCTTCTCAGCTATATGTATCATTAACAGTGTTTCGCTAGGCCAGATCTAAGTATACCTTCTTCTTTGCTTTCCCTCTTCTGTGAGTTCTGCCTGTATCAGTTTTCTTGAGAAAAAGTCCTCCCTACATAAGCTGTTCACAGTAAAATTTTCAAACATCATAGCCTCACAGCTCTTCCTATCTTCCAGTTCCCAGGACTAGCCTGCAAAAGCTGACTGATTACTCTCCTTCTCAGTTGTTCAAGATACTTATCCATCCTACAAGTCCCTTGTGCAAAACCCACTCCTACCATGCTGGCCAATTCTGCTCTTCCAGAACTCCAATTTCTTCTTTGCACAGGCCCTCACTTTTCTCACAGTCTGTTCCTCCTGCAATGCCTCTTTGTGTTTCAAGGCACTTCCCTGCAGGTGCGGTGTGTCAAGAGTAGGAAGAAGTATCAGCTGGGACATCCACAGTACCTTTTATCACAAAATGGTCCCCAGGAGTCAGATATTTCAAAGAACAGTTTACGTTTAGCAGCCTCGCAATGATAAGGTGAAGCATTCCCAAGATGAAATAAGTATATTGGAATTTTTATTGTCATTTTATTAAGGTTTCCACTGAACATATGTGTACAGATTTTTTTCAACAACCTGACTAAATGCAGTCAAAAGAGAAGGTAGTTAAAGACTTACTCTATGAATTGGCTGCTATTTTGTTTTACATCCAATAAACAATACATTTCTCCTTTACATTTTCCTTTGAAAAAATACAACCACATTTTTTAAACAGCATAATTTCATTAGGAAGTGTTACATCATGGTGCATTGCTATTTAGTTCCATTAAAAGATTCTTTCTACTATGAATGACATCCAAGGTTTTAAGCATATCTGATATATTCACTTTTCTTACACCAGATGTACCCACATAAACTAAGACTGTATTGCAACTAATACTGGAACTTGTCTATTGGAAGGTAAAAGAGTTAAAAGATAATCTGTAGATTATCTTCAAAAGACACACAAAAAAGACCAGGTTATACAAAGGTATAGATGGATCAAGAGCTCAAAAATTAATATGTGAGTGTTTATTGCACATAGGCCAATGCCAAAATGAAAGGATTATCCAAAAAGAAGACGAGTTGTTGGAGGAATGTTATGAATATGAATACAGATTGGGATACATCACTGTATTGAAGATACTTATTAATTGTTTACCAAAATTTATCAACAAAATTAATTAGCTTAGGCTACAGTTATTATTAAGCCATTAGCTAGGATAACAAACAAGTCATCATTTAACTAGTCTATCAGGAAATACAGAATTATTAATGGAGAGCATCCAACAGTTACCTGTTAATTAATGTCACAGAGAAGATAAATTATCGTTATTATCTGCATTTATTTTTAGACAAAATATGTCAAGATACATAAAAATTTGATGTGAGCTTTGAACAGCTGGCAGATTGTCAGCATAGTCTCAATGCTTCTTTGGGATAACAAGGAAGAGAACAAAGACTGATGCAGGAATGCAGGTCTGATTTCCAGAAGGCCCTCTGTGTAACCTGCATATTGCCATTTACAACAACTTTGCAGTAAAAGACACAAGATCCAGGACAGAGGTTTCCAAAGGCATGTTTCTTAATTAGATTTATGTGGGACTTTGACATTTACTTCCCCCCTTTCAAAATCCTTCTGTTATCCCTTCTCAGTGAAGTACTATAATTAGTCATCAAGGGATTACTGTTATTGTTATTTGGTAATCTAAAAATTACAAGCATTAAGCATATTTTCTGATCGTTATCCTAAATTCATACTAAGCTGTGGTGTACCTCTCAGATCCAGTCTTTAGGAAGACTGGATAGATCCACATTACTTCATGGCAGAAAAACAATAGTTGATTTTGGAGTGGATGGTCCTGCACCCTCCAACACTGCACGTTAAGTAACTGTTCCCAATTCTAGCAGGAACTTTTTTCCTTCTAAGACAAGGAAGGATGGAAAAAGCTCTCATTTGTCCAAACAGATGACCCAAAATTCTGCCCTACCATTAGTACTAGGAAGGAAAGTTAATTTGTCCATCATTTGCTTCTTGCAGGCCAGGTAGAAACTTGATCTTTTTTACTGCTATAAACCACAATATATCTGTCTTAAAAGTAATAGGATCTCTGCTCTTAGAGGTTGTATTTACAATCATAACATTTACTGTTGCTGCAGAGAATCTCAGCATTGGCTCTGCAGTACCTGTACTGCAGCTTGCTTGAAGAATTCAGCCATCCTAAACCACAGTCTTTCACAATAGGTGCTGATCACAGAAATAGCCAGTAGACTATTAATTATTTAGTGGTGGACTGGAACTCTTCATTCCTTCCAGATTTCAATAATTGGATGGTAGGGAGAGACCTTGCTCTCTAGACTGGAGATGGCCTGAACTCTTTTGCAAATGGAAGTATTTAAATGGACAAGGTCAGACTGACATTTGCAGTACTTCAGGTGAAAGATCTGGAAGAACTGAACTTGGGTTTGCTTCTCCAAAGTGGATTGAAGCAATTTAACATTTTATCTTTCAAGAAGCCATCAAACCTGTGTTTTGCTATTGTTATTTTGATAATGAGAATGGCTCTGATATGATTTCTTACTCTGTAAGTGACTGGGAAAACTATGGGCAAAGCACTACCTGTGTCACACACAGGTAATAACAAAACTGCCATTGACATTAATGGAGCAAGGATTTTGTTCATTTTCTTTTTAAATTTAAACGGCAAACTTTTAAATTTGAGGTGTTAAAAATACAATTTTTGTATCAGCAACTAATTGCATAACTTATAGTTTTGCAGTATTAGCATTTTCACAAACGTTTAGTCAAACTGAAAAATGAGATTCTATCCCTAAAAATATCCAGTAGTATCATTCCGCAAGAAAAAATGACCAAAGCAAACTAGAATGTTTTTTTCTGCACACAAGATAATTTCACACATACTTTACAGTTAGACAGCAATGAAATCCTGGTCTACTTTAATTTCTGAAAGACATTGTAGCATGTTGTACAATATAATTTCCATAACTTCCTGTCAGAACTGCTAAACACACCTTCCTTGTTCACTTTCTCTCTGAATAATTTCAAAATTATTATTTCACTATCTCTCCAATTTTCTCTATCTTAATCTGTATTCTCTTTTCCTTTTATCAATTATTTGCATTAGATCCAAAGTTAATATGACTACTTATGAAAAAGCATGTCCAAAAATAGAGGAAAACACAGTTACTGAAATACTAGTTTGAGCTGAATAAATATACTGAAATATAATCTGTGCTGTCTGATTAAAATCCATCCATGAAAACATTGATTACTACTTTGTTACATCGATTTCATTATGCAAGTGTCATTCTTTGTTCCTGAGCAATAAACAGCTAACAAGCTGTTGCTTTACTTGATGTATTTTACCTACCTATATTAACAACACAAAATAAGTACTGAGACAAAATCAACACCCCCCAACCAAAAACCCTCTGAGACAACTAATCAACAAAACCAGAAATCACTCCAAATCTGTCAAAAAACTCTTCCATACACTCAAAGAAACTCTTCCAAATCATACGACCTCCCTCTGAAATTAGATTCCTACAATTCCTAGTACGTTAATAAAACATTAAATCTTTTTTTCTCCCTTGAAGTTCTGTAACCAAAAGCAATTTATCAGCTTCCCTGAAGTAATGCTATTTTCCCATCAGTGCTACTTTATCACAGTGCCCCAGATTCAGAGGACTAGATTAAACAGAAGAATGTCTGACTAGTATTTAAATTTCTTAAGCAAAATATAAGACAGATAGTTTATCACAGAATATCCTGAGTTGAAAGAGAACCACAAGGATCATCGACTCCAACTCCTGGCCCTGCACAGGACACCCCAAGAGTCACACGTGTGCTCAGGAGCATTGTCCAAATGCTCCTTGAACCCTTGTCAGGTCTGTGCTGTGACCACTACCCTGGGGAGCCTGTTCAGTGCCCAACACCCTCTGGGTGAAAATCTTTCTCCTGATATCCATCCTGAACCTCCTCTGACACAGCTTCATGCTGTTTCTTAGAGTCCATATGATGATGAAAAGGATATTAAATCATTAAATGTTAAATTAAATTAAATGTTAAAAAAATTTAACACCTGTGGTTTTGGTATTTCTCGCCAAGACAGTTTGTTCCACTTACAGTTTTTTCCTCATTTCTCTCTTCCTCTGCAGACTTTAATGACACTGTTTTAAGGGAAAGGCCATAGTATTCTAATGCAAGTCATATTTTGAAGTATTCAAAATATTTATGCCAATCAGTAGGCATTTTAAGGAGCTCGTGTTATAATGCTGCCGTAGTTTACAACATTTTTGGGAAAGCTTGCGTCTGCTGCAGAATATGGGGAAGTTGACGGGGAGCTTAAGAGTCCCGTAACAAATCTGGAGGGTGGTTAGCCAACCACATAAATCAGTGATTCAGTCTCCGCAGCCTTCATGTGGCATTTTAACATCGCTTTTACAGTCACGTAAGTAATGTGCATAATTAAACAGCGTGCTCCGGCTTTTTAACTGTTCAACGCGCCTTTCACGGCCGGGAGACGCTCGGGCAGGAGCGCACCGGTCACTGACACTCCTGAGGCGACGCGCAAGGCGAGCGCCACAGGCACTTTGCACCCCGGCGGCGCGGCGCCTGCGCACGGAGCCATGCCGGTTCCCGGCAGAGCAAGGCAGGGCAGGGCAGGGCAAGGGGCGAGGGTAGGAAGGAAGGAAGGAAGGAGGGAGTGAGGGAGTGCGGCGGGAAGGGGGAGGCAGCGCGGAGCACATCAGGTGACCGCGTCCCGTGACGGCCCCGGGCCGCACGGCGGCTGCGCCGAGGGGGCGGTCTCGCTGCCCGAGCTAAGATGGCGGCCTCCAGCGCCAGGCTCTGAGGCAGCGGGAGCGGTGTAGCGGCTGCCGCCCGCCCCGCCGGCCGGAGGGTGAGGGGTGAGAGCTCCGCTCAGTGCCCCTTCGCCCTGATCGCCGGGAAGGCGCATTGCTGGTGGGGGCAGGTCCGGGCAGCGCGGGCTCCCCGGCCAGGTAAATGCCAGCGGCGGGGGAGGTGAGGGGGCGGCGGCAGCCCCCGCCTCCTTGCACGGTCCCAGGCGCTGCTCGGGGCCGGGCGGGCGGGCAGGGGGCGC